>NC_072431.2:13952500-15202500 GCF_028878055.3 Symphalangus syndactylus | reverse complement strand
AGAAAAATTCTAAGCTCAAAAAGCAAATTAGTTGGCAAGAAAGAACTAATCTCCTTTGCCACTAACAGTGGCAAAAATTATGTCCTAAATTACTTTTAAAAATATAATACTGATGATGACTATCAAAAAATACATGATACAGCACAAACCAAACTAAAACTGAACTCTAGAGAATTCAAAAATTAAGAGATATTAACAAATAGAACAAATGTAAGAGAGTCAAAAATCAACATTAGTGAAATGTACTTACACAAACCCAAAAAATGGGAAGTCAGATGAACATAAAACAACTTACAAGAAAATGATGGACTATTTAAGCTATGAACAATATTCATATCTAAAGGAAAAATTAAGGACTGCCTCTTGGAAATGAAAAACTGAAAAATGTAAAAACGACTTTTCCTAAACAGAAAGACATTCTTTAACATGAATATTTAAAAAGGCATAGAATGTTTCTCTCAGTAATAATTTTTAAGGAGATACCTACTGACACCTACTATGAAGTGTTTAAATATTTCAAACCAGAAAAATTACAACAAATTATCAAGAAAAAAATGAATATTTGTCCAATTCTGAATACCAGTTATAGTATCAAACTGTATAATACCAATTTCTATCAAAAACTATTTGCATTCTTATTCTGCCAGCAAATGAATACCTGTTTTCCAATCAGGTAAAAATATTTAAAAGTCAAAATCACCTTAGTTCCCTTTTTAACATATTTGGCATTGTCTTTGTCAATGTCATGCCACGATCTTATAGGTGTCTTCAACTCATCTCCGACCACCATTCCAGGCCCCTGAGTAGCAGGACCGCCAATGAACATCATGATACGAGCACCAGTGTTGGGAAAAGTACACTATTGAAAAAAAAAGGCAAGAGTTTAAAAGAAAGCATATGAATATACATTTCTGATAATTTTTTATATATTCCTTCTAAGTAAGAGAAAAGCATATATTTTCTCAGAAATAAAATAATCAAATGTTTACAATGAAATTTAAAAACAAAGGTATCTGAACAACTTTCTTTTAAAATCCTATGGTATATAGTAGTACATTCCTAATGCTAAACTAATCTATGAGCCTAATCCCTATAAACATGGGTATTTCTCCTGCTTAACTCATCTTAGACCAGGAAGAGTAGAGAGAAAAGTGGAAGAGTGAACATCTTCTTTTGTTTTTGTTTTGGGTTTTTAATTTTTTTTTTTTTTTTTTAGAGACAAGGTCTCAACATGTTGCCAACGCTGGACTTTAACTCCTGGGCTCAAGTGATCGTCCCACTTGAGCTTTCCAAGTAGCTGGAATGAGAAGCACATGCCACTGCACCTGGCTCTTCTATTTTTTTTTGTTGGTGTTTTACTTTTGCTTTTGATGTTTAGAACACAAGTATAATAGAAGAATAAAAAAAAGCCTGGGCATGGTGGCTCACACTTGTAATCTCAGCACTTTGGGAGGCCGAGGCGGGTGGGTCACCTGAGGTCAGGAGTTCAAGACCAGCCTGGTCAACATGGTGAAATCCCATCTCTACTAAAAATACAAAAAATTAGCCGGGCATGGTGGCAGATGCCTATATTCCCACCTACTCAGGAGGCTAAGGCAGGAGAATCACTTGAACCCAGGAGGTGGAGGTCGCAGTGAGCCAAGATCACGCCACTGCACTCCAGCCTGGGCAACAAGGCGAGACTCCGTCTCAAAAAAAAAAAAAGAGGCTGGACACAGTGGCTCACACCTGTAATCCCAGCACTTTGGGAGGCTGAGGTGGGTGGATCACCTGAGGCCAAGACTTCGAAACCAGTCTGGCCAACATGGTGAAACCCTGTCTCTACCAAAAATACAAAAAGTAGCTGGGCATGGTAGCACATGCCTGTAGTCCTAGCTACTCAGGAAGCTGAGGCAGGAGAATCGCTTGAACCCAGGAGGTGGAGGTTGCAGTGAGCCAAGATTGCACCACTGCACTCTAGCCTGGGCAATGGAGCAAGACTCCATCTCAAACAAAAAAAAAAAAAAAAAAAAGAAAGAGGCCCGGTGCAGTGACTCACACCTGTAATCCCAGCACTTCCGGAGGCCAAAGCGGGTGGATCACAAGGTGAGGAGTTCAAGACCAGCCTGGCCAATATGGTGAAACCCCATCTCTACTAAAAATACAAAAAATTAGCCAGGCACGGTGGTGGGTGCCTGTAATCCCAGCTACTTGGGAGACAGAGGTAGAGAATTGCTTGAACCCGGGAGGTGGAGGTTGCAGTGAGCCAAGATTGTGCCACTGCACTCCAGCCTGGGCAACAGAGTGAGACTCTGTTAAAAAAAAGAAAGAAAGAGAAAGAGAGAGAGAGAGAGAAAAAAAAAAGTATGCATGACTTACACTTCCAGTCCAAGTTAATGGATTGAATACCCCAATCTACTTCCCCTTCCTCACAAGATGTCAATGAAATAAGAGAAAAGTTGTTTTAGGTGGATCACTTGAGGCCAGGAGTTCGAGACCAGCCTGGCCAACATGGCAAAACCCTGTCTCTATCAAAAAAAATACAAAAATTAGCCGGGTGTGGTAGCACACACCTGTAATCCCAGCTTCTCGGGAGGCTGAGGCAAGAGAATTGCTTGAACCCAGGAGGTGGAGGTTGCAGTGAGCCAAGATCACACCACTGTACTCCAGCCAGGATGAGAGAGTGAGACTCTGTCTAAAATAAAATAAAGTAAAATTAAAAATAAATAAATAGGCCAGACACCATGGCTCATGCCTCTAATCTCAATTTTTTGGGGGTCCAAGGTGGGAGAATCACTTTAGCCCAGGAGTTCAAGATCAGCCTGGGCAACAAAGGGAGACCTTGTCTCAAAAAAAAAAAAAAGAAAAGAAAAAAAAAATTAACAAAATTAGTTGGGCATGATGGGACACGCCTACAGTCCCAGCTTCTCAGGAGGCTGATGTGGGAGGATTGGTTGAACCCAGGAGTTCGATGCTACAGTCAACCATGATCATGCCACTGCACTCCAGCCTAGGCAACAGAACTACTCTGTCTCAAAAAAAAACAAAAAGTACATAAAATTTAAAGATAGGAAATAATGCAAGCAGTAGATCAGAAATTTTGAGGAATTCAAACAATAGATTGTACTGGATTATCAAAAGAATCAACAAAACATATCACAGATATCAAAAGTAAGCCCCAGATCTTCCCAAAGGAGGATGCCCAAAAAGCTCCATATTTGGAATCAAAAAATACAAAAAGCAGCAATGAACCAAAGAAGAAACAGTGTGTATCTATACCTCCAGATACAGCAGCTGACAACAGATTTTGCCATCAGCAATTCCTAAGAACTGCTCTCTGTAGAAAGTAGGCCATCTGCCTGGAGAAGGGTCTTTGCATGAAAATTAGAGGCTGAGAGATACAGAACCAAGCACATGTTACAATGGATATCACAACAAACATGACAACTCTCAAAAGTTTCTGGAACTAAAAGCATTAAGAAAATTTTTAAAACCTCAATAGATGGGCCGAAAAGCATGTCTGAAGACTGAGCTAGAAATATGGAAAACAAAGCTGAGGAAATCTCATATAAATAAGAGCAAAGAAAGATATGAGGAAAAAAATAAATATATAAAGAGATATAGAGGTCCAGCATCAATGTAACAAATATAGAATAGAAAAAAAGAAATAAATTAAGCTGAAGAATGACAATATTCTTCAGAATTAAAGGGTCTACCAAAACCAAACATAATTAAAGAAAGAAAAAATCAAACCTAAATACAGCCTAACAAAATTTCAGAACTCCAAAATTAAAGACAATATTCTAAAAATGTCTAGTGAAAAAATAAGTTTCCTAAAAAAAGAACAAGCATGAGACTACATCCAATTATCATCAATAAACTGTATGTCTATGTCAGAACACTAGAGAGGAATGACTTGAATTTCCAAGCGAAGATTATTTTGAAACTAGAATTCTATAGCCACCCAAACTACCAATGCAATGAGAGGGTCGTTTTTTTTTTAATGTTTGAATATAGAAGAACTCAGAATATTTATAAGAAACAAAAGAGCAACTGGGTATGATCCAAAGGAAGTGATAGGACCTAGAAAAAATGTAAAAGATATCCTATGACTTTTATATATGAAAGTATCCTTCTCTGTGTATAATTGCTCTACTTTATTCCACAATTAACATTTGTATTATCACATTAGAAATGCTATTTTATCTCTAATTTCTATAAGTAGTTATTGGACAAAATAGAGTACATTTTTCAACCTACACTACAGCTTCAGAATAGAATGTAAATGATATAAACTTCATGATAATTTTTAAAGTCATATGATTAGCCCGGCGCAGTGCCTCACACCTGTAACCCCAGCACTTTGGGAGGCTGAGGTGGACGGATCACCTGAGGTCAGGAGTTCGAGACCAGCCTGACTAACACGGTGAAACCCTGTCTCTACTAAAAATACAAAAAATTAGCCAGGCATGGTGGCGGGTGCCTATAATCCCAGCTACTTGGGAGGCTGAGGCAGGAGAATCGCTTAAACCCAGGAGGTGGAGGTTGCAGTGAGCTGAGATTGCACCACTGCACTCCAGCCTGGGCAATAAGAGCAAAACTCCATCTAAAAAATAAATAAACAAATAAATAAATAAAATAAAATAAAATCATATGGTTAACAAATCTAGAGAACAAGGAAAGTTGTCTTCTACTTATTTGTATACACCATTGCATATTGTTTGAATGTTTTCACAAGGTATGATTATTACTTCTATAACTTTCTTAACTAATAACAAAAATACCCTCTTCATTCTGGGTATTTGAGATAATAGCAGTCATGCAAAGCTGAAAAAATGAAGAAAAGAGCAAATAAAACTATATACAGATACTTTCATAAAACTATGACACAAAGAACATCCAAACTTCAAATTTCCTATAACTGGGGGGAAAAAACCCACTAAATCCCTGTGAACTACATCTCTCATGCTCTCATTGCAAGTCTCCAAAAAGATCAAGGGCAGTTGGGGAAGAAGTACATGGAAGAGAGAAGAGGGAAACAAACAGCAGGCCTAGAAGAACGACTACAGATTCAAATGATAACTTGGTAACAGGCACTAAAGAAAAGAAAAAAACCAAGAGAATGAAAATGAAATAAAGAAATAAAAGATGGCTGAAATAAAAAGCAAGCAAAGAAGAGTCAAATTTATATATAATGGCAGTTGTTTTTTTTCTTTTGAGGCAGAGTCTTGCTCTGTCGGCCAGGCTGGAGTGCAGTGACATGATCTCGGCTCACTGCAACCTCTGTCCACGGGTTCAAGCAATTCTCCTGCCTCAGCCTCCCAAGTAGCTAGGATTACAGGCATGTGCCACCACCCCAGGGTAATTTTTGTATTTTTCATAGAGACAAGGTTTCACCACGTTGGCCAGGCTGGTCTCGAACTCCTGACTTCAGGTAATCCGCCTGCCTCGGCCTCCCAAAGTGCTGGGATTACACGCACGAGCCACCGCGCCTGGCCAGGAGTTCTTAAATAAAATAAAACAATGGAACAAAACTACTATTTAAAGCTATAAGACAACTTTATAGGAAAAAATACATATAAAGACGGCCTACCACATACTAGAGACAATTAACCTGCAACAAAAACTCTACAAGATAAAAAAAAATTCCTCAAGACCTTCAAGCAAAATGATCAAATAATTTACAAGCGCAAGAAAATAAGGCTGGTATCAGCCCTCTAAAAAATATCAGCCAAGGTGGGAGGATCACTTGAGACCAGGAGTTTGAGACCAGTCTGGGCAACATGGCAAGACTGTGTCTCTACAAATTTAAAAATTAGGTGGGCATAGTGGCATGGGCCTGTAGTCCCAGCTACTTGGGAGGAGTCTGAGGCTGGAGGACTACTTGAGACCAGGAGTTTGAGGTTGCAGTGCTGCAGTAAGCTATGATCACGTACTGCACTCCAGCCTGAGCAACAGAGGCTCTGTTAAAAAAAAAAAAAAGAAAAGAAAAAGAAAAAAAAACACACATCAAGGTAAGAAAATAACGAAAAAGCATTTTCCAAAAACTCCAGGAAAAAAAAATTAGAACCAAGGCTTTTTATATCCAACCAAGCTATTCTTCAACTATCAGCACCATAGGAAAAAAGTTTAAACATTCAACAGCCCAGGGAATTCTGTACTCTTAATTCTTCTTAAGAAATTTACTAGAAGATACAAATAAAACTTACAGCAAAGAATAACATAATCACACTAAGGGCAGTGGAGGGGAATAAGCCGCTTAAGTTTTGAACATTATATTTTGTACTATATATTCTCAGAACATTAAACAAATAGTGAGCTCTAACTCCTAAGCTTCTTTCTAACAGATGTATGAGCTAGAAACTCTGAAACTATTCTATATATTCTAGGACTGAGCAAATAAGTAAATATATTTGATAACGGGAGCAGGTTTCTCATAGAGAATGAGTTACAAATATGGAAAAGCGGGAAGGATAGAATAAACCCTGTGGTATTGAATTGAACATACCTGAAAGAATCACTGGTTTTTAATATAAAATTTTTTTATTTTAATAGAGATATAGATGTATATTGGAGTATGTAGATATATATGCACACACATATACTTATGATTTTATATACATATATAGATACATATATATACACATGCATCTTTTTCTTAGCTCCATCCACTGGGACCTAGAATTAATGACACCCAGGGTAAGGGTGCACATGAAGCATTATCTTCTTGGTAGAACAAAGGCTGAAAGGAAACAGGGTTCCTAAATGGTTCATTTCAGGTCCAGAGCAGGAAAACGATAAGATGAGCCCTGAACAACTTACTATACCAGAAAGGAAGTATTTAAGCAAACATGCGGCATTTAATAAGGACCCAGAAGCAGCTTGAAGAGGCTCCCACTAGCCAAATCGGGGAAAACTTAAGCATCAAAGTAAATAATGATAGTAAAGGAATATATCTTGTTGTATAAAATAAGAATGTAAGAATCCACCCAGTGTGTATTCTGTATGTATTTACATATATATATATGTGTGTGTCTGTGTGTAAGTTTATATATATATATAAATACGTAAATGGAAGAAGAGAGAAAGCTCTTCCTCAAGTAGAAAGCCAATTAATAAATGTAGAAATGATGGAATTAGAAAGCCACTATTTGGCATGCATCATAATAATAATTGATCAGAAAAGAATCATCAATGGATGCTAAACTAGCAGGTAAAAGTTTGCTGAGTACGCTGGTTATTCACATATTTTCAAGGTATCTCCTAATAAGATATTTATAATTACAATAGGAAAACCTGTAACTTTACAGTGGCAAAAACAATCTTAACCAAGTAAGGGAAGTTAACATCAGCAGTAATTAAACAAATCAACACGGGGGTTCCTAATATTTTGCAATGTTTATTAATTACAAAGGGGTGAAAAAAGAGTAATTTTAAAGTGGAGACCCTGGCAGATACAACCTTAATGAATGACCAAAGTGAATATCATCAGTAATGGAACAAATGAAAACCATGTGCCACCTGTAAAATGCAACAATAACAACACAGCATTACTTCTGGGACATTCCTCCCAAAGATGCAAGAGCTGAATCAAATTACAAGGATACTTCAAGACCATCTCAAATTGAAGAACGTTTTACCAAATAACTGGTCTGGATCTTCCAAAGTGTCAAGATCAGGAAAGATTGAGGAACTGTTCCAGGCAGAAGGAGAGTAAATAGATATAGCCATAAATGCAGGACTGAACTAAATCCTTTCAGTAAAGGAAATTATTGGGACAACTGATAAAATTTGAATGGGGTCTGAGAATTAGCTGGTAGTAATCTATCAGTGTGATTTTAATAGTTTTATATTGTGGTTATATAGGAGATTATCCTGGTTCATAGGAAATATAAAGTTTCAAGGGGTTGGGACTATCATATTAGCAACTTAATCTCGTGAAAGGAAAATAAGTCTTGGGACCCCAAAATCATCAAACTAAAGGGAAAAGTCAAGCTGGAAACTGCTTAGGGCAAACCTGCCTCCCATTCTATTCAAAGTCATCCCTCTGCTCAGTAAGATAAATGCATCAGAAACTCAAAAGAATGCTGCGACCTGTGTCTCTCACCTACCTGTGACCTAGAAGCCCCTCCCTGCTTGAGTTGTCCCACCTATCTGGATGGAAACAACATACATCTTACATGTTGATTGATGTCTCATGTCTCCCTAAAAGTTATAAAACCAACGTGCTCTGACCACCTTGGATGCATGTCATCAGGACCTCCAGAGGCACGCGTCCTCAGCCTTGGCAAAATAAACTTTTTTGTTTTTTCTTTTTTTTGAGATGGAGTCTCGCTCTGTCACCCAGACTGGAGTGCAGTGGCACAATCCCGGCTCACTGCAACCTCTGCCTCCCAGGTTCAAGTGATTCTCCTGCTTCAGCCTCCCAGGTAGCTGGGACTACAGACGCCTGCCACTACACCCAGCTACTTTTTTTGTATTTTTAGTAGAGACAGGGTTTCACCATGTTGCTCAGGCTGGTCTCGAACTCCTGACCTCAAGAAATCCACCCACCTTGGCCTCCCACAGTGCTGGGATTACAGGCATGAGCCAACATGCCAAGCCCAAAATTAACTTTCTAAATTAATTGAGACTGTCTCAGATATTTGGGGTTCACAATCTCAAATAGTTTGGAGAAAAAAATTATACACTTCTTGCATCTTTTCTGTAAATTTGATAGCATTTCAAATTTTTTAAAAAACATTTAAAAAAACTATTTTGCTTTGTTTTGTTTTGTTTTTGAGAGGGAGTCTCTCTCTGTTGCCCAGGCTGGAGTGCAGTGGCATGATCTCAGCTCACTGCAACCTGCGCCTTCTGGGCTCAAGCGATTCTCCTGCCTCAGCCTCTCGAGTAGCTGGGATTACAGGCATGCGCCACCACGCCTGGCTAATTTTTTTTTTTTTTTGTATTTTTAGTAGAAATGGAGTTTCACCACGTTAGCTAGCATGGTCTCGATCTCATGACCTCGTGATCCACCCACCTCGGCCTCCCAAAGTGCTGGGATTACAGGCATGAACCACCGCGCCCAGCCACTATTTTGTAATTCTAAAGCTATGTATAGTATAAAATTTTCAAATTCTACTAAAACTCCACTTATTGTATCACTGTTAACATCTGGGTGAACTTCTTTCCAGAATCGTGTCTGTACAGGATATATACAAAACAATATACCAGACAATACGCTGGAGGAATACACTTCACATAGATAAAATCATACACTCACTGTCCTATAACCTGATTTTTTTTCACTCAATATTATCTTGTACATACCATTTCCTGTAATACTGTGAAATATATTTTTTTCCTCTCCTTTCCTGACACACAGCTCCTAAAAGCCTTGGAATCTGTAGAATGATAAGAGTACCTTTTGTTTTTGTTTTTGTTTTTTGAGACGGAGTCTCACTCTGTCACCCAGGCTGGAGTGCAGTGACGCTATCTCAGCTCCCTGCAACCTCCGCCTCTTGGGTTCAAGCAGTTCTCCCTGCTTCAGCCTCCCAAGTAGCTGGGATTACAGGTGCCCACCACCACACCTGGTTAATTTTTGTATTTTTGGTAGAGATGGGGTTTTGCTATATCGGCCATGCTGGTCTCGAACTCCGGACCTCAGGTGATCTGCCCACCTCAGCCTCCCAAAGTGCTGGGATTACAGGCATGAGGTGCCCAGCCAAGAGTGCCTCTTGTATGCTAATAAAATGACTCCTAGATAGCTTCAAGATGGGGGCTGGTCACTGAAAAGACTAAAGCATGATTAGAAGGTTGAGACTTTCAGTTCCACACCCCCAACCTCCAGAAGGAGTGAGGGGATAATGGCCAGTGATGTAATCAATCATGTCTATGTAGTGAGCCTTCATGAAAAGCCAAAAGAACACAGTTTGGAGAGCTTCCAGACAAATGAATATGTGGAGGTTCCTGGAGGGTGATGCCCCAGAGAAGGCACAGAAATTTGGAACCCCTTCCCCCGCACCTCACTCTATGCATCTAGTCCATCTGACTGTTCATCTATATTCTTCATATTATCTTTATCATAAACCGAGAAACATAAATAAAGTGTTTCCTAGAGTTCTGTGAGCCATTCTAGTAAATTAATAAAACCCAAGGAGAGTGTCCAATTTACAGCCAGTCTGTCAGAAGTATAGGTGACAACCTACTACTTGTGACTGGCACTTAAGTGGGGGGCAGTATTGTGGGACTGAGCCTTCTATCTGTGAGATGTGATGTTATCTCCAGTTAGATAGTATCAGAATTGAACTGAATTACAGGACACCCAGCTGGTATCGAAGGCAGAACTGCTTGGTTGGTATGTGGGGGAAAACCACAGAAGTATTCTTTGTTGATGCTGAGTGAGAGAATAGGGAGGAAAAAAAGCACTTTGGTTCTTCTTATCCTTACAATTACACACACACACACACATACACACACACACACTTTACATTCCAAAACAAAACCATCTTCCCTACCTCCAGCAGTCCTACAGCTATGGAAAGTGCCACTCCGGAGGAACGCAAAGGTCTCTTTCCCTGTGGTACAGGCCAAGGGTCTCGCTGGAGTTCTCCCAGAAGATCTGTGAGATTCATGTCTATTTTCTGTACTGGTTGTAAGAATCTGAGAAACAAAATTAAATAAAAAGCCATTTGTACATGTTTATGGGTGAGAGTTCGAGAAACAAATTTCACTTTCCTAAAAATAGAAAACAATACTCTGAACACAGAGCAGACCAATGGTTCTCAAACTTTCGTGTATATGAGAACCAGCTGGAGGGCTTGTTTTAACACATATTGCTAGGTCCCAGTTCTAGAGTTTGTTTCGGTAGGTCTGGAGTGGAGCCCAAGAATTTGCATTTCAAACGCATTCCTAGGTGACACTTGATGATATCAGCCCCAGAAACCACATTTTGAATACAACTACAATAAACAAAACACTCAAACCAAGTACTACTTCAGGATTTCATCTCTCACTTACTAGTCTACTAAATTTTAGGTTACTGAAATAATTATGAGAAAATACATCAACTAAATTTTAGTAATACTACCTCTGATTAGAAAGCTTAGGGGAAAAAGCTAGCAGAGCGCAGTGGCTCATGCCTGAAATCCCAACACTTTGGGAGGCCGAGGAGGGAGGATCATAAGGTTAGGAGATTGAGACGGTGAAACCCCGTCTCTACAAAAAATACAAAAATTAGCCAGGCATGGTGGTACATGGCTGTAATCCCAGCTACTTGGGAGGCTGAGGCAGGAGAATTGCTTGAACCTGGGAGGCGGAAGTTGTAGTGAGCCAAGATCATGCCACTGCACTCCAGAAACCTTAGCGGGAAAAGCTACCTCTAAAACTAGGAAGAAAAAATAAAAACTTTGGCTGCCCTGAAACCACACAAAAACAAGTTTTTTCCAAAGTTCAAAATAAAAAATAAGGAAACTAACAAAACTAAAGTAACTCCTTACATTGTTAAGACAAAAAACAAACCATTTTAATGACATGATTTTGACTCAATTCTTTAAAAAGTATGTTAATACAACTAACTTACATTCCTAAAAATATTTAACAATATAGTATCACTGAATGCCTATGTTCAAGGGTATGGAATGTTTAAAACAGCTATGGAAACTGTCAAATTCTCTTCATCATATTTATTACCTGTTGGAAGGAGGTGGCTGCTGTACCTGAGGACCACGTGTTGCTTGAGTAACTGGTACTTTAGAGAGCCCCAGCATTTCCTGTAAAGAGATTACTTGTGCAATATTCATTTAATTACTTTTACAAAGATTTATCAACTATTTATCACGTATAAAATGCTGTGCTAGACATTAGAAACACAAAAATAAAAAACACCAGGTCTCCTTCCTCAGAAAACAAAGAGTCCAGTGGGAGAGATTACCAAGAAAACAATAACACAAAATACTCATCATGAGATAGCAAAGCACAAGGTGTTACATAACCAAAGAGGAAGCATATTAGCTCAAAAACACTATTTCTAATTAACAGTCAAAATAAATTGTTGTGCAACTTAAATGTCCATACTTCTTAATTTATATTCATTCATCCGTTTCAGCAAACTATATCATAAGCACCTGCTATGTGGCAGGAATATAATGGTAAAAACTAACTAGCCCCTTCCCTCATAGAAATTAAAATCCAGAAACATAAATTAATCAAATCAACAAATAAATAAATGTAAAACTGCAACAGTAGTGTTAGGACATGGAGTGTTATAAGGCTCACATACTTTGTATGTATATACATCATCCTCATTTTCTAATGTAATTCATAACCAAACTGCCACCTTTGTTTTGAATTTCAGATATGTGCACGATTTCTCTAGACAAATGAAAATAATGTTATACTAAATTTTTCTTGAATCTAGAAATGCTTAGTCGTGAAGTACTGGATTATAAAACTGTGTAACAGAAAATTGAAGTCTAAAGATGTACAAAGATAAAATTAGTGAACTAATCCGGCCATATTTCCTATACTGTTAGCAGAAACAGCAACTCTTTACTAAGAACTTAATATGTTCCATATTCTATGCTAAAATCTTTATATATACTATTTCCTCACAAAACAATAATGAAATAGATTTCTTCTTAATTTCTACTTTATAAATGAAAATTGACAATCAGAAAGACTAAGTAATTTGTCTGAGGTTACACAACCAGTAAGTAACAAAGCAAGATTGTAAATCCAGGTTTTTCTATAAAGCTCTATAAGAGTTTACACCATATTGAGAATTCCATATTTAGTACTAATAACCTGGCAAAATAGGTACTGTTTATTCCTTTCTATGAAGGATGAGATAATCAGCAAAGACATAAACCCAAGATCATACAACTAGAAGAGTTTAAGATTTGAATCTAGGACTATCTGGGGAGCAAAGGCCAGGCTCTTTTCAACTAATAATAGGGAAAAAATAGGGAAATTTTTTTTTTTTTTTTTTTTTTTTTTTTTTTTTTTGAGACGGAGTCTCGCTCTGTTGCCCAGGCTGGAGTGCAGTGGCGCGATCTCGGCTCACTGCAAGCTCCGGCTCCCGGGTTCACGCCATTCTCCTGCCTCAGCCTCCCGAGTAGCTGGGACTACAGGCGCCCGCCAACACACCCGGCTAATTTTTTGTATTTTTAGTAGAGACGGGGTTTCACCGTGTTAGCCAGGATGGTCTCGATCTCCTGACCTCGTGATCCACCCGCCTCGGCCTCCCAAAGTGCTGGGATTACAGGCTTGAGCCACCGCGCCCGGCCTAAAAAAAATAGGGAAATTTAATCTAAATAGGAAAAGAAAATAAAAATGTTTCAATGGAGAAAAAAAATTTAGTCTGCAGGCATTCACTTGCCTATTGAAAAAAGGAAGATGTGGCCAGGCACGGTGAATCACACCTGTAATCCCAGTATTCTGGGAGGCCGAAGCGGGTGGATCACCTGAGGTCAGGAGTTCGAGACCAGCCTGGCCAACATGGGGAAACCCCATCTCTACTAAAAATACAAAAATTAGGGCCAGGTGCAGTGGATCACGCCTGTAATCCCAGCACTTTGGGAGGTCAAGGTGGACGAATCACGAAGTCAGAAGTTCAAGACCAGCCTTGGCTAACATGGTGAGGAACCATCTCTACTAAAATACAAAAATTAGTCAGGCATGGTGGTGTGCTCCTGTAATCTCAGCTACTTGGGAGGCTGAGGCAGGAGAAGCGCTTGAACACGGGAGGCAGAGGTTGCAGTGAGCTGAGATCGTGCCACTGCACTCCAGCCCAGGCGACAGAGCGAGACTCCGTCTCAGACAAAAAAAAAAAACGAGGCCAGCCTCGGTGGCTCACGCCTGTAATCCCAGCACTTTGGGAGGCTGAGGCAGGGGGATCACCTGAGCTCAGGAGTTCAAGAACAGCCTGGCCAACATGGTGAAACCTTGTCTCTACTAAAAAATATAAAAATTGGCCAGGCGCGGTGGCTCACGCCTGTAATCCCAGCACTTTGGGAGGCCAAAGCGGGCAGATCATGAGGTCAGGAGATCAAGACCATCCTGGCCAACATGGTGAAACCCGGTCTCTACTAAAAACACAGAAAAGAAAAAAATTAGCCGGGTGTGGTGGCATGCGCCTATAGTCCCAGCTACTCGGAAGGCTGAGGCAGGAGAATCGCTTGAACTAACGAGGCGGAGATTGAACAATCATGCCACTGCACTCCAGCCTGGGTGACAGAGCAAGACTCCATGTCAAAAAAAAAAAAAAGAAAAAAGGAAGATGGTTTATGTGCTTCATATGTATTACATAAGTAAAAGGTACTCTACAATCAGAACAGTAAACCATTCTAAATTCATAATTTGATAATAACATTAATAGTAGCAAACACTTAAATGTACAATCCATTTAATTCTCATGACTACACTATAAGGTACATACTATTACTATCTCTATTTTACAAATGGAAAAAACTAAAGCACAGAGATTTAAACTGGTTCACTTTCTCTCCTGTCTCATGGAAACATGATTCTCCTCTCTAAGGTGCTCCGCTTCCTCTGCTCCTGAAGGAATCCCTACTATGTCTTCCTAAACCTCACTTTCCTCATCTCACTCTCGCTTTAACTCACCCTCTTAAGTCTCTTTCCTTTCTCCTTCCTCCTAAAGTACCTCTCTTTAACTCAGTTCTCTCTCAAATTCCCATGCTATCTCCTCCTTCATTACCTTCAACAAACCTCTTAAAAGAACAAACTTCAGGCCGAGCGTGGTGGCTCATGCCTGTAGTCCCAGCACTCTGGGAGGCCGAGGAAGGCGGATATCCTGAGGTCAGGAGTTCAAGACCAGCCTGACCAACGCAGTGAAACCACATCTCTACAAAAATACCAAAATTAGCCAGGCATGATGGCGGGTGCCAGTAGTCCCAGCTACTCGAGAGGCTGAGGCAGGAGAATAGCTTGAACCTGGGAGGCGGAGGTTGCAGTGAGCCAAGATCGTGCCAATGCACTCCAGCCTGGGTGACAGAGCAAGACTCTGTCTCAGAAGAAAAAGAACAAATTTCAACTTTCTCTACCTTCTCAAATCTTATTCACTATTCATTGACTAATGCATTCATTACTCATTACCCTCCCCATTTAAACCTGCAAACTCCCCTAGTATGTTCTCTTAGTTAACTGTAGCACCACTACCTCAGTCTGCCAAGCTTCAAATTAGACTCACCCTCAAAAATCTCTTCCTTTCTTCTTCATTTTGGTCTACCTGGAAGCCTCTAAAGTCTAATTTTACATCTGTCAACTTTATGCCAGGCTTATTTATCATCTTCTAGGGTAACTGTTCTCAACTAGGAGTTGCACCAGAATTACTTAGAAAGTTTTTTCAAAGTACCTACATGAACAATCTTATATTATATATATAAGGTATGTATACCAACCATCTCCCAATACAGACATTCACTTATTACTCTCTTATGGACTATCAAAATCTCTGGGCAGAAAAAAAGATGTTCATCTGAGCAGATGATCCTAGTGTGCTACACATAACTCCTTTGCCTTGGAAGAGAAAGCTTCAATTTGTCCCAGTGATAAAAACCACTAAAAAACATATGTAACCATAGTTTCTACACTAAAAATTGTGCAGTCTCAAAATAACTCCCCTCGAAGGGGGAGGGGAGGGGGATGGGGGAGGGATGGGGAGGGGTGGGGGAGGGGAGGTGGGATGGGGATGGGGATGGGGGAGGGGAGGGGAGGGGGAGGGGTGGGGGGTGGAGGAGGGGAGGGGATGGGGAGAGGAGGGGGATGGGGGAGGGGAAGGGGAAGGGGGAGGGGGAGGGGGAGGGGCGGAGCTAGCCCAAGCCACGAGTCCATTTTGCAGCTGTGCTTGGCACCTACTGTGCGGTGCCTGTAGCTGGAGGACAGGCGGTCGCGCGGCCTCTCCCACTCGCCAGAGTAGCCTCTAGGTCGTTAGTCAAAATGTGAAAAAAAAGACCTGCTTTGCCCTGGGAAATAGTAACCCTGCCAAATACATTAGCTTGTAGGAGACAGAGGATGTGATGGAGCTGCTTGAAGAAGCTCTCATGTGCCCTGTTTGCTGTAGTCTGTTTGATGATCCACAGGTTTTGCCTTGCTCCCACAACTTCTGCAAAAAATGCTTAGAAGGTATCTTAGAAGGGAGTGTGCGGAATTCCTTGTGGAGATCAGCTCCATTCCAGTGTCCTACATGCTGTAAGGAAACTTCAGCTACTGGAATTAATAGCCTGCAGGTTAATTACTCCCTGAAGGGTATTGTGGAAAAGTGTAACAAGATCAAGATCTCTCCCAAAATGCCAGTATGCAAAGGACACTTGGGGCAGCCTCTCAACATTTTCTGCCTGACTGATATGCAGCTGATTTGTGGGATCTGTGCTACTCGTGGGGAGCACACCAAACATGTCTTCTGTTCTATTGAAGATGCCTATGCTCAGGAAAGGGATGCCTTTGAGTCCCTCTTCCAGAGCTTTGAGACCTGGCGTCGGGGAGATGCTCTTTCTTGCTTGGATACCTTGGAAACTAATAAGAGGAAATCCCTACAGTTACTGACTAAAGATTCAGATAAAGTGAAGGAATTTTTTGAGAAGTTACAAAACACACTGGATCAAAAGAAGAATGAAATTCTGTCTGACTTTGAGACCATGAAACTTGCTGTTATACAAGCATATGACCCAGAGATCAACAAACTCAACACCACCTTGCAGGAGCAACGGATGGCCTTTAACATTGCTGCGGCTTTCAAAGATGTGTCAGAACCCATTGTATTTCTGCAGCAGATGCAGGAGTTTAGGGAGAAAATCAAAGTAATCAAGGAAACTCCTTTACCTCCCTCTAATTTGCCTGCAAGCCCTTTAATGAAGTCAGTGAGAAGACATAAATCTAGTCGATGTGGATAAACTTTCTTTGCCTCAAGACACTGGCACATTCATTAGCAAGATTCCCTGGAGCTTTTATAAGTTATTTTTGCTAATCCTTCTGCTTGGCCTTGTCACTGTCTTTCGTCCTACCATGTTCCTAGAATGGTCATTATTTGATGACCTGGCAACTTGGAAAGACTGTCTTTGAAACATCAGTTCCTATCTGACTAAATCAGCCGATTTTATAGAACAATCAGTTTTTTACTGGGAACAGGTGATAGATGGGTTTTTCATTTTCAATTAAAGATTCAAGAATTTTACTTTGGTGGTACTGAACAATGTGGCAGAATTTATGTGCAAATATAAATTATTATAAAATCTGAAAAAAAAAAATAACTCCCCTCGCCAAACATACTAAAAGTATTTAGTTCCCAAGTGAAATGTTAAGAAACAAAAGCTCTCTCCTCAGCTGCCACCAAGGTGCTCGGTTCTTATGAGGAAGCCAAGCCCACACTGGGGTGAGGTCCTCACTTCATCAGGCGACTAGCACCATGTCGGGCAGCACCAGCCCCGCACTCGCCCACACCATGGCCTCCATCTCAAGTGCTTCTGCATCTACTTGGACCTCATTCTGCATGACAATGAGGTGACCATCACAGTGGATTAGATCAATGCCCTTGTCAAAGCAGCTGATACAAATGTTGAACCTTTCTGGCCTGGCTTGTTTGCAAAGGACTGGCCAATGTCAACATCAGGAGCTTCATCTGCAATGTAGGGGCTGGTGGACCTGCTCCAACAGTTGGTGCTGCACCTGCAGGAGGTCCTGCGCCCACCACCACTGCTGCCCCAGCTGAGGAAAAGAAAGTGGAAACAAAGAAAGAAGAACCTGAGGAGTATGATGATGACATGGACTTTGGTCTTTTTGACTAAACCTCTTTTATAACACGTTCAACAAAAAAACTGAACTCAAGAAAAAAAAAAGAAACAAGCTAATATTCTGCAGTTGCTCTCTCTTAGCCTTCAGCATGACTCTTCATAAGCCCTTCAAATCTCTAGTAAAATACCGTTGGTTTGACTTCAAATTTTAAAGATATAGTTAAAAGTGAAGGGTCTTTAATCTGTATAACAATTTAAGGCACATGAAAAGAAAACTGAAACCAGCACTGAATTTAAAGCCTTTGTTATAATACAATTATATCAGTCATTCATAATAAAAATTTGTCCTAGAAACATACAGAAGGCATTTATAAACATATATAGAGTAACTTCCAGATAGGTGAAAACTACCATTCTTGTTGTTTACCTGCAGTTGTTTGGCAGACAAATCTTTTGTTCCTCTGAAGACATAGCTTTTTGAAATGCCTTCACATCCAAGTTCATGAACCTGAACCATTCTCCCAAAAGTAATAAGTCCAACCAAAGCTGTAGGTGGTAAAAGACTTAATGACATCTGCATGGATTCTTTCAGGGCTTGTAAATCTTCATCTTCCATGCAAGTATCAACCACATAGAGGAATATCAAAGGCATCTGAGGACCACGCTTTTAAAAAATTCATCAAAAAGAAAAAATACGTAGTTTAAAGCACAACATACAAGACAGTCAACAGGGAACTAATTAAATAACGGATACAAAAGAATCCTAGTAAAGCCATTTCAGAAATGAAACAGGTTATTTCTACTGTCATGGAGAGAGATCTAAGACATATCATCAGGTGAAAAATTAAGTTTAAGAACATTAGGTATAGTTACACAGAGAGGACTTTCACTTTCCATTTTATTTAACTACATGCATAAGGTTTCATTTGACTCATAAAATAATTAGTAAACCTGACTTGGATTTTCAGAGAACTAGAAACTAGCCAGGCTGGACAAATTACTGAATAGTCCAAGTGAACCATAATTGTTTTCTCTAAAACATTCATAAAAGATATTACTTCCACACTTAAACATGTAAACAACTATGTTAAGTATTCAGAAAGAGAATAAAAATGATTTTCCTAAGAAGGACCAATACAAGATTATTTTCATTAATTAGTCCTGGGGGATACATTAGCCAACTCCAGCATCATATTGACTAAATATTTGTTTACTGACCTTCCAACTACAAAGCAAGATTTATACTTCATTGTTTACTGATCTACTTAGTATAGCAAATCACACCACCCTACCCAGTATCTTGGCCACCCATCAAATAACTACAACATAGGAATTACCCTGCTCAAACTGACTTCAACAGTTCTTACCTTTGAAATGTTCCATCAAATCAATGTGAGAATTAAGCATGATTCCTTCTAAATCATCAAAATTTAACAATTATTTCAGTATAAATTTTAAAACTTTCTTAAATATTTGTTCTTATGTTCTTACCAGAACTACATATTCAATGCTAGAAAACTGAGGTAAAAGTTCAGCAGGCTGATTCAGTTCAGATATACCAGCATAACTAGGTGGAAACTACAAATAGGAAAAAAAAAAAATTTTTTAACAAATTATAGGCTAGAAAGATTAATAATATTTTAAACTGAAAGTATTTCCTGATCATTTAATTATTTTTAAAAAAGCATTTTCATTAAATGAGAAATAATTATTTGTATCTTTTTTTAAATATGCATTTTTCTACATGACTAGTATTTTGGCATTAACATCTGCAATGGATGTTTTATGGTTTTCTTTTTGTTTGTTTGTTTGTTTGTTTTCTGAGATGGAGTCTCGCTCTGTCACCCAGGCTGGAGTGCAGTGGCGCAATCTCGGCTCACTGCAAGCTCCGCCTCCCGGGTTCACGCCATTCTCCTGCCTCAGCCTCCCGAGTAGCTGGGACTACAGGCGCCCGCCACCACGCCCAGTTTTTTTTGTATTTTTAGTATTTTTAGTAGAGACGGGGTTTCACTGTGTTAGCCAGGATGGTCTCGATCTCCTGACATCGTGATCCACCCACCTCAGCCTCCCAAAGTGCTGGGATTATAGCGGTGGCATGAGCCACCACGCCCGGCATGCAATGGATGTTTTCTTACCTGATTCCTTTGGTAACAAAAGTTGCAAGCCCAAAGTTTTGCTCGATAATCCACTTGACTGTTTTAAAAAAAAAGAAAAGATATATCAGTTCATATTTCAGTTCAATTTTACAAAAATCCTAATTTCAATAAAATTAATTTCTTCCTAAAGCATGAACATATTCAAATTGATGGTCAAAGTAACTTTTAAAAGCCATGTAGTTTTAGACACTGCCAATATCTAATTCACACTTTTAACATATACAAGTTTACCTAAATGGTGAATATAACTTTTAACATAAAGATTGGCTGGGTGCAAAAGCTCACGCCTATAATCTCAGCATTTTGGGAGGCTTGAGGTGGCAAATGGCTTGAGTCCTGGAGTTCAAGACCAGCTTGGGCAATATGGTGAAACCTAGTCTTTACAAAAAATACAAACAATCATCCAGGCGTGGTGGCACGTGCCTGTACTCCCAGCTACTCAGGGGGCTTAGGTGGGAGGATCATCTGAGCCCAGGTGGTCAAAGATACAGTGAGCCAGAATCACAACAATGTTCGCCAATCTAAGTGACAGAGTGAAACCATCTCAAAAATATATATACACACACATATAAAGCAAATATCAACAAAATTAAAATAATACTATTTTTTTCTTCAAGTGACTTCAGTAACATCTACACTCAGACCTAGAAAACATTTATTCAGTTCAAAAATATATTTACTGCCGGGCGCGGTGGCTCACGCTTGTAATCCCAGCACTTTGGGAGGCCGAGGCGGGCGGATCACGAGGTCAGGAGATCGAGACCACGGTGAAACCCCGTCTCTACTAAAAATACAAAAAATTAGCCGGGCGTGGTGGCGGGCACCTGTAGTCCCAGCTACTTGGAGAGGCTGAGGCAGGAGAATGGCGTGAACCCGGGAGGCGGAGCTTGCAGTGAGCCGAGATTGCGCCACTGCACTCCAGCCTGGGCGACAGAGCGAGACTCCGTCTCAAAAAAAAAAAAAAAAGAAATACCAAAAATATATTTACTGAATGCCTAATAAGTACCAACCATTATTTTAGGTGCTGGTGATACAAGAAAAAGAGAACTGCTCTCATGGAGTTTACATTCTAGAAAAGACAGACAGACAAAAGACAAACAGTTGCACAAACAAGAAAATACTTTTGGTTTTTTTTCTGAGACAGGGTCTCGTTCTATTGCCCAGGCTGCAGTGCAATGGTAGAATCATAGCTCCCTGCAGCACTGAACTCCTGGCTCAAGTGTTTCTCCCATCTTCAGCCTCCCAAGTAGCTAGGACTACAGGCACATACCACCACACCCAGCATATACATATACATATATATGCATATATATATATACACATATATATGCATATATACACATACACATTTTTTTTTTTTCCTTTTTCCTCCTGTAGAAATGGAGTCTTGCTTTGCTGCCCAGGCAATCCTCCCACCTTGGCCTCCCAAAGCACTGGGATTACAGGCGTGAGCTACTGGGCCCAGCTGAAAATACTTTTACATAGTAATAACAGAGATTAAAGAAAACAAAGCAGAATGTGAGAATGTGTTTAAGAGGGCTGCTTTAAAAAACAGCGTTCTTAAATAGACAACTAAAGTATGACCAAAACGAAAAGGAACCAATTACAAGAAAATCTGGAGACAGAAGAAGCCAGGCAGAATGCACAGCTACTATACCATTGTCAAGGTAGGAGTAAGTTTGGTATGTTCAAGCACCAGAAAGAGGGTAACAGGGTTAAGGTATTATGTAGATGAGAATAAGGAAAACGGATAATACAAGATGAAGGCAGAAATACATACAGAGGCTAGATCATGCAAGGCTTTATAGATCTTGATAAGGGGTTTGGATTTCTCATTCCAAGAATAAGAAGCTACTACTGGAAGATGTTAATCATCTGATTTTCATTCATAAAACTCTAGCTTCTGGGTAGAGAACAGACTGCTGAAAGACAGGAATAGAAACAGGGAGAGCAGGTAGGAGGATATTGAAACTGCCCAGGAAAAAGATGGTGGTATCTTGAAGCAGGGTATACTACCAGAGATGGAATAAGAGGCTGTAAGAGACAGAATCTGTAATGTTCTAGAGGTAGATCACCCAGATTTGCTAGTGGATTGGCTGGGGGGAGAGGGAATGGAAGAGAAGTAAGAGATGATTCCTGAGATTTTGGCTTAAGCAAAAGAAATCACAAAATTTTTGGAACAACATGTCACTCAATCATGACTTTTTTCTTTTTTTTTTTTGAGGCGGAGTCTCGCTCTGTCGCCCAGAGCTGGAGTGCAGAGGCGCGATATCAGCTCACTGCAACCTCCACCTCTCAGGTTCAAGCAATTCTCCTGTCTCAGCCTCCCGAGTAGCTGGGACTACAGGCACATGCCACCACACCCGGCTAAGTTTTATATTTTTAGTAGAGACGGGGTTCCACCATATTGGTCAGGCTGGTCTCGAACTCCTGACTTCAGGTGATCCACCACCTTGGCCTCCCAAAGTGCTGGGATTACAGGCATGAGCCACCACGCCCGGCCAGTTATGACTTATCTAATGACACAAGATGGGTTGATACACAACCAGCACCACTATTCAGAAGACACTGATGGGATCTAACAGTTTTTATAGTGACACTTTTACATTTGGTCTCTTTATATTATCAACTCACTACAACTAAAATGATCCTAAAATTTTACAGCTCTCTGGATTTTTTTTTGACTGTCCTAATTTGAAAAATTTACTATGAACAAAAACAAAGGGATTTTTATAAAAATTTGCAAAAAAAACCCCTACATTTTAAAATCACATTGCCACATTAGTTTTTCTATATATTTTACTTACCATAAAGGATTCAAAACTGCACGGCAAGTGGTCCTACTACACAGAACAGGTTCATATTGAATAGGTGGTAAGTCAGGTCTCTCTTTCAGTGGTGTAAACAGGGCTGCCACAGGAACAACCATTCTTGTAGCTTCCAGTCGACTTGATGGCCAAACATTCCAACTAAATCGGACTCCATCTCGTTCTTCATTTTGTTGAATGAATTCCAAATAGGTTGTCATTGTGGAGTTTGATTCTTATTTCTGTATCGAAATTTTAAAATATTTTAAAATCCAGGATCCTCTTAAGAAGGTTCAAAATAAGCATGTCTTCCCCTCATTCAGCAATATTAATACATTAGAAATTAGGACCGGCTGGGCGCGGTGGCTCACGCCTGTAATCTCAGCACTTTGGGAGGCCGAGACGGGCGGATCACCTGAGGTCGGGAATTCAAGACCAGCCTGACCAACACAAAGAAACCCCGTCTCTACTAAAAATACAAAATTAGCCAAGCATGGTGGCACATGCCTGTAATCCCAGATACTGGGGAGGCTGAGGCAGGAGAATCTCTTGAACCCTGGAGGCAGAGTTTGTGGTGAGCCGAGATCATGCCATTGCACTCCAGCCTGGGCAACAAGAGCAAAACTCCATCTCAAAAAAAAAAAAAAATCCAGACCAAATGAAAATATTTATCTCAGAAAAAAATCAGCAAGCAACTCATAACAAAATAATTAATGGCTCTACCCAGTGTCCATGAGGCCCAATAAGAGGTATTTAACACTTTTTTATTCACTCTAAAAGATGATGGCAAAAAAATAGTGTCTTATCTCTTTAAGGATATATAGGAAAAGAAACGCAAAAATAGGGGGAAAACCTAGATCCTATGTTTTCCATATCAGTTTTGAAAGTTACAAGAATTCATATAAACAGATTTCAAAATTATAAAGTTCTAAAACTCACATGGTTTCTATCCGAAAAATAACAAGTTTCCACTAAACTTTATAGAAGAGAATGTTTAATGATATGTAACAAAAAGATTTTCCTAAAACTGGACACTTCTGCTTTGGACAGGTAATTTTCTTATTGTGCAAGTACAGGCTATTTGTGGCACGATAAATAAAATGCTTGATAAGTGCTAGTCCCCCAATTTATATATTATTTAGACTCTTTTGCAGAAACTTACTTCAGAATATTTTGAACATTCCAAATTATGAGAGCATTTTAAACTCCAACTTGAGATATAAAATTTCAGTATAATAATTTAAGTTTACTAACCAAGGGAAGAGGATGCACTCTGGGGAGAGACCAGTATCCAAAGACAGCTCCATTTTTACTGTCTAAATGCCTAGGTAGGATGCCGGCTTTCCTACGTAGGCAACAGCTCTATCTCATGCTCTCAAACTGCAACAGTAGTTAGTCATGGAAGGAAGCTGAAGAATTTAAAGGTGTGGGAAGACAAAGACATTCAAGTGTTGTGTAGCAGACATGAAGGACGTCAAGTTGAAAGAAGTGAACTGTGAACCTAGGGTGCCTGGAAAACCCAACATGGATGTTTAAAGTTGCTAAGAACAATAGTGGAACGAGAAACTGACTCTAAAATTTAAGTGAAGAAAGAAGAGATATTATTTGGAGGAAAAAGTTAGATATAACAATTTTAATTTTAGAAAATCTTTCAAATAAATTTTCATAAAACAAATGACAGAAAGTGAAGCTTAACAAATCTAAGCATTCCAAGCAGTTAAGAACTTTCTCTTCTTTAAATAAGAAAATAAAAATTAAAGAATACACTGTATTTCCTCCAATCGTGCCAGAATCTTGGAGACAGCTAGAAAATCTTACGCTAATCAAAAAAGATTGTGGTTTTTCATAGGTGCATAACGGGTAAAGAGAAATCCCAAGACTAAACTTGTTTAGAAAAGACTATTTTGGGCCAGGTGCGGTGGCTCAAGCCTGTAATCCCAGCACTTTGGGAGGCTGAGGCAGGTAGATCACCTGAGATCAGGAGTTCAAGACCAGCCTGGTCAACATGGCGAAACCCTGTCTCTACTAAAAATACAAAAAAAATTAGCTGGGCACGGTGGCATGCACCTGTAATCCCAGCTACTCAGGAGGCTGAGGCAGGAGAATCGCTTGAACTGGGGAGGCAGAGGTTGCGGTGAGCTGAGATCGTACCACTGCACTCCAGCTTGGACAACAGAGCAAGACTCCATCTCAAAAAAAAAAAAAAACTATTTTGAAGGTAAATATAGAAGACAGCTTTGAGAAGGGTGGTATGAGCTTTCAAGGAAAAGTGTTGAAAAATAATGATAAAACAAAGGTGTGGGATATTCAGAGGAGAGTTAGAAGACGTCAAACTCCACCATAACATAGGTGATAATAAAGAAAAAACCACCAGGATGTGGGGGTGAGAGGGGGATTAGAAATGCAGCTTTTAGCAACAGCGTCCATGTTACTGATGTGAATATAAATTCTAAGACTATGCAAACCTCTTCCACATTTATTATACAGAACATAAGGCAAATAAAATTGTTTACTTGTTTACTTAATTGTTTACTTAATTGCTCCTATAATTTAAGAAGCATGTACGCACCTACTATGTACCCACAAAAATTAAAAATAAAAAAAAAATTTTAAGGCCAGGCACAGTGGCTCACGCCTGTAATCCTAGCACTTTGGGAGGCTGAGGCCGGCGGATCGCTTGAGGTAGGAGTTCAAGACCAGCCTGGCCAACATGGTGAAACCCCATCTCTACTAAAAATACAAAAATTAGCTGAGCTGGTGGTGGGTGCCTCTAATCCCAGCTACTTAGGAGGCTTAGGCAGGAGAATCACTTGAACCCGGGAGGTGGGGGTTGCAGTGGGCCGAGATCATGCCACTGCACTCTAGCCTGGGCGACAGAGTGAGACTCCTTCTCAAAAAAAAAAAAATTTAATAAAATAAAATGAAATCAGAACAGGGATGACTACATTTGACAAAAAATAAGTCCTAAGAAATCCAATGTTATTAAGAAAAAATAAAAATTCTAACGTGCCACAACAAAAAAAAAATAAAATACATCTAAAACACATCTGCAAAAGGCATTAAAATAGCTGAAACACAAAACAAAAAATGTTTTGAATGACTGTTTTCTCAATTCTCCCAAGGATAGTACATAACTAGTACTTAGGTACTACACAGATATTTTCTCAAAAATGTATGAAGTAAACCTATCACTTCATATAAAACAACTTATAGTATTTTTTGCCAATGATAAAAATTTGAGCTTTCAAGCAAATATTAAATTGTTTTGGGTTTTTTTTTTTTTTTTTTCTGAAACGGAGTCTCACTCTGTCGCCAGGCTGGAGTGCAGTGGGGCAATCTCAGCTCACTACAACCTCTGCCTCCTGGCTTCAAGCGAGTCCCCTGCCTCAGCCTCCCGAGTAGCTGGGACTACAGGTGTGTGCCACCATACCCAGCTAATTTTTTGTATTTTTAGTAGAGACGGGGTTTCACCATGTCGGCCAGGATGATCTCAGTTGTCCGACCTCGTGATCCGCCAGCCTCGGCCTCCCAAAGTGTTGGGATTACACGCATGAGGCACCGCTCCCTGCCATTAAATTGTTTTAAAACTTGTGCCTGCTACCATAAGCTTGACAAGTTCCTAATGTGTAAAGATTTTTCTGATGAGATCAGTGTTGGTATTAATGTAATTTGTTTGATAGTATATAACAAAATGTATTAACATTTAGAAGATATACATTACTCAATGAAGCAATATCTTCCAAACGGTCAACTTGTGATGTTAAAATATCACGCATGGGTAGATGATCCATTCAAAGTGTAGAATAGGCCAATGGGTTTTAAGGTAACAAAGTACAAAAAGTTCACTCCTAAGCTTTCAGATTCCACACTGCAATTAACCTTTTAATTTATTAATTAATCCTTCACACAATTCAACCAAAACAATATATCACAATAAACTGCAGAAACAGATATGAAAACCCACCTGTCTTCTATTTAGCCATTTTTTTTCTCTTTGGATACTCAATAATGTTTAAGTTAGGGGTTCTGAAAACCATTGCCTTAGGACCATTAGGAAACCTCACTAAGAAAGGTTCCAGAGTCTTAGCAGGAAGACATTCACACACAGACAACAGCCAGGTTTAACTTTCTACAACTGGTTAAAAGGCCGGATTGTATCTCCACATTCTTACTTATTAAGACATACTAAATATCATCTGAGTGATATTTGGGCACAACTCTCTTCTCCACATTTTTTCCTCTCAATCTCCCTGCTCTAAGATCAATTTGCTTGCTAAATCACATCTGTTATACTTCTTACATTCCCACATTCCAGCAGTAGTTTGAAGAAACTCCCACCTGTTTCTTAATTGGTCCAATTACACGGCTATGCACAACACTTCCCTGACTTCCCTCACCTTTCCATAGTAGGAGTCACGCAATCTTAACATCACGAATTCAAGTACAAAATTTGCCAGGCTTCGTCCCATGTCCGACAATGGCATATCTGAAATAAAGTCCTTTTACAAGCCAACTTTACTTTTTTTTTTTTTTTTTGAGACAGAGTTTCGCTCTTGTTGCCCAGGCTGGAGTGCAATGGCGTGACCTCGGCTCACCGCAAACTCCACCTCCCGGATTCAAGCAATTCTCCCGCCTCAGCCTCCTGAGTAGCTGGGATTACAGGCATGAGCCACCACACCTGGCTAATTTTTGTATTTTTAGTAGAGATGGGGTTTCTCCATGTTGGTCAGGCTGGTCTCGAACTCCCAACCTCAGGTGATTCATCCACCGGGGCCTCCCAAAGCGCTGGGATTACAGGTGTGAGCCACCACGCCCAGCCACAAGCTAGCTTTTCATAAAATGATATTATTTGATTAGCACTCTCTCTCCTAATACTAACATGTTTGCATAAAAGTATTAAACCAAAGAAATATTATTCCACACACTATATTAGAATGCAGACTTAGCATATTAGTCTCTTTTTTTTTTTTTTTTTTTTGAGATGGAGTCTCACTCTATCACTCAGGTTGGAGTGCAGTGGTACAATCTCGGCTCACTGCAGCCTCCACCTCCCAGGTTCAGGTGATTCTCCCACCTCAGCCTCCCGAGTAGCTGGGATTACAGGCGCGAGCTACTACGCCTGGCTAATTTTTGTATTTTTAGTAGAGATGGGGGTTTCACTATGTTGGCCAGGCTGGTCTCGAACTCCTGACCTCAGGTGATCGGCCTGCCTCGGCCTCCCAAAGTGCTGGGATTACAGGCGTAAGCCGCCGCACCCGGCCACTAGTCTTTTTTTTTTTTTAAAAAGTGATACAAAACACAAAAGACTATTCCAAAGAAATGTCCGATTTCAGTACAATATACTTTAGTTAAATAATTTATCATAATAGAGCTAAAACCTAAGAAGCAAACCATTATGTCCCTTTAACCTAGTATATCAAATATGTGCCCAACTCTTTTAAAAGTAAGACTTCCTTGGCCGGGCACTGTGGCTCACGCCTGTAATCCCAGCACTTTCGGAGGCCAAGGAGGGTGGATCATGACGTCAGGAGATCGAGACCAGCCTGGCCAATATGGTTAAACCCGTCTCTACTGAAAATACAAAAATTAGCCAGGCGTGGTGGCGGTCGCCTGTAGTTCCAGCTACTCGGGAGCCTGAGACAGGAGAATAGCTTAGCTTGTACCTGGGAGGCGGAGGTTGCAGTGAGCCGAAATTGTTCCACTGCACTCCAGCCTGGGTGACAGAGCAAGACTCCGTCTCAAAAAAAAAAAAAAAAGACTTTCCCTATGATAGTTTTTCAATATTCTAATTTCAGCCCTTTTATTCATATCTAATTGAAAATGTACTTGCCAAGTAAATTTGAGTTCCTTCCAATTAGATGTATTTGTTAGTTGCCAGTTAAATTTGTCTCCTACTTTTCACTTCTAAAATCCTCAATGAATTGTCTTCTTACAATCTTGGACAATTTAACCTCTCTGAATCCTCCGTTTTTCTCATCAGCAAAATAAAAACTTGGACTAGAAAATCACAAGGTCCCATCTAACTCTAAAATTCTGTTAAGTCAATTAAAAATAGCTGGACTCTGGCCGGGCGCGGTGGCTCATGCCTGTAATCTCAGCACTTTGGGAGGCCGAGGCGGGTGGATCACCTGAGGTCAGGAGTTCAAGACCAGCCTGGCCAACATGGTGAAACTCCATCTCTACTAAAAATACAAAAATTAGCCAGGCATAGTAGCTCACGCCTGTAATCCCAGCTAGTCGGGAGGCTGAAGCAGGAGAATCGCTTGAACCAGGGAGGCGGAGGTTGCAGTGAGCCGAGATCGCGCCACTGCACTCTAGCCTGGGCGACAGAGCAAGACTCCGTTTCAAAAAAAAAAAAAAAAAAATAGCTGGACTTCTGAAATTATGTTCATTCACTACCAGAGGAGAAAGAGAAGGAAAACTTAACATGCATTTATATTTATATCTAAAACCTTTTTAAACCAAGTTAATTTGGCTAGTTATCCATGGCTTTGGAGAGTAGAGGTTGAGGGAGTTCAAGTGAAAACGAGAATCCCACATCCCCACTTCAGTGACCGATGTAGATTTACTATGACTTTCCTCAGGTAGTACCGTTACCACCCAATCGGGAAACACTACCTACCGTAGAAAGAAAGCCCAGTGAGATAGGCCTGGTCCTGTTGGAAAACGGAACTCTTACTAATCAAAACCCAAGGCATTATCTTTACCTAGCTCTTTTCCCCTTTAACCTCCAAGGCTGAATTACGGGTGACGTAGTCAATTGGGTTCAAAGTCTAGGACACTCCATATCTGGCAAGGAATGAAACAGTAAGTCCAAGGGCCCAGAGGCGATGATGGACTTGGGTGGAGGTGGGTGGCCCAGGAGGTGGGGGTGGGTGCTGGGCGAGATGCTCGAACCACCGTTTTCCACACGACTCCCATCTTTCCACCTAATCCAGGGGAGCTGGAGGAGGCCGGGGCCGGGGGCGAAGTGGGTGAGAGGGTGGCAAGCTCAGCGCTCAACGCTCCCCGCGCCGGACCGGGCCTCAGCCTCCAGCACACCTCGCTGGCCGCGGGGCACCCAGAGGGCAGAGCTGGGACCACCCCAGGATCCCGGCCCCCAGCCCGCCGCCGCCAGCCCGCCGCCGCCAGCCCGCCCCCGCTCCCCGCTGCGCACCTGCGGTCCCCCAGGAGCGGAGACGAGGCGGCCCTTACCTTAATGTCCCCCTGCAGGACCCGTCGCAGCCTCCGCTTTGCAAAATCTGTCCTCTCCCCCCAGCAGGAGCAGTCCGTGGCACCGCAATCACGGGTGGCGCCACCCCGCCCCGGGCCTCAGCGAAGACCTCCGCCCGGCCAACATGGCTGGCGCCGCCTCTGCCACGTCAAGGGGAGGGGACGGGGCCTGAGGGCAGGAAGGGGGCAGGAAGGGGCGGGCGCAGAGTTACCGGGGCGGGCCACCGGACCCCTGAGCTTAATAACCGGAGGATTTGAGAAAGGCGCGCGGCGGGCGAAGGTACCGAGAGGGGAGAAAGGGGAGACGTAGCGGGGACCGAGCCAGAGGGGCGGAAGAACCCGGACGACCCAGGCAGCCGGGCGGCCGAGGGGCATGGGACCTGGATAAGTCACATGGAAATTACACAATTGTAAACTCAAATAAGCCTTTGTGATCATTTAGTTTAATCCCCATACATGACAAATGAATGTGAGGACAAGAGAATTGGCATACTTGGCCGGGCGCGGTGGCTCACGCTTGTAATCCCAGCACTTTGGGAGGCCGAGGCGGGCGGATCACGAGGTCAGGAGATCAAGACCACGGTGAAACCCCGTCTCTACTAAAAATACAAAAAAATTAGCCGGGCGTGGTGGCGGGCGCCTGTAGTCCCAGCTACTCGGAGAGGCTGAGGCAGGAGAATGGCGTGAACCCGGGAGGCGGAGCTTGCAGTGAGCCAAGATTGCACCACTGCACTCCAGCCTGGGCGACAGAGTGAGACTCCATCTCAAAAAAAAAAAAAAAGAGAGAAGTGGCACACTTAACAACACCCTAGGCCAGGGTGCTGATGTTCATTTAAAACCTACAACACTGGCTTTGCAGACACCACTGCCCGGAGCCCTGTACTATCAACCGTGGTGAACCCCACCGTGTTCTGCAACATCATGGTTGACAGCAAGCCCTTGGGCCGTGTCTCCTTCAAGCAGTTTGCAGAAAAGCTTCCAAAGGCAGCAGAAAACTCATGCTCTGACCACTGGAAAGAAAGGATTGGATTATAAGTGTTCCTTCTTTCACAGAATTATTCCAGGGTTTATGTGTCAGGGTGGTGACTTCACACGCCATAATGGCACTGGTGGCAAGTCCATCTACGGGGAGAAATTTAACAACGAGAACTTCATCCTAAAGCATACAGGTCCTGGCATCTTGTCCATGGCAAATGCTGGACCCATCACAAACAGTTCCCAGTTTTTCTTCTGCACTGCCAAGGCTGAGTGGTTGGATGGCAGGCATGTGATCTTTGGCAAGGTGAAAGAAGGCATGAATATTGTGGAGGCCATGGAGCGCTTTGGGTCCAGTGGCAAGACCAAGATCACCATTGCTGACTGTGGATAACTAATAAGTTTGACCTGTGTTTTATCTTCACCACCAGACCATTCTGTCTGTAGCCCAGTAGAGCACCCCTTCACCCCATTTGCTCGCGGTATCCTATAATCTTTGTGCTCTCACTGCAGTTTCCTTTGGGTTCCATGTTTTCCTTGTTTCCGTCCATGCCTAGCTGGATTGCAGAGTCAAGTTTATGATTATGAAATAAAAACTAAATAACAAAAAAACCCTACAACACTGAGTTTTCATTTCATGCCTGTCTTTTCCTCTTTAAATGCTGACAAGACTAGATTTTCTAACTCTTGTTCAAATAGCAATTGTTTATCTTTTATATGTATTTTTGAGACAGGGTCTCACTGTGTCACCTAGCCTGGAGTACAGTGGCAGGATCACAGCTTATTGCAGCCTCGACCTCCTGGGCTCAGGTGATCTTTCCACCTAAGCCTCCTGGGCAGCTGGGACTTACAGGTGCGTGCCAGGATGCCCAGCTAATTTTTGTATTTTTTGTATAGATGGGGTTTAACCAGGCTAGTCTCAAACTCCTGGGCTCAAGTGATCCTCCTACCTCGATCTCCCAAAGTGCTGGGATTACAGGCATGACCCTCCACGCTCGGCCCAAATAGCAATCTTCTCTATTCCACAGAGTGCCCCAACAGTGATATACTCCAATATCTCTTCATTCTGCCACTCTGACCAATCCCAGAATTTAAAAGTTAATTTTATAAAACTAAACAAATGAGGGGCCTGGCGCAGTGGCTCACACCTGTAATCCCAGCACTTTGGGAGGCCGAGGCAGGCGGATCATGAGGCCAGGAGATCGAGATCATCCTGGCTAACACAGTGAAACCCCGTCTCTACTAAAAATACAAAAATTAGCCAGGCGTGGTGACATGCGCCTGTAATCCCAGCACTTTGGGAGGCCGAGGCAGGCGGATCATGAGGCCAGGAGATCGAGATCATCCTGGCTAACACAGTGAAACCCCGTCTCTACTAAAAATACAAAAATTAGCCAGGCGTGGTGACATGCGCCTGTAATCCCAGCTACTCGGGAAGCTGAGGCAGGAGAATGGCGTGAACCCAGAAGCGGAGCTTGCAGTGAGCCGAGATTGCGCCACTGCACTCCAGCCTGGGCAACAGAGCAAGACTCGTCTCAAAAAAAAAAAAAAAAAAACTAAACCAATGAAATTTGTTGATTGACCCTTAAACCATTTACAGTGGCCCAAAGAAAACATGAATATCTACTGGCAGGTTTATTTTTCTTTTTATCGTCTATTTATTTGATTTGTAAAGAGCATAAGAGTAATTAAAAAGCCATATAACAACAGAGGGAAATCCCACTCTAAAAGGGAACAGATTTGCATTTTTACTTTAAAAGAGGAGCAAAGTTTTTGTTTCATGTTCCATAATTAAACTAGACCTTGTCTTGGTTTTCTGACATCAAGTCAGCATTCTCTCTTAGTGGCTCTGGGCCTCAGAGCCAGAGGATAGCATTCTCAGACAACGGAGATAAGGAGACTACTCATGCCTAGATGGCAATGTACTAAGACTAGGAAGCAAAATGGATCTCTCTGCATTTAATCTTCATTGCCTCTCTCTAATTTATGGCCAGTGGTCATAAAGACTCACAGGAACCTTCCCTGGGACTTGTCTTTTTTTGTTGCTTTTTTTTGTTCTTACTAATCTTTACTCAGCTGTATCTTGTGCAGCATGGAGATTTAGAGCAATGGCTTGACGCCCAGGATAGAATCTCAATTCCATTGCTTCCTTGTTGTATGATCTGGGCATGTTGCACAGTTTCTTCACCTGCAAATGAAGATAACAATAGTAACTACCACTTAAATGGCCATGTATCGTGAAGATTAAACGAGATAATCCATGTAAAAGATTTAGCCCTGAGAAAGAGAAAAACAGCGCCGGAGAGCTGGAATGTGGCAAAACCCTGTGTCTCCTAAAAATACAAAAATTAGCCAGGCGTGGTGGCCTCAGAAGGCTGAGGCACAAGACTTGCTCAAACACAGGAGAGGCGGGGGTTGCATTGAGCAAAGATCGCAACTGCACTCAGCCTGGGCAACAGGGCGACAGAGCAAGATTCTGTCTCAAAAAGAAAAAAAAATCCCACCTAGAATGCCTCTTAAGATGTCAGTTTCTTAGCCCCACACCCCATCAACAGAAACAGAAGCTCTGGAAGAAAGAGCTGTAAAATACAGGACTCTATATTTTAAATAATTTCTTCCAGATTTTTTTTTTTTTTTTGAGACTGAGTCTCGCTCCGTCGCCCAGGCTGGAGTACAGTGGCGCTATCTTGGCTCACTGCAACCTCTGCCTCCTGGGTTCAAGCAATTCTCCCACCTCAGCCTCCCAAGTAGCTGGGATTACAGGCGCACACCACCATGCCCAGCTAATTTTTTGTATTTTTAGTAGAGACAGGGGTCTCACCATGTTGGCCACACTGATCTCAAACTCCTGATTTCAAGTGATCCGCCTGCCTTGGCCTCCCAAAGTGCTGGGATTACAGGTGTGAGCCACCATGTCCAGCCAGATGATTCTTATACACACTAACATTTGAGAATAACTGAGCCACTTAAAGGGATAGAAAACACAGGCATGGCAGGCTAAAGCAGCTAGATCATCTGAGGACAGGAGTTCTAGACCAGCCTGGCCAACATGGCAAAACCCATCTCTACTAAAAATGCAAAAATTAGCCAGGCGTGGTGGCGGGTGCCTGTAATCCCAGCTCCTCAGGAGGCTGAGGCAGGAGAATTGCTTGAACCCGGGAGGCAGAGGTGGCAGTGAGCAGTACCACTGCACTCCAGCCTGGGTGACAGAGCGAGACTCTGTCTCAAAAAAAAAAAAAGAAAGAAAATAATAAAAGAAAAGAAAACACAGAGACAAAGATAAACTGCAGTTGGCTGTGTAAGGTTGACTTAACAGATGCCTCCATCATCAATAAACAGCCACATCATCAATAAACACACAACAGAATGTTCTGTTTTCACAATCCTCACGTAACTCCTACAGCTAACCAATCGTGTGAGAAACACTGAAACAAGAATTTTTCCATCATAAACTAAAAACAGGCGATAAATCTCTAAAAACAGGGCACTAGAAGTAGTTCAGTACCTTAGGAATATTTCTTCCTGGAAATAGATGAAATGTTATTGTAGTTTCAGAAGTTCACCTTTCCAAATAGTAAGCGTTTTTTCAGAATAACTTCATCAACCAAATATAGCTTATCTCATGTGTTCTATATTTCACTGAAGCATTAAAAAATACTTAGCGCAATTTCTGAAAACTCTGCTGGAAAATCATTACTAATTCTTTTAAATAAAATTAGATTTGAAGTAGCACGAAGCTATATTATTACCTCTTCTTTTGGAAAATAATTTATTATTATTTCCCAGGACAACCTTTGTTCCATTCTCCTATTGTCTCCTTTCTTCCTTAATCCATGCATAGTTCTGACACATACTTATTCACAAACTCCAATGTTAGCCATTGTTCCATTGGTAGTTGATTGGCAAGGTAACCTTTTCTCCAGAAAAAATTGAGAGAAAATGCTAATAATTTACAGTAAAAAATAAAAATTAAAAAAAATGTATTTGTGGCCTGGCCTAGTGGCTCACACCTGTAATCCCAGCACTTTGGTAGGCCAAGGTGAGTGGATCACTTGAGCCCGGGAGGTCAAGGCTGGGTAATATTTTATTTTATTTTGTTTTTTTGAGATGGAGTTTTGCTCTTGTTGCCCAGGCTGGAGTGCAATGGCACAATCTCGGCTCACTGCCACCTCCGCCTCCTGGATTCAAGCGATTCTCCTGCCTCAGCCTCCTGAGTAGCTGGGATTACAGGCACCCGCCACCATGCCCAGCTAATATTTTGTATTTTTACCAAAGATGGGGTTTCACCATGTTGGCCAGGCTGGTTTCGAACTCCTGACCCAGGTGATGTGCCCAGCTTGGCCTCCCAAAGTGGTGGGATTACAGGCATGAACCACTGCGTCTGGCCAAGATTCTTTACAGATGCAAATTTTCCCCCACAAAGAACAGCTTTGCAGGGCCATTTCAAAATACGGCAAAGAAACATGTTTTGGCGTAAAATATTTTTATTTTCTTCTTTGTCTCGTAATGTCATGCTGAAGTAAGGTTGAAAAGTAAATCATGATATATAGGGTTAAATAAAACCCGTGTGATGAGAATTTATGATTTGTAGGGCATGACTCCCCAGACTCCTTAGATACAATTTGGGCAAAATAAAAAAATAAGGCCGGGCGCGGTGGCTCACGCCTGTAATCCCAACACTTTGGGAGGCCAAGGCGGGTGGATCACGAGGTCAGGAGATCGAGATCAACCTGGCTAACACGGTGAAACCCCGTCTCTTCTAAAAATACAAAAAATTAGCCGGGCGTGGTGGCAGGTGCCTGTAGTCCCAGCCACTCGGGAGGCTGAGGCAGGAGAATGGCGTGAACTCGGGAGGCGGAGCTTGCAGTGAGCCGAGATTGCGCCACTGCACTCCAGCCTGGGGACAGAGCGAAACTCCGTCCCAAAAAAAAAAAAAAAAAAAATCAGTTTAGTCCTCATGTCACTACTTACTTTTTCAAATTTGTCCTTGATTATCACCAAAATGTTGGAGGACAGGAGTATTTCTCCCTATTCTCTTTTAAGTCTGTTTTTCCCAAAACCAGTGAAAATTTGTTAACCAAATAACTGTAGTTTGCAGCCAGGCGATATCTTTCCAAGTGTCCCAATTGTTTAGTTACAGTTCCTAAGCATTAAGTACTTAAATAAGCTAAGGACTATCCTCACTTTATCTTCAATTTAGACTTACATCCTGGTTTGAAATCAATTCCTTGCAAACTAAAGGCAGTGCTATAAATTAAAAAAAAATTTTAAACCTTTTAAAATAAACATCGGTGTTAGAAAATAAAAGTCAATTGTATTCAATCAATTGTATTTGTTTAGAAATAATCAGATGTTATGCTTGTTTCTTGCACATTCTTGCCTTGTTTCCTCATCTATGAAATGGAGATAATAATACTATCTACCTAACAAGATTGACCTAACATTTTTGTGAATTTCTGGGTGTTAGCATTAGTTTCATTTTTTTCACTATTTGTATTTAAACGAAGAGATTTTTCTTTAAAACAAAAATTTAAAAGTGCTGGCTATTCTAGGAGTAATATTCATTCCAAATAAACATACAGTGATCTTTGAAGTGGTCAAGCACTAGAAATTTCTGTAGAAAATTAATTTTTCGTTCATTTGGCATCCCATAAATCTAGGTTGGAATTGGTTCTTCCCCTTTGGAAAGTCAGTCCTTGCCCTAAGAAAGCGGAATATTACCACCCACTTCACAAGATTGTTCTAAGTATCAAATGAGAAAATGTGTTTATGAACGGTTTAAGAATTTAGAGCTCCTTGAATGATAATTACAGTAATATTGTTCATTAATTCAAAAAGCATTTTTAAGTATCCCTCACCACTAGGGATGCATAAAAGTTGCTAACCCTCGGCCTTCACCCAGCGTTAGAAGACAAAACAGAGGGTAAAAGACCCAGAAACGCGTTCGAACCAATTCAGCTAGGAATTAAATTCTCAGATCTTTTATTACACCACCGGAGCATTAACCTTGAGGCAAGCAGCAATTTGTTCATGCGCAGTTAACGCTCCCTAAACTGCCGCTTGCTCAGCTCTGCGCCTAAGGTGTCTATTTGTGCGCCTGCGCTGTGACCTAGAATGGGCGCATGCGCTGAGCGGAACTGGCTGGTTTGAAAACCATGGCGTGGGTACCAGCGGAGTCCGCAGTGGAAGAGTTGATGCCTCGGCTATTGCCGGTAGAGCCCTGCGACTTGACGGAAGGTTTCGATCCCTCGGTACCCCCGAGGACGCCTCAAGAATACCTGAGGCGGGTCCAGTGAGTGATTTGGCCCTGGGCGGGTGGGCTGGTCTTCTGCCCTGCCCCTGGGTACAGCCCCCGGTGCTCTGTTCCCGTTCCGGTCTCTTGCGAGTTCGGGTCTATTCAGGATTCTGTATTACATCCTAACGTGGGCGAGTTTCTGTTGAACGTCATTGCACGTATCAAGATGTGTGCTCTTGGATTTGTTTTCAATCCAGATAATTTCAGAAATATATTGTTTAGTACCTCAATTGGAAGTCTGAATTTTTTTTTCTGATTTCACAATGAACTGTGGAAGTGGATCGCTCGTTTTACTACACCTGAGCAAAGCACAATAGAAATTTAATTTATCCCGTTTATTACTTATTTGTAGGATCGAAGCAGCTCAATGTCCAGATGTTGTGGTAGCTCAAATTGACCCAAAGAAGTTGAAAAGGAAGCAAAGTGTGAATATTTCTGTGAGTTTTATTAACCGTCTGGAGATTACCCCCAACCCCCCAATTAAAAGACTAACGCTCTTCCTATAGTATCTGACAGTATCAATTATGACGTAAGATTTGACTACTCCCTGCAAAGTTAGACATTCGCTTGTACTTTTTCCTTCAGCAAGACAATTGGCATTTACTGCCTCTAAAGAGGCTTTCTGTAACTCTAGCCTTTGTGGAGGCTTGCCCATCTTACTTCAGGGACATTACCAGTCCTTTCAAAGGAGTCTTTAAATGGGTTACTTATGCTATCTTTTATTTTTTGCTTGTTTGTTTGTTTATAGAGAGGGAGTCTCTGTTGCCAGCTGGTCTGGAACTCCTAGCCTCAAGCGATCCTCCCTCCTCTGCCACCCAAAGCGTTGGGATCACAGGCGTGAGCCACCTCACCTGGCCCCTTTATTTTTTAAGGAACCTTTTTCCAGTTATTGGATTGGTGTTTAATCTTAGTGTGCTTTGCATGTTCTGAATTTGACCAAGTCTCCCTTTTTTTAAGAATAGAAACCCAGATGTCTTACACTTTTTTTTTTGAGACAGAGTTTCACCTTGTTGCCCAGGCTGCAGTGCAGTGGTGCGATCTCGGCTCACTGCAACCTCTGCCGTCCGGTTTCAAGCGATTACCGTGCCTCAGCCTCCCGAGTAGCTGGGATTACAGGCGCCCGCCACCACACCCAGCTAATTTTTGTATTTTTAGTAAAGATGGGGTTTCACCATGTTGTCCAGTCTGGTCTCGAACTCTTGACCTCGTGATCCGCCCACCTCTGCCTCCCAAACTGCTGGGATTACAGGTGTGAGCCACCATACCCGGCCTTACACTTTTATAACTACTTGCACACTGTGGACATTTTCATTTATTTATCCAGCACATCTTTAATTAAACAACTAGGTTGTGCCGGGCACTGGGAATTCAACAGAGGATAAGACAAAAAAGGTTCCTACCCTTGCAGAGTTTACATACTTTCCTGAGGAAGACAAAGTAAACAAGCAAACAAATAATTACATATTGTGATTATTGCTATGAAGAAAATAAGCATATATAATAATCAATAAATGACAGAACTACTGTAGATAGAGGAATCATAGAAGGGCTCTCTTTTTCCCTTTTTTTTTTTTTTTGAGTTTCAATTTTTCGCCCAGGCTGGAGTGCAGTGGCACAATCTCGGCTCATCACAACCTTTGCCTCCCAGGTTCAAGAGCTTCTTCTGCCTCAGCCCCCTGAGTAGCTGGGATTACAGGCATGTGCCACCACACCCAGCTAATTTTTGTATTTTTAGTAGAGACGTGGTTTTACCATGTTGGCCAGGCTGGTCTCAAACTCCTGACCTGAAGTGATCTGCCTGCCTCCGCTTCCTAAAGTGTTGGGATTACAGGTGTGAGCCACCACGCCTGGCCAGCAAAGGTCTCTCTAAGGAGGTGCTATTTAACCTAAGCTGAAAGGAGGGTGACATTTTTTTTTCTTTTTTTTTTTTTTGAGACGGAGTCTCGGAGTCTCGCTCTGTCGCCCAGGCTGGAGTGCAGTGGCGTGATCTCGGCTCACTGCAACCTCCGCCTCCCGGGTTCCCACCATTCTCCTGCCTCAGCCTCCCGAGTAGCTGGGACTACAGGCGCCTGAGAGAGTGGCATTTTAAATAGTTGATAGTAATTTCCTTTTCGTGTTCAAAGTAGTTTCTCTAATTGATATTTGTAATCAGGAAATTTTCATTCAGTCACTATAATTTTTCCTATAATTCCTCTTCAGGATTTTTTAGTTGATGGACATTTAATGGAACAGAATGTCTTAATATACCTAATTTGATAGATTGATTGATTGATTGAGACAGGGTCTCGCTTTGTTGCACAGGCTGGAGTACAGTGCCACGATCATAGCTCACTGTAGCCTCGAGTTCCTGGGCTCAAGCTATCCTCCCACCTCAGTCTCCCCAGTAGCTGAGACGACAAGCATGTGCCACCGTGCCCAGCTAATTGTATTTTTTGTAGCGACAGGGTCTTGATATGTTGCTCAGGCTATATGTGCTGTTTTAGAAAACAGAAGTATGGCTGGGCGCAGTGGCTCACGCCTGTAATCCCAGCACTTTGGGAGGCTGAGTCAGGCGGATCACCTGAGGTGGGGAGTTCAAGACCAGCCTGACCAACATGGAGAAACCCCATCTCTACTAAAAATACAAAATTAGCCGGGTGTGGTGGCACATGCCTGTAATCCCAGCTACTCGGGAGGCTGAGGCAGGAGAATTGCTTGAACCCAGGAGATGGAGATTGTGGTAAGCCGAGATGGCCATTGCACTCCAGCCTGAGCAACAAGAGCGAAACTCCTCCGTCTCAAAAAAAAAGAAAACAGAAGTAGACAATTTAAAGTTAAGCATCTTTAAGTACATTTTGCCCATACCAAAGTTCTTATTTTTAATTTTATTGATACATAATCATAATTTCATGCTTTATCATGCAGGCGCAATAATAATTGTACATATTTATGGAGTACATGTGATATTTTGATACATGCATACAATGTATAATAATCAGTAATTAGGATATCCATCACCTCATTTATCGTTTCTTTGTTTTGGGAACATTCAAATCTTCTAGCTGTTTTGAAATATACAATTAATTATTGTTAACTGTAGTCACTCTACTGTGCTATTGAACGCTAGAACTCATTCCTTCTATCTAACTGTATTTCATACCAGAATTCTTTATTTGTGGTATATCTTTCTTTTTGTTTCTGTTTTGCTATTCTAGAAAGGCAGGTAGGACTAGATCATATCCTCCAGGCTCATATCATTTAGATTTCATAGAAACTCCAACTATAAACCTTTCCAGATTTCTCTGATTAAGGTGACTAAGGCTCTTTCCCTAATGTTTTTAACCGAGATATAAATAGTAAAGTGAAATGCCTACTTTTTTACATTTGCAAAAATATTTTATTTTCTTGTATAATCTTTATTTTATTATACACTTTATCTTGGTTTTACTTTTGCTTTGCAGAGGCGTGAGATTCTAGTTTTGACACTAATGTTGATCCTAATATTTGTGAACTTGATCTCTAGCTTTCAGGATGCCAACCCGCCCCTGAAGGTTATTCTCCAACACTTCAATGGCAACAGCAACAAGTGGCACAGTTTTCAACTGTTCGACAGGTAAGTGTCATATTTAATCTAATTAAGCCCCTATTGGATTTATTTCTGTTCTTAGACTGTAGCTGGAAAAATAAAATTTATGATCCTAAAGTATACAGAATATTCATGAATTAATTACCAAATTATTTTTATAATCATTAGACGTAATACAGTTTGAAATATTTTCTAAGTTTTGTTTATTTTTATTTATTTATTTCAATAGTTTTGGGGAACAGCTGGTTTTTGGTTACATGGATAAGTTCTTTAGTGGTGATTTCTGAGATTTTGGTGCACTTGTCACCCGAGGAGTGTACTCTGTACCCAATACGTGGTCTTTTACATCTCACCCCCTCCCACCTTTCCCATTTTCCAAGTTTTAGATGGTTACAATTTTGTGCAGAAACTGATTTCAAATATCCATTTTTTAAAGAGTACCGTCTAATGTCTAAGTTTTCTTCCTTTAGAATGTGAACAAACATAGAAGTCACTGGAAATCACAACAGTTGGATAGTAATGTGACAATGGTATGTAAGTTTCTCAGTTTTAAGATGTACAATGTACACCTGATTGAAAGAGTCTATATTTACTTCCAGTCTTTAAAGATTCACTTGCCTAGTCAGTGTTATTTTCATTCTCTTCAATATACCATTAATAGTAACAATTCCATTACATTAGTAGCCTGGAAAGTATAGATTTTCATGACAATTTTTTTTTTTTTTTTTTTTTTTTGAGACAGGGTCTTGCTCTGTCTCCCAGGCTGGAGTGCAGTCATGGCTCACTGCAGCCTCGACCTCCTGGGCTCAAGTGATCCTCCCACCTCCGCCTTCCAAGTAGCTCAAACTTAAGGCATGTACCACCATGCCCAGCTAATTGGTAACATTTTTTGTAGAGACAAGGTCTCCCTGTGTTACCCAGGCTGGCCTCTTACTCCTGGGCTCAAGTGATCCTCCTGCCCTAGCCTCCCTGAGTGCTGGATTACAGGCATGAGCTACTGTACCCAGCCTTTCATGTCAATTTTAATCCACAGTATCTTAGGGGACTTTGGATAAGTGACTGTTAAACTTTCACAAGTTTTTAAGGATTCTTCTGGACATTTACTTTCTAGGAAATAAATACATTTTCAATATTTACAAAAAAAACTGAATAAAGGCTTAATGGATTTTCCTGATGAGGTGATGATGCCATGCAGTAAACTCACATGTTTACAGAACTTGTGAATGGATTCTGCTTCTGCTTAATGTGATGAGTCTGTGTTGCAATTCCAGTGACATATAAGTGAAACCTGTCATGTATATTGTCATGCATATGTGCTATATTTTATCAGTTTAGATATAATTTTAAGCCCTTTAGTAGATATATCAGGACTACCAAATGAAAAAAGGAGTTGGAAAGATGATACATTGTCTCAGGACAGTAGTTTTTAACCTTTTAGGGGACTTCATATTCTTTCGTAGAATCTAATGAAAGCTATTTATCTTCAGAGGGAAAAAAAATGTACCTATGCACAAGATTTTAGTTTCAGGTAGTTCATAGATTTTAGATTTTAGAAGCTTCCTTTAGGCAGTGCTTCCTGATATCTTTTACATGGTGACACATTAGAATAAATGACTGCTTGCATATTCTTCCTGAAACCAGCCGAAAGCTGATTCAGTATATGTCATCTCTGTATGCTTCTGCATACCATTTGGAAGCTCTGCTCCAGGAAAAGCGTGAAGGGAAGTAACTTATCACTTGCCAATGGTCATTTAACTTGTAAAAGGTATAGCTAGTCCTTCTATCAAAGAAGCATGTGCACATAAACACACAAAAGGTGTGCTTAGGGTTCAAACCCAAGTTGGTCTGTCGCTAAAGCCTGTGTGCCTTTGACTATGCAGTGGTGCCTTCCTAGTACCAAGGATGTGTGTATGTAGTAGGGACGGGGCTAGGTAGGTAAATATATTTTTTTCTTAATTAGTGGAAGGCCTTTTGGGTGCATGCCCACTAACTAAAAAAGAAGCCACATCAGTAACATTATGACTTGATAAAATTTTGTCAAAAATGGAAATGACCTAACATAATCGATTCAATAAACTATGGTCAGTCAGAACAGTGCAATATTATGTAGCAATTTTAAATGTTTATCATGGCAAATGCATACATCATATAAGTAATAAAATGAAAATGTTTTAAAGTACACTCTGAGCCAGGCACAGTGGCTCATGCCTGTAATCCCAGCACTTTGGGAGGCTGAGGCGGGCAGATCACCCGAGCTCAAGAGTTCAAGACCAGCCTGGGCAACATGGCAAAACCCTGTCTCTATTTAAATTATTTAAAAAAATAAAGTACACTGTGATGGCAACTGTGTGAAAACATAAACATTTGTTTATTAATTGATCCAATAATTTATCAAGCATGTGCTATATTTAATAATCAGGATATTCAGTACTAACTGAACCAGAAACAGCTTCTGACCTAATGGAGTGTTGGGAAAAGGTAGATATCTTATTCCAAGACAATAGGGTTTAACTTTGTAGTGGTCTCATGTTCATCTTGAGGTTTTATTATATTTTATTTTATTTTATTTATTTTTTTGAGATGGAGTTTTGCTCTTGTTGCCCAGTCTGGAGTGCAGTGGCACAATCTTGGTTCACTGCAACCTCTGCCTCTCAGATTCAAGCAATTCTTCTGCCTCAGCCTCCCAAGTAGCTGGGATTACAGGTGCCTGCCACCACACCCAGCTAATTTTTGTATTTTTTAGTAGAGACCGGGGTTTCGCCATATTGCCAGGCTAGTCTCGAACTCCTGACCTCAGGTGATTCATCCTAAGGATTTAATGAAAGCTACTTATCCCCAGGGGGGAAAAATGCACCTATGCGGAGTAATGTGCAAGGTGATATGTACAAACAAAAGTTGTTTTGTTAAGGAGGTTATATTGAGCTGAATGCTTCTCCCAAATAGTCCTGCTTTTTCTGTCTGGCAGCATGAGTAGATCTGTTTCTTCTTTGATTGGACAGCCCTTCAAATATGTGAAATATGTAATCACGTCTCTTTACATGGGATAAATATCCTTCATTCTATTAAGCATTCTTGGTGCATTTTTTCCCCCATACTTATTTCTGTCTTTATCATCCTCTTTCGGACACACCATTGTCTGTCAGTGTCCACTAAAGTCTTGTCCAAACTAAACACATCTTGGCCGGGCACAGTGGCTCACACTTGTAATCCCAGCACTTTGGGAAGCCAAAGCAGAAGAATTGCTTGAGGCCAGGAGTTTGAGACCAGCTTGGGCAACATAGTGAGACAACTATCTCTACAAAAAAAATTTAAATATTATCAGGCATGGTGGCATGTGCCTGTAGTCCCAGCTACTCAAGAGGCTGAGGTGGCAGAATTATTTGAGCCCAGGAGATTCAGGCTGCAATGAACTGTAATCACACCTCTGCACTCCAACTTGGGTGACAGAGCAAGACCCTGTCTCAAAAAATGTAATAATAAGGAAAAACAACATGTCCCACGTATTGTATAGCCACTTAGGCACTATGTTTGTCAGGGCTGCCATAACAGACTAGGTGGCTTAAACAACAGAAACGTATTTATTTTCTCACAGTCTTGAAGGCTGAAAGTCCAAGAACAAGGTGGCAGCAAGGTTGGTCTCTTTTTTTTGTTTTTTGAGGCAGAGTTTCGCTCTTGTTGCCCAGACTAGAGTGCAATGACACGATCTCTGTTCACTGCAGCCTCTGTCTCCTGGGCTCGAGCGACTCTCCTGCCTCAGCCTCTGGGTAGCTGGGATTACAGGTGTGCGCCACCACATCCAGCTAATTTTTTTATTTTTTTGTATTTTTAGTAGAGGCGGGGTTTCGCCATGTTGGCCAGGCTGGTCTTAAACTCCTGACTTCATGTGATCGCCTGCCTCGGCCTCCCAAAGTGCTGGGATTACAGGCGTGAACCACTGCACCCGGCCTAAGATTGGTCTCCTCTGAGACTTTTCTCCTTGGCTTGTATAGGGCCACCTTCTTCCTGTTTTCTCACGCGGTCTTTCCTCTGTGTGTGGGAGTCCCTGGTGTCTCTTTGTGAATCCAAATTTCCTCTTGCAAGGACACTGGTAAGATTGGATTAGGGCTCACCCTAATGGCCTCAGTTTAAATTAATCACTTCTTTAAAGGCCCTGTTTCCAATTACAGTCACATTCTGAGGTACTGGAGTTTAGGGTTTTAACATACAAATTTGGGGACACAGATTCTCCCCATAACTGGCACCCTATCTTTGGGTTGAGGTAATCGGAATATGGAAGGCCTTAACTTCTTTTTTTTTTACTGTTCAGTGTAACAATTAATACACAGGAATAAATCAGTTTTTTTTTTTCTTTTAGCCAAAATCTGCAGATGAAGAAGGCTGGAAGAAATTTTGTCTGGGTGAAAAGTTATGTTCTGATGGAGCTGTGGGACCAGCCACAAATGAAAGTCCTGGAATAGATTATGTACAAGTAAGGGCTTTGTGGATAAACAGAACAGAAAGCATTTTAATTTTGGTGTACCACTTAATATAAGGGGTCAGCAAACTCTACCCTGGGCCAACTCCAGTTCATGGCCTTTTTTATATCCGTGAGCTAACGATTGTTTTTAGGTTTTGAAAGACTAAAAAAGAAACAAATAATATGTGGCTGAGACTTTATGTGGCCTGCAAAGCCTAAAATATTTGCTGTATGACTCTTGATAGAAAATGTTTGCCAACCCAGAGTTAGTTTATTAGCTCTTCACCCTAACAAAACAGCTTAGTTTCTGAAACAATTTACTGTGACTTTTTTGAGTTTGGCTTCATATCCCTTATGTTTGGCTTGGTAATCATTTTGTGAGTTGGATAAGATTCAGGGTTTTTTTTAAATGATGAGGCATCAGGCAAACAGTGTTATGAGTAGCCAGGGAAAAAATGGAAATCGACACAATTAGGTGCTTTAAAATGCATAATCACATCTATCACTTCATGGGCCTGTAAAAAATAAAGTAAATCACCTATTCTGAAGATGAAATGTTGAGGATATCTTTAAAATTCATGTGGCTGTAATCATCAGTTATGTAGCCAACTCCTTGTCCTTCAGGATTTACCTGCCCCCAAGTTTGCAGGTGTTCCTTTAGAATCCAGTGCGTGCCTCTGCATTAGCGCTTACTCCCTATAGCATGTCGTTCTCTTCGGTTCAACAGGTATTTATTATTTGCTATATGGTGCCACATTGTGTTTTTCACATTTAAAACTATTTTTTCCCAAAAATGTAAAGAGCCCCAAAAATCAATAAAAAGACCAAGAATCACCCCTCCCCTGCCCAAGAAAAAATAGCCAAAGGATATACATACCTCACAGAAAGGAAATAAAATTATTCTTATATGACAAGGTGCCAAAAATCACTTGTAATGGAAGTATAACATAACTATGGCAAGGTGCTATTTTTCAGGTAACATATTGGCCAAGAAAGTTTGATACACCATATTGACAAGAGCTGGGAAAACAAGCACTCTTAGATGTGGTACAGGAGTATAAATTGACTCAAATCTTAGGGAAGTTAATGTGGTACTCTTTCTATATAACCATTGATCTCTTGGATGATATCCTTAACATATGCTACATTTCAAAAATAGTTTTCTTTCTTTTTTTTTTTTTTTTTTTTGAGACAGGGTCTTCTTCTGTCATCCAGGCTGCAGTGCAGTACTGCAGTCATAGCTCATTACAGCTTCAACCTCCTGGGCTCAAGCAATCCTCCCACGTCAGCCTTCAACATAGGAGGGGCAGCAGGCACCCACCACCACACCCAGCTAATTTTTAAATTTTTTGTAGCGATAAGTTTTTTAATTTTTTAAAAAAATTTTTTTGTAGAGAGAAGTTTTCGCCATGTTGCCAGGTTGGCCTGAAACTCCTGGGCTCAGGCAATCCTCCTGCTGGGATTATAGGCATGAGCCACCATGGCTGGCCAAAAATGGTTTTTAATTTATAAAGTATTAAAACTTACTTATTTAGCTTATTTTCAGAGAATACATACAAGTAAAATATACCATGTTAAAAAAAACCCTTAAGGAAGTAAACATTTAATGTATATCCTCTTAAGTTTCTCACAAATCAGTGGTATTTTCATAATTAGGAATCACAGCCTCAGACTCCAAAGCAGACTTTTAAAAACTGAATCAAATTTGGTTTGAAAAATGTCATTCTAATTCAAGTGTCCTTAATTCTTGAAAATATTAGCTTTAGCTGAAGATTTTGAAATGGTGTGTACAACATATTAATGTCATCAATGTTACAGTTTTACTGGATATACTTAGTAAGTTAGTTTTTTCAAGTCCTATCATTTAAAAAACTTTTAGTCTTTAACATTTTAGTTACTAAAATCATACTTTATTTAAAAATTTACAAATTCAGGCCAGGTGAGGTGGCTCATGCCTGTAATCACAGCACTTTGGGAGGCCCTGGCAGGTAGATCACTTGAGCTCAGGAGTTCCAGACCAACCTGGGCAACATGGCAAAACCTCATCTCTACCAAAAATACAAAAAAATTAGCTGGGCGTGTTGACATGCACCTGTGGTCCTAGCTACTCATGAGGCTGAGGTGGGAGCATCACCCGAGCCCAGGAAGCGGAGGTTGCAGTGAGCCAAGATCGCGCCACTACACTCCAGCCTGGGTGACAGAGTGAGACCCCATCTAAAAAAAAAATTACATATTCAAATTTTAAGACGTTATTTTCTTCCACATTACAAACATAGTAGTTTCCGGAATGTCTTATTGTTATGGACAATGAGAGAATTTTCTTTTATTTGTTCTTTGTTTCTAAACAACAGTGTGGCAAGAAATTCACCAGTTTGAAAAAAAAAAAAATGAAGCTTTTCCTTATAATACCATTTAGTAAATTTCACTCTCATTTTTTCTTTCAGATTGGTTTTCCTCCCTTGCTTAGTATTGTTAGCAGAATGAATCAGGTAAAATTAATAATAGAGATATATGCATTCTTCTGTTTGCATTGTGTGTGAAAGTATTTGAATTGTTAATACATATACTGAATTCTTACAGTATGCAAGACTTTGTCCTAAGCTCTTTAATGGTTCTTATGTAAGCCTTACTACAACCCTCTATGGAGAGTTATTATTGATATCTACTTTTTATAGATGAGGAGACAGCATTTGAGGTTAAGTAACTTGCAAGTGGTTTTTCATCAAGTAAATGGCAGTACTGGGATTCAGGGCCAAGTAGATCTAACTCCAGAGTTCATGCTCTGTCTTAATCATGGTGCTAGAGTATTCATTTCTGTAGATTTCAGTTATAAGTCTTAGATTCTGGGGTCTGAATTAAATACAAGGTCCCTGACTTACAATGGTTCAGTTTAGGATTTTTTTTTTTCCAACCACGCCTGGCTAATTTTTGTATTTTTATTAGAGAGAGGGTTTTGTCATGTTGGCCACGTTGGTCTCGAACTCCTGGCCTCAAGTGATCCACCCACCTTGGCCTCCCAAAGTGCTGGGATTACAGGCATGAGCCACCATGCCCAGCCAATTTAGGAATTTTCAACTTTACAATGTTTTTATCAGCACATAACCCCATTGCAAGTTCAGGGACATCTGTACTAAGATTAGATTGCTATTTCTAGTTCTAGATGTCCTATACATTCTATTAAGATTGAAATATGGGCTGGGCACGGTGGCTCATGCCTGTAATCCCAGCACTTTGGGAGGCCAAGGCGGGTGGATCACAAGGTCAGGAGTTCGAGACCAGCCTGGCCAACATGGTAAAACCCCGTCTCTACTAAAAATACAAAAATTAGCTGGACGTGGAGGCATGCACTTGTAATCCCAGCTACTCGGGAGGCTGAGGCAGGAGAATCGCTTGAACCTGGGAGGCAGAGGTTGCAGTAAGCTGAGATCGTGCCATTGCACTCCAGCCTGGGAGACAGGGCAAGACTGTGTCTCAAAAAAAAAAAAAAAAAAGAAAGATTGAAATATATGATTTCTTGGATCAAAAGGGGAGAATTAGGGAGTTTGGTTCTTCAGTTTTTTAGGAATGAGGACTCTGTTATTCATTTAAAAAGCAAATAAAAATTTAATTTTATCTTCACATAGCATTGGGTACCTTTGGAAGCCTTTTTTTTTTTTTTTGGCAGGGTCTTATTCTGTTGCCCATGCTGGAGTACAGTGATGTGATCTTGGCTCACTGCAGTCTTGTACTCTGGGGCTCAGGCAATCCTCCCACCTCAGCTTCCTGGTATCTGGGACCACAGGCATGTGCTACCATGCCTGGCTAATTTTGTTTGTTTATTTTTGGTAGAGACAAGGTCTCACTGTGTTGCCCAGGCTGGTCTGGAACTCCTGAGCTCAAGCGATCCTCCCACCTCAGCCTCCCAAAGTGCTGGGAATAAAGGGGTGAACCACTGGGCCCAGCCAACAATTTTTTGTGTGGGTGATATTCTATTGGAAATAATACACAAGCTGACAGTGTTACTTAATCATTTGCATTAAGATATTGTAGCAGTCATACTAAATTCCATCAGTGTCATTTTTGTTGTAACCATCAACTGTATTTGAATAAACCAGAGAATATTTTCAAGAGTTTGATAAATCCATCTGTATAGTTTAAAAACAGATTTTTCTCCACCTAATTTTTTCTTCAGATTCATACTTTGATTTTAATTTGAATTTGGAAATAAACTGATGGTTTTTTTTTTTTTGAGAGGGAGTCTTGCTCTGTCGCCACGCTGGAGTGCAGTGGCACGATCTCGGCTCACTGCAACCTCCACCTCCCAGGTTCAAGCAATTCCCCTGCGTCAGCCTCCCTAGTAGCTAGGACTACAGGCGCACACCATCAGGCCCAGCTAATTTTTTGTATTTTAACAGAGACGGGGTTTTACCATGTTGGTCAGGATGGTCTCAATCTCCTGACCTTGTGATCCACCCGCCTTGGCCTCCCAAAGTGCTGGGATTATAGGCGTGAGCCACCGCACCTGGCCAACTGATGGTAGTTTTACAAATACATATTTTTTTTTTGAGACAGAGTTTCGCTCTTTTGCCCAGGCTGTAGTGAAGTGGCAGGATCTCAGCTCACTGCAACCTCTGCCTCCTGGGTTCAAGCAGTTCTCCTGTCTCAGCCTCCCGAGTACCGCCACCATGCCTGGCAAATTTTTGTATTTTTAGTAGAGACGAGGTTTTGCCATGTTGGCCAGGCTGGTCTCAAACTCCTGACCTCAGGTGTGCCATTGTTTTTTTTTTTTTGAGACAGAGTCTCACTGTGTTGCCCAGGCTGGAGTGCAGTGGCACAATCTCGGCTCGCTGCAACCTCCGCCTCCCAGGTTCAAGGGATTCCCTGGCCTCAGCCTCCGGAATAGCTGGGACTACATTCACTCACTACCACGCCCGGCTAATTTTTGTATTTTTAGTAGAGATGGGGTTTCACCGTATTGACCTGGCTGGTCTCAAACTGACCTCAAGTGATCCACCTGCCTCGGCCTCCCAAAGTGCTGAGATTACTGGCAAGAGCCACTGAGCCTGGCCACAGATACATTTTTTTTAACCTTGTGAAGTCTTTCAAGTAGTTACAAACTAAATTATTAATAGTTACAAACTAAATCCTAGGATTTAAACCAAGGTGTTAGTTGATATTTGAAAGTGTGAAAATATTTGTTTAAAAGCCTCACTGGGGCTAGGCGCGATGGCTCACACCTGTGATCGCAGCACTTTGGGAGGCCGAGGAGGGTGGATCACCTGAGGTCGAGAGTTCAACCAGCCTGACCAACATGGAGAAACCCTGTCTCTACTAAAAATACAAAAATTAGCCAGATGTGGTGGTGCATGCATGTAATCCCAGCTACTCAGGAGGCTGAGGCAGGAGAATTGCTTGAACCCGGGAGGCACAGGTTGCCGTGAGCCAAGATCGCACCACTGCACTCCAGCCTGGGCAGCAGAGTGAGACTCCATCTCAAAAAAAAAAAAAAAAAATCCTCATTGGATAAGCTGTCTAATCAAACTAATTAGAGTCAAACTAATTAGCTTTCTTTGAAAGTTTAAAGAATGAAGCCATTTTTAACATCAGAGTTGCTTTCTAAATAAACTTAATGAAACATGTTGAATTCATGTTTTATTATTAATACAACTCCACCCCCTCTTTTTTTTTTAGGCAACAGTAACTAGTGTCTTGGAATATCTGAGTAATTGGTTTGGAGAAAGAGACTTTACTCCGGAATTGGTAGTATTGCATGTTTTTCTTTTCATAATGTAGGCAAAAATTAGACATTTTGGGTCAACTATGGGCCACATATACAATGGTGCTCCTATAGGATTATAATACTGTATTTTTACTGCACTTTTTTTTTTTTTTTTTTGAGACAAAGTCTCGCTCTGTTACGCAGGCTGGAGTGCAGTATTACCATCATAGCTCACTGCAACCTTGATCTCCTCAGCTCAAGCAATCCTCCTGCCTCAATCTCCTGAGTAGCTGGGACTACAGGCGCATGTAGCCATGCCCAGTTTTTTTTTCTTTTTTTTTACTAGAGACAAGGTCTTACTGTGTTGTCCAGGCTGGTCTTGAACTGAGTCCAAATAATCCTCCCCCCTTGGCCTCCCAAAATGCTGGGAATTACAAGCATGAGCCACCATGTGTGCGGCCTTTTGTGTTTTTTAAATAGAGACGAGGTCTCACTATGTTCCCCAGGCTGATCTCAGACTCCTAGGCTCAAGTGTTCCTCCCACCTTGGCCTCCCAAACTGTTTGGATTACAAGCATGAGCCACTGAGCCCGGCTCCTTTCCAGTGTTTAAATATGTTTAGATGTGGCCAGGCACAGTGGCTCATGCCTGTAATCCCAACTACTAGGGAGGCTGAGGCAGGAGGATCACCTAAGGCCAGGGAGGTTGAGGCTGCAGTGAGCCATGATTGTGCCCCTGCATTCTAGCCTGAGTGACAGAGTGAGACCCTATCTTAAAAAAATATATATATAGTTTTTTTGGATGCACAAATGTTTACCATTATGTTACAGTTGCCTACAGTATTCAGTATAGTAATGTGCTATATAGATTTGTAGCCTAGGAGCAATTGGCTATGCAATATAGTCTAGGTGTGTAGTAGACTATACCATCTAGGTTTGTGTAAGTATACTCTATGATGTTCATCCAGGGACAAAAATCACCTAACAACGCATTTCTCAGAATATATACCCCTTCATTAAGTGACGCATGACTGTACTTGATGTGATGCTACAGTATTTATTTATTTAATTTATTTGTTTGTTTTGAGATGGAATCTCCCTCTGTTGCCCAGGCTGGAGTGCAGTAGCGCGATCTCGGCTCACTGCAGCCTCCACCTCCTGGTTTCAGGTGATTCTCCTGCCTCAGCCTCCCAAGTAGCTGGGATTACAGGCGCCTGCCACCACACCCGGCTAATTTTTGTATTTTTGTAGAGACAGGCTTTTTCCATGTTGGCCAGACTGGTCTTGAACTCATGACCTCAGGTGATCTGCCCTCCTCCACCTCTCAAAGTGCTGGGATTACAGGCGTGAGCCACTGCGCCCAGCCAGTATTTATATTTATATATGTGTATGTATGTGTGTGTGTGTGTATATATATATGTGTGTGTATATATATGTATAATGTGAACTATACTTGTTTGTGGTCAAATAAGAAACACTAGAATGTAAAATCAACATACTGCTTCCTTCATTGAGAAAGTCTTGGAGAAAAAAAGTCAGTGAAAGAGTTGATGTATATCCTGGTACAAAGTACAAACTCCTTATCTCATTGCAGACAAGTTTTTTTTTTTGAGATGGAGTCTCGTTCTGTCACCCAGGCTGGAGTGCAGTGGTGCCATCTCAGCTCACTGCAACCTCTGCCTCCCAGGTTCAAGCAATCCTCCTGCCTCAGCCTCCTGAGTAGCTGGGACAAGGGTAGAGAATATTTAATTTAAATGCTAGCTTTACATAATAAATGTATCCCTTAAAATTTGAGTCAGGTTGAAATGTATAATTTTTTTTTATAGAAAAAGAATTCCACAATTTGTAAAAGAAACCTGGATTTGAATCTTTTTCTGTAAGAAAAAGTCTTAACTATTGATTTGAGTTTGCCTGAGGAACCCATTTAGTGTGTTGTATAAATTGCTATTTAAATTTTGTCCTAATACTTTTTAGGTTTCCCGAAGTGATATGTTGCTCAGAATAAACAAAGTTGTATATACTACTGGTGGAAATACAAATTTGGTATAACCTTTCCAGGATACAATCTGGTGATCATATCTGAAAAACCTTGATGAATATACATACCCTTTGTCACCATTTTACTTGCAATACTTAATAAACTTTCCCCATGTTGTTAAATGAGATTAAACAAGCGAATGTTATTAAATACTCTCAACAAGACACTTAACATTCCCTTGTTTAACTAGAAGGGATGGCTGAGTGGGGTGGCTTACTCCTGTAATCCCAGCACTTAGGGAGGCCGAGGTGGGCGGATCACTTGAGGTCAGGAGTTCAACACCAGCCTGGCCAACATGGTGAAACCCCCCCCCATCTCTACTAAAAATACAAAAATTAGCTGGGCATGGTGGCGGGCGCCTGTTGTCCCAGCTACTCAGGAGGCTGAGGCAGGAGGATTGCTTGAACCTGGGAGGCAGAGGTTGCAGTGAGCTGAGATGGCACCACTGCACTCCAGCCTGGGTGAAAGAACGAGACTCCATCTCAAAAAAAAAAAAAAAAAAAAAGGACAAAACAACATGGTAAACATTTTATTATGTATTAGAAATAAAAAAGATGGCTACAAGATGATATTACAACTGATGAAATTGTATTGAAAAAAAGTTGTACAGCCAGGCACGGTGCTTCACGCCTGTAATCTCACCACTTTGGGAGGCTAAGGCAGGCAGATCACTTGAGGTCAGGGGTTCGAGACCAGCCTGAACAACACGGTGAAACCCAGTCTCTATTAAAAATACAAAATTAGCCGGGTGTGGTGGTGCATGCCTGTAATTGCAGGTACTCAGGATGCTGAGACAGGAGAATTGCTTGAACCCGGGAGGCGGAGGTTGCAGTGAGCCGACATCGCGGCATTGCACTCCAGCCTGGACAACAAGAGCGAAACTCTGTCTCAAAAAAAAAAAACAAAGTTGTACATACGAATAGGAAAAACAAGAACATTTTTAAAGTGAATCAAAGTTTGATCTGGAATGTTGGGACTGCAGCTTTGTTTTTTCTTGTGCTTGTGGTATTCTTCACAGTTTTTCTGCATCAAGTATGTATTCATTTTGTAACTGAAAACCCCATTTTAAAAGGGAGTGGGGATACATTCAGCCTGTCATAGTATTTATAGAAGTGTCAAAAGATTATTTCATCTGTAGTATAGTTTCTTTGTATGTCCCCAGAGGACAAAATTATACAATTATAAAATGATTTCTATATCTGTCCATACAGAACAAAGAAAAAAAAGTATCTTAATTTTTTCCAGTATTTATATTCATCTTAATGTAGTGTTCTGCTTACAAATTAGAACTTCCTATCATAAGAATATCTGAAACAAACTCTTTGGAGATCAGGGAATATTTTGAGGTATCCAATGTCCTGTGTCTGTAATTATAGGATACAAGAGATAACACCTGGCTCTCCAAATGAGGCTTTGTTGTCTATACCCAAACATAATATAGTTAAATGTTCTATGAATTTATTCATAGCAGATCATCAGGCATAACATTGGACATTTAAAAAACAAACTTCTGGTTCAGTATTTGTCTAAATATTACTTTTTTGAATTTTTTTTTAGGGAAGATGGCTTTATGCTTTATTGGCTTGTCTTGAAAAGCCTTTATTACCTGAGGCTCATTCACTGATTCGGCAGCTTGCAAGAAGGTGCTCTGAAGTGAGGCTCTTAGTGGTAAGTTGCAACTTACTGTTTAAAATTAAAAGCACCCACCAATTTATGTGGTGGTAAAGAAGGAGTTCAGTGAAATAGGAAAACACATGGAATATTTTATTGGTGGCAATTAGATTTGTAAAGCCCAAAATAATAGTAGCTTAAATAATGTGGAAATGTTTTCTGAGATAAAGAAGTCTGGGCCGGGCTATAATCCCAGCACTTTGGGAGGCTGAGGCGGGTGGATCACCTGAGGTCAGGAGTTTGAGACCAACCTGGCCAACAATGGTAAAACCCCATCTCTACTAAAAATACAAAATTTAGCTAGGTATGGTGGTGGGCGCTTGTCATCCCAGCTACTCAGGAGGCTGAGGCAGGAGAATCGTTTGAACCCAGGAGGCTGAGGTTGCAGTGAGCTGAGATTGCACCACTGCACTCCTGCCTGGGCAACAGAGCAAGACTCTGTCTCAAAAAAAAGTAGGTAAAAAAATTAGATTTTTACTAAGATGGCAGTAACCCAGACCTTTGAGTTTTGTCATATGTGGCTTTCATCCTCATGTTCATCTCATGATCCAAGATGGCTGCTGTAGCGTCGGCCATTTTTTTGTTTTTTTTTTTTTTTTTTTTTTTTTGAGATGGAGTCTCACTCTGTCACCCAGGCTGGAGTGCAATGGTGCGGTCTTGGCTCACTGCAACCTCCGCTTCCCAGGTTCAAGTGATTCTCCTGCCTCAGCCTCCGGAGTAGCTGAGATTACAGGCACCCGCCACCATGCCTGGCTAATTTTTGTATTTTTAGTAGAGACAGGGTTTCACCATGTTGGCCAGACTGGTCTCGAACTGCTGACTTCAAGTGATCCACCTGCCTCAGCCTCCCAAAGTGCTGGGATTACAGGCATGAGCTACTGCGCCTGGCATATACATATATATTCAGTACTGAATACATATATATATTCAGTAATGAATACATAGATATTCAGTACTGAATACATGTATATTTAGTAATGAATACATATATGTTCAGTACTGAATATATATATTCAGTACTGAATATATATATAAGAACAATAAGAATCCTGTGTCTTGACTGTACAGTGATGAATATACATTATATATACTCATATATATTCTATATATATATCCTCACATATATTGTTTGCATTATAGAGAGGAACAATAAGAATCCTGTGTCTTGACTACAGTGATAAATATATTTATTCATATATGTATTATATTAATATTTATTATATATGAATACATATTCACTAAAGTTAAGACACATATATAATACATATATGAATATATATATATATATTCATCACCATACAGTTAAGACACAGGATTCTTATTATTCCTTTAGTAGGAACCAGGGAAAAATTTCCCCCAAGTTATCCCCCTTAGATCCCTCAACTCTTTTTTTTCGCTATTCAGAATCTTTATTTAAAAGATAGTCTTAGATGTTTCTCAAGGAATCATTAACTCTACAGTTTTCTGCTTTTTCTTTGAGGGCTCCTATTTCCACATGATGATTACTGTCATATAATAAAGTTTTCATGTTTCATGTTTTACATCTTAATAGGAAATTTATTTCAAAAGTAATAGGAACAGACAATATTTAAATTTTTCTTTTTTTTTTAGGATAGCAAAGATGATGAGAGGGTTCCTGCTTTGAATTTATTAATCTGCTTGGTTAGCAGGTATAGTTAATCCTTGGCTTCTTTATTATTTGTATATCAGTGAGGGTAGATCATATTTATTACATTTGGTTTTTGTTTGGTTGGTTTTTTTTTGAGGCTCACTCTGTTGCTATAGTTAGGGTGCAGTGGCGCAATCGCAGCTCACTAGAGCTTTAACTTCCTGGGCTCCAGCAATCCTCCCACCTCAGCCTCCTGAGTAGCTAGGACCACAACCAAGCACCACCACACCTAGCTAATTTAAAAAAATTGTTCATAGAGACAGGGTCTCACTATGTTGCCCAGGCTGGTCTCAGAACTCCTGGGCTCAAGCGACCCTCCCACCTAAGCCTCCCAAAGTGCTGGGATTACAGGTGTAAAGCCACTGCACTCAGCCTGCATTTTTTTTTAATTGCCTGTGTCCTGTGTTCATTTTCAGTTGTGGCATATTTTAACTTAGTATCTGTTTTATTTCATTTCTTACATAGAAATTCTCGGAATTTATTTGAAAACCTTTTTTGTTGTTTTGTTTTGAGACAGAGTCTCGCTCTGTTGCCCAGGCTGGAGTGCAATGGCGCCATCTCGGCTCACTACAACCTTCACCTCCCGGGTTCAAGCAATTCTCCCCCCTCAGCCTCCCAAGTAGCTGGGATTACAGGCACCGGCCATCATGCCCGGCTAATTTTTGTATTTTTGTGGAGACAGAGTTTCACCATTATTGGCCAGGCAGTAAAACACACACATATTTATTTTAGGTCTCCTCCTGGACATATTTTTGTTCCATAGATCAGTGTTTTTATTTCAGTGCCAGTACCTTTTTAAAGCTTTATAATATACTTAAATATTGGGAAAGCAAGTAATCTTGTTTCCATATTTTCACATATTCAATATCTAGTTTCTTGATCTACAACAATTATGCTGCTGATGATAATTAACATTTACTGGGCAATTTGTGCCAAGCATTTTTCTTAGTGAGGAACCCATTTAATCCTTCTAAGGTGGGTACTCTTAACAGTTTACAGATGAGGAAACCATGGCAGAGAGAGGTTAAGTAATATTACTACCATCACAAAGCTAGTAAGTGTTAGAGTAATGATCCAAACCCAAGCAACTTTGACTCCGAAACTACGCTTTTAAAACTATGCTGATCACAAATGAAGCTAATACCTACCTCATCTGTTGGTAGTAGCAGTTAAATGAGATGATATAGCATTGCCCTACTTACTTTATGTATAGTATCTCTACTCTTTACAATAGATCAGAGTTGTGGTTTTTTTTGTTTGTTTTTGTTTTAATAAATTTTTTCCTTTCAGCTCTGTTGGACTTGATTTTTTTCCTTTTACAGATAATGACACAGATTCAGAAAGGTCAAGTAATTGGTGGCTCAGCAAACCAGTAATTAATGAAACCTGAGACAAGTATAGTTTCCGACTGCCTCAGTTGAGATTTTACAGTATTATGCAATTATGAAAGCAAAAACATTCAAGTGTATTTTTTGCCCTCAAAAAGTTAGATAAAAATGGAAAAAGTTCTAGACTACAAAAGGTTCTGAAGCTAACAGCTTTACAAAAGAAGACATAAAGATTTGAAAGTTTAGGAAAGAAAGGACCGGGCATGGTGGCTTATGCCTGTAATACCACCACTTTGGGAGGCCGAGGCAGGTAATCACCTGAGGTCAGGAGTTCGAGACTAGCCTGGCCAACGTGGTGAAACCCCGCCTCTACTAAAAATACAAATTAGCCGGGCACAGTAGTACATGCCTGTAATCCCAGCTACTCGGGATGCTGAGGCAGGAGAATCGCTTGAACCTGGGAGGCGGAGGTTGCAGTGAGCTGAGATCGTGCCATTGCACTCCAGCCTGGGCAACAAGAATGAAACTCCATCTCAAAAAAAAAAAGAAAACAGAAAAAAAGAAAGCCGGGCACAGTGACTCACACCTGTAAGCCCAGTGCTTTGGGAGGTCAAGGTGGGAGGATTGCTTGAGTCCAGGGATTCAAGAATGCAGTGAGCCATGACAGAATTTGATTAGTGATTTTCCTTTTTATTTAATCTTATAATTACATAAAATAGTTACCTTGCCAAAGTTAAAATTATAATTCAAGGTACATTTGGAGTATTTTAGCATCCATCTTTATCCTCATTATCCTCTTTTCTCCTTTCTCCTCTAGTTAACCATTTTATTACTAATTTTTGTTTTATCTTTTCATTCATTGTTTCTTTTTAAAAGTATAAGTAGGCCACTTGTGGTGGCTCATGCCTGTAATCCCAGCACTTTGAGAGACTGAGGCTGGAGAATTGTTTGAGCCCAGGAGTTCAAGACCAGTCTGGGCAATGAGCCATGATCATGCCACTGCACTCCAGCCTGGGTGACAGAGTGAGACCTTGTCTCAAAAAAAAAAAGGAAAAGAAAAATATAAACAAACACGTATATTTGCAATCCTACACATACTCACATAAGGTAGCATACAGAACAATCTGTTCTGTACTTTGCTTTTTTTTACTTAATAAATCCTGGAAATCATACTTTAGCAGTATAAATATTTTCCTCATACTTTAGCAGTATAAATATTTCCCTCATTTCTCTTTTTATGGCTTCATAATTTTCCACTATGTAGACATACTATACGTTATTTAACCAGTCTCTTATTGATGGACATTTGGGTTGCTTATGGTCTTTGGCTATTAAAAATAGTGCTACAGTTAATATCTTTATACATAAATAGTTTTTTTTTTTTTCCTAGGTATTTTGACCAACGTGATTTAGCTGATGAGCCATCTTGATGTAGCTGATCTCTCAGGGATAGAAGATATTTCTCATGAAGGCAGCCTAACTCTGAGGAAAGCAATGCCAATTCAAGTACAGATTGCAACACATCTTCAACACTATGTGAAGGGTTCACATCTTAACCTGTGCAACTCAGACTGATACTCAGAATATGGGTTGTATTGATTTGAATATCTGAAATATCAATGGAAAATCCCACTCAGTTTTTGATGAACAGTTTTCTGTAATCAAGCAGCTTGCATAGAAATTGTATGATGAAATTTTACGTAGGTTCTTGGTGCTGTTTTGTTCTTTTTTTGTTTTTTGTTGTTTTGTTATTTACTTATATACATATAAAATTTTATTGAAAATATGTTTTGGTTACTAAAATTTTGTTTGACTATCAAAAGACAATGGATGGCCTTAGCATCAGAATTAAAATAATCTGGATTAAATGGCAAATGTGTTCATAGTCAGCAATAAAATTAATCAAACATTTTTCCCTTTAAGCTCAGCACTTTTTTTTTTATTTCTTTGAGACGGAGTCTCGCTCTGTCACCCAGGCTGGAGTTCAGTGGCAGGATATCAGCTCACTGCAACCTCTGCCTCCCGGGTTCAAGTGATTCTCCTGCCCCAGGCTCATGAGTAGCTGGGTCTACAGGCGCCCACCACCAAGCCTGGCTACTTTTTGTATTTTTAGTAGAAACAGGGTTTCACCATGTTGGCCAGGCTGCTCTTGAACTCCTGACCTCAGGTGATCTGCCCGCCTCGGCCTCCCAAAGTGCTGGGATTACAGGCATGAGCCACCATGCCTGGCCTCAATACTTTTATTTTTAAATGCTTTATTGCACAAGTAGAACTTTATCTAACAAACCACTTTCAAAAATAACAGGTCAACTGTTTTAATTTGTTTATGTCACTTATAACTTATCTATTTCTATATCAGGTAGGAATGTTTTCTGCTATAAGTAACACAAAAGATCCAAGTGGCAATGGTTCTTCAAATAGGGTTTTTTCTCAGATAACAAGAAGTCTAAAGGAGCTGGCCACTGGCATTGGTTTAGTGACTCAGTGATATCAGGGTCTCAGATTCCTTTAGCCTTTCCGTCATGGAAACAAGATGGCCATTGCAGTTCAAGCCACTGTGTCTGTATTCAAGACAAAAAGAAGGAGAAGCAGGGCCTTCCACATCTGATCCTTTTCTCATAAACATAAAACCTTTTCTAGAAATTTAGATCAGACTTGTGTTCATCTACTAGCCATAAATGTACAACATGATCACCCCTTGTTCCCAGGAAAGTGGGAAAATGAAGTTGTAAGCCTTTCCAGTCTCACTAATGGAAGGTGGGAAAGGAAAATGGGGATTGGGAATTACCATGGATCAGACAACCAACAGTTTTGCCATTAGTTATAATTAGAGCAGAGGTCATTTTATATTTGAATCTTTTCTGTAATGTCTTCATAAAGCTCACTTTATTATTATTTTTGTTTGTTTTCGAGACGAGTCTCGCTCGGTTGCCCAGGCTGGAGTGCAGTGACACAGTCTCGGCTCATGCAACCTCCACCTCCCGGGTTCAAGTGATTCTCCCACCTCAGGCTCCTGAGTAGCTGGGACTACAGACATGCACCACCACACCCAGCTAATTTTTTTGTTTTTAGTAAAGACAGGGTTTCACCATGTTGGTCAGGCTGGTCTCAAACTCCTGACCTCAAATGATCCACCCACCTTTGCCTCCCAAAGTGTTGGAATTACAAGCATGAGCCACTGTGCCCGGCACATAAAGCTCACTATAAAACTGCAGTCCTAAGTACTTAGAAATTTCCTCATTGTTGGATATCTAGTTTTATTTTCAGTGCTAACCTAATATAAAAAAATGCTGCACAGATATCTTCATGTATGCAACGTTTTTTTCCCAAACTGTTTTCCTTTGATCAAAAGTTCCCAAAAGTAGGCAAGCCATAAGAGTCTATCAGTTAATACTGCATTTGAAAACTTGGCTAAACTGAGGTTTCTAAAATTGTTTTTGTTTCTCATATAATTCTGGTGTGAGAAGTTCAGGATGGTGCAGCAGCTTTACAATGTCTTAAATATTCTGGGCTCCATCCAGATTTCTCTTTCATCATTTGAGTATGCAGTTTTCATCTTTTTGTTTATGAAGTATGGTTTCTTTATCTCTTGCCTCACATCTACACTCCAGGGAGGGAAATGGCACCACCCCTTCTTGTTGTTTATATCTGGGAGCAGAGCATTTTAAGAAACCTTCAACTTGATATCTCATTGGCCAGAATTATGACATATGACCAGCCCTAACTGTAAAGAATGCTGGAAGATGTACCTGGACACATTGCTACTCCTAACAAAAGTGGGGTTCTATTTTAAAAGGGGAGAGTGGATATTGGGTAGGCAGCCAGCAGTCTACTATAAAGGGTTTAGATTACCAACCTGTACCACAGCTAGCTGTGTTATAGCCTCACATTTTTTGCTGATATGATGCTTGGGGTGGGGGTTTGGGGAGTGGGTTGGGGATTGCTTTAATAGAAGTAAAGTGTCAATTGTTTTACATTTCTCTCATAACGTGGCTGGGCATACACTTAGGCATTCTACTCATAGAGAATAAAATTACTGAGAACTAGGTAACATTAAGAAGAAGGTGGCTGGGTGTGGTGGCTCACACCTGTAATCCCAGCACTTTGGGAGGCCAAAGTGGGTGGATCACGATGTCAGGAGTTCAAGACCAGCCTGGCCAACATGGTGAAACCCTGTCTCTACTACAAATACAAAAATTAGCTGGGCATGGTGGTGTGTGCCTGTAATCCCAGTTATTCACGAGGCTGAGGCAGGAGAATTGCTTGAACCTGGGAGGTGGAGGTTGCAGTGAGCCAAGATTGTGCCACTGCACTCCAGCCTGGGTGACAGAGCAAGACTCCATCTCAGAAAACAAAACAAGACAAAAGGCAATTTTGCATGTGCAATAGACAAGAGATGTAAAAAATTTCGGCCAAAGTGGTGGCTCATGCCTGTAATCCCAGCGCTTTGGGAGGCCGGGGCAGATGGATCACCTGAGGTCACAAGTTCGAGACTAGCTTGGACATTTCACAACATGGTGAAACCCCATCTCTACTAAAAATACAAAAAAATTAGCCAGGCATGATGGCAGACACGTGTAATCCCAGCTACTCAGAAGACTGAGGCAGAATCACTTGAACCCGGGAGGCAGAGGTGGCGGTGAACCAAGATCACGCCACTGCACTCTAGCCTGGGCAACAGAGCAAGACTCCCATCTCCAAAAAAAAAAAAAAAAAAAAAAAAAAAATTAATGCAGTTACACCTCTACTAGCAAGCTAGAGAATCTCTAATAGTTAACCAAGAAACCATTTTTATAATGACTTACCTTGGCATAAAGCCATTTTTCAGGACGGTAGAGACAAATAGAAATAAACATTTCATTGTATTTATTTACTTATTTTTGATATAGAGTCTTGCTCTGTTGTCCAGACTGGAGTGCAATGGTGTGATCTCAGCTCACTGCAACCTCCGCCTCCCGAGTGGCTGGGATTACAGGTGCCCATCACCATGCCGGGCTAAGTTTCGTATTTTTAGTAGAGACGGGCTTTTGCCATGTTCTTCAGTCTGGTCTTGAACTTCTTATCTCAGGTGATCCACCCACCTCACCCTCCTAAAGTGCTGGAATTATAAGCGTGAGCCACTGTGCCTGGCCAGAAATAAACATTTTAAACCAGAGAAGCAGATATTTTAAACCAAAAGGTCTTTACCAGCTGCACCTGTTGACTTCCTGTAGCTTCAGGGCTATCCCCCTACCCCCACCCAGCTCCCAGCCTAGGGCACTGTATTAGTCCGTTTTCATACTGCTGATAAAGAAATACCTGAGACTGGGCAATTTACAAAAGAAAGAGGTTTAACTGGACTTACAGTTCCACGTGACTGGGGAAGGTCTTAACAATCATGATGGCGGGCAAAAGGCACTTCCTACATGGCAGCAGCAAGAGAGAATGAGGAAGGGCTGGGCAGGGTAGCTCATGCCCGTAATCCCAGGTGTGAGCCTGGGATTTGGGAGGCCAAGGCCGGTGGATCACCTGAGGTCAGGAGTTCGAGACCAGCATGACCAACATAGTGAAGCCTCTACAAAATGTACAAAAAAATTAGCCAGGCATAGTGGTGCATGCCTGTAATTCCAGCTACTCGGGAGGCTGAGGCAGGAGAATTGCTTGAACCTGGGAGGCGGAGGTTGCGGTGAGCCAAGATCGGGCCATTACACTCCAGCCTGGGTGACGAGCAAAAATCTGTCTCAAAAAAAAAAAAAAAAAAGAATGAGGAAGAAGCAAAAGCAGAAACCCCTGATAAACCCATCAGATCTCATGAGACTTACTCACTATCATGAGAATAGCATGGGAAAGACCAGCCTCCATGGTTCAATTACCTCCCCCTGGGTCCCTCCCACAACACGTGGTAATAATGGGAAATACAGTTCAGGTTAAGATTTGGGTGAGAACACAGCTAAACCATATCATTCCATTCCCCTGGCCCCTCCAAATGTCATGTCATCACATTTCAAAACCAATCATGCCTTCCCAACAGTCCCCCAAAGTCTTAACTCATTTCAGCATTAACCCAAAAGTCCACACTCCAAAGTCTCATCTGAGACAAGGCAAGTCCTTTCCCCCATGAGCCTGTAAAATCAAAAGCAAATTAGTTACTTCTTAGATACAATGCGGGTAACAGGCATTGGGTAAATACAGCCATTCCAAATGGGAGAAATTGTCCAAAACAAAGGGGCTGTGGGCCCCATGCAAGTCCAAAATCCAGTGGGGCAGTCAAATGTTAAAATGATCCCCTTTCACTCCATGTCTCGCATCCACGTCACGCTGATGCAAGAGGTGGGTTTCCATGGTCTTGGGCAGCTCTACCCCTGTGGCTTCGCAGGGTACAGTACAGCCTCCCTCCTGGCTGCTTTCACAGGCTGGTGTTGAGTGTCTGTGGCTTTTCCAGGTGCATGGTGCAATGGCAGGTGAATCTACCATTCTGGGGTCTGGAGGATGGTCATCCTCTTCTTAAAGCTCCACTAGATGATACCCCAGTAGGGACTCTGTGAGGGCTCCAACCCCACATTTCCCTTCCATACTACCCTAGCAGAGGTTCTCCATGAGGGCCCTACACCTGCAGCAAACTTGCCTGGGTATCTAGACATTTCCATACATCTTCTGAAATCTAGGTGGAGGTTCCCAAACCTCAATTCTTGACTTCTGTGCACCTACAGGCTCAACACCACATGGAAGGTGCCAAGGCTTGGGGCTTCCACCTCTAAAGCCACAGCCTGACCTGTACATTGGCCCCTTTCAACCATGGCTGGAGCAGCTTGCACAAAAGGACCAAGCCCCTAGGCTGCACATAGCATGCGGACCCTAGGCCTGGCCCACAAAACCACTGTTTCCTCCTGGGCCTCCGGGCCTGTGATGGGAGGGGCTGCTATAAAGGTCTCAGACATGGCCTGGAGACATTTTCCCCATGGTCTTGAGGATTATCATCAGGCTCCTTGCTACTTATGCAAATTTCTGCAGCTGGCTTGAACTTCTCCCCAGAAAATGGGTTTTTCTTTTCTATCATAGTCAGGCTGCAAATTTTCTGAACGTCAATGCTCTGTTCCCCTTTTAAAACTGAATGACTTTAGCAGCACCCAAGTCACCTTTTGAATGCTTTGCTGCTTAGAAATTTCTTCAGCTGGCTGGGCATGGTGGCTCACGCCTGTAATCCCAGCATTTTGGGAGGCCGAGGCAGGCAGATCAAGAGGTCAGGAGATCGAGACCTTCCTGGCTAACACAGTGAAACCCCGTCTCTACTAAAAAAATACAAAAAAGTTAGCTGGACATGGTGGTGCGTGCCTGTAGTCCCAGCTACTCAGTAGGCTGCGGCAGGAGAATGGCATGAACCCGGGAGGCAGAGCTTGCAGTGAGCCGAGATCACGCCACTGCACTCCAGCCTGGGCAATAGAGTGTAGAGCGAGACTCCGTCTAAAAAAAAAAAAAAAAAAGAAAAAGAAAAAAAGAAATTTCTTCAGCCAGGCCGGGTGCAGTTACTCACGCCTGTAATCCCAGCACTTTGGGAGGCCAAGGCGAGTGGATCACTTGAGGTCAGGAGTTCAAGACCAGTCTGGCCCACATGGTGAAACCCCGTCTCTACTAAAAAAAATACAAAAATTAACCAGGCATGGTGGCGTGTGCCTGTAATCCCAGCTACTCCGGAGGCTGAGTCAGGAGAATTGCTTGAACCTGGGAGGTGGAGGCTGCAGTGAGCCAAGATCGTGCCACTGCACTCCAGCCTGGGCAACAGAGCAAGACTGTCGAGAAAAAAAAAAGAAGTTTCTTCAGCCAGATACCCTAAATCCTCTCTCACAAGTTCAAAGTTCCACAAATCTCTAACGCAGGGGCAAAATGCCACCAGTTTCTTTGCTAAAACACAAAAGTCACCTTTGCTCCAGTTCCCAAGGGGTTCCTCATCTCCATCTGAGACCACCTCAACCTGGATTTTATTGTCCATATCGCTATCAGCATTTTGGGCAAAGCCATTCAACAAGTCTCTAGGAAGTTCCAAACTTTCCCACATTTTCCTGTCTTCTTCTGAGCCCTTCAAACTGTTCCAATCTCTGCTTGTTACCCAGTTCCAAAGTCGATTCCACATTTTCAGGTATCTTTTCAGCAACACCCCACTCTACTGGTACCAATTTACTGCATTAGTCCGTTTTCACACTGCTAGTAAAGACAAACCCAAGACTGGGCAATTTACGAAAGGAAGAGGTTTAATTTGACTTACAGCTCCACATGGCTGGGGAAGGTCTCACAATCATGGCAGAGGGCAAAAGGCACTTCTTAACATGACAACAGGAAGAGAGAATGAGGAAGAAGCAAAAGTGGAAACCCCTCATAAACCCATCAGATCTCGTGAGACTTATTCACTATCACAAGAATAGCATGGGAAAGACCAGCCTCCATGATTCAATTACCTCCCCCTGGGTCCCTCCCACAACATGTGGGAATTCTCGGAGATATAATTCAAGTTGAGATTTGGGTGGGGACACAGCCAAACCATATCAGGCACCCTGTGGAATCCCAGGACTCCAAAAAAGTTTAAAAATCACTGGTTGTTTTATCATGTTTTCCCACTCCAGATAAAAAAATCTGTATTGGGGGAAAGATTATTTTAAAATCCCAAATAGGCCAGGCACAGTGGCTCACGCCTGTAATCCCAGCACTTTGGAGGGCAAGATGGGTGGATCACCTGAAGTCAGGAGTTCAAGACCAGCCTAGCCAACATAGTGAAACCCCATCTCTACTAGAAGTACAAAAAATTAGCCAGGCGTGGTGGCAGGCACCTGTAATCCCAGCTACTCAGAAGGCTGAGGCCGGAGAATCACTTGAATCCGGGAGGCAGAGGTTGCAGTGAGCCAAGGTCGTGCTATTGCACTCCAGCCTGGGCAATAAGAGTGAAACTCTCTCTCAAAAAAATAAAACTAAAATAAAAATCCCAAATAATATAGAAACTTAATGTCAAAAATTCCAGAGAATTGGCCAGGCATGGTAGTTCACGCCTGTAATCCCTACACTTTGGGAGGCTGAGGCGGGCGGATCACCTGAGGTTGGGAGTTCGAGACCAGCCTGACCAACATGAAGAAACCCCGTCTCTACTAAAAATATAAAATTAGCAGGGCATGATGGTGCATGCCTGTAATCCCAGCTACTCAGGAGACTGAGACAGGATAATTGCTTGAACCCGGGAGGCGGAGTTTGTGGTGAGCCAAGATCGCGCCATTGCACTCCAGCCTGGGCAACAAGAGTCAAACTCCGTATCAAAAAGAAAAAAAAATTTCAAGAGAACTACTGTATAATTTACTTTTAACTTTCAGTCTTTTTGATACTATGTATATATTCATTATATATACTTAAATATTACATGTGCAGTATCCTGTAGCAAAACTTTTTCTCTTAATGTACCAGTTAACATCTTTCCATGTAAATCTATTTCATCCTTTTTAACAGCTGCACAGAATTTCCTTGTATGTTAGCATCATAATTTTTTTTTTTTTTTTTTGAGACGGAGTTTCGCTCTTGTTGCCCAGGCTGGAGTGCAATGGCGCAATCTCGGCTCATCACAACCTCCCCCTCCCAGGTTCAAGCGATTCTCCTGCTTCAGCCCTCTAAGTAGCTGGGATTACAGGCATGTGCCACCACGCCCGGCTAATTTTGTATTTTTAGTAGAGACGGGGTTTCTCCATGTTGGTCACGCTGGTCTTGAACTCCCGACCTAGGTGATCCACCCACCTCGGCCTCCCAAAGTGCTGGGATTACAGGCATGAACCACCGTGCCTGGCCGTTAGCATCATAATTTTTTTTTTTTTTTTGAGATGGAGTATCCCTCTGTCACCCAGGCTGGAGTGCACTGGCATGATCTCGGCTCACTGCAACCTCCACCTCCCGGGTTCAAGCAACTTTCCTGCCTCGGCCTCCCGAGTAGCTGGGACTACAGGTGTGTGCCACCACCCCTGGCTAATTTTTGTATTTTTAGCAGAGACGGGGTTTCACCATATTGGTCAGGCTGGTCTCGAACTCCTGACCTCATGATCCACCCACCTCGGCCTCCCAAAGTGCTAGGATTACAGGTGTGAGCCACTGCGCCTGGCTGTTAGCATCATAATCTAATGAAGTACTATCAATGGACACTTAACCAAATAGTGAAAATCCTTATATATACAAGTTCTCATACTCATTTAATTACTTACGTTAACTTTGTAGAAGTGGAATTGCTGAGTTAAATTATATGTTTTAAAGTTATACGTGCATTTTAAAAACGCAAATATTTGGCTGGGAGCGGTGGCTCACACCTGTATCCCAGCTCTTTGGGAGGCTGAGGCAGGTGGATCACTTGAGCCCAGGAGTTCGAGACTGGCCTGGGCAACATAGGGAGATCCATCTCTATTATTACAAAAAAAATTGCAAATATTCGTTTATGTGGTATGCACTGTAAATAATTTTCCTTATTTTTTAAAATTGTGCTTTCTGCAATGCAAACTTTTTGTTATGTCATTTATGTTACTGTGGTTAAAAAACATGAAATGTGGCCCTCAGCCAAATTTCTTAAGCCCTCATATAAACTCTATACCCTGACCCCGTCATTGTGTACATTCACAGGTTGAACATACCCAGGGAGAAAGAAAATCCCTTATCTTGCCAGTCCCAGGCTGGAGTGCAAGGGCACTATCACAGTTCACTGGAGCTTCAACCTCCCATGCTCATGAAGTCCTTCAGGCTCAAAAAACCATCTTGCCTCAGCCTCCCAAGAAGCTGGGAGTACACACTTGGCTAACTTTTATTTATTTTAAGAGATGAGCTCTTGCCACATTTCCCAGACTGGTCTCCTGAGCTCAATCCCATCTTGGCCTCCTAAAGTGCTTGGCTAACAAGTGTGAATCACTGCACCCAGCCTGCTTGGCCTGCTCTGCCCTCTTGTGTACTTGATTGATTGATTGAGACAGTCTCACTCTTGTCGCCCAGGCTGGAGTGCAGTGGTGAGATCTTGGCTCACTGCAACCCCCACCTCCCGGGTCCAACTGATTTTCCTGCCTCAGCCTCCCAAGTAGCTAGGATTACAGGCACCAGCCACCACACCTGGCTAATTTTTGTATTTTTAGTAGAGACAGGGTTTCATCATATTGGCCAGGCTGGTCTCAAACTCCTGACCGCAGGTGATCTGCCCACCTCAGCCTCCCAAAGTGCTGGGATTACAGGTGCAAGCCACCACCCCACCATATACTTTAAATCATCTCTAGGTTGGGTGCGGTGGCTCACGCCTGTAATCCCAGCACTTTGGGAGGCTGAGGCAGGTGGATCATCTGAGGTCGGCAGTTTGAGACCAGCCTGACCAACATGGAGAAACCCTGTCTCTACTAAAAATACAAAAAAATTAGCCGGGTGTGGTGACGCATGCCTGTAATCCCAGCTACTTGGGAGTCTGAGGCAGGAGAATCACTTGAACCCAGGAGGCGGAGGTTGTGGTGAGCTGAGATTGCACAATTGCACTCCAGCCTGGCCAACAAGAGCAAAACTCTGCCTTAAAAAAAAAAAAAAAACAAAAAAACTCTAGATTACTTATACCCACCACGTGATCAATACAGAGAAGAAAAAAATTACTTATACCAAGCACACTGTAAATGCTACGTAAATCATTGTTATACTGTAGTTTTAAAATGTGTTTTATATTGTCTTTGGTTTTCTTTTTGTTTTTTGGACATGGAGTCTTACTCTGTCACCCAGGCTGGAGTGCAGTGACATGATCTTGGCTCACTGCAACCTCCACCTCCACAGTTCAAGAGATTCTCCTGCCTCAGCCTCCTGGGTAGCTGGGACTACAGGCATGTGCCACCACACCCAACTAATTTTTGTATTTTTAGTAGAGACAGGGTTTTGCCATGTTGGCCAGGCTCATCTTGAACTCCCGATCTCAGGTGATCTGCCCACTTTGGCCTCCCAAAGTGTTGGGATTCCAGGCTGAGCCCGGCCTTGCCTTTGTTTTTTGTTTGTTTTTTTCAAATATTTCAAACCAAGATTGGTTGAATTCTTGGTTGAGCCGTCAAGATAGAAAGGGCCGAGTGTATACGGCTTGCAACATTTTCTTCCATCCCTAAGTTGAACTTTTCACTGTCCTTTCTGTGCATCTTTTTAGTTTGATGTAGTCCCACTTGTCTATTTCTGCTTTTGTTGCCTGCTTTTGGTGTCTTATCCAAGCATTGCCAAGACCAACATTACGAAGCTTTTCCCCTACGTTTTCTGCTAGGATTGTATAGTTTCAGATTTTACTTTTAAATCTTCAATCCATTTTAAGTTGATTTCTTTTTTTTTTTTGGAGACAGAGTCTCACTGTGTCACCCAGGCTGGAATGCAGTGGCTCCATGTTAACTCACTGCAACCTCTGACTCCCGGGTTCAAGTGATTCTCCTGCCTCAGCCTCCCAAGTAGCTGGGACTACAGGCGCCCGCCACCACACCCGGCTAATTTTTGTATTTTTTTTAGTAGAGACAGGGTTTCACTATTTGGCTAGGCTGGTCTTGAACTCCTGACCTCATGATCTGCCCCACCTCGGCCTCCCAAAGTGCTGGGATTACAGGCTTGAGCCACCACACCCGGCCTTAAGTTGATTTCTACGTACGGCATTAAGGCAACAATCCAATTTCATTCTTTTGTATGTGGATGTCCAGTTTTCCCAACACTATTTGTTGAAGTGATTTTACTACATTTCTTTGTTTTGTTTTACAATTTTCCTTTATGATTTCCTACATTTGTGTGTTGGAAAGGCCTTCTCCACCACAAAATCACAAAAGTATTATCATATTTTCTATAGTACTTTATTGTTTTACAAGTGAACCTTTAAGTTTCTCCCCACCTACTCCCGCAGAAAAAGGTGTTCAATTGTCCCATACTACTTTTTGAATAACCTAACTCTCCCTTTGTTCCTACTAAGAGAGGTTTCTTTTTGGCTACAAGTAACAATATACATATACCCAAAATGAATGGAACAATATAAAGAATATCTCACATAACAAAAAGTCCAAAGGTAAACCAGTTCCCGGATTGGTTAATTCAGAAGCACAATTCAGGTGCTTTCTATCTACATCCCGCTATCCTCAGTGTGATAGCTTTCATATCCATACTTGTCCTTTCATGGCCATCAGAAGGCTGTTGCAGATTAGCTTCAAACATCCATATCACATATCTTCACTGAGAAGGAGAAGAGGGATGCCAGCAAATTCCTATCTTGTATCAATTGTTAAGAGCAACAGAAAATTTCTTATTCAAAACCTTCAGGCTTCCTTTTTCTCATTAGCCGAGATTCCATCAAATGATCAAGTAAACCAATTACCATGATTGGCACAGAATCTAATCAACATTCACCCTCTCTAGGTTAGGGAAGCACCCTATTCTACAGCACAAGGTAGCCATACAGAGTTTTAGACCAAAAAAAAGAAAAAAAAAAAATGGGGCTTTGTCAGCAAGGAAGGGAGAACGAAATGGCTGATGGGTAGGCATATGAATGTCTAACAAACCAACTTATTTGAACCCACCTTTTTCACACACATAATTCCCACACCTGTTTTATTTTGAAGTTCTCTATTGTGTTCTATTTTGATCTACCTCTGTGTCATTAGCTATTCCTGGGTCATTATGACTTTTAATAAACTTTATATATGTATATTTGGTAGGAACTTTCCTAAATTTTTTCAAAATTAAAATTTTTTCCCCAAAACATGTGAGAATTAGGATTGCAGTCATGCATTGCTTAGCAAAGGGGATACATTCTGAGAAATGCATCATCATTAGGAGATTTTAAATTGTACAGTCACAGAGTGTACTTACACAAACCTAGATGGTATGATCTACTATACACCTAAGCTATGGCCTATTGCTCCTAGGCTACAAACCTGTACAGCATATTATTGTAGTGAATACTGTAGGACACTGTAACACAATGGTAAGTACTTGCATATCTAAACATAAAGAAGGTACAGTAAAAATACAGTATTGTAATCTTATGGAACCACAGCCATATATGAGGTCTGTCACTGACTGAAACATCATTATAGGGCACATAACTAGAATTTAATAAATCAAGTTAAACAAATTATCTTTGTAATACTGTACCCTTCCATGAAAGCAAAATGGTATGCTTCTAACTTGAGTTTTCTTTAATGTCCTAAAGTACATTTTTATAGTTTTTATTTTGTGTTTTTAATATAATGTTTGGTTTAGTCAATCTTCTTAATCTGCCATTTCTATGGCAGAGTACCCAGTGAAACATCTCGTTTGGTGTGGCAGTCACTCCCTGCTGCAGAGTTCCCTGTCACACAAATACATGCAAAAGGGTAATAAATAAATGGGAAACAAAGTATAGTTTTAGTAATCAACATGCAAGGTTCTAACAAAAGCTGGAGATAACTGCTTATGCCAGATAATTTAAGTAAGAGAAAGTAAGTAGAAGAGGTGATAAGAAAGATATATCAGATGAGCACTGACCCCAAACCACTAAGATGACACGATCCAAAGAATGTCAGAATAACTAATTCAATTATCCAACTCTGCTCAGCTGGAAGAGGAAAAAGGGAATAAAGATGTTAGGCCCTTTACCAGGACTTCCATGCATGGGGAGAGAAGTTGAAAGTCAAAACTGTAACAGGAATAAATACAAAAATTCTTTCCAAACATACCTAATATTCTTTGGCCCTAGAGTCACTGAATTTACATTTAAACTAATCTATATTTCATTTTGATTACATTAATGGAGCTCTGAAGGAATGAAACCTATTAAAGCGAAATTAAATTTATAAACAACTTAGGCAGTCATATATGTATTTATATATATACACATACAATGTATATATGAAATCCTTATACAGGTGTAAACATTCTTAATAAATTATAAGCAATAAAATAAAAAAATTAGAATGTTTGCTTTTTAAAATAAAACAAAGTCATACTTCATCAAAATTTGTTCATTCTTATCACAAATAATTCTGTTGGTACATAATTTTCTCTCCTGCTAATTCAACAAACCCTGAGCTTTGTTTCTCCATCTATGGCTAAATACATATCACTCTAATCAAATAAAAAGGTTGAAAATAAGGGCCCTACATCTTGGTGTCTGGTTATTTGAAATCAGGTTTTCATTTTGAATAGTTTTGGTTAAGTGTATGTCATGGCAGAATGTCCCTTTATCTCCTTTGATCTGTGTTAAATTGATAAAAATACATGCTTACTCCTGTACAAACATCGAACAATGTAATTAAATCATCACTACTTGAAATACTTTTACATGAATAATTTATATCTTTACACTGTTGAAGCCTTGCATTTCAGTATGTTCTACAGCTTCTGTATCATCACCTGAAATTTGCCTAAAAAAAAAAAATACAAATAATTCTTTGATTTTAGATACAAAGAAAACAAGTCTAAACATCAATTTTCTGTTCTACATAGGAAATAGTTTCAGTCAAGGAATCTGCTATGTCAAAAACTTTTTCTCATTCTTCATAATATTCAATAAAGTCAATTCTATTTTTTCTTTTTTTTTGAGATGGAGTCTTGCTCTGTCGCCCAGGCTGGAGTGCAGTGGCACGATCTTGGCTCACTACAACCTCTACCTCCTGGGTTCAAGTGATTCTCCTGCCTCAGCCTCCTGAGTAGCTGGGACTACAGGCGTCCGTCACCACGCCCAGCTAATTTTTGTATTTTTAGTAGAGACAGAGTTTCACCATATTGGCCAGGCTGGTCTCAAACTCCTGACCTCATGATACGCCCACCTCGGCCTCCCAAAGTGCTGAGCTTATAGGTGTGAGAAACCACTCCTGGCCAGTCAATTCTATTTTTATGGGATGATTATATGGTTTGTGAGTAAGCACTTTTGTTTTTCTTTATGAATCCTACATTTGGGTACAGTATTTCACGGCTAATGATCATTGTAAATTGAAAGGAAATACAATAAAGCTCAAGTCCATTTTTTTCTTGGTTGGTAACTCTGGTGAAAAGATCTTTAGGGAGACATTTAGTGATAAAAGAGTATTTGGTTTTACTTAGCTTGATATAATAGATATATCCCAAACAATTGTTTAAAAATAGCATTTTCAGGCTGGGCGCGGTGGCTCATGCCTGTAATCCCAACACTCTGGGAGGCTGAGGCAGACAGATCACAAGGTCAGCAGATTGAGATCATCCTGGCTAACACGGTGAAATCCCGTCTCTACTAAAAATACAAAAAATTAGCTGGGCGTGGTGGCAGGCAACTGTAGTCCCAGCTACTTGGGAGGCTGAGGCAGGAGAATGGCGTGAACCCGGGAGGCGGAGCTTGCAGTGAGCCGAGATCGCGCCACTGCACTCCAGCCTGGGCAACAGAGCAAGACTCCATTTCAAAAAAAAAAAAAAAAATAGCATTTTCAATGTTCTAGGGAAATTAAACACTGCAGGAGATATTCAGAAGAATATCTTTAAAAAAGTTAAAGTTTGAATAACTGTAGAAAAGTTAAAAATCATCCCTTGTCTTATAAATTTGGATTTTAGTCCATTATTCAAAAATTACTGAATATGAATATAGTATGCTACATATTACTACACTAAATGTTACACTGATAAAACTAAAATGCAAGTTTCAGCATTTTAAATTTCCTCTCAGTTAAATTAAAAAAAAAAAAAAAAACCAGACCTGAAAACAAATTACTAAAACATTTGTAAGAAAAGTGAATTCAACTTACAAGCAGGCATTGAAGACACTTCAGCTGTTACAATACTTTTTATTCCCAAGTTTGATAAGCCACCTCTGATTAAGCCACATGTAAATGCTAAATACTAAAAGGAAAAAAAATCATTAAAAATAGTAAGGATTTACTAAAATAGTAAAGCTATTGATAAATACAACATTACATGATTTATCATCAGTAAGTCATTCCTGTTTAAAAAGAGATTTTGGAAGAACTGTTCAAATTACTGAAAAATATTGATAGATTTCCCAGCTCCCTGGAAACTAAAGCATGGACGTAGGACTTAAGACTTAAGCTCAGCCAATTAAGTACTCCAGTCCAGGACTGTGAATCTAGAGTCAGTGACAAAAACAAGCCAGAAACAGATCAGAATTAGTTCTGGAGGCAGTAAAGGTAGTTTGCGTCTACAGTCCATGCTGTCTGCAGGATTCTAAGTATACATTCTGTGGAGTGACTTGGCTATCTTACTGGCTGCCTTAACCTACCCTGGTTATTGCCTATTTTTTGAGCTTATCAATTGTGTTAGCTTACAAGCAGAATTTCTTCCCTCTATTTACAACCAAGAATCTTGACTTGTTCAAGACTTACAGCTTGCCACAACAAAGAATTATCTGGTTGAAAGTATCAACAGTTTGGATGTTGAGAAACCCTGTCATATAGAAACAAAGAAAGGGAATAGGGCTGAGCTACAAAACCAAAAGTCATGACAAGAACTGGATTGAAAAATTAGCAATTCAGGGAATTTTTGATTACCCACATCTATACTGCATGACGTTCAACACACTACATTATCTACGAATAATATAAAATATTATCTTATAAATAATATACATAAATGGGTACTAATAAGTACCTAGATCTGAGTCATGAAATTTTAAGCTGGAAGAGATCTTAGAGATTGTTTATCCCAAGAGTTCTTAATCTGGGAATTTGTGACCCCTATGAAAATAAAAAAACATGTATATGTGCGTATTTATGGGGAAAGGTGTTCCAATTCCCAAAGATGTCCATAACTCAAAATAGTTAGAAATCACTGAATTGGTCCAACTTACTCTTTTCACAGCTGAAGAAACCAAGATCCCAAAAAGTTAAGTGAGAACAAGAAATATTAAACTGAGAAGTTAGTAAAAAAGAGAAAATATGCCAGGTGCTGCCTATAATCCCAGCACTTTGGGAGGCTGTAATCCCAGCATTTTGGGAGGCTTTTGTAATCACGTCTGTAATCCCAGCACTTTGGGAGGCTGAGGTGGGCGGATCACGAGGTCAGGAGTTTGAGATTAGCCTCGCCAACATGGTGAAACCCCGTCTCTACCAAAGATACAAAAAATTAGCCAGGCATGGTGGTGGCGCACACCTGTAATCCCAGCTATTCAGGAGGCTGAGGCAGGAGAATCACTTGAACCCAGGAGGTGGAGGTTGCAGTGAGCCGAGATGGCGCCATTACAGTCCAGCCTGGGCAGCAGGGCGAGACTCCGTCCAAAAAAAAAAAAAAAGGGAGAAAATATACACATTAACCATAAAAATGTAATTAGAGCCTGGATACCCCAAAAATATAGAAAACAGGCAATCAGGCCGGATGCAGTGGCTCACACCTGTAATCCCAACACATTGGGAGGCCGAGGTGAGGTGATCACTTGAGCCCAGGAGTTCAAGACAAGCCTGGGCAACATCGTGGGATCCCATCTCCAAAAAATTTTTTTAAAAAATTAGCCAGGCATGGTGGTCCATACCTGCAGTCCTACCTCCTTGGGTGACTGAAGTGGGAGGATCACTTGAGCCTGGGGGGTCAAGGTCAAGATAGGCCATGATTGCACCACTACACTCCAGCCTGGATGACAGAGCAAGACTTTGTCTTAAAAAAAAAAAAAAGAAGTGATCTACCATACATCTACATTTCACTGTTATTTATAGTGTTTCTTTTTTTTCTTTTTTTTTTTTTTGAGATGGAGTTTCGCTCTTGTACCCCAGGCTGGAGTGCAAAGATGGCACGATCTTGGCTCACTGCAACTTCTGCCTCCCAGGTTCAAGTGATTCTCCTGCCTCAGCCTCCCGAATAGCTGGGACTGCAGGCGCTCGCCACAATGCTCAGCTAATTTTCATATTTTTAGTAGAGACAGGGTTTCACCATGTTGGCCAAGCTGGTCTTGAACTCTTGACCTCAGGTAATCCACCTGCCTTCGCCTCCCAAAGTGCTGGGATTACAGGCGTGAGCCATAGCGCCCGGCCCGTGTTTCTTTAATTGGTCACTCTATGACTATTTAGCTACAGTTTAGTGTTATTGTAACATGTCTCTCATTTCATAGAAAACTCTTTAAACAAAAAAGAACACCTTAAAACATATTTTTAATTCAATAATTTGTTATGATTAGCATTGTACTTTTCCCTGTAGTCCTACTATTAACAGAAACCCCAACCTTCTATTCCATTAAATACCTTAGATGCATGTTCTAAATACTGTTTTCCTGCAGACATCTGAGTAAGCAGGCGAAATTTGTTGTCCTGAAGTACATAGATGCCCTGTTCCAAAAATAGAAAAAACATCCAGTCAGTGTAGCTAGCAGTCCTTCAAATTATTTTATTCTTATGAAACAATTTAAGTGTTTTTTAAAGTTATTAAAAGTCTCCTTCCCATTGGCCAAGTTTTCTTTTTCTGTTCTTTGGAGACAGGGTCTCCTCTGTCGCCCAGGGTAGAATGCAGTGGCACAATTACGCCTCACTGCAGCCTCCAACTCCCAGACTCAATCAATCCTCCCACCGCAGGCTCCCAAGTAGCTGGGACTACAGGCGTGCATCACCATGCCCTGCTAATTTTTATATTTCTTGTACAGATGGGGTTTTGCCATGTTGCCCAGGCTGGTCTCAAACTCCTGGGCTCAAGCAATCTGCCCACCTTGACCTCCCAAAGTGCTGGGATTATAGGCACGAGCTCACGTGCCCAGCCTCGTCAAATTTTGTTTAAATGAAGGAGTTTTGCAATGTTCAAGCTGAAAAGTTACGAGTTCAGTATTTTCACAACACTAATATCTACTGAACGGTTTTATACACTGAAGATAAAAAGACTGTATGAGACATAGTCCCTATCCTTAAAAACTCATAGTCTAGTACGATGGAATCATTAATATATGTCCACATGAAATAAGCCGTTTGTTTGTTTGTATAGTTATTTATTTAGACATGAGCTCTCACTCTGTTGCCTAGGCTGGAGTGTGGTGGTGCAATCACAGCTCATTGCACCCTCAAATGCCTGGGTGTTTAGCAATTCTCTTGCCTCAGCCTCCCGAGTAGCTGGGACCACAGGCACACGCCACCACACTGGCTAGTTTTATTAATTTTTTGTACAAAGGGGGTCTCCCTATGTTGCCTAGGCTGGTCTTGAACTCCAGGGCTCAAGTAATCCTCCTGCCTCAGCCTCCCAAAGTGCTGAAATTACATGTATGAGTCACCACACCCGACCTAATTTTTATTTTTATTTATTTATTTTTTTGAGACAGAGTTTCCACTCCTGTTGCCCAGGCTGGAGTGCAATGGCTTGATCTCAGCTCACCGCAACCTCCGCCTCCCGGGTTCAAGCGATTCTCCTGCCTCAGCCTCCCAAGTAGCTGGGATTACAGGCATGTGCCACTACGCCCAGCTAATTTTGTACTTTTAGTAGAGACGGGGTTTCTCCATGTTGGCAGGGCTGGTCTTGAACTCCCAACTTCAAGTGATCCACCCGCCTCGACGTCCTGAAGTGCTGGGATTACAGGCATGAGCCACCGCACCCGGATTTATTTGTTTATTTGAGACAGAGTCTTGCTCTGTCACCCAGGCTGGAGTGCAGTGGTGTGATCTAGGCTCACTGCAACCTCTGCCTCCCGGGTTCAAGCAATTCTCCTTCCTCAGCCTCCTGAGTGGCTGGGACTATAAGCGTGCACCATTATGCCTGGCTAATTTTTGTATTTTTAGTAGAGACAGGGTTTCACCACATTGGCCAGGCTGGTCTCAAACTCCATACCTCAGGTGATCTGCCCACCTCAGCCTCCCAAAGTGCTGGGATTACAGGGGTAAGCCACCGTGCCCAGCTTTATTTCTTTAAGAGACAGAATTTCGCTGTTATCCAGGCAAAGGTGTAGTAGGTCATTGTATCCTTGGAACTCCTCCCATGTAGCTGAAACCTCAGCCACATACCAATGTGCCTGGTGAAATTTTTTTTTAAGTTTTTTATAGAAATAGGTTCTTACTATGTTGCTCAGGCTGGTCTCCAACTCCTGAGCTCAAGCAATGCTTCTGCCTCAGCCTCCCAAAATGCTGCGATTCTAAGCATGAGCCACCATGTCCAGCCAGCTGATATATATAAGTAAATCATGTCTAAACAGTAAAAAAATCATAGTCATTTCTTCCTATTAGCATTTCCAGTAATTCCAAGCTAAAGTTGGTACAAAATGAATTCTAGGCCAGGCACAGTGGCTCACACCTGTAATCCCAGCACTCTGGGAGGCCAAGGAGGGAGGATCCATTGAGCCCAAGAGTTTGAGACCAGTCTGGACAACATAGTGAGACACCGTCTCTAATTAAAAATAAATAAATAAATGAATTATCATCCTATTGAGAGTACCAGATACATTTCTTTAATTTTTTACTTAATCAAAATTCCAAATCTACTCTAAGTATTTCCTTGAAGTTCATAAAATAAAATCTAATGAAGCTGGGAGTGGTGGTGCATACCTATAATCCCAGCTATGCAACAGGCTGAGGCCAAAGAATTACTTGAGTCCAGGAGCTCAAGACTAGTCTGGGCAACAAAGCGAGACTCTGTCTCCCTTTTAAAATTTTAATAAATACATAGTTTTCTATGTAATCTATTAATTTTGTAGTAAGAAAATCTTTTAAGAGTAAGAAATATGATGGCAGTAATAATCCAGGAGTTATTTAAGAGTAAAATGCTCTATAAATTAGACCTTAGAAATGACTATAAAGAATCTCTTCCTGCCACCCAAGATGTCAAAAGGAAAGGCCAAGGGGAAGGAGGTGGCTCTGGCCCTTGCTGTCATGAAGAAACAGGAGGCCAAGAAAGTGGTGAATCCTGGTCGGGCGTGGTGGCTCACGTCTGTACTCCCAGCATGTTGAGAGGCTGAGACAAGCGGATCACTTGAGGTCAGGAGTTCAAGACCAGCCTGGCCAGCATGGTGAAACCCCACCTCTATTAAAAATACAAAAATTAGCCAGAGTGGTGGCACATGCCTGTAGTCCCAGCTACCTGGGAGCCTGAGGCAGAATGGCTTGAACCCAGGAGGCGGCGGTTGCAGTGAGCCAAGATCGCACCATTGCACTCTAGCCTGGGCAATAGAGCAAGGCTCCATCTCAAAAAAAAAAAAAAAAAAAAAGAAAGTGGTGAATCCTCTGCTTGAGAAATGGCCTAAGAATTCTGGCATTGGACAGGACATCCATCCAAAACGGACCTCACTCACTTCGTGAAATGGCCCTGCTATATCAGGTTGCAGTGGCACAAAACCATCCTCTGTAAGCAGCCAAAAGTGCCTCCTACAATTAACCAGTTCACCCAGGCCCTGCACCGCCAAATAGCTACTTAGCTGCTTAAACTGGCCCACAAGTACAGACCAAAGACAAAGCAAGAAAATAAGCAGAGGCTATTGGCCCAGGCTGAAAAGAAAGCTGCAGGCAAAGGGGATGTCCCCACAAAGTGACCACTTGTCCTCCCAGCAGGAGTTAACACCATCTCCACCTTGGAGGAGAACAAGAAGGCTCAGCTGGTGGTGACTGCACACTATGTGGATCCCATCAAGGCGGCTGTCTTCCTGCCTGCCTTGTGTCATAAAATGGGGGTCCCTTACCGCATTATCAAGGGGAAGGCAAGACTGGGATGTCTAGTCCACAAGAAGACCTGCACCACTGTCGCCTTTACACAGATTAACTCGGAGGACAATGGAGCTTAGGTTCAGCTGGTGGAAGCTATCAGAACCAATTACGACAGACACAATGAAATCCGCTGTCACTGGGGAGGCAATGTCCTGGGTCTCAAGTCTGTAGCTTGAAATGCCAAGCAGGAAAACGCAAAGGCTAAAGAACTTGGCACCAAACTGGGTTAAATGTACACTGTTGAGTTGTCTGTATATAAAAATAATTAAAATAATCCAAATTCTTCTTCTTCAAAAACAGAAATGACTCTAAAGACAGAAAGGTGATATATTTGTGGTTCTGCATATTATTACCACTAATTAACAGTAACTAAGGAACCAAATACTAAAAGCTATTCTCACCCTGACTTTTGCTACTTTAAAAAACTTAACATAGCATGTAATTGGGTAAAAGGAACAGCTATCATTACTGATAACTGTCCCTTTGTCTTTATTCAGTTCACACTATTAGAAGAAAAAAACTAATAACGTATTGATAACATAAAAATATTCCAAAGTTAACCATAAATTAGGTTTTAAATAAGTCACTAAAATACGATATTTATATTAAGTTAAAGGACTTTAAAATATAGGCCTTAATTATTTAATTACCTGATGATTTGTCCTTAGATTGTCGATTTGCTTCTTGAATACCGTAGTCCAAAAATCTTTACAAATGAATTTCATGATATCTAACTCATCCTTGAACCTTGCAGTATCTTTTGTAAACCTAAAGAGATCAACTAGAAGTAATACAGTATTTATCCTCCAAAAAAAGCAAGAGGGACTAATTATTAACTAATTTCCAAATGCCAGAACAGCACTGAACATTTATTGGGTTTTTTAATTTTAATTTTAATTTTTTTCTGAGACAGGGTCTGGCTGGCTGTTGCCCAGGTTAGAGGTGCAATAGCATGATCTCGGCTCATTGCAACGTCTACCTCCCTCCCAAGCTCAAGCTATCCTCCCACCTCAGCCTCCCTAGCAGCTGAGACCACAGGCACATGTCACCACGCCCAGCTAATCTGTATATTTTTGTAGAGACAGGGTCCCACTTTGTTACCCTGGCTGGTCTCAAACTCCTGAGCTCAAGAGATTCCCCCACCTTGGCCTCCCAAAGTGCTGGGATTACAGGCATGAGCCACCACACCTGGCTGAACATTTATTAACACTAATAAAGTCATAAGCACCAAGCAACATGATCCCATCTCAACAGATTCACATTGTTACATAAATTATGAGGCCTCAAATTAGTCTAACATTATAGCCACAAGTTCAGGTGCAATGCATTCTAGCACATCAAAAAAACCACAAAAGAACAAAGAGCTGAGCATTATCATGACATTGTTATATAAAATATATTCAGAGTTTAACTATTCAGGTAGTGAGAAAGAAATACTAAAAAGAACTGATTTATAAGTTCAAAGATAATTACATGCATAAACATAGACTATAGTTATTTCAATCCTATGTACTTAAAAATTCTATGCAAGTTAAAGAACCTAGTAGATCTTAAGTTGAAAATGCAGTAAGATTTTAGATAGTTGCTCAGTAGCTTCAGGAAGAAAGTCTAAAATAACTTCAGGAAGAAAGTCTAAAATATATAAAATATATATTTTCTTTAAACATTAAAATAAAATTTGAATAAACGAGTTAAATGGCATTGGATCTAAAAAGAAATTTTAATTTTTGAAGTAAAGAGAAGAAATAACATTCAGGAATTAAAATTAAAATATCTCAAGTTTTATGCAATCTTTTGAAATAGATCATCTTTGTCTATAACCTACCTGCAAGAAAATTTTCAAATCCAACCTGCTCACCTTTCTATCAATCCTTGTCCCACTCGAAACCCCATGTTTTCCAGCTTAGTAATACATCGTCCGTTTTCCTATTTTAAAAAACAATAGTTTTAAATACGTTTAGAATGCTAGGATGTTAGTATTCAGAAATTGTTTTACAAGATTGGTTAAAAATATTAATGTAAACATTTATACTTTTTTTCCCTGAAACAGTTTAAGAAAAAGTGAATTATAAGGTTGATTTTATTTATTTTACTTTACTTTTACTTACTTTACTTGCTTTTTACTTATTTTTTTGATAAACAACTTAATTCATAATTTAGTCAACATATACATAATTAACCTAAAAACTTCAATAGAAGGATACATTTTTTAAATGTATTTTGAGATGGAGTCTCGCTCTGTCATCCAGGCTGCAGTATAGTGGGGCCATCTCGGCTCACTGCAACCTCCACCTACAGGGTTTAAGTGATTCTCCTGCCTCAGGTTCCCAAGTAGCTGGAATTATAAGCACCCACCACTATGCCTGGCTAATTCTTGTATTTTTAGGAGAGAAAATACAAAAATACAAAATGTTGGCCATGCTGGTCTCAAACTCCTGACCTCAAGCAATCCACCTGCCTTGGCCTCCCGAAGTGCAGGGATTACAGGCATGAGCCACCGCACTCAGACAGAAAGATACATTTTAAAACCACTTGGAAGGCCATCTCTATAGAAGTGATTTTCCCAGGATAGTAACCAGATGTAACCTAACCCAACACCATCTTAACTGGCAGAGGTTCAATGGGTTGAAGCTTTGTGCTCCTCCCCGACACCAAGTTTTTTAATACAAACAAACCCCTCAAGGCGCAGTGGTTCATGCCTGTAATCCCAGCACTTTAGGAGGCCAAGGCAGGAGGATCACTTGAGCTCAATGGCTCAAGGCCAGCCTGGGCAACATAGCAAGACCACATCTCTACTAAAAGTAAAAATAAAATAGCTGGGCATGGTAGCATGTGCCATTTTGGAGGCTGATGCGGGTGGATTGCTTGAGTCCAGGAAGTTGAGGCTGCACTGAGCCATGATCATGTCAGTTGAGGCTGCAGTGAGCCATGATCATGTCATTGCACTCCAGCCTGGGCAACAGGTTGAGCAAGGGACCCTGTGAAAGAAAGAGAAGAGAAGAGAAGAGAAGAGAAGAGAAGAGAAGAGAAGAGAAGAGAAGAGAAAAGAAAAGAGGAGGGGAGGGGAGGGAAGGGAAGGGAGAAAGAGAGAAAGAGACAGAAAGAGAGAAAAGAGAAAGAAAATAATTTCACTATTGTTTTGTCTTAGAAGAGGAGAAAAATCCAACCTACTTATGAGACCAACCACAACACAATGAAAAGTTCTACTTCAGAGTATTAGTAACAGCTGATGTTGGTACGAATAACTGGTATTTATTCTAGAGTTCTTATAAATAAAATCCCACAGTTAGCATTTGCATTATCAGCTAGAGGGTTAGTTAACACGTAGTAGAATGAGGACTTATGCAAGGTGTAATACACATAACATTTTACTACTATGAAAACAAATGCAGTCCAGTTAGGAGAAAACCAAGTGGATTCTAAGTTACACACACCTTAATGACAAGACTCCCCACCATTTGTGAATGTAAAACAATTTATTTTTAAATGTTGACACTACAATATTTAAAATAGCTATTATAAATGCACATAATGTATTCCATGCTAGGTTTTTGTTTGTTTGTTTAAGGAAACTATAAGTTATACTGTGGTTAAGGCTTGTATCTTCACCCCTGAAAAGGCCCACATTCTATCACAGTAATGTATGGTCAGACTTAGTCCCAAATGTTAAACACTTGGATCAAGTCATAACCAGTTATATTGCAAAAGAAACCTATACACATTTATTTATCAACTCTAATTCCTTAATAGCTACCTAACAAGTCATTAACATACAGAAACATGCGTCATGAGAAACAAGAAATGTCACCTATCCCTTCTGCATATTAGCAACTTGTCACTCCTGAGCAACAGTGCTTACATCACTGAGGTCTATGAACAGTCACTTTTCACATTCATCCCAAAAGACGGAATAACTTAAGCACAAATGCAACATATTATAAATAATTTCTCACCAAAAAGTCACAAATTAAACCAAAGTATTTTACAGAATTTATATAAAATGCCTTAAAATCTGCCTTCACTTAAGCTCGCGCTCTCCGTGTCTGGCGAGCCAACTGGATGTCTTTGGGCATGAGAGCCAACTCTCTCACCATAGATGGCACGCAAATTAGCATCTTTAAACCAACCCACCAGGTACACTTCACTAGCCTCCTGCAGCACCCCAATGACTGTGCCCTGAAACTTCAAGTTGGTTTTGAAATCCTGGGTGATCTCTCTCACCAACCTCTGGAAAGGCAGCTTCCAGATGAGAAGCTAGGTCAATTTCTGGTAACGAGAATCTCTAGAAGTGCCACAGTCCCCAGGCCCGTAGCAATGAGGTTTCTTCACCAGACTGGTAGAGGGGACACTTAATACCCTGCTGTTAGGAGCAGGGGTTCCCACCAGTGGATTTATAAGCAGTTGTCTTGGCTTGGGCCATTTGCTTCTACCTAACGTCAAAGTTTTAGGTCACTTCTTCAATCGCCACACTGCTTCTGCTGCCCAAGGAAAAACCGCAGTGTCCAAGCAAAGAATAGACGTTCCTCCAACAAAGGACCAAACTGCTATTTACTTATTTATTTGACAGGTCTTGCCCTGTCGCCCAGGCTGCAGTGCACTGGCGAGATCATGGTTCATTGAAGCTTTAAATTCCTGGGCTCAAGCAATCCTCCCACCTCAGTCTCCCAAGTACCTAGGACTACAGGCACATCACCATGCCTGGCTATTTTTTTTTTTTTTTTAAGAGATGGGGTCAACCCACGCTGGTCTCAAAGTCCTGACTTCAAGATATCCTCCTGGCTTGGCCTCCCAAAGCAGTGGGACTACAGGTGTGAGCCACTGAACCTGGCAAGTACTAATCATTTTCACAAGGCAATAGGATAAACAGGGAACTACTGCTCATAATTGATTTTCAGAAATCAAATCCTCTTCCTAATTACTCTTCGTCTCCCTTTTATCCCCATTTCAATCATTCTTCTCTCCTAGGTTATAAAACCTGGTATCACCTTTGATGTTTTTCCCTGAGTCATTTGCTTTCTGTTCTAAGTTCTACTGTTCCTTGCTTCAAAATGTCTCAGAATCATCCAGGCTTCCCAGTTCTCAGTGTCTTAGCTGATTATCATACTTTGCCTTAAATCATGAGATTGCTTTGCTCTTCCTTTGACAATCTCATTCAATCTTAAGGCTTGAAATACTACCTCTATGCTGAACACATCCAAATCCTATGGATGACTGATGGACTGTCCTCTACAATCCAGACCCCATACCTCTCTGGCTTCAACCTTCTGCAGACTCACTCTGCCTCGTCCCTTAAACATGCCAGGCACATTCCAGGGGCTTTTGCATCAACTCTTCCTCCAGATATTCACACAACCAACTCCCTTACTTCCTTTGAGTCTACTCTCATGTCACCATCTTAGGCCCATTTTAACCATCTTATTTAAAAGTGCAACATCATACCCCTTTGGCAACTCTCTATCCTAGTGATTTTAAAAATGTGTTGGCTGGGTGTGGTGGCTCACACCTGTAATCCCAGCATTTGGAAGGCTGACGCGGGCGGATCACGAAGTCAAGAGATCGAGACCATCCTGGCTAACACAGTGAAACCTCATCTCTACTAAAAATACAAAAAATTAGCCGGGCATGGTGGCACATACCTGTAGTCCCAGTTACTCAGGAGGCTGAGGCAGGAGAATCGCTTGAACCCAGGAGGCAGAGACTGCAGTGAGCCGAGATCATGCCACTGCACTCCAGTCTGGGTGACAGGGCAAGACTCCGTCACCAAAAAAAAAAAAAAAGACCAGCAACATCAGCATCACATGGGAACTTGCAAATTCTCTAGTCCCACTCCCAACTTACTTAATCAGAAACTCTGGGTATGGGGCCACTAATCAGCTTTAACAAGCCTTCTAATAATTGATTTTGATGCTCAGTCCCACTTCCTTGCTTAATCTGTCTCCACAGAATTTCTTTCACCATTTAATATACTATACGTTTTACTATTTTATATTGCCCATGTGCCCCTTGCTCCCCTCTCTGCCAAAATAAAGCTCCAAAAAGGCAGGGACTTTTGTATATTCTGAAGGCTGTTTGTCTCCCAGTAGGGAAACCATAGGCCTTATTATTTGCTAAACTTTCTTCTAAGGAACCACGCACTCTGCTTATGGTGCTGTGACTACTAAATCTGCGTTTCTAGTACAGACTTTATTGGGCATACACATCTAGTGGTCCCACAGGACCTTCGAAGTATGCATATTCAACATGATATTCATTTTATTAATGTCTTCAGCCTGCTCTGCCTCCAAAATTTCCTAACTTCATTAATGGCACCACCACTCACCTAGTTACTCCAACCAGAAAACTTCCCTTTTCTTCACCCCTGGGCTCCCAACCCCCCATGCACTGTAGTCCAGTGGAGCCTATCTTTTACAAGCTTTTCAAAATTCATCTTCTCTCTCTACCCTTACTTCTTAAGTAAAGCCTTATCATTTCTCTCCTGGTTTTTAGCTACAGCCTTCCAATTAGTCTTGTCTCATTTTTTTCCTACTTTGTGTCATCTTCTATATTTCTGGTAGTATAACTTCTACTAAAGTAGATTTCTAAAAAAAATCATGTTATTCTCGGCCAGGCATGGTGGCTCACACCTGTAATCCTAGCACTTTGGGAGGCCACGGCAGGCGGATTACCTGAGGTCGGGAGTTTGAGACCAGCCTGATATGGAAAAACCCCATCTCTACTAAAAACACAAAACATTAGCTGGGCATGGTGCCGCATGCCTGTAATCCCAGCTACTCGGGAGGCTGAGGCAGGAGAACTGCTTGAACCCAGTAGGTGGAGGTTGCAGTGAGCCAAGATCATTCCACTGCATTCCAGCCTGGGCAATAACAGCGAAACTCCGTCTAAAAAAAAATCATGTTATCCTCTACTGGAATTTCAGCACCCATTCCCCTTTCCTCAAAATAAAGTCCAGGCCTGATGTAGTGGCTCCTGCCTGTAAATCCCAGTACATTGGGAGGCCAAGGATTGCTTGAGCTTAGGAGTTCGAGGGCAGCCGGGGCAACATAGTGAAACCTCATCTCTAAAACAAATACAAAAATTAGGTGAGCATGGTGGCATGGACCTATAGTCCCAGCTACTCGGGAGGCTGAGGTAAGAGGATGGCTTGAGTGCAGGAGGCAGAGGTTGCAGTGAGCCAAGATCCAGCCACTGCACTCCAGACCAGGCAACAAAGCCAGATTCTGTCTCAAAACAAACCAACCAACAAACAAAAAATAAAGTCCAAACTCCTTAGCATGGCATCATGGTTATGTCCTTTCCTTAAAGACTCCTGGCTAGTTAACCAGATTCACAAATATCCTTCCCTTTTACCACTCTGAAATTTCTGCAGCAACTCCAGAGTGCCATGTTCTCTTCTGTCTCCCTGCCTTTGTATGTGCTATTCCCTAGACTTCACATTCTTTTTTTTTTTTTTTTTTTTTTTGAGATGGAGTCTCGCTCAGTTGCCCAGCCTGGAGTGCAGTGGCGCGATCTTGGCTCACTGCAAGCTCTGCCTCCCAGGTTCACGCCATTCTCCTGACTCAGCCTCCCAAGTAGCTGGGACTACAGGCGCCCGCCACCATGCCCAGCTAATTTTTTGTATTTTTAGTAGAAAAGGAGTTTCACCGTGTTAGCCAGGACGGTCTCGATCTCCTGACCTTGTGATCCGCCCACCTCAGCCTCCCAAAGTGCTGGGATTACAGGCGTAAGCCACCGTGCCCGGCCTTCACATTCTTTAATTTCTGATCAAGTATTACATTCTCCCAGATGCCTTCCCTGAAACTTCGTTAGGCCCTATGCTGTCATAAAACTCTGTACATACATCTATTACTGTACGTATCACTATCTTTGGCTTTTCTGCTATTCTCCACACTTCTTGAAAATGCTTAGGATGAGGCCAGGTGCAGTGCTCAGGCCTATAATCCCAGCACTGTTGGAGGCTGAGGCAGGAGGGTCAGTTGAGACTAGGAGTCTGAAACCAGCCTGAGCAACATAGCAAGACTTTGTTTCTACAAAAAAATTTTTTTAAATTAGCTGGACATGGTAGCATGCCCACAGCCCCAGCTATTCGAGAGGCTGATGTGGGAGGATCACTTAAGCCCAGGAGGTCAAGGCTGCAGTGAGCCAAAGTCCCAACACTGCATTCCAGCCTGCATGACAGAGCAAGACCTTGTGTCTCTCTCTCTCTTTTTTTTTTTTTTTGAGATGGAGTCTTGCTCTGTCGCCCAGGTTGGAGTGCAGTGGCACAATCTCAGCTCAATGCAACCTCTGCCTCCTGGGTTCAAGTGATTCTTCTGCCTCAGCCTCCCGAGTAGCTGGGACTACAGGCGTGCACCACCACGCCCAGCTATTTTTTGCATTTTTAGTAGAGGCGGAGTTTCACCATGTTGGCCAGGGTGGCCTGGAACTCCTGTCCTTGCGACCTGCCTGCCTTGGGCTCCCAAAGTGCTAGGATTACAGGCCTGAGCCACTGTGTCCAGCCTCTTTTTTTTTTTAAATACAGACACAGTTTCACTATGTTGCCCAGGTTGGTCTCCAACTCCTGGGCTCAAGTAATTCTCCCACCTCAGCCTCCCAAAGTGCTGGGATTACAGGTGTGAGCCACCACAATAACCCAGAGACTCGTCTCTTAAAAAAAAAAAGTTCAGCTAGAATAAGTGTCTGTAAATCATGATGCTCTTTTTGGAATAATCTGCTCTCTGTAGAATCACCTAGGAACATATTTATTAGCAGGAACTATTGAAACCACCTTTGCAAAGATTGTAACAGTAAGAAAATCATGACTGTAAAAGAGATCTCACCTAATCAACTCCATCTTGCCTTTAACCTCCAAACTGCCCTTGGTCATTCCTGGATGCAGCCCAAGCAAACTTGGGGAGAAATTTAGTTTATAGTGTAATCTTAAAGCAAGAATGATAATAGCCCTTCCTGAAACTAAATCACCTTTGCAAAACTAATGAAAGACTATAAGGTTAGGATTATGAGAGGGGCCTGAACTCTGCTAAAATGTAGGTAGTTAAATGATAACCAGACATTATTCTGGAAGTCACAGATTTGTTAACTTCCCCAATTACTCCTGTAAGTAGTATCACTACTGTAGAACCTAAAAAAGGCCTTTTGAGATGTCTTTTCAGACTTTTGCATTTCGGATGACTCCAACTGGTCCTCTGGCCCCCACCTCTGTAACCGCATCCCCAACCAACCAGCAGCACCCATTCCCCAGCCCCCAGCCTACCAAACTATCCTTGATAAACCCTAGACTCTGCATGTTTGGGGAGGCTGATTTGAGCAATAATAAAACTCGGCTCTCCCATTTAGCAGCTATACATAAACTCCTTATTGCAATTCTCCTGTCTTGATAGATCAGCTCTACCTGGGCAGCAGGGAAGAAGAACCCATTGGGCAGTTACAATATGCTTATATGCAGACACTCTCAAATACTATGATCACATGAGCTTTTGAATTAAGCCCTACTACTTAATTTTGCTACTTGTTCATGCACTTTTGAGTAGGCACCAAATTTTTAAGAAAAATTCAACTTGAGAACATTTTATCCATTAGCCTTTCAAAATCCATTCACCATAAATTGAGAAATGCCCAATTAGTCCATTTTAAGAGAATTCCTCTTTAAGCATAGTTTGAAAAACCTTGATTTGGAGGGTTAGAACACTGTTTCTTTCTTTTATCTCACCTCAAATCTTATGGAAGTTTATTTTACTATACTGAAAATTTATAAAACTTTATTTCATTTAAAAAAACTTTTCATAACAACAACAAAAAAGACACATAATCCTGTCAGCGAGAAATGGATTTTATAGGTCTTCTCAGACATAAACAACATGGTTTTTACAGATCTTTTTATGTCTGAAAAAAATCTCTAAAAATCACCTCTGGATGACAGGATTATGTATCTTTTACATTTTTCATGACGAAAAATTTCAAGCACACTCAAAGTATGGACACTAATGTGAACCCTCATATACCCATATTTCAGTGTAGGTTCTGATTATGAAGACTACCACATAACTGTTTTTATATAATTTTTGCTTATTATGTACTTTTAATTTTCCCATCATAAATACATTGCAGTAGAAAAAGTTATTTTTAGCTTAAATGATTCAAAACTATGAACTTCCTTTCTCTTGTATGATTAGTCCATCTCTTAAAATTATCAGGCCTGAGTAGAACAGCTCTGTTCATTTTATTTAAGATTAACCCACTGGAAAAAAAAAAAAAAAAGATATTTTTTTTTTTTTTTTTTTTTTTTTTTTTTGAGACGGAGTCTCGCTCTGTCGCCCAGGCTGGAGTGCAGTGGCACAGTCTCGGCTCACTGCAAGCTCCGCCTCCCGGGTTCACGCCATTCTCCCATCTCAGCCTCTCCGAGTAGCTGGGACTACAGGCGCCCGCCACCACGCCCGGCTAATTTTTTGTAGTTTTAGTAGAGACGGGGTTTCACCGTGGTCTCGATCTCCTGACCTCGTGATCCGCCCGCCTCGGCCTCCCAAAGTGCTGGGATTACAAGCGTGAGCCACCGCGCCCGGCCAAAAAAAAGATATTTTAAAAAGAAGAAAAAATATTATTCTAGACAAGAGTCAGAAAAGGGCCAGGCGCAGTGGCTTATGCTTGTAATCCCAGCACTTTGGGAGGCCAAGGCGGGCACATCACCTGAGGTCAGAAGTTCAAGAACAGCCTGGTCAACAGGGTGAAACTCTGTCACTACTAAAAACACAAAAAAATTAGTCAGGCATGGTGGCTGGCACCTGTAATTCCAGATACTCAGGAGGCTGAAGCAGGAGAATCGCTTGAACCCAGGAGGCGGAGGCTGCAGTGAGCTGAGATCACACCATTGCACTCCAGCCTGGGAGACAAGAGCAAAACTCCATCTTAAAAAAAAAAAAAAGAAGAGGAAAGGTAAGAAGGGAGGGGAGAATAAAGAGAACTGAATACAGAAGTGGTTTGGGGGGACCGGGGGGTTATGATAAAAAAGTAAAAGGGGTGTGTTAATTGTTCTAGGGGGAAAAGGAAGGCTAGCTTTGCACAAACAGTAAACATTGATGTCAATAATAAAGTCAGAAGTTCGTAACTTGAAAAAATATCGATTATAGATGGGTCATTTGAATAAGAATAGAATTCGCTTCATTTCCAATAACCTTCCAAATGTATCCTGCCTATCCTTCTTGTGCAAACTGGCAGTACCTTTTTTTGGATGCCATACAGGCACCTCAAAAGTTCAACCTGCCCCGAAATAACTCATTATCTTACCTCCTTATTTTTTTCTTCTCCTTTATTCCCTTTTCTGATTAATAGTACCACCATCCAACCCAGCTGCTCAAGCTAAAAACCTGACGATAATTTTCAACTCCCACTCCCATCCTTAAACAAGGCCTACAGAATTCCACTTTCTACCTTTCAAATCTGTTATCTACTTTTCTCACTATCCCTGTCTTAATTCAGATCGTCATCATCTCCTGCAGTGACTCCCCTAATAAAGGATTTTCCCCCTACAAGGATCTTCCCTCTCTAGCCCAAACACTGGATTACTTTTCCAAAATGCAAATGGTCCACATCATTCCCTTCCTTAAAAATATTCCCTTGAAAAGATCCGAATTCTTTAATTACACAAAGCTTTCTAACTTCACCTCTCAATTCTTTTCACTCTCTATTCAGTCTAGTCACAAAGAAATGCTTAAGTGTATTTAAATCCACCACTCTTTCACACCTCTACCTCTTTATCTTTGCCTAGTATACATTTCCTATCCCCACTCTCCACTCATTTTTTATCAATAGCATTAAGGAAAGGGCTCCTGACTTGAGCATGACTTTGGAGTATTTCTAAAATCCGTTACAACTCCATGATTCTACCAGCCAATACTCAGTGTTAACTATTCATTAAATCACTATTCCCTAAATACTGTGAGGCAGGAGTATTATTTTATTTATCTAGCAGCGTCAGTAGTGACAGGCCCACAATGATTGAATAAGCACTCCCACATATTAGAAGTAACCGCTACATACTATCACATTTAGGATTAAATTAAATTTAAAAAAAATCTCTACAAGGATGGGGCCATTGTTTCATTCACTACTACATCCCTGGCACCTAGAAATCGCTCTGACATAAGGGCACTACATAAATACTTTCTGAAATAATTAATTTAAATTATGTTCCCTAATTATCCTAACGCCTGCAAACTTTCCCTTGCAAACTCAACCTTCATTAGGCTTCAGTTCTCAAGTTGTGTGGAGTTGTACTGAGCATTAGGAATGAGGAAGGAGGGACAGGCTTCTCAGGTTGGGACAGGTCTGTCCAGTGCATGGCTCAAGTGCTGGAGGTGCCAGCAAAACTAAGCAGGGGTGCCAAAATCAGCTCTGCAGTTAACCCTCTCGTAAATAATGGCAGGGACAACACTAAAAGTACCAAAATTTGTGGCGTGTAAGACAAACGTACGGGAATAGACAAAAAGGAATCAAATAGAAGAAGATACGAAAGAGAAAACGATGAAAGATGACGGTTCAAAGGAGACAACTAACAGGTTCTAGGGTTTAGGACACCTGGAGGTGGACCATTTTGTGTACACCTCGGGAGGCATCGGGTGGCGATGGGACAGGGGTTGAAGGAAAGCACTGAGGGGAAACAAAGTGTGTCACCGCAAAAGGACCTCAAGGGCGTGTGGCAGCCACTCACCACCTCCCCCTGCTCCATGGACTTGTACACTCCAGACACCATCTCGTTATGGAGAAGCAAAAACAACGCCTCATCCGCCATTTCCTGCTGATTCTTCCAAGCTTCGAGTTTTGGCTCCCGTTTGAGCTGGTCTGGGGGTTCCAGCTCGCGCCTCAGCGACTTGGCCGGCGCCGCGGCTCCGTCAGGCCGCCATTCTGTCCCTGTGGCTAAGAGACCGAGGTATTCACACGGCTTCCCAAAGGCTGGTACTGAAATGAGTCTGGTACCGGAGAGAGCCCACACTTCGGGGCTACCAAGTCCTAGGGCCAAACGAAAGTCTGATGGGAGCTCCAACCAAAGCCAACCAGCAGAGATGCGATCCGGCTGCTGGGCTGGGGCGAAAAAAACAACTTCCTGTCCCCTCTACCCCGGCGTTCGGCCAGCTCTATGATCACTGAGTTCCTGTCTCCTAAAGCCGGAGAGGCCAGCGCCCAGATATGAAGAAGGTTCCCCTCCCGCCACGAAGTCGGGGGAAGAGCAAGATAAAATTAAGACTTAAAGCTGCCGCCTGGCGCGGGCGCGGTGGCTCACGCCTGTAATCCCAGCACTTTGGGTGGCGGAGGCGGGTGGATCACATGAGGTCGGAAGTTCGGACCAGCCTGAGAAACCCCGTCTCTACTAAAAATACAAAATTAGCGGGGCCTGGCGGCGCGTGCCTATAATCCCAGCTACTCGGGAGTCTGAGGCAGGAGAATCGCTTGAACTCGGGAGGCAGAGGTTGCGGTGAGCTGAGATCGCGCCACTGTACTCCAGCCTGGGCAACAAGAGTGAAACTCCGTCTCAAAAAAAAAAAAAAAAAGCTCCCGCGGCCACCTCCTTGTTAATTAGCAATAGAAGTTACAAAAATTAACAAGAATTTCTTTTGACTTCATCAAAAGCATCCACTTCCTGCCATATGTTCTTCAAATATGAAAAGTTGTAGAAAGAGTTTAAAATATAAATTTTCAGAGTGCAAATTTTTTAAATATTGAAAACTTATCCCAATTCCTATTGAATTAAGCCCGGGTATACAAAAAGAATTAGAGCCATTTTGACCACCAGGAATTTTCCTGTTAGTGGGGTGCAAGGGACAAGGGAAGTGGAGCAAACGAAAAACAAGATACACTTGAACCGGAAAATACAGAGTAATCAGAGGATTAGGTGAAAAGTGCTATAGAATTCAGAAAAGCGATGCCACTGCAGGATGGAGTTGCTAATAATCTACAGCAGTGTGAGACAACTGTAGGAACTGTCCCATTGCACGTGCAAATAAATACACATGCTACATCATAGTATGCACATCTTAAATTTGGTTAATTCAAACTTAAGCATGTTGCTTAGCCTGTGATTAGTTCTTTCCTTGGTAATTCACAAAACAAAATTTTTTCCCCAATTGTCCCTGTTGTTTTCCCCCAGATTAACATACTGCACGGTGGCTCATGCCTGTAAAATCCAGCATTTTGGTAGGCCGAGGCGCAGGGGGGGAGGGGTGGATCACGAGGTCATGAGTTTGAGAGTAGCCTGGCCGACATGGTGAAACCCCGTCTCTACTACAAATACAAAAATTAGCCAGGCGTGGTGACAGGTGCCTGTAATCCCAGCTACTCGGGGGAGCTGAGGCAGGAGAATCACTTGAGCCTGGGAGGCAGAGGTTGCAGTGAGAAGAGATTATGCCACTGCACTCCAGCCTGGGCGACAGAGCGAGACTTCGTCTCAAAAAACAAAACACACACACACACAGACACACACACACACACACCCTCTTCATGCCCTTTCACAGGAATTTAAGATCATGTTCCAAAATTTTAATTGTGGTAGTTTTTTTTTTTAAACATGTCCCTTCTAATGTTTGAATCAGTTTATTCCATTCATCACATAAATCCAGCATAAAAGTTCTACTTAAGCCTTTGAAAACACTAAATTGTGTAATTTTGAAGAGTATTTTGCCATGGCAATCTTAATTTTTCCAGCACTAAATTTTCCCTTATGTGAAATCAGGTCTTTTATGTCTAGATAACATTCTTGCCCTTATCACTACCATCAAGAAAAAGGAGTCCAAGTCCACCACACAAGTCAAAAAGTAAGTAAATGGCCAATGTATCAAAGTGGACTTCTCCAACCACAATAACATGAGGCTTTTAAAGTACGTTTTTGGATAGAAAGGAAACTGATATTTAATGAGGACCTACTAACTATTGAACACAGCATCCTACTGCTCCTTCTCCATAAAGTTAAATTGTCAAGGCTCTTAGGAATAGATCCTATGGAAGCAAGAATAGAGAGAGAGAGAGAGAGAGAGTGTGTGTGTGTGTGTGTGTGTGTGTGTGTTGAGACAGAGTTTTGCTCTTGTTGCCTAGGCTGGAGTGCAATGGCACTATCTCAGCTCACTGCAACCCCGCCTCCCAGGTTCAAGTGATTCTCCTGCCTCAGCTTCCCGAGTAGGACTACAGGCATGCACCACCACGCCCAGCTAATTTTGTATTTTTAGTAGAGACAGGGTTTCTCCATGTTGGTCAGGCTGGTCTCGAACTCCTGACCTCAGGTGATCCACCTGCCTAGGCCTCCCAAAGTGCTGGGATTACAGACTTGAGCCACTGCACCCAGCTGTGTGTTTTGTTTTGTTTGAGACAGAGTCTCACTGTTGCCCAGGCCAGAGTGCAGTGGCATGATCTTGGCTCACTGCATGCAACCTCCACCTCCCGGGCTCAAGCAATTCTGCCTCAGCCTCCCAAGCAGCTGAGACTACAGGCACTTGCCACCACGCAGGACTAATTTTGTATTTTTAGTAGACACAGGGTTTCATCATGTTGGCCAGGCTGGTCTCGAACTCCCAACCACAAGTGATCCGCCCACCAAGGCCTCCCAAAATCCTGGGGTTACCGGGCCGACCATACATGCAAACATTCTTACACTTGCTGAATAGGCTCTACTATTATCACACTCATGCCTCAAGTACTGCCTAAGGTTGTACACAGACCTGTAATAAGATCAATAGGCTAAGTATGCTTACAATCAGAATTAAATAATTGTCAATCTTCATCCCCGTTATTCATCTCTACATTTTTTTCTTCTATAGTACTTCTCGCTTTCTAATATGCTATACAATTTATGTATTTATTTATGTATTTATTTATTTATTTATTTTGAGATGGAGTTTCACTTTTGTTGCCCAGGCTAGAGTGCAATGGTGCAATCTGGGCTCATTGCAACCTCTGCCTCCCAGGTTCAAGCAATTCTCCTGTCTCAGCCTCCCGAGTAGCTCGGATCACAGGTGCATGCCACCACCCCTGGCTAATTTTTATATTTTTAGTAGAGACGGGGTTTCGTCACATTGGTCAGGCTGGTCTCAAACTCCTGACCTTAGGTGATCCGCCCACCTGGGCCTCCCAAAGTGCTGGGATTACAGGCGTGAGCCACCGTGCCCAGCCTTTATTATTTATTTTTGAGACAGAGTCTCACTCTGTTGCCCAGGCTAGAGTGCAGTGCTGTGATGACAGCTCACTGCAGTCTCAAACTCCTGGACCCAAACAATCATCCCGCCTCAGCCTCCCCAGTACAATTTTTTATTTTATTTTTTACTTTTATTTATTTATTTTTTTTTTTGAGACGGAGTCTCGCTCTCTCGCCCAGGCTGGAGTGCAGTGGCGCAATCTCAGCTCACTGCAAGCTCCACCTCCCGGGTTCACGCCATTCTCCTGCCTCAGCCTCTCCGAGTACCTGGGACTACAGGCGCCCGCCACCACGCCCGGCTAATTTTTTGTATTTTTAGTAGAGACGGGGTTTCACCGTGGTCTCGATCTCCTGACCTCGTGATCCGCCCACCTCGGCCTCCCAAAGTGCTGGGATTACAAGCGTGAGCCACCACGCCCGGCCTCCCAGTACAATTTTTTAAATTTTTATTTTTAGAGACAGGATTCTTGCTATGTTGCCCAGGCTGGTCTTAACTCCTGGGCTGTAGTGATCCTCCCACCTCAGTCTCCCAAGTATCTGGGATTACAGGCACAATCCACTGGACTTGCTCAGAGATCTTTATTGTACACTGATATACCCAAGTGCCTAGAATAGCACCTGGCACATAGTGGGCACTCAGTATTTGTTGAACTAATGAATGATCATTGCTCCTTTGGAAGCCTACAAACCCCACAGAAGCAGGAATCACAACTATCTTGTTCTAGGCTTTATTTTCAAACCCTAGTTTACTGCTGATACACAATGGAAGCTCTAAAAGATTGCTGGATTAAAGTGGTAGCTTGAGTTAATTAATACACTGGGCCCACTAATGCTTTGTACAAGGAAGATAGATGCCTGGCTGAGATTATTTACAGCATTATTTCTGTGGGAAAGTGTTTTGTATTTTTGTTTGTTTGGGACAGAGTCTCACTCTGTCGCACAGGCTAGAGTGCAGTGGTGCAATCCCGGGCTCCCGAGTAGCTGGGATTACAGGCGTGCACCACCACTCCCGGCTAATTTTTGTATTTTTAGTAAAGGTGGGGTTTCGGCCGGGCGCGGTGGCTCACGCTTGTAATCCCAGCACTTTGGGAGGCCGAGGCGGGCGTATCACGAGGTCAGGAGATCGAGACCACGGTGAAACCCCGTCTCTACTAAAAATTCAAAAAAAATTAGCCGGGCGTGGTGGCGGGCGCCTGTAGTCCCAGCTACTCGGAGAGGCTGAGGCAGGAGAATGGCGTGAACCCGGGAGGCGGAGCTTGCAGTGAGCCGAGATTGCGCCACTGCACTCCAGCCTGGGCGACAGAGCGAGACTCCGTCTCAAAAAAAAAAAAAAAAAAAAAAGGTGAGGTTTCACCATGTTGGCCAGGCTGGTCTCCAACTCCTGGCCTCAAGTGATCCATCTGCCTCAGCCTCCCTAAATGCTGGGATTACGGGCGTGAGCCACTGTGCCCGGCCTGTGAAAAAATGTTTTCTGAGCTTCAATTTGTATATATATTTATGGAACAAAACTAGTTCCCACATTGGCAGTGCAGGTAGGGCAGAACCAGAAGCGGGACAGCACACAGACACCACTAACAACAGGGCTGCTCCCTTAGGCCTGGTCTTAACCAGCTCTAGGCCAGGTGAAGAGGCTACCTCAACCATGACTGCCTGTCTGTCTCGCCATTGTTTTTTCTCTAGTATAGATGCTCAGCGTCTAATCAGAGACTGATTCTCAACTGACGTGACCAAAGGACAGTTATATTATCTCCAGTCTCAATTTCCTTATCAGTAGTAACAGGCATTTTATCCACACTTTCAGTTTGTGAGGAATAAGGCATGTAGAGGGTTTCACAGAGGGTCGGGAACAAGATCAACCCCTAACAAACGTTAGCCATTATGATTAATGACTTTTCCTAGTTTTCATTTTTGTCTTCCCTCTGCTCACTTTAACCGAATCAGGCTGGGCGTGGTGGCTCACGCCTGTAATCCCAGCACCCTGGGAGGTCGAGGCAGGCAGATCACCTGAGGTCTGGAGTTCGAGACCAGCCTGCCCAACATGGTGGAATCCGGTCTCTAATAATACAAAAGTTAGCCAGGCGTGTTGGCGCGCGCCGGTACTCAGGAGGCTGAGGCAGGAGAATCGCTTGAACCCGGAAGGCGGAGGTTGCAGTGAGCCGAGATGGTGCCACTGCACTCCAGCCTGGGCGACAGAGCGAGACGCCGCATGAAAAAAAAAATTAACCTACTAGAGGAAGGCACGCATCCACCCCCTCTTTGAGCATGCGCACCAACAGAATAGCCGCGCCCTTTCCTAATTAAATCATTAACCAAGGTGAGGGTAAGGAGGAAAAGGAGGTTTGGCTAAGTCCCACTCTGATGTGATCACGTTAAAACGGTGTAAGGCACATTACATCATAGGTTAAAAGGCCTGGAAAACTCCGCGCTCTCCTTGCCAGAACTGCAGGATCGCGAGCCCAAGTCTCCGAGAACTCACGGATTGTGAAACCCGCCCCGACTCTGCGCTAGCAGCGGGATCCAGGCACCCGCAGATAACTGGGGAGGGAGGTGACTGCCTGGCTGACTTTTCATTGGCTCAGAGTCACAAAGGCTGAAGGTTCTTCCCCCTTCCGGTCGCTGAGTGGTTGAGGCCGGAAAACAACCCTCATCGTCATTGGCTGAGCCCGGCTGTCAGTCCTTTCGTGTCTCGGCGGCGCGGTATATCTCGGCGCGGCCTGTAAAGCAGTCTCAAGCCTGCTGCAGGGAGAAGATGGCGGTCGCAGTGAGAACTTTGCAGGAACAGCTAGAAAAGGCCAAAGAGAGCCTTAAGAACGTGGATGAGAATATTCGCAAGCTCACCGGGCGGGATCCGAATGACGTGAGGTAAGGGCCTAACGGGAACTCGGAGCTCGGAGAGGCAGCCCTCAGGTCGGGGTGAATTGGGGGCGGGGAGGGCGGCCAGCCTTCAGAAGGCTGGAACCTCGAGGCCTGTTCGCGGGGCGGCGGGTAAAATCCTGTTGTCGCAGAGGTGGAGAGGCCCCAGGCCCCCACCGTAGAGACGCTGGTCTCAGGTCCCTGAGGAAGGAGAGCGAGGCCTGGGTGCGCCGGCATGGTTTCTCGGCCTGTGGGAAGACCCAGACTGCTGATTCCCGCCCTCGGCCCTGCAGGCCCGGAACTGCAGCACAAAGCCCCTTCCCGCTCCGGCGGACACCCGGCCCGGGGCTGGCCCGGGGCCGGCCCCGAGACCCTGCCGGGACGCGACCCGCCGCCTCACCCCAGCCTCTTGCCCACGTGCAGTCTCCTCGGGGATGGCGGGATGGGGACCTGATCCAGGCTTGTTAATATGTGGGGGCATCGAGGTGAATATAATTTCTGTGACATAGGTCCTGGAGAAACGAGGAAGTTAAATGAAATAGTACTTCCTGCCCTGTTTCAGACATTTGGATTTATTTGAAACTATCTTTTTGGAACTTTTGTGATTTTTCTCCTTATGATTCACATCTCTGAAAGTATTTGGGTGCAACTATGTGTGTCTACATTATGGTCTTGTACTGATTCGTAAATCTCTTACAGGCCCATCCAAGCCAGATTGCTGGCCCTTTCTGGTCCTGGTGGAGGTAGAGGACGTGGTAGTTTATTACTGAGGTAAGATTTCCTTTGGACTTTACTCATGCTCAACCTACTGGTACTGTACTGAATATGTTGGTTTGAACAAAACCTGTGATAAAATCAATAACCCAGTGTTTGTCGTCTTTGTTTTGTTTAAGTTGTAATAGACTAGGTTTCTGTATAAATATAGTTATCCTGAAAGACTGGAGGTTGAAGAATATATCAGGTGTACCAATTCTGAGTGAACTTAATTCTTATAAAGTAACACTATAAAAGCATTTTGGAATGAATGCCCGTTTAAGGCTACATTAGTTGGAAAGATTTTTAAAAGTTTAACCATATTCTCTTGTCAAATGGAAATACCATTTATCTTGTATTTCAAGTGCTTTATGTTGAACATTTTAAATTTCAGGCGTGGATTCTCAGATAGTGGAGGAGGACCCCCAGCCAAACAGAGAGACCTTGAAGGGGCAGTCAGTAGGTAGGTTTTAAAAAAGATTCCTGAAGGCTTCTTTAGTTTCTGAGGTACCACACAAATATAAATATTTATTAATAATAATTCTGTTTGAGCAATATTAAAATTGAGTAGTATGCCACTCCCCCCCAAGTTCTGTTGGTATTTAACTGAACAGTTGACTCAGTTCCCTCAAAACGCACTCATGATAACCTAAATTTTATCAAAATAAAGGTCATGTGAAGAGTAAAATTGGCAACATTGTCAAGTAGTACCATTTCTTCTGACTTGTACTTGAAAAGCTTAACCAGTTTGATATACTTAGAAAATACAGGAGAGCAAATTTGGTTTGGGCGTTAGTTCACACATTGTATCCTTTCTCTGCTGGAGGAAAGAATAAAATGGGATGGAGACTTGATAGAACAAAGCTTCTGGAAACAAGTCCTAGAAAGAGAAGGCATTTGCCCTTGGTGTGCAGTTACATAAATACCTCAGTGGTCGTTTAAATTAATTTTTGGCCAGGCACAGTGGCTCATCCCTATAATCCCAGCACTTTGGGAAGCCAAGACCAGCAGATTGCTTGAGCCCAGGAGTTGCAGAACAGCCTAGGTACATGGTGAAATCCCATCCCTACAAAAAGTACAAAAAAGTTACCCAGGCATGCTGGCTCACGCCTGTAGTCCCAGCGACTTGGGAGGATGAGGCAGGAGGATCACTTAAGCCTGGGAGATCGAGGCTGCAGTGAACGTGGTGGCACCACTGCACTTCAGCCTGAGTGGTATAGTAAAACCCTGTCTCATAAAAATTAATATTTTCTATGACAGGCTGGGCGGGGAGCGTCGGACCAGAAGAGAATCACGCCAGGAAAGCGACCCAGAGGATGATGATGTTAAAAAGGTATTGAGATTGAAAGAACTTAAATGAATGTAATACCTTCACTTTACTACATTTAAAAGCACACCACTCATATGCTAGGTAAATTACTGAGATTTTCTTTTTCTGCAGCCAGCATTGCAGTCTTCAGTTGTAGCTACCTCCAAAGAGCGCACACGTAGAGACCTTATCCAGGATCAAAATATGGATGAAAAGGGAAAGCAAAGGTATTTCCCTGGGGGAAAAAAACTCTAGTGAAATAATGCAGTTATAAGGAAAATCAAGGGATTGTTCAAGTGTCCTGTAGTATTTCTTAGAAAATGATGGGTTTAAATGAAATGGATCCTGTTGACAGTAAATTTTCTTATTCTGTTCTTTAGGAACCGGCGAATATTTGGCTTGTTGATGGGTACCCTTCAAAAATTTAAACAAGAATCCACTGTTGCTACTGAAAGGGTATTTATCCAAGTTTTGTTTTGCATCATGTATTTAAGTTATCAAAGTAGTAGATTAATGTTTTTTTAAAAAAGCCTTAAAGCTCTTTTAAGACTTAATTGTAAACCTGAAAGCCAAGTAAAAACTTGGTTTAACTTTTTATAGAACAGCCTTACTTAAACATTGTGTTGGAATATAACAGTTGTTGATATCGTAGCTAATAAGCTTGAAATTTAGATAATGTGAAAAAAAAAAAGCCTCAAGGCTCCATTTCCTTAAAGACAAATTACAGTCAGTACCAAGTGCTAACTTCTAGTTAGTTGGTATCCTGAATTGAAAATCTGATGCAGCTAGGTGCAGTGGCTCACGCCTGTAATCCCAGCCCTTTGGGAGGCTGAGGCAGGTGGATCACCTGAGGTCAGGAGTTCTGGCCAACATAGTGAAGCCCTGTCTTTACCAAAAATATGAAATTAGCCGCCTGTGGTGGCATGCGCCTGTAATCCCAGCTATTTGGGAGGAGGAGGCAAGAGAATCACTTGAACCCTGGTGGTGAGGTTGCAGTGAGCTGAGATCACACTATTGCACTCCAGCCTGGGCAACAGGCGCAAAACTCCATCTCAAAAAAAAAAAGTGTGAAGCATATGCAGATACCTTTTTTTTTTTGGCAGAGATGGGGTTTTATCATGTTGCCCAGGCTGGTCTGAGCTCAAAGCAATCCACCCACCTTAGCCTCCCAGAGTGCTGGGATGACAGGTGTGAGCCACTGTGGCCGGCCTGCAGATAGTTAAAAAAAAAAAAAAAAATTGAGATGGAGTTTGGCTCTTCTTGCCCAGGCTGGAGTGCAGTGGCGTGATCTCAGCTCACTGCAACCTCCGCCTCTGGGGTTCAAGTGATTCTCCTGCTTCAGCCTCCCAAGTAGCTGGGATTGTAGGTGCGTGCAACCAAGTCCTGTTAATTTTTTTGTGTTTTTAGTAGAGATGGTGTTGGCTCCTGACTTCAGATGATCTACCTGCCTCTAATGTTTCACGTAATTAGTGTGTGTAATAACTTTTTATCATAATTGAACTGAAATCTCATATTCCTTGTCTTGTAACTATTTCAACACGTAAATATTAAAGCAGGCTACTTAACTTTTAGCAAAAGCGGCGCCAGGAAATTGAACAAAAACTTGAAGTTCAGGCAGAAGAAGAGAGAAAGCAGGTTGAAAATGAAAGGAGAGAACTGTTTGAAGAGAGGCGTGCTAAACAGACAGAACTGCGGCTTTTGGAACAGAAAGTTGAGCTTGCGCAGCTGGTGAGTGGTAATTTGGAATTCTAAGATGGGTAATCCTTTGTGTTTACAAAAGCACTGACCTTTTACCTTTTCTTTAGCAAGAAGAATGGAATGAACATAATGCCAAAATAATTAAATATATAAGAACTAAGACAAAGCCCCATTTGTTTTATATTCCTGGAAGAATGTGTCCAGCTACCCAAAAACTAATAGAAGAGTCACAGAGAAAAATGAACGGTAAGTATGTGAAGAGGTCCATTGAATTGTTCATAGTGGGTAAGGTAATATGTTCATATGCACACGTTTGTTTTCTAAAATAATCATGATTCAGTGATTGGTTTGCTGTATTTGCTTTTTTTTTTTTTTTTTTTTGAGACGGAGTCTCGCTGTGTCGCCCAGGCTGGAGTGCAGTGGCGCAATCTCGGCTCACTGCAAGCTCCGCATCCCAGGTTCACGCCATTCTCCTGCCTCAGCCTCTCCCAGTAGCTGGGACTACAGGCGCTCGCCACCACCCCCGGCTCATTTTTTTTGTTTTAGTAGAGCCGAGGTTTCACCATGGTCTGGATCTGACCTCGTGATCCGCCCGCCTCGGCCTCCCAAAGTGCTGGGATTACAAGCGTGAGCCACCGTGCCCAGCCTGCTTTTTTTTTTTTTTTTTTAAATAAGATATATTCTAGGCCGGGCGTGGTGGCTCATGCCTGTAATCCCAGCACTTTGGGTGGGAGGCTGAGGCAGGCAGGCAGATCACCAGGTCAGGAGATTGAGACCATCCCGACTAACACGGTGAAACCCCGTCTGTAGTCTCTACTAAAAATACAAAAAAAATTAGCTGGGCATGGTGGTGGGCACCTGTAATTCCAGCTACTTGGCAGGCTGAGGCAGGAGAATCACTTGAACCTGGGAGGCGGAAGTTGCAGTGAGCCGAGATGGTGCCACTGAACTCCAGCTTGGGCAACAGAGCTAGACTCCATCCCAAAAAGAAAAAAAAAAAAAAAAAGATACATTCTGAGATGCTGGTGAGTTTGTAGTATAGGAATATTTGTATCTTGATAGAGTTTAATGGGAAAGTTATAGACAGTGCTTATGCATCTGTATTCCTTAAGCATTTATATAAAATTACTTTTTTTTGCGTTCTATTGTTCTGATAAAATGCTAATAAGACAAATGTGAAAACCAACTCAGTTTCTAGATGGAAAACACGTGGAAGGATAGACACTGCTAAGATGATTTGTCTCTTTGGGATCAGAAAAATTAATATATATGATTTTATGCCTCAAAACTGGTTCTGTTTTACAGAAGTTTTATTGTTTTTCATCAGACATAAAGATTGATGTGTTTTCTTCTTTATCAGTTAGAAAATGTCTAGTTCTGTCTGCCACAATTTCTAGTATGTAGATTTCCCATGGATCTTTGCTTTTATAATTTTATGTTAGTTTGTGGTTACTTAGTTGCCATAATCGTTTGTCATAACTTTACAAAAACAAATTCAGATGAAGCTTAATAACAATTTGTGACCAGTTGTAAAATTGTGGCTTTGAATTTTCTTAATCAGTAAATTTTACACATGTAAATTTTTATTCTTTAGCTTTATTTGAAGGTAGACGTATCGAATTTGCAGAACAAATAAATAAAATGGAGGCTAGGCCTAGAAGACAATCAATGAAGGAAAAAGAGCATCAGGTGGTGCGTAATGAAGAACAGAAGGCGGAACAAGAAGAGGGTAAGGTGGCTCAGCGAGAGGAAGAGTTGGAGGAGACAGGTAATCAGCACAATGATGTAGAAATAGAGGAAGCAGGAGAGGAAGAGGAAAAGGAAATAGCGATTGTTCATAGTGATGCAGAGAAAGAACAGGAGGAGGAAGAACAAAAACAGGAAATGGAGGTTAAGATGGAGGAGGAAACTGAGGTAAGGGAAAGTGAGAAGCAGCAGGATAGTCAGCCTGAAGAAGTTATGGATGTGCTAGAGATGGTTGAGAATGTCAAACATGTGATTGCTGACCAGGAGGTAATGGAAACTGATCGAGTTGAAAGTGTAGAACCTTCAGAAAATGAAGCTAGCAAAGAATTGGAACCAGAAATGGAATTTGAAATTGAGCCAGATAAAGAATGTAAATCCCTTTCTCCTGGGAAAGAGAATGTCAGTGCTTTAGACATGGAAAAGGAGTCTGAGGAAAAAGAAAAAGAATCTGAGCCCCAACCTGAGCCTGTGGCTCAGCCTCAGCATCAGCCCCAGCATCAGCCCCAGCTTCAGCTTCAATCCCAGTCCCAACCAGTACTCCAGTCCCAGCCTCCCTCTCAGCCTGAGAATTTGTCATTAGCTGTTTTACAGCCAACACCCCAAGTTACTCAGGAGCAAGGGCATTTACTACCTGAGAGGAAGGAATTTCCTGTAGAGTCTGTAAAACTCACTGAGGTACCAGTAGAGCCAGTCTTGACAGTACATCCAGAGAGCAAGAGCAAAACCAAAACTAGGAGCAGAAGTAGAGGTCGAGCTAGAAATAAAACAAGCAAGAGTAGAAGTCGAAGCAGTAGCAGTAGCAGTTCTAGTAGCAGTTCAACCAGTAGCAGCAGTGGAAGTAGTTCCAGCAGTGGAAGTAGTAGCAGTCGAAGTAGTTCCAGTAGCAGCTCCAGTACAAGTGGCAGCAGCAGCAGAGATAGTAGCAGCAGCACTAGTAGTAGTAGTGAGAGTAGAAGTCGGAGTAGGGGCCGGGGACATAATAGAGATAGAAAGCACAGAAGGAGCGTGGATCGGAAGAGAAGGGATACTTCAGGACTAGAAAGAAGTCACAAATCTTCAAAAGGTGGTAGTAGTAGAGATACAAAAGGATCAAAGGATAAGAATTCCCGGTCCGACAGAAAGAGGTCTATATCAGAGAGTAGTCGATCAGGCAAAAGATCTTCAAGAAGTGAAAGAGACCGAAAATCAGACAGGAAAGACAAAAGGCGTTAATGGAAGAAGCCAGGCTTTCTTAGCCATTCTTTGCAGCAGAAGATTTCTTGATATAAAAGGATTACCTTTCCTTGTAAGGGGGATGCTGCCTTAAGAATTGCATGTTGTAAAAAATCTTTTTGGAAAATACAGACTGTTTGTTTACCAGACATTCTTGTACTTTTTGCATAATTTTGTAAGAGTTATTTATCAAAATTATGTGAGGTTCCAAAATATGTAAAAATGATAATAATAAAAAAAGATTAACATCCCTTGTCATCTTTTTTAAATATCCTATACTCTTCAGTAAGAATCTGTATATTTTAATAGGCAAATCTTTAAGTCTGTTCCCTTCTAATTCTGTATCATACATTGCTTTTGTAGAAATAAATGTGTGTTTATTTCATTATTTTTGGGATGTCCTCGTTGACAGTTGTATAATAAATATCTTCTTTATCATTTTCAGCTTTTAACACTAGATACTGCACGTGATTAGAATGTTTTTGAAGGTTTCCTCATTTTTATTTGCCTTGGACAATTTTGAGTTGTCAGTCAGAGCTTTGCAGCTTTGAGGGGGAACAGTTCTCTTTAAAATCATTTGCTATTTTCTATTCTCCCTTGTTATTTTAATCTAAGCATTTTCCCCCGTTTCTCACATTTTAACCATATGTTTGGTAGATAACTAAACAGTATGATCTGGTTGGCATTTTCTTCCTGATGATGGGAGCGTCTTTCTTTTGTCTTCATGGTTACTTGTGTGATACAACATACATCTGTTAAAATCACTTCTTTCTAGGGGAGGGAGGTAGAAAAGTATCTTTCAAACTTGGTTTTTGAGTTTGTGTCTTGTCTTAACTTTGTGTTGGCTCTAACTGAAACATGCCGATATGTGTTTTCAAGAATTTTGTTTAAGGAAGTATTGTATGGAAGTCCACAAAATGAAGGAAGTTCATCTAGGTTTTAATATGTAAGCAAGATAACACACAAGTGTACCAAGTGATTATTAACTTTGTTGTTTTACAAATTTGTATGAACTTGGAGTATCTGTTGCCCATTACTATACATGTGGAAATAAATGTGGCTTAGACTTCTGTGGCTGCTTAAGACTAGTACTTGTATTAACTTTCTGATGCTTTATACAAGAGAGCACTTAAATTGCAACCTTTTTTGAGTTTAACACTGTAGCTTTAGCCTTGACTTTGAATATTCATTATGCCTTCCCTTTACAAGTAAATGGTTACAGTGAAAATGTGAAGAAGTATTTCCAGTTAGTTTTTGTGTGTATATAACTCACTTGTGTAAGTGGTTGTGTTAAAAGATCTCTTTTTAAAAATCCTTTTATTGGAGTAATTATTAAAACAGTAAATGCATAGAGCTTTGCACAGCAATCTGTATCCGTGAGCCAGTTCCATCACTAGTATCTTCATCTGTGGCTTATCCAGCAAAATGTTTCATTTCCTGTGTGCCCTGGCAGGAAAGAGGTTGGTAAATAGTGAATTAAAGGGATGATCATAAAATTTAACCTGGTTAAAAAGCACCTTATTTGATGACAGTTTGTATGCACTAAAATCCTTTGTACAAATTGAGTTTTGTCCACTGATTAGTACCTGGAAAATCTGAACAATATTCATGTCGCTTATAGAAAAGGCTAGTATTGGCTTGAAGCTCTACTATTGGAGGGGTAGTAATGGGGGTATAATGAATGCTTGAGGGGAAAGGAGTAATTTTCAGTAATTTCAGTTAAGTGCTACTGATCACAGTGTATGAAAGGAATTTTTCTTATATGGAATGCTTGATGAATTTGCATGTCATCCTTGTGCAGGGGCCATTTTAATCTGTTTTTTTTTTTTCTCTGGGAGACAGGGTCTTCCTTTGTCACCCAGGCTGGAGTGCAGTGGCACAAACCATCTGGCTGCAGCCTTGACTTCCTGGGTTCAAGGGATCCTCCCACCTCAACTTACCAAATACCTGGGACTACAGGTGTGCACCACCATGCCCAGTTAATTTTTTATTTTTTTGTAGAGACAGGATCTCACTATGTTGCCCAGGCTGGTCTCGAACTCCTGGGCTCAAGTGATACTCCTTCCTTGGCCTCTGAAAGTGCTGGGATTACAGGCGTGAGCCACTACTCTTGGCCTGTGTTCCAATTTCAGTATGTGCTGCTGAAGTGAGCACAGGAATTTTAATAACAGATTGTACTAACATTTTTACGTGGTATTCATTTTTAGGTTGGAAGTTTTAATTTTTTAAATACAAGATTTTAGATTTTTTTGTTTCCGATCAGTGCTTTATCCTTGAACCATGGAACTGTGCACTTGAAAAGACACAAGGAATAAGTTAGAATATAAAAGTAATGACAGTTTCCCAGGGGGAAAAGACATGCGGTAGTCTTTTTTTGTTGTTGTTGTTTTTTTTGTTTTTTGTTTTTTTTTTGAGATGGAGGGTCTTTCTGTCACCCAGGCTGGAGTGCAGTGGCGTGATCTCGGCTCACTGCAACCTCCACCTCTCGGGTTCACACGATTCTGCCTCAGCCTCCTAAATAGCTGGGATTACAGGCGCACACTACCACACCCGGCTAATTTTTTTTTTTTTTTTTGTATTTTTAGTAGAGTTGGGGGTTTCACTGTGTTGGCCAGACTGGTCTGGAACTCCTGACATTGTGATCCACCTGCCTTGGTCTCCCAAAGTGCTGGGATTACAGGCATGAGCCACTGCGCCCGGCCAACATGTAGTATTCCTACCGGAGATAACAAAGTAGTGTTTATGGTTGAGTGCAGTGGCCTGTAATTCCCAACACTTTAGAGGCTGAGGTGGGAAGATTGCTTGAGCCCAGGAGCTGGAGGCCAGCCTGGGCAACATGACAAAAACCTGTCTACGAAAAGAAAAACTAGCTGATTGTGTGGCATGAGTCTGAGTCCCAGCTACTCTGGAGGCTGAGGCAGGAGGATTGCTTAAGCCCAGGAGGTTGAGGCGAAGTAGCTATGATCACACTGCTGCACTCCAGCCTGGGTGACAGAGAGAGACCCTGTCTAAAAAATAACAAAAGAACCCAAGTAGTGTTTATGAAAAACCTAGGAGCTGAAAGGGGATAGAGATGGCAAGTTAGGACTGAAATCAGTTTAGAGCTGTATTAGGAAAGACAGGCTGGGTGCTATGGCTCACACCTGTAATCCCAGCAATTTGGGAGGCTGAGGCTAGAGGATGGATGGCTTGAAGCCAGGAGTTCAAGACTGACCTGGGCATCAGTAAGAATAGCTCTCTACAAAAAATAGAAAAATTTAGCCATGTGTGTTCCTGCAGTTCTAGCTACTTGGGGGGCTGAGGTGGGAGGATTGCTTGAACCCAGGAGTTTGAGGTTATAGTGAGCTTTGATGGTGCCACAGCACTACATACTAGTGACAGACTGTCTCAAGAAAAAAAAATTGGCAGAGATGTCTAAGGGGCTATTAAGGAAACATCTTTTAAGATACCAAGGTTTGGGTAACCACCAAAATACAGTTTGAACTTCAGTGAGCTGTATTTCCAATCTAGGGTCCTACACACTATCTGTAGAATGATAACGATTTACATGATTACTCAGGTAATTTGGACAAAGCAAAATCCACCACACCAATAATGTATTGACATAAGTTCAGAAGGAAAGAGTAGTGATTACATGGGCCAGTGCTATTAGAGTCAGTCATTAAGATGTGGGTTTAAAGTACATAAACAAGAATTTCTTTTATGGCTAATATTGTGTAAGAATTTTTTTATGACTAGTCAAACTTTAAAATATCTTCTGAAATCCAACTGGACAAATCCAACCCATTTTCCCTTTTTGAGGTTAAAATGAATGCTATTAAATCACATAGCCCAGAAAATGTAGCTCTGTATTTGGTTCGATACCACTGTAGCCAGCGGGGTGGAGACTATGACTTGGTGAAAATAAGAGGTATCATCTGGGAATTTTTTTTTTTTTTTTTTTTTTTTGAGACGGAGTCTCGCTCTGTCACCCAGGCTGGAGTGCAGTGGCGCCATCTCGGCTCACTGCAAGCTCTGCCTTCCGGGTTCAGGCCATTGAGAATGTTTTTCTTACGCCTGTCTTTGTCTCAGCTAGCATGACTTTTTTTTTTTTTTTTAAGTAGAGATGAGGGTCTTGTCCTGTTGCCCAGGCTGGTCTCGAATTCCTGAGCTTAAGCGATCCTCTCATTTTGGCCACCCTAAGTGCTAAGATTACAGGTGTGAGCTACCATGTCCAGCCACTCTTTTCAAAAAAGGAACTTAAATAATTATACTAAAAGAAATTATGATACTCAAATGCCTGCAACTCCACTTTCCATGGCCAGTTGACTACCCTATTCAAATTTGTAACAGCTGCCACTCCTTGCCATGACTGTCCCAAAATCTTTGGTGTTGGCCGTGCACGGTGGCTCATGCCTGTAATCCCAGCACTTTGGGAGGCTGAGGCGGGCCCCTGATCACGAGGTCAGGAGATCAAGACCATCCTGGCTAACGTGAAAACTCCATCTCTACTAAAAATACAAAAAATTTAGCCAGGTGTGGTGGTGGGCACTTGTAGTCCCAGCTACTCGGGAGGCTGAGGCAGGAGAATGGCGTGAACCTGGGAGGCGAAAGTTGCAGTGAGCCGAGATTGTGCCACTGCACTCCAGCCTGGGCGACAGAGCGAGACTCCATCAAAAAAAAAAAAAAAATCTTTGGTGTTGTGACTTGGTCTCTCTTTCCCACTTGCTTTCTTCTCTTCCAGCGCATCCAAATATGTTTGTTTGAAACAATGAGCCAAGTCAGATCCTGAAATTTGTCCTCGTTTTCTTCCAAATAATGGAAACAACAGTTTCTGTGACATTTTTTGTAAATATTTTGTGTGCTGTGCAGCTAAAGGGTGACCAGAGTGCTGCTTGTACATAGTAGATCTGAAAAGGAGTATGGAGGCATCAAAATTATTTGGGGCTCTTTGTCAAATTACTCAGCCTTTTTGGCGATTTCAGATACAGCTCAACCCTTTAAGAATCTTTGTTGTCTTAGTGAACTAGTGTTACTTCTTTGAATATGTTATATATCTCTGTTTTGATGGATGAAGAACAAAGTTATCTAGGAACCGAGATTATATAATGAAGATTAAAAAGGGCTTTTATTTCTCTTCTAATTTTTTATTTATGTGAATTTAGTTGCCTTTCATACCCTCATACTTCTTTTTCATCCAGGTACCCCTCCCTCAAATCACAATCCTTTCGTCTAGTTTTCTGTATTAAGACCTGCCATTTGTGATGTTCTGGACTCTACATCAAACAATCCTGACCTTTCCAAAAATTTGCTTTTTGACGGCCAGCACGTTAACTATAAGGAATGATCTTTTATTGTGGAATTCAGTATCCCCTGGTGCTCCAGAGTGAAATAGGGGTGAGTGGGGAATGGGCCACAAAATAAATGCACCCTTCAAATTTAAGTTTTCTGTTAATGCCTGTTGGGCCTTTGTTCTCACAGCCCTGTGTATGTGTTTCCGTTTATAGGTACATATGCACAAAGCAGTATGTTCAAGGCTGCTGACCTTTGTGTTAGAAATGCAAAATGCTAGGCTATGCTAGGCTTGGCGTGATGGCTCACGCCTGTAGTCCCAGCACTTTGGGAGGCTGAGGCAGGCAGATCACTGGAGGTCAGGAGTTTGAGACCAGCTTGGCCAACATGGCAAAACCCTGTCTCTACAAAAATAGAAAAATTAGCCTGGTGTGGTGGCACATGCCTGTAGTCCCAGCTACAGGGAGGCTAAGGCAGGAGAATCACTTGAACCTGGGAGGTGGAGGTTGTAGTGAGCCGAGATTGTGTCACCACACTCCAGCCTGGGCAATAGAGTGAGACTCCGTCCCCCCCCCCCCCCAAGAAAATGCTATTCTCATGCAAATGATGTGATAATTGGGTCACCAGGGAAGGCTTTGCAGGTGAAATGACCTGGAAGAATAAAGAAAAGCTATTTAATAGCTCTTGAGCATACGTTGTATTCCAGGTACTGTTCTCATTACTGAGTTACAACAGTGAACAAAACAAAAATTTCTGCCTGCATAGAGCCTACATTTGCAGGAGGGACACAAAACGGCCAAATGAGAGTGATAAATGTTACAGAGAGGAAGTAGGGAAGGAAGATTAGGAGTTCTGAAGTGGGATGGCTTTGCAGTTTTTGGTAGGATGGTCACAATGCCTCGCTGAGGTGATGTTTAGAGATCAGATAGGTAAAGACGCAGGCCATTTGGATATGAGGGAGGAGAATTCCAAGCAAAGGAATAACAAGACTGGACCTTTCAATAAACAGTAAAGAGCCTTGTGGCTGGAGCAGTGTGTGCAAGGGAGGAAAATGGTAAAGTAATTCAGAGAGGTAATAGTCAATGAAAATGGCTGAGGATTTGCTACAACAGGGGAAACACAACAAGCCTATGGTCTTGAACACAAGTTGGATAAATATCGACAACCAAAATAAGTGACTGAGGCGTAAGTCTCAGTCATCGAGGTTTATTGAGCTAGCTTGAGGGCATGCCCAGCGGAAAAAGAACTTGTGAAAACTTGTTTCACGGATGTATCTGTGCCTATTCTTTTCCAAAGAGGTTCTCAGGAGGTTTAGTATTTATACATTTTCCTTTAAAAGTCTGAGGAGGGTGAGGGTGGCAGCGAGATGAATGATTACAGACTTATGAGACTTTATTTAGTGCCCAGTAAATCTACATTTTACATAAGGTAAGGTGAACATTTGAAGAAATAGGAATAGAGGAAGCAGAGGGGTGAAGGACTGATTAATCTTGTCTTTGTTCTCCCCCTGGGGAGATAAGCTAGTAATCGACATTATCAATGTGGCGTCTTGAAAGGGCTGCTTTCTGGTTAGCCCTTGGGGAGGAAAGTCTAATGGCATTTGGTGAGGGAGTACATATAATGAGGCATGTTGGACCTCTCATCCCCTCATAGCTATGAACTCAGTTTCCCAGGTTTCTCTGGGGTCTCCTTGGCTAAGAGGGGGTCCATTCAGTTGGGGACCTAGAATTTTATTTTTATTTCTCAATATAAAACCACAGCTGGCCAAGTGTGGTGAATCTCATGCCTCTAATCCTAGCACTTTGGGCTGAGGTGGGCAGATCGCTTGAGCCCCAGGGGTTCGACACCAGCCTGGGCAACATGGCGAAACCTGCCTCTACAAAAAATACAAAAATTAGCTTGGCATGGTGGAGGGCACCTGTAGTCCTAGCTACTCCGGAGGTGGAGGTGGGAGGATCACCTGAGCTTTGGGAGGTTGAGGCTGTGGTGAGCTGTGATTGTGCCACTGCACTCCAGCCTGGGTGACAGAATGAGACCTCATCTCAAAAAAATAAGTAATTTAAAAAAAAACCACACTTGGGCACATCATAGTAAAACTTTTGAAAACCAAACAAAATCCCAAATGTATGGGAATTTCTAATTACCTTTTTATTATCTATTTCTGGCTTAATTCCACTTTCTTTAAAGAGCATTCTCTGTATAGTTTCAATCACTTAAAATTTGTTGAGAATTGCTATTGAGCCCTGCATATGATTAAGTTTGGAAACTATAGGCATGTGGCCCTGAGAAAAAAGTTGATTCTTTAGCTATTATATGCAGTTTAGCTTGTGCCAATTAGGTCAATTTTATTACTTGTATTATTTAAATGTTTTATATCCTTACCAAGTCTTTGTGGGCTTGTTTTATCACATACCAAGGGAAGTAATGTTAAAATCTCCCACTGTGATTTGTGGATTTATCTTTCTCCCTTTTTTTTTTTGAGATGGAGCCTAGTTCTGTCCTGTCGCCCAGGCTGGAGAGCAGTGGCACCATCTTGGCTCACTGCAACCTCCGCCTCCTGGGCTCAAGCGATTCTCCTGCCTAAGCCTCCTGAGTAGCTGGGATTACAGGCGCCTGCCACCATGCCCAGCTAATTTTTATATTTTTAGTAGAGACGGGTCTCACTGTGTTGGCCAGGCTGGCCTCGAACTCCTGACCTCGTGATCCACTCGCCTCGGCCTTCCAAAGTGCTGGGATTACAAATGTGAGCCACCACGCCCGGCCTCTCCTTTCTATTTTTATTTTACGTATTTGGAGGCTATTATAGTAGGTGCATATATATTTAAAATTGCTTTATCTTCCTTATGAATTAATCCTTTTGGAATTTTCATGTATCTGTATTCCAAACAAGGCTTTTGTCTTAAAGTCTACTTTGCCTGCCATTAGTATAGCTACTTAACCTTTCTTTGGGATAATGTTGCTATGGTTTATCTTTTCCTATCCTTTTACTTTCAAGCTTTCTGTAATACTTTTATTAACAATGTGTCTTATAAGCAGGTTAAAAAAAAAAAAATAGGACAGCCTTTGTCTTGGCAGTCTGCTTAAGTTTATTGACACGTTTAGGTTTAAATCTAGCATTTTACTAATTGCCTTTTTTTTTTTTTTGAGACGGGAGTCTCATTGTCACCCAGGTTGAAGTGCAGTGGTGCAATCTCGGCTCACTGCAGTCTCCACCTCCCAGGCTCAAGTGCTTCTTCTGCCTCAGCCTCCTAAGCAGCTGGGACCACAGGCCTGCACCATCACACCTAGCTAATTTTTTGTATTTTTAGTAGAGACAGGGTTTCGCCATGTTGGCCAGGCTGGTCTCAAACTCCTGAGCTCAAGCGATCCAGTTAAATACATCCATCCACTTCGTCCTCCCAAAGGGTTGGGATTAGAGGTGTGAGCTACTGAGCCCTGGCTAATTGCCCTCACCCCCGCCTTTTTTTGTGTTTTGCCTATTTTGTGTTTCTTTTTCTTTTCTTCCTTTGAACTGGATGATAATTATTAATCTGTTATCTCCCTCTGTTAAATTGATACTTGTGCATTCTTTTACAGTTGCTTCAGTGGTTTTCAGTTTTCCTAGAATTTACAACACACATCCATGCGTGATGCAAGAGCCTTCGAACATTTTAGTCCATTTATGGTACTTTTTCTATGTAGTTTGTCTACTTATATTTTAAGCCTCACAATACATTATTATTGATTTATACAACATTCAGTATTCATTTATTGAATACTGCTTTTTAACATTGCTTTTCATACCTTCTTAAATCTGTGGATCTTGCTCTGTTGCCTAGGCTGGAATGTAGTAGTGCAATCTCGGCTTGCTGCAGCCTCGACCTCCTGGGCTTGAGGCTCCCAGAGTGTTGGGATTACAGGCTTGAGCTATCACACCCAGCAACTTATGATTTATTTATTGTAAGAACATTCAAAATCCTTTCTTCCAGCTATTTGAAATACACAATGCAGCCTGGGCAACTGGGAAAACCCCCAGCTCTACAAAACACAAATTAGCCAGACATGGTGGCATGCACCTGTCGTCGCAACTACTCAGGCAGACAGGGTGAGAGGATCGCTTGAGCCCAGGAGGCAGAGGTTGCAGTGAGCCAAGACTGTGCCATTGCACTCCAGTCTGGGTGACAGAGTGATACCCTGTCTCAAAACAAAAAGCAAAAAACAAAACAATACCTTATTGTTAGCTATAGTCACCCTACTGTACAACAGAGTACCAGAACTTAGTCCTATTTAACTGTAACATTGTACCCATTGACCAACGTCCTTCCATTTACCCCCTCCTCCTATTCTCCCCAGTCTCTGGTAACTACTATTCTATTCTCAACTTCTATGAGATCAGTTTTGTTTAGATTCAACATATGAGTGAATGAGGTCATGTGTTTTCTGTCTTTCTGTTCTTGGCTTATTTCATTTAATGTAATGTTCTCCAGCTCATCAATGTTGTTGCATTTGACAGGATTTTATTCTTTTTTATGCCTGAATAGTATTCCATTGCTTATACATGCCACATTTTCTTAGCCTGAAGAACATCTTTTAGAATTTCCATTAATGTGGATCTTCTGGTGATATTATCTCAGTTTTTGTTTGTCATAAAATTACTTCACCTACCTTTGTGAAGGATATATTTGTTCAGTTTGGATCTCTATTGGTGAGTATTTTCTTTCACCAATTATTGTTTTAATTATGTTTTCTGCATTCCATTGTTTGTGTTGAGAAGCCACATGACAGTCTCATCTTACACAAAATATTAGAAGATTAAGTCCAGCCATATATGAAGAGGATACACAATGGTGTAATATTGAACACTTTCCCCTTGAGATTGGGAACAAAATAAGATATCCACTATTCCTGCCTGTATTCAACATTTTACTGGATGAACCATCTTAGTGCAATAAGGCAAGAAGATGAAATAGATGGGAGGAAGATTGGAAAGCAAAAATGAAAACTGTCTACGCAGAAGACCATAAAAGATTGAGACAATTTTTAAAAGAAATAGGTAGAAGAATGTAACAGGCTCAATCCTTAGAAGATTCACTATAATAAAGATGTTAATATTTCATCAAGTTCTTCAGATTCAATATAATTCCAGTATAGATTTCAGCAGTGTGTGTAGGAAGAGGGAGGTGAGGTATGAGAAAATGGACAAGCTGTTTCTAAAATGTCCGTAGGAACAGAAAAGGTAAAGAACTAAAACAACCTTGAAGAACAAAGTGAAGACTTTCTCTACCAGACAGCAAGACTTTTAGGCCAGATGCAGTGGCTCATACCTGTAATCCCTGCGCTTTGGGAAGCTGAGGCTAGAGGATCACTTGAGACCAGAAGTTCAGGACTAGCCTGGGCAACATAGCGAGACACCTTCTCTACAAAAATTAAAAAAAAAAAAAAAAGCTGGTTGTGGTGGTGCACTCCTGTATGTAGTCCCAGCTATTTGGGAGGCTGAGGTGGGAGGATCACTGGAACTTGGGAATTCAAGGCTGCAGTGAATGGTGATTGTGCCACAGTACTCCAGCCTGGGCAACAGAGCAAAACCCTGTCTCAAACAAAACAAAACAAAACAAAACAAAACAAAACCTTATTCTTCAATATAAACAAATAAAAAGATTATTATTCCAGCTATCCCCTTTTCCTGTTACTGCAGATTTTTTCATGAAGAAGGGGGGAAATTTCAATGGAGGATTTGTTTTTTTTTTTAAGTTGTGGGTGGAGGGTGGGGTAGAAGAGAGTAGAGGATATAGTGTGGCCTTTGAAAGATTTTAATGTATTTGCCATAACTAGTGCTGTTTCAACTTGTTCTCCAAAATACCTCTTACATGTAGGGAAAAAAATGCCCCCAAATGGAGTAAAAGGATGAGCTCAACCACAAAACTTCTTTGTTTTTTGAAGTTTCAGATTTTATTTAAAACTACACACAAATTAGTTTCTGCAAAGACTCCTTTTTCATCTTCTGCCTCTAATTTGACAAAAGTTTCCTTGGGATCTCGGAAATAATTTTAAGAAGATTTTATTTTTACATTTTACCCAGTTTTGAATGTTTTCAGCGGGATGGTTTATGTAAGTGTATAGTTTCTCATATTACTGGAAATAGAATCCAACATAATTCAACAAATATTTATAAAGTACTTATATATCAGGCTTTAGTCTAGATTTAGAGATACACTATTGGGGAAAAAAAATTCTGCCCTCATGGGGCTTACATTCTTAACCAACATCTCTTCAAATATTGCTTGTGTCCCATTCTGTCTTTTCTCCTTGAATTCAGCTTAGACATGTTATACCTCAATCTGTTCTAAGTATTTTTGAATCTTTCACATTTCTATGTCTCTCTATTCTGAATTCTGTATAATTTCTTTATATAAATTTTCTAGTTAATTTATGTCAGAATTGCACATGTTTCCCCTCAATGAATATTCAAACCACTGTTATTTTGTTTACATATGTATGTGTACACACCTCCTCACATATGGAATCTGCCATTTAATCCCAGCACTTTGGGAGGACGAGGCGGGCAGATCACCTAAGGTCAGGAGTTTGAGACCAGCCTGGCCCACATGGCGAAACTCTATCTCTACTAAAAATAGAAAAATTAGCCAGGTGTGGTGGTGCATGCCTGTAGTCCCAGCTACTTGGGAGGCTGAGGTGGGAGAATCACTTGAACCCAGGAGGTGGAGGTTGCAGTGAGCCAAGATCATGCCACTGCACTCCAGTCTGAGCGACAGAGACCACATCTCAAAAACAAAACAAAACAAAAAACCTCCAATTAAAAATATAGAAAACTCTTTAGAAGCAAAAGTTTTGATGAGAGGTACTCTTGGAAAATGTTACACAAGCTGGGTGTACATTTCAAGTGCACAGTAGCCTCAGTGCCAGCTACTACTCCTGAAGTTTTGCTTGTAGTAGGTTTGGCTAGAACTATGCATTTTTCCTAGTTAACTCCAAGTTCACTGAAAATTTCAGGTATCTTGTTAAAAATGTATTTTCTTTGCAAATTAATGTCTTCTCAGTTATCATAAATTTAAATATGACAAAGAATAAGCAAAATAAGTCAATACAATTTGTAATTCACCTTCTAATACCATCATGTTGGGGGTTAGAATTTCAACATATGAATTTGGGAGAGACGCAGATATTCAGACCATAGCAAAGTCATAATTCATTAGTATGTAATTTTTTCAAACAGAATTCACTTTATCTCTACTTGTCATCCAGTTAAAACATTTTACTATGTAATATTTCAGACAAGAAAAAATAGCCAAAATTATAGCAAACACTTATGAACTTATCTAGTGAAATAAATACAATGTGATAAAAAAATTAAGGTATCCTCTAATTTTATTTAATGTGTTCCTCATTTCCCTTCCCCCAACCACCCAGAGTCAATTATGTTTTCTTATGTCTTTGAGTATATTAAATCCATCACTTTATAATGTCTTTCAATAAGAGCACTTTTCTCATCTTGCCTAAATTAATTAATTACTCTCAGAGCTTAACCAAATTTTCTCCAATAATATGTGAGCTTCACCTTTATTCTCCGGCAATTTTTTTTTACAGGGACGGAGACAGAGTTTTGCTCTTGCCTTCCAGGCTGGAGTGCAATAGCAAGATCTCGGCTCACTGCAACCTCTGCCTCCTGGGTTCAAACGATTCTCCTGCCTCAGCCTCTCAAGTAGCTGGGATTTCCGCCACCACTCCTGGCTATTTTTTTTTTTTTTTTTTTTTTTTTTTTTTTGAGACAGAATCTCACTCTGTCGCCCAGTCTGGAGTGCAGTGGCGGGATTTTGGCTCACTGCAACCTCTGCCACCCAGTTTCAAGTGATTCTCCTGCCTCAGCCTCCCAAGTAGCTGGGATTACAAGCGCCCGCCACCACGCCTGGCTAATTTTTGAAGTTTTAATAGAGACAGGGTTTCACCATCTTGGCCAGGCTGGTCTTGAACTCCTGACCTCATGATCCACCCATCTCAGCCTCCCAAAGTGCTGGGATTACAGGAATGAGCCACCTCGCCTGGCCTATTCTCAAGCAATTTTGAAACTGACCTTAAAAGCAAGTTTGAAGCAGTTATTTCTGGATATTTTATTTTAAATCGTGTATGTTTTTGCTTTAAAAAATGTTTCGGTTGGGTGCGGTGGCTCATGTCTGTAATCTCAGCACTTTGGGAGTCCAAGTCAAGCTGATCCCTTGAGTTCAGGAGTCGAGACTAGCGTGGGCAACATAGCGAAACCCTGTCTCTAAAAAAAAAGAAAAAAAAAAAAAAAGCCAGGTGTGGTGGTGCCCACCTGTAGTCCCAGCTACCTGGGAGGCCGAGGTAGGAGGATCGCTTGAGCCCAGAAGGTCAAGGCAGCAGTGAGCCATGATCGCGCCACTGCACTCCAGCCTGGGTGACAGAGCAAGACCCTGTCTCAAAAAAATTTTTTTTCATTGTTTTGTATAAAAGAAAAACTATAAAATAGACATTCACTTTCAATCTTATTCTCCAGAAATAACTGCCATTTATACATTAGGGAACATTTTCCCAGACAACTCTATATTTTCAAATATGTGTATTTAATACATAAATACAAACACATACACACAGGTGCCTACATGTATACCTATATATATTCATAACACACATAATTTTAAAATAGAATTATCCTATGTTTGTAGTTGCAGTTTTCACTCACTGCCAAATACAACTTTATATAACAATGACTATATATATAATGTATAATAATACATATTTTTTAGGTCTTGCTTTATCACCCAGGCTGGAGTGCACTGGCACAATCATAGCTCACTGCAGCCTCAAATTCCTGGGCTCAAGCAATCCTCCCACGTCAGCCTCCCAAGTAGCTGGGACAACAGGCAAACCATTACACCCCACCAACTTTTTTTAGAGACAGAGTCTTCTAACATTGCCCAGGTTGGTCTCTAACTCCGGTTCTCAAGTGATGTTCCCGACTTGGCCTCCCAAAGTGCTGGGATTACACGTGTAAACCACCAAACCTGGCCTGTCTCTCATTTTTAATGGCTGCAGAGTTTTTCACTGAATGATGTAGTGTACTTTAATCAGTATCTCTGATGGGAAGGGATAATAGTCTTTGAAATCCATTTTTTACCTTCTTCCTTTGGTTATTAGATAGTCTCCAAGCTGGAGACATGTTGCTTATGTACAAACTACTTTTCTCATTGGCTCATTCAGCTAGGCATGGCTATCATGTGAGTGGAAGTTATGAGGAAACTTCCAGGTCAGGCTCTACTTTTCCTTTTACCAACTGTAGCATGTGTTTGGTAGTGGTAAGGATGGACCACATAAAGGAGAAAAGTGGACTAAAGTCACAGAAGGAATCTGGATGATCTTGCGAAACATATTCATCGTACCTCCTATCCTCATTGCAATTTTGTGTGAAAAATACATTTGTCGGCTGGGCGTGGTGGCTCACGCCTGTAATCCCAGCACTTTGGGAGGTCAAGGCAGGCGGATCACAAGGTCAGGAGTTCGAGACCAGCCCGAGCAAATGGAAAAGCCCTGTCTCTACTAAAAATACAAAAATTAGCCAGGCATGGTAGTGCTCGCCTGTAATCCCAGCTACTTAGGAGGTTGAGGCAGGAGAATCTCTTGAACCCAGGAGGCAGAGGTTGCAGTGAGCTGAGATCACGCCACTGCACTCCAGCCTGGGCGACAGAGCGAGACTCCGTCTCAAAAAAAAAAAAAAATACATTTGTCTTGTTGAAGACAAGGTTATTTGTTCTCTTTGAAAGCAAACAGACATTCTATAACTAACAATACTTTAGAGATGGACTTCTAAGTTGTTTACAATTTTTCTTTTTTTGAGATAGAGTTTTGCTAGTTGCCCAGGCTAGAGTGCAATGGCACGATCTTTTTTTTGTTTTGTTTTGTTTTGTTTTGTTTTGTTTTTTTGAGACGGAGTCTCGCTCTCGCGCCCAGGCTGGAGTGCAGTGGCGCAATCTCAGCTCACTGCAAGCTCCGCCTCCTGGGTTCACGCCATTCTCCTGCCTCAGCCTCTCCGAGTAGCTGGGACTACAGGCGCCCGCCACCACGCCCGGCTAATTTTTTGTATTTTTAGTAGAGACGGGGTTTCACCGTAGTCTCGATCTCCTGATCCGCCCGCCTCGGCCTCCCAAAGTGCTGGGGTTACAGGCGTGAGCCACTGGGCCCGTCCAGGCCTAGTTTTTAATTGAGTTCTTTAGTTCTTTTTGCCTGCCATGGTGACCTTGGATAACTCAACTTCCAGATGGTTTAGCTACTGGTTAGCTGCTTAAAGGACAGTTCACATCAGACTGCAGTGTGAAGAAGAGACAAACTTTTGTTGTGTTAAGCCATTGAGATTTATGGGTTATTTGCAACCTTAGCTAATGAATTACCTTGATAAATACACATTGTGGGGATAATGCTGTATTAACTCCTGCTTTGTGTAACCTCCCTAAGTATCCATATTTGCCATTAAAGAAGTTTTATATTCTGTAACTGTTGGTGGATTTCCACCATCAGTTATAGATCATAACTGTATCATATGTTATAGATCATAACATATGTTAGATTTTTTTTTTTTTTTTTTTTTTTTTGAGACAGAGTCTCGCGGTCGCCCAGGCTGGAGTGCAATGGCGCGATCTTGGCTCAATGTAACCTCCGCCTCCCAGGTTCACGCCATTCTCCTGCCTCAGCCTCCTGAGTAGCTGGGACTACAAGCGCCCGCCACCTCGCCCGGCTAATTTTTTGTATTTTTAGTAGAGACGGGGTTTCACCGTGTTAGCCAGGATGGTCTCGATCTCCTGACCTCGTGATCCGCCCGCCTCGGCCTCCCAAAGTGCTGGGATTACAGGCGTGAGCCACCGCGCCCGGCCACATATGTTAGATTATATGTTATAGATCATAACACCATCCCTCAGTGTTGGCCATTTGGTAAACAAAATGTATCATGCAGCATGATTACTTTTGGTAGTTTATCAGATTTGTAGGAAACAATGGTTTCTCTTGTATTCAAAAGTAAAGAAACTCTGGTTCATAAAGTGGCAAAGTCCCTTTTCAGATACCTCACTGTGTGAACACCTGTGGAGTCTTCCAATGCTTCCACTGCAGCAAATCAGCATTAGCAATGTGACATAAGTGTAATCTTCACCCTGCACTGCACTACATTCTCCTCACTTCCACGTGAGGGGAGCACGAAGACCACTGCGGTCTGATACTATACAAGTATCAACTGTTTCCAGCCATCACTGTAGATGTATAATTTTTCTGCTTTTTGATATTTAAGAGTATACAGCAAGGAATATTAAGACCATGCTTATTTTGCTTGTGAATAGTGTGATTTTCTAAAATCCCCAAATCATACTACAGGTTATTTTGAGACTGAAAATCTACTCCCATTCCCACTCCTTCCCCTGTGTTGGCATACACTATTTTAGAAGCAGAACTTAAGATTTAGAGGAGGCACTGGCAATTTGGAATATGAAAGAATGTGGCTGGTTTTACCTTGGCTGTTCTTGAATGGCTATTCTTATCCGCGTGAGGCAAACCCAGCATGGGTAGGCGCCTTGGAAGTGGACAAAATAAACCTGTGCTTGTGTCAATTTCTATCTCCTCGTGCTGTTTCCTATATGTCTTCTTTCAGAAAAACTGAGGAAATTGACCGGACTTTTGTTTTGTTTTGTTTTTGCGACAGAGTCTTGCTCTGTCATCTAGGCTGGAGTGCAGTGGCACAATCTCGGCTCACTGCAGCCTTGACCTCTCGGGCTCAGGTGCCCCTCCTGTCTCAGCCTCCTGAGTAGCTGAGACCACAGACACATGACACCATGCCCAGCTTTTTTTTTTTTGTGGACATAGGGTCTCCCTATGTCGCCCAGGCTGAGACTTTACAAAAAAAAAAAAAAAAAGAAAAATCTCTGGCCAGGTGCGGTGGCTCACGCCCGTATTCCCAGCACTTTGGGAGGCCAAGGCGGGCAGCTCACTTGAGGTCAGGAGTTCGAGACCAGCCTGGCCAACATCGTGAAACCCTGTCTTTACTAAAAATACAAAAATTAACCAGGCATGGTGGCGTGCACTGGTAATCCCAACCACTCAGGAGGTTGAGGCAGGAGAATGACTTGAACTGGGGAGGTGTGGAGGTTGCAGTGAGCCATGATCATGCCACTGGACTCCGGCCTGGGCGAGACTCCATCTCAAAAAAAAAAAAGAAAAAATATCTAGGGTCCCTGGTCTCACGCCCACCTTGCTGCTCAGCCTGCTGGCTGGCCCCCAAAATGTTGCAGCTAAATGTGGTCTCTCCTTCGCCTGCCCCAAAGGATTCAAATGCTGTGGCGACAGCTGCTGCCAGGAGAAAGAGTTCTTCCCTGGCCCCTTGAGGATCTTCGTCATCATCTTCCTGGTCATCCTGCCCCTCTTGTGCATCTGTGACCTGGCTAAGCGCTTCTGTCCCAACTGCAGAGACCTGGACCCAGACGCCCTGAAGGATTGCCGGGGGCCCCGGGAACTGCCCTCCATCATCCCCCTAGAGAGCGTCAGAGCATCCCTCTCTGCTTCCCCACCCCCCAACCGTGAGGTGCTTCTGAAGCCTACTCGGAGCCTGACTCCTACAGAGCCACCCCCTCCCTACAGCTTCAGGCCTGAAAAATATACCGGGGATCAGAGGGCCATTGACAGTCACCTCCTGCCTAGAATCTTGCCATCAGCAACCTCCTCCCCAGTGCCTCCTGGATCAAGCTAGAGACTGCCGGCACCCCAGGAATGTCCCTGCCCATCCTTCCATGTCTCTGTTCATTCTTGGATTTAACTTATCGCTTTTTCTGCTTCTGTTCCCAACCCAGCTGCCTCTCTTGTCCTGAGGGTTAGGCTGGAGTGACAGTATCTGCCCACCCCGCAACCCAAGAAAGAGGCTGCTGGAAGGAAAATGCCGACCATTGGAGGTGCCTGACCGCAGAATGGGCTACTGTGAGGGGTAGTAAGAGCCCCATTTCTGGAGGTATGCAAATCTTGACTGGACAGCCAGCTCTGAGATTTTATCAGGGCACTTCTATACCTGTAGGAGACTGGACTGGATGAACTCTGAGCCAGCTTCCAATCCTACCTGAATAGAGAACTCATTGTACCCACCCCCAACACATGATAAACACACATCCTCACTGAAAAAAAAATCTCTGATCTATGTGAAATGTTTTATAAACTATAAAGCCACTAAAAACACTAGCTGTTCCACTTTCTTTTTTTTTTTTTTCTTTTGAGACAGAGTCTGGCTCTGTCCCCCAGGCTGGAGTGCAGTGGCACCATCTCGGCTCACTGCAAGCTCTGCCTCCCGGGTTCACGCCATTCTCCTGCCTCAGCCTCCCGAGTAGCTGGGACTACAGGTGCCCGCCACCACGCCCGGCTAATTTTTTTTGTATTTTTAGTAGAGACAGGGTTTCACTATGTTAGCCAGGATGGTCTTGAACTCCTGACCTCGTGATCCGCCCACCTCGGCCTCCCAAAGTGCTAGGATTACAGGCTTGAGCCACCGCGCCCGGCCAGCTCTTCCACTTTCAATGAATTGACAGTTAAACCTATAAAGAAAGTCATTTCATTCAGTTGCTTAAGTGTACATTTTGCAACTCTTCTTATCCTGAAGAGTATACTAGAAAGATATATTGCTCAAGTTAGATGCTCTGTGGTTGCTTTAATGCTCATATGAAAAAAAATTAATGACTGATATGAGCATATGGTTAACACTTTTTAAGACTTGAAATGTTGCTGCCATGTTCTGTACCTGTGTTATTCAATATGGTAGCCACTAGCCACATGTGACTATTGAGCCTCTGAATTGTGGCTAGTTTGACTGAAGAATTGAATTTTAAATTTTATTTGATTTAAAATAACTTAAGTTTAAATAACCATGTAGATAACACAAATACAGAACGCTTCTGTAATATAAAAACTAGTATTGGATAGCACTATTCTACAAAAGTGCTCATAAATATTAGTTATTATTTAGAACTATGCTGTCTGATATGTAGCCGTTGGTTATATGTAGCCATTGAACGCCTGAAATGTGGTTATTCTGAATTGAGAAATGCTGTCAGTTAAAATACATTAGATTTCAAAGGCATAGCATGAAAAAATGAAAATATGTAAAATGTCTTAATAATTTTTATATTGATAATCATAGTAGGTAGAATAATGGCCCACTGAAGATCTCCATGTACACATCTTGAAAACCTGTGAATATGTTTCATATATTACATGGCGAGGGGGAATCAAGGCTGTAGATGGAATTAAGGTGGCTAATCAGCTGACCTTATAACAGTGAGAATAAGCTGGATTATCTGGGTAGGCCCAATACAACTACAAGAGTCCTTAACAGTAGAAAAGAAGATGTGACTACAGAAAAAAGACATAGAGGCTGGGCACCATGGCTCACACCTGTAATCCTAGCACTTTGGGAAGCCAAGGTGGAAGGATCACTTTAGCCCAGATGTTTGAGACCCTGTCTCTCCAAAAGAAATTTTTTTAATTAGCTGGGCGCGGTGGCTCACGCCTGTAACCCCAGCATTTTGGGAGGCCGAGGCGGGTGGATCGCAAGGTCAGGAGATCGAGACCATCCTGGCTAACACGGTGAAACCCCATCTCTACTAAAAACACAAAAAATTAGCCTGGCGTGATGGCGGTGTATGTAGTCCCAGCTCCTCGGAAGGCTGAGGCAGCAGAATGGTGTGAACCCGGGAGGCAGAGCTTGCAGTAAGCCAAGATAGTGCCACTGCACTGCAGCCTGGGAGACACAGCGAGACTCCGTCTCAAAAAAAAAAAAAAAATTAGCTGAGTATGGTGGTGCCCACCTGTAGTCCCAGCTTCTCAGCAGACTGAAGTGAGAGTATCACTTGAGCCCAGAAAGTTGAGGCTGCAGTGAGCCATGATTGTGTCACTGCACTCCAGCCTGGGTGACAGAGATGGACCCTGCCTCAAAAAAAGAAAAAAGACACAGAGATGCAACATTACTGGCTTTGAAAATAGAAGAAGGGGGCCTCTAAGAAGCTGAAAAATACAAGGTAATGTATTCTCCCCTAGAACTTTAGAATAGAATGCAGTCCTGCAGACACTTTGGTTTTTGCCCAGTGAGACCTATATTGGACTTCTGACCTATATAAATATGAATGAACAAATGAATAGGCCATGCGTGGTGGCTCATGCCTGTAATCCCAGCACTTTGGGAGGCCCAGGCAGGTGGATCACTTGGATTACTTCAGACCAAAGAGTTTAAGACTAGCCTGGGCAACATGGTGAGATCTTGTCTCTACCAAAAAAAAAAAAAAAAAAGAAAACATTAGCCAGGCGTGGTGGCGCATGCCTATACTTGGGAGGCTTGAGATGGGAAGATCGCTTGAGCCTGGGAGATTGAGGCTGCAGTGAGCCATAATCATGCTATTGCACTCCAGCCTGGGCGACAGTGTGAGACCCTGTCTCCAAAATAACAAACTAAAACAAAAAAGTCCAAATGAATAAAGAAGTAAGTTTGTTTTAATTTACTGTTAGTAGTAATTTGTTACAGCAGCAAATAGACAATGAATACAATAATATTAAATAATATCTTGTATATAGTGACTTAAGTAAAATATAATGTTGAAGTTGGTTTCACCTGTTTCTTTTTACTTTAAAAAATATGGGTACTAACTCATATGTTCATCACAGCACTATTCACAATAGCAAAGACATGGAATTAACCTAGGTATCCATCAAAGGTGAAGTGGATAAAGAAAATGTGGTACATGTACACCATGGAATACTACACAGCCATAAAAAAAGAGTGAAATCGCACCTAGCTCCTTAGGTGGAGCCATGATTGATGGACAGTCAGCTTTTGCCAGTGAGACCCTCAGTAAGGCTCATGGCATGAATACTATAGACCAAGGGATGGCAGCACTGAAGTTGGGTAGCACAGAAGTTGCAAGCAATGTTCCAAAAGTTGTAGGTTCTGCTGTTGGTAGTGGGTCCATTACTAGTAATATCGTGCCTTCCAACAGTTTGCCTCCAGCCACCATTGCTCCTCCAAAACCAGCATCTTGGGCTGATATTGCTAGCAAGCCTGCAAAACAGCAACCTAAACTGAAGACCAAGAATGGCATTGCAGGGTCAAGTCTTCTGCCACCCCCGATAAAGCATAATATGGATATTGGAACTTAAGATAACAAGGGTCCCATTGCAAAAGCCCCCTTACAGGCTTTGGTTCAGAACATAGGTCAGCCAACCCAGGGGTCTCCTCAGCCTGTAGGTTAGCAGGCTAACAATAGCCCACCAGTGGCTCAGGCATCAGTAGGGCAACAGACACAGCCATTGCCTCCACCTCCACCACAGCCTGCCCAGCTTTCAGTCCAGCAACAGGCAGCTCAGCCAACCCACTGGGTAGCACCTCGGAACCATGGCAGTGGGTTCGGTCACAATGGGGTGGATGGTAATGGAGTAGGGCAGTCTCAGGCTGGTTCTGGATCCACTCCTTCAGAACCCCACCCAGTGTTGGAGAAGCTTCGGTCCATTAATAACTACAACCCCAAAGATTTTGACTGGAATTTGAAACATGGCTGCGTTTTCATCATTAAGAGCTACTCTGAGGACGATATTGAGTATTCCATTAAGTATCATATTTGGTGCAGCACAGAGCATGGTAACAAAAGACTGGATGCTGCTTATCGTTCCATGAATGGGAAAGGCCCCGTTTACTTACTTTTCAGTGTCAATGGCAGTGGACACTTCTGTGGCATTGCAGGAATGAAATCTGCTGTGGACTACAACACATGTGCAGGTATGTGGTCCCAGGACAATTGGAAGGGTCGTTTTGATGTCAGGTGGATTTTTGTGAAGGATGTTCCCAATAGCCAACTGCGACACATTCGCCTAGAGAACAACGAGAATAAACCAGTGACCAACTCTAGGGACACTCAGGAAGTGCCTCTGGAAAAGGCTAAGCAGGTGTTGAAAATTATAGCCAGCTACAAGCACACCACTTCCATTTTTGATGATTTCTCACACTATGGGAAATGCCAAGAGGAAGAAGAAAGTGTTAAAAAGGAACGTCAAGGTCGTGGGAAATAAACGGTAGTTCTACACAGACTGCAGCAACGGTTGCATCTGCATATCCTAAGAGGAAAAAATGACCTTCAAGAGAATTAGGACTTTTTTCTTAATTTCACTGACTTCAGAGACGATTGCAGACTTGCAGTTTAAGTATTGGAATTTCACAAAAGACATAGGACTTAACTGGAAAATAGCAAAAAAAAAAAGAAAAAGAAAAAACTAAACAAAAAATCCCTCTAGGTAGTTTAGGTGAAAAACGTCCCTTTTATTTTGGCTTTGGTTGTGATTTCAGAGCATAATGCTTTGTTTTTTTGTCTTTTTACTATGTTTTTTGGATTTTTAAGTCCGTAAGTGCATACAGTTTTCTCTAATTTTTAAACACTTTCCTCCTGCCATTTTGACATTTGCACTTGGAGAACACTTGAGTTGTGAAGGTTTTGGGCATCCACCCCAGAAAGTGGGAATTTGATTTTATTCTTCTGAACTGGAAGAACATTTTTATGAAGAATTTTTGTCTAGGGGAATATAACAGTGTTACCCAAGGTTGTGTCTTTAAGGGTGGTTCATTTTCTCTGACCTTTTGTTACTCAAAGTAAAGTACTAGGAGTCCTAAGAAATGTTCTGTTCTTGTACATTATACTGATTAAGTCAGGATTAGTTTGATTTCAAAGCTAAGAACAGTGGTAAAAACTCGTTTACAGAAATGCATTTTGGAAGAGAAAAATACTGTAAAACGTGTAGTGAATGTTTCTTCAGTTTCTTGTTCAGCCAATGAGGAAAGGGCATTGCCTTTCTTTTTACCATTAATCACTTCTCAATAAACGTGAGATCCTGTTGAGCATCAAAAAAAAAAAAAAAAGAGTGAAATCATCTCCTTTGTAGCAACATAGATGCAGCTGGAGGCCATTATCCAAAATGAATTAACACAGGAACAAAAAATCAAATACCGCATGTTCTCATATATAAGTAGGAGCCACTACTTTGGGTACATATGAACATAAAGGTAGCAACAATAGACAGTGGGGACTACTAGAGGGAGGAAAGAAGGAAGTGGGTGTATTAGCCCGTTCTCACGCTGCTGATAAAGACACACCCGAGAATAAGTAATTTATAAAGGAAAAAGGTTTAATTAACACACAGTTCAGCACAGCTGAGAAGGCCTCAGGAAACTTACAATCATGGCAGAAGGGGAAGCAAACACATTCTTTTCACATGGCAGTAGCAAGGGGAAGTGCCAAGCAAAAGAGTTTAAGCCCCTTGTAAAACCATCAGATCTCATGAGAACTCACTCACTGTCTTGAGGACTGCATGAGGGTAACCACCCCCATGATTAAATTACCTCCTACTGGGTACCTCCCATGACACGTGGGAATTATGGGAACTACAGTTCAAGATGAAATTTGAGTGGGACACAGCCCAACCATATCAGGAGAGCAAGGGCTGAAAAACTACCTATCGGGTACTATGCTCACTACCTGGTTGATGAGATCACTCTTACCTCAAACCTCAGCATCACGCAATATACTCATGTGAGAAACCTGCACATGAACCCCCAAATCTAAAATAAAAGTTGAAGTTATTTTTTAAAATAGCAGGGAAAAATTCCCCAGTGGTATGTTCCTAAGTTGTATAGCCAAAATTTATTATTAAAAAAATTACATGAAAAAAACCTGTATGCAAATATTTTTAGGGACTTTATCCATAATCACCGAAAACTGAAAATAACCCAAAAGTCCGTCAACTAGAGAATGGATGAACAAGCTGTTGTATATTCATACAAATGGACTACAGTTCAAAAATAAAAAGGAATGAACACACACAAAGTAAAATGTGGCTACTAGAAAATTACATATGTGGCTCACTCTGTCTCTCTCTTTTTTTGTTGTTTTTGTTTTTTCTTTAGAGACGGGGTCTTGCTGTGTCACCCAGGATGGAGTGCAGTGGCGCAATCGTAGCTCACTGAGCCTCCATCTCCTAAGCTCAGGCAATCCTCCCACCTCAGCCTCTCATCACTCTCTATTTCTATCGGACAATGCTGATTTAGAGGTTTTTGGCTCTATCTTTTTGTGTTGGAGCAAAAGCAAAATTACTTTTTGAGAAGATTCTTGGGCTGACTCCAAGTGCTCCTTTGGCTTACTTTCCAGGTGGAGTTGGGAAGTGACTTTCTATTTAGTCACTCGACCTCTTGAACTCCCTACCTTTCATAAGATATCAGTCTTACCTCTACTCTGCTGAGAGTTACAAGTATATGATTCAGCACTTAACAGGCCATATGGAAAGTTACAGTCTACATATTGTCAGTGAACATGACCTCAGACTCACAGTTGTTTGTTCAGTACTTATCAATGTGAACAAAATCACAGTTTAATGTTCATTTAAAGAAGTCATGGCCAGGTATGGTGGCTCATGCCTGTAATCCCAGCACTTTGGGAGGCCTAGGTGGGTGGATCAGTCGAGGTCAGGAGCTCAAGACCAGCCTGGCCAACATGGTGAAATACAAAAAATGCAAAAAAATAAGTAAATAAAAATAAAAATAAAAAAAATAAATAAATCCCAGCTACTCGGCAGGCTGAGGCAGAAGAATTGCTTGAACCTGGGAGGCAGAGGTTGCAGTGAGCTGAGATTCCGCCATTGCACTCCAGCCTGGGTACACCATGAAACTCCGTCTCAAAAACAAACAAAAAAAACAAAAACAAAGTTATGATAACTGCTGAAATTACAGAGGCAAAGATAAGCATTTCATGCCTTTGGCAGGCCTAGTTCAGAAATAATGGTAGATATTTGCATAAAGCCATGCTATAGAGATTTTGTGGTAGAAGCATTTCCTCCTGAGCACACATGTCTTTTAGCCTTTCTTACGGTTAGATTATAGCCACGTGATTGGGTTCTGTCTAGTGGGAGTTGGCAGAGGGAATGTACTTTCAGACCTGACCATAAAATTCCATGCATGATTGTCTACACATCCTGTTTTGCTTCTGTGATGACCTCAGAGGCCACATGCTGAAGATGGCAAAGTCACAAAATGGAAGGACTCCAGATCCCTGAGTTACCAAAGGAAAGAAAGTCAACAAGCAAAGCTGCATGACTGACTTTGTGAGTGAGAGGTAAGCCATTGTTGTTTTAAGTCACAGAGATTTTTTTTTTTTTTTTTTGAGAAGGAGTCTTGCTCTGTCGCCCAGGCTGGAGTGCAGTGGCGCAGTCTCGGCTCACTGCAAGCTCCGCCTCCCAGGTTCACGCCATTCTCCTGCCTCAGCCTCCCGAGTAGCTGGGACTACAGGCACCCGCCACCACGCCCAGCTAATTTTTTGTATTTTTAGTGGAGACAGGGTTTCACTGTGGTCTCGATCTCCTGACCTCGTGATCCGCCCACCTCAGCCTCCCAAAGTGCTGGGATTACAGGCATGAGCCACCGCGCCCCGGCCCATCAGTAGTATCTTGTTAATCAGTAAGAGTTTAATGAATTAAAATATCATAAACTTGAGACAAAAAAGAATTAAAACTGAGAAATATTGTGTGCTGTTGCAACATAAGAAAGGAGATGATAAAGCCTATTACCTCATTTAAAAATGATGTCACGCTTATATTTGAGGTTAGTCAGAGGGTACATTTTGTTGTTGCTTTTAAAACTAGGTAGGCTTGTGTCTAGCGGGTCATTGAGTGTTATCCTCTGGACATAGGTTTAATGGAAGATATTAATAACCATGAGTGCTTGAATAAGAGCACCACCTGCTGAATCCACTCCATCTCCCTTCTCGTCTGCTCCACGAAGCCACCTGGGGAGGTGAAGCCAGTAGTCACAGTCCAGAGCCCCACTGTACCCTCCCACCTCATTCTGCCCTCACCGGAGGCTGCAGAGACTGAGGCTTCTGTTGTTCCTCCCTTCCTCACCTTCCTCTTCTCTCTTCTCTTCTCTTCCTCATGCTCTTCTCTTCCCTGCCCACTGTCCCTCTCTGCCATCACTTCATTAGGAGAAGCCTAGTTGGAGGACAGTTACATAAAGCAGACAGACAGTTACCTGGCAATGTATTAGGACAAGAATGAGTCATGGAAATTATTTTCATGAGAAATAACATATTAAAAAGCAGTTACTTTGTTTTTAAATGTATTTTATCACATTTGAGGCTTCTAATAATTTGTTTTTATTTTGCATTTTTTTGTACCCTCAATATTAGATTCAAGTGATTGATCTGATTCTTCACTAATGACAAAAAGCCACCAAGATACATCTATTTAAGCTTTCTCGCTTTTGAACTGGTGGAAATGCTCAAAGGTAACCTTTTTTGGAGCATTATCTTGCAGAGATGAAGAAACAAATATATGTTTATTTTGCTTTCAATGATCTTATATATTATTTCTATTCTGCTAAAGGATTCATAAGCCTCATGAAGAGAATCAGCAAAGTAAGAATTCTCCGCATAATTCAGATATGTTTTCAACTTAAATGTTAACTTTAAAATGACTTTGGGCCAGCCACGGTGACTCACGCCTGTGATCCCAGCACTTTGGGAGGCCGAGGCAGGTGGATCACTTGAGGTCAGGAGTTCAAGACCAGCCTGGCCAACATGGTGAAACTCCATCTCCACTAAAATAAAAATAATCTGGACATGGTGGCATCTGCCTGTAGTCTCAGCTACTCAGGAGGCTGAGGCAGGAGAATTGCTTGAACCCCAGAGGAGAAGGTTGCAGTGAGCTGAGATTAATCGAAAGATATAATTGAATTTTTTTTATCTTTTAGTTGTCATTTTATAGCTCCCCACCGCAGCTGCCCCCCACCCTTCCCTTCGATGACAATGTTTGCAGGCTTCAGGGGGACCAGGGAACAAAGCTGGGGCCTGGCAGCCCCACTATGCTGCTAGCTGGGGAGAACAAGTCACAATTACAAATTATCACAACAATTAGCGCCTGTACTTGGGGGATCTGCAAATTGAGGAGGCCCCAGCTCCTCATTGTACAGGAGTCTATTTGGCAGTGACCTTGCTCTGGAGACAATGATATTCCTCCAGCCTGAGGGAATTGATGTTGATGAACCCGGTGGCATCAGTTTGTTCATAATCACCCTGCACGTTCATGCTTACCAGCTCCTCGTTGTAGAGACACAGTGGGGACTCCCGGCCGAGGATGTACACCTGACCCTTGAGGACGGACACCTGCACTTTCCCTTCCACTCGCTCCTGGGACTTGGCAATGCAGTGGCGGACAAATTCACACTCAGGGCTGTGCCAGAAACCAGTATACACCAGCTCAGCAAATTTCAAGCCCAGGTCTTGTTTGATTTTGCGCACTTCCTGGCCCATGGTGAAGTCCTCGATGTCTAAATGAGCATGGTAAACGATAGTGCCTGCTGGGGTCTCGTAGATACGTCGGGACTTCATTCCAATGGAGCGGTTCTCCACGATGTCAATACGGCCCACGCCGGGCTTGCCCGCGGCTTCGTTCAGGTACATGAAGAGCTCCAAGGAGGTCTGGTGGGTGGTGCCATCCTTGACGTTGGTCACCTTCACAGGGACCCCTTTTTTGAACTCGATCTCGAGAATGTCAGGGGTGTTGGGGGCTTTGGCTGGGTCCTGGGTCTTCGTGTAGAGACCTGGAGGCGCTTGGTTCTTGGGGTTCTCCAGGATTCCAGCCTCGTAGCTGATGTGCATGAGGTTCTCATCCATGCTCCACGGGTTCTTGGGAGTGACCGGGATGGTAATCCCGTGTTGCTTTGCGTATTCTATCAGGTCATTGCGGCCCTTGACCCGGTTGTAGAATTCGGGCATCCTCCAAGGAGCAATGACCTTTATCTGGGGGTCCAGCGAGTAGCAGGTGAGCTCAAACCGGACCTGATCGTTCCCCTTTCCCGTGGCGCCGTGGGACACATACTTGGCCCCCTCCCGCTGGGCGATTTCCACTTGTTTGCGGGCGATGCAAGGCCTGGCGAGAGAGGTGCCCAGGAGGTAGCGGTCCTCATACAGTGCGCTGGACTGGATGGCCGGCCAGATGAACTCCTCCACAAACTCCCTGCTGACATCCTTGGGGCTTTTTGGCCCCAAGCTTCAGTGCCTTCTTCCTGGCTTCCTCGAAGTCTTCCTTCTGGCTAATGTTGGCCAGATGGGCAATGACGTCATAGCCTTGTTCCTTCAGCCACACGAGGATGCACGAGGTGTCCAGGCCGCCACTGTAGGCCAGAACCACGGAGCCTTTGCTGGACATAGCGTCGGGCTCAGGCAGCGGTGGCAGGCGGCAGAGCAGGCGAATTTTTTCTGAAATGAGAGCCAGAGCAGTTGAGCTACACAACTCAGTACAGAATTTCCTTTAGTCATGAGGTATGACTTCTGGAAAAGGAATCACTTCATTTATTCGTTCATGCATGTATTCATTCATTCAGTAAAAAATTATTGTGTGATATATATATTAAGTAATTTTTTTTTTTTTTGGAGACAGAGTTTTGCTCTTATTGCCCAGTCTAGAGTGCAGTGGCGCAATCTCAGCTCACTGCAACCTCCACCTTCCAGTTTCAAGCAATTCTCCTGCCTCAGCCTCCCAAGTTGCTGGAATTACAGGCGCCCGCCACCATGCCCAGCTAATTTTTTTGTATTTTTAGTGGAGACAGGGTTTCACCATGTTGGTCAGGCTGGTCTCGAACTGCTGACCTCGTGATCCACCTGGCTTGGCCTCCCAAAGTGCTGGGATTACAGGCGTGAGCCACCACGCCCCGCCCTATTTATTAAATAATTTAACCTAAGAACCTAAGACACCTAAAGAATAAGTAGGAGTTACCAAAGCAAAAAAAAAAAAAGTTATATGATAAAAACACAAATCATATTACTCTCTTCCTTAAAACTTCCTATGGCTTCCCATTGTACTTAGAATAAAACTCACACTCCACACTTCCACAGCAAAAAGTCCCTGCATGATTGGGTTCCTCCTGTCTGTGCCTCTTGCTTCAACTCCTATTAGATAGAGTTTGGGGTTCAAGGAATCAAACCTGTGAAAGGAAGTGGCAGATAGCAGGACTGGGCAGAGTGGGAAGTCAAACTGCAATGCAGGCCCTGCAAAGACTCAGTCAACCCAACAGGAAGCTCTAGGTGAGAAATGCCCATCAGGTTGCCCCACATGAGGCTGAAAATACTCTGCCTTTGTACTCTCTTGTTTATTCACTAGATTCACTGGATCACCCAGGAAGGGGTGATCTTGGGTAAGGTCATATGCCAAATGATCCTGAAATGCAGGCTCTATTAGATTTTTTGAAGAATATAAAAATCTTAGCTCTGAGAGAGCAGGCTTCCTACTGATCATTGTTTTTGGAAAACAAACAAACTTCCTTTACTTAGGACCTTGAAAGCAAAAGTCCTGCCTTCACTTTAGCTTGCTCAGGAGCTGGGTATTTGTCTCTGCAGGTGCTGGCATAGGTCTCTGCAGCTGAGGCAGGCCCTGACATAGCTGCCAGTGGAGGCTGTTTACTGACTGTACTCCCTGTAGGTGGGCAGAAAGTCCTACCTTGGAGAGCGGATGTGGAGGGCCATCTCCACGTCTTTCCCACAAGTCTAAAATCTGAATCTCTCCTGGGTCTTATCTCTCACTGCACACACATCATACCATGGAACTATTTCCAAAGGCCCTATCCTCATGCATAGTAAAATCCCTCTAGATTAATCAGTTCTCCTTATCCTAGTACCTTCTAATTAAATTTCTGTGTCTTATAAATTGCCGGAGTAGCAGGCAGGTGTTGGAGGAAATATGTTCCCACTTTAGGAAATCTGAGATACTAAGAGAGAAGACTGTACTATATATATAGTATCAGAAATAACATCACCAAGCAGTAGAAGGGCAGCATTCATGATTCTGTCTTTGTATTCTCGTGGAAAGGGTTGCTCTGTGATTCTATCTCCAGGTACTGAATATATGTGGCTTTGAGGGTTCTTTATTATTATTATTTTTATTATTTTTGAGACAGACTCTCGCTCTGTCACCCAGGCTGGAGTGCAGTGACACAGTCATAACTCACTGCAGTTTTGAACCGCTGGATTCAAGAGATCCTCCTGCCTTAGCCTCCCAGGTAGCTAGGACTACAGCATGTGCCACTATGTCTGGCTCATTTAATCTTTCTTTTTTTGTAGAGATGTGATCTCCCTATGTTGCTCAGGCTGCCCAGGCTGGTCTCAAACTCCTGGGCTCAAGTAATTCTCCTGCTTTGGCCTCTCAAAGTCCTGGTGTAACAGGCATGAGCCGCCATGGCTGGCTGATGATTCATTCTTTGGCATTATGCAGTAAGTACTCTTACTTCCCGTATGGTTTGTGAAGAATAGTATAGGCCTTCCAAATCAGTATTCCTGAGTTGTGTTACCATGACGCCCTCCTCAGTATTAACATTTAGCATTACATTTGATGAATTTGATATATTCTGCAAAATGCATCAGCAATTAGATACTATCTGGCTAAGTTAATGTGACTATTTTTCACAGTGAAAGTCACGCTTTGGTTTCTTTTAACCAAATGCTCTTGTCCCTTTCACGTGCCATCTCCTCATCCAGCTTTGTTAGAGACAGTTCATCAACATTGTGCTACCACCTTTTCAGATATCTTGTTAAATTATAATTTAAATAATGATCTGAACATAAAATGAGATCATCTGAGTGCATTAAGTAGCACGAGTGTGGAAGCATTTCTAGTAGGAGCAAATCTCTCCAGACCGGCATCTTAGGCAAAAATTTTTCTTGACTGAAATCTTCCTCAGGCCAATGAATACCAAATTTAGATTTTGCTGGGCTCTTGCTGTTCTTAACTTAGAACATGATTAAGTCAATTACTTCTGAATTTATCCATAAATTCTTTACATTGTCTTTAATATTTAATACAAAAACAAGGGAGTTAAACTACATTAATTACTAAATGTTCTTGATTTAATACTGGATTTGGTAATATAAAATATGCAAATAACCCTGAGCTAAATTTTGACGCTGAAGAGCTGATCCTTCTTTAAATGTCTTTAACAACACAGCTTGTAGATTTGCAAAGGTACTCAAGAAACTAACCTACATCTTTTCTAAAAAAATAGAGGCAGGGTCTCAGTGTGTCACCCAGGGTGGCATGCAGTGGTGTGACAATAGCTCACTCAGCCTCAAACTCCTGGGGTCAAGCAATCCTCCCGCCTCAGTGTCCGGAAGTGTTGGGATTACAGGTGTGAGGCACCTGGCCTAACCTACACCTTTTTGTGTATGTATGCATACAACTATGCAGTGCTCTGTTGCAAGCGAAATGATCCTGAATTGCATGCCCTCTCAGATTCTTTTGAAGGATATCAAAATCTTAGCTCTGAGAGAGCGGGCTTCCTACTGATAATTGTTTTTTGAAAACAAACCAACAAACAAACTTCTTTTACTTAGGATCTTGAAAGCAAAAGTCCTTCCTTCACTTTAGCTTGCTCGGGGGCTGGGTATTTGTCCTATTTGTGTCAGGCACTAGAGGGGAGTGTGACATCATACAAGTGCTGGGTTCTGCCCTAAGAATCAGAAGACCAACTGTGTGCCCACTGGTATGCCCAAATACAGTGAAAAAGTACAGCAAAGGAGGGCTTAGACAAATATTTTCCCAAGAATGAAGTTGGACAACCATGGCTTCTCAAAATCGACTGAGACCTACAGTTTTACCCAAAAATTTCCAATGTGGGATTTTGATCCTTTTTGAGTGACAGCAACCTTCAAATGACTGGATTTTCATAGCTTTATTTTATTATTTATTTATTTTTTCATTATTATTATTTTTTTGAGATGGACTCTCTCTCTGTTGCCCAGGCTGCAGTGCAGTGGCGCAATCTCAGCTCACTGTGACCTTTGCCTCCTGGGCTCAAGCAATTTTCCTACCTCAGCCTCCCGAGTAGCTGGGATTACAAGTGCCTGCCACAAAACCTGGCTGATTTTTGTATTTTTAGTAGAGATGGGGTTTTACCATGTCGGCCAGGCTGGTCTTGAACTCCTGACCTCAGGTGATCCTCCTGCCTTGGCTTTCCAAAGTGCTGGAATTACAGGTATGAGCCACCGGGCCCGGCTGATTTATTTTATTTTATTTTTTATTTTTATTTTTAAATTTTATTTATTTATTTTTTTGAGATGGAGTCTCGCTCTGTCGCCCAGGCTAGAGTGCAGTGGCGCGATCTCAGCTCACTGCAAGCTCCGCCTCCCAGGTTCAGGAAAAGGTACTCAAGAAACTAACCTACATCTTTTCTCATCCTGCCTCAGCCTTCCGAGTAGCTGGGACTACAGGCGCCTGCCACCACCCCTGGCTAATTTTTTGTATTTTTTAGTAGAGACGGGGTTTCACTGTGTTAGCCAGGATGGTCTCGATCACCTGACCTCATGATCCACCCACCTCGGCCTCCCAAAGTGCTGGGATTACAGACGCGCGCTACCGCGCCCAGCTGATTTATTTTATTTAAAAATAATATACGGGCCAGGTGTGGTGACTCATGCTTGTAATCCCAGCACTTTGGGAGGCTGAAGCAGGAGGATCACTTGAGTCCAGGGGTTCAAGATCAGCCTGGCCAACACAGTGAGACCTCGTCTCTACTAAAAATAAAATATTAGCCAGCTGTGTCCTGCATGCCTGTGCTCCAGCTACTCAGGAAGGGGAGGTGGGAGGATTGCTTAAGCCCGGGAAGCCCGCCTGGGCTAGAGTAAGACTCTGTCTCAAAAACAAAACAAAACCAAAAAAGATATACGCTTTCTTTTTTAAAAAAGAAAGCCAAACGATATAGAAAAAGTCAAACAAAATAGGAAACTACAAAGAAGAAAATAAATACCAACGGAAATCATGCTATATACTTCTATCATGTGGGGGGGCACTTATTCAGATATCTCTCTTTCATTCTCTGTCCACTTACAGAAATATGCACACAGTTTTTAAAGCATGGAGTAATACTCTACCTGCTGTTTCTGGAGTAGTATTGTTGTTGACAGAGTGACATCTTTCAGTGGCAGATGACTTGATTCTTGGTGGTAAAACAAGCGGTTGGTTATAAGTATGGGGTCTCATCGTGCCTAGGTTAACATTTCTTTTCCACTCACTATGTGCCACTGAGTAAGGGATTTAACCCATCTCTCTGTGCCTCAGTTTCCTTATATACAAAAGTGGGGACGATAATATTACCTACCTCAGAGAGTTGGTGTGAAGGTTATATCAGATCATATATTTAAGTACTTACTTAAGACAGTACCTGGAACATAGTAAGTACTTACTACATTTTAACTGTTGTTCTTAACAAAATAAGTTTTAACTTCATAGTAACAATAAGGGGTTTTTAAATATAAAAGTGGAATCTTTTTAAAAATACTTTTCACCATATTTCAAAGCCATTCTTTTAACATAATTTATTACTCTTTTTGCACACAACTATATACATTATCCACTGAAATTAGTATTTGCAGGTAACTACCCTTTTGCGGAGGCCTACTTAAAAACTATCCTGTTGAACACAAGGTACCTTTAAGTGAGACAGTTTTACATGGGCTTCCTTTATAAGACATTAGTCCAACTAAAAATCCTTGTTAATTATTAAACCCTTACGTATTACAGGAATACCTGACACTGCAGATTGAAAACAGTGTTTGTCTCTCAAGTTAAACCAACAAGCTGATAGAAAAATGTAGTTATCAAGAGATTTTTAAAACTTCAATCCTTTTTCTCTTATAGTTAGTGAAGAGAGTAGAATATCTCCTGTTTTGGCTGACATCTCTGCAACCTGAACAATTGGCTTAAACCTCACTTGGGATTCCCGGTTTCTTGTTTTAGCATGGCGAAATTTGGCGTTCACAGAATCCTTCTTCTGGCTATTTCTCTGACAAAGTGTCTGGAGAGTACAAAACTGCTGGCAGACCTTAAAAAATGTGGTGACTTGGAATGTGAAAGTAAGTTTGCTTCCCCCGCTTCTTCTCCTCCTAAATTGAGGCTCTGAAATGACATAGAATCTTATTGTGGTCATGCATGATAAAAATGAGTATTGATATCATTGAGAAATATTTGGATTATGAAGTATAGCTTGGTATAAAAAAGAAATGTTGGAAGCAAAGCATTTTGTGGTAGTATTTAATGCAAATATACAAATAGCAAAAATCAGTCTGCTATAGAAATATATCAGAAGTTAAAAAACTACTCAGCTCTTTTACTATTTTTAAAGATAAATCTAGGAGTCTCTGAGCCTATTCTGGCTCAGAAGGCTGCCCATTTAAAAAAAAAGATAAATCTAATTGATTCATATAAAAAAAGACATGAGGCTAATTTGATAGGCCTTTATTGATGAAGGACTTCTACTTTTTAGCTTCTGTTTCACACTCAGAGCTTTGTGATTCTCATGACGTTCCTAAAAAGTGTTTTTATTTCAAACCATCATGATTTATTCTTCTAAACTTTACCAAATGTTAATCATTTCTGTGTTATTTATTATGTAAAAATACTGAAATCAGGGCTAGAATATAAATTTTTTATTTATATCATTGAATATAAAGCTTTCTTTACTATAAATGGAAATTAATTTCCATTCCATTGCTAAAGAACTTATTTTCTTAGTTTTATGGTGCAAAATAAATTACATCCCAATATATTAGAGTTGCTTTAAATAACTTCTGCCTCCCAGGTTCAAGTGATTCTCCTGTCTCAGCCTCCCTAGTTGCTGGATTTATAGGCGCACGCCACCACACCCGGCTAATTTTTTGTATTTTAGTAGAGATGGGATTTCACTGTGTTGCCCAGCCTGAGCTCAGGGAATCCACCCACCTCAGCCTCCCAAAGTGCTAAGATTACAGGCATAAGCCACCACGCCCAGCTGTGAGAATTACTTCTAATTTGCAACATGAAAATTAAAAATGAAAAATGTTATTAGTATAAACATAAATAACTTTTAAGTAATAATTTTGAGTAAACATTCTTCCTTAACTTTTTGGACATATAATGTAATATATGGAGAAGTTTACTAGATGATGTTTTATTATCATAATAATCTTTTGCTGGGTGTGGTGGCGTGCACCTGTAATCCCAGCACTTTGAGAGACTGAGGTGGGAGGGTCACTTGAGTCCAGAAGTTTGAGACCAGCCTGGACAACACAGTGAGACTTCATATCTACAAAAAATCAAAAAAGTTAGCTGGGCATGGTGGCACAAGCTATAGTCCCAGCTACTAGGGAGGCTGAGGTGGGAGGATGGCTTAGACCTGGGAGGTGGAGGCTGCAGTCAGCTATCATTATGCCAGTGCACTCTAGCCTGGGCAACAGAACAAGACCCTGCCTCAAAAAAATATATATAAAGAAAAAAAAAATCAGGCCGGGCGCGGTGGCTCACGCTTGTAATCCCAGCACTTTGGGAGGCCGAGGTGGGCGGATCACGAGGTCAGGAGATCGAGACCACGGTGAAACCCCGTCTCTACTAAAACTACAAAAAATTAGCCGGGCATGGTGGCGGGCTCCTGTAGTCCCAGCTACTCGGAGAGGCTGAGGCAGGAGAATGGCGTGAACCCGGGAGGCGGAGCTTGCAGTGAGCCAAGATTGTGCCACTGCACTCCAGCCTGGGTGACAGAGCGAGACTCCGTCTCAAAAAAAAAAAAAAAAAAAAAAAGAAAAAAAAAATCTTTCTTTCCCTCTTTATGTTACAATCTCATTTTCGTTTCCTTAGGGCCAGACATAGAACATGAAAAGGGAACATTCAAATTTATAGAAATTTATAATGTTATTTTAACTTTAATTGCATGACAATAAAAATATCTCATTTTACGTATGTTAGTATAATTATAATAGATAATATGGTGTGTATATTACTTCATGTGTTGAACTGCTGAATCTGGCTTATGTGGCTGTGATTCGTTCATGGTTATTGCGGGCCTACTACATGTTGGGTGGGGCAGGGGGCAGGGGCTATGCACCTAAGGGGAATAAAATGAGATGTAAGATAAGTTTCTTCCCCTTCAGAAAATTTAATTTTAGTGAAAGATGACAAGACAGGTTAAATGAAACAGTAAATAGTGATGCAGCCTTGTAAGGATAATAGGTAAGATTAAAGTTCAGAGAAAGGGCAATTGCAGTAGGCTGGAATAATCAGGCTGCCTCATAGGGGAAGCAGGACATGACTTAAGCATGAAGGGGGCAAAATCGTGTCTAGGTTGGGGAAAGGGCAGAAAGAAAAGCTCCGAATAAGGAAGGGGATTTTGCAGTGAGAAGAACCTCAGGGCAAATCGGGCTCCACTAGGGCTGTGTGACCAATTCTCTGAGCCTTCACTAAAGGCTCATTTATTAGACTGAGGTGAAATTATTTACCTCATATATCTGTTTTGAGGATTTAATAAAATAAAAATATGAGAGCACTTATCATAATGCCTAGAATATGGTAAGTGCCAGGAAGAAAACTGATTATCTTTTGTCCTTTCCTACAGACTAGAGAATGATAATGATATGTTCTAGGGACAATGGATAAACAAGCTTGAGTGTAGCCAAGTCTGTGTGAAGGGACAGGAAGAGGTCCTTTCAAGTAGAGAAATGGGACCAGGTTATGGACAGCCTTGGATACCAGGCCCAGAGGCTTAGACTCGATTCTGCGTGTAGTGGGAAGGCTATGTAGGTTTTTGAGGCCATAAATGATATAAAGAAATTAGCATTTGGAAACACATAGGATGGATTGAGGGAGAGCAAGATGAAAGGGGGAGAAATATCATTTTAATTTAAAATGTGTATTTTTCTTTACATGTTTTACATAGCTTTAATAAGCAGAGTCTCAGCCATGAGAGATTACAGAGGACCTGACTGCCGATACCTGAACTTCACTAAGGGAGAAGAGATATCTGTTTATGTTAAACTTGCAGGAGAAAGGGAAGATTTGTGGGCAGGAAGTGTAAGTAACAACTTTTAAAAATTGAATGCGGAATAAATGACCAACTTGCACAAGGATTCCTTCCTTTTCTTTTCTTTTTTTTGGAAACAGGGCCTGGCTGTGTCACCTAGGCTGGAATGCAGTGGTGCAATCACAGCTCACTACAACTTCCAACTTCCAAGTCCTGAGCTCAAGCCGTCCTCCCACCTCAGCCTCCTGAGTAGCTGGGGCTACAGGTGTGTGTCACCACACCTGGCTAATTTTTGTATTCTTGTATTTTTGTATTCTTGGTATTCAGCTTTTCACTCTGTTGTCCAGGCTGGTCACAAACTCCTGAGCTAAAGTAATCTGCCTGCTTCGGCCTCCCAAAGTGCCAGGATTACAGGTGTGAGCCACTGCACCCGGCCAAGGATACCTGCTTTTCATCTTTAAAGAAACGTTAAGAATTTCAAAACACTGTATATATATTAAGAACTCTTAACGTATTTAAACAAACAAAAATGATCATGTTCAGTGGTGGTTCCAATATTTCTATAAAAGAGGCTTTTTGGGAAGGCAGTATGGTTGGGATGGATGGCTGAGAGAATGCCTTGAATTTATTTTTACATAGCATGCAGTGTTTTTAAAATTAGATTTTTATATTTATTTGGAGGGACTTCATATTATGGGATGGCTAGGCAACCCCAGTCATTTCTTAGTGCTGCCAATGGTCAAGGTTTTTGTTTGTTTGTTTTTTGAGACAAAGTCTCACTCTTGTTGCCCAGGCTGGAGTGCAGTGGCGCGATCTCTGCTAACTGCAACCTCCGCCTCCCGGGTTCAAGCAACTCTCCTGCCTCAGCCTCCCGAGTAGCTGGGATTACAGGCGCGTGCCACCACGCCCGGCTACTTTTTGTATTTTTAGTAGAGAAGGGGTTTCACCATGTTGGTCAGGCTGGTCTCAAACTCCTGACCTCAGGTGATCCACCCGCCTTGGCCTTCCAAAGAGCTGGGATTACAGGCATGAGCCACTGCGCCCTGCCAATGGTCAAGTTTTAAAGCGACTGCAAAGTTTTAGTTAATCAGATTAAAAGACATGTCTTTCTCAGCAAATGAAGGGCTGAGTTGTTACTGAAGAGATCCCCAGAAAGGTTGGTAGCTAGGGAAGCTAGGTATATACGTTTTTTTTTTTTTTTTTTTTTTTGAGACAGCGTCTCGCTCTGTCACCCAGGCTGGAGTTCAGTAGTGCGATTTCAGCTCACTGCAACCTCTGCTTCCCGGGTTCAAGTGATGCTCATGCTTCAGCCTCCCGAGTAGCTGGGATTACAGGTGCCTGCCACCACGCCTGGCTAATTTTTGTATTTTTAGTAGTGACGGGGTTTCACCATGTTGGCCAGGCTGGTCTGGAACTCTTGACCTCCGGTGATCCACCTGCCTTGGCCTCCCAGCGGGCTGGGATTACAGGCGTGAGCCACCATGCCCGGCCCTAGGTGTGTAAGTTCTTTTTTTTTTTTTTTTTTTGAGACGGAGTCTCGCTCTGTCGCCCAGGCTGGAGTGCAGTGGCGCAATCTTGGCTCACTGCAAGCTCCGCCTCCCGGGTTCACGCCATTCTCCTGCCTCAGCCTCTCCGAGTAGCTGGGACTACAGGCGCCCGCCACCACGCCCGGCTAATTTTTTGTATTTTTAGTAGAGACGGGGTTTCACCGTGGTCTCGATCTCCTGACCTCGTGATCCGCCCGCCTCGGCCTCCCAAAGTGCTGGGATTACAAGCGTGAGCCACCGTGCCCGGCCGGTGTGTAAGTTTTTTATAGAGAAAAATAACAGCTCAGGCCAGGCGCGGTGGCTCACGCCTGTAATATCAGCACTTTGGGAAGCTAAAGTGGGCAGATCACTTGAGGCCAGGAGTTTGAGACCAGCCTGGACAACATGGCAAAACCTCATCTCTGCTAAAAATATAAAAATTAGCCGGGTGTAGTAGTGCATGCCTGTAAATCCAGCTACTTGAGAGGCTAAAGTGGGAGGATCACTAGAGTCTGGAGGTAGAGGCTGCAGTGAACCGTGATTGCACCACTGCACTCCAGCCTGGGTTACAAAGTGAGATCCTGTCTCAAAAACACAAACAAAAACAAAAACAAAACTCCAAACAACAAAAAAACCCAGCTGATAGAGCTTTTTATTTGGCCCAAAGCTTTAGTGTGCTGAAATTCCTAGAAGGTTAAATCATCTCTGAATGTATAACATGCGAAAATTAATGAGTAATACTTTCCATTGAGAAAAGGTTTATATTTGATTGTATCATTATGGTTTATAATGAAAAGGTGCTAGAATAAGCACTTTTACTCCCAAGCTGAACAAGCATGGTCAACTTGATACATGTATCACTTCCATGTTACATATGCACCAGACCTCTTTTTTTGTGTAGCCTCTGTGGTCACTGTTTGAAGGAGCAGATTTTATTTAAAAATTCTGCTTTTCCCATCAGGGGCTATAGGACTGGACTTCTAATTGTCACTGGCCAGAACTGCTTGTCTGGCCTCTGCAGTTCCCAACTTTCCTTACTCTTCTGGTGCCTTTAAAACGCCAGTCTAAGGCCAGGTGTGGTGGCTCATGCCTATAATCCCAGTGCTTTGGGAAGCTGAGGCAGGAGGAACACTTGGGATCAAGAGTTCGAGACCAGCCTGGGCAGCATAGCAAGAATACACACACACACACACACACATACACACACAAATTAGTGGGGTGTTGTGGTACGTGTCTGTAGTCCTAGCTACTTCGGAGGCTGAGGGAGGCTGAGGCGGAAGGACTGCTTGAACCTGGGATTTAGAGTTTACAGTGAGCTATGATTGCACTGCTGCACTCCAGCCGAGGCAACAGAGCAAGACTCTGCCTCTATTAAAAAACAAAAACTAAAAAACAATCTATATCTTGAATTCACTGGAGGCATCCAATGCAGCCGTACAAAAAGTGACATCTTAGGTGTCATAATAGACAAAGAAAGCATTCTTTTTTATTTACTATATGTGAAAATAATGGTTCCACACAAAAGCATTGTTTAATATGTGGAGCCAGGGTAAAGTTTTAGGCACATTTAGTTTTGTGCATTTGATGTTTAGTTCATGCAGTTAGCTGTTTAAGGAACCACGCTGTGGACCCACAGGCTGTCAGTTTCCAAACAGTTGTAGCAACTGGAGAGCTGGACAAATTACAGTTGAGGTATAACGGTGCTGGATTAGAGGACCAAAAGAAATATGTTCTTTAAAACTTTAACAGGGTTAGGAAATGGGCTGAGGGTGGATGTGTAAGCCTTCACCCTTGGGGCACAATCTGCCTGTGCTTGAACCGGGTTAAGAGGATCTCTGTTATCAAGGTAGCCCCAGAAAAGTAGAATGGAACCAAATCCTCCCTGGAGGACTTGTAGACCTTTACTATCATAATGAATCCATTTGTGGCCCTTCAGAATTTAAACCGCCTGTCTGATTTTAACATCCTGAAAACATTGAATATGTCACTACTCCATCTAGCTTGGCTACTGCCACCATTGCCTTGCCTTTTGATGTCCCAGGTCTACTAGTATAAATCTGCAGTTGACCTGGACAAGAAAGGTCGTTAAAGAACAGAACAACGAATAAAATGAGTAAGTGGAACAGGTTTCCTTCTGAAGTGTGAAACAGTGACATTTCATGATTTAGCTCTTTGTTCCTTAAATAAATGCTCTTCTTTTGAATAACAAAAGAATATTATTTCACTCTCTTTTATATGGAAGTTGATAGTCAAGCAATGGTTGCGATTCAGAGTAGATGAAAGCCAAGGACGTGGAACAAAATTAGGTTCAATAATTATTATTGCTTTGATCATTCTTCCTCGATAATCTTTGTTCTTCATTTTGACAGAAAGGAAAGGAGTTTGGATATTTTCCCAGAGATGCAGTCCAGATTGAAGAGGTGTTCATATCTGAGGAAATTCAAATGTCAACTAAAGTGAGTAAAGTCGTTCTCAGTTGTTAATTGAATTTAAAATTTCTTGGTTAAAACAGTTTTCCCAGGTATCAGTGCCTATTGGTTATATACCTTTTATAGTGAATGCTTAAAATAGTTGGCCTGAGAACTTACTCCAGGAATAGCTTGAATATTTGAATAAAATTAAGTAAGACAAATTTGGTGACAGTAAAAGATTTTGCTTTCTGAACAATTAACAGACAGGCAGTAGAGTGTAGTTGTTAAGAACATGGATTCTGGAGATGGACTGAGTTCCAAGTCTGACTCAACCACTTACAAGCTATGTGGCCTGGTATGCCTCAATTTCCTTATCTGTAAAATGGGGGTGCTGAGTATAATATAGTGCTACCTTACATATATTGAAGAATAAATGAGTATACGTAAAGTACATAGAACAGCACTAAGTGCTCAGTAAGTGTTATATATTATTACTCATGCTATTGTCTTACTAAGATAAAAGTTTATTTTCCACCACACTCCTTAGTCTCATATCTGTACCTCCTCTTTTGCTGTTGGAGTTTTTCATGAGCATGATAATGTTGTGCTTCAAGGGAATCAGGAGGTGACTTTTCATTTAATAAACTTGGTTAGCTCATTTAATTCAGATTCTGGGTTAAGCCAATTTACCTTAAATAAGGTCAGTGAGAAGTGGGTCTGTCTAGTTAAACAAACTGCCTATTTTCTGGCTCTTTCCCATTACAAACTCTGGGATTAGCTGTCTATTTACTGTATAATAATTGGTCCCGTCAGTTCTATCTCTAAAATATATCTGGAGTATATTGTCTTCTCTTCAATTCCATTTTCACCCTAATTCAAGGCACCATCATCTCTTGGCTGGAAAGAAGTGGTACAATCAAACTGTACTACAGCCCAGAATTTCTGGGGCTCAAGCAATCCTCCCGCCTCAGCCTCGCCAATGGCTGGGACTACAGGTGTGCCAACACAAGCAGCTTCATCTATTGATTAGAATACCAAATAGCCTTCTAACTATACTTCTTCCCTATACTTTTGCCCTCTTTCAATCCATTCTCCAAACAGTAATGAATCTTGTAAAAACAAAAAATCAGTTATGTCATTCTTTTGGTTAAAGCCCTTTAGTGGCTTTTCACTGGACCTGGAATAAATCCCAGACTTCTTACCCTGGCTTCACAGTCCCACATGATCTGCTCCTGCCTCCTTTGCTGACCCTGTCTCTGGTGCCACTCTCCCCTCACTCACCATGATCCTGGCTAATCTGGATTTTTGACTATTCTTAGAACATGCCAAGCTCTTTCCCAGCCTGGGGACCCAAACAGGCTATTTTTTCTGGTTGGAATGCTTTCCCCAAATACTTCACTTGGCTAGTTCCTTCTTATCCATTAGGCCTGAGATTAAACATCAGTGCCTCCTAGGAAACTTTTGGAAGCAAAGGATATGTTTTAACATCTGGATTATGGTGATGGTAACACAAGTGTATACATTTGTTCAAACGCATACATTCATTATATGCAGTTTATGTATACCAATTATACCTCAATAAAACTGAAATGAAAGTATGCTGAGTTTGAAAATTAAAAATAAAAACCAGTGCCTTGGAGAGGCCTTTCAAGGTGATTCTAAAGGAATTATTGCTTCTTAATCACAGCTGTTTGTTTCCTTCATAGCACTTATTGCATTTTTTTTTTTTTTTTTTGAGATGGCGTTTTGCCTCTTATTGCCCAGGCAGGAGTGTAATGGCGCAATCTGTGCTCACTGCAACCTCTGCCTCCCGGGTTCAAGTGATTCTCCTGCCTCAGCCTTCCAAGTAGCTGGGATTACAGGCACCCGCCACCAAGCCTGGCTAATTTTTGTATTTTTAGTACAGATGGGATTTCACCATGTTGATCAGGCTGGTCTCAAACTCCTGACCTCAAGTGATCCACTCGCCTCGGCCTCCCAAAGTGCTGGAATTACAGGTGTGAGCCACTGCACCTGTCCTCATTTATTGCAATTTACAATTAGTTTTCTCTGTTGTTTACTGCAGAATCCCAGCACCTAGCACAGTGCCAGGCACAAAGTAGCACACAGATGCCTTGAATTCTTATGTCAAGTTCCCTGGGAAACATATATTGAGATGAATCTTTGCATCCACGAAGTTTGCTGGGTAGTACTCTTGGGAATAGCATCTGTGAAGAACAAAAGAAAAAGCGGGACTTGGCTGGGCACCGTGGCTCACACCTGTAATCCCAGCACTTTGGGAGGCCGAGATGGGCGGATCACTTGAGGTCAGGAGTTCAAGACCAGCCTGGCCAACATGGTGAAACCCCGTCTTTACTAAAAATACAAAAATTAGCTGGGTGTGGTGGTGCATGCCTGTAATCCCAGCTACTTGGGAGGCTGAGGCAGGAGAATTGCTTGAACCTGGAAGGCAGAGGTTACAGTGAGCCAAGATTGCTCACTCCACTGCATTCCAGCCTGGGCGACAGAGTGAAAATTTGTCTCAAAAAAAAAAAAAAAAAAAAAAAGAAGAAGAAAAAGAAAAAAGAAGCATCATGACCAGGCAGACAGATAAGTCAAATTGTGATGTAGTTGCAGTGAAGGTCTCAGTTGATTTCCTAAGGAGCCCTGGAGCTGGAATGGCCCTTTGGAGTTGTCTTTAATAGAGAGAGAGGCAAGATGATTTGGGGCTTTTATGCCCACATTTCTCATTGTATCTGGGGTACTGTAACTTTGGGTTGGGATATGGGTGTATTTACTAGAGACAGTTACTATTCTAAACACTTGACTCATTTAATCCTCACAACACCTCGGTAAAATAGGTACTGTCAATTTCCTTGGAGGATTCAAGGAGGAAATTTCCCTCTGAAAGTCAGATGAAAAGTCAACTTGCAAAAGGAAGATTAATAAGTGAAAAGGCATACAAATTTATTTGATCACAATTTTACGTGGCACAGGAAACTTCAGAATGAAGAACCAGGCTGGGGGTGGTGGCTCATGCCTGTAATCCCAGCAGTTTGGGAGGCCAAGGCAGGTGGATCACCTGAGGTCAGGAGTTTGAGACCAACCTGACCAATATGGTGAAACCACGTCTTTACTAAGAATACAAAAATTAGCCAGGTGTGGTGGTGTGCGCCTGTTTTCCCAGCTACTTGGGAGGCTGAGACAGGAGAATTGCTTGAACCTGGGAGGCAGAGGTTGCAGTGAGCAGAGATCGTGCCACTGCACTCCAGACTGGACGACAGAGCAAGTCTCCATCTCAAAAAACAAACAAGAAAAAGAATGAATACCCAAAGATACAGAGGAAACTGTCCATTTTTATGCTTAGCTTCAATAAAGTATGGATAGCCCTGTAGAGATATGACTGAACAAAAAGGGTATGATCTAATGCAGTAGACTGAGTGGAGGAACCCAGAAAAGCCTGTCGGTCTAGATTCTCCTTGGCTTTGCTGAGCATGCATTGCATCTTTCTGGCTATAGGGCAGGGCCTTCCCTGGAATGGGGGTCTTATGCCCTACAATCAAATAAGGTAGGTCAGATAATTTATGAATAGCTTTGCATAGAAAAGAGGAGGAAAAATTAGAGTAATAATTTTAGATTATATGGCTGGCTTTGGAGAAAAGGGGTTCTGGTTTCTATGACCTGCCTTGGGAAAGAGGGATTCTACTTTCTATGACTAGCCTCAGGGGAAAATGAGACTGAGAGGTGGAGAATAGGAGAAGGTCAGAAAAGAATTTTGCTTTTGATGCCTTCATTTCAGGAGTATTTCTGAGCCCCAACATCCTCATCTTACAGATGAAGGAGACTGAAGCATAGAAAGATCATAAAATTCACCCAAGGTCACAGAGGTAGTAGATGGCAGGGTTGGGCATTGAACCCAAAGAGTTTGACTCCAGAGTCTGTTCTTAATCATGTACTAGACTGCAGTGCCAAGTATATATTGTAAAATTGCAATTCTAAAGCTTATTCTTTAAAAAACCTAAACTTTATTCTCATTTCATAATGGTAATATCCAAAGGCAGCACACATCACTATTTCTAACATTCGGATTAAAAAAAAAGTCTTCATCATGTTTTTTCTTAATGATTTGGTGGTTCTGTGAGATGAGCAAGTAGATCCTCACTTCCACTGGCTGTATGCAATATCTCAATAAATGACGTCAAATTGTTTTAGTGCACCTTTTTTTTTTTTAAAAAAAAAAACAACAGGTTCTCACTCTGTCACCCAGGCTGGAGTGCAGTGGCACAATTATAGCCCACTGGAGCCTCAACCTCCCAGGCTCAAGTGATCTTCCCACCTCAGCTTCCAGAGTAGCTGGGACTACAGCGCATGCCGCTATGCCTGGCTAATTTTTGTATTTTTTTTGTAGAGACAGGGGTTCTCCATGTTGCCCAGGCTGGGTATAAACTCCTGGGCTCAAGCAGTCTGCCCACTTCAGCCTCCCCAACCATTGGGATTATAGGCATGGGCCACCGCACCTAGCTAACTTTTTTTTTTTTTTTTTTAAAGACAGGATCTTGCCCTGTTGCTCAGGCTGGAATGAAGTGGTGCAATCATGGCTCACTGCAGCCTTGACCTCCTGGGCTCAAGTGCTCCTCCTGCCTTGGCCTCCCAAAGTGCTGGGATTACAGGCATAAACCACTGTGTCCAGCCTTTTGGTGCAACTTTTAGCAAGGTTTTCATGCTTTAGAGCAGAGGTGTCCAATCTTTCGGTTTCCCTGGCCCACCCTAGAAGAAGAAGAATTATCTTGTGCCACACATAAAATACACTAACACTAATAAAGCTGATGAGCTAAAAAGAAATATTGCAAAAAAAATCCCATAGTATTTTTTTAAAGTTTATGAATTTTTGTTGGGCCACATTCAAAGCCATCCTGGGCTGCACGCAGCCTGTAGGCTGCAGGTTGGACAAGCTTGCTTTAGAGTCTCCGGTCTGTCTGAGCTATAACTATACGCTGTGAAATTCCCCTGTTAGTCAATGTTGTGCTGCTATAACAGAATACCAGAGACTGGATAACTTATAAAGAAAATAAATTTATTTCTCACAGTTCTGAAGGCTGAGAAATCTTCTTGAAGCAACATCTCATACTGGAAGGCAAGATGGGGAGAAAGGGAGAGAGAGAGGGCAAGACAAGCGCCGAACTGGGTGTCCTTTTATAAGGGAACCCACTCCTGTGATAACAAGCCCGCTCACGTAGTAATAGCATTAATCCCACCCATTCTGCCCTTATGGACTGATCATCTCTCACCAGCCCTCATCTGTCAACAATATTGCATTTGGGATTAAGTTTCCAATATACGGTTTTTGGGGACACAGTCAAACCATAGAACCCTACCTCAAATCACTGCAAGCACACATGCGTTCAGTCAGTGTGTTCTTAGGAGGTACAAGATTTTGTGGATATGCATGCCTTTTCATCAGATTTTGTTTGCAGAATACACTGAAAGCATTGATTGCCTCTGCTTCTCAAAAATTTCAACTATTTTTTAAAATTTTTATTTATTTATTTATTTATTTATTTTTGAGACAGAGTCTCACTCTGTCACCCAAGCTGAAATGCATTCGTGCGATCTTGGCTCACTGCAACCTCTGCCTCCTGGGTTCAAGCAATTCTCCTGCCTCAGCCTCCCAAGTAGCTGGGACTACAGGCGCCCACCACCATGCCTGGCTAATTTTTGTATTGGGGTTTCGCCATGTTGGCCAGGCTGGTCTCGAACTCCTGAGCTCAGGCAATCCACCCGCCTGAGCCTCCCTAAGTGCTGGGATTACAGTTGTGAGCCACCATACCCGGCCCCAAAATTTCAACTATTTAAAAACAAAGAAATCATAATGGGCCTGGTGTGGTGGCTCACATTTGTAATCCCAGCACTTTGGGAGGCTGAGGCGAGATGAATGCTTGAAGCCAGAAGTTCAAGCTCGGCCTGGGCAACATAGACTCTATCTCCACAATTTTTAAAAATTAGCTGGATATAGTAACAGCTACTGGGGAGGCTGAGGAGGGAGGATTGTTTGAATCCTAGAGTTCAAGCAAGCTGTGAGCTATGCTCCAGCCTGGGCAGCAGAGCAAGACCCTGTCTCTAAAAACAAACAAACAAAAAACCATAATGTAAAAGGTTTTTCATTTATGTTTACATAATTAGCCTTGAAGTCAGTTGTGATACAAGTGTTTGAGTTTTTGCTCTGCTGTTGAGCTAGTCATGTGTCTTGGGAATATCATAATCATCCATTTTAAATGACACAGGGAGAAACAAGGAGCTCTAGTACATTCATGTTAATCATATACATATTTTTTCCTTTTAGGAATCTGACTTTCTTTGTCTTCTTGGAGTAAGTTACACATTTGACAATGAAGATAGTGAATTAAACAGTGATTATGGTGAAAATATGTATCCTTATGAAGAAGATAAAGATGAAAAATCTAGTATATATGAAAGTGATTTTCAGATAGAACCTGGATTTTATGCAACTTATCAAAGTACTTTGTTTGAAGACCAAGTTCCAGCATTAGAGGCTCCTGAAGATATCGGAAGTACCAGTGAATCAAAAGACTGGGAAGAAGTAGTTGTTGAAAGTATGGAACAGGATCATATTCCAGAAGTGCATGTCCCACCATCTTCAGCTGTGTCTGGAGTCAAAGAATGGTTTGGATTGGGAGGAGAACAAGCTGAAGAGAAAGCTTTTGAATCAGTTATTGAACCTGTACAAGAAAGCTCATTTCGGAGTAGAAAAATAGCAGTGGAAGATGAGAATGACCTAGAGGAATTAAATAATGGTGAGCCTCAAACAGAACATCAGCAAGAATCTGAATCAGAAATTGATTCAGTGCCAAAGACACAGTCTGAACTAGCATCTGAGTCAGAGCACATTCCCAAACCTAAACCCGCTGGTTGGTTTGGTGGTGGATTTACAAGTTATTTAGGTTTTGGAGATGAGGATACAGGGCTTGAATTAATAGCTGAAGAAAGCAATCCACCACTACAAGATTTTCCCAATTCCATATCATCTGATAAAGAAGCCACAGTTCCATGTACAGAAATATTAACAGAAAAAAAAGACACACTCACTAATGATAGCTTGAGTCTCAAGCCAAGTTGGCTTGATTTTGGTTTTGCTATACTAGGCTTTGCATATGCCAAGGAAGAGAAAATTATGTCAGATGACAGGAAAAATGAAGAAGATGGTGGGGCAGATGAGCATGAACATCCTCTAACAGGTGAATTAGACCCTGAAAAAGAACAAGAAATAGAAATGATAAAAATTATAGAAACAGAAGATCAAATAGACAAGAAACCAGTCTTAGAAAAAACAGACGAATCTGATACTATACCATATTTGAAAAAGTTTTTGTATAATTTTGACAACCCTTGGAACTTCCAGAACATTCCAAAGAAAACAGAATTGCCATTTCCCAAACAGATACTGGATCAAAATAATGTAATTGGAAATGAAGAAACTGAAGAATTTTCCATTTATAATTACCTCACAGATAATACAAAAGTTATGATGTTCAAAAGTTCATACAGTCCGTCAGGTTGGTATGAAAATATTTATATTAGCATTTATTTTATTTTTAAACATAATTTATTTTTATAAGTGCAAATCAGATGAAAAAGTCCAGGAATCCACGTTTTTCAAAATACTTAGCTTTTTCATCAATTTCCGGTTTACTCTGGAATTTAGATCTTAATATTATAAAATAAAATCTCAACAGAAAAACAATGATTGGAGATCTAAAGATGTTCCAAGAAAATCTTAAAGTATTTTACAATAAATTTTAATTTTTATCAAAATATTGTATGTAAATAGTTTAAAATTTGAAATAGTGCTAAGGCATATTTTTTTTTGACAAAAGCAATTTCTGTTCTCTCCATCTACCTCCACTCCTACTGCTTTCCCAGAGACAGTAATTTTCTTTTTTTGTTTTTAAAGCAGTATCTTTTTAGTATTTAAGAGTTTTCTAAATAGAATCTTTATACTGTCCTGCTTTGATTATCCTATTTTAGATAATGTCTATTGATTTCCTATTCTGGTAGGTGTGGATTTTCTCATTCACATTCGCTGTTTAGCCCAATAACACCTTCCCAGTACAACTATATGTGAATGATTTTCTGAGAAACCTAAGCTAAGGGAAACTTTTTTTTTTTTTTCAGACAGGGTCTCACTTTATCGTCTAAGCTGGAGTGCAGTGGCATGATCTCAGGTCACCACAGCCTCGACCTCCTGGGCTCATGCAATTCTCTCACCTTAGCCTCCCAAGTAGCTAGGACTATGGGCACGTGCCAACACAGCCGCTAATTTTTGTATTTTTTATAGAGACGGGGTTTCACTATGTTGCCCATGGTGGTCTCCAGCTCCTGAGCTCAAGCGATCTGCCCCACTCAGCTGCCCAAACTGCTAGGATTACAGGTGTGAGCCATTGTGCCTGGCCAGCTAAGGGAAACTTCAATTAAATAGTTTTGATTATTAAATTAGATCTTATTCTAGGTCTGTAGTTTTGTTTTTCCTGAGAAGAACTATGATAACAAGAGTTTTCTTTTGTTTTTGTTTTGAGAGAAGGTTTCACTCTGTCACCTATCCTGGAGTGCAGTGGTGCAATCACAGTTCAGTGCAGCCTCTATCTCCAGGGTCCGTCTATCCCTCGACCTTGGCCTCCTGAGTAGCTGGGACTACAAGTGTGCACCACTACACCCAGCTAATTTATTTTTATATGTTGTGGAGATGGGGTCTCCTTATGTTGTCCAGGCTGGTCCCAACTCCTAGGCTCAAGGGATCCTCCCACTTCAGCCTCTCAAAGTGCTGGGAATACAGGCATGAGCTACTGTGCCCAGCTGATAACAAGGGTTTTCTTTAAGTTTCAAGGTAATAAGAAAACTCAAGCAAAAAAAAAGGGAAAAAGTTTTCAACTTTCTCCTTCAAGTCCCTCAATTCTGAGAGTTCAACAGTGGGCAACAGAATATAAGATAATACTTTCAGGTCTAGATATCCAGGTATCTAGCAACTCCTATGATTAAAAACATGTGGATGGTATTTTAAGTAGAAAACTTTATGACTTTCTGACATCTCCATCGTTATGACTCTATGATGGACAGAATATAACGCAGCAAATATTGACCAATAATACAAAAACAAACCCTAGAATGACAGAAAAGCTTTCACAGGAAGAGGGCAACAAACTCAGAAGGAAACACATTTCCATTAGAACCAGGTGATTTTTTTGAATTTCCAGAACTATACGTAATACCTTAACATTCCCTAAAATCTGAGCTGTCTACTCAACATCCTCAACCAACATATAGATATTTAGATTCTAACCCTTTTCCAAATGAGAAAGGTGTAGGTGTGATGCTTTTTATGACTAAAAAGCTTAGAGACCTTTTTAGGTTGTTAAAGGCGAATTAAAAGGCAAATTCTCTTGTTCTGAACTTGTTAGATCCTAAAGGAATATTTATGAAAAGGCAGATCACAGTAATTAGAAGGAAGACAGACTACAACCAAACAATATTAGATCCAGAAATCCAGATGATTCCAAAGATTGATATATAAAAATATTTTAGAGCACAATCATAGAAACTCAAGGAATACAAAAGGATTTCACAGAAAAATCACTTTCTTACATTTTATTCAGCTGGGAGTGTTGGTGTGACCCTCTAGTCTCAGCTACTTGGGAGGCTGAGGTGGGAGATCACTTGAGCCTGGGAGTTTTGAGGCTGGCCTGGGCAACACAGTGACACTTTTTCTCTGAAGAAAATATTGGCGGGGTGTGGTGGCTCATGCCTGTAATCCCAGCACGTTGAGAGGCCGAGGCAGGCAGATTACTTGAGGTCAGGAGTTCGAGACCAGCCTAGCCAACATGATGAAACCCTGTCTCTACTAAAAATACAAAAATTAGCCGGGCGTGGTGGTTTGCCCCTGTAATCCCAGCTACTCGGGAGGCTGAGGCATGAGAATCACTTGAACCCGGGAGGCGGAGGTTGCAGCGAGCTGAAATTGCACCACTGCACTCCAGCCTGGGCAATAGAGTGAGACTCAGTCTCAAAAAAAAAAATATGTGGAGATATATATATATTTAAAATTTATCATTTCATATAGAGATACTGGAAGAATTTCTAAAATTGGTAAATAGTTAAATGAGAATAGGATGTTCCTGCAATTTTAACTAGTTTTGAGGAACTTTTATGAAAATATTCAGAAATTCTTTTAAATTTCGGAAAAAAGACGTCATTTATTAACAAAGTGGGTTATTCCAAAACACTACAATATTAAATAAAAACTGAATGAAAAGCAACATGAGATCATGCAAAAATTTGTTTTTAAAAAAGCATCCTGAAAGAGAGATTTCTATAAAGCCACAGGCCCTATTTTCTGGATATTAGAGAAAGAGTTAAACAGCCAATCTTTTCAGATTCCAACAACTCTTTCAGGAAATAACAAATGAAAACTTGATGTAATTATAGTGCATAAGCAAGATGAATCGCTGATCTTGAATCTATGTTTGTGAAAGGCTCAGACTTGAGATAACCACATTTATAGAAAACTAACATACTGATTTAGGAATTTACAAAATGGGTAAATTAGGGAACAGTTATTTATATTACAATGTGAATAACTATTTTACAGAAGGATTCCAATTGTGCATACTTAAATAATGAGTTTCCCCAGTACAGTTAAATATTAAAAATTATTTTATTTGACTTAAAATTCTGCTAATAAGCAATGATAAAGAAAAGCATATCTGTATTTAATATAAATCTTAAAGCTTAGGTTTAATTGTGTAAATAATATCTAAAATATAATTAAATATGAAAATGGTATAGGGAAAATTCATTTTTCTTATATATTTATTTCAAATGCAGTTTAAAACAGTACTTTAAAATAATCAATATAGCTACATATAAATTTGAGCGTAATTATTGAATAATCCTTTTTTTCTTATAGTATTAAACATTATTGTAGATCACTACTTGAGTCCTGTATGTACAATAATCCCTTTGAATTCAGACTGCTGATTTGTATGCTCTTGTTAAGTATTATCCACAGGTGCTATTACTAAATTACTGATATGTGTTTGCTCAATTGGGACTTTCATCTTTTAAACAATGATAAATAAATGAAAGTGTCAAAGTGCTATGTTAAGACTCATAAGTTCAAAGAGCAAAATTAGACATTGAACAATTCACTTACTACTCTTTATTATTGTTTTTCAGGACCACACTGATAGTTTTTTTTAGATATTACACCTTCTGTTTAACAAATGCATACATAGCAGGAATGAAATCTGAAGGGAATCTATGTGTTGCCTTATTCTTAGTCATATGTACTATATATATACATACATAGTACATCAGAATTGTTGACAGTTATGTTAGTTTTAGGGTTTTTTAAAAGTAATTTTTAGGACAAAAAGGCATGTAGAGAATAGAATTATATATAGCTTTTGTAATTCTTCCTTGGCTGAGGAATAAAGAAAACGCTATGTAGTAGGCTGAATAAAAGCCCCCGAAAAGATGACTATATCTTAACCCCCAGACCCTGAGAATATGTTACTTTACATGGTGGAAAGGACCTTGCAGATGTGATTAGGGATCTTGAAATGGAGAGATTATCCTTGTGTGTCTAATATAATTACAAGGCTCCTTATAAGAGGAAGGCAGGGGTATCAGAGTAAGAGAGACAGAGATTAGAAGATGCTACACTGCTGGCTTTGAAAATGCAGGATGGGGCCATGAGTTAAGGAATGCAGGAGGCCTCCAGAAAGTAGAAAAAGCAAGGAAATGGATTCTGCCCTAGAGCCTCCTGAAGGAATGCAGCCTTGACAACTTCAACACCTTGGTTTTAGAATTTCTGACTTCCAGAACTCTAAGAGGATACATTCGCATTGTTTAAACCACCAAGTTTTGGTAATTTATTTTACTAGCAATAGGAACTAATACAGGATACAATTTATGTTTTAGTGTATCCTTTCTTTAACGAAGTATCATAATGGCCTACAAAAGTTCAGAAAAATGACCTGCCTAGACAGCAAAAGGGGAGCCCTCAACAAAGCAAGTATTTTGGAAAAACACATTTCTTTTTATTTATTTGTAGATATGGTCTCTAACATAGAGTTACCTACGAGAATTCACGAAGAAGTATATTTTGAACTCTCATCTTCTAAAGATAGTGATGAAAATTCAAAACCATCAGTAGACACTGAAGGGCCTGCTCTGGTGGAGACAGACAGATCTGTGGAAAATACCCTGCTAAATAGTCAGATGGTTTCAACTGATAACTCTTTGTCTTCTCAAAATTATATTTCTCAAAAAGGTAAGAAACGGGTTATTTATTCTCTAACGCATCAATTAAGGAAGAAATTAGAATCAGAAGTTATATAATATCATGCTAATATATTTTTATTTATAAATCAACAGAAGATACTTCTGAGTTTCAGATTCTGAAATGCTTAATCCAAATTGATGTTTATGATTTCATGAATTCTGCATTTTCACCAATTGTAATTCTTACAGAAAGGGTAAGTTTGCCTTTTAAACCTTTTGCAATAATTTTACCTATTTTGCTAAATATAAGAGTGGCTACAAAATATGTTTGAATGAATCCTCCCTGTTCAATGTTTATATAATGTTTCTATTTCCATGACATCTTACCTGTAAGATTTCTCTTTATATGAATGTTTTGTTAAATGGATATTGATTTTTAAAAACATTTCCCTAATGTTGATGTTGATCTTGAGTGGTGTTTGCTTTTTACTCCACCCTCCCCATTTTTCAAATTAGGGAAAGTTATGTCCTAAATAAGTTAACTCAGGAATAATAGGAACTAGAGCTGGGTGTTGTGGCATGTGCCTGGAGTTCCCACTACTTAGGAGGCTGAGGCAGGAGGATCCTTTTACTGAATGTAACAAGGAGAATAAAAGGGAAGAGTGAGCCCAAGGGTTTGAGACCAGTCTGGGCAACATAGCTAGACCTTATCTCTAAAAAAAAAAAAAAAAAAACAACAAAAACTGAAAATGAAAAGCAACTTGTTTGTATTCATTTGAGAGTTGTAACCTCAAAATGGTATAATGTTGGAGTACAAAAGCAACTAATATATATCAAATTTAACCAAGCTGTAACTGAAACTCCAAATTCTATTTTCACTTGTAAATTTTACTATTAAATGAGATATTGCAAAAGGACTAGCTGTAGTACTTGGCATATAAGAGGCCTTTTACAAATGTTTCTTTCCTCATCTACTGCTATGATAGAAATGATTGAGGAAGCACTTTTATCTTCTTATTTATATTTTAAGCTGAAATTTAATAGTGGTTGTCTTCAAGAAGCTCACTCTAGTTGGAGGACACAGATAAAAAAGTAATAATTTTAATATAGTGCTATAAGAGTCGCAGGGTGCTACTGATACGCAGGAGTAGCTGCCTAGTAGATTGATTGGGAGTGTTAGGTAGAGAGGGTGGGGAGAAGGAGCCTGGGAGAGTGTCACAGAGAAGATCATATTTGAGCTGATTTTGAAGGAAGAGTAGGAGTTAGCCAGACAGAGAAAGGATAAGCATTCTGGGTTGAGAAGAGCACTTTTAAAGTAGTGAAGTGGGAGAGAATATGGCACTTTGGAGCACAATAAGCAATTGAGTTTGATTGAACATAGGCTGAAGTTGAAGAAGTACAGATGGCTCAAATAACAGGGAGTTCAACTCTATCTTGTAGATGATGGGGCACTATTGAATTTTAAGCAGGGAGTAAAATGAAAAAGTTTGATTTATAAAGTCTATCAATGCTGTCAAATGAAGATTAAAGGGGTAAAGACCAGAGGCAGGGGGTCCAGTCAAGAAGCTGTTGCGTTAGTTCTGAAAATGAGGAGATGGCGAAAGTCTAAATCAGGGTTTACTAACCCAAATGAAATGAGTGAAGTGTGGGTAAAAGTGAGAACTGTAGCCAACTAGAGATTGTATGCGCTGTCTAAAGGATAAAGGTACTACTTACCTTCAGCCTAGTTTCCCAGATATTCTGATTTTCAAGAAAAGCTGGAAGTCTGGACTTCTGTGTGTGAAATCTCGCAGTTTTTAATACTGGCAAATATTCAGAGTAAAATAAAACACCATGCAGTTCAGAAAAAAACATTCTGTGAGTGGGATTTGGCCCACTAGCCACATTTTTTAGCCTCTGGCCTAACATCCAATGGTGGTAGTCGAAATGATTGGAAGGACAAATTGGATAGATCTTTTGTAGATAGAATCATTGGATTTACTGACTGACTGAATGCAGCATGGAGAATTATAAGGAAAAGTGAGGAAACCATGTTTCCAGCTCGGGGACCTGATAACTTAAAAGGTTTCTAGCTTGGGGGACCTGTTAGATGGTGGTGCCACTGAGTCTTTGTGAAAACTTGGCTTAATAACATACATCATTTTGCTTTCAGAGGCCTCTTCCTCACATAATTTTTTTTTTGCTTGGTTTAAGAAAGTTGACATTACATGATAAATAAGCTCAGAGAAATCATTAATTTATTCTGTATGATTTGATGTTGAAGATATTGATTATTAAACGTTAGTTAGGCCGGGCATGGTGGCTCAGGCCTACAGGCCTGAGTGTAATCCCAGCACTTTGGGAGGCCAAAGTAGGCCGATCATTTGAGGTCAAGAGTTCAAGGCCAACCTGTCCAACATGGTGAAACCTCGTCTCTACAAAAAATACAAAAATTAGCTGGGCGTGGTGGCGCGCATCTATAATCCCAGCTACTTGGGAGGCTGAGACACAAGAATTGCTTGAACCTGGGAAGCAGAGGTTGCAGTGAGCCAAGATCATGCCACTGCACTCCAGCCTGGGCCATAGAGTAAGACTCTGTCTCAAACAAACAAATAAAACAAAAACAGAAAAAGTTAGAAATCTGTCCCAGGTTAGGAGAAAAGAAAACCTAACAATAATGATAATTACAAAATAGTCCGTAATAAAACTCAACTCCCCATGGAATCACTTCTACTTTTTGGTATGTCTTGCTGACCTCTTAACCCCCTCCTCCACAAATTATATGAATGAAGTTAAATAATTGAACAGATAATTTGCTGATCAACACATGATACTTTTATATAAAGTGCTTATTTAATAAAGTCTATACTAAATATGCTTATTTTTGTGGACTCAGTAAACATAGTCAAATACATTTTACTTGGACCATTTTGGTTGAAATTATTTAGACATGAAAATATTGAATTTAAATTTATGTTAATTATCTTGTGATCTTGGAAAGTCATTTATTGTCTGGGAAGGAGTTCCAGTTTGAAAACTCCAATATCAGAAGCCGAGATGAGATCACAGGCTGCTGGTCAAAACTGGCTTTGTATTGTCTAAGAAAGTTATGAATCAATTGTCAACATTTAAAAGGTGAGCTCATATTAAAATCTGAATTTCTGGGTTCTCTTGAAACAGTAGAAGACTGTGATACATAGTTGCCAATTTTTCTTGAGCAAAAAGAAACTCAAGTTGGTTAGTGCTTGCTTACATAGACAGGGACTCTCCATTTTCCTCCATTTACGTCAACTGCTTGGTCTCTACAGGGCTTTAAGTTTATAACCTTCGGACTAAATAATCTGAGAGTTCCTGCTAGATCTAGGATTCTAACAATCTGAATGTATCTATTAAGCACCCATAATATAGATTCGAATAGCTGTAGTAAACGGAAAATTTAAGCAATTTTCCAGTTACATTTAGGTGAAAGGTTTCCTTTTCTTCTTGTCTAAATATTTTAGGTAATTCTTCCAATTCACTGTAGTTTCAGGTAGATTTTGTGCAGAACATACTTTCTTTGTAATGTTCAAGTACTAGGGATCAACACTACATTTTTCTTTTGAAAATTAAAATGATATTTCTTAAATGATTCCACCACATCAAAAGCAACGGAAAATTAAAGGAAGCAGCTTTTTAAAAATATAAGAAAGAAATTATGAGAAAGCAAAAGGTTTTGGAAAAAATGATTTTTAATTTTTAAGATTCCAAAAATGTGAAGAAATTGGAATCAGCACTACTGAAAACTGAATAAGTGTTTTGAAAGTTCAAATATAGAAACTATCTAAAAAAGAAAATAAACATAAATAGAAATTATGAGTAAAAAAGAAAATATAGAACAAGCCAAGAGACTTATGCCAAGAATAGAATTTCCAGAAGGAGAGAAGGTAAATGAAGAGAAGGAAGCAACAATTCAAGAAATTTTAGAAAGAAAACTTATCTGAGCTTTAACAGTAATCAAGTTGGTTTTGAATGAGATTCTTAATCGTGAGTTCTAGTTTGATTGCACTGTGGTCTGAGAGACTGTTATGATTTCCATTCTTTTGCATTTGCTGAGGTGTGTTTCACTTCTAATTGTGTGGTCGATTTTAGAATAAGTGCTATGTGGCACTGAGAAAAATATTCTGTTGATTTGGGTTGGAGAGTTCTGTAGACGTCTATTAGGTCGGCTTGGTCCAGAGCTGAGTTCAAGTCCTGAATATCCTTGTTAATTTTCTGTCTCGTCGGTCTCTCATAATATTGACAGTGGGGCGTCAAAGTCTCCCAGTATTATTGTGTGGGAGTCTAAGTCTCATTGTAGGTCTCTAAGAACTTGCTTTATGAATCTGGGTGCTCCTGTATTGGGTGCATATATATTTAGGGTAGTTAGCTCTTCTTGTTGCATTTATCCCTTTACCATTATGTAAGGCCCTTTTTTTTTTTATCTTTGTTGGTTTCAAGTCTGTTTTATCAGAGGCTAGGATTGCAACTCCTGCTTTTTTTTTGCTTTCCATTTGCTTGGTAAATCTTCCTCCATCCCTTTGTTTTGAGCCTATGTGTGTCTTTGCACGTGAGATGGGTCTCCTGAATACAGCACACTGATGGGTCTTGACTGTTTATTCAATTTGCCAGTCTCTGTCTTTTAATTGGGGCATTTAGCCTATTTACATTTAAGGTTAATATTGTTATGTGTGAATTTGATCCTGTTGTCATGATGCTAGCTGGTTATTTTGCATATTAGTTGATGCAGTTTCTTCATAGTATCATTAGTCTTTATATTTTGGTGTGGTTTTGCAGTGGCTGGTACCAGTTGTTCCTTTCCATATTTAGTGCTTCTTTCAGGAGCCCTTGTAAGGCAGGCCTGGTGGTGCCAAAATCCCTCTGCATTTGCTTGTTTGTAAAGGACTTTATTTCTCCTTCACTTTTGAAGTTTAGTTTAGCTGGATATGAAATTCTGGGTTGAAAATTCTTTTCTTCAATAATGTTGAATATTGGCCCCCACTCTCTTCTGGCTTGTAGGATTTCTGCAGAGAGATCTGCTGTTAGTCTGATGGGCTTCCCTTTGAGGTAATCTGACCTTTCCCTCTGGCTGTCCTTAACATTTTTTCCTTCATTTCAACCTTGGTGAATCTGATGATTATGTGTCTTGGGGTTGCTCTTCTTGAGGAATATCCTAGTGGTGTTCTCTGTATTTCTTGAATTTAAATGTTGGTCTGCCTTGCTAGGTTGGGGAAGTTCTCCTGGATAATATCTGGAAGTGTGTTTTCCAACTTGGTTCCATTCTCCCCATCACTTTCAGGTACACCAATCAATCACAGATTTGGTCTTTTCAAATAGTCCCATATTTCTTGGAGGTGTTGTTTGTTCCTTTTCATACCTTTTTGTCTAATCTTGTCTTCACACCCTATTTTAGTAAGTTAATCTTCAGTCTCTGATATCCTTTCTTCCTCTTGATTGATTTAGCTATTGATATTTGTGTGTGCTTCACGAAGTTCTTATGCTGTGTTTTTCAGCTCCATCAGGTCATTTGTTCCTCTCTAAAATAGTTATTCGGCCGGGCGCGGTGGCTCACGCTTGTAATCCCAGCACTTTGGGAGGCCGAGGCGGGCGGATCACGAGGTCAGGAGATCGAGACCACGGTGAAACCCCGTCTCTACTAAAAAATACAAAAAATTAGCCGGGCGCGGTGGCGGGCGCCTGTAGTCCCAGCTACTCGGAGGCTGAGGCAGGAGAATGGCGTGAACCCGGGAGGCGGAGCTTGCAGTGAGCCGAGATTGCGCCACTGCACTCCAGCCCGGGCGACAGAGCGAGACTCTGTCTCAAAAAAAAAAAAAAAAAAAAAAAAATAAATAAATAAATAAATAAAAAAATAAAATAGTTATTCTAGTTAGCAGTTCCTGTAACCTTTTATCAAGGTTCTTGGCTTCCTTGCATTGGGTTAGAACATGCTCCTTTAGCTCAGAGGAGTTTGTTATTACCCACCTTCCGAAGCCTACTTCTGTCAATTCATCAATCTCATTCTCTGTTCAGTTTTGTGCCCTTGCTGGAGAGGACTTGCAATCATTTGGAGGAGAAGAGGCATTCTGGTTTTTGGAATTTTCAGCGTTTTTGTGCTGGTTCTTCCTTATCTTCATAGATTTATCTACTTCTGATTTTTGAGGCTGGTGACCCTTTGGATGGGGTTTTTGTGTGGGGGTCCTTTATGTTGATGTTGATGTTGCTTTGTTTGTTAGTTTTCCTTCTAACAGTCAGGCCCCTCTTCTGCAGTTCTGCTGCAGTTTGCAGAGGTCCACTCCAGACCCTGTTCGTCTGGGTATCACCAGTGGAGGCTGCACAACAGCAAAGATTGCTATCTGCTCCTTCCTTTGGAAACTTCATCAAGGGGCACTGGCCTGATGCCTGCCGCAGCTCCCCTGTATGAGGTGTCTGCCGACCCCTGCTGGGAGGTCTCTCCCAGTCAGGAGGCGCAGGGGGTCAGGAACTTACTTGAAGAGGCAGTCTGCCCCTTAGCAGAGCTGGTGCGCTGTGCTGATAGAATCCCTCTTGTTAGGATCAGCTGCTCTCTTCACAGCTGGCAGGCAGGAACGATTAAATCCACAGAAGCTCTGCCCACAGCCGCCCCTTCCCCCAGGTGCTCTTTTCCAGGGAGATGGGGGTTTTTGTCTGTAAGCCCCTGAATGGGGCTCTTACCTTTCCTTCAGAGATGCCCTGACCAGTGAGGAGGAATCTAGAAAAGCAGTTCTGCGCAGTCCAGACTGCCCAGCCAAGGAGGCAGATTTTGGACAGCTACTAGTATACTGACTCTCCTGATTCAACAATGGAAAGAGAAGGAGAGTATCTCTTTCAGATCCCCACAAGGAGCCTTGGCAAGAGTAATCTGAAAATTTAATGGATGTCTTTTGAAAATTTACTCCCCTTAGCACTTTTCTTTTCTCTCTCTCTCTCTCTTTTCTATTTTTTGAGACAGGGTCTTGCTCTGTCAACCAGGGTGGAGTGCAGTGGCCCTATCACAGCTCCCTGCAGCCTCAGCCTGCTGGGATGAAGCAATCCTTCCACCTCAGGCACCTGAGTAGCTGGGATTACAGGCATGTGCCACCATGCCTGGCTAGGTTTTTTTTTTTTTATACTTTAAGTTCTAGGGTACATGTGCACAACATGCAGGTTTGTTACATATGTATACATGTGCCGTGTTGGTTTGCTGCACCATTAGCTCATCATTTACATTAGGTATTTCTCCTAATGCTGTCCCTCTCCTATCCCCCCCGAGATGACAGGCCCCAGTGTGTGATGTTCCCCACCCCGTGTCCAAGTGTTCTCATTGTTCAATTCCCACCTATGAGAACATGCAGTGTTTGGTTTTTTGTCCTTGCAATAGTTTGCTCAGAATGATAGTTTCCAGCTTCATCCATGTCCCTGCAAAGGACATGAACTCATCCTTTTTGATGGTTGCATAATATTCCATAGTGTATATGTGCCACATTTTCTTAATCCAGTCTGTCATTGATGGATATTTGGGTTGGTTCCAAGTCTTTGCTCTTGTGAATAGTGCCGCAATAAACATACATGTGCATGTGTCATTATAGTAGCATGATTTATAATCCTTTGGGTATATACCCAGTAATGGGATCACTGGGTCTAATGGTATTACTAATTTTAGATCCTTGAGGAATCGCCACACTTTCTTCCACAATGGTTGAACTAGTTTACAGTCCCACCAACAGTGTAAAAGTGTTCCTATTTCTCCACATCCTCTCCAGCACCTGTTGTTTCCTGACTTTTAATGATCGCCATTCTAACTGGTGTGAGATGGTATCTCATTGTGGTTTTGATTTGCATTTCTCTGATGGCCAGTGATGATGAGCATTTTTTCATGTGTCTGTTGGCTGCATAAATGTCTTCTTTTCAGAAGTGTCTGTTCATATGCTTCGCCCACTTGTTGATGGGGTTTTTTTTTCTTGTAAATTTGTTTGAGTTCTTTGTAGATTCTGGATATTAGCCCTTTGTCAGATGAGTAGATTGCAAAAATTTTCTCCCATTCTGTAGGTTGCCTGTTCACTCTGATGGTAGTTTCTTTTGCTGTGCAGAAGCTCTTTAGTTTAATTAGATCCCATTTGTCAATTTTGGCTTTTATTGCCATTGCTTTTGGTGTTTTATTCACGAAGTCCTTGCCCATGCCTATGTCCTGAATGGTATTGCCTAGGTTTTCTTCTAGGGTTTTTATGGTTTTAGGTCTAATATTTAAGTCATTAATCCATCTTGAATTAATTTTTGTATAAGGTGTAAGGAAGGGATCCAGTTTCAGCTTTCTACATATGGCTAGCCAGTTAGCTTTCTACATATGGCTAGCAGATTTCCCAGCACCATTTATTAAACAGGGGATCCTTTCCCCATTTCTTGTTTTTGTCAGGTTTGTCAAAGATCAGATGGTTGTAGATGTATGGTGTTATTTCTGAGGCGTCCGTTCTGTTCCATTGGTCTATATCTCTGTTTTGGTACCAGTATGATGCTGTTTTGGTTACTGTAGCTTTGTAGTATAGTTTGAAGTCAGGTAGCGTGATGCCTCCAGCTTTCTTCTTTTGGCTTAGGACTGTCTTAGTGATGTGCGCTCTTTTTTGGTTCCATACGAACTTTAAAGTAGTTTTTTCCAATTCTGTGAAGAAAGTCATTCGTAGCTTGATGGGGATGGCATTGAATCTATAAATTACCTTGAGCAGTATGGCTATTTTCACGATATTGATTCTTCCTATCCATGAGCATGGAATGTTCTTCCATTTGTTTGTGTCCTCTTTTCTTTCAATGAGCAGTGGTTTGTAGTTCTCCTTGAAGAGGTCCTTCATATCTCTTGTAAGTTGGATTGCTAGGTATTTTATTCTCTTTGTAGCAACTGTGAATGGGAGTTCACTCATGATTTGGCTCTCTGTGTGTCTGTTATTGGTGTATAAGAACGCTTGTGATTTTTGCACATTGATTTTGTATCCTGAGACTTTGCTGAAATTGCTTATCAGCTTAAGGAGATTTTGGGCTGAGCCGATGGGGTTTTCTAAATATACAATCATGTCATCTGAAAACAGGGACAATTTGACTCCCTCTTTTCCTAATTGAATACCCTTTATTTCCTTCTCCTGCCTGATTGCCCTGGCCAGAATTTCCAACACTATGTTGAATAGGACAGGTGAGAGAGGGCATCCCTGTCTTGTGCCACTTTTCAAAGGGAATGCTTCCAGTTTTTGCCCATTCAGTATGATATTGGCTGTGGGTTTGTCATAAATAGCTCTTATTATTTTGAGATACGTTCCATCAGTACCTAGTTTATTGAGAGTTTTTAGCATGAAGGACTGTTGAATTTCGTCAAAGGCCTTTTTTGCATCTATTGAGATAATCATGTGGTTTTTGTCTTTGGTTCTGTTTATGTGATGGATTACGTTTATTGATTTGCATATGCTGAACCAGCTTTGCATCCCAGGGATAAAGCCAACTTGATCTTGGTGGATTTTTTTTGTTTTTTTTCCTAAATTTTTTGTAGAGACGAGAGCTCACTATGTTGCCCAGGCCGGTTTGGAGCTCCTGAGCTCGAGGGAATCCTTCTGCCTTAGTCTCCCAGAGTGCCAGGATTACAGGCTTGAGCCATCATGCCCAGCATCTTTCTTTTCTTTTCTTTCTTCTTTTCCTTTCCTTTCCTTCCCTCTTATTTTCTCTTTACCTTTGTTTTCCTTCCTTCTTTCCTCCCTCTCTTTCTTTTCTTTCTTTCTTTCTTTTTTTTTTTTTCTGAGAGTTTCACCCAGTCACTGAGGCTGGAGTGCAGTGGTGTGATCTCAGCTCACTGCAATCTCCACCTCCTGGGTTCAAACAATTTTCCTGCCTTAGCTTCTCAAGTAGCTGGGATTACAGGTGCACACCACCATGCCTGGCTAATTTTTTGTATTTTTTAGTAGAGACGGGGTTTCACCATGTTGGCCAGGCTGGGCTGGAACTCCTGACCTCAAGTGATCTGCCCACCTTGGCCTCCCAAAGTGCTGGGATTATGGGTGTGACCCAACCACGCCTGGCCCTTCCTTTCTTATTTCCTTGTTTATTTTGGATTCAAGGGGTACATGTACAGGTTTGTTACAAGGGTTATTTCGTGATGCTGAGATTTGGGCTTCTATTGATTCTGTCATCCAGATAGTGAACATAGTATTCAGTGGGTAGTTTTTCAGTCCTTGACCTGCTCCCTCCCTCATTTTTGAGTCCCTAGTGTTTATTTTTCTCATCTTTATGTCTGTATGTACCCAAGATTTAGCTGCCACTTATAAGTGAGAACATGTGATATTTGGTTTTCAGTTTCTGCGTTAATTCACCTAGGATAATGGCCTCCATCTGCATCCATGTTGCTGCAAAGAACATGATTTCATTCTTTATGGCTGCATAGTATTCCATAGTGTATATGTGCCACCTTTTCTTTATCCAATCCACCATTGATGGGCACCTTGGGTGAGTCCATGTCTTTGCTATTGTGAATGGTGCTGCGATGAACATAAGAGTGCATGTGTCTTTTGTTAAAACAATTTACTTTCTTTGGGTATATACACAGTAATGACATTGCTGGGTCGAATGGTAGTTCTATTTTTAACACTACTTTTTTTTCTATTTTACAATTGAGGAGCCTCTTTGAGTTCTAACGTTTATATATTCTTAAGTAGAATGCTTCATTTATTCACAGAACATACAATGGAAATTACCCAGCTATTGTTCAACAGGTAGTTCCTGATTGAACTACGTGTTCTGAGAACAACTCTTACATCATTAGTACAGAGATTAAAGATGTGGCTCCACAATTTTGATTTTCTTCCAAAGGAGTAAATCTTAAAAGTCTGTGACACTGCCTGTTTAATTAAAAGGGAGTAACTAGTACTTACAGCTGTGCAATGGGGCCCTTCATGGGGAAATCATTGTCTAGGTTGTGAACAAAGTTTACTGGTTAGCATGTTTCCGATGTCCTCGGTTGTTTTCTAGTATCTATCACAAACACTAACAGCATTTGTTCTAACATCTGCTTTAAAACAGGTACTATATAAGACCAAAAAAATCCCATGTCTACTTATGGAGGACAGTCTTTGAATATCTTTTAAATGATAGAGGTCATGTACTCTATATGAACAGGCTATAGAATAAAACATTTTCGTTTTTATCAGTTATCAAATTCAGGATTTTTCTTTTCAATCATAGATTGTAAGAGGGTAGTAATATGTATGACATTTAAAAAAACATATATAGGTGCGTATATATGTGTGTGAGTATATATATATACTTAACAACGAGTGAGGTCCATGAAATTGGGTTATGGGTTGGTAGTCACAACTCCACCTGTAGCACCCCTTTACCACACAAATTGTCAAAACAGGATCACAGTGTGGAAACAGAAGAGTGCAGGATATATTAGAATCTGAAATCTTTCTCAAGGATATGAGGTGCCTGGTAGAACTTTATTTACATGTTAGGAAATTTTAATATGAGCTTTTCAAGAAATGGAATTGAAGAGTCCAGAGGAAGAGGTGAGTTTATAACTATTAAGCATACTGAAAAAAAATGAGGTTTGGAATTTTGCACTAAGTTTGTTAAGCTTTACTGTGTTTTTGCTATGGGGGAAACTTGGATTTTTCTTTTTTTTTCATTTTATCCTCTGTTCTGAGTATTTTTAATATTTGAAATGGTAATTACTGAAAATTGGAGAGGGACATAGAGTGACTTAGGGAGGGCAAAGGGAGGTTTTTTCTTGTTTGTTTTTGTTTTTTCCAAGTTCTAAAACCTGAAAATGATTCTAGAGTCTCCTGAAAATGTTCAGACACATTGAAGCATTTTTATTGAGTAATACAATGTTCCAATTGAGGCGTACACATTATTCTAGGAGTCTGTGAAGTTCTAAAGATAAAAGTTTGATTATGCTTCTGTTTTGACTTTAATAAACTATTCACATAATGTAATTTTAATACACACTGTCTAACACGTATGAAAGTTGTGTAATACCTTATACCTTAACAATGGAGAATTACTAAGCAATTTCGGCTACTCTGATATTAGCATTTCCTGAAACTCCTCAGGCTGATGTGGCAAAAGAGAAATAGCAATCCGAGTTCTGAAAAGCTAGGCCGCATTTTGGTCCTGAAAAATCACTTGCTGTGAACTTGGGCCAGTTTTTGATTTTTTAAATGGCATAACAATTCATTGCTACAAGAGGTTACATCAGGAAAATTTCCCAAGGATTTAAGATTTTGTTCATCTATTGAATTCTTTTGGGTGATTTGTTTAGGAGGAAATATCTGCTCTTTTGAGTTGCTTCCCCGAAGACCTGAGTGAGAAGGCAGAATATAATGAGAATGATTATCTGGCAAGGAAGACATATATATGAGATGGGTTATCCTTTACACCTACGTCAGCTAAAACCGTCTCCGAACAAGTCCAGCCCTTGGCACTTTATTCGACGGTCCTAAAAATAGGGTCCTAAATTTAGAAGGCAAGGTGCTACTTTTAGCTCCTCTTCTCGGAGGAAAACAGCACGCGCCGCGCCAGGCCAAGGTCTACGGGGATTTGATTTAGCATTTGGGTAACTGGGCGCTAATGGAACTGAAGACAGCTGGGCCTAACAAGTGCCCAAGTGACTCAGGTAAGCGAGGAAACCCGATCGAGGTTCTCTTGCGTGGGATGGGTTAAACTCTGAGCAGACCACAGCTGAGCCGGGACGCCTTCCTGTCCAAAGTCCAAAGTCCGGACATGGTTGGCAGAGCGCACCGGCGCGTGCCCCGCAGGCCATTTTTCTGACTGGAATGACGGCGGCGGCTGGCTTCTCAGGGCTGCCGGGGTCTCCCGGGGTACGCCGCCGTCAGGACTTCTGCAGGGCGCAGACGGCAGGCTCCAGCGAGGCTGCGGAAGGAGAGCCTTGGGTGTCGGGGCTGGGCCTGGCGCCGGCCCCCTGGGTCGAGGGGGCGGGGTTGCGCCGAGACGCCTCTAAGAGAAGCCTCGCCGCCGCCGCCACCGCGGCCGCCCGAGGCTGGGGACCTTGGGACATAGCCTAGTCTTTGGGGTTGTGCGGCTCACACGACAGCGCACAGTATGAGGCTGAATCTCATCCTCTAGTCCCAAGCCTCTCCATTACCAGGGATGGGTGGCTTCGCTAGGTAGAGCGCCGGCCCCTTTAAGAGCGAACGACCGGGACACGTCTGCGAAGCTTGCGCGAAGAAGGGGAAGTTTGCGGCCGTCCGCGCCTCCCCGCCTTCTCGCGGCTGCCCGGCCGAAACCAAACCGAGGGGTGGGGTGGCGAGGACAGGGTACGTCGCAGGCTTGTGCGGGTCGGGCTCGGACCTGCGCTGCCTCAGGATGTAAAGTATAACAAGAGGGTCGGGATGGGCAGCGTAGGCCTGTGAGGCCTGTGGGTGCCCCCGTCCCCCAGCTCCCCCCGGAGCCGGCTCCGCAGTGGTCCGCTCCGGTTGCCGGGTGCGGATTCGGGTTCCGGACCGAAGGCTGTGTGTTCTCTGCCGTTTATTGTGGCCCCGACAGGCCGGGGTTACTGTGGCGACCACGAGAGCAGCCTTGGCGCTATGGAGGAGCCCGGGGCTACCCCTCAACCGTATTTAGGGCTGGTCCTGGAGGAGCTACGCAGGGTGAGTCCAGGCGCGCTGAGTGTTACGTGGCGCAGTGGTCGCGGGAGCCGCTGGGGGAAGGAAGCAGTAGAACGGCTTTGGGGTCTAAGCCGCAGTGGTCGGAGGTCCAGAGGCCAGTCCTCGTCTGCTGCCCGGCTCCGGCCTGTGTTCGAGGCAGTAGTCAGGCTCGTAGGGCGCTTGAGTGGTTTTTGTGTGATGGAGGAGGACCTGGGGCTCTGGGAAGATGAAGAAAGCACTTGCATAGCTGGAGTTTGCAAAGATGTAAATGTTTCCCGATTCCTAAAACTAATTAGTCTCTCCGCTATGTTGTTTATTTTGAGCAGAGACACGTGGTTCCTTCGACTGTGAGAAACTTGAGGACTGCGCCTTTAAATTAGTCACATTTAGTGATGTAACTTCTCGTTGAACCTTGAAAGGACACCTGAGGTTGGGCGGGGAGTTGAAATTTTGATTCTGCATTTTTTTTTTTTTTTTTTTTTTTTGGTAAAGAATGCCCTTTTGAGATGCTCTACCGTGAGTGAGGTTGTTCTTCGCTTCTGTCTTGTTAATGTACAGTCTAGAGATAGTAAACTCCCAGTGTTCAAATTTTGTTTTTTTTTTCAGGTCTAGTTTATAATTAGGTTGTAGAGATTTTTCTCCTTAAGTGTTTCTAGGTATCTTTGTTGATATGTGTAGGAGCATTTATGTCGCCGTGTTTTTAAAAACTGGATTCAATCTTTAAAAAGACCACTTAATTATTGAGGCAATTATTTTTAATTTAATTCACATAACAATTATGAATTTAATTCACGTAACAATTATGTTTTCTTGTCATGTGAATTAAAGGTAGTGTTGCCATGGTGTTTGAGTTCATAGTTTGTCTAGTGCATATGCATGTTTGTATTTAATAAGAAAAGAGTACCTTTATGGAGATTCTAAATGGAGTAAGACTTAGTTTTGGCCACTAGCATCATGTTGTCTGTTAAGAGAGAGAAGACAAAAAAAAATAGTACGAAGTAGAAACTGATGAAGTGCTTACCTAAGCATACACACAAAGTGCTTGGGAAATTGAGGAGTGGGAGAGATTACATTTTCTTGAGCGTTAGGAAAGTCTTTCCAGGCTGAGCAAATAACTTAAGCAGAGGAGGCATGAAACAGCGCAGTGTGTGCAGGGAACTAGGAGCTGTATTACTTAGAGTGTAAAGTGGGCTTAGGGAGTGATGTGCAATGATGCTTGCCGGAGATGTAAGTAGGTTCCAAGTGCTGTAGGTGTTGGAGAGCTGTTGAAGGCTTTTCCGTAGTTAGACTTTTGGTTTAAAATTTAAGCTCTTCTTGATAGTAGCATGTAGATTAGATGTCAGGGAAACAAAACTTGAAATAGGGATTAAGGGAGAGGTGACAGTAGTAGGGATAGGAAAGAGGGTACTGTGTGGAGAAATAGCCTCTAAGAGCTGAAATATGTTTGACTTTATTGATTGCATGTGAGGGATGAGAGAGAAGGAATCTAGAAGGACTCCCAGGTTTCTGGCTGTGGTAACTTATTCATGGAGGTAGGGTTTATAGAAAGAGAAGCATATTTCCCTTTCTTCACTAAAAACAATAATAATTAAGATTTAGTTTTTATAGGACTGCCAATTTACAGAGACATGGAGAAATGCAGCCAGATTTTGCAGTTTTCTCTAGTCTGGTGCGTTGTATCTTCACAGTTTTTTTTTTTTTTTTTTTTTCTTTGCTAAATGCGAGTACCCTGGCCCGGGGGCTAGGATGGCGCAACATTGTTCTGCTTTAAATTTTTTTTTATTTTTAAAAATTATTTTGTATTGAGATATATTCACACAACATAAAATTCATCCTTTTATAATGTCCATTTCAGTGCTTTTTTGGTATATTCACTATGTTATGCAACTGTCAGCACAGTTCAACATTTTTATTACCCCAGAAAATAAACTCTCTACTGATTAGCAGTCTTTTTTTTTATTTTTTTATTTTTTATTTATTTATTTTTTATTATTACACTTTAGGTTTTAGGGTACATGTGCACAGTGTGCAGGTTTTTTACATATGTATCCATGTGCCATGTTGTTTTGCTGCACCCATTAACTCGTCATTTAGCATTAGGTATATCTCCTAATGCTGTCCCCCCCCCTCCCCCCACCCCACAACAGTCCCCGGAGTGTGATGTTCCCCTTCCTGTGTCCATGAGTTCTCATTGTTCAATTCCCACCTATGAGTGAGAACATGCGGTGTTTGGTTTTTTGTCCTTGCGATAGTTTACTGAAAATGATGTTTTCCAGTTTCATCCATGTCTCTACAAAGGACACGAACTCATCATTTTTTATGGCTGCATAGTATTCCATGGTGTATATGTGCCACATTTTCTTAATCCAGTGTATCGTTGTTGGACATTTGGGTTGGTTCCAACTCTTTGCTATTGTGAATAGTGCCGCAATAAACATACGTGTGCATGGTGTCTTTATAGCAGCATGATTTATAGTCCTTTGGGTATATACCCAGTAATAGGATGGCTAGGTCAAATGGTATTTCTAGTTCTAGATCCCTGAGGAATCGCCACACTGACTTCCACAATGGTTGAACTAGTTTACAGTCCCACCAACAGTGTAAAAGTGTTCCTATTTCTGCACATCCTCTCCAGCACCTGTTGTTTCCTGACTTTTTAATGATGGCCATGCTAACTGGTGTGAGATGTTATGTCACTGTGGTTTTGATTTGCATTTCTCTGATGGCCAGTGATGATGAGCATTTTTTCATGTGTTTTTTGGCTGCATAAATGTCTTCTTTTGAGAAGTGTCTGTTCATGTCCTTTGCCCACTTTTTGATGGGGTTGTTTGTTTTTTCTGATTAGCAGTCTTAATTCCCACCCCTCATCCCTTGACAACCACTAATCTATTTTCTGTCTCTGTGAACATGTCTATTCTGCATGTGTCATGTAGTCATACTATATGTGGCCTTTTGTCTGGCTTCTTAGCATGTTTTCAAGGCATATCCATGTTGTAGCATGTAACAGAGCTTCATTTCGTTTTTCTTTCTTTTTTGAGACAGGGTCTCACCCCAGTCACCCATGGGGGAGTGCAGTGGCACGATCTCAGCTCACTGCAGCTTAGACCTCTTCGGCTCAGGTGATCCTCCCACCTCAGCCTCCTGAATAGGTGGGACCACAGCACATGCCACCAGGCCTGGCTAGTTTTTTTTGTATTTTTTGTAGAGACAGGGTTTCTCCATGTTACCCAGGCTGGTCTTGAGCTCCTAGGCTCAACTGATCTGCCCACCTCCGCCTCCGAAAATGCTGGGATTACAGGCGTGAGCCACTTCGCCTGGCCCTTCATTTCTTCTTATGGTGAAAAAATACTCTGTTGTGTGAATGTATCACATTTATGTCATAGTTGGTGGACATATGGATTATTAATACTTTTTGGCTGTTATGAATAATGCTGCTCTGTGTGTAAGTTTTTATATATGTTTTTAGTTCTCCTGGGTAAGTACCTGGGGTAGAGTTGCTGAGTCATATTTACCATATGTTTAACTTTTTGAGAATTGCCAAATTGTTTTCCAGAGGTCACACCATTTTACATCCCCACCAGCAGTTTATGAGGATCTCAGTTTTCTGCATCCCCTCCAATGCTTGTGATTTTCTGTTTTCTTTTGTTTTTAATTGCCACCCTTGTGGGTGTACAAGTAAGTGGTATTTCACTCTTTTTTTTTTTTTTTTTTTTTTGAGACCAAGTCTTGCTCTGCCACCCAGGCTGGAGTGCAGTGGCGTGATCTCGGCTCACTGCAGCCTCCGCCTCCCAGGTTCAAGCGATTCTCCTGCCTCAGCCTCCTGTGTAGCTGGGACTATAGGCACTAACCAGCACACCTGGCTAATTTTTGTATTTTTAGTAGAGACGGGTTTCACCATGTTGGCCAGGATGGTCTTGATCTCCTGACCTTGTGATCCACCCGCCTCGTCTTCCCAAAGTGCAGGGATTACAGGTGTGAGCCATTGTGCCCGGCCTCACTCGGTTTTTTTTTTTTTTTTGTTGTTGTTGTTTGTTTGTTTTGCTTTTTAAGAGATGGGGTCTTGCTTTGTTGCCCAGGCTGGAGCATAGTGGTGTGATCATAGCCCACTGCTGCCTTAAATTCCTGGCCTCAAGGGATCCTCCTGCCTCAGCCTTCCAGAGTGCTGGTATTACAGATGTGAGCCACCACACCAGGCCTTGTGGTTGTTTTGATTTGTATTTTCCTAGTAACTAATGATGTTGAGCATGTGCTTATTGTTTATATCTTCTTTGGAGAAATGTGTATTCATTTCCTTTTGCTCATTTAAAAAATGGGTTGTCTTTTTATTGTTGAGTTATAAGCATTCTTTATGCATTTAGGGTGCTAAATGCTTACCAGATAAATTATTTAGAATGATTTTCTCTCATTCTATGCATTTTCTTTTCACTTTCTTGGTGTGTCCTTTGAAGCATAAGCGTTCTAAATTTTGATTAAGTCTAATTTATCTTTTCTTCCTTTGGTTGCTTATGCTTTTGGTGTCATAGCTAAGAAACCGTTGCTTAAGACAAGGTTACAAACATTTACAGTTATGCTTCCTTCTAAGAGTTTTAGCTCTTACAGGAAGTTCTTCAATCCACTTTGAGTCATTTTGTTTTCATATATGTTATGAAGAATGGGTCTAGATTCATTCTTTGGCATGTGGATACTTACTGGCTTATTCTAGTATGATTTGTTTGAAAGAATTGTTTTTTCCTCATTGATTTGTCTTAATACTGTTGGAAATAATTTACCATAAATTTAAGGGTTTATTTCTGGACTCTCATTTCTATTTCATTGGTCTGTGTCTGTCCCTATGTCATTACTACATTATCTTTAAAACATTTTTTTTACCCAATGTCTTGATTATTGTTGCTTTGTAGTAAGATACAGTAGGGAAGTATGAGTCCCCCAATGTTGTTTTTGTTTATCAGCATTCTTGTTGTTTATCAATCTTGTTTTGGCTATGTGGAGTCCCTTGCATTTCTATATAAATTTTAGGAATTCAGTTTTAGGAATTTAAGATTCAGTTTGTCCATTTCTGCAAAAAAGGCAGTTGGAATCTTGATAGGGGTTGCATTGAATCTGTAGATCAGTTTAGGGAGTATTGCTCTCTTAATAATATTAAGTCTTCCAAGCTGGGTGCAGTGGTTCATGCTTATAATCCCAGCACTTTGGGAGACCAAGGTGAGCAGATCATTTGAGCCCAGTACTTCTAGACTAGCCCGGGCAACTTGGTGAAACTGTTGTGGTCTTTCTGCTCCTTAGCTCAGCTAGGTCCAAGTTCTTGTCTCACAACCAAGAAGAATTAGGCATGCGGCCCGCAGAGAGTGAGTGGAGTAGAATTTATTAAGTGAAAGGAAAGCTCTCAGCAAAGAGGGAATGCAGGGGGTGTTTCCCCTACCAGAAGACGGGAAAGTCCCCCTGTGTGGCTGGGTCTGGGCCTTTTATGGACTCAGAATGGGGAGTGCGTGCTGATTGGTTTGTGAGTATGCAGAAAAGGTTAAAGCAAAGACACCACTCAAAGGTAGGCATGACAATGTAGACAACTAATTAGGAGGCCGGGTGCAGTGGCTCATGCCTGTAATCCCAGCACTTTGGGAGGCTGATGGGGGTGCATCACGAGGTCAGGAGTTTGAGACCAGCCTGGCCAACATGGTGAAACCCTGTCTCTACTAAAGATACAAAAAATTAGCTGAGCATGGTGGCATGCGTCTGTAATCCCAGCTACTCAGGAGGCTGAGGCAGGAGAGTCGCTTGAACCCAGGAGGCAGAGGTTGCTGTGAGCTGAGATTGCGCCATTGCACTCCATTCTGGGTGACAGGGCGAGACTCCGTCTCGAAAAAAAGAAAAAGAAAACTTACTAGTAAAGGGTAGGTATATGTAAAGTAGGTGAAAGTTGGGGATCAATCAGAGGAAAGTGTGCCAAACAAGAAGGCAAGTTCTCAGTCTGGTCCAAGGATTTACCTTGTGGCTTGGCTTTCAAGCTTTAAACTGTCTTTGGCTTGAAGTTGGGGTTTCACTAGAGACCTGCCCCTATCTGCCTAGGCATTTGGCTGCCTCCTGCCACTCTAAAAATCCTGTCTCTAAAAGAAATATAAAAATTAGTTGGGCGAGGTGGCATGTGCCTGTAGTCCTGCTGCTTGGGAGGCTGAGGTGGGAGGATCATCTGAGCCTGGGGAGGGCAAGGCTGCAGTGAGCCAAGATCGCACCACTGCACTCCAGCCTGGGCGACAGAGTCAGTCCCTGTCTCAAACAAAGTAGTCTTCCAGCCCATGGACATGGATTGGCTTTACATTTATTTAAGTTTACCTTAGTTTCTTTCCACAGTATTTTGTAGTTGCAGTGTGCACTTCTTTTGTTAAATGTATTCCTAATAATCTTAATCTTTTTGGTGCTGTTATAGATGAAAATGTTTTCTTTATTTCATTTTCAGGTTGCTCATTGCTATTGCATAGAAATTCAACTGATTTTTCTATGTTGATTTTGTATTCTGCGATTTTGCTAAACTTACTAGCTCTGATAACTTTTCTATAGGTTCTTTAGGATTTTCTCTATATATAGAATAGCATTATGCCATCTTCAGTTTTTCTTCTTCCTTTCCAGTCTGGATGCCTTTTATTTATTTTTCTTGCCTAATTGCTCTGGCTAGAACCTCCATTACAATGTTGAATACATGTTGATAGAGCGGACATTATTGTTCCTGATATTAGGAGAAAAGCTGTCTTTTTTTGTTTCATCAGTAAGTATGCTGTTAACTGTAGGTTTTGCATAGATATTCCTTGTCAGGTTGAGGAAATTCCCTCAAATCGTACTTTGTTGAGTATATTTTGTTTTGTTGTTGTTTGTTTGGGACAGGGCCTCACTCTGTTGCCCAGGCTGGAGTGCAGTGGCATGATCATGATTCACTGCTGTCTCGACTTTCTAGGCTCAGGTGATTCTCTCACCTTGGCCTTCTGAGGAGCTGGGACTACAGGCATGTGCCACCATGCTTGGCTAATTTTTGTTGAATGTTTTGATTATGAAAGGGTGCTAGATATAGTCAAATGCTTTTTCTGTGTCTGTTGAGATGATCATGTGTGTTTTTTTTCGCTTCATTTTCTTAATATGGTTTATAAGATTATTGTATTTTAAACCAACCTTGCATATCTGGGATAAATCCCACATGTTGCTGGATTTGGTTTGTCAATATTTTTTTGAGGATTTTTGCATCTGTAGTCATAAGATATATTGGTGTTTGATTTTCTTTTCTTGTGTGATGTATTTGTCTGGCTTTTAGGGTACATACCGGCCTCACAGAATAGGTTAGGAAGTATTTCTTCCTCCTCTATGTTTGGGAAGAGTTTGAGAGTGATTGGTGTTAATATTTTATCTTGGAGAGGTGTACCTTCGTGGAACTTTGTGTTGTAGTCAAGTATTCACAGGGTATGCATGTTGACATTCTTTTTGTTATTAATATATATCATGTTTGAAGTTAGATGAAAAACAATTTTAGTTTATTCTTAGTATATTTTATCAACTTAATTGATTTTTTTTAAAGCTGCTTAATCTTGAACTCTTTTAGTACTCACGTTTTGGAAATGGAATAGATTTTAAGTTCTGTGATTAATCACTACCGTATTTTATGGAGGGTTATTCTTGGAGGGGTTACCCATCACCCTTTAAATTCCAGTTTATCAGATTACGTGTAATTCTGTATTATATTTGTTGATATTTGAGAAATTTGGTTGTTCTTTCTGTGTTTTTGTGAGATAGGGTGTTATGTTGTAGATAAAATTTAAGAGTGAAGAATCTCCTTGAGAAAGCTAGAATAATTTAGACCAGAGCAATGAATTTGAGATGAATCCTTTAGAACTCAGTTTTCTTTTTTCTTTTTTCTTTTTTTTTTTTTGAGATGGAGTCTTGCTCTGTCACCCAGTCTGGAGTGCAGTGGCGTGATCTTAGCTCACTGTAGCCTCCTCCTGGGTTCAGGCAATTCTTGTATCTCAGCCTCCCGAGTAGCTGGGATTACAGGCTCACGCCACCATGCCCAGCTAATTTTTGTATTTTTGATAGAGATGGAGTTTCACCATGTTGGCCAGACTGGTCTCAAACTCCTGACCTCAAGTGATCCTCCCACCTTGGCCTCCTAAAGTGCTGGGATTACAGGCCTGAGCCACCGTGCCTGGCCAAGACTCAGATTCTTTGCTTTTCTCCAGTCTACCAGATCTAACCAGCCCAAGGCTTTATTTTATTTTATTTTTTTAAAGTTTTTTTTCTTTTTGTAGTCCCAGCACTTTGGGAGGCCAAGGCAGGTGGATCACCTGAGGTCAGGAGTTCGAGACCAGCCTGGCCAACGTGGTGAAACCCTGTCTCTACTAAAAATATAAAAACTAGCCGGGCATGGTGGTGGGCAGCTATAATCCCAGCTACTCAGGAGGCTGAGGCAGGAGAATTGCTTGAACCCAGGAGACGGAGGTTGCAGTGAGCCTACACAGTGCCACTGTACTCCAGCCTCGGCAACAGAGTGAGACTCCGTCTTCAAAAACAAAAAAAAAGTTTTTTTTTTTAAAATTATTCCTTAATTTCTGTGTTTCCTTAATCCTTTTTTTTTTTTTTCCTTTGTGACAGAGTCCAGAGTCTTGTTTTGTCACCCAGGCTTGAGTGCAGTGGTGCGGTCTGCAGCCTTTGCCTCCCAGGTTCAGGTGATTGTCCCACCTCAGCCTTTCTAGTAGCTGGAACTACAGGTGCCTGCCACCATGCCTGGCTAATTTTTGTATTTTTAGTAGAGACAGGGTTTTGCCATGTTGGCCAGGCTGGTCTCAAACTCCTGGCCTCATGTGATCCGCCTACATTGGCCTCCCAAAGTGCTGGCATGAGCCACTGTGCCCGGCCCTAGCTCAGTGCTTTAAACTAGAATTTACCATATCCTTTTAGAAGAGAAGAGCTGATAAAATGTGATTGAATCTAAGAAATATTATTGTACTAAAGATACTTACGTATTTGATCTGAGAGATGCTTTTGGAATTGCCTTTTAGAGTAGAGTATCATAGGTCATATTGATTACACAGTTTTTGAGGTAGTGTGCATCTTATGTGTTGAATACGTTAGCTAAAAGTAAGATGCTTAGAAAATGTGTAAACTGTGCAGAAAACTTTTCTCCCTGGTATTGTGTATTGAATGCCTTTTTTCCCCAGTGGCAAAAATAAGTATTTTTTTTTATCATTAATTGCCTGTAATGATATTAGATTTCTGTGAACTGGTACCTAGGGTAATGTAGGGAGAGGCAGAAGCAGAGATCAGGGTAAAGGGATATTTTTTAGAAGTGTAATCAGGTTCGTTTGGTACAGGTTAATGAAGTATAGATAGTACCTTGGAAGGAGTACATATTTGGATTAGAGTTATAAAAGATTTTGGAGAGGAAAATAACTGTTAAACACTGTTCTTATAGGCAGAAAGGGCCTACAAGGAAGATTTGCTGTAGAGGTTTTGGGTTAAAGCCTGAAAAGAATCAAACCCGATCATACTTCAGATTGTTCTTAAAATGGCATTTTTTTTTTTCCCGTTACCTTTCCCCTTTTCTTTTTGATGAAGTAATATCTTGGGCCTGGTAACAAAGAGCAGAATAACCCCATTAGGTAAGGATGAGTAATGAGCTGACCCAGAGAAAGGTGAAATATAGAAGCAACAGCAAAAGCCTTAGGCTGTGTTGTGCTGAAGGTCTGCTGTGGGGAGAAGTAATGTGGAAAGGCCATGGTCAGAAGATCAGGGTCTTTGGAGGAGATAATAGAAGTAATTACCCTTTATTGAGCACCTATCTGGCATGTTCAGACAGCGTTATTCTCATTACACATAAGAGAAGGGACTCACAGAGGTAGGGTGGAGACATTCAAACTCCAAACCCAAAGCTCTATCCAGTGGTGTTCAAAACTTTTTTTTATTTTTTGAGACAGGTCTTACTTTGTTGCCCAGGCTGGCTTTGAATCAAACTTTTTATTTTTAAAGCTGCAAATTGATTTTTTCTTCCTGTAGGGAAATTGTATATTGGGGAACTGATTATACTTTACAGATAAAACCTGAACTGGTTGAAATCAGGGTAAGAGTACCTGAACCCCAGTTCACGCAGTTTTTTTCCTTGGCCTTCTCTTATTGTCATCCTTGGAAGCTTTAAGTCACCTCTGTAGAACTCCAGTTTGAAGATAATTGCATTTCACCATACTGCTGTTCTTTACTTGGCGATAGTGATTGAAAGTTGACAAAAAAATGTACTCTGATACCTTCTGTTTGGTGTTAGTCTGGCAGCCCATTTTGTGTTGACCACATAAACTTGTACCTATGTTTGTAATCAATATTTTTAACAAAAGTGCATTTTTAAGAACTTACTTTTCTTTATCTTGAAGGTTGTGGCAGCACTGCCTGAAGGTATGAGACCAAATTCTAATCCTTATGGTTTTCCATGGGAATTGGTGATATGTGCAGCTGTTGTTGGATTTTTTGCTGTTCTCTTTTTTTTGTGGAGAAGTTTTAGATCGGTAAGTAACCAGTGCTATACTAAGAATGTTCATTTTGTCACTGGGCTGAAGGAATAATATGAGAAACATATTTGTTATTTTAAGTAAACAAGTTAGAAGCTACATAGGGATTCAGAGGTTTTTTTTTTTTTTTTTTTTTTTTTTTTTTAAAAAAAAAAGAGATGAGGGTCGGGAATCAGAGTCAGGCCCAGTGCTGTGGCTCCCACCTCTAATCCCAGCACTTTGGGAGGCCAAGGCAGAAAGATCACTTGAGCTTAGGGGTTTGTGACCAGCCTGGGCAACACAGTGAGACCCCATCACTACAAAAAATACAAAAATTAGCTGGACATGAGGACACCCGTCTGTGGTCCTGGCTACTCAGGAGGCTGAGGTGGGAGGATTGCGTGATCCTGGGAAGTCGAGGCTGCAGTGAGCCATGATTGCGACACTGTACTCCAGCCTGGGTGACAGAGAGAGACCCTGTCTCAAAAATAAAGAGATGAGGGTCTCGTGTTGCTCAGGCTGGTCTCAAACTCCTGGGCTCAAGTGGTCCTCCTGCCTCAGCCTCCCAAAGTCTTGAAATTGCAGGTGCGAGCCACCATGCTCAACTGGAATCTTTTAATGTAAGATCTTTTATATGTGTGTGTATATATATATATATATTTATTTATTTAAAGAGATGGGGTCTCACTATGTTGCCTAGGCTGTAGTGCAGTTGCTATTCGCAGATGCAATTATAGTGCACTACGGCCTCAAACTCCTGGGCTTAAGCAATCCTTTCTCACCCTTCTGAGTAGTTGGGACTACACAGGTCCATGTCACTCTGCCCAGCTTCATCTTTTTTTTAATTCTGGGAAATTTTATCTGAGACAGGGTTTCACTCCTGTCGCCCGGGCTGGAGTGCAGTGGCACGACCTCGGCTCACTGCAATCTCTGCTTCCTCTGCTCAAGCAATTCTCCTGCCTCAGCCTCCTGAGCAGCTGGGACTAAGGCGTGCACTACCATGCTTGGCTAATTTTTGTATTTTTTTGTAGAGACGGGTTTCACTGTGTTGCTCAGAACTCCTGGCCTCAAGTGATCTGCCTGCCTTGGTCTCCGAAAGTTCTGGGATTATAGGCATTAATCACCACGCCTGGCCTAATTTTGGGAAATTTTTAATGCATTTTTGGGACTGCTATTTTTCAGTTGTTGCCCCTTTTACTTCTGACCTCCCTATCTCTTAACTTCTATTTTTCAATTTCTTTATGGTTTTCTATACCTTTTGAGAGTTCCTTAATCTGAGGAACTGAAATCTATTCTTCATCTACACTCATTGTAGAGTATCTTGTCTTTTAAAGGTTTTCCCTTTTATGTCTGTCCATATTCTGTAGATGATTGAAGTCCTCATTTCTTTTCTACTTGTTTGTGTTACCTCAGCCCTAAGGCTGATCCTTTTACAAATGAATTCCCACCTGCTTCATTATTTGAGAGAGAGGTTAAGGAAGAAAAAGGTTTGGTTTACCGTTTCTTTAGTCAGTTCAGATCTATGGCCCTATGGTGACATTTCTCAGGGTGTTTTATTTTGGATATTAGCATCAGGGGATATGATAATAGGGGCTTCTTGAAATTATTTTTTTAGGGTCAGATATGTTTGGGGAGCAATGGGTTAAATGAAATTAAACAAATATCTTTAGACTAAAGTTATTTCAGAGCCTTTAATATGCTAATTCACAATGTGAATCTTCAATAGGGAGTCTTTAATAAGTAGTATTTAGGCTGGACGTGGTGGTTCACGCCTGTAATCCCAGCACTTTGGGGGACCCAGGCAGGTGGATCACCTGAGGTCAGGAGTTCCAGACCAGCCTGGCCAACATGGTGAAACCCGGTCTCTACTAAAAATATGAAAATTGGCTAGGCATGGTGCCACCACCTGTAATCCCAGCTACTCAGGAGGCTGAGGCAGAGGAATTGCTTGAACCCAGGAGGTGGAGGTTGCAGTGAGCTGAGATCGCGTCATTGCGCTCCAGCCTGGGAGACAGAGCAAGGCTCTGTCTTCAAAAAAAAAAAAAAAAAAAGCATTTATTTTCTTATTGGAAACAGAATACTTTTGGCTTGTATTTATACAAAGGCAATAAGAAACCCATATTTCTAAGTTGGCAGTAGAAGTTAAATAAATTGATGTATTTGAGAACATATTTGTTTTAATGTAATTTTTGTTAAAAATTTGTTTCAGGTTAGGAGTCGGCTTTATGTGGGTAAGTTCTTTTTTCTGCTTTAACTCTCGTTGTGATGTAAAAACTTATAATAATTTACTCGTGGTAATATTGACTTGACTTTTTTAGGAAGAGAGAAAAAGCTTGCTGTAATGCTTTCTGGACTAATTGAAGAAAAAAGTAAACTACTTGAAAAATTTAGCCTTGTTCAAAAAGAGGTAAGATATTTTTGAAAATAATATTCATGTTAGAGTCAGAGAACTTTATACTTCTCACTGTAGGTACTTCTGTGTAAATTTAAGATTATGAATGCTTTGTTTGCAGAGTATGAGAGTTCTCTTGCTCTTCATATTCAACACTTAACCAGTCTTACTAATTTTAACCATCGTAGTAGGTGTGCAATGGTGTCTCCTTGTGCTTTCCTTTTGAGTTTTCCTGACTGATGAGGTCGAGCACACAAACACATCCTCTGCATTTGCACATTTCTGGTATCTGTGTATCCAAATGTTCTCTTTTTATAAAGACGCCAGTCAGATTGGATTAGGGCCCACCCTAACAACCTTATTTTATTTTCACCACCTCCAAAGGCCTTGTCTCCAAATACAATCACATTCTGAGGTACTGGGGTTGGAGCTTCAACATATGAATTTGTGCGGACACAATTCAGTCCATAATAGTCTTTAATACATTTGAAATCAGATCTGTGACGGGGCAGTCGAGGGTGTTTGTGTGTGTGAAGATTCATTTTTTTTCCTGGGCGTGTTGAGTTAATGCCATTTATTGGAAGGACCATCTTTTCTCTGTTGTTCTGTACTGTCATCTTCTTAAGTCACTGAATATATGTGAGTCTGTTTCTGTTAAATCTTCTATTTTGTTGGGCTTTTTCTTGTTTGTTTTTTGCCAATAACATGCTTTTTTATATCCTGTAGTTTTATAACAAGTCTTAGTATCTGGTATGTTAATTTACAGTTCTTGGCTATTATGAATAAAGTTACTGTGAACATTCTTCTACAAGTTTTTTTTGTGGGCATGTATTTTCATTTCTCTTCAGTAAGTAGTATTGGAATTGGTAAGTCATTAGGGCATTAAGGCAGGTGTAGTTTAACTGTATAAGATAAGAAACTGGCTGGGCATGGTGGCTCATGCTTGTAATCCCAGCAGTTTGGGAGGCTGAGGCGGTAGGATCACAAGGTCAGGAGATTGAGACTATCCTGGCTAACATGGTGAAACCCCGTCTCTACTAAAAATACAAGAAAATTAGCCAGGCATGGTGCTGGGTAGCTGTAGTCCCAGCTCCTCGGGAGGCTGAGGCAGGAGAATGGCGTGAATCCGGGAGGTGGAGCTTGCAGTGAGCCGAGATGGTGCCACTGCACTCCAGCCTGGGCAGCAGAGCGAGACTCCTTCTCAAAAAAAAAAAAAAAAAAAAAAAAAAAAAAAAAAAAGAAACCTACTGGCTATTTTTATCATTTTTTCTTGGTTTTGGCTTTCAGCAGTGTTACTATGATTTGTCTAGGTGTGGTGTTTTTCTATTTGTCCTTATTGGGGTTTATGATGCTTTTAGAATCTGGCTTAATGTCTTCTATTAGTTTAGTTTTTTTTTTTTTTTTTTTTTTTGAGACAGTGTCTTTCTCTGTTGTCCAGGCTGCAGTACAGTGGTGTGATTTTGGCTCACTTCAACCTCCACTTCCTGGACTCAGGTGATCCTCCCGCCTCAGCCTCCTCGGTAGCTGGGACTACAGGCATGCGCCACCAAGTCCAGCTAATTTTTAAAAATTTCTTGTAGAGATGGGGTTTTGCCATGTTGTCCAGGCTGGTCTCGAATTCCTGGGTTCAAGCGATCCTCCTTCCTTGGCTTCCCAAAGTGCTGGGATTACAGCTGTGAGCCACTGTGCTCTACCTTTTATTAGTTTTGAAACACTCTTGATTGTTACTTTTCCACGTATTATTTTTGCCCTTTTTTGTTCTTTCTTTCTGGGACTATAAAAATGGGTAGTTTAACTTTTTATTATATTTCATCTGTCTCTTATGTTCTTTTCTGGGGTTTCCATCTTTTTGTTTGCCCACACTTCAGTCTAGACATATTCTTCTTTAACTTCCATGTTACCAATTGTTTTCATTTATGTCTAATCATCTTTTAAGCCATCCATTAAGATCTTAATTTCATCTCTTTCCTTTTTCAGTTCTGCAGTTTTATTGTGGCTCTTTTTGTAGTTCTTTTTCTCTGGTACAATTTTATTTTTTAATTCCACTTACACATTATGCTGTCTTATTTTTGTTTTGTTTTGTTTTGGTTTTTTTTTTTTTGGAGACGGAGTCTCCCTCTGTTGCCCAAGCTGGAGTGGAGTGCAATAGCGCGATCTGGGCTCACTACAACCTCCGCCTTCCAGGTTCAAGTGATTCTCCTGCCTCAGCCCCCCGAGTAGCTAGGACTACAGGCACACGCCGCCACGCCTGGCTAATTTTTTGTATTTTAGTAGGGATGGGTTTCACTGTGTTGCTCAGGCTGGTCTCAAACTCCTGAGCTCAGGCAATCCACTCACCCTGGCCTCCCAAAGTGCTGAGATTACAGGCGTGAGCCACCATGCCTGGCCTATGCTCTCTTATTTTATTTATGTGTTATTTATATTTTCTGATTTTCAGAATATATGCTGCCGACAAATATGCTTTCTTATTTTAATGACTACTGTATTATCCAGTAGTCTATTTCTGGTGCTCATTTTTTCTCTTGTTTCTCAGTCAAGTCTTGTCCTTTTGAATGCCAGGTTATTTTATATCAGGTGTCAGTGATAATATAATAAAAATTGTAGAGATAATTTTGAAGCTGTGGGTGCTGTCGTCTCTCTTCAGTGAGGATTTACTATTGCTTTTCTTTTTTTTTCTCTTTTTTTTTTTTTTTTTGAGACGGAGTCTCGCTCTGTCGCCCAGGCTGGAGTGCAGTGGCGCAGTCTCGGCTCACTGCAAACTCCGCCTCCCGGGTTCACGCCATTCTCCTGCCTCAGCCTCTCCCAGTAGCTGGGACTACAGGCGCCCGCCACCACGCCCGGCTAATTTTTTGTATTTTTAGTAGAGACGGGGTTTCTCCGCGGTCTCGATCTCCTGACCTCGTGATCCGCCCGCCTCGGCCTCCCAAAGTGCTGGGATTACAAGCGTGAGCCACCGCGCCCGGCTACTATTGCTTTTCATAGGCAGCTAGGCTAGGGACATTGGAAATTTCAGATAGCTTTATTTATTTGAGTTTCTTTTTTGTAAAATAAGTTTTATTGTGTATATTTAAGGTATAGAAATTTCAGATAACTTTGTTTCTTTTCTGTAAAATAAGTTTTATTGTATATATTTAAGGTATAAACATGATGAGATACGTGTATAGTAAAATGGTTACTATAGTGAAACAGATTAATGTATTCTTTATCTCTCATAGTTACCCATTCCCTGCCCACCCCTCAAGGGCAGCTATAATGTACTCATATAACAAAAATCCTGAATGCAATACACTATTATTAACTATGGATCTCATGTTGTACATGAGATCTTTTAAGTTGTTCATCGCATATATTTTCTTTTCTTTTATTGAGACGGGGTCTCATTCTGTCACCCAGGCTGGGGTGCAGTGGTGTGACCTTGGCTCATTGCAGCCTCTATCTCCTGGGCTCAAGTAATCCTCCCACTCAGACTCCTGCGTAGCTGTGGCTACAGGCACATGATACATGCTTGCCTGATTTTTAAATTTTTTGTAGAAATGGGGTCTCCCTATGTTGCCCAGGATGGTCTCAAGCTTCTGGGCTCAGGTGATCCGCTCGCCTCATCCTCCCAAAGTGTTGGGATTACAGGCGTGAGCCACCATGCCCGGCCGTATTTTCTGCTTTGTATTTTCTGACCTACGTGTTTCTTCCCTCCTACCCAACACTGCTAACCACTGTTTTGTTCTCTATCTCTATGTATTTGACCTTTACAAAAATTCCGCATATAAGTGAGATCATGCAATATTTTTCTTTCTATATCTGGCTTATTTTACTTATCAAAATGCCTTCTAGGTCCATCCATGTTGTAGCAAATGGCAGGATCTCCACCTTTTTATGCTGAGTAATATTCCATTGTAAATATATACCACAGTTTCTTTATTCATTTGTTCATTGATGGATACCTAGATTGTCTCCATATTGGCTACTATGAGTAATGCTGCAGTGAACATGGGCATGCAGCTGTCTGTACAAGGTGCCAGTTTCATTTTTTTCGGATAAATATCTGGAAGAAGGTTTGCTGGATATAGTAGCTCTAAATTTCTTTAGGAGTCTCCATACTATTTTCTGTAATGACTGTACCCATCTACATCCCTGCCAATAGTGTACAGCAAGCCCTCAATGTCCTTGATAGATTGTTGAAAATTGACTTTAAGTGAAACAATGTATACTGAATTCAGTTTTTTTTTCTCATCTATGTTATGATGAAACAATGTTGAAGAAAACAATGTTATTCAAAGGACAAAGGACCTGTTCTATGCCTTTCTCTTTTCTTGTCTAGAAAAAGGGTTCCCTTTTTTTTTTTTTTTGTAACTTTTAAGTTCAGGGGTACAAGTGCAGTTTTGTTACATAGGTAAACTTGCGTCCTGGGGGTTTGTTGTACCAGGGTTCCCTTTTCTCCACACCTTCACAAATGCTCGTCATCTCTCTTGTCTTTTTGATAATAGCTATTCTAACAGATACGAGGTAGTATCTCATTGTGTTTTTGATTTGCATATCCTTGATGATTGGTGATATTGAACACCATTTCATATACCTGTTGGCTATTTTTATGTCATCTTCAGAGAAATATCTATTTAAGTCCTTTGCCTGTTTTTAAATCAGGTTATATGTTTGCTTGCTGTTGAGTTGTATGAGGTCTTTTAAAATATTGAATATTAACCCCTTATCTGATATATTTTTTCTAAATCTGTAGGTTGCCTTTTTATTGTGTTTACTTGTGTATATTTTTATTTTTTTACCTTGCAGCTTCACCTCAAAGGAACTTTCATTTTATTTTTTCTTTTGCTGTGCAAAAGCTTTTTAGTTTGATATAGTCCTGTTCACTTATTTTTTGCTTTTGTAGCCTAAGTTTTTGATGTGATATTCAATAAATTATTGCCAAGACCAGTGTCAGGGAGCTTTTTCCCTGTGTTTTCTTCTAGGAGTTTTGTAGTTTCAGGTTTTGTGTTTAGGTCTTTTATCCACTTTGAGTTGATTTCTATGTATTATATAAAATAAGAGTTCAATTTCATTCTTTTGCATGTGAAATCCAGTTTTCTCAGTACCATTTATTGATGAGACTATTCTTCCTGCATTGTGTATTCTTGGTGCCCTATTGATAATTTGACCATATCTATTTGGATTTATTTCTAGGCTCTCTATTCTGTTCCACTGGTCTGTGTATTTGTTTTTATACTGGTACCACACTGTTTTTATTATTATAGCTTTGGAATATAATTTAATATGAGTTAGTCTGATGCTGCCAACTGTATTTTTTCTCAGAATTGCTTTGACTATTTGGGATCTTTTGTTATTCCATATTAAATTTAGATTAAAAAAATTTCTGTTAAGAATGCCATTGAGATTTTGGCTGCCTTTCCGTTTGTGTGCGCCTCAATTTCTTTCATCAATGTTTTATACTTTTCAATGTATGGATCTTTCACCTTCTTGGTTGAATTTGTTCCTAAGTATTTTATTTTTTTTGATGCTGTGTAAATAGGATTGTTTTCTAGATTTCGTTTTTGGCTAGATCTTTATTTGTGTATAGAAATGACATAGTTTTGTTTTGATGTTATATCCTGCATCTTTACCGAATTCAGTTATTAGATCTGTATTTTTGATGACATCTTTTGGGTTTTCTACATACAGGATCATGTCATCTCCAAACAGATAATTTTACTTCTCTGATTTGGATATCTTTCCTTTTCTTTCCTTATCCTTCTCTTCCTTCCTTCTTACTTTTTTTTTTTTTTTTGAGACAGGGTCTCACTCTGTTGCCCAGGCTGGATTGCAGCAGTGCAATCTCAGCTCACTGCAACCTCTGCTTCCCAGGTTCAAGTGATTCTCCCACCTCAGCCTCCCATATTGCTGGGATTACAGGTGTGCACCACCGTGCCTGGCTGTTTGTGTGTGTGTGTGTGTGTGTGTATTTTTTGGTAGAGACAGGGTTTCACCATGTTGGACAGGCTGGTCTCGAACTTCTGACCTCAAGTGATCTGCCCACCTTGGCCTCCCAAAGTGCTGGGATTACAGGCATGAGCCACCATGCCAGGCCTTTTATTTCTTTTTCTTGTCTAATTGCTCGATAGTACTTCCAGTAGTATTTTGTTTTTGTTTTTTTGAGACAAGTTCTCACTCTGTTGCCCAGGCTGGAGTGCAGTGGCATGGTCATGGCTCACTGCATCCTCAACCTCCCAGGTTCAGGTGTTTCTCCCACCTTAGCCTCCCAAGTAGCTGGGACTACAGATGTGCACCACCACACCCAGTTCATTTCTTGTATTTTTTTTGTAGAGATGGTGTTTGGTCAAGTGGCCCAGGCTGGTGTCAAACTCTGGGGCTCAAGTGATCCGCTTGTCTCAGCCTCCCAAAGTGCTGGGATTACAGGTGTGAGCCACCACACCCAGCCCTTCCAGTACTCTTTTGAATAGAAGTGGTGGTTGTGGACATCCTTGCTTTGTACCAGATCTTAATGGAAAAGGTTTCAGTTTCTCCCCACTGGTGATGATATTTGCTGTAAGTTTTTCATAAATGGCTTTTGTTATGTTGAGGAACTTTCTTTTTATTTTTTTCATTATTTTTTAAATTTTATTATTTATTTATTTATTTATTTATTTTTTTGAGATGAAGTCTTGCTCTTTCACCAGGCTGGAATGCAGTGGCTCACTGCAAGTCTGCCTGCTGGGTTCAAGCAATTCTTCTGCGTCAGCCTCCTGAGTAGCTGGGACTACAGTCGTGCGCCACCACGGCTGGCTAATTTTTTGTATTTTGGTAGAGATGGGGTTTCACCATGTTGGCCAGGATGGTCTCGATCTCCTGACCTCACGATCTGCCCACCTCAGCCTCTCAAAATGCTGGGATTACAGGCATGAGCCACTATTACTTAGTTTTTTGAGACAGGGTCTCACTTTGTTGCCCAGGATGGAGTGCAGTGGCCTGCTCATGGCTCACTGCAGCCTCAACCTCCTGGGGTCAAGTGATTCTCCCACCTTAGCCTCCCTAGAGTAGGGAGTGTGTGTGCCACCAAGCCTGGCTAATTTGTGTATTTTTGGTAGAGACGTGGTTTTGCCATGTTGCCCAGGCTGGTTTTGAACTCCTCGGACTTCCCAAAGTGTTGGGATTACAGGCGTGAGCCACCACACCTGGCCAGAACTTTACTTCTGTACTTAAACTGTTAAGGGTTTTTATCAAGAAATGATGTTGGGCTGGACATGAGGGTGTGTGCCTATAGTCCCACCTACTTGGGAGCCTGAGGTGGGAGGATGGCCTGAGCCCAGGAATTCAAGTCCAACCAGGGCAACATAGGGAGAACCTATCTCTCAAAAGAAAAAAAAAATGGATGTTGAACTTTATTGAATGTTTTTTCTTTGTCAATTGGTATGATCATGTGGTTTTTGTCTTTCAGTCTGTGAATGTGATGTATCACATTAATTGATTTGCGTGTATATATATGTGTATATATATATATATTTTTTTGTGACGGAGTCTTGCTCTGTTGCCTGGGCTGGAGTGGAATGGCGCGATCTCAGCTCACTGCAACCTCCGCCTCCTGGGTTCAAGCGATTCTCCTGCCTCAGCCACCTGAGTAGCTAGGACCACAGGTGCCCGGCTAATTTTTGTATTCTTATTAGAGTCAGGGTTTCACCATGTTGGCCAGGATGGTCTGGAACTCCTGACCTTGTGATCTGCCCGCCTCGGCCTCCCAAAGTGCTGGGATTGCAGGCGTGAGCCACTGTGCCCCGCCAATTTGCGTATATTAAACCAGCTTTGCATGCCAGGGATAAATCCCACTTGATCACAATGCATAATCTTTTTGATGTATTGTTAATTTCAATTTGCTGATACTTTATTTATGATTTTTGCATCAGTGTTCATCAGAGATACTGACCTGTAGGTTTGTTTGTTTGTTTATTTATTTATTTATTTTTTGTGGTTTCTTGGTCTGGCTTAGGTATCAAGGTGATGCCGGACTCATAAAATGTGTTAGAAATATTCCCTCCTGTCGTTTTTCTTGGAAGAGTTTAAGAAGTATTGGTAATAATTCTACTTTAAAAATTTGGTAAAATTCAGCCATGAAGCCATCTCTTCCTGGGCTTTTCTTTGTTGGGAGGTCAGATTACTTTAATAACAGATTGAGATATTTGGAAGCTAGGCCTCAGTTCAGAGGATTAGTCTGTTTTTGGTTTCGACTTTGTTATAAGGTAGGCAGGTTTTCTTTCTTTCTTTTTTTTTTTTTTTTTTTTTTTACAGTCTTGCTATGTCACTCAGGCTGGAGTGCAGTGGCATGATCTCGGCTCACTGCAATTTCCACCTCCTGGGCTCAAGTGATTCTTGTGCCTCAGCCTCCCGAATAGCTGAGATTACAAGCACATGTCACCACGCCCAGCTAATTTTTGTATTTTTAGTAGAGACAGAATTTCACCATGTTGGCTAGGCTGGTCTTGAACTCCTGACCTCGTGATCCAGCCTCTTAAAGTGCTAGGATTAGAGGTGTGAGCCACTGCGCCCTTCCAAGGTACCAATTTTGGTTGGTAAGGACATCGATTTCCTTTTGCTGCTGTAACAAATTAGTGCAAACTTAGTGGTGTAAAACAATACACATTTATTCTCTTACAATTTTGAAGGTCAGAAGTCTAGAACTGATCTTTTTAAAAATATTTTGTTGTAGAGATGGGGTCTCACTATGTTGCCCAGGCTGGCCTTGAACTCTTGGCCTCAAGTGATCCCACGTTGGCCTCCCGAAGTGCTGGGATTACAGATGTGAGCTACTATGCCCAGCCTTAAAACCAATCTTGGGGGCAAAAATTAAGATAGCAGCAAGTCTGTTTCTTTATGCATGTTCTAGGAGAGAATCTGTGTCTTGTGTCTTATATGGAATCTACCAACATTCCTTGGCTCCTAACTGCATCACCCCAATTTCTGCTTCTATCTTATATCATTCTTTTCTAAGTTTGGTCCTCTTGCCTCCTCCTTTTAAGGACCCTTGGCATTATATTGGGCCCACCAAAATAATTCTGGATGCTCTTTCCATCTTAAGGTACTTTATCACACCTGGACATTCTGGGGAGCAGAACATAGACATCTTTGGACAGATCATTGTTTAGCCAAGCACAGGGTTCACCTGACTTGGCAGGTCCTGAACTCCAAGTTTTTTTTCTCAGCTTCTGATTCTCTTGAAATCTCTGCTTAGTTTCTTAGCCCATCAGCCTCTTCTTCTAGGGGGAATAGAAATGTCAAATACTAGACTTGCCTTTCTGGGGATTCCCACTTCTCTCACAAATTCTCACTGTTTTGATAGCTCTCTGAGGCTTTCAGACAGATAATTTTTTTTTTTTTTTGGTATTTTTCATCAAGCTTTTCTTGTTCTCGCCAGAAAGGTGGATCCCGAACAACCTAGTCTTCAATTTAATCACTTTTTTTTGAATAATTGAAGTGCATTTTGCCAAATCTTATAGCATTATATGTTTTATTGTTCTTTTCATTTTTTGATGGTTGTTCCCTACCTTTTAAAGATTTTTATATTCCCCACTTGGTTTATTTGTTGTATGGTATGAATTAAAAGTGAAAAGTTTTGATGGTCAGTTACTATAAATTTCTCTTTAATGAATAGGCTTAAAGAAGAGGCTTACTTGTTTGGGGCATAATTAGACAGCTTACATAAAAATACACTCTTTGAGTAAATCTTTGGATAATCTTTAGTGCAATCTTACCGTTAGAATTTTTACCTCATTTTTAGTAAAAGATGCTAATATGAGTTATAGTCCTATGTTCTCTGTGAAGCAGACTTTACTCTTAGAGGTGAAGTTCTGGCATTTGTTGCCTGAGCTAGTGGTTTGTGATGTATTAGCTGCTCTGGCATTGTTTGTTATAGTGGTCAGATTTAAAAAACTTAAAGCTAAGTAAATCCAAGTAAATTTAATGTACATGTGGAAATGGATTCTGTCTGCTTCTTAGGCATCTATCCAGATAAGATTTAGAATAAAATTGGTAGAGTTTTTACTTGTGTTGTTGCTCTGTTTCAGTATGAAGGCTATGAAGTAGAGTCATCTTTAAAGGATGCCAGCTTTGAGAAGGAGGCAACAGAAGCACAAAGTTTGGAGGTAAAAAATCAAATGGTATAATTTTAAAAGTTGGGGAAAAAGTACTAAGTAACAAAAACTTAAAAAATGTATCTTCTGAAAACTATTTGAAAGAAATGTGAAAGAGCATCTCTGGATGTTAAAACTTAAAGAAGAAGATTAATATAGGAAATGGGACAGTAGTAGGTAGCATAAAATATTATAAAAATTTGAGCTTTTATTGCTAACTTGTTTTGAGTCAGGCATGTTTATGTTAAGGAATCAAGAACTATATAGAAACTTCATTCGGTCGTTCCTGGGAAACGTATTAAGGAGATCATTCCTTTTTTGACTGAGTTTGCTCTAGAAAGGAGAAATAAGATTCATTTTTACAAACTTAGGAATAGTTGGCAACAATAACTTATGTAAATTATGACAATATTTGCTTTGTTTTCATCTTGAGGATATTAAGAGCTAACTAGAATTAGGCCAGAGGTTTACGTTATAAGTAATGGTATGTTGGTAAATGTTTAACACCTTTTTTTTAAAAAAGCAGCCTTATTTGTAGCATTTGCTGCGTTCTGTAGTATGAATACTTCCACCGTGGCCAGTTTCAAGCTACCAACATGATATCACTGAATGAGGAGTCTGGGAAGATAATGCCTAAAGTAGGCTTTCCTGAGCCAAGTGTGATTTGGTTGATTTTTAAGGAAGGAAAATATGGTAATTTGTAATTTAGCTAAACTAAGACAGATTAGGGTAAGTGATGGGAATGCCTTACTACTGTTTAGATATGGACGTATTGTAAAAAGCACAGTAGTGACAAAGGATAGCAGAGGACACCTTTGTCTGCAGATATTAAAATAAAAAACAGTAGACCTTGTACCTTTGATAAGTGTCCAGTGCAGTGTGGCAGTTCTCAATCACTGCTATCTGTAATCATCAGAAACTCTATGTGTTATGATTCAGAATTTTCTAGTAGAGTCCAAAGGAAGTTATAAATTGGATTCCAAATAAGTTTCTTAATATTTTCTTCATTTGTTGCCTATTACTATCTTCAAGAACTTGTTGAAATTATATTTTATTTGCTGACCCTCTGTCTTAACTACCCTCCCAGTAGTAATTTATTTATTTATTTATTTTTTTTTTGAGACGGAGTCTCGCTCTGTCTCCCAGGCTGGAGTGCAGTGGCGCAATCTCGGCTCACTGCAAGCTCCGCCTCCCAAGTTCACGCCATTCTCCTGCCTCAGCCTCTCCGAGTAGCTGGGACTACGGGCGCCCGCCACCACGCCCGGCTAATTTTTTGTATTTTTGGTAGAGACAGGGTTTCACTGTGGTCTCGATCTCCTGACCTCGTGATCCGCCCACCTCGGCCTCCCAAGATGCTGGGATTAACAAGCGTGAGCCACCACCCCCGGCCATAATTTATTAGTTTGATAAAAGAATTTTAGAAGGCATTTGGCATGCTAACAGAAGAGCAAAAAGTAGGTAGCAAAGACATTTACTCAAGCTTGGTAATACTGAGGATAAAATATTACACACCAATTTATTTTCAAGGTAAGGAATTATTATAGGAGTAAAATTAGCTGAATTTTTAGCTGCATTCAACATTTTGGAAAATTTTCTTCAATTTTAGTAATTTTTTAGCGTAGTATTTTCAGTAATAGTAATCATAATTGAATTCAAACTATAATGTGATGCAATTTAAAAAAATATGATAGCTGAATCTGTAGATAAAATCAAACCAATAGAGTAATTTTGATTCAGGTCAGGGAATTCCTAGAATGAAATATTCAAATTTGGGGTAATATGTATAAACAAGTTTTTAAATCACTGTAATGTAGTATGTATTTTTTTTGCTCTTATTTTGGCCTGCATTAAAATCTTTGAATCTTTTGGTTTATTTTTCTCTAACAAGTTTGTTGAAGGATCACAAATATCAGAGGTATGTTTATTATAGTATTTAAAGTCCAGTTGGAATAATCCAATAACTAATCATTTTAAATTAAAAAGGTCATAGAAAATAGGTCTTAATTCAATGTGGAATATTATCATGAAGCAGCCTTGATTTTTTTTTTTAGTTGATTTTTTATGTCATGTGTTTGATTATATTAAATTAGCTTTATTTCTCATTTTTTTCTTTATAGTGCTTTTAAGCAGAGGTTGGCAAACTGTGCCTAGTGGGCTCTCCACTTTTTTTTGTAAAAAATTGTTTTGGAACACAGCCATGCTCATTCATTTAAGTATTGCTTTTGTTTCTCACTACAGTGGCATAGTTGAGTAATTGCGACAAAGACTGCGTGGCCTACGAGCCTAAAATATTTATTCTCTTGCTCTTTATAGAACTTTGTTGACCACTGCTACAATTGCTGTTATTTTGATATTATGAAAATGAGCAAATACATAAATGAAAGTTATTTAACTTACAGTACATATTTTTTATTATGCTCATCTGATTTCCCTAATGAAAAATTCTTGTATCTGTTTAATAAAGTTGGCTTTCTCTCTTAGGCCACCTGTGAAAAGCTGAACAGGTCCAATTCTGAACTTGAGGATGAAATACTCTGTCTAGAAAAAGAGTTAAAAGAAGAGAAATCTAAACATTCTGAACAAGATGAATTGGTAAGGCTTTTTTATTTGAGGAGAATATAAGAAAAATTTACTGAGCTTTAAAAAATATATATGATACTGGTTAAAGTATTACATTATTGTAAAAAATGTAAAGAATACAGAAGGTTGTAGAGAGCAAAATTTTCTAGATCCATTCTTTTCACTTCCCCCTGGATGTTACTGTGTTAAATTTCTTGCATATTTTTATAGAAATTTTCTGTATGCATATGGAAGTAGCTCATGTAAATAAAAACTGAATAATCATGTACATAGTGTATATTTGTAATTAATGTGTATATTAACATTATAACTTTTTCTTTTGAAAAAACCTGTCTTCATGGAAATCTTGATGTATGTGAGATTATTTAGTAAAACATGTTAGTGGACTTATCTTGAGCCTATATAACTTAAATGTTATGGAATATTAAAGTTATGAGATACTATTGTTATGTAATGTTCATATAAAATGCCTTTAAGCATATGGCTAAATAAACTGAGAAGGTTTCTTAATTTGAGCTGTCACTTATGGAGCAAAAGTGTTAGGTTAACAGTATATATAATACATATGGCATTTTGAAACTAGAGTTTAGTAAATATTTATTGCCTGATACTGTCTTTCTAGATGGCGGATATTTCAAAAAGGATACAGTCTCTAGAAGATGAGTCAAAATCCCTCAAATCACAAGTAGCTGAAGTAAGTTGAATTAGTCTAGTAGGTCTGTTGCTTTTGAAAATAATTTTAGTTTAATTTTTTTAAATTAAGAAATAAGATATAATAATAGGATTTGAGATATAGGGGATCCCAGGTATTTTGTTTTTTTTTTTTTTTAAACAATACCTAAATGAATTAGCATGGCTGTGTTGCCCAGGCTGGAGTATAGTGGCACAGTCTTGGCTCACTGCAACCTCCACCTCCTGGGTTCAAGCAATTCTCCTGCCTCAGCCTCCTGAATAGCTGGGATTACAGGCATGTGCCACCACGCCCGGCTAAGTTTTGTATTTTTAGTAGAGGCAGGGTTTCACCATGTTGGCCAGGCTGGTCTTGAACTCCTGAGCTCAGGTGATCGGCCCACCTCAGCCTCCCAAAGTGCTGGGATTACAGGCATGAGCCACTGCACCCAGCTTGTATTTTTTTTTTTTTTTTTTTTACATGAAGTACTTCAGAAAAGTTCATCTTTTCAATGGACAAGTGTTTATTGAGCTGTTACTATATATTGAGGACTGGTTGCTTGACACTTAACATTAATAGACAAAAAAGTCCCTAGGAAGTTTAAATTTTAGTAGGGGAGGCAGAATAAATAGTTATCAAAATTTGCTGCACAGTACATAGAAAGTTACAAGAGGTTTGTCCAAGGTCACGTCGTAGCACATTAGTGGGAGAGGCAGGACCAGACCCCGATTCTAGACAAGCGTTTTTTCTGCTCCACCATGCTGTCTCTGCTGTTAATATTGGCATGGTTTTGCCTTTAATTCTGTGTTGTAGGGAGTATGTGTAAAGATGAGCTATGTATTAAATTAATTGTTACAAACTTGACATTTTTTGTTTTACTTAGGCCAAAATGACCTTCAAGATATTTCAAATGAATGAAGAACGACTGAAGATAGCAATAAAAGATGCTTTGACTGAAAATTCTGAACTTCAGGAAAGCCAGAAACAGGTTTGTGCTCTGTAGGGACTCTTCAACTTATGAATATGTAATTATAAATGTTCTTGGCATCCTCATGACTGACCCATGCTAGGGACAAGTATAGGCTTTTCCTTGAGAGCATGAGAGCCGAACAGCCTCCCATACATATTTCAGTGTCTGTCTCTTTTGTATAGTATACAAAAGTGTATACTTTTGGCACCTTCTACCCCCAGGGCAGGGAAAGTAAGCCAGGGCATTTAGCATTTTGGTAATCATAACCAACTTCTTAAAGCCAGACTGAAAGGGTATGGAGAATATGAGTGAGGATTATTGAAGTTATATATCTGGGGTCTAAAGACAGAAGCAGTTCTGGTGGCAGATCACATAAGGATGTGACATTTGCCCTCTTTCTCCCGCACATACATAGATACTCCCACGTGTATTTCTTCTTCTGCTTTGCCAATGTAATTGTAACTTTTCAGTGGGAAAATTTTTCAGTGATTAAATTATTATAGTTATCCAACTATTACTCACACCAGAGCAACATGGTTTGTTCTTTTTTTTTTTATTTTTTTATTTTTTAGACGGAGTCTCACTCTGTTGCCAGGCTGGAGTGCAGTGGCGCGATCTTGGCTTACTGCAACCTCTGCCTCCCAGGTTCAAGCAGTTCTCCTGCCTCAGCCTCCTGAGTAGCTGGGACTACAGGCACGCACCTCCATGCCCAGCTAATTTTTGTATTTTTAGTAGAGACAGGGTTTCACCATGTTGGCCAGGATGGTCTCGATCTCTCGACCTCATGATCCGCCTGCCTCGGCCTCCTAAAGTGTTGGGATTACAGGCGTGAGCCACTGCACCTGGCCTCATGGTTTGTTCTTATTACATATTCTGTGTTATTCAATATTTTCCTTATGGTTAATAATTGTTTTGTTTCTTGTATACTTACCGGGTTCATCTGTATGCTGTCTTCTAGAGATACAGATATCTTACTCATGCCTTCAAATGCTTTGTTTAATCTGTTAATTTCGTTTTTTTTTTCTTGAAGCAGTTTTTTCTCGGGCCTCTCTTGGTTTAATAAGAACTTATTCTGTAGGTGTGTGTTCTGTTCTGTATCCTAAGACTTCACTTTACCCCCATCCTAAAGATTCCTCTTGTCTTTCTCCTGTGTTATATCTTCTGTTTCCCATATGTAAGCTCTTTTGCGGTTAATTCTTTTGGTTAACTTTCTGCGGAAGAGGTACAGGAGGTAATTTTTTTAGAACTTACATGCCTGGAAATGTCTTGTTTCTCATACTTGTTGATATTTTGGTTGGATATATTCCGAGTTTGCATTTTTTTTTTTTTTTTTTTTTTGAGGCAGAGTCTCGCTGTCGCCCAGGCTGGAGTGCAGTGGCGTGATCTCGGCTCACTGCAGGCTCCGCCCCCCAGGGTTCACGCCATTCTCCTGCCTCAGCCTCCCGAGTAGCTGGGACTACAGGCGCCCGCCATCACGCCCAGCTAATTTTTTGTATTTTTAGTAGAGATGGGGTTTCACTGTGTTAGCCAGGATGGTCTCGATCTCCTGACTTCGTGATCCGCCCGCCTCGGCCTCCCAAAGTGCTGGGATTACAGGCATGAGCCACCGCGCCCGGCCTGGCATTTTTTTTTTTTTTTCCTCAGAATTTTGACACTGTCACTCCATTGTCTTGACTTTCTAGTATTGCTTTTAAGAAGTCAGAAGCTATTCAGATAATTAGACATTTTTGGAAATCTGCTTTTTTCCTCCCTGGAAGCTTTCAATATCTTTTTATTGTTTCCTGTTCTCTGAAATTACAGATCATTACATATCTCTTGACCTCATGATCCACATGCCTCGGGCTCCCAAAGTGCTGGGAGTACAGGTGTGAGCCACCGCGCCTGGCTACTGGCAGGGTTTTCTTTTCTTTTCTTTTTTGTTGTTGCTGTTTTTTTTGAGATGGAGTCTTGCCTTGTTGATCAGGCTGGAGTGCAATGGCCTGATCTTGGCTCACTGCAGCCTCCACCTCCTGGGTTCAAGTGATTCTCCTGCCTCAGCCTCCCGAGTAGCTGGGATTATAGGCGTCTGCCACCATGCCTGGCTAATTTTTTGTATTTTTAGTAGAGACAGAGTTTCACCATGTTGGCCAGGCTGATCTTGAACTCCTGACCTCAGGTGATCCACTCGCTTTGGCCTCCTGAAGTGCTGGGATTACAAGCGCGAGCCACTGTGCCCAGCTATTGGCGGGCTTTTCTATAGGATATATATTTTTTTGAGACAGTCTCACTTTGTCACCCAGTCTGGAGTTCAGGGTGCTATTTCAGCTCAGTATAACCTCTGCTGCCCGGGTTCAAGTGATTCTCCTGCCTCAGCCTCCCGAGTAGCTGGGATTGCAGGCCTGTACCACCACATCTGGCTAATTTTTATGTTTTTAGTAGAGGTGGGGTGTACCATGTTGGCCAGGTTGGTCTTGAACTCTTGACCTCAAGTGATCTGCCTGCCTCGGCCTCCCAAAGTGCTGGGATTACACGCATGAGCCACCGCACCTGGCCAGGTTAGAGTATTTCTAATTGGAGGATTCTCGGTTGTTGGTATCTGAAGAGCATTTCCACAGGGATGAGTCCTCTACATTTCCCATTTGGGAGGTGTAAGCCTGTTGGCCAACAGTCTTGCAACTCAGGTAAAGAGTGCTGGTGTCTGACTGTTCAGTAAGTCAGTTTCCTCTTAATACTTTTATGTTTTCAGTATGTTACTTCCACCTTCACCTGGATAGATGTCCTGGAGTCTCAGGTTCCACCTCTTCAAAGAATAACCCTGTAGGGTTTTGCGTGTGTGTGTGTGTGTGTCTGTGTGTGTGTGTGTGAAAGAGACGGAGATAGAGAATGAATGAGAGAGAATGAGTATATATTTATGTCATGGGAGGCTTTCCAACTGCTTTTTATACAGACTTTTGGCCAGTCCTCCTTTTTTCCAATCCTGCTTATACCCCTGGTATTTGTGCCTTCAAATCATGTGCCTTTCTAGGGTATATCAAATCAGCCTACTTTTGGGTGTTCTATCTTCTGGCTTAGATTTTAGTTCTCTCTAGTTGGTCGAGTCTTTTTATCACACTTCCCATTTTCTACTTCTACAATTATTTTTTGTCTCCTATTCTCTTTTTTCCTTGTGGGTTTATGCCTTTGAAAAAAAATCTGTTTTCGGGCATTTTAATAGATTTGAGTAGAAAGTGGTGGTAAACCCTGTGTTAAATTTGCCATATTATGATCAAAAGTGGCCTTTTCCACCTTGGAAAATATTTCACCTAGATCAGTCTTACTCTTTACAACGGTTTTCGTCTAACTCCCTTGTAATAATCCAAATTCTTGAAACAAACTGTATTCACTGATGCCATGTTCTAATGCACTCCTTCTGTAATGTTTTAATACTGTATACTGTGTACTTAAGTCTCTTTACTAACTCATGAGAGATGACCTAATCACCAAATGTGAATTTTTTCTTGAATTCTCATTTGTTTTTACCTGTATCATCTGATTCTGTTATATATACATAGAAAAGGATTAGTTTTTCGTGTGTTCGGAAATATGCTAATGAAGCCTTAGTTTTGCAGAGAAATCCAATAATTACTGTTTGGTAGAACAGAGTTTTAAAGACTAAATAAATTTAGACTTTTTCATATATATGAGCCATTTCTTTTGTGAATTGCCTGCTCAGTCTTTTTTTTCTTTGCCTGTTTTTTCTTATTGACATCTAAGAGCTCTTTGCATGCTAAGGTTATTAACCTTTTGCTACAAATGTTACGAAAATTCCTTTATTGGTGGGGTGCAGTGGGTCACACCTGTAATCTCAGTGATTTGGAAGGTCCAGGTGGGAGGATCACTTGAGGCCAGGAGTTCAAGATCAGTCTGGGCAACATAGCAAGAACTTGACTCTACAAAAAATAAAAATAAAAAAATTAGCAGGGTATGTGACATGTGCTTGTAGTCCAGTTGTTTGGGAGGCTGAGGTGAGAGAATATCTTGAACCCAGTAGTTTGAGATTGTGGTCCAGCTTGGATGACAGAATGAGACCCTGCCTCTAAAAAAAAAAAAAAAGAAAAGAAAAAAAAAAGGAAAGAATTCCTTTCTAGTTATTTGTCTTTAAATGTCATTTGTGTTATATTTGATTTGTGAAGCTTTTAAGCTTTCTGTAGTCAAGTTTACCTTTTATAATGATCTTTTTGTCGTGTTCAGAAAGGCTTTCCTTTCCTGTAAAAGTATATATAGTAGAATACTGTTTGTGCAAAATCTGATCTGTTCTAGATTAATGGTATTTCTTTTTTTTTTTTTTTTTTTTTGAGACGGAGCCTCGCTCTGTTGCCACGCTGGAGTGCAGTGGCCCAATCTCGGCTCACTGCAGCCTCTGCCTCCCGGGTTCAAGCGATTCTCTTGCCTCAGCTTCCTGAGTAGCTGGGACTACAAGCGCGTGCCACCGTGCCCAGCTAATTTTTGTGTTTTAGTAGAGATGAGGTTTCACCATGTTGGCCAGGATGGTGGTATTTCTAAAGGTTAGTTATTTTAAGTACAAAATTGCACAATGATTTAAAAAATAAATTTTAATGCAAGTAAGGTATATTTTATATGGGATATAAGGAATGGTAAGAAATGACCAAATCTAAGATATGTATATCTCAGAAAACCTTTATTTGAGATAAATATAGGATATAAACTAGTTGAAGAATGTGTATGTTATTTTACACTACCCCATTTTGAAAGTTCTTTGAAAATAGGAGCCATGTTTTTCTTTTTTAAGTAGCTACATAATGCCTTCTTAGTATCTTTTAATGATTCAGGGGATGAGCTGCATTTTAAAAATTTTCATTTTCAGCTTTTGCAAGATGCTGAAGTGTGGAAAGAACAAGTGAGTGAACTTAATAAACAGAAAGTAACATTTGAAGACTCCAAAGTACACGCAGAACAAGTTCTGAATGATAAAGAAAATCACATCAAGGTAAATGGCTCTACTGGTTTTAGTGACCAAGTTGGCTAGAATTTTACCCTAACTCTGAAATTTGAAAACTAGTTTTTAGCAGCTTTTATTTTCACAACATATTTTCACAACATATTTGGCCAGATTGTCAAATGTTTCTTGAAGACTTACTGATTTGTCATATGTACATACACATGCACACACACATACTTATATGAATATTCTATGTGTCCTTTTTTCTTCTCTGTATTTTAGCCTAGATATTTAGTAAAGAAATAAAAATAATGGTTTTTACTGTTTCTCTTCAGGATGCTATCTGCTCTTGTTAGGAGGTTGGAAGAGTTTGAGAAATTGGACATATAGTTATATATATTAATTGAATATCTTTAACTGGTGTATGTACTTCCATGGAGAGGAATACTTTTAAAAAATTAATTGAAACTTCAATCGTAAGAACAAAAGGATTTTTTGATTTTTTTTCTTTTCCTACTCATCTAAAAAAATCTTAATGCTGGTAAATACAGATACTCAAGTATATCAAACAGTGATATGTAAAACTAACGTTCTATAATTTACACAGTGATGTGGATGTTGTCATATTGAAAGTGATGCTCTCACTCATAGGTGGGAATTGAACAATGAGAACATTTGGACACAGGAAGGGGAACATCACACACCGGGGCCTGCTGTGGGGTGGGGGAAAGGGGGAGGGACAGCATTAGGAGATACACCTAATGTAAATGATGAGTTAGTGGGTGCAGCACACCAACATGGCACATGTATACATATGTAACAAACCTGCATGCTGTGCACATGTACCCTAGAACTTAAAATATAATAAAAATATATGTATATATAAAAAGAAAGTGATGCATCTGTGCTAGTTAAGTTGCTGCTATTTTCAAAATTCCAGCTTTCTGAGTTTTATTCAGAATTTGGCATACACACACACACACACACACACACACACACGAGATGGAGTTTCAATCTTGTCACCTAGGCTGGAGTGCAATGGCACCATCTCGGCTCATTGCAACCTCTGCCTCCTGGATTCAAGTGATTCTTCTGCCTCAGCCTCCTGAGTAGCTGGGACTACAGGCATGTGCCACTATGCCTGCCCAATTTTTTTTGTATTTTTAGTAAAGATGGGGTTTCACCATTTTGGCCAGGCTAGTCTTGAACTCCTGACCTCAGGTGATCCGCCCACCTCAGCCTCCCAAAGTGTTGGGATTACAGGCGTGAGCCACCGTGCCTGGCTGTGGCATATTGTTTTATTTATTTTTTCTAAACTTCCTCTCCTAAAGGCTTTGGGATTCTCTTAAAGATAACAAGAATGAGATGCTAACCTCAAGCTCTGCTGAAAGGTACAGACCGTGTTATTTGTGCCTGGAGCTCTGAAGAGAGGGAGGAGATCGAAGGGTGAAAATTGTAGAGCAGCACATTATTTTTAGGTGGGTCCCTCCAGAGGAATACGTGACACGTCATTTGATTATCAGTAGTGTTAGAAAATATTTCTTTATTCAACAAAATTCAAAAAGTACTTTTGGAAAACCTCTAATGTTCCATTCCAATTCTCTTTTATAAATGTCTTTATTTCAGTTGAACTCCTCAGCTAATTGTTTCCTTGAATAAATCAAGTAAAAATGTACGATCTTTTTATACATTATGTATCTCACTGCAGATGTGTTTGGTGTCACACAGAATTTACTCATGTTAATTAGGCCACTGTTAGTTGTGGCATGTGAGAAATGTCATATACAAAAATATTTTACTACTTTTTAGTTGCATAATATTAATATGTACTATACTTGATTTGGGAATAACTAGTTTTGGTTTTCATCTTGCAGAGTTGAATAGTCAATAAATGTTACCATTTCTCAAGGCTTTACGATGTCTTAATAAGAGGTGGAAAATAAGAGCTCTTGTGTTGTTATTTATGTGGATTGATTTTTAAACTATAACTGTACATTCAGAAGTTGTAAAGCTGTTAGCATAAGGCATTACCCTCTCTATTTTTCCCGTTTGTTAAATGTGAAGACTCTGACTGAACGCTTGCTAAAGATGAAAGATTGGGCTGCTATGCTTGGAGAAGACATAACGGATGATGATAACTTGGAATTAGAAATGAACAGTGAATCGGAAAATGGTGCTTACTTAGGTATTAAGTCATGACTCATCTCCTTTTGCTAAAATGGTGACTAGCTCTTCTATTTCCTTTTTGTTCCCTGTGTGCACCATGTTCTTTATATGCTTTTACTTTGGCACATTCTGTCTGTCAGACACACTGTCCTTTCTCACCATCCCTTATAGTTTAGCTTCAGCTGGAGCACTGCCTTTTCAGTAAGTCTTTTCCAGCTACTCAGACACAGTTGCAGCCTCCTCCCTTTGTTTTCTTTGTGTATTGTACATATCTTTATTATAGCTGTTTTCAAAATTACATCATAATCATTTCAATGCCTGTTTTTCCCTGTACTGTAAGCTAATCAGATGAATGACTAGTTTGAAAAACAAGTGTTCTATAAATGAATACTTAAGGATACTTCTTTTGCTTTTGTCAGAGGTTCAGACGGTTACAGTACTTTTAATCTTAGCCATTCAAATTGTTATTGGCCATTGCTGGTTGTGCTCTGAAGTTGGCAAAAGTGGCAAAATTTAGTTTCACTATAGCCCCTTACTGTATTCTCACACCAATTCCTTTGACCTAAAAAAAAACCTTTTTTTTTTTTTTGAAATATGGCATCATAGGAAGTTCTAAAACTAGTACAGAGGTGCCATGTACCCCTCTCTCATTTTACCCCAGTGGTAGTTCTTCAGACTTTTATGTCCTGTTCCCTAGCCCCCTGCATAATTAACAGATTTATTAAGGAGGAAAAAGTGTGATTAAAAATTTTTTTTGTGATAACATTAATATGTTGGAAAAAATTACATCCCTAAAATAAGTATATAAAGTTCTGTTTGTACTTTTCCATTTCTACTTTATTATATATAAAATAATCCTTTCTCTATTTGAGAAAACTCATGCTTATTTAATGTTATTTTAACTTGGGTTATAATTTTACTTATATTTTGCATGCTGTAAGAATCCAAGAATAGTTAACGATTGTGGTCTATATTTAGATGAATATCTAATCCTTGTTATAACTCTGTTCTTGGAGTTAGAGCTGAAGAACCTTGTTAAATGGTATGACACTTCAGTGCTTTTATTGTTTAGCTTCCTGGGAGCAGGTCCAAGGCCATTCTGCTTTATACCAAATTCTTTATTGTAGCAAGAAGAGGGATTATAAGTTTCTGGTTTAGTGAACTGATAAAATCATTTTGATGTCTGTTGTCGTATTGCACTATTTTCTCAAATCATTGTTGTGCTTTTGATTTTCGCTGTAGATAATCCTCCAAAAGGAGCTTTGAAGAAACTGATTCATGCTGCTAAGGTTTGTGCTATTAGATACATATAAAGAATAAGGAGGAAGAAAGAGAACGTGGATTACTCATGTCTCCTTAGTAACTGTTTAAAAAGTCCATTTTATTGTTCCCATATAAATATATTTAAAAATTATCAGAATTTTCATCATCAATTGCTTTTTACTTTCAATTATTAACTTTAGAAATTCATATAATTTTTGGAATTTATCAAAATAAAAAATTCTAAGTTCTGTACTCATTTTTTCAGATAAGAATATGTTTAAAATGTTTCCTGTATTTTATCTTGTACTTCCCTCAGTGCATTCTTTTTCTTCTAGTCTCAGTATTTTCTTACCCCTTCTGCCCTATATCCTATTTTAAGTAAATACTAGATTCCTTTTTTTCTGGCTTATTCCTTCTCTTTTCCACCCTAGTATTGGTATCCTCATTTTTGCTGATGTATGTGAAGTCTTGGTAATGTAGTTTGAAGGCTGTTTTAATAAAAACTTTTGTTGAAAGTAAATAGAATGAAAATAGTCACTTTCTTAAGCATACAGTGAAAAGCATTCACTACTTTTCCCTACCCCTTGTTCTGAGACTTACAAGTATTGATGACTTTGCTGGTTTTTTTAAGATAGAAGCTGCATTATTGGTTTCTGTATTCCAGGTGATAATTTCATCAAAACAATAAAATCGCTTGAAAAGTGTAAGGGGTGTTATAGTGAGGTTTTATGGGTTTTTTTTTTTGTATAACTGATTAATGTTACTTTTTTCCTTCTTCCCTTCTTTAAAGTTAAATGCTTCTTTAAAAACCTTAGAAGGAGAAAGAAACCAAATTTATATTCAGTTATCTGAAGTTGATAAAACAAAGGAAGAGCTTACAGGTAGGTCATTGACATACACACTTTTAATGTTTTTCTAAGTAAGTACATCTCCTTGCAGAGAATGGCAAAAATTAATTGAATTAACTTTGGGAAGATCCAGTTTTATTTTTTTTAACTTTTGTTCTTGTTGGGTATTTGTGAAACATTATTCCTGGTTTTTGTTGTCGTTGTTGCTAAAGGCATATCGATTTCCTCTATATTTATGTGAAGTTAAGGAAACTTTTTAAAAAACATGTAAAACCGTATTCATCTTTGAATTACAGTGTTATGTGTTTGAATGGTTTTAGATGTTAAAAAGTAGCAAATTGAAACTTAATGTTTGAAGTCTTTGTTAATTGAAAAATTGATCTTCAATAGTGGTACTATTTGCAGTATGATTTGTTCCTTTAACGTACATACGTAATATATTAGTACATACAAGAGTGATGTTAGACCTGCAGAAAAGAAGGTTTTGTTTTAATTGGAAACATTTATGTTTATTTTGCTGATAGTGTTTGTATTTTCAAAAAGTAAACAAGTTATGTCAATATGTATGAAAATGTTTAAAGTTGGGATAAATAGCATCTCATTTTGTAAAAATAAAAAATAAAAAGTATAAAGATTTACCATATACATTTGCATCAGAAAAGACTGGAAGGACATACTCAAATGTCAACAATGATTATCTCTGAATATGGGATTATAGGCAGATGTTTATATTCTTTTTACTTATCTGTATTTTCAAAAACTTCTACAGTAAGTGAACTGCAATTATAATATTGTTTTAAAAGATTGAACCACCAAAGATAGAGGTTATTAAAAAATTATATCCCTACTCACATGATTTTAGTAATTGGATTATTTTTGGAATTCAAGAAACATTAGTATTAGTTTAAGAGAATGTTGCTATATGTAAAGCATTGTACTAAAAACCATGGGAGATTCACAGAAGGAAAAGATAGCTTACTTTCATGGAAGCTGTATTTCAAAAAATGTGTGTAGAAAGTGCCAGAGTAGCAAGGAAATTTGTTCACCAGTTATCCCACTCCTTAATACAGTTTCCTGGCAAATCTTTGTTTTTTTCTTAGACTAATATTTGGAGACTCTTTGTCGACCCGTACTCTTCTTCCAAATCTAACTTTGTTTTTTTAATGGATCTTGAAAGATAAATTTCTGTAATTGATCTTTTATTCATAGCATGAAGATTTTCCTCCAAATTGTTTCTTCCTTTTCTGGTAATCATTTACAGTGGTCTTTAAGTTACAATTTGAAACAAAATGGCTAGAGTAGAAGTACAAAAATATGGCCAGGCTTGTGGCTCACGCCTATAATCCCAGCACTTTGGGAGGCCAACGTGGGTGGATCACTCGAGCTGGGGAGTTCAAGACCAGCTTGGTCAACATAGTGAAACCCTGTCTCTACTAAAAATACAAAAATTAGTCGGGCGTGGTGGCACATGCCTGTAGTCCCAGTTGCTTGGGAGGCTGAGGCACGAGAATCACTTGAACCTGGGAGGTGGAGGTTGCAGTGAGCCAAGGTTGCACCACTGTACTCCAGCCTAGGCAACCCAGCGAGACTTTGTCTCCAAAAAAAAAAAAAAAAAAAAGAAAAGAAAAAGTACATAAGTATATTAAAGAACTAAGTGTTGGGTTGTAGTTTGCTTGTTTGTTTTACAATAGGGATGATTAAATTTTAATAGAGATAATACCCAACGTTCATTTCTTTATGTGATTGTTCTTGGCAATGGCTTAAAGCCTAGGTCAATGAATTTTTTTTTCTCATGTAGATTAAAAAATTTCTGTGGAAAGATAGTTATGTACAATTTCCTATACATTTAATCATTCAATGTTTAGGTATTTATGTAAACTGTTCTTTTGGTTTGTATGTTTAATGGGTTATATTAGTTCATTCTCACATTGCTGTAAAGAACTACCTGAAACTGAGTAGTTTGTAAAGAAAAGATGTTTAATTGGCTCATGGTTTTGCAGGCTGTACAGGCTTCTGCTTCTGGGGAGGCATCAGGAAATTTACAGTCATGATGGAAGGCGAAGGGGAAGCTAGCACATCTTACATGGTGGGAACAGGAGGAAGAGAGTGAAGGGGGGAGGTGTTACACACTTTAAAACAACCAGATCTCATGAGAACCCTTATCACCTAGGGGGAGACAGCACTAGGAGGATGGTGATAAACCATTAGAAACCACCCGCTTGGTCCAATCACCTCCCATCTGGCCCCACCTCTAACATCGGGAATTACAATTCAACATGAAATTTGGATGGGGACACAAAACCAAACCATATCATGAGGGTTTTAGAATAATTAAATACCATTACATGTAATTACTAAAATTTTCATGCTTGTTAATACTATTTCCAAAACTCCCCTCTTTAGGCAGAGTGAGTTTTGTCTTTTAAGATTTGTGGTGGTGATTCATATACATGTTATGGGAGATGATGCCTTCCTTCATCTTAGAGGAGTTGAGGTTATTATCTTGGTACCTTAATGTTAGAGATGTTCAGAGTTGGTACTTCAATTTTAGAGGAGCTCAGAGTTGAGGTAATTAGTTAGAAGAGAAACGAGGTTTTTAAAAAAATTGGTGCATAAATTATAAAGCATTCATAATTATTTAGAATGATTCATTTTTATAGATTTTTTTAAAGATGGTTTAGCAGTTGAAACAAAGCTTAAATTTGGTATTTTTCTCTCTGGTCTTGATCTGTTTTAAACTAGGAGTATGTTTGGGCATTTGTTATGAGAAGATCTAGATTTCTGGCTTGACTTATATGTCAAAATTTTAGCTTAAAAGGGAGGGCTAGGTAGAATTTAAGTATTATTGAGAGATAAAGTTTTTACTGGATAAAAACAGGCATTATTCATCACCTGGAAATAGTTTTACAGGGAATGTTGAACTACAGTATCTCCCTTTAAAACGCTTATCTCCAAAACCTTCCTGAGAACTTCAGTGGCATTTAGCTCTAAAATTGAAAATTAGATGCTAGAATTAGAATGTTGAAGGTGTTGGGAATCCTATAAATAATAACAAAAGTTAAAAGAATTTTTTTTTTTTTTTTTGAGACGGGGTTTCCCTTTGTCACCCAGGCTGGAGTGCAGTGGCGTGATCTTGGCTCACTGCAAGCTCTGCCTCCCAGGTTCAAGCAATTCTTTTTTCTCGGCCTCCCAAGTAGCTGGGATTACAGGCAAGCCCCACCATGCCTAATTTTTTGTATTTTAAGTAGAGACAGGGTTTTGCCATGTTGGCCAGGCTGGTCTTGAACACCTGGCCTCAAGTGATCCACCCACTTCGGCCTTCCAAAGTGCTGAGACGTACAGGCGTGAGCCACCGTGCCTGGCCAAAATTAAAACAATTTATATAGCTCCTTAATTAAGATATTAATACACTCAATGGAACACTATTCAGCCATCAAAAAATAATGGGATCCTGTTTTGTGGCAACATGAGTGAGCCCATTTTAAGTGAAATAAGCCACACCAGAAAGAGAAATGGTGCATGTTCTCACTCATATATGGGAGCTAAAAAAAGTTGATCTCATACAAGTAGAGAGTGGAATAGTAATAGTAATATGAGGGTGGGAAGTATAGAGGGTAGGGGGTTAGGGAGAGGTTAGTTAGCAGATACAGAATTATAACTAGATAGGTGGAATGATTTCTAATGTTCTATAGCACTGTAGGTTGGCTAGTTAACTTACGGTATATTTCTTTTTCTTAGATCTACTTTATTTGTCATATTGTTATTTTTGAAAAGCTAGAAGAGAGGATTTTGAATGTTCATAACATAAAGAAATGACAAATGTTAGAGGTGATGGATATGCTATTTACCCTGATAGGATTATTACACATCAAATACCTGTATTGAAATATCACACTGTACCACATAAATATGTACAGTTTTTATGTGTCAATCAACTAATAACAATAAAAGCATTTAGGTAAACAAAATACCTTATAGATTTTCTGTTATTGGAAAGAGTTTAGATTATTAATAATTTATTATTTTTAGTAATTTTTATCTTTCTGAAATGTTAATATGCAACTCAAAATGTTTACTCCTTTAATTATGACTTAAAATTTTTATATAGAGCATATTAAAAATCTTCAGACTGAACAAGCATCTTTGCAGTCAGAAAACACACATTTTGAAAATGAGAATCAGAAGCTTCAACAGAAACTTAAAGTAATGACTGAATTATATCAAGAAAATGAAATGAAACTCCACAGGTAATAAAAATTATGTTAACTCCACTGAACAGCAAGTAAAATAGCTTTAGAGATATACGTTACATAGTTAGCTGTAGTGATTATTGACAGTTCTCAATTTATGATTAGATTGTATTTCATCAACTTATTTTTAAGAAAGGTATTTGATCTGGAAACACTTTTTTTCAACAAAGAAAATATTGTAAGTGATGGTGGAATTTCCAAGCTAGTTAACAGAATCCTCTTTAGCTTCTAGTAAGTAGTCAGAAAATTATTGCCTTAAACTTCCTAATACTGGCAGGGAATCTGAGTAGACACTCTTGATTAAACTGCCCATTGATTCCATCTCTGATATATGTAAAACTGATTTTTCAGTTCTGTGCAAGTTGCTTCTGCCCAAGTGTTCCTTGTCTTAGTAAATGGCAGTGTCGTTTACTTAGTTACTTAGGGTGGCTCGTCAAGCCATTTTTGACTTCTCTCTTGCTTTTTTATCTCCTATTTATTCTGTCATTAAATCCTGTCAGCTTTTTTATAGCCTGAGTCTGACCACTTTTTACCATCTTCCATATTAGCCTAGTCCAAGTTATCAACAGTTAATACTTGGCTTATTATAGTAGCGTTATGAGTAGTCTCCTTCTTTCCACCCTTTCTCCTGCACTGTGTTTTCTCTGCAACATGCAGGATGACCCTTAAAATGTGAATTGGGAGTATGGTCACTCTCGTGCTCAAAATCCCTGAATGCCTTTATATCACACTCAACCCACAGCTTTTATATCTTGGCGTACGAGACAGTACAGGATTGGACCCTTGGCCACCTCTTTAATTTTAGCTTATTCATGTTCTTTTTCCTCTCAGTACCCTCCGTCCAGCACTGGCCTTTTTGATGCTCTTTAGCACATTTACCTCAGGGTCTTTTGTGCTTGTTCCTTCTGCCTGGAATGATGTTTCCTTATGTATTTGAATGGCTCATTTCTTCATGTTATTAGGCCTGGGTTCAAATGTTACCTCAAAGAATCCTTCCCTGGCTGCTCTAACTAAAATAATACCTGCTACTCTTTATCTGCTTCTTTTGCCTCATAGCTCTTATTGTCCTCTGATGATTGATTGCTTTTATTTCTTTTATCTTCCTTATGTTAGATATAAGCTCTGAGAGAAAATTATTTTCTTCACTTCTGTATTCCCAGTGCCTAAAGCTACATGAGACACGTGATAACTGTTCAGTACATGTTTGTTGAATATATGTACAAATATGTTCAGTGCCTTTATATATTGGAGTGAAGGAGTGTGTGTGTGTATGCATGCTGTTGCCTAAATGCCTAAGTACACTGAAGACCCTTGAGATATCTGAAGACTCTAGATTTTCAAATAGTACCATAGCACATATTGTTTTCGTCATAAAGGGTAATAAAATGTAAAAGACTTTCAGGTTCCTTTAGGCTCTTAATGATAGTTATTATAGTTGTTCCTCATTATTTATAGAATCTGTATTTGTGAATTCACTTACTAGCTAAAATGTATTTGTAAATCAGATCAGTACATGCAGAGCTTTTGTAGCCATTCATGGACATACTCAGAATGATGAAAAATTTGAGTTGCCCAATGTGCATGTTCCCAGCTGAGGTCAAACAAGGTGACACTCTGCTTTCTTGTTTCAGCTCTCATTCTGTAAACAAGTGTCCTTTTTACGTATATTTAGTACCTCATTTTTTACATTTTTATGCTTTTTGCTGGTGATTTAGCTGTTTAAAATGCCCCCTAAGCATAGTGCTGAACTGCTATGTAGTGTTTTGAAGCACAAGAAGGCTGTGATATGTGTTACGGATAAAATACATGTGTTAGATAAACTTTGTTTAGGCATGAATTACAGTGCTTTTGGCTGTGAGTTCAATGTCAATAAATTAACAATATGTATTAAATAAGGTATCTTTAAACAGAAGCACACGAAAAACAGGGTTATATATTGATTGGTTGGTAAAATTGTTGTGACCAGAGGCTGTAGCAGGAAGCTAACCCTTTATTACCCTTAGGAGCAGTGATCTAGTGTTTGCTAATTTACGATTTATAGTGACTTTATGGAACATAAGTAGCACAAATAATGAGAATCTACTTTATATATTTGGAAACTGGTAGAGAGTACTAATGCTTCTTTGAGATCAGGATGCTGGGTAGTGCTTGGCTCATTCACTGCCAAGTTCTATACTTCAGTCATGATTTGGATTCAGTTCACAATTAAAAAGTTGTTATTTGTTATGGACCTTTGGCCCTTTGGGACTGCTCAGGGTATGCAAGAGACTAAACCTGACAAAATGGAAGAATTACAGTATAACCTCAGGGTTTTTCAGCCAGTATACGTAGGAGTTGGGCCCTTCTTTTTAAGTTAGAATGAAAGGTATTAAAGTAAAACTTGGATATAAAAGTGATTGAGCTGAAAAATATTTTTGTTTTTTGTTTTTTGTTTTTTTTTTTTGAGACGGAGTCTTGCTCTGTCACCCAGGCTGGAGTGCAGTGGCGTGATCTCGGCTCACTGCAAGCTCCGCCTCCCGGGTTCACGCCATTCTCCTGCCTCAGCCTCTCCGAGTAGCTGGGACTACAGGCGCCCGCCACCACGCCCGGCTAATTTTTTGTATTTTTGGTAGAGACGGGGTTTCACCGTGGTCTCGATCTCCTGACCTCGTGATCCGCCCGCCTCGGCCTCCCAAAGTGCTGGGATTACAAGCGTAAGCCACCGCGCCCGGCCTGAAAAATATTTTTGAGTGTATCTTTTGAATAAAAAAAGTATATGGTTGTTTATAGAATTTTGATGAGTAATGTTTAACATTTCAAAGAAAAGGTATTTTCTTTAGCTTTTTAAAGGAAGGATAGGAAACCGAGTAGTACCCTAGTTGTGTGTGTTGTTCACATGATTTCATTCGTTAAAATTATTTTAAATTCCTAAAATATTTTACATTTCCTTCTTATATTTAACTAGCAAGTAGTTTATATTAACTAGCAAGTAGTTTAACTACTTGTTACTGAAATTCAATGAATTATGCCATTGGCACTTCTTGAGAGTGGAATATTGAGTTGATAGTACCAGTGAAGTGTTAAATTTATATTCTTGCTGCATATAGTATAATTTAAGTTGAGTCTAGATGTTGGCTTGATGTTTTTCGTGACTGATATACCATTTTCCCAAATTTAATAATGGAAACAAATGAAATGGTTAGGACCTAGAAGCTTGACGTGTCGCCTTTTTTTTTTTTTTTTGAGTTGAAGTCTTGCTGCGATGCCCAGGCTGGAGTGCAGTGGTGTGATCTCGGCTCACTGCAACCTCCGCCTCCCGGGTTCAAGCAGTTCTCTTGCCTTAGCCTCTTGAGTAGCTGGGACTACAGGTGTGCGCCACCACTCCTGGTTAATTTTTTTTTTTCTTTTTGTATTTTTAGTAGAGATGGGGTTTCACCATGTTGGCCAGGCTGGCCTCAAACTCCTGACCTCTAGTGATCCTGCCCACCTTGGCCTCTCAAAATGTGGGGATTACAGGCATGAGCCACCATGCCTGGCCCTTGATGTGTTACTTTAAATATATATGATGGTTTTTTTTTTTTTGTTTTTTTTTTTGAGATAGAGTCTCGCTCTGTTGCCCAGGCTGGGGTGCAGTGGCATGATCTCGGCTCACTGCAACCTCTGCCTCCTGAGTTCAAGCAATTCTCCTGCCTCAGACTCCCGAGTAGCTGGGATTACAGGCGCACGCCACCATGCCCAGCTAATTTTTGTATTTTTAATGGAGATGGGGTTTCACCATGTTAGCCAGACTGGTCTCGAACTCCTGACCTCATGATCTGCCCACCTCGGCCTCCCAAAGTGCTGAGATTATAAGCATGAGACTCTGCGCCCGGCCAAGATGTGATATTTTTAAGTCATATCATCAGGTCTCCTTTCACAATGTAATTTATATTATTAATAGGCCCACCCAAATGCAATGCGAAGGTACATAGACCTCACCTTTTATCAGGAGAGGTGGCAAAGAATTTCTGGCTATCTTCAGTCTACACAGTCTGTAAAAACACATCTCTCTTCCATATCCATGCCTGTTGCACTTTTGTGCTTTTCCTAAGGAGATGACTTATTTTGTTACAACATCCATGAAAGTGATTGACCTTAGGGAATGCTTTCTAAGCAATAGGTAATGTAGTGTGTAGAATACAAAACATTTACTGCCACACTGCAAGACTTCTTCAGTAGTTTGTCTTGTTCCTTCTCAAAGTTCATGAAGGAGGGTAGATATCCATTTAGGACTCCAAATGTGTTTTCCTATGGTGTTCAATAAATATTTCTTAGGTGACCAAGGTTGTTAATAATAGTATGTGAAGTGAAACCACATGGGTATTATAGCATAAAAGAGTCACTGCTTATGAGCTCCAGGCTTTGGTTTAATTATTTCTCTGTGCTTCATTTTCGTTTTTGTAAGATGGGAATAACAGTACCACCCTTCTTGTAGAGCTGTTGTGGTAATTAAATAATACATGTAAAAGTCTAAGAACAGTTTTTGGCACATACTAATGGCTCAATAAGTTATCTATTATTAATAGAACTAGATGTAAATAGGACTGCTACTACTACTGTTTACTTTGGGTTCATTGTAATTATAATTATGTGTGTGTGTGTGTGTTTACTCACCTGGAAGCCTAATCACTAACCAATATAAAAATGAACGAAACACATTTTATTGGTGACTTCTTACTAGCAAATGTGATGCTTGTTTATACAGAAAGACTTAATAAGTGATAGTCATAATAGTTTTTATTAAATATATCTTTGATCCTATTTTTAAGACAAATTTATATAGAAAACTCTTGAAACTATTAGTAGTTCTGTATTAGACACAGTGCTTTACAATTTCAGTTTATAATATTAAATTCCACACCAGGTTTATTTATACAGGTACTTTTTTTTTCCTTGTAGGTGATGTTTTCAGTGGTATTTTAGAAATCATTTTACAGGAATCATCAGTTTTGATACATTAAAAAGATAGAATTGATTATCTTATGACATGTATTAAGAGAATTATAACTTTTTTGTTTTTAAGGAAATTAACAGTAGAGGAAAATTATCGGTTAGAGAAAGAAGAGAAACTTTCTAAAGTAGATGAAAAGATCAGCCATGCCACTGAAGAGCTGGAGACCTATAGGTATTAAATACATTTTCCCGGTTTCTTTTTTGGGATGGGAAGAGTATCTAAAAAACTTAATGCCAGAAAAAATAATAAATCAAATGAAAATAGAAAACATTTTAAAATCTAACAGGTGGTACAAACAAAAAAATGTATTTTTGTCTCATCACTTTTCATTCAGATTTCTTGGTCTTGAGCAATTATACAGAAAATATAAAGAGGAAAAATGTTTTTCTTTCAGGTTGTGTGATTTTTAAAATTTCTCACAGTTTTGAATATGGACAATTCTATTTTATGTTAGTGTCAATATAAATAGATATTTATTTTAAGGTCTTTCCTCATTGGTTCCAATTGAGAAGAATGTATGTAATATTAGTGACTCAATAGGTGTGCCACAAAAAGAAGAGTGAGCCATAGAGCATTCTGAAGTATTTAAAAGACTATAAATCTAGATTTTACCTTGGTTTGATCTTTACTAGATCCCAGGAAATAGAAAATATAGAGAAAAAAAGGGGCAAGATTCAGCAGTATCCCAAATAGTTGTGATACTTCATTTTACCATGTAGTAAATGGTAAATTGAGCAAGCTTGAGTTTTATCCAAAATAAGTTATCTTGTTAGTCTCATAAAAGTAACAAGTAACATTTTACTTCACAACGATTGCTAATTTCCTAGAATTCTATTAAGACTACCCACATCTGGCCAGGCATGGTGGCTGACGCATATAATCCCTTTACTTTGGGAGGCCAAGGTGGATGGATCACCTGAGGTCAGGAGTTCGAGACCAGCCTGGTCAACATGATGAAACCCCATATCTACTAAAAATACAAAAAATTAGCCGGTCATGGTGGCGGGCACCTGTAATCCCAGCTACTCAGGAGACTGGGGCAGGAGAATCATTTGAACCCTGGAGATAGAAGTTGCAGTGAGCCGAGATTGTGCCACCCCATCCTCGGCAACAAGAGCGACACTCTGTTTAAAGAAAAAAAAAAAAAATGACCACCAACATCTGAATAAATCTTCTAGGATCATTCTTCTTAAAAATAAAAAAAACAACAACACAATATACCACGTAAATATTTGTGTGACTTTTGGTTTAGGTAAACTCAAGTAGTAGTATTAAGTTGTAATCAATGTTAAAATTAGTTTAGGAAAAAATATACTGTAGAACCTGTTAGAGGTGATTATTTCTTAAGGTGGAGTTCTGGAGTTGTTTTTTTTTTTTCCTTCATGAAATAGAGCATTCTGGGTTTTCTAATAAATACTTTTTTAGTAGAGAGTATGTTCTGTCATTTCATATTACATGTTAATAGTAGAATGATTATTCATTCCATTTAGAAAGCGAGCCAAAGATCTTGAAGAAGAATTGGAGAGAACTATTCATTCTTATCAAGGGCAGGTATATATATATGTGTGTGTATATGTGTGTGTGTGTGTGTGTGTGTGTGTATATATATATATAAAATTTAAAACAATTCTGATTTCTTTGAACTGGTGCAGGAATATAATTACTTGACCCGTTGTACACCTCTTTTGAGGTGTTGCATGTGGCTGTGGGTCATTTCCCAGGAGCCAAAGATTCTGAGATAAGAAATCTTTTTTAAAATTGCCATATTGGCTGGGTGCAGTAGCTCATGCCTGTAATCCCAGCACTTTGGGAAGTCGAAGTGGGTGGATCACTTGAGGTCAGGAGTTCGAGACCAGCCTGGCTAACATGGTAAAACCCTGTCTCTACTAAAAAAAAAAAAAAATACAAAAATTAGCCAGGTATGGTGATACATGCCTGTAATCTCAGCTGCTTGGGAGGCTAAGGCAGGAGAATCACTTGAACCCTGGAGGCGGAGGTTGCAGTGAGCTGAGATCATGTCACTTGCACTCCAGCCTGGGTGACAGAGTGAGACTCTGTCTCAAAAAATAAATAAATAAATAAAATTGCCATATCTCCTGCTGTTTTGGGAAGGTAGATTGCATCACATAAACGTGTATCAACAGTGGGGTCTCATACTCAGTCAGGCTAGTTATATGTTAACTGGCAATTCCTAAAGTAAAAGTTTACTAGACAAAAAATTTAATTGTGTTTACATTCAGTTTTTGTTTTAAAATATAATAGATTATGTAGACATGAAAATTTGCTTTAAAAATGTTGCCTACTCTTCAGAGATGCTTGGGATAGTTTTGAGTTGTGCGCTACATCCCAGTGGTAGATGTGAATGTTTTTTACTTAAGAAAAATAATTGTCAGTAGCATTTTAATTACTTTCTTTTTCAGATTATTTCCCATGAGAAAAAAGCACATGAGAATTGGGTAAGTTTTAAATTTCTTTAAGTCTCTTTTGTCAAATTGTATTTTGTTTTCAGAAGATACGTTGCTTATTTTAATTAGATGAAAATAAATATAGTATTCTGAAAAATCAGTTTCTTTTAATTTTACAAGTAGTGACATTATATTCCTTGTGAACTAAACAGTTTGTTCCAACACAGTTATTAGAAAAATCTGATTTTTCCTTCTTTGCTTTTATCGCATTGCTTCTTTGAAAGGAGTTTGTACTCCATGGGGAAGGTGATATAATGTTCATGGATTGATTGTTTCAGGGCACTGGATTGCCACTAATTAGTTGTGGACAAGCTACTGAAAATTCTTTGGGACTATTTCCTTATTTGTGTAACAGTGGGATTAGATTAAGTGATCTTGAAAGTCCCTTTGAGTTCTAAAAGTCATAAAATTCTGTTACCTGATTGTCAGTGTTGAATTACTGGGTACACATTAAGAAAAGGGTCATCTTGAGAAATAGTGTATTTGTGCTCCAGAGGAACTAACTGTGTGAGGAAGTGATGAGGATGCAGATTTTGACTAATTATAAGAAAGACACTCTAACATATAGGACTGTTGTAATAGCTGGTCTTTGCAGTACTTGTCACTAGGAGTCTTCAACAGTAGGCAGTTTGCACAGTGGGTGAATACATGGAGTCTGGAATTAGGTTGTCTTGGCTCGTGTCCTGGCTCCATCATCTATCATCAGTTTTCTTATGTGTAAGATAGAGATAGCAGTAGTACCTATTTCATAGGGTTATTGTGATGATTACATTCATGTAAGGTTGTTGCTAAATGCCTGACACACAGTATACATCCAGCAAATGTTAACTGTTGTTATTGTTGTAGTGAAGCTTGGTGGATATTTCTTAGACATGTTGGAGTGGAGATTCCAGCCTAGGGTGTGAGATTAGGTATGTTGAATGTCTAGGTCCTCCTCAGTTGTAAGATTCTGTATGCTTTGGTATTGAGGGTTCAAATGAAAATTTGTTACTAAATTAAGCTGGGCTTGGAGATGAGTTTACCTAACCACTCCTCACCACTTGTAAAATACTTAGATGTAGATTACTCTTTGAAGATGGAGAGGTCCACACACAGTCCCAGGGTAAGATGGTAACCAGGCTGTTTCTGGAAGGGCAGCAGGAACATCTTACAGATCTTAGAGAGACACTGAGTTGTAAAGATTAGAATGAAAACCACAAACAACAATGGCCAAGAAGGGAATACGCTGAGGCCCAGAGGTAACAATTCCACATGCCTTCCTCACCCCTGCGTATTTAGTGAAGTATTCTAAGGTAGATAAAGGTTATCTCAGACGACATGGGTATAGGCTGCAAAGAGACAGTTAAGCAGTTGGATATAAAGATCGGGACAGCCAGATGACACCTAGGATATATCTGTCCTCACGTGTTCTAGAGCACAGGGCAGGCAGGAAAACCCAAGGAACCACAGGCTAAAGAATTATATATCAGGAAGGTCGCTTGGGAGAAGCTCCACAGAGAAGATGTGTTTTTAGCTGAATTGGGATTGGTAGAGGGAATGAAAGTGACACTGAGCAGTAGCTTGTCACATGCTCCAGAGCTGAGCTACCCACAGGAGCAGACTGGGGTCTGGGCAGAAGACAGTTAATAGGAGAGTCTCATATTAGTTTCTGAAAAGTCACGTGGTAACAGAGTTTAACTTGTTTTTTAGGGAAAAAGTGTTCATTTCAATGAACTAATCACCCAATCAGATAGAATCCAGGCTGGCTGAGTTTAGAGTCCATGAGGCTGTGAACGTTTGACCCCAGGGTGGATGGGGACAAGGACATGGCTCAAACTGTCAACTTTAGAGATTTGAGGGTAGGGGGATAATAAAGTCTCAACTACACAAAAATGGTGTTTATTAAAATCTCTTGTGTTCTAGGAACTCTACTTAAAGGCCTTTTACATACATTACTTGTTCAATCTACTCAGTAACTCCGTAAAGTAGGTATTATAATCCCGGATTTATAGATGAGGAAACAGCCTAAGGTCGTATGACTAGAGGTTACGTAAAGAGTGGATATAGAAATTCTGATCTTTCAGAGTCTAAGTCTTACGCTTTTTCTTACTTCAGTGATTATGATTTGTATACCATTGCTGTGATATATATATATTTTTAAAAAATTTAATGAATGTTTATATTGACATATTTTGCTGATTTTTTAAGTTTATATAAATGTATTTTTTAAATGTGTTATTTTCTTCAAGTTGGCAGCTCGGAATGCTGAAAGAAACCTCAATGATTTAAGGAAAGAAAATGCTCACAACAGACAAAAGTAAGTATCTTAGTGGGAACATTTAAAATTAGTTATTCTGTTATTTCATTAATTAGGTAATACTTTTATAAGGTTAAGTAAGAAAACTTGCAGTGCATCCAGCATATCTTGTGAGATATCTGTTAGTTTTACTAGGAATGTCTAGTTGTTTTTGTTTGTTGAAGTACTGTCTTAGGTCACTGAGGTGGCACTTGGAGGAAACTGTTAACAGATTATTCTGCAAAAAGTGTAACTAAAATTTTTTTTTAAACCAGTGTAGATGGATGGAGGTAAAAATGGATGGAAAGAGAAAGGATGAATCTCTCTGACCTAGTAATGCCCAGAATATCAGCCTCTTTTAATGGATAAGTAGATAGAATAATATTCATTAATATCTCTCATTTCCTGGTTTTGTAGTATTGGGTGACGTTGTTTTACAATAATAAAATGAAAGGTAGAATAAAAGTCTACAATATACAATAGCAGGGAAGAGTATGCTTTTCTGTGAAGATGATAACAGTCTTCCTAGAGTGTTATAATTTCTTGTCACAATGTACTGTTAACATTATCCAATATTAGTTTTTAGTCCTCTTGCTTGTCTTTTCTAGTCTCAGAAATTAACATCAAATTATTAAATGTTTTATTTTATATCTCCTGATAAAGAACTAGAAATAAGATTCTTTTAAAATGTCACATTTGTAGGATAAAAAGTTTACGAGTAAGATAGTAGGACAAACTAATGGGATTTCCAGTGTTATAACTGGAATCATGAGTGTCACGTTACAATAGAAAGCATACATGACTCAAAGCCAGGAACCCTGTGTCTTAATCCAGGCACTTCCATTGTGAATAAATCATTTAAACTCCTAGTCTCAGTTTCCTTAGTTGTAAAAGGATAGACTGGTTGACCTTGGAGGACGCGTATTTCAAAAATTTCGATTCTGTGATATAGTACTCATGGTAGTCTAGTTTTGAAGAAGAAATAAAACAATTGTAAGGCTCCACAAAACATCAGTATCTCTAGGGCAGCAAGAAACTGATTACCCTAGTTAATAAGCAGTGGGAGATAAAGGTGTTTTGGTCAGAATGATTTTAGAGGATCTGTTTTTTCTGTGTAGATGTTAAGATAGTGAAGAGTAGCTTGTAGTTGGTAGAGGCATTTTTTCTTGTGCTTCTCTTGGATGGGTAACTTAGAGATGTTTGTTCTCTATTTGCAGATTAACTGAAACAGAGCTTAAATTTGAACTTTTAGAAAAAGATCCTTATGCACTTGATGTTCCAAATACAGCATTTGGCAGAGGTAGTCTTTTTTTTTTACCCCTCATTTAAAATACATATTTTACATATATATATATTGCACATATAGTTTCTATTAGTATAAGTTAACACTGTTATTTATATAAATATTTTAGATTTTAGAACCAAGGTTTTAGTCTAAGCTTTCTCATAGACTCACAAGTTTCTAGGTTTTGTTTCCGGTGCAATAATGAAAATTATTGTTGCTTTTATTTCTCAGTGGGATTTTGTAAGATGATATATATTTAGTACCTTGAGCTCCTTGAAAAGCCAAGTGCTTGGCACATAGTAAGGTACTCATTAAAAATTTTCTCTGAGATTAAATGAAAAAGGAGTGCTTACATGGTATAGCATTGTGACTGTTTATATATTAACTATACTTTGGAATTTGCTTAATAATTAAAAAATAGTTTCTAATTATTTAAAAGTACCAATTTAAAATGTGGGAAAAAGTCTGAGGTTTGATTGCTTTAATTACCTTCAAGGGAGGACCAATTTTTTTTGTAAGATATATTTAATATTTCTGTCCATTGTTGAGTTAGGATCTACAGTGATCTCAAACTATTGCAAACGGTTTAGATTTTTTCATAATAATTTTGGCTGAATTGGAATTAAGCTTCTAAGGTAGTGAAAAATAAATCTCTATATAGGTAGAATTCCATTTTAATAACCTTGGAAAGTTATAAAAATCACTTTTGAGAGTAAAATTTCATTAAAATGAAAGTCTTTCTACATTTAAAAAATATTAGATTATTACGAATTTCAGGTAGTAACAAAGTTTGGATTGGGGTGAAGTATATAGTAGGATTTTGTTTTTTTGTCTGAATCCAACACAGAAGTTTCAAGGAGGGTAAATAATGCTTTGATCTTTTCTTGTAGCTGGTTTGAATATTATACCAGCTACACTCATGTTTTAAATTTAACATGTTTTAAAAATGTTAATTTGGTGGTTTTTGTTTGTATTTTGTTTTTGATTTTTGACTTTGGAAACAAAACCATTATTTGAGAGTGGTGAAGTTTGTAAAGTGGTAGGTGGCTTGGCTGTATAGATTATAGATAAATGATTTGATAAATTAGTATTTGTAAGCTGACTTTTTACTGGTAATGAATCAAAAGTAAATTGTGATCTTGCTTCAGAGTATTTTATGCATTTTTCTCCTCTTCATAATCTGAGCATTATTTAAACAATTCGTGGCCCAATACAGCCTATTTGGCCCTGATTTAAACTGAGTACTTCTATGTTGCAACTCTCACCAGCTGAAATGTCTGGGTGCATACTGCCAGTAAAAACAAACCAAAAAAAATCTAACTTTATGCTCCTATAACTCTAAGATACATCTCCAATATCCTTTGCTTAATATAAATGATTATTTATGATGATCTTTTTATTAATTCCCAGTTGGTTGATGTTTTTATTGCTTAAAGTGTCTATTTGATAGACAAATATTGAAAACACCAGGGTCTGTATTTAATTCTGTTCTGTATTAGCAAAATCAAAGGATACATTCAGGACATAGATTAAACTTAAATTGGCAATAGGAGGACCTGATGGTAATTGTTGAAATGGGATTCTAACTGTATAGTGTAGCTAAGTGAAACTATGAATTTAAATATGCTGTTTTAATTATTCCAGAGCATTCCCCATATGGTCCTTCACCATTGGGTTGGCCTTCATCTGAAACAAGAGCTTTTCTCTCTCCTCCAACTTTGTTGGAGGGTCCACTCAGACTCTCACCTTTGCTTCCAGGGGGAGGAGGAAGAGGTATATTGTTTAAACATCTTTATTACTCTAGATTTCTTCCTTACTTTATATTTTCATCTCAACTTACCTTAAAAATGATCTGTAAAATAAACATTTGGAAAATACAGGCATTCCTTGCACTTACTGTAAATAACTTTTATTTGGAAATGGAGCTCTATGACATCTAATTTTGATGTATTTTTCTCTTAGAAACAATGCTATATTAGATAACATTTTGATCAAGGACTTGATGTGTATCTTTTTATTTTTTATTTATTTTTCTTTTTAATTTTAATTTTTATTTTTTGAGACGGAGTCTCGCTCTTTCACCCAGGCTGGAGTAGAGTGGTGCTATCTCGGCTCACTGCAGGCTCTGCCTCCTGTGTTCATGCGATTCTCCTGCCTCAGCCTCCCGAGTAGCTGGGACTACAGGCACCCACCACCACGCCCGGCTAATTTTTTTTCGTCTTTTTAGTAGAGACAGGGTTTCACCGTGTTAGCCAGGATGATCTCGATCTCCTGACCTGGTGATCCACCCTCGTTGGCCTCCCAAAGTGCTGGGATTACAGGCGTGAGCCACCACGCCCAGCCTGATATGTATCTTTTTAAACCATATTTTTGACTTCTTAAAAGCTATATATTACATGATGTAATATAAAATTTTATAAGACTGCATGAAATACAATAACAGTATAACCTAGCATAAAATTATATATGTGTATGTATATATATATATACGTAATTTTTTTTTTTTTTTTGAGACTATTTTCACTCTTGTTGCTCAGGCTGGGATACAGTGGTGTGATCTTGGCTCACTGCAACCTCCGCCTCCCAGGTTCAAACGATTCTCCTGCCTTAGCCTCCTGAGTAGCTGGGATTACAGGCGCACACCACCACACCTGGCTAATTTTTTTTTTGTATTTTTAGTAGAAACCGGTTTTGCCACATTGGCTGGCCAGGCTGGTCTCGAACTCCTCACCTTAGGTGATCCACCCGCCTCAGCCTCCAAAAGTGCTGGGATTACAAGTGTGAAACACCATAAAATTATATTTTGATGAAGCATTAGAATTTGGAATTAAAAAAATTTACATTAGTACCATGATCTTTTTATTGTAGAAAATTAGAAAGTGAAATAATCTTTTTATAGACTCAAGGAAATCAGTAGTGCTCTTGTAGGCAGATTTTTGATGATAACCTTTACTGTGGTGTACATCATTTGTTAATACACTGGGGGCCGGGCGTGGTGGCTCATGCCTATAATCCCAGTATTTTGGGAGGCCGAGGGGTGCAGATCATGAGGTCAAGAGATCAAGACCATCCTGGCCAACATGGTGAAACCCTGTCTCTACTAAAAATACAGAAATAAGCTGGGTGTGGTGGTGGGCGCCTGTAGTCCCAGCTACTTGGGAGGCTGAAGCAGGAGAATTGCTTGAACGCCGGGGGGCGGAGATTGCAGTGAGCCGAGATAGTGCCACTGCACTCCAGCCTGGCAACAGAGCGAGACTCTGTGTCAAAAAAAAAAAAAAAAAAAAAATTGGGAAACCAAGCCACAATTGTCTGCTGTCACCCCCTTATATGTTGTTGAGAATTTCTGTAGGTACCTCAGGCCTAATCATTAGCTATTCTACATTTATCTCATCAGCATCACCCTGGTGTTACAAAAGGCCCTAGTACCTTTGAAAACTCCTGTGTACCTGGAGTTTTCCTTTTTTGATCTCTCACCGTACTTTCTTTGTCAAGTTCCTTTAAAGGTTTCCCTTAATTTGTGGCGAAATTCAAAGATATAGGGCCCTGTTTATTTCAAAATCAAAAGTCTTACATTTTCAGTTCCAAGTATGTGTTTTATAAGAGGTGATGGCATTCTTCACCAGTGAAACATTCTTACCCTTTATATCAGTGATTTTAACAGATTGAATTTGAGATAGGAACATAATGAATCTAAATAAAAACACCAAATTAAATCCAACAAATCAAAGTTCATATACTCAGATGGATATTACTCATCTAAATAGTATCTCAGGAAGTCTATGTACTTGTTAGTTGAAGCTGCCATTACTACAAATATTTTTGGAACTCTTCCTTTGGAATTGCCTTCAAAGAATATGAGAAAATCAACTTACTACTGTATGGTCATGAGATATTCTCCCTTTGCCCATATCCTGTTTGTATCCTCTTTCTCCACCCTCATTTTGCTTCACTTAGAACTGTTCCTGTTCACCTCCCAGTCCCCCCAGTAGATTGGGCCACAGCCTGGGGTCGCTACAGAGCCTCTGCTTGTGTTGATTTTGAACTGGAAGCTCCTAGGGAAAGGGACTGCCCTATAGACTGATACTTAGAGCCTTAGGGAGGCTTTGCATTGATCACTTCAGGAAAGAGACTGATTTTGACATTGACATGTCTGCTGCAAGCTTATGACTTAGTTCTCTAAGTCCACCCCACCCCTCTATTTTTTACCTTGGCTTACACTAAGAAATGTATTTTATATCATGTCATATTGTACACTAACATAAATATGATTGAAATATAATTGAAACCAGCTACATGAAATAGTAGTTACCATTACAGTTTTGATGCTTTCTATTCAGTTTTATCCCACTTCATTAATTTAATCTTAATTAGCATTATTTTTTAAACTTCACACATCACAAATGAGTAGGAGCTAGCAGTCTGAAAAAACAGTGCCCTAGAAATAAGGGTATAACTGGCGAAACTGCAAATATGAGTCACTGGAAATTGAATTACATAAGTCAAGGATTGCTTATAGTCAATTGAATATTTGGAATGATTAAAATTTACATTTGATTTCTCCTCTTCTATTTCCTCTCCTATTTAATTTAAAGATACAGTGTGTTTAGATTATCTGCAAGGGTGTTTTACTATTTGTTTAAAAAGCTACAGAAGTTCTAGGTAAGTTGTCATCGGGTCTTACAGAGTTGATCTGAACTAAAAGTTTCTATGATCCACCAAAGGAAGTTGGAGAGTACCCGTTGTTTTTCCTTACTTTTATTATCTTTTTAATTTGAAGTTTGGATGACTGGTATATCTGAATGATATTGAGTACAAGTAAAACAATTTCTTCTTAGAGTAAATTGTATGTAACTGGATTTGAATAGAAAACTTTAACCATTAGAATTTTTAGGTTTGTAATATTCACTGGGTAGTCAGTTGGCCTGTAGCTTTGGTCTTCTGGAAGTAAGCAATCAGGAAGGAAAGCCTTTGAATGTCTCCTTTAAATCTCTGTGCTTCATTCCAGATGAACTCAGCCTAACTGACGACTTGCACATTTTCTGCTTTCCCAGACTTCTTCTTCTAATGAGCTAATTATTAGGATGAAGAAGCAAGAAGGAAAGATTTGGGGAATTTAATAGAATTTAATAGAATGTATACTCATAAGGAAAAATGATAGTTACCTCCTGATGTAAAAGCCAGTTGATCTGATTCTACTAAAGGGAGTAAATGGAAAATTTGTTTTAAAGATTACTATATATTAAATGTGAATGCTTATGCTGATTTGTACAAATTACCAAGAAAAGTTAAAATTAATTTTGGTTTGTTCTCTTAAAGGAGGTACTGAAATAGAGTAAGCATTTTTGTTAGACTTCTTTTTTTTTTATTTTTTTTTTTGAGATACAGTCTCACTGTGTTGCCCAGGCTGGAGTGCAGTGGCACGATCTTGGTTCACTGCAACCCCTTCCTCTCAGGTTCAAACGATTCTTGTTCCTTAGCTTCCCGAGTAGCTGGGATTACAGGCATGTGCCACTATACCCAGCTAATTTTTGTATTTTCAGTAGAGATGGGGTTTCACCGTGTTGGCCAGGCTGGTTTCGAACTCCTTACCTCAGGTGATCTGCCCACCTCGGCCTCCCAGAGTGCTAGGATTACAGGCATGGCCATCACGCCTGGCTATTTTAGTTAGGCTTCTATGGAAAAAAAATTGTTCACTGGGTGCAGTGGCTTACACCTATAATCCTAGTACTTTGGGAGGTCAAGGTGGTGGGATTGTTTGAGCCCAGGAGTTCAAGACCAGCCCGGGCAACATGGCAAAACCCTGTATCTATAAAAAATACAACAATTAGCGAAGTGTGGTGGCACATGCCTGTTGTCCCAGCTACTTGTAAGGCTGAGGTGGGAGAATTGCTTGAGCCTAGGAGGCGGAGGTTGCAGTGAGCTGAGAATCGCACCACTGCACTCCAGTCTGGATAACAGAGTGAGTGAGACCTTGTCTCAAAAAAAAAAAAATTATTTTTAAGCTATTCCTTGAGAATAATAAGCTTTTGTTTTCTGAACAATATAATTTTGAGAAGACCCCCTTTTCCCTCTCAATGACAGATAAATGAGGTATTAATATATTTTATTGAATGTTAATTTTTTTTTTTTTTTTTTGAGATGGAGTCTCACTCTTTCCCCCAGACTGGTGTGCAGTGGCGTGATCTTGGCTCACTGCAACCTCCTCCTGCTGAGTTCAAGCCATTCTCCTGCCTCAGCCTCCTGAGTAGCTGGGACTACAGGCACCTGCCACCATGCCCGGCTAATTTTTTGTATTTTTAGTAGAGATGGGGTTTCACCCTGTTAGCCAGGATGGTCTCGATCTCCTGACCTTGTGATCCACCTGCCTTGACCTCCCAAAGTGCTGGGATTACAGGCGTGAGCCACCGTGCCTGGCCAAAATTTTTTTATATTTGTCTTTTCCATTTTAATTGAATATTGGTTTTGTTTTTTGTTGAGATGGGGTCTCACTCTGTCACCCAGGCTGGAGTGCGGTGTCACGATCTTGGCTCACTGCAACCTCCTCCTCTTGAGTTCAAGCCATTCTTCTGCCTCAGCCTCCCTAGTTGCTGGGATTACAGGCACCTGCCACTATGCCTGGCTGACTTTTACACTTTTAGTAGAGACAGGGTTTCACCATGTTGGCCAGGCTTGTCTCAAATTCCTGATCTCAGGTGATCCACCCTTCTCAGCCTCCCAAAGTGCTGGGATTACAGGCGTGGGCCACTGCGCCCAGCCCTGTATATGGGTTTTTAATTAAGGTGCTATCTTTTCTGTGGTCGTAAGAAGGAAACTTTAAAATTACTCCCCTTTGTAAATGTAAACATACCAGATTTTCTTATCCAAATGAATGTTAGCTCATTTAAAGTGATTATTTCAACAGTGCTGTTGTTTTTGAAACTATCGTTTTAGACTTGTCTTCAGAACTTACGAATTCTTCTTTTGAATGTGAATTTGATATTTTGAAATTACTAAAAGCCATTTAGTGCCAGTTTATCTGTTGTACATAATGTTTTAAATCAGGCTATTTAAAATCATTTTGGGGCCGAAGTATTTATCTTTTTTATCTTCTCATTGACTCCTAACATTATTCAGTGAATTTGGGCAGAAGTAGAGAGTCACGTTTTAACTTTGAGATGCAGTTTTTTTACGTGGCTCTTAAGTTAATCTGAGTGCATTTCCAAAAGAGTTTTTCTGAAAAATACTTTAGTAGCAAAATTACTAGAATAGATATAGAACTGCTAAGATGATTGTTTTAAAGGAATCATGCTCATTTGGACTACTGATGTATTAGTTTAAGCAACAAAATCATTTATATTTTTATTTAATCATTTATTGTATTTTATATTTATTTTAAATATTTTATATTTATTTTATATTATATTTTTTATTTAATCAGTTCTTATAATTACTTTATAATTATCCTGTTACATCAAGCATAGGAATCATAGCAATTTACTTTCTACACTGTTATTTTTCAGACTTTGTATTTATAATTTATGATTTAACCACTGATTTTATGTGTAAAACAAGTATATAAGACTTTTTAAGATGAAACAGATTTGTATGTTTTTTTCTTTAATTAGGCTCACGAGGCCCAGGGAATCCTCTGGACCATCAGATTACCAATGAAAGAGGAGAATCAAGCTGTGATAGGTTAACTGATCCTCATAGGGCTCCCTCTGACACTGGGTCTCTGTCACCTCCATGGGAACAGGACCGTAGGATGATGTTTCCTCCGCCAGGTATGTAAAGACAATAGTTATTATTTCTCTTTGAAAGGCAGCTGGGATGTGGGATACCCAGGAATGGGAGAAGAGAGGAGTATATGTTTGTTCTCTCTTAAGAAAAATCATTGTACATTTTTGAAAACAACAATGATAAATAATCTAGACAGAATGATTTGAGATAATTGTTCATATTATAGAAAGCTGTTTTCTCCCTAAATGGAATGTTTTTATTGTTTTTGTTACTTATAGAGGTAATAATGCATGTTTACTTTAGAAAATCCAAACAACACAGAAATGTGTAAAGAAGTGAAAAATCCCTTTTGTCACCTTAGCGTGTCCTTCCCAGAATTTAGTTGTAGGTATATATCTTTTAGAGATTTTTTTGGGCATACACTTACACACATAGCTGTTCAAATTCTTTTAATCACTCTGTGCAGTTGTACCATTCACCGTCTTTTGTAATTGTCTTTTTTCACTGACCATTTTATCTCACCAAAATACATATATTTACCAGAAGAGTCACAGCAGAATATCTTGAAATAAGGTAATAACTGCCGTTCAACAGCTGCATCATCTACATTAGGTGTTTCTCCTAATGCTATCCCTCCCCTGGCCCCCCACCCCCAGACAGGCCCTGGTGTGTGATGTTCCCCTCTCTGTGCCCGTATGTTCTCATTATTCACCTCCCACTTATGAGTGAGAACATGCGGTGTTTGGTTTTCTGTTCTTGTGTTAGTTTGCTGAGAATGATGGTTTCCAGCTTCATCCATTTCCCTGCAAAGGACATGAACTCATTCTTTTTTATGGCTGCCTAGTGTGTATGTGCCACATTTTCTTTATCCAGTCTGACATTGATGGGCATTTGGGTTGGTTCCAAGTCTTTACTGTCATGAACAGTGCTGCAATAAATATACGTGTGCATGTGTCTTTATAGTAGAATGATTTATAATCCTTTGGATATGTACCCAGTAATGGGATGGCTGGGTCAAATGGTATTTCTAGTTCTAGATGCTTGAGGAATCGCCGCACAGTCTTCCACAGTGGTTGAACTAACTTACGCTCCCACCAACGGTGTAAAGCGTAAAGCGTTCCTATTTCTCCATATCCTCTCCAGCATCTGTTGTTTCCTGACTTTTTAGTGATCACCATTCTGACTGGCGTGAGATGGTATCTCATTGTGGTTTTGATTTGTATTTCTCTAATGACCAGTGATGATGAGCTTTTTTTCATATGTGTGTTGGCTGCATAAATGTCTTCTTTTGAGAAGTGTCTGTTCATATCCTTTGCCCACTTTTTGATGGGGTTGTTTGTTTTTTTCTTGTAAATTTAAGTTGCTTGTAGATTGTGGATATTAGCCCTTTGTCAGATGGATAGATTGCAAAAATTTTCTCCCATTCTGTAGGTTGCCTGTTCACTTTGATGGTAGTTTCTTTTGCTGTGCAGAAGCTCTTCAGTTTAATTATATCTCATTTGTCAATTTTTGCTTTTGTTGCCATTGCTTTTTTTGTTTTAGTCTTGAAGTCTTTGCCTATGCCTGTGTCCTGAATGGTATTGCCTAGGTTTTCTTTTAGGGTTTTTATGGTTTTAGTTCTTACATTTAAATCCTTAATCCATCTTGAGTTTATTTTTGTATAAGGTGTAGGGGGAGGGGTCCAGTTTCAGTTCTCTGCATAAGGCTAACTGTTTTTCCCAGTGCAATTTATTAAATAGGGAATCCTTTCCCCATTGGTTGATTTTGTCAGATTTGTCAAAGATCAGATGGTTGTAGATGTGTGGTGTTATTTCTGAGGCCTCTGTTTTGTTCCGTTGTTCTATATGTCTGTTTTGTACCAGTACCGTGCTGTTTTGGCTACCGTAGCCTTGTAGTATAGCTTGAAGTCAGGTGGCGTGATGTCTCCAGCTTTGTATTTTTTACTTAGGATTGTCTTGGATATATGGGCTCTTTTTTGCTTCTATATGAAATTTAAAGTAGTTTTTTCTAATTCTTTGAAGAAAGTCAATGGTAGCTTGATGGGAATAGCATTGAATCTATAAATTACTTTGGGTAGTATGGCCATTTTCACGATATTGATTCTTCATATCCATGAGCATGGAATGTTTCTTCTTTTATTTGTGTCCTCTCTTATTTCCTCGAGCAGTGGTTTGTAGTTCTCCTTGAAGACCTCCTTCACATCCCTTGTAAGTTGTATTCCTGGATATTTTATTCTCTTTGTAGTAATTGCGAATGGGAGTTTGGTCATGATTTGGCTCTCTATTATTGGTGTATAGGAATGCTTGTGATTTTTGCACATTGATTTTGTATCCTGAGACTTTGCTGAAGTTGCTTATTAGCTTAAGGAGTGTTTGGGCTGAGATGATGGGGTTTTCTAAATACACAATCATGTCATCTGCAAACAGAGACAACTTGACTTCCTCTCTTCCTGTTTGAATACCCTTTATTTATTTCTCTTGCATGATTGCCCTGGCCAGAACTTCCAATACTATGTTGAATAGGGGTGGTGAGAGAGGGCATCCTTGTCTTGTCTTGGTTTTCAAAGGGAATGCTTCCAACTTTTGCCCATTTAGTATGATATTACCTTTGAGTTTGTCATAAATAGCTCTTATTATTTTGAGATATGTTCCATCACTACCTAGTTTATTGAGTTTTTTTAGCATGAAGTGGTGTTGGATTTTATCAAAGGCCTTTTCTGCATTTGTTGAGATAATCATACGGTTTTTGTCTTTGGTTCTGTTTATGTGATGAATTACATTTATTGATTTGCATATGTTGAACCAGCCTTGCATCCCAGGAATGAAGCCGACTTGATCGTGGTGGGTAAGCTTTTTAATATGCTGCTTGATTTGGTTTGCCAGTATTTTATTGAGGATTTTTGCATCAATGTTCATCAGAGATATTGGCCTGAAATTTTCTTTTTTTGTTGTGTCTCTGCCAGGTTTTGGTATCAGGATGATGCTGACCTCGTAAAATGAGTTAGGGAGGAGTCCCTCTTTTTCTGTTTGGAATAGTTTCAGAAGGAATGGTACCAGCTCCTCTTTGTACTTCTGGTAGAATTCTGCTGTGAATCCATCTGGTCCTGGGTTTTTTTTCGTTGGTAGGCTATTAATTACTACCTCAATTTCAGAACTTGTTATTGATTTATTCAGGAATTCGACTTCTTCCTGGTTTAGTCTTGTGAGGGTGTGTGTGTCCAGGAATTTATCCATTTCTTCTAGATTTTCTAGTTTGTTCACATGGAGTTGTTTATAGTATTCTCTGATGGTAGTTTGTATTTCTGTGAGATCAGTGGTGATATCCCCTTTATCATTTTTTCTTGCGTCTATTTGATTCTTCTCTCTTTTCTTATTAGTCTGGCTAGCGGTCTATTTATTTTGTTAATCTTTTCGGAACACCAGCTCCTGGACTCATGGATTTTTTTAAGGGTTTTTTGTGTCTTTATCTCCTTCAGTTCTGCCCTCTTTTTAGTTATTTCTTGTCTTCTGCTAGCTTTTTAATTTGTTTGCTCTTACTTCTGTAGTTGTTTTAATTGTGATGTTAGGGTGTTGATTTTAGATTTTTCCCGCGTGATCTCCTGTGGGCATTTTAGTGCTGTAAATTTCCCTCTAAACACTGCTTTAGCTGTGTCCCAGAGATTCTGGTATGTTGTGTCTTTGTTCTCATTGGTTTCAAATAACTTATTTATTTCTGCCTTAATTTTGTTATTTACCTAGTAGTCATTCAGGAGCAGGTTGTTCAGTTTCCATGTAGCTGTGCGGTTTTGAGTGAGTTTCTTAATCCTGAGTTCTAATTTGATTGCACTGTGGTCTGAGAGACTGTTATGATTTCCGTCCTTTTGCATTTGCTGAGGAGTGTTTTACTTCCAATTATGTGGTCGATTTTAGAATAAGTGCTTTGTGGCACTGAGAAAAATGTATATTTTGTTGATTTGGGGTGGAGATTTCTGTAGATGTCTATTAGGTCCACTTGGTCCAGAGCTGAATTCAAGTCCTGAATATTGTTGTTAATTTTCTGTCTCGTTGATCTGTCTAATATTGACAGTGGGGTGTGAAAGTCTCCCACTATTATTGTGTGGGAGTCTAAGTGTCTTTGTAGGTCTCTAAGAACTTGCTTTATGAATCTGAGTGCTCCTGTATTGGGTGCATATATATTTAGGATAGTTAGCTCTTCGTGTTGCATTGATCCCTTTACCATTATGTAATGCCCTTCTTTGTCGTTTTTGATCTTTGTTCGTTTCAAGTCTGTTTTATCAGAGGCTAGGATTGCAACCCTTGCTTTTTTTTTCGTTTGGTTTTCCATTTGCTTGGTAAATCTTCCTCCATCCCTTTATTTTGAGCCTGTGTGTGTCTATGCACGTGAGATGGGTCTCCTGAATACAGTACACCGATGGGTCTTGACTCTTTATCCGATTTGCCAGTCTCTGTCTTTTAATTGGGGCATTTAGCCTATTTACATTTAAGGTTAATATTGTTATGTGTGAATTTGATCCTGTTATTATGATGCTAGCTGGTTATTTTGCCCATTAGTTGATACAGTTTCTTCATCATGTTGGTGGTCTTTTACATTTTGGTGTGTTTTTGCAGTGGCTGGTACCGGTTTTTCCTTTCCATATTTAGTGCTTCCTTCAGGAGCCCTTGTAAGACAGACCTGGTGGTGCCAAAATCCCTCAGCATTTGCTTTTCTGTAAAGGATTTTATTTTTCCTTTACTTATGAAGCTTAGTTTGGCTGGATATGAAATTCTGGGTTGAAAATTCTTTAAGAATATTTCATATTGGCCCCCACTCTCTTATGGCTTGTAGGGTTTCTGTAGAGAGATCTGCTGTTAGTCTGATGGGCTTCCCTTTGTGGGTAACCCGACCTTTCTCTCTGGCTGCCGTTAACGTTTTTTCCTTCATTTCAATATTGGTGAGTCTGACGATTATGTATCTTGGGGTTGTTCTTCTCGAAGAGTGTCTTTGTATTTCGTGAATTTGAATGTTGGCCTATCTTGCTAGTTTGGGGAAGTTCTCCTGGATAAGAGAGTTTTCCAACTTGATTCCATTCTCCCCGTCACTTTCAGGTACACCAATCAAATGTAGGTTTGGTCTTTTCACACAGTCCCATATTTCTTGGAGGCTTTGTTCATTCCATTTTATTCTTTTTTCTCTAATCTTGTCTTCACGCTTTATTTTAGTAAGTTGGTGTTCAATCTCTGATATCCTTTCTTCCGATTGATCATTTTGGCTATATTGATACTTGTGTATGCTTCATGAAGTTCTTGTGCCTTGTTTTTTGGCTGCATCAGGTCATTTATGTTCTTCTCTAAATTGGTTATTCTAGTTTGCAATTCCTCAGACCTTTTGTCAATGTTCTTAGCTTCCTTGCATTGGGTTAGAATATGCTCCTTTAGCTTGGAGGAGTTTATTACTCACCTTCTGAAGCCTACTCCTGTCCGTTTGTCAAACTCATTGTCTGTCCGGTTTTGTTCCCTTGCTGACAAGGAGTTGTGATCCTTTGAAAGACGAGGCATCCTGGTTTTTGGAATTTTTAGCCTTTTTGCCTGTTTTTTCCTCATCTTCCTGGATTTATTTACCATTGGTCTTTGCTGTTGGTGACCTTCAGATGGAGTTTTTGCATGGTCCTTCACGGCACAGTCCCTCACGGCTTCCCTTGGCTAGGGGAGGAAATTTCCTGAACGCTTGTGCTGCCCAGGTGAGGTGACGCGCACCCTACTTCTGCTTGCTGTCCGTGGGCTGCACCCACTGTCTAACCAGTCCCAATGAGATGAACCAGGTACCTCAGTTGGAAATGAAGACATTACCCGCCTTCTGCTTTGGTCTCACTGGGAGGTGAAGACCAGAGCTATTCCTATTTGGCCGTCTTGCCTGGGAATCAACAATTTCTTTTGATCTATCTTCAGGTTTACCGACTCTTTCCTTGTCACCTCCATTCTGCTATTAAGCTTATCTAGTAAAAGTTTTATTTTAGATATATTTTTCAGGTCTAAAATTATCATTTGGTTCCTTTTTTATAATTTGATTTCTCTGCTGAGTTTTTTACCTAATTATTCGTTAAGCATTTTTTTTAAACCATTGAGTATATTAGTTTTATAATAACTGCTTTAAAGTCATTGTATGGTAATTCTAATATCAGGGTCATCTTGAGGTTGGCCTCTAGTGATGATATTTTCCCTTAAGGATGGGTCACATTCTCTTTCTTGATGAGTTTGTATTGGATACTAGACATTGCGGCAATTCTGGATTCTATTCTATTCCTCTAAGAGTGTTACTGGTCTTGCTGTAGAAGACCATTAGCTTGGATGGGCTCAGACTGCAACCTTTTCCCTTCTGTGGTGGGAAACGACTCAAATATTAGTTCGGTTATTTTTGCCTTAGCTGAAAACTGCTTAAATTTGCCATACACATGTGTTGCTCAGGAGTCAGCCATAGACTTGGGCAGAGATTGTACCCAGAATATTGGGCTCTACCTTTCCAGCTTTCTCCTTTCTAGGATATCCCAATCCCATTGCCTCAGGCTTGGGCTCTGTGTACTTGTTCTTCAGGCAAGAAAGTTTTATCGAGTTTTGACTGCTATGTGCTGCAGCTCACTGTGGTCTTCCATCAGGCTAAAACATAAAAATGGAAAACTGACCCCATACGTGGTTGTTACTCCTTTCTTCTTCCAAGCTCCCTGTTCTTTTCTAAGTCCTCCTGCTTTTGTTCATGCTTAAGGGCTTCAGGCAGTTATTTTTTTGCATATTGTCTGGAGTTTATAGTTATGTGTAGGAGAGTCAGTCTGAGTTTACTCTACCATACTAGAAATGGAACCTGGTCTCCATACTTTTCAATAATTTGTGAGCTTCTAAATTGATAACTTCATAGAAGAGATATGGTCTATTCTACAGAGTATCTCCAAATAATGAATCTGATCCCTTTGGTTTGACAGAGGGCCAACCTGTGTCAACTATAATCTCAATGTCATAGACAAGGGTAATTCTACAGACACAGTAAAGGAATTTTCATTATTGTTCCAAAATTTACGATGAGTGAGAAGGGCTAAATGACTCCTGAGGCTCTAGCATGAATTAGAGTAATGCTGATAAATGTATTTCTCAGTTAGCTTCATTCCTACCTAAAGTTACAAAATATTCTGTGTTTGCTCTTGGTACATTGGTACATGCCATTTAAATAGTCACTGAACAGGCCAGGTGTGGTGGCTTACGCCTGTAATCCCAGCACTTTGGGAGGCCAAGGCAGGTGGATCACCTGAGGCCAGGAGTTCAAGACCAGCCTGGCTAACATGGCAAAACCCTGTTCCTACGAAAAATACAAAAATTAGCTGGCCGTGGTGGCGGGCGCCTGTAATCTCAGCTATTCGGGAGGCTGAGGCAGGAGAATTGCTTGAACCTGGGAGACAGAGGTTGCAGTGAGCCGAGATTGCACCACTGCACTGTAGTCTGGCAACAGAGAGAGACTGTCTCAAAAAAAAAAAAAAAAAGGTCACTGAACAGATTTCAGGGTTCCTTTCTTTTATGTCTTGTTTCAGTTAATGAAATGATAATGAGGGGTGTTAGGCTTTTTTTTTTTTTGAGGTGGAGTTTCGCCTTTGTCATCCAGGCTGTGGTGAAATGGTGCTATCTCGGCTCACTGCAACCTCTGCCTCCTGGATTCAAGCGATTCTCCTGCCTCAGCCTCCCGAGTACCCGGGATTACAGGGCATGTGCCACCATGCCCAGCTACTATTTGTATTTTTAGTAGAGACAAGGTTTCACCATGTTGGCCAGGCTTGTCTCGAACTCCTGACCTCAGGTGATCCACCTGCCTTGGCCTCCCAAAGTGCTGGGATAGGTGTCAGCCACCACGCCTGGCCTAGGCTTTTTAAACCTTATCATTGCTGTTACTTTTTTGTGTAACCTTGAGCAATAAATTTTACCTGTCATGGTTTTCTCTCTTTCAAAGTATGATCTTCTGGCTGGGTGCAGTGGCTCACGCCTGTAATCCTAGCAGTTTGGGAGGATGAGGCAGGAGGATTGCTTGAGGCCAGGAGTTCTAGAGCAAGCTGGCCAAAATAGTGAGATTCTGTCTCCACAAAAAAACAAACAAAATAATGACTTCTGTAAAACAGAGATGGTGATGTTCTAAAGTAATCTGCCTCTCTTTTATGTAAGGTTGACTTATTGGGACTCGTGAAGAGTCCTTCTCACTAATAATTGTCTTTAAGATTCTTCTTAAATTTTAAAAAATTGTAGTTTAAAATACTTACATTAAAAAAATGACAACTAAAATAACTAAGTTTCTGAAGAATATGGATTCTGCATTTGAGATTATCTGTCATTTAGTCTGTTAGGCATAATTTATAAAATGTATATATTTTCTTAACATGTTTCTACTTGGAAGAAGTGTCTTAGATTTCTATTGACTTAAGATGAGTTAGCAGAAATGATTGTAAATAGTTCCATATTTACAAGGAATCATTTATTTTTGCACTGTTAAATACTTTGAAAAAGGAGAAAACTTTACTTAGCTTATATAGTCAGAAAAAACTGCTGTAACTTATCTCTTTTCTCATGTGCCCTATTCCAGACATTCTTTTAGAAAATATTTTAATAATGTTAACTTTTATTTGAGATTCACAAGGTACATGTGCAGGTTTGTTACATGGGTATATCGCGTGATATTGAGGTTTGGGGCGTGACTGAATTCATCACCCAGAAAGTGAGCATAGTGCCCACAGTTTTTCAGCCCTTGCCTCCCTTTGTCTCTCCTCGCTCTACTCTGGTAGTCCCCAGTGTCTCTTGTTGCCATCTTTATATCCATGTGTACCCAGTGTTTAGCTACCACTAATAAGTAAGAATGTGTTAGTTTTATGTTTCTGCCTTAATTCACTTAGGATAATGGCCTCTAGCTGCATCCATGTTGTTGCAAAGGACATAATTTTATTCTTTCTTATGGCTGTGTAGTATTCTATGGTGTATATGTACTGCATTTTCTTTATCCAGTCCACCGTTGGTGGGTATCTGGGTTGATTTCATGTCTTTGCTGTTGTGAATAGTGTTACGATAAACATACGAGTGCTTGTGCCTTTTTTGTAGAACAACTTAGTTTCTTTTGGATATATACCCAGTAATGGGATTGCTGGGTCAAATGGTAGTTCTGTTTTAAGTTATTTGAGAAATCTTCAAACTGATTTCCACAGTGGCCTAATAATTTACATTCCCACCAACAGTGTATAAGCATTCCCTTTTCTCTACAACCTTGGCAACATCTGTTATTTTGACTTTTTAATAGTGGCCATTCTGACTAGTGTGAGGTGGAGTCTCATTGTGGTTTTGATCCAAACATTCTTATTACTTAAAGGTTTTACTAGCAAGTATACACCTAGTTTCTTCAAGTAATCAACATTTTATTCTCATTATTTTTAGTAGCAGATTCAATCTTATAAACTAATAAGGATTTTAAATTATTTAAGTTTTCTTTTAAAACTCTTTGGAATGTAAATGGTTATTAAAGGTTAGTACACAAATTTGGCTACCTTACTAGGACAGAGCTAATTCTGCTGTGAAGCATAATATGTGTACAAAGTTTTGTACAGTGTTGAACAGTCTACAATGTATCTGTTCATCTAACATTCTTATATGTGCTATTAATTAGTTTGCATGTTTAGAACAAGACTGGCTTAGGTGAAAAAGCATTTGGACTGGAAATCAAGAGATTTGCTTTCTGGTTTTCACTCCTTTATCTTTTAGTGTGATTTTAAAAATTTATTAAAAATTTTTTTTAGAGACAGAGTCTCACTTTGTCACCCAGCTAGAGTGCTGTGGTGTGATTATAGCTCACTGTAGCGTTGAACTCCTGGTCTCAAGCAATCCTTCCCTCTCAGCCTCCCAAGTAACTGGGACTGTAGGCACATGCCACAATGCCTGGGTAATTTTTATTTTATTTTAAATTGTTTTTGGAGATAAGGTTTCTCTATGTTACCCAGGCTGGTCTCAAACTCTTGGCCTCAAGTGGTCCTCCCTCCTCAGCCTCCTGAATAGTGGGGGATTACAGGCATGAGCCATCGTGCCTGGCTTTTAGTGTGATTTTTAAAACTTGTTTCATTTCTTTGGACCTTATATGTTATATAGTGACATAACCATATACAGTCTATAAGAAACTCATTCAAATATAATAGTATAAGTAGGTGGGAAATAAAAGGATAGAAAAGATACACCATGCAAACATTAATGGAAAGAAAATGAGGTCAAGAAGATAGAGCAAATGTTAAATGTGTGTATGCCAACAGCAGCTACAAAGTATGGGAAACAAAAAGTGATAGCACTGAGAGGAACAAAGACAAATCCAGTTATAACTGGAGACTTCAACACCCCTCTCTTGGCAATTGATGGAACAACTGAAGAGAAAATTCAGCAAGTATATAGAAGAACTGAACAGTGCCCTCAATCAACAAGACCTAATTGACATTTATAGAACAAGTTACCCAACAGCAGCAGAATACATGTGCTTTTCAAGTAGCAGTGGAACATTTTACAAGACAGATTGTATCCTGGGCCATAAAGCAAACCTCAACACATTTAAAAGAAGTGAATAATATACAGTATGTTCTTTGATCACAATGGAATCAAACTATAAATAATAAACTATTGATACATGCAACAATTTGGACGTATCTCAATGGTTGAGTGAAGAAAACCAGTCTCAAAAGTTTACATCCTGTGTTATTCCATGTATATAACATTCTTTTTTTTTTGAGATGGAGTCTCACTCTGTCACCCAGGCTGGAGTGCTGTGGTGTAATCTTGGCTTACTGCAACCTCTGCCTCCTGGATTCAAACTGTCCTCCTGCCTCAGCCTCCCGAGTAGCTGGGACTTGAGGCACACGCCACCATGCCCAGCTAGGCTAATTTTTAAATTTTTAGTAGAGACAGGGTTTCGCCATTTTAGCCAGGCTGGTCTCGAACTTCTGACCTCAAGTGATCCATCCACCTCGGCCTCCCAAAGTGCTGGGATTACAGGCGTGAGCCACTGTGCCTGGCCATATATAACATTCTTGAAATGACAGTATAGAAACAGAAAACAGATTGGTGGATGCAAGAGTTTGAGATAGTAGTGGGGAGGGGAGTGGGTATGACTATAAAGGGGTGGCATGACGGAGATGTTTTTGGTGGCACAATAATTCTGTATCTTGAGAGTGATTACATAAATCTACATATGCTGTAAAATGTTGTAGAACTATACACGAGTTGTACCAATGTCAGTTTTCTGTCTGTTACAATACACTATAGTTATGAAAGACGTAAACATTGAGTAAAGGGTGTGCAGGATCTCTCTGTAGTATTTTTGCGTCTTTCTGTGAATCTATTTTAAAATAAAAAAGTAAAAATCTTACTGTATATCATACACATACAGGAAAGTACAAGTATTAAGCATATAATGTGATTTTTTTTCACAATTTGAGCACAGTGATATAACTAACACTCAGATAAAGGGATAGTTTTCAGTTTGGTTTTTCATAAGTTTAATTAGAAATCTTATTTATAATTTTAGCAGAAAAAATGTTCTTGAATAATATAAGTGAGTTGATAATATTCACATATCGTATAGTAATCACAATTAAAATTTTAACAGAAATATGTCCTGGGAATAACCAGTTCATTATAAATTCTTTATAAATACTAACCTGCAACAAAAATTTATCAATGTGACTTACCTTGCTCAGCGCTCCAGTTGTTAAGAAAAAACACAAAAGTGTTTTCATATCTAGAATGAGAATATTATAGATCAAAGAAGCTTGGTAAGAAAGTAGTTTAAATTGTTCACATAATTCTTTTGCCAGGGTTAACTGTAACAAGGTGATTCTCATAAAAACTTTCAAGTTGTATGTGTTGGCTTGTTTTGTCTTCACTTTTAGAAATGAAAGTGAGGTATCATAATTTATTAAGTAGATAATGTCACTATCCTGTAGATCAGCAGTCCCTAACCTTTTGGGCACCAAGGACTGGTTTCATGGAGCCCAGTTTTTCCACGGAGGTTGCACGGAGGGGGATGGTTTCGGGATGAAAGTGTTCACTTCAGATCATCAGGCATTAGTTAGATTCTCACAAGGAATGCACAAGCTAGATCCCTTACATGCGCAGTTCACATTAGGGTTTGCACTCCTATGAGAATAGAATGCCTCAGCTGACAGGAGGTGGAGCTTAGGTGGTAATGCTCGCTTGCCCTCCTCACCTCCTGCTGTGCAAACGGTTCCTGACAGCCCACGGAAAGGTACTGGCCCGCAGCCCAGGGGTTAGGGACCCCTACTGTAGATGACTACATACATTTATTTATTTATTTCCCTGTCTTATGGTGCTGATTGATAACTACTTCTACTGTAGCTCAGGTTGGGATATATAGTTTGAAAATTGTTGGCATATATTTAGATAGAGAGATACAGTGGGTTAGTAGCTTTCCCAAGGGGAAGGAGTTAAAATGTTAACTCTATATTTTTCGTTCTAAATGTATTTTTAGGATCTATGTGCTATAGTTTGTTTCATTTTTACAAGAATTTCTACTGAACATCTTATTCAAGATGTTGGGATAAAAAAGAATAAATTATTAAAAAGGTGTAGTTATGTATTTCAATGATGAGTTAATATAATGAAATGAATGTAATACTGAAACAGATCTTTTTCTATATCAGCTCTGTGCAATAGAGCTTTCTGTAATAATAGAAACATTTTATATCTATACTGTGCAGTACAGTAGCCACTAGGCACATGTGGCTGGTAAATACCTAAAATGTGTCTAGTACAACTTGAGAAACAGAATTTTTAATTTTATTGAATTTTAATTGTCAGTTAAAATTTATTTTCTTTATTATTTTGTTTTGTTTTGAGACAGAATCTCACTCTGTCATCCAGGCTGGAGTGCAGTGGCATGAACACAGCTTACTACAGCCTCGACCTCCTGGGCTCAAGTGATCCTCCTGCTTTAGCCTCCCAAGTAGCTGGGACTATAGGCATGCACCACTAATGCCTAATTTTTAAATTTTCTGTAGAGACGGGACCTCACTATGTTGCCCAGGCAGGTTTCGAAATCCTTGGCTCAAGCAGTCCTCCCATCTTGGCCTCCCAAAGTGCTGGGATTACAGACGTGAGCCACCACACCCTCCTCCGTACCTTTTTGAGCTTTAGTATTCCTAGTTTTCATTGTTTAAAAGAACAAGGAGTGTGTATGTGGTTTCTCCTTATTTTTGTTGGTGCTTGTCTTTTACTGATTTGGATAATATATTTTATGTAAGCATAGCAAAGAGACTAAGCAACTATACCTTGAGGGTGTAATCATGAGTTAAGTGTGGTCGCTAGCCTGGCATGTTTAAAAACTCTTTTTCTTAAAGAGCTGAACAAATAAGAGACGTATAGTGTACAGCTAAATTGATAACAGTTTTGACTCTTTCCTTGGGAAACAAAAGTGTGCTAAGCAGATCAAAATACCTTGGATAGCTTTGAAGGCATAGGCGTAGATTTTTACTTCACTGGCTCTGATTCATAGACATTTATGCTGACCATTGTCCTACATTCTGAACAGTTTTTTCAGACAGGACTCATTTGGTAGAATTATAGTTTGTCTTAAGGCTCATTTTGATCTCTTTGATGAAAACTTGTGGTCTTCACAAACTTAATAAGGTGTTCTAAAGTTGTTGTATATATGCTTTTATCCTCTCAGAGGATGATATTTACTTAAAGTTGTTCCTAAATTTTAGGCTACCGCTTTTTTAGGAATATATATATCTTAATCACTTATGTCTTATATAATGATCCTTTATAAATTCTAATGATTATTCAGTTGATAAATTGCCACCGTATGTGTTTTTATAAACTTTAAAAATCTGTGTTTAATTTGTCAGTCTTCCTGAAGAGACTAGGTTGAGGAGAGATTAAGATCCAGGGACAAATGTAGACAGCTTTTTGAAAAATTTCGCTTTGAATGAAAAAGAGATGGTAGCTGGAGGGAGAGGTGTTTTGGTTTTTAAAGATGGATAATATTGGCAGGGCATGGTGGCTTATGCTTGTAATCCCAGCACTTTGGGAGGCTGAGGCAGGCAGATCACCTGAGGTCAGAAGTTCAAGACCAGCCTGGCCAACATGGTGAAACTCCGTCTCTACTAAAAATACAAAAATTAGCCGGGTGTGGTGGCATGCGCCTGTAGTCCCAGCTACTCGGGAGGCTGAGGCGGGAGAATTGCTTGAACCTGGGAGGCAGAGGTTACGGTGAGCCGAGACCACACCATTGCACTCCAGCCTGGGCAACGGAGTGAGACTCTGTCTCAAAAATAAATAAATAAATAAATAAATAAATAAAAGATGGATAATATATTTATTTGCTGATGGGAATAATTCAGGCTAGAAGGGGAAATTAATGATATTTGGAGAAGGTCTGGTTATAAAAGTGAAACCCTGGAATATTAAGCACAAAAGATGCTATCCAGAGTGTACTTGCAGAAATTGTGGTAGCTGGGTCACTTTATCCATTCTAAAAAGAAGGAAGGCAGAGCAAGTGAGTACAGATGTGGCGATTGGGTGGAGGGTAAGTGGAGGTGTCCAGTTGTTTCAATTTTCTTGATGTGGCAAGATCATTAGCTGAAGCAGGTGGTAGAGGAGAGGACTGTCAGATCTGAAGAGAAAAAAAGGTATGCAGTAGCTATTTAGGAGAGTGGAAGAACTCAAACATTAGTAAAGTGTAGTATGATTATAGGGCATTGTTGAGCATAAGTTTGAAATTTATGGTCATAAATTTGAATGAAAAGCAGTCAATACTATATTTTTAATATAGTTTATAATCATCATAATAAGCTTAGTTTATCATCAGATATTGATAAAGCTGTATATAGAATGTATTTGTGTCAGACTAAATGCCTTTTATTAATCATTCTAACACTCTTAAGAGTGTTATTCTGTTATTCCCATTTTACAGATGAAGAAACAAAACCACAGAAAGGTTGGGTAGCTTGGTGAACAACACAAACTGAGATTTTTTTTTTTTTACTTTTATTATTATACTTTAAGTTTCAGGGTACATGTGCACAACCTGCAGATTTGTTACATATGTCTACATGTGCCATGTTGGTGTGCTGCACCCATTAACTAGTCATTTAGCATTAGGTATATCTCCTAATGCTGTCCCTCCCCGCTTCCTCCACCCCACAACAGTCCCCGGTGTGTGATGTTCCCCTTCCTGTACCCATGAGTTCTCATTGTTCAATTCCCACGTATGAGTGAGAACATGCGGTGTTTGCTTTTTTGTCCTCGCGATAGTTTGTTGAGAATGATGGTTTCCAGCTTCATCCATGTCCCTACAAAGGACATGAACTCATCCTTCTTTATGGCTGCATAGTATTCCATGGTGTATATGTGCCACATTTTCTTAATCCAGTCTATCATTGATGGACATTTGGGTTGGTTCCAAGTCTTAGCTATTGTGAATAGTGCCACAATAAACATACATGTGCATGTGTCTTTATAGCAGCATGATTTATAATCCTTTGGGTATATACCCAGTAATGGGATGGCTGGGTCAAATGGTATTTGTAGTTCTAGATCCCTGAGGAATCGCCACACTGACTTCCACAATGGTTGAAACAAATTGAGATATTATAGCACAATCCTGGATATCACCCTTGAGAATTTACATATTAATATTTGCTTCAGATATATATGTGTTTGTGTGTGTAAATGTGTAAATAAAACATAAAAAGAAAAAGCACACTATGTAAATGTATTGAACATTATTATACTTCCTTTCGTGGGCATATTACCTTCCTTTCCTAGAAGCAGCTATTCATGGGTTTAGTGTGTGTAAAAGAACAGAGCCCTCAGAAATAATGCCGCATATCTACAACTATCTGATCTTTGACAAACCTGACAAAAACAAGCAATGGGGAAAGGATTCCCTATTTAATAAATGGTGCTGGGAAAACTGGCTAGCCATATGTAGAAAGCTGAAACTGGATCCCTTCCTTACACCTTATACAAAAATTAATTCAAGATGAATTAAAGACTTACATGTTAGACCTAAAACCATAAAAACCCTAGAAGAAAACCTAGGCAATACCATTCAAGACATAGGCGTGGGCAAGGACTTCATGTCTAAAACACCAAAAGCAATGGCAACAAAAGCCAAAATTGACAAATGGGATCTAATTAAACTAAAACAGCAAAAGAAACTACCATCAGAGTGAACAGGCAACCTACAGAATGGGAGAAAATTTTTGCAACCTACTCATCTGACAAAGGGCTAATAACCAGAATCTACAATGAACTCATACAAATTTACAAGAAAAAAACAAACAACCCCATCAAAAAGTGGGCGAAGGACATGAACAGATACTTCTCAAAAGAAGACATTTATGCAGCCAAAAAACTTTCAGTTCTAATAATGATTTTTAACAAATAAAAGTTCTGTTTTATCAACTTTCCTTATCAGCCTTACCTACTTGAATTCTTTCCATGTTAGTGTATATAGAGTTTATCACCTTAATTGTGGTATGGTATTTCAGTGTAAAAGAAACCACAATATGTTTATCCAGTTCCTGTTGGTGAGCATTTAGAGTGTCTCCAGTATCTCACCATTACTAACAGTGCTGCAGCTAACACCCTTTTTGTACATATGTTCTTTCAAGATTAGTCCAGGAAATGGAATTACTAGGTAATAGGGTATGCACACTTTTGGTCTTATTTTTAATTTTTATTTTTTTGGGACGGGACCTTGCTTTGTCGCCCAGGCTGGGGTGCAGTGGTATGATCTTGGCTCACTGCAACCTCTGCCTCCTGGGTTCAAGCGATTCTTGTGTCTCAGCCTCCTGAGTAGCTGGGACACAGGCCTGTGCCACCACACCTGGCTAATTTTTTTGTGTTTTTAGTAGAGATGGGATTTCACCATGTTGGCCAGGCCGATCTTGAACTCTTGGCCTCAAGCAGTCCACCTGCCTTGGCCTCCCAAAGTGCTGGGATTACAGGCGTGAGCCACCATGCCCGGCCTGTTTTTGGTTTTAATAGATACCTCCCCATCGTCCTCAACAGAAGCTGTGAATGAAGTGTATGAGAGTAGCTGCTTTCTGCAGTATAATTCTTAGTTTGCAAAACTGCTTCAGAATGCCCTGTACACTTATTCCCACTCCTTATTCGTTTTTTTCTTATCTTTTTTTCTTCCATTCTTTCTTTCTAATCGTGTCTTCTGTTACAAGGGTAGAATACTATTATAGAAAACAAAAGTTTGAAAAAAAAAAAGAAAGGGAACTTTCACGTCCTTACTTTCTGTAGTTTAGTTCAGTCTTTAATTGGTCATATGCTTTCCACATAGCTGTATCTTATTATGTGTATATGTGTATGTGTATATGTGTATATGAGGGTGTGTGTATGTGTGTGTGTATGTGTGTATATGTATATGTGCATTGACCAGAATACCCTTGATTACTTGTTCATCTTTACTTTTCTTTCAGGGCAAGCTTTACTGCCTCTGACTCCATTTCTGATTCCTGCAATCAGAAATAGATAGGCTACCTCTTATATTATGTATATTTCCTTTTATTAAGACATTAATCACATGGTATTTATGTGTTTCTATCAGAATTAGACTGCAAGGACATGAGGTTTATCAAGACCAACATTGTATTGTTTGTGCCTGACACATAGTAGGCCTTGGTAAGATTTAAGGAATGAATTGCTTTTGCCAGTGGAGGGCAACATAGCCATGTAGTTTATAAAGTAGTAAATTTATAACAAAATTTTTTATTTCTGAGGTTGTTGATGTGTGGGGATATAATTTAGAAGCAAAATAGTGATGTAGTATCTTGAGACCTGATTAAAAAAGAGTTGGTGTTCAGGTTTCCGTATTTCATCCCCTCGTCCAGCTCCACCATTTAATTAATCTTGTGTTTGAAGTAGAAAGGGAAAACTGAGTTTAGATCTCAGTGATTGGTATTGACCTTTTCTTTTATTAGGCGAACTCAAACCCTTTGAAACAGCTCCTCCCTAGGATTTTGAAAGGGAGTGTAAATGAGCCTTCAAACTATCTGGATCTTTCTCTCCTCAGTCACATCTCCCGAGCATTGGGAACTCATTAAATATAATTCTTTTTATTGACTCTGGTTGATGCCAGGTGGTTTCTTTGGTTTTGTATAGGAGAGATGATGTGTCAATAAGGTCCCCTGTGGCAGAGTCAGTTGAGGAGTGATATATCCAACACTCATTCTATAAAGTCAATTAGAGGCAATTTGGGGTTGTTCCTGTATATCTGTAATAGGATAGGGGAAAGTTACACAATTCACCTTCTTTGATGTTCTCCTTATTTTTGGCGTTGGACACACGCATACCTAATCTAGGAGTCTGCCATCACCTTTCAAGAATGAGAAACTACCTATACTTTTTCAAGAGTGATGAGTTCCACAAGGACCCAGGAATTATTAAACCACAATTACTTTTGCATCAACCTAATACCATATTGTCATCATAAATCACCCCTGGGGACAAAGGAGGGTGGCTGTAGAAGCACTTGAGATAGTTGGTGTCCAAATTTGTGTCTCTCCAGATGTTCTTCATTTCAGCAGTGGTACTCATCTGTTGAGTCAGAGAGAGCTTTCCATTTAGTTTGTTTTTTATTTATTTTCATTTATTCATTTATTTATTTTGAGATGGAGTCTTGCTCTGTCACCCCGGTTGGAGTGCAGTGGCATGATCTCGGCTCACTGCAACCTCTGCCCCACCGGGTTCAGGTGATTCTCCTGCCTCAGCCTCCCGAGTAGCTGGGATTACAGATGTGCACCACCATGCCTGGCTAAATTTTATATTTTTAATAGAGACAGGGTTTCACCATGTTGGCCAGGCTGGTCTTGAACTCCCGACCTTAGGTGATCCACCTGCTTCGGCCTCTCAAAGTGCTGGGATTACAGGTGTGAGCCACCATACCCGTCTCTTTCCATTTGGTTTGTATTAGATACTAAATTCCAAAATGTCAGTATTACTAAAAGTTTGACAGTGATGACCTCTGAATGATACTCTTTCTGCTTTGATGACAAATTATCACCTGTTCTGGTAAATTTCTTGCTGTGCTTACGTTTTTTCTCTTTACTTTTTCCTTATTTTAGTAGCTGTTTCCTGGGTCTTTTTTGATATATTGATGTATTTACTTACCTGCATTATTAAAATGGAAAGTTAATTTACATATATATAAAACTAAAATCTGTTTTCACATATTCTAATTTACACATAGTAATTGAAACTTTCAAAATCCAAAGTAGCAGATTATGCTTGTGTTTACTATAAAAGTTATTGCCTATAGTAAAATATGCAATTCTTCTGAAATTGTCTACTGTTGTCAACCAAGAAGATGATGAGTTTAAGTGTTAGAATACAGGTCAAAAGTCTTAAGTTCAATACGTTAAACTTAAGTAAACTTGATTTATATTTACATTAATGAAGACATTTTAAAAACTTATTTTCTAGGACAATCATATCCTGATTCAGCCCTTCCTCCACAAAGGCAAGACAGATTTTGTTCTAATTCTGGTAGACTGTCTGGACCAGCAGAACTCAGAAGTTTTAATATGCCTTCTTTGGATAAAATGGGTAAGAAGTACTTTGTGCTTTTCTTCTTTAAAAATTTTGGTGGCACACTAAAGAACTGGAAGTTAGAATAAAGACGAATATAATTGCTATCTCTAGTAGTTCCTAAGGCCAAAATCTCTTTCCTGAAAATGTCCTGGTTTTATGTTTCTTCTTATATTGTACACAGACATGGCATCCAAATATATGTTGGTGGGTTGGTTTGAGCACCATGGAAATAGGTTTACTCCATATACCTATGATGATAAATTTTACTCTGTTCTGTGACTAATTTTCTAATTTTTCTAGTCCACTTGCATGTGTCCTGTTTAGTAATCAGGGAAATAAGCCAGGCAAATGTGAATGGATACATAAAAACCCACCAGAAAACAATTTAGATGCATGCTCTGTTGATATGGTAATCAGTTATATTATTTAAACATTTCATGCTTAGATATAGCTAACATGTACTGAGCAATCTACTATTTGTCAGGCTCTGTTTTACTTAAACTACCTCATAGCAACCCATTAAAGTTGAGAAATAGATGTATGCAGTATATCAACCAGAAGTACACAACATTAAGAAAATAGAATTTTTTTTAAAGTCAAGATTTAAATGTATTGGTAAAAGGTTTCCTCAGGAAAGGACATATATATTTATATATTATTAAATATATATGTGTGTGTATATATATAAATATATATAATGTTAAATGTATAATTTTAAAAATAATATTGATTTTCTGACATAGTAAACTATATAGTATAGCTGGGACTACAGGTGTGCACCACCACCCATGGCTAATTTTTTGTAAAGATGAGGTTTTGACATGTTGTTGAGGCTGGTCTTGAACTCCTGGGCTCAAGCAATCCACCTGCCTTGGTCTCCCAAAGCGCTGGGATTACAGGCGTGAGACACCTTGCTCAGCCTGGAAAATCAGTATTTTATTTTATTTTTTTTTAATTATTATTTTTGAGACAGAGTCTCTGTTGCCCAGGCTAGAGTGCAGTGGCTCCATCTCAGCTCCACTGCAACCTTCGCCTCCTGGATTCAAGAGATTCTCTTGCGTCAGCCTCCTGAGTAGCTGGGACTACAGGCACCCACCACCACGCCCAGCTAATTTTTGTATTTTTAGTAGAGATGGGGTTTCACCATGTTGGCCAGGCTGGTCTCAAACTCCTGACCTCAAGTAATCCACCCTCTTTGGCCTTCCAGGGTGCTGGGATTAGAGGCATGAGCCACTGCGTCTGGCCAAAAATCAGACTGTAAAAATAACAAGCAAAGAAAGCAGTCCCAAGGTCTTACACAATTATAATTAATTCTTTCAGTTTGGCTTTAGAAATTGTTTTCCCCCCATTAAATCAGGTTTAATGGAATGAAAGTAATGTGTGATTAAACATCCATTTCTATGCTATTTAAAAATTTTTATGTTTCCATTTTTTAATACTGGTTCACCAATACCTAATATGGCATAATAATTTTTAAGTGCTACTGTTTGTAGTTGAATGTTGTCAAGCACAAGTGAAAAATGACCAGTAAGACAAGGACATTTATAACTGGCTGAAGTCATGGACTTTGGAGTCTAGTTAATTGGGGAAGGAAGTGAGGGAGGAAACTCAGTGGTCAGAAGCATCAGTGACTTCCAAGGACAGATGTAGTGAGAATAAATGAGAAAGCTACAAGAGGAGAGGTAGTTGTGGTCAGAGAGGATTGCATTTCTTGATGATAACAAAGTTCGGGAACATTTATTTAGGAACAGTAGCTAAATTCCAGTAGCTAGTCTCTCTTACTTAATGGAGGAATAAGGACAGAAGGAAGAAGGGGAGGAAGGAGAAGACGATAGGAGGGAAACATAAAAGGAGGGAGGAGGAAAAGAAGGAAGGAGGGAGATGCTTCCTCCCAGATGTCTTCTTAGCATGCTGCTCCAGCAGGATTGCTTAGGAACTAGCCAGAGAAATCACTGCCACATGCCATCATAGAACTCTGAGTCTGCCAGAATTTCTAGGGACCTCAAGCTGTTCTTGTGGCCGCAATATAGGATATTGGTGTCCAACTGGTTTATGTGCCAATAAGGGGAGTGGGAAAATACCAATTTTGTGATCTGGAAATACTCTAGGAATAAAGTGATAAATCATGTACTTTTCATGGTTTAACTTTTATGTCTAGATGGGTCAATGCCTTCAGAAATGGAACCCAGTAGAAATGATACCAAAGATGATCTTGGTGTAAGTATTGAAAGAGTGGAATTGTATCCATGTATTCAGAAGCCTTCTTTTTTTTTTTTGAAATGGAGTTTCACTATTGTTGCCCAGGCTGGAGTGCAGTGGCGCTATCTCGGTTCACTGCAGCCCGAGTTCAAGCAGTTCTCCTGCCTCAGCCTCCTGAGTAGCTGGGACTACAGGCATGTGCCACCACACCTAACTAATTTTTGTATATTTAGTAGAGATGGAGTTTCACCATGTTGGCCAGGCTGGTCTTGAACTCCTGACCTCAGGTGATCCGCTCGCCTTGGCCTCCCAAAGTGCTGGGATTACAGGTGTGAGCTACTGCGCCCGGTGCTGAGCCACCGTGCCTGGCCTGATCCTTCTAATCTCATGGTACTAGAATAGAAATAGAGCTAATAATCTAGGTTTTGATATAAAGCTGATTTTCTCGTTTTGATTAGTATACTTTCTACTTAGCATGAAAGCTGTTTCTTTTGTAGATGGTAACCTATGGTGATAAAATACAATTTGCAGACTAGGAGTTTGAGTTAGTTTAGTAGTTAAACAAGATTTTAGTTCCCCCCCCTTGGATTTTTATTTGAATATTTTAAAGTATATTTTTGTTTATTAAGATATTGATTTTTGGAAAATATAAACGTAGACATCTTGCTTTTTCTTTTTTTCCAGTGTATATTTGATAAAATAGTATATATTTTAGTGCTCTTGGGTTATATTTCTGTTTTATCTTTAGCCAGACTATTACTTTGTTGGTTAAAGCTGTTTTCTGTTGACTTAATAAAATATTTATGATAACTAAAATGTGACAGCTGATACATTAATGTGGAAAGCTGTTTGAATCTTTCTCTAGAGCTTTCTAAGACTAGCATGGAATGCTTTCTGTCGAGATGATTTCTTCTAAGCTGAGATTTTCAGGAAAACAATTGCAAATTTGCTGTTTTAGTGACTGCCATATGTCAATTTGTTGTAGAATTTAAATGTGCCTGATTCATCTCTCCCTGCTGAAAATGAAGCCACTGGCCCTGGCTTTGTTCCTCCACCTCTTGCTCCAATCAGAGGTCCATTGTTTCCAGTGGATACAAGAGGCCCATTCTTGAGAAGAGGACCTCCTTTCCCCCCACCTCCTCCAGGAGCCATGTTTGGAGCTTCTCGAGATTATTTTCCACCAAGGGATTTCCCAGGTCCACCACATGCTCCATTTGCAAGTATGCTTTTTTAAACTTTTTTTTAAAATCTCAATATGTGTTTTATTAATCAGAGATTTAATTTTACTATCTGTTAATGTAGTAACACAGTGGAGGAAAAATTTTTCTAGCATTCTGTGAGTGTACCATTACTTTTCTGAATTGGGAAGGCAGCCAGCCGTAAGAGGACTGTAATGAGGTTTCAGCTTGATTCATCTTAATAATATAGAATTATTTCTGTATTTTGGTAGTCAAGAAAATAATTGACTTTTTGCAGGTCTTATGATAAAACTGAAATTATCTGTACCTTATTTGGTAGCAACTGGTTATTCTGGCAGTTAGTGAAAATAATTAAAACTTATATTCTAGCATTAAAATTACTGGCTAAGATATTTTTTAAAGTCTTTTTCATAAGTAGTTCTGATGTAGTCCTACTTATTTAAAACTTAAAATGTATTATGTTTGACCTAATTTTTGGATTTATTGAATTCTTTTAAAGCTTCACATAAGAAAAAGGGAATAATATGTTGCTTTTATATTCATACTTCACTGTTTTGAACTATAGGGTTCTGCAGAATAAATTTGTGGTAACCAAATACTAGGCTATGCCTATGAATGTCTCATATAGTCTTTCCTTCCCTTGTTCCTCTTCTCTTTTTAAAGTTAAAGGTGAATTAAAATGAATTTTGTTTGGGGGAATTTTAAGGTGGCCTTTGATATTACTGGAAATGTTTTACTATAATATCAAATTAGAATTGGGAATCACTGATACGAATTTTAAGTTTGTTGAAAATTGTATTACTTGAAAATGTTTTTTGAGAAGGACTTTGATAATGAAAGAAAAAAATGTTATTTTTACAGTAAGTTTTACATATTTTGAAATAATTCCTCTTTTTTAAAAAACAGTTGTTAAGCTACGACAAAAATTATGTTAAAAATTAATGATATTTCCTTTAGTCATCTGTATTTGAAGAGGTATATTTTTCTCAATGTAAAAATTAATTTGTTAGATCAAGTAATTATCTAGTGTCAATTCTCAAATAACAGAATAGGTAATGGAAGTTATAAACTTAATGATTTATTAGGGCATAGTATAGGTTCTTAAAGTTAAAAAATGTCTTTTACCAATCTCTTTGAACAGTGAGAAATGTCTATCCATCAAGGGGTTTTCCTCCTTACCTTCCCCCAAGACCTGGATTTTTCCCCCCACCCCCACATTCTGAAGGTAGAAGTGAGTTCCCTTCAGGTTTGATTCCACCTTCAAATGAGCCTGCTACTGAACATCCAGAACGACAGCAAGAAACCTGACAATATTTTTGCCCTCTTCAAAAGTAATTTTGACTGATCTCATTTTCAGTTTAAGTAACTGCTGTTACTTAAGTGATTACACTTTTGCTCAAATTGAAGCTTAATGGAATTATAATTCTCAGGATAGTATTTTGTAAATAAAGATGATTTAAATATGAATCTTATGAGTAAATTATTTCAATTTTATTTTAGATGGTATAACTATTTCAATTTGATTAATTCACTATTATATAAACAATAGTGGGAGTTTTATATATGTAATCTTGCAGATGGGGAGGCTTTAAATTCTGAAATCTGTGTCTTTATGCCAGGAACTGTATTTACTGTGGTTGTAGACAAATGTGAAAGTAACTTTATGCTTAAATAAATTTTAGTTGATTTAAAGATTTGTTTGGCATTGATAATAATAAAATAAGCTAGTTTTTCTATAACTATGGCTCAATTAATTAACTTTTTTCCTTTTACCAATAACTTTGAGGTGCAAGACTCAAACTTATGTGGGTCTTTTGTGTTCAATTATGTTATGACAAATGTGTTTTCTTTCTTGTAAATGGACATTAGTGGCCCAAAGCAACAAATTAATACACTTTTAAAAGTCAAAATTGATTATATTTTAAAGAAAACCAGGATATTATCTAATGGTGAATTGTAGAATTTTGATCTATCTTGGTGTTTTTATTTCTTTATTCTATTTTATTTATTTTGTCTTTGGTTTTGTCGGAGTTCACTCTCAAGTAAAATCCTAAAAAAGGGTATATGGAATATAAAATGTGAATCCTTTGATGTCTGAAAATCTCAATACCCCTTCTTCCTTTTATTGGTGTTAGTTTATCAGGGTATGAAATTGTAGGTCAGAATTTGGAGGATAGTCATCTCTTTGGTATCTGTGGGGGATTGGTTCCAGGACCTCCACAGATACCAAAATCCATGGATGCTCAAGTCTCTTATGTAAAATGGCTTAGTATTTGGCTATAACTGTACTTCTTCCCATATATTTTAAATCATGTCTATTTTACTTATTAATGCTATATAAATAGTTGTTATACTGTGTTTTTAAATTACATTTTTAAGGTTATTTAAATTGACTAGAAGTGTATATGTTGTACACAGAAAGATATTTTGAAGTATGTATGCATGTAGAATGGCTAAGTTGAGCTAGTTGACATATATTTTACCTTGGATACTCATTTTTTATATTGAGAATATTTCAAATTTAATCTTTTTAGTGATTTTTCAAGTATTAAGATATTACTATTAGGGTCTTCAAGTTGTACAATAGATCTCTTGAACTTATTCCTCCTGCATGACTGAAATTTTGTATCCTTTGACCAATATCTCCCCAGTCCCCCTTCACCCCACCCCATCCTCTTCCACTGATTCTTTTTCTTTTATCGACACATAATATTTTACATATTAGTGAGGTACATGTGAGTGTTACTTGCATAGACTGTGTAATGATCAAGTCAGGGTATTTGGGGGTATCCACCATCTTGAGTATTTGTCGTTTCTGTACATATGGTATTATTTCAAGTCCTCTTTTGTGATTACTTTGAAATATATAAAATATTGTTACTAAGTGTCATCACTATCAAAATTATCAAAGATTAGAATTTATTTTATCTAACTGTATGTTTGTACCCATAACCAACCTCTCTTCATGTTCCCCTCACACCCAACAACCCTTTCCAGTCTCTGGTATCTATCATTCTATTCTCTGTGTACATGAGGTTAAGTTTTTTAACTCCCCCATGTGAGTGAGAACATGTGGTATTTATCATTCTGTGCCTGCCTTATTTCGCTTAATGAACATTTCCATCCATGTTGCTGCAAATGATGTGATTTCATTTTTTATGACTGAATAGTATTCCTTTGTGTATATATACCACATTTTCTTTTTTTAAAATTATACTTCAAGTTTTAGGGTACATGTGCACAATGTGCAGGTTTGTTACATATGTATACATGTGCCATGTTGGTGTGCTGCACCCATTAACTTGTCATTTACATTAGATATATCTCCTATCCCCACCCCCCCACCCTACAATGGGCCCTGGTTTGTGATGTTCCCCTTCTTGTGTCCAAGTGTTCTCATTGTTCAGTTCCCACCTATGAGTCAGAACATGCGGTGTCTGGTTTTCTGTCCTTGCGATAGTTTGCTGAGAATGTTGGTTTCCAACTTCATCCATGTCCCTACAAAGGACATGAACTCATCATTTTTTATGGCTGCATAGTATTCCATGGTGTATATGTGCCACATTTTCTTAATCCAGTCTATCATTGTTGGACAGCTGGCTTTGTTCCAAGTCTTTGCTATTGTGAATAGTGCCGCAGTAAACATACATGTGCATGTGCCTTTATAGCAGCATGATTTATAATCCTTTGGGTATATACCCAGTAACCCAGTAATGGGATGGCTGGATCAAATGGTATTTCTAGTTCTAGATCCCTGAGGAATCGCCACACTGACTTCCACAATGGTTGAACTAGTTTACAGTCCCACCAACAGTGTAAAAGTGTTCCTATTTCTCCACAACCTCTCCAGCACCTGTTGTTTCCTGACTTTTTAATGATTGCCATTCTAACTGGTGTAAGATGGTATCTCATTGTGGTTTTGATTTGCATTTCTCTGATGGCCAGTGATGATGAGCATTTTTTCACGTGTTTTTTGGCTGCATAAATGTCTTCTTTTGAGAAGTGTCTGTTCATATCCTTCGCCCACTTGGTGATCAGGTTGTTTTTTTCTTGTACATTTGTTTGAGTTCATTGTAGACTCTGGATATTAGCCCTTGTCAGATGAGTAGATTGCAAAAATTTTCTCCCATTCTGTAGGTTGCCTGTTCACTCTGATGGTAGTTTCTTTTGCTGTGCAGAAGCTCTTTAGTTTAATTAGATCCCATTTGTCAATTTTGGCTTTTATTGCCATTGCTTTTGGTGTTTTAGACATGAAGTCCTAGCCCATGCCTATGTCCTGAATGGTATTGCCTGGTGGGCATTTAGTGCTATAAATTTCCCTCTACACACTGCTTTGAATGTGTCCCAGAGATTCTGGTGTATTGTGTCTTTGTTCTCGTTGCTTTCTAAGAAGATCTTTATTTCTGCCTTTATTTCGTTATGTACCCAGTAGTCATTCAGGAGCAGGTTGTTCAGTTTCCATGTAGTTGAGTGGTTTTGAGTGAGTTTCTTAATCCTGAGTTCTAGTTTGATTGCACTGTGGTCTGAGAGACAGATTGTTATAATTTCTGTTCTTTTACATTTGCTGAGGAGTGCTTTACTTCCAACTGTGTGGTCAATTTTGGAATAGGTGTGGTATGGTGCTGAGAACCATATATATGCTGTTGATTTGGGGTGGAGAGTTCTGTAGATGTCTATTAGGTCCACTTGGTGCAGAGCTGAGTTCAGTTCCTGGATATCCTTGTTAACTCTCTGTCTCATTGATCTGTCTAATGTTGACAGTGGGGTGTTAAAGTCTCCCATTATTATTGTGTGGGAGTCTAAGTCCCTTCGTAGGTCTCTAAGGACTTGCTTTATCAATCTGGGTGCTCCTGTATTGGGTACATACATATTTAGGATAGTAAGCTCTTCTTGTTGAATTGATCCCTTTACCATTATGTAATGGCCTTTTTTGTCTCTTTTGATCTTTGTTGGTTTAAAGTCTGTTTTATCAGAGACTAGGATTGCAACCCCTGCGGTTTTTTGTTTTCCATTTGCTTGGTAGATCATCCTCCATCCCTTTATTTTGAGCCTATATATGTCTCTGCACATGAGATGGGTTTCCTGAATACAGCACACTGACGGATCTTGACTCTTCATTCAGTTTGCTGGTCTGTGTCTTTTAACTGGAGCATTTAGCCCATTTACATTTAAGGTTAATATTGTTATGTGTGAATTTGATCCTGTCATTATGATGTTGGCTGGTTATTTTGCTCGTTAGTTGATGCAGTTTCTTCCTAGCCTTGATGATCTTTACAAGTTGGCATGTTTTTGCAGGGGCTGGTACCAGTTGTTCATTTCCATGTTTAGTGCTTCCTTCAGGAGCTCCTGTAGGGCAGGCCTTGTGGTGACAGAATCCCTCAGCGTTTGCTTCTCTGTAAAGTATTTTATTTCTCCTTCACTTATGAAGCTTAGTTTGGCTGGATATGAAATTCTGGGTTGAAAATTCTTTTCTTTAAGAATGTTGAATGTTGGCCCCCACTCTTCTGGCTTGTAGAGTTTCTGTAGAGGGATCAGCTGTTAGTCTGATGGGCTTCCCTTTGTGGGTAACCCGACCTTTCTCTCTGGCTGCCCTTAACATTTTTCCCTCATTTCAACTTTGGTGAATCTGATGATTATGTGTCTTGGAGTTGCTCTTCTCGAGGAGTATCTTTGTGGTGGTCTCTGTATTTCCTGAATTTGAATGTTGGCTTGCCTTGCTAGATTGGGGAAGTTCTCCTGTATAATATCCTGCAGAGTGTTTTCCAACTTGGTTCCATTCTCCCCGTCACTTTCAGGTACATCAATCAGACGTTGATTTGGTCATTTCACATAGTCCCATATTTCTTGGAGGCTTTGTTTATTTCTTTTTATTCTTTTTTCCCTAAGCTTCTTTTCTCGCTTCATTTCATTCATTTGATCTTCCATCACTGATACCCTTTCTTCCCATTGATCAAATCGGCTACTGAAGCTTGTGCATTCGTCACGTAGTTCTTGTGCCGTGGTTTTCAGCTCCGTCAGGTTTTTTAAGGACTTCTCTGCATTGGTTATTCTAGTTCGCCATTCGTCTAATCTTTTTTTCAAGGTTTTTAACTTCTTTGCCATGGGTTCGAACTTCATCCTTTAGCTCGGAGAAGTTTGATCGTCTGAAGCCTGCTCTCAACTTGTTAAAGTCATTCTCCGTCCAGCTTTGTTCTGTTGCTGTTGAGGAGCTGTGTTCCTCTGGAGGAGGAGAGCCTCTCTGATTTTTAGAATTTTCAGTTTTTCTGGTCTGTTTTTTCCCCATCTTTGTGGTTTTATCTACCTTTGGTCTTTGATGATGGTGACGTACAGATGGGGTTTTGTTGTGTATGTCCTTTCTGTTTGTTAGTTTTCCTTCTAACAGTCAGGACCCTCAGCTGCAGGTCTGCTGGAATTTGCTGGAGGTCCACCCCAGACCCTGTTTGCCTGGGTATCAGCAGCAGAGGCTGCAGAACAGCAGATATTGGTGAACAGCAAATGTTGCTGCCTGATCGTTCCTCTGGAATTTTTGTCTCAGAGGAGTACCTGGCCGTGTGAGGTGTCAGTCTGCCCCTACTGGGGGATGCCTCCCAGTTAGGCTACTTGGGGGTCAGGGACCCACTTGAGGAGGCAGTCTGTCCGTTCTCAGATCTCCAGCTGCATGCTGGGAGAGCCACTACTCTCTTCAAAGCTGTCAGACAGGGACATTTAAGTCTGCAGAGGTTTCTGTTGCCTTTTGTTTGGCTGTGCCCTGCCCCCAGAGGTGGAGTCTACAGAGGCTGGCAGGCAGGCCTCCTTGAGCTGTGGTGGGCTCCACCCAGTTCGAGCTTCCAGGCAGATTTGTTTACCTGCTCAAGCCTCAGCAATGGCGGGCGCCCCTCCCCCAGCCTCGCTGCCACCTTGCAGTTTGATCTTAGACTCCTGTGCTAGCAATGAGCGAGGCTCCGTGGGCGTAGGACCCTCTGAGCCAGATGTGGGATATAATCTTCTGGTGTGCCGTTTGCTAAGACTGTTGGAAAAGTGCAGTATTAGCATGGGAGTGACCCGATTTTCCAGGTGCCATCTGTCACCCCTTTCCTTGGCTAGGAAAGGGAATTCCCTGACCTCTTTGCGCTTCCCAGGTGAGGCGATGCCTCGCCCTTCTTTGGCTCACAATCCGTGTGCTGCACCCACTGTCCTGCACCCACTGTCCGACAATCCCCAGTGAGATGAACCTGGTACCTCATTTGGAAATGCAGAAATCACCCGTGTTCTGCATCGCTCACACTGGGAGCTCTAGACTGGAGCTGTTTCTATTCGGCTATCTTGCCCCAGCCCCCTATACCACATTTTCTTCATTCTTATGTCCACTGATAGACGCTTAGGTTGATGACGTATCTTTGCTATTGTCAATAGTGCTGTGATAAACACACAAGTGCAGGCCTTCTTTTGATATGCTTATTTCTTTTCCTTTTTATAAAGACCCAGTTGGTGGCATTGCTGGATCATACAGTAGTTCCATTTTTAGTTTTCTGAGAAATCTCCATACTCTTTGCCATAGTGGTTATACTAATTTACATTCCTACCAACAGTGTATAAAAGTTCCTTTTTCTCTGGATCCTCTGCAGCATGTTTTTTTTTTTTTTTTTTTTTTTTGTCTTATTAATAGCCATTGTGGCCAGGCACAGTGGCTCATGCCTGTAATCCCAGCACTTTGGGAGACTGAGGATGAGCTCAGGAGTTGGAGACCGCATGGCCAACATGATGAAACCCTGTGTCTACTAAAAATACAAAAATTATCTGGGCATGGTGGTGCCTGCCTGTAGTCCTAGCTACTCGGGAGGCTGAGGGATGAGAATCACTTGAACCTGGGAGGCAGAGGTTGCAGTGAGCCAAGATAGTGCCACTGAAGTCCAGCCTGGGCAATAGAGCCTTCTCCAAAAGAAAGCCATTCTAACTGTGGTAAGATGATATCTCACTGTGGCTTTGATTTCCATTTCTTTGATGATTAGTGAGGTTGGACATTGTTTCATATACCTGTTGGCCATTTGTATGTCTTTGAGAATATGAATTCATGTCCTTTGCCCATGTTTTAATGTTTTTTCTTTTGTGGTTTTTGTTTTTGTTGTTGTCTTTTTTTTTTTTTTTTAACCATTGAGTGCCATGTGTATTCTTGTGTATTCTTTATATTAGCCCTTTGTTGAATGAATAGTTTGCATATATTTTCTCCCATTCAACCAGTTTTCTCTTAATTGTTGATTGTTTCCTTCTGCCCTTCTGCTGTGCAGAAGCCTGTTAGTTTAATATAGTCCCATCTGTCCATTTTTGTTTTTGTTACCTGTGCTTTTGAAGTCTTAACCAGAAAATCTTTGCCTAGACCAATGCCCTATAGTGTTCCCCTTATATTTTCTTCTAGTAGTTTTATAGTTTTGGGCCTTATGTTTAGGTATTTAACCCATCTTGAGTTTAATCCATATGGTGAGAGATAAGGGTCTGGTTTCATTCTTCTGCATATGGATATCCAGTTTTCCCAACTCGATTTTTTGAGAGTGTTCTTTCTTCCAATGTATGTTCTTGGAAACCTTGAAAATCAGTTGGCTGTAAATACATGGATTTATTTCTGGGTTCTCTACTCTGTTTTATTGGTCTGTGTGTCTATTTTTATACCAATACTATGCTGTTTTGGTTACTGTAGCCTTGTAATATATTTTGAAGTTGGATAATGTGATGCCCCCACCTTGATTCTTCTTGCTCAGGATTGCTTTGGCTAGTTCTGGCTCTTCTTTGGTTTCGTATGAATTTTAGGATTGTTTTTCTATTTCTGTGAAAAATTATGTTGGTATTTTGATAGCAATTGCTTTGAATTTATAGATTGCTTTAGGTAATATGGACATTTTAACAATATTATTCCAATCCCGTGATGGTGGTATGGGATCTTTCTGTTTATAGCCTCTTTAACTTCTTTTATTGGTGTTTTGTAGTTTTCCCTGGGAAGGCCTTTCACCTCCTTGTTTAAATTTATTCTTTGGTGTTTTACTTTTTTCTTTGTGGCTATTGCTCTGACTAGGACTTTTAGGACTATGTGTGTTTTTTTTTTTTTCCTGAGGCAGAGTTTTGCTCTTGTTGCCTAAGCTGGAGTGCAATAACACCATCTCGGCTCACTGCAACCTCTGCCTCCCGGATTCAAGCGATTCCCCTGCCTCAGCCATGCGAGTATCTGGGATTACAGATGTGCACCACCACGCCCGGCTAATTTTGTGTATTTTTAGTAGAAATGGGGTTTCACCATGTTAGTCAGGCTGATCTCGAACTCCTGACCTCTGGTGATCCACCCGCCTTGGCCTCCTAAACTGCTGGGATTACAGGCTTGAGCCACCACATCTGGCTTTTTAGTACTCTATTTGATAGGAGTCATAAAATTGTCTTGTTCCAGTTCTTAGAGGAAAGGTTTACAATTTCGTTTTGGTATGATGTTAGCTGTGGGTCTGTCAGAAATAGCCTTTATGATGTTGAAGAATGTTCCTTCTATATTTAGTGTTTTGAGTGTTTTTATTGTGAAGGGATGTTTAATTTTATCTTCATCTATTGAGATGATCTGTTTTTTGTCCTTTATTCTGTTCATATGATGTATCACATTTATTGATTTGCATATGTTGAACCATCCTTTTACCTGTGGGATAAAACCCACTTGAATATAGTTTATTACTTTTTGATGTGCTTTTTGATTCAGTTTGCTAGTATTAATATTTATTGAGTTTTACGTCCATGTTTATCAGAGATATTGGCCTATAGTTTTCTTTTTTTGTTGTGTTTTTGTCTGGTTTGGTATCAGATTAATGCTGACCTTATAGAATGAGTTAGGGAGAATTTCCTCTTCTTCATTTTTTTGGGAATAGTTTAAGGAGAATTGGTGTTAATTCTTTATAAGTTTGCTAGAATTTGGCAGTAAAGCTGTCTCATTCTGGGCTTTTCTCTGTTTGGAGACTTTTTATTACTGATTTAATTTTGGTACTTGTTATTGGTCTGTTCACATTTTTGCTTTCTTTCTCATTCAACCTTGGTAGATTGTATTTGCCTAGGAATTTATCCATTTCCTCTAGGTTTTTTCAGTTCGTTAGCATATTGTTCATAATAGCCTCTGACGATCTTTTATATTTCTGTGCTATCGGTTGTAATTTCTCCTTTTTCATTTCTGGTTTTCTTTATTTGGGTCTTTTTTTTCTCGGTTAGTCTAGCTAGTAGTTTATCAATTTTGTTTATCTTTTCAAATACCCAACTTTTTGTTTCACTAATCTTTGTATTGTTTTTCTAGTCTCTATTTTGTTTAGTTCTGCTCTGATCTTTATTATTTATTTCCTTCTAATTTTGGGTTTGGTTTGTTCTTCCTTTTCTGTTTTCTTGAGGTTCATTGTTAGATTATTTGAAATTTTTCTACTACTTTTATATAGATGTCTGTTGCTATAAAATTCCCTCTCAGCACTGCTTTTGTTGTATTACATGGGGTTTGTTGTGTTGTGTTTGTGTTTTCACTTGTTTCAAGAAACTTCTTTATTTCCTTCTTAATTTCTACTCTGACCCAGTGGTCTGTCATTTAGGAACATGTCATTTAATTTCCATGTATTTGTATAGTTTCCAGAGTTCCTTTTTAAAGTTTCCATGTATTTGTATAGTTTCCAAAGTATTATTGATTTCTAGTTTTATTCCATTGTCTTCTGATAAGATATTTGGTATAGTTTCAAGTATTTGAAATTTGTGGCCTAATATATGGTGTAACCTGGAGAATATTCTATGCCAGTGAGAAGAATGTATATTCTACAGCTGTTGGATAAGATTTTCTGTAAATATCTGTTAGGTCTATTTGGTCTAAAGTACAGTTTAAGTCTGATGTTTCTGGCCAGGTGCTGTGGCTCACACCTGTAATCCCAGCACTTCGGGAGGCCAAGGTGGGAGGTTTTCTTGAGACCAGGAGTTCGAGACCAGCCTGGCCAACATGGCAAAATCCTGTCTCCACAAAAAATACAAAAATTAGCTGGGTGTGGTGGAATGTGCCTGTAGTCCCAGCTACTTGGAGGCTGAGGCATGAGAATTGCTTGAGTCTGGGATGTGGAGGTTGCGGTGAGCTGAGATTGTGCCTTTGTTCTCCAGCCTGGGTGACACAGCGAGACCCTGTCTCAAAAAAAAAAAAAAAAAAAATCTGATGTTTGTTTGTTAATTTTCTGTCTGGATGATCTGTCTGATGCTGGGAGAGCAATATTTTGTTTAAGTCCGTAACTATTACTGCATTGGAGTCTGTCTCTCCCTTTGGATCTAATAATATTTGCTTCAGATATTTCTTCTAGGTGCTTCATTGTTGGGTACATATGTATTTAGAATTGTTATAATCTCTTGCTGAATTGATTCCTTTGTTTTATAATGTTCTTCTTTGCCTCTGTATACTGTGTTTGACTTAAAGTCTGTTTTATCTCATGTAAGTACTCTTGCTCGCTTTTGGTTTCTCTTCACATGGAGTATCTTTTTCCAGCTTAAAAAGCTGGAGAGTAAAGCTTTCAGTCTATGTGTCTTTACAGGTGATGTGATTTTCTTGTAGGCAGTATATAGTTGGGTTCTGGTTTCTAATTCGTTCAGCCAGTCTGCGCCTTTTAAATGGAAAGTTTAATCTCTCTGTTCTAGGTCATTGTTCATATGTGGTGAACTTATTTTTGGCATTTAAAAAATTGTTTTCTGGGGCCGGGTGTGGTGGCTCATGCCTGTAATCCCAGCACTTTGGGAGTCTGAGGGGGGTGGATCATGAGGTCAAGAGATCGATACCATCCTGGCCAACATGGTGAAACCCCATCTCTACTAAAAATACAAAAATTAGCTGGGTGTGGTGGCGCGCGCCTGTAGTCTCAGCTACTCAGGAGGCTGAGGCAGGAGAATCGCTTGAACCCAAGAGGCAGAAGTTGCAGTGAGCCGACATCATCAACATCATCGTGCCACTGCACTGCAGCCTAGCGACAGAGCAAGACTCTCAAAAAAAAAAATTATTTTCTGGTTATTTTGTATATCTCATGTTTCTTTCTAGTTTATTGTGGTTTGTTGCTTTTTTTTTTTTTTTTTTTTGTAGTGGTAACATTTGAATCCTTTTTGTTCCTTATTTGTATTTGCTTTACCAGTCAGTTTCATACTTTTGTATTTTCATGGTGGTAGATATTGTCCTTTCCCTTCCATGTATAGGACTCCCTTAAGCATTTCTTGTAGGTCTGTTCTAGTGGTGATGAATTTTCTCAGTTTTTGCTTATCTAGAAAAGACTTTATTTTCCCTTTAGTTACAAAGGAATGCTTTGCTGGGTATAGTATTCTTGGCTGATAGCTTGGTTTTTTTGTTTTGTTTTTGTTTTGTTTTAGCACTGCAATATACTATCTCATTGTCTCCTGGGCTATAAAGTTTCTGCTGAGAAATCTGTGGTTATTTTGATGGGGATTCCCTTTTATATAACTAGATTTTTTTTTTCTTGCTGTTCTTGGAATCCTCTCTTTGGTTTTGGCTTTAAACAGTTTGACTGTAATGCGCTGTGGAGAATACCTTTTTGGGTTTTACGCATTTGAGAACTCTGAATTTCCTGTATCTGGATGTTTAAGTCTCTTGTTGTATGTGAGAACTTTTCAGCCATTATTTTATTAAATAGGTTTTCTTTTTCTTTTTTTAAAATAATTGGGTTTTTTGTTCATTTGTTTTTTGTGTTGGAATCTCACTCTGTTGCACAGGCTGGAGTGCAGTGGCATGATCTTAGTTCACTGCAACTTCCACCTCCCAAGTTCAAGCAATCCTCCTACCTCAGCACCCCAAGTAGCTGGGATTACAGGCATGCGCCACCAAGCCTGGCTGATTTTTGTATCTTTAGTAGAGACGGGGTTTCACCATGTTGTCCAGGCTGGTCTCGAACTTCTGACCTCAAGTGATCTGCCTGCCTCAGACTCTCAAAGTGGTACAGGCGTGAGCCACTGCACCCGGCCATTAAATAGGTTTTCGGTGCCTTTAGCCTTCTCTTCTTTTTTCTGGAATACCCAGAATTCAAATATTTGGTTACACTATGGTGCTGTGTACGTCACCTAGGCTTTGTTCATTCTTCTTATTTTTTCTTTTTTTTGCATGTGTGTGATACTGAGTTATTTCAAAAGGCCTGTGTTTAGGTTCTGAAATTCTTTCCTCTGCTTGATCTAGTCTATTGTTGAAGCTTTCAAATGTATTTGTAATTTCATGTATTGAATTCTTTTATTCTAGGATATCTGGGTTTTTAAACATACCTATCTATCTGGTAATTTCTCATTTATATCCTGAATTGCGTTTCTGATTTCTTTGTATTGTTCATCTGTGTTCTCTTGCATCTCACTGAGCTTTAATAACATTATTTTGAATTATTTCTCCAGCATCTTAATAAATTTCATTTTTATTGGAATATAATGCTGGAGAATTATTTTGTTTCTCTGCCTGTGTCACATTTTCTTTCTTTTTTATGTTTTTTGTCTCCTTTACATTGATATTTGTATGTCTGGTATAGCAATCACTTCTTCTGATTTTTTGTATTGGCTTTTGTAGGGCCAGACTTTTTCCTAAAAGTGTGCCTGTGTTGTTAGTTGGGTAGGGCGCTTTGGCTTTGATTCTGGGTGCATGCAGTAGTGTAGTCTCTATGCAGTTTCTTAGACTTTAAGCAGCTTCAGTGGTGTTTGTGATTTCATCAGTCGCTTAGGCTGTAGTTGTTAGTGGAGACTGTGGTGAGGTTTTGCTGCATGTAGGGATGCCAGGTGGGCCAGGCCGTCCTCAGGGCCCAGTAGTGGGAACATTGAGCTGAGTGTGCCTGTCCTTGGGCCTCTGGGTGTCCATACACGGGTACAGGTATTAACAGGTCCAAGTAGCCTATTCTTGGGCTTCTGGGTGACTTTCTTGAGTGCTGGTAGTTGCATTGGTGGGCCAGGCGGGTGGGTCGTTGTGCCCCTGGGCAGTGTGTGTATCATGAGCAATGTCTGTAGTGGTGGTAAGACAACTTTTGAGTTTCCAGGTGGCACACGCTTGTTTTGGAAATGGCTGTGTTGGGCTGGGTGGGCCATTTCCCAGGCCCTCAGGGCATGTGCCAGTGGGTACCAGCTGTGATGTTAGTGGCAGGCTAAGTGAGCCCATCTTCAGGCCCCTAGGAGGAGTGCACAGATGCCAGCAGTGGTGGATGGGATGGGCTGATCCCCATGCCCTTGGATGGTGTGTTTGGAAATAGCCTGTCCTCAGTCTGTCCTGTGGTATGCATGGGTGCAGTTTGTGGTGGACAGATTGGGGTGACCCTTAGGTTTCCTGGCAGAGCACTTGGATGGTAGCAGCTGCATTGTGGTGAGCGGAGAGAGCCCATCCTCAGGGCACACACTAGTGCACTGTTGTCCTTTTGGTGGTGGGGATGGGGTTGCTGTCAGTGCCCACAGCTGCAGGTAGGCAACTCTTAGGCTCTAGGGAGGACAAACTTCAACCTCTGGCATTGGTGGCAACAGCAGAAATAGTTCTCAAAGTGCGTGCAAGTGCATGGCAGCTGTGCTGCTGAGGGGCAGAGAGTTGCTGCCAGTGGCGCACGCTTGGGTCCCTGGTGGCAGCAGCAGTGTGGCACACTGGAAAGCCACGCAGTTGTGCTGTGGCCCTGCTGTTGATGGAGGCAGGGTTTTTATCAATGGCAGTAGCTTTAGGCAGGCAGGTTTCGGGCTCTGGGGAACCTGCAGCACTTTGGCTCCATTTGTCCTGGGGGCAGCCTCCCTTGTGTGCTACAGTGCCCTATTCTTGGGGTGCAGGATACTATATGTGCTAGAGTGCTGGCGACCCTGTCATTCCACTGAGTCCAGTTGATACTGTGCCACTGCAGTCATCCTGGTGAATGCAGGGGAATATCAGTGCAGCTTCAGGGGTGTGGAGATGCAGGGGCTGTTGAGCCCTAGAGCAGAAGGCCTAGTCTGGTGGGGCTGGATTTTGAAATGGTGCTGTGCTGCACAGCTTGGATTTCAGAGGCTGTGTGGTACTCGGCATGAGCTCCCTCTCTAGAGCAATGCTAACGTGCTATATCTAGGCAGCTCTTTATGCTAGCTAGTCTGAGGGTTCTGTCCTGTGGCTAATGTTGCAGGAGTTTGCAGTGGGAATGTGGATGCCTGGGGATCCCTCACCATTTTCCTACACTGGAGAGCCTCTTTGGGCACCCAGCTGAGCTGGCTGCCAGACTTCCTTCTCCTTCCATGCCTCAGGTATTTCCTGTCACTTCTCTGTTCAATTCCAGTGTTCTCTCTTAGGTGGTCTATTCAAAGTGTGATTATCTACGTGCTATTTTGGTTCTTTGTGTAGGAGGCAAATGTCAGATGCCTCTAGTCTGCTGTCTTGAAGCCCCTTCTCTTCTCTATTTGTATTATTTTTTATTGTTGTCTGTTTTTTTTCCCAAATATTGTGATCTGTGGTTGATTGATTCTGTGGATTCAGAACTCACAGTTACAGAGGAACTACTGCATATTGCTTTCTAAGTATCAATTAATATCAGTGTATTATCTTTTAATGTTGTTGGTGAGAAGTCTGAAGGAAATTTCATTTTGTTCCCTTTGTTGGTAACCTGATTTTTTTCCTATGGAAACTTGCTTTTTTTCCCCCCTTTATCTTTGGTGTTCTGACAATCACAATATAATGCATTTACATGTAAGACTCTTTTCAGTTATTGTTTTGTTAAGGTTCTCTGAGAAACAGATTCCAAGATGGAATTAGACAATGAAGAGACTTATTGAGGAAGAACACCTGTGAAGGATTAAGGGGCGAGAGTGCAGGATTAGATTGGAGAGGACCTTCGGACAGTGATTCAGGTCTGTCATCAGTGAATGGAGAGAGAGAAGGAAGAAAGATTGGGTGTAAACAGTCTTAGTGCATGTCTGAGAAAGTCTCAGGCAGGGCAGTGGCAATTCCCAGGGTAAAAATTAGAATAGTCCCTCGTTAGGTAGGAATGGCTCTCTTCTGGTTCCCCTGCTGTGTTCTGTCCTTGGCTTGGAGAATCTCCCAGGAGGAACCTGGTTTTTGTGTGAGTGCTGAAGGCTAAAGAACTGTGCTCCTCATAGCAGGCTTTTTGCAGAGGAGAAACATGATTTGGTGTACCGTGGCTGCCACCTTGTGTAAAGGCACTTACTCTGAAGACTCATGTTCTGAAATTCTGTGAATTTTTTTTTTTTTAATCTTTGGAAAATTCCTTTTCTACTTTTCTTATATTTTTAATCTCTACTTTTTTTCTTTTTCTTTTCTTTTTTTTTTTTGGTGATTTTTGACCTATAGGTAATTTAATCTTTCAACTTTTATTCTGAAATTTTTTTTCAATTATATATTCCAGTCATTCTCTTGAAATTTTTTTCAGTAAACATATGTTTAATCTTCAAGAACATTTTTATACTTGTTTCTTTAGTTCATACGTTGTTTCACAGATGTCCTTTTTGTAAAGATTTATTATCTTCTTCAATCTCTCTATATTAGAGCTTTCTAAAAGTTGTCTTCTAAATTATCTGTTTCCTGTGGAGTTAATAGTTAAATTCCATTTGCTTCTCTTGGGTCTTCTGTCCTCACCATGCTTGCTAAGCCTGAAGTTATCCATGTTTCAAAAGACAAACTAGTTAACTAGTACTGGCTCATATTTTTTTAAATGTAAGATGGACTGTTTTCCTGTTAGATGGCTTTCTCAAGTGAGAATTCAGACTGGGAGATCTTTTTTCTTGTGGGTAGGGCTTGGGGAGGGGAATCTGTGACTGACAGGGTTTGCCTTGGGTTGAGCAGATAGGGATCTGGTTGGCAGGCTGAAGGCCGTTCAGATGCCAGAAAGAGATCTAGTCGTTCTAGAAGCCCTTGCTTGTTCCAGTTTGATTTCTTTAGGGAAGATCTGTCTGGTGTTTTAGCTAGAGGCAAATCCAGGGTCACTGCCTCGTGCTTGGGATTATAGGACTAGAATGGTAGTACCAACAATTAGGTATTCTATATACAGATCTTTAATCTCCCTCTTTTCACACTCATCCTTAATTCTGTGTATAGTATAGGGTACACATCTTCAGGTTCCATCAAGTAGACTGGCTTCCAGCCCCTGGTAACAGATTCTAGGCTGTGGCTTTCTCTAGTTATTTTATCTTCAACCTAATCCTCTCTAATCCTCCTTTCCTCCAAAAAAATGGAAAACCTCTTATTTGTTGGTGGCCTCCTTTATTCTTTTTACTGTTACGGGATTTCGGTCAGCTCTTTGTGTTTTTTTCAGTGGGGTCTCAGGAGGGGCAGATGGTAAATGCATGTGCTTTGTCTGCCATCTTGAAGCTTAAGTTTTCTATTGTTGTTACCACCTTCTGAAGTGATAGTGACATGAATAGGTAAAAGTTGAACTGAGCATTATTTTGTTTTGTTTTTCTCCCCCGTCTTGGCAGTTGTTTTAAAAAAACAACACCCCGTTTATTAGTTTCTTCTTTGTTCATCATTTTGCTTAACAGAAGTTACACAAAATTTGGGGGGATATATTGTCTTTGCAGACTGTCATTTGCAGAGGAGTCACGAATAATGATTCCAAAGCCCCATTAGCTCCTGAATCAGACAAAGAATAAATGACAATATAAGAATGAATTCTGTTTACAGCAATATTATAATACAACATTGAATTACTGCAGTGAAGTGGTTGCAGTTTTCAAAATAAAATATTTCTAGCCCAAACACTGGACAAACTAAAATCACCCGACTGCTTACAAACCGAAGTGATCAGTGCAAGCAGTTGTTGCCTCAATAGCGAAAAGCAAAATCGATAAGGCTTTTCTGGCAGTCTCTGACATGAACGCTCCATCTCTGCTCAGTGAGGACCTGGGCAGCCACACTTTGAATCTTGGTCTTTCTTTTTATCTAAAAGGGTGGAGTAGATCCCCAGCTTTCTCAGTTCTCCCACCAGGTCCTCATTCTGGCACGTCTGTAGAAGAATGTTACAGCCCCTGACAAACTCTCCATTGAGGTACGCTTGTGGGATGGTGGGCCGGTTGGAATAGTCTTAATGCCCTGTCGGAGCTCGAGGTCGTCCATCTCTTTGTAGGCCAGGTAGTCATGGAGACTGCGCAGTTGTAGGATATGCACCACTGCGTTTCTGAAGCTGCACTGGGGCTGCGCCGGCGTCCTCTTGAGGAAGTCCAGCACCTTGTCCTTCACCAGCGCCTCTCTGCTGCCCGAGTCTGTCGCACGTGCTGCATGCCCAGCACAGCAGGGCCACCACTTCGCTGCTCATCCCCACACGTTTGCTGGAGCCCACAATGGCCCAGGCCCTCGAGCATTATTTTGAACTGATATACAGTAGACTTGAAAATTTCAAGAAAGACTACTTCTGGATTCTATTTGGATAATTTTTCCCGTTGCTTTGATCTTATAATCTTTTAAATAGAAAACTAACACGTGGTCCTTGAAGAAAAGTTGGAAAATGGTCAAAGATAGAAGAAAAATCAGTAATCCAAGGCCATCACCAAAGCAGAATTGCATTTTGCATTTACATATTTCCTTCAAGCTTTTATTCAGGTATCTTTTGAATTGTTGTAATTATGTGTGTCTGTAATTTTTTTTCCTGAAACTTAATCCTCTAACGTAAATCATTTTTATGTTACGTAGTCTTTTGTAAACTTCACTTTTAGTGTTTGTAAATGGTCCATTTTGTGAATATAGTTTACTTGACTCTTCTTTTCTTGGTGAGCACTTAAGCTGTTTTCATTTTTAAAAAGGATTTTAAAATATATATGATGATGTAATATTAAATATCTTTATATAATATCACTTTTGTTTTCTGGATTTAGGATAAGTTTAGGAATGTATTCCCAGAATTCGGGCCAGAATTTGGGGAAGGGGAGAGAGGTTAGTTAAGAAAAAAGGAGAAGATCATATTCTTTGGAACCAGGTTGGTTGCAAAAAAAGATAAGACTTTTTTAGGGCCAATTTGTAGACTTGGTTAGATGCTACAAAATTATTTTGTGAACATAGTGAGTGATTTTTAGTCTGTTTTTGCAGATGTGGTTCAGCGTTCATTGTGTGTCTGTTTAGACGAGAATCCAGTGTTATAATCATGACAAACTAAACCTCCTGCTTTTTCAAAGTAGCAGCTACTTTTACACATTTTGATATGAGTGCTATAAAAGAGATGATGGGTTTTTTGTTTAATAGGATAATGCTCTGATAATTTTGTATGAAGAGCAGTTAAGCGTGTTATACATTGTGTTAGGTTTCTTGCTTGCAAGACGGAAATACGACTCAAACTGGTTTGAGAAAAATAACTGAATATTGTTTTTTCTGACTAAGAGTTTCAAGGTTTCACAGTTACATCTAATGACTTAAATTATATTATGAAAACATGGTCTTTCTGTCCTAGTCTCTTGGGCTCTACTTTTTCTCTGTTAATTTCAGGCACATTGTCTTTCTATGTAGGGGCAGCATCTCTAAGCTCACATGGTATTTAGTGTTTACTTCAGAAGGGGGAGAGAGTCCTTTTTTCATTTTTTTTTTTTAAATTGGAAAATTTTAGGAAAAGTCTTAGGGATGGCTCTAACTCTTCTGTCTTGGGGTAAATTTCCATCTCTGAACAAATCCCCTTGGCTGGGATATGGGATCGGGAGCTTCCTCCTGTGGCTGGGCAGGGTAATCCTCATCTGAATTATGTGGAATAAATTTCTTATAAATAGAGAGATTCTGTTATAAGAATGGAGTACTGCATAGGCAGAAACAGTAGGGTCTATTTCACATAGGAATAAGCTTATTCCTCTTTTCCTAGAAAGCCAGGTGTGTGTTTTAAAGGTTCCCACTTGCTGATTAGTATTGACTCAGTTTTGTGTGAAAACGTAAAAAAAAAAAGTTGATGCAGGATAAATATGAAGTCTCATTTTTCAATTTAAATTATTTTAGAAGTTGTTCTTACATCAAAGATCTATGAGTTATAAGTGAGTAGAGCATAAGGTGAGTCAACAGTATAATGTGGAAGCTAGAACAATTAAGCATGTATATAATAGAAGTTCAGTATCGGACCAGGCAGCAGTTTTTGGAAAACTTTGTTCTATTCTGGGTGCCATATGTTAAACGTGCTTGCAGATTGCATGAACTTCGTAAATTTTAAATAACTTGAGCGTATGTTTAGTTGAGAAGAGGAATCTAAGAGTATAGGAAAGGAAAATATCCTTGGTGCCAGAATTAGAAAAAGGATATTAAAACCTTTTTAATGAAAAATGATAAAAGGATATTAAAACCAGATATAAGTTGTATGGACTAATGTTTTAATGTATAAATGGATATAGAGATTCCTGCACAAAGCTAGGACTTTTAAAGGAGTGCTAAAAACTGAATGTAACATATCTGGAGTACTTGGCAGAAACTGTACTGTAGTAATACTTAAGACTAGTTGTGACTCACAGCTTGTCCATAGACATGCAATTCCTACTGAAATTGAGGACTCAATAAAAAGTGTGTGTATTGTATATTTCAAAACAGATAGAAGAGGGTAATTCAAATGTTCAAGGGGATTGGGTTTAGAGATGGAAATTTACCCCAAGACAGAAGAGTTAGAGCCATCCCTAGCACAAAGAAAAGACAAATATTTAAGGTGATGGATATCCCAATTACATGGATTTGATCTTGAACTACATGAACATATTAAATTAGCACATGTACCCTAAATATGTACATTTATTGTGTTTCAATGAAGTGAAAAAGGATTTAATTATGGTTTTAGGATATCACTAAGAAAATATTCCAGCATGTCATGTCTTTTTAAGTGTATGTATCTGTAATTGCTTTATCAATGTAAATACATACTGGCTTTCTATGTTAAAAAGCAAAAAATTCTTGGCCAAAAAAAAAAAAAAAAGTAAGCATGCCACTGAGGGAAAACCAGAAGACATAATAGACTGGAAAATTAGCAACCTACGTAATTGAATTAAAAGAAAAACTTGAATGAGATTTTAAAGTATATTTTAAAAATAATTTGAAAGATAAAAGAATAAAAGCCACAAAGAGCACAGCATTATGAAAAAGGCTGAGGTATCATTGATAATCAACTAGGATGTGTAGAAATGAGAAAATTGGTGGCTCATGCCTGTAATGCCAGCACTTTGGGAGGCCAAGGTGGCGGATCACCGGAGGTCAGGAGTTCGAGACCAGCCTGGCCAACATGGTGAAACCTCGTCTCTACTAAAAATACAAAAATTAGCTGGGCATGGTGGTGTGCACCTGTAATCCCAGCTACTTGGGAGGCCGAGGCATGAGAATCACTTGAACCTGGGAAGCAGAGGTTGCAGTGAGCTGAGATCATGCCATTGCACTCCAGCCTGCATGACAGAGCAAGAGTTCGTCTAAAAATAAAAAATAAAAAATGAGAAAACAGTCATAAAAAAAAAACAATCTCTGGCCAGGTGCAGTGGTTCATGCTTGTAATCACAGCACTTTGGGAGTCCAAGATGGGAGAATCACCTGAGCCCAGGAGTCTCTTCCAGCCTGGGCAACATAGCAAGACTGTCTCAACAAGCAAACTCAAGGTGTGAGACTGGACCTAGCTAAAAAGAGAATATGTGAAATTACCAGAGTATATTAACAGATAAATAAATGGAAATTATGGGGGAGGTTAAGGGACAGAACACAGAATGAAAAGTCCAATATGAGCCTTGTAGGAGTTCCAGAGTGAAGACTGGAAGAGCAGCAACATTCAGAGAAATGGTAGCTGAGAATTTCTCAGAGTTGATGAAAAATGTAATTCCTCAGATTGCAGAAGCACTTTGAGTCCAAAGCAGATAAATAAAAGTATATCTACAGTTAAGTTCATGCCATTGGAAATCTACAGAATACTAAGGAAATTTGAAAGCAACCAGCAGGACAAATTACCTATAAACAGCAAACTAATAGCCTTCTCATCAGTAATGATACAGGTCCAAAATTATGTATATACAGATGCTAACACATGCTAAATGCTCAATGAGTGATAAAATATTAACTTTGAGAACAGACATGATTATGGCTGTCTTTTTTTGGAAAAAGGGAACGTGATCTTTCACAAGGCAAAACATCAGATAATCTTGGGGTTGGAGAAGACTGAAAAATGACTCAGTTCATTTCTGTAGATACAGAGTAAATATTTTGCTTAACCAGGGCCAGTGTGTGTTCATCCCATGAGATCTTGTCTAATATTCAGACAGGCAGTTAGAGGAGGCTGTCCTCTTCCTGTCAAGGTATGTGTTCACATGGAAATTGGGCAGCTATTTAACAGGTCTGAGGGATGTTTTTGTATTGAGACTGACCCAGTAGCCTCTGGGATTACTTCCAATAACATCTCTGGATGTTAGTAATATGAGAAACTCATTTTGCATGTAATACTTCATATTTTTCAAAACAATCCTGTGAAGGAGTTAAGGCAGGTATTTGAATTCTCATTTTAGATAAAACCTTAGGAAGCAGCTCTTTTAAATTGGGTTTTATAACTAAAACTGGCTGATGATGATGTGCTTTAAAGCTTTCAGAGTGTGCTTCATTTTTCAGTTCTGAGTTATGAAGATTTGGACGTGGCAAAGAAAACCAGGGATTAGACTTGGATTGGTATGAGGTAAAGGAAATGCGTAATCAGGAAATAAATATTCTTCCTGCTGCTTGTTAGTAAGGGAGAAACATGTGCTCCCAATGAAAACTTAAGAGCCTTCTGTTTTCTAGATTGTTTTTCATTTATGGACAAAGCTATTCCTTCAATTCTAAGGAATTGGCTAGGCAGATGAATAATTGGCTCTGTTGATTAAAGTTGCCTTTCTAATATTTTTAATGGTATTACTGAGAATGTTATCATTAGTTCATACTTTATTCATTATTTACCTTGGATAGAGTTTTTGCCATGTTAAGTTCAGCCTGAAATGGTAAAGCTTTTAGAAACCTTGTAAAATGAGAGCATTAAAAGTTGTGGATCCAGGCCAGGCATGGTGGCTCACACCTGTAATCCCAGCACTTTGGGAGGACGAGGCAGATGGATTGCCTGAGCTCAGAAGTTCGAGACCAGCCTGGCCAACATGGCGAAACCCTGTCTCTACTAAAAATACAAAAAATTAGTCAGACATCGTGGCACATGTCTGTAATCCCAGCTACTCGGGAGGCCAAGGCAAGAGAATTGCTTGAACCCGGGAGACAGAAGTTGCAGTGAGTGGAAATCAGGCCACTACACTCCAGCCTGTGTGACAGAGCAAGAGTCTGTCTTTAAAAACAAAACAAAAAAAGATTGTGGATCCACTTGAGAGATGAGAAGTTCAAGGAACAACCCGAAAATTAATATTTTGTTATTGCTTCACTGAACAAAATCATGTAACTGGAGTTCATCTTTCATAAGCTACTGAAATTATGAATCTTGTTTAGAGAAAAACTAGTCTCATGAGCTTTTTAAAGTAGGATATTGTTATTTTAGTTATATAGCTTTTTTTGGTAACCTAAAGCAAAAAGTGAAAAATTGATTTTTTAATTTTAATTTTTATTTTTAGACAAGACTTGGCTCTGTTGCCCAGGCTGGAGTGCAGTGGCACAATCTCAGCTCACTGCAACCTCCACCTCCTAGGCTCAAGTGATTCTCCTGCCTCAGCCTCCTGAGTAGCTGGGATTACAGGTGCCCGCCACCATGCCCAGCTAATTTTTGTATTTTTAGTAGAGATGGGGTTTTGCCACGTTGGCCGGGCTGGTCTCCAACTCCTGGCCTCAAGTGATCTGCCCGTTTTGGCCTCCCAAAGTGCTGGGATTACAGGCGTGAGCCACTGTGCCCACCTAAGTGGTTTTACATTTCTTTATAAAGTGAGGGCATTAGACAAGTTGATTTCTAAACGATTTTTCAATATTGAAATTAAATGAACTTAACATGATAAATTGTTGTGTCATTTTATGCTGTGGGTTGATTTAGTGTTTTTAAAAGTTAAGCATTTGAAACTAATATTTTCATATATAAACGTTTTTAAAGATAGCTCTAGCATTTAAAAATTGTTTAATATCAATAGGTTTAATATAATAAATTTATGAAAACAAAATATGGCCAATTTTAAATCTTTATTAACTGAAACATAAGAGAATGTACTATTTCAAGCTAAAGGTGAACTAAGTATTTAAGAAGAGAGTTTGTTTTTTCAATCTCATGTAAAACAAAAAGTATGTGAGACAAATCTCAAATCAGTTTAGAAGCTTATTGTGCCACGATTGAAGACACACCCAGGAGACAGATCTGTGCCTTTCTCCAAAGATGATTTTGAGGGCTTCAATATTTAAAGGGGCAAAGCAGGCTGGAGGGGAAATAGGGAGTGTAGGGTCACATTACTGAATCCACAGGTTGCAAGATAAAACCACATACGGGAATAGTGAATTATGTATTCGTCTTATGCTCAATAAATCTGTGCTGTACACAAGATAAGGTGATAGAGTGGAGATATTTGACCTTTATCTGTAGCTATTTGCTTAGGAACTAAAGGAAAGGCAGTTGCTTGCGTGACTCAGCTTTCAGCTTAAATTTTTCCATTTGGCCTAGTGAATTGGAGTCCTGAGTTTTTATTTTCCTTTCACATTTCTCCCCACTTTTCTTTTTAAAATCTTTCCGAGAAAGCATTTTAGAAGAAAACGACCCTCTGGTCTTGGGTATTGTCTGATCTTTTGTGTCTAGGACAGTTTATTCCTAGACGAATAGGTCTTGTGTTGTTAGGAAGCTAATTTTTTGGCAGGTTGTGAAGTCTCATGTCCTACAAAGAGAACATAAGTGGAGGAAGAAAAACAAACAAACAAAAAAGAACAATCCTGGAAAACTGACAAAGGCCATATTACTCCGAAGTCCATTCATCAGTAGGCAGGTATGAAAGTGGTTTATGTATATAAATAGGTTGCTATTTTCTTCTGAAGTTTAAGTTGTCTAGCTTCAGTTCACAGGGCTTTAAGAAAAGCAAAGCTTAATTTTTAGTGATTTCAAATCAGGAAAAATGGAAAAAAAGGAAAAGAAATAAGGAAAAGAAATTGGAAACATTATTTTGGAGAGTCATAGCCAGCAAAAATTTTAGAATTCAGTCCAAATTGTAGAAAATAATAAAAATGAAAACATTAGGCAAGGCTGGAGTCTAATAACAGGTATACTATAATTTAATTTGAACAGGATTTTTCTCTCTCCAATAACCCAATTTTACTTAAAATCATAGAAGGACCAACTTACTTGTAAAATACATTTTAGACCTATTACACTTGGCTTGATTATTTGCATAAAGTGCAGCAAGAATAATCATTTGTTATACAGGATCTCCATTGTTTTTTAAATTGGCTTTGCTGGAAACTTTTTTTAATAAGGAATCTAAGATTAGACTTTCTTAAAAGCCTTGAGCCCAGCCGAGGATTTATCTGTGCCTTTAAATACCTGTGTGAATTGGGTGAATTCTTCTCTTTTTGAGGTCCAAAGAAAATTTGGGGTTCCTGGGCCTGTCAGAAAGTGACATTCTTTACTTAGCACAGATCAGGACCCGGTAAAGAACAAGGTATTAGGCCAGTTTCTCCAAGGGGCTCCAGTTATGCACTTGTATAAAAGAAAATAGATTCTTACTGAAGTTATGCAAATAACTGTATTTTCATAAATTAAGAATTCTCACAAATTAGTTACCACATTTTGGAGAAATTAGGTTGAGTGAAAGGAATTATGTTTTAAATTTTTCTCGTAAGAGTATACGTTACTGAATTATTAAAAGCTGCAAATAGCCTAAAAGAAGAAAAAGTTTTCTTGATTCTGAAAAACAAAAAGAATCAGCAAATGTGTTAAACAAAAAGTCATAAAAGATTATTTCCAGTCTGCTACTAGTTCAGCCCATGCAATTAACTCCTACTGTGCTCAATATTGGATCAGCAAATCTCATGAATACATCAGCTCTTCATGAGAGTCCTGGAAGTTTTCCTCTTTATTCCAATGGCACCATCTCTAAATTTATCCATAAATCTATATTTAAGAGTACTCCTTGGAGTTCTATAGCTGATTATAAACTGCCTTATAAAAAGACCAAAGTAAAACAACAATTGTGGATGACAAAAGTCTTAGAACAGCCATGGTTGAAGACACAATTGACAATTGGCATACAATAATTTTACATAATCATAATTACTACTGATAACATATACTAAAACGTCAGAATCACAGGAATCTCATAATTTTGGCACATATACTAATAACACATTTATATAAATACAATCCAAAGAAGGCTAAACACAATTTCATATTTGACAATACTTTCTGTATGAATTTATTACACCAAACAAGGCAAATGTGTCTCTTGGACTTAAGGGCACTTAATATCAAAAAATTAATGAAGACTGAATTTAGAATTTGATTTTGCAAAGTTTGTCAAATATAAAGAGTTTAAAATACTTGATATCGCAAAATAGGATCACAGGTCATTGTAAAATAAGTCATTCATTTAGCCAAATTGATAAAGATTTTGTTTAAAAGGCAAAAATCTTTATTCTTTGAGAGGGGAGACTTAATTCCTCAAACAATAAGCCAAAATAAAGACAGCATAAGGCCAATTAAATCTCTCTCTCAAATCTTATAAACCTATTAAATTTTAATCATCTTGACCATAAGATGGAATTTCCATAGACCTTTTTATAGTCTTTTATAATTTTTTTTTTATTAAAAAGTGGATTTATGCTCCAAGAAAACCTTGTTAACCTGACATGGGGCCCAGATGCTGGTCTTGCATCAGTGTACCTTTGGTACTAATGTTTATAGAGAAACTTTGAACTAATTTTCTCTCTCAAAATCAGCCCTTGCAATCTTATGCACCCACCTCTTTCAGGATAGTCCCTGGGCCTAGAGTGGTTGAGTAGTTTTAATTTCTGGCCCTGTGCCTCATGAATGCAGTTCATAATGTAATAACCTTAATTTAAAACCTTAAATCACCTTAAATTTAAAAATGTTTTAATCTCAGTTTTCCTAAGGCAAACTCCCCTCTCCCACCATACAAAAACAACCCACCACCTTCTGCAGTGTGATTGCTTTTCAATATGGGGAGTACATTTAGATAACTTGCAAGCTAGGCTGGGGGTGGTGGTTCATGCCTGTAATCCCAGTACTTTGGGAGGCTGAGGTGGGTGGATCACCTGAGGTCAGGAGTTTGAGACCAGTCTGGCCAACATGGCAAAACCCCATCTCTACTAAAAATACAAAAATTAGCCAAGCATGGTGGTGCGCACCTGTAATCCCAGTTATCAGGAGGCTGAGGCAGGAGAATTGCTTGATCCTGGGAGGCAGAGGTTGAAGTAAGCCAAGATCATGCCACTGCATTCTAGCCTGGGCAACAGAGCAAGACTCTGTCTCAGAATAAACCCCAAAAACCTTAAATTACCTTAAATTAAAAAATGTTTTTATCTCAGTTTTCCTAAGGCAAACAAAAAACAACAATAAAAAAAACTCCACCACCTTCTGCAGCATGATTGCTTTTCAATGTGGAGAGTACATTCAGACAACCCGCAAGTCAAAACTAATGAGAAGGATACTTAAATAGAAGGAATATGTCCTGAGTTGTAAGTGAAGGCTTTCTGTTTCATAAAATAATTTAGATATATTAAGCCAAGAGCATAGAATGTTATATTGGAAGAAAACACTTCCTTCAGACCTTTAAGATAAAACATTTTTAGCATCAGGTCACAACAGCAATTAAAACCTGAGGAAAAAAGAGGAGCTGGAGCAACTTATTATCTCAGGTCTTCTCCAAGGGGAGAGAAAGCTGAAAACAGAGAGACACAATAAAAGTTAAACTTTTGGGTCAAACAAAAAATTTTGCATACTAAAGGAACAACTCAAATGAAAATCAGATAGTGAAATTGACATCTCAAAGTATAGAGAGAAAGTCAGTGGGCTAGAAGGCAATTAAAAATCGATGCTGGAGTGCTGTGGCTCACACCTGCAATCCCAGCACTTTGGCAGGCTGAGGAGGGCAGATCATGAGGTCAAGAGATCGAGAGCATCCTGGCCAACATGGTGAAACCCTATCTCTACTAAAAAGACAAAAATTAGCTGGGCATGGTGGCGCGCCCCTGTAGTCCCAGCTACTAGGGAGGCTGAGGTAGGAGAATTGCTTGAACCCGGGAGGTGGAGGTTGCAGTGAGCTGAGATCGCACCACTGCACTCCAGCCTGGCGACAGAGCGAGACTCAGACTCAAAAAAAAAAAAAAAAATCGGTGCCAAGTCAAACATAAAATTATAGAAATCTACCATAGGATTGTATAAAGAGACCAATTTTATTTAGATTGCTAGTTTTAAATTTAGTCTCTGTCTTTGAACTAGATTTCTGAGCTCTGGGCAGAGCCCACACTGAAACCCTGGTTCTCCAAAGAGAAACATATCATGGGCCTGTTCCGAAGAGACTAGGCCATGTAGTGCTTTTACAGTGCATTTTGTTACAAAGACTTTTCTGTAAGTCTCTAAACTATGTCCTTTCTTAAACACCCAAGAGCAGCCCCTGTGGTAATAACTATTTTAGTAAAAAAAAAAAAAAAAAAAAAAAAAAATCAGGTAACAATACAAAAGCAGGCAGTTTAAAAATCTGAGAAACTTGTCTGTTTACACTCCTTGGGTATCATAAGAAAAAACAGAGCTTCTCCCTAAAAAGGAGTCTGGCATCTTTGTTTTCATGAAGGAATCCTAGGCTGTTAGAAACTGTTTTAGGTCCTTCATGCAGCAGAAGGTGGTAAGAGGAAGGAAAGATAGGCAGAAGTAAATGGAGAAGACAGAATTCAGTCTACTGAGAAGAAATAAAACCTTTTTCTCAAAAAACAAGATTCTAGGAGAGAAAGAAAGCATAAAAGCCTTTTAAATACACACACACACATCTTGATAGCAGCTTTTAATTAGGCTGAATTTCAACCATCAAACTGTTCAAAACATCCTTTTATATCTCATTACCATATTTTAGCTGGGACAAATTGTTTATATTTAAAAAGTAACATAAATATAAAAATATAAAGCCAGAAAGGACTTGATTTAAGAACCAATCCCAGCTGTCATGGTGAAAAAAGGGCAGAATTTTTTCTTGTATTTAAAAAGTAACATAAATATGAAAATATAAAGCCAGAAAGGACTTGATTTAAGGACCAATCCCAGCTGTCATGGTGAAAAAAGGGCAAAAGAATGAACCACAGTGTGGGGCGATGGCTGAAGCTCTTTCGGTTTCGCTTGGCTAGCAAAAGGTGGCCTTGTTACATAAATAAAGTCCCTGTGTAGTCAATCTTTTTTCTTTTGCTGGCTGTTTTTTTTTTTCTTTTTCTTTTTTTTCCCCAGCTGTGGGAATCTAACCAATTCAGAGGCCTTATTCCTCCTAATTTGGAATGTTCCTTTGCATTTGATCAGGTCAGGTAGAGTTGGTCAAACCCAATGAGAAAAAGACTGAAAAAACAAAAACAACAAAAAAACCAGAAACAAATCAACAACAACAACAAAAACAACACAAATGATGCTTGAACAATTTATGTGACTACTGAGCTCTTAATGGTAAGGAGAAACTAAGACCAGTTGATTGTTAATCTTAACCTTTAGTTATTAAGGAGAATTTCTAAGACAAACCCTAGTTCAGCTAACTAGGAATGGGGTCCAGGCTGAAGACTGTTCTCTAGTGTCATAGAAGCAGGAAAAAACTCAAACTTGCCTTCCCTACTGGAAGCAAGCTGAAACTCCAGAAAAGTATTGCCTGCTCTCCATCGTCATGGAAGCAGGAAAACTCACCTTTCTTGTTGGAAGCAAGTAAAACTGCAGAAAAGGAGTTGTACAGCAAAATAAACCTTAGATCTCAATCAAATTTTGGGAGATCAGGGATTCTCTGGAAGGGAGAGCTCACAGGCCTCAGCAAATCATCCTGTTTGAGCAATAAAGATACCCCAAGCTGGTACCAAGCATCGATAGGAAATTTGTTAAAGGTCAGGGGGAACTCCACTGAGCCCCTTCCTGGTCACAAATTTGTAAACCAAAAAGTTCCTGAGACAAGTCTCAACCAATTCAGAAGTTTGTTTTGCCAAGGTTGAGGACATGCTCAGGAGACAGCTTTGTGCTTTTCTGCAAAGATGACTTTGAGGGCTTCAGTATTTAAAGGGGAAAAGCAGGCTGGAGGGGAAATTGGGAGGGTATGGTCACGTTACTGAATCCACATGTTACAAGAAAAAAGGAGCAGGTAGGGGAATAGTCAATTATGCATTTGTCTCGTGCTCGGTAAACCTGCACTGTATATAAGATAAGGTGAACACAGAGTGGAGATATATGACCTTTATCTGTAGCTCTCTGCTTAGGAACAAAAGGAAAGGCAGTTGCTTGCATGACTCTGCTTTCAGCTTCAGTTTTTCCTTTAGCATAGTGAATTGGAATCCAGACTTTTTATTTTCCTTTCACACTTAGATGTCTAGTAACAAAAATGTGTTCCAGTTTATTATTTGAAATGCTACTTATTATTTATAATTAGGTGCAATAACAAGATAAGAATTGAACACTCTTTACTAATTGAACAGCTTTTAGACATGTATCTGCTATGGCCACAGTTTTTTTTTTTTTTGTAAGAGATATAACTTTTGTTTCTTACAGTAGTCCTTCTGTGGGTCCTGATACGATTCCCAAACAATGGTGGAAATTATAAAGAGACAGGTGATATGACTATTACCTGTAAATCATGACCAGAAATATAATACGACCTTCATTTTATTCCATTTCATTGTGCCTCACAGATATTGTGGTTTCTTGTTTGTTTGTTTTAACACATTGAAGGTTTGTGGCAACTCTGTTGAGCAAGTCTATCAGCACCGTTTTCCCAACAGTTTGTTCTTGCTTTATGTCTCTGTGTGACACTTTGGTAATTCTCACAATATTTTAGACTTTGCATTATTATTGTATCTGTTATGGTTATCTGTGATCAGTCATCTTTGATGTTACTATTGTTATTTTGGTGTACCACAAACCATATCTATAGAAAATAGCTAACTGAATTGATAGATGTATGTGTTCTGACTACTCTACTTTCCCCATCTCTCTCCCTCTCCTTGAGCCTCCCTATTTCCTAAGATACAATCATTAAAATTAGGCCTATGACTAACCCTACAATGACCTCTAAGTGTTCAGGTGATAGGAAAAGTCCCATGTCTCTCACTTCAAATCAAAAGCTGGAAAAGATGAAGTTTCATGAGGAAGGCATGTTGAAACTAGGCCTCTTGTGCCAAACAGCCAAGTTGTGAATGCAAAGGAAAAGTTCTTGAGGGAAAGCATAGGTGCTACTTCATTGAACACATGAATGATAAGAAAGTGAAATGGCCTTATTGTTGATATGGAGAAAATTTTAGTGGTCTGGATAGAAGATGAAACCAGCCACAGCATTCTGTTAAGCCAACATCTAATCCAGAGCAAAGCCCTCACTCTCTTCAAGTCTATGAAGGATGAGAGAGGTGAGAAAGCTGCAGGAGAAAAGTTTGAAGCTAGCAGAGGTTGGTTCATGAGGTTTAGATAAAGAAGTCATCTCCCTAAAAATGCAAGATGAATCAGCAGGTGCTGATGTAGAAGCTGCAGCAAGTTATCCAGAACGTCTAGCTAGGCTCATTGATGAAGGTGGCTACACTAAACAGCAGATTTTCAGTGTAGACAAAAACAGCCTTCTGTTGCAAGAAGCCATCGAGGACTTTAATAGCTGGAGAGAAGTCAATGCTTGACTTCAAAGCTTCAAAGGGCAGACTGACTCTCTTGTTAGAGGTTGATGCAACTGGTCACTTTAAGCTGAAGCCATTTGCACTTCCAAAAACCCTAGGGTCCTTAAGAATTATGTTAAATCTGCTCTGCCTGTGCTTCATAAATGGAACAACGAAGTGTGGATGTCAGCACATCTGTATACAGCATGGTTTACTGAATATTTTAAGCCCACGACCTACTGCTCAGAAAAAGGTTCCTTTTAAAATTACTTCTCATTGACAATCTACCTGGTTATTAAAGAGCTCTGATGGAGATGTGCAAGGAAATTCATGTTTTCATGCCTGTGAACACAACACCCATTCTGCAGCCCATGGATCAAAGGGTAATTTTGACTTTCAAGTCTTATTTTAAAAATTATTTTTAAGTTCAATATGGTTTTATTTAAACGTGTACAGCTGAAGGAGGGATCTGATCTTTTGTTAGATGAAACCAATTTTCACAGTACATATTTGGCCATTTTAGCTTTGTAGTGAATAATAACAGAAAAGTTTCTGTTCAAGATCCTCACTCCGGCACACTCAGCCAGGTGCCTGGCAGGATGACACATTTCCTGGTCTGAAGCTCACAGCCAATCCTCTCACCTAAGTGGAACAGCAATTCTCCTCCAGACATACACACACACACACACACACACACACACATCTTATTTTCACTGCTCTACACAGGGCCCTGAGAATCCTTAATTTTAAAGTTGGGAAAAACGTGAAAGGATTCCTTAACTCATTGTCTGTGACAAATCCAACTACCTTTTAACTCTTAACAATTGCAAGTATAAAATACTTGAAATTTATGAGATGCTCCATTTAATGGAACAACTCAAATGCTAAAAAATTAGGTCAAGTAACATGCTTCAATATTTTTAAATGTTACTTAAAACTTATTGAGACAAGACAGCAGCACATTCTTGGTATTATAAACTCCTACTGATGACTGCTACTTGATGGCCGAAATCATTTAAAAAAGAGAAGAAACCATGCTGGTATACAACAATGTCTGCAGGGAATGTCATGTTGTACATTTTGTTAACCGAAATTAAACCTGACAAACCCAAAGATCTACAAAACCGACACCCATGTCATTTTAAATGATGAGGTAGGTTGTTTCCTATGCAGTAAAGTGAAGATAACAAAAAAATCCACACAACTTCCAAATCCTCTTAAAAAAAAAAGTTCGGGTTATACTCACTTTGACAAGACATTCATAAACTATAAGGTGGAGAGATCATACTCAGGCAGGTTCTGTACTTGATGTGTTACTTGGAGATTCAATAATCAGTCTTGGGTCAATCAACTCTCTCCAAAATACAGTGATCTTGCTCTCCTGTGTCACAGTGTACTCCACTATCTCTGTTCCATTTTCATTCTGATAAGCCAAATCAAATTTCCCAGGTTCTCTCAAGGCAGGTAAGGATGAAAGAATTTCTATATCTACTTGCTGGGTCTCTGGATTGGGCCTTAATATTCTTCTGGATGTTAATTCTAAAAGCTTAAATGCAATCTTTTCTCCAACTTGAGGGGCAGCTGCTAACAGTGGTGACAGACTATAGTCCTTCTTATGTGTCTCTACCGGATTCTGGATAATAGTGGATGAATTTGTTACCAGGTCATTTAATTGCTGTTGCCTCTGGTTGTCACTGCTTCTGTTTACAACACAGGAAACAGGATGCCCTCGTCCTCGACCTCTCCCCTGCATGCCCCGTCCCCTAGCTCCCTTTCAAGAAAAAAGGTTCTCTCCTCTACCCCATCCTCTTCCTAAACTAGTGGGGAGAGACACACTGAGAGGAGGACCAGGAGCATGTCTGCCACCATTTGAGCCAGAACGCCTCCATCCAGCAGCACCTACAGTCTGTGATGACAACTCTGGGCCCGGACGACCTCTTCCTGCAAAAGGCCTAGTGTCTTTAAGAAACCCGCAGCACACTCCGGGATGCTCGATGACATCAAGCATTGGTCATCTGACTCTGAACTAGAGTGTGAAATAGGAAGATGTTCCAGAGGTCTTGCCCTTGCTGGGGGTAAGGCTAAAGCCAGATTTTATACCCAGTTTGTCTGCAGTTGTATTTTTGGTAGAGGGTCCTTCCTTTGATAACTCAGTTGGTAATTTCTCTGAGGAATTTCTGGCCTCCAGAGTGACTGTGCTGGGACCATCACTGATAGATTAATCACAAGACTCAGACTCCGAGGAGGAACTGGGACTCTCTTTTCAGCAAACGCTTACGCTACGTTTCCTTTTGGCTTTAACAAGGCTGTTTCTAGCAGAACCTTTTGGAGAACTACATCTCTGATTGGCCCAGTCTTTTACTGCCTGTACTTCAGGAGACTTGGCATTCTTGGCCTTTTTTTTTATATTCACATTTCTCCTTTTTCTTTGGTGATTTTCTTTTGGTCTCTTTGTTATCATCACCCGCGGTGCCACAGTTGGCTTTATTTATTTTTTTTTTTTTTGGCTGACAGTCTGATCTGTGACAGCTTTTGGTTGCAGATCCAAGACCTTCTCATTATTGTTATTGTTCTCTTGCCTCTTCCTGTGCTTCTTTGAATATTTGTAATCTGGTTCAGTTTCTTCATCCTCCTGTAACTGAAATGCCCGCTTCTTTGCTTTTCTAAGTGATAGATTAGTGTCACCATTACTGATGACTACAGAATAATCAGCAACTCCTCTCCTAATTTAACTCTGAGGGGGTCGTTCTGTCTCACCAGGCACACACTCTCTGCCTAGGGCAGGAGCCCCCGCTCCAGGTAGAGGCCTAGGAGGGCCCTAGAACTGAAGCTGAAGCACTGGCGGATGAGACTAATGAGATCTGTGACGACTCACATCTGTTCAAGTGGAACAAAAGCCAGAAGGCCGTACAGTGCAGGGTAGCTGGCGGCAGGCAATCAAATTGAAGCCTTGGCCTTACTGTCTCGGAGGCTGCCATCTTGCTCGGTGCTCAATGGAAGCCGACTTTCAAGTCTTATTGTTTAAGGAATACATTTTATAAGACTATAGCTACCATAGATAGTGTTTCATCTGATGGATTTGGGAAAAGTAAAGTGAAAACCTGAAAAAGATTCACCCTCGTAGATGCCATTCAGAGTATTTGTGATTCATGGGAGGAGATCAAAGTATCAACATTAACAGGACTTTGTAAGGAGGGGATTCCATGGATGGAATCCATGGCATGATTTTGAGGGGTCTAAGACATCAGGGGAAGAGGTCACCGCATATGTGGTGGAAGTAGCAAGGGAACTAGAATCAGAAGTGGAGCCTCACAATGTGACTAAAGTGCTGCTGCAATCTCATGATAAAACTTGAACAAATGAGGAATTGCTTCTATGGATCAGTAAAAAAGTGTGTTTTTGAGATGGAATTTACTCCTGGTGAAGATGCTGTGAACAATTGTTGAAATAACAAAATATTTAAAATATTCCGTACCCTTAGTAGATAAAGCTGCCGCAGAGTTCGAGAGGATGAGTCCAACTTTGAAAGAAGTTCTGTGGGGACAAAGCTATAGAACATCATGGCAAACTACAGAGAAAATGTCCACGAAAAGAAGGAATGGGTGCAGCACATTTCATTGTTGTCTCATTTCAGAAATTGCCAGAGCCACCCAACCTTCATCAAGCACCACCCCCATCAGTCAGCAGCTATCAACGTGGAGGTGGTATCCTCCACCAGGACAAAGATTATGACTCGCTGAAGGCTCAGATTATTGTTAGCATTTTTTAGCAATATTTTAAAAGTTAAGATCTACATTTTTTAGACATAATGCTATTGCACACCTAATACATTTCAGTATAAACATAACTTTTATATGCATTGTGAAACCAAAAAGTTTGTGCGACTTGCTATGTTGCATTATTCTCTTTATTGTAGTGGTCTGGAACTGAACCTGCAATATCTCCAAGGTAGGGCTGTACCATAATGCCAGGTTCCCCCATCTGCTAATCATTTAGTGCCTTATGGAAAAACAATTGTTTTCATCAGAAATTAGAATTTAACTTTGGTCAATATACAAAGCTGTTCATAAAGTAAGGCATACCCATGTAGAGTATTTATTGATAACTATCCAAACAATCTTACATTTTTTCCTTCATGTTTTTCTTTTCAAAGAGGCAGTTTGTTTTATTTTGCTGCATTGTTACTGTAATTTCAAACTTTATAGTTTAAACCTGTTTTTTTCATGTCTTTCCATATCCCTTTAAGTCTAAATTTTATGTCCTTACCTGATTTCCCTCTGAAAAATGTTTTCCAGATGTAGTGATATTGTGATATTAATGCTAACCCAAATGTTAATATGCCATTCATTTGAGAAACATATTTGAGAGTCTTCTATGTGTTAGTGTGTCTGGAATTGGTGGGTTCTTGGTCTTGCTGCCTTCGAGAATGAAGCCGTGGACCCTCGTGGTGAGTGTTACAGTTCTTAAAGATGGTGTGTCCGGAGTTTGTTCCTTCTGATGTTCGGACGTGTCCAAAGTTTCCTCCTTCTGTTGGGTTCGTGGTCTCGCTGGCTTCAGGAGTGAAGCTGCAGACCTTCACAGTGAGTGTTACAGCTCTTAAAGGCGGCACGTCTGGAGTTGTTCATTCTTTCCGTCTGGAGTTGTTCGTGCCTCCTGGTGGGTTCGTGGTCTCACTGACTTCAGGAGTGAAGCTGCAGACCTTCCTGGTGAGTGTTACAGCTCATAAAGGTGGCACGGACCCAAAGAGTGAGCAGCAGCAATATTTATTGTGAAGAGCGAAAGAACAAAGCTTCCACAGTGTGGAAGGTCCGGGACCGGAGCAGGTTGCCACTGCTGGCCCGTACATCTGTGCAGAAAGAAATGGGCTTTCATTTTCAGGAAAAGAAACATGGCCAGTGTGATATGGAGTGGAGTGAGCAAAGGAGAGCCTGAGAGATCAGGTCAAGAAGTAGACAGGGCAGGTCGTGCCTATCTTTTTTTTTTTTTTTCCCCAGTATCTGTATGAGAGATAGGTTATGCCTGTCTTGAAGGCCGTGTTAGGAAGTTAGTATTTTATTCTAAGAACAACAAGATGCCAGTGGAATATTTTTATATGACCTGACAACATATAAAATGAAAAGCACTTTTATTTGTGTGTGGAGAATGGACTGAAGGGGAGAAAGATGGAAAGTAAAGAAATAAACTGAAAGACTATTGAAATAGTACAACAGAGACAATGATGGCAAGAAGAGATGGAGAAGGAAGAGAAGTGGATGACCTTAAGATATATTTTAAAGTTATAGTCAAGGAATTGCTGGTGGATTAGATGTAGAGAGTGAGAGAAAAAAGGGATCAAGAGTGACTCTTGGTTTTTGATTTGAGAAATTGGATGAACAATAATGCCATTTATGGAAATGGGAAAAACTGGGGAGAAAAGTTCTGGAGGGGTTGAAAATCAAGAATAGAAAATTCTATTGAAGAATACAGAATAGAGATTAAGTTGGAGAGGCCCATTTAGTCATCCAAGTGGAGATACTAAGAAGGAAGTAAACTGTGAGTCTGGAGCTTGTAGAGGAGGGCACTTTAGGGCTGGGGAAGCTAATCTGGGAGTCAACAGCTTATAGGTAACCATGCCAGTGGATGAAATTATGTGGGGAGTGAATGTAGAGTTGTGAAAATTTTCACAGTTTACATCAAGTACGTATGGGAGTCGCTTAACACTTTCAATTTAGAAACCTTTGTGACACATCTGGGAAGGTAAAAAAAAAAAAAAAAGTGTCCTTGAAATGCCTGAAAACCGTGCCATCCCTTTCTTATAAATTTAAGCCTTTCAGTGCTTCTTCCAAGCCAAACATCCTCTGGCATGCTTTCCTCCTCCATGGGTCTAAAAGTTTTATGACAAAATAGAGAAATATATTTTTAATTAAGGGGATTAACCTCAGAGTGAGTGAGAACCTTCCTGCTTAGATTTGATTACTGTTTCTGGCATTATTCTAGTAAGAGAAATTTTATCCAAGGGAATGAGTATCAGTCTGTCTCGGACTATGTTTTACTTTTTTTCCTGTCACTTAGCTTACTTGACTGATATGCCGCCGCTCAGTTTTAGGAGACCTTTGCATTCATCTGTTTCTCAGTAGGCTGTGCTATAGGTGTGTCTTACAAACAGGCAGCATGATTTGGCTACATACAAAGAGAATCCTCTCAGGTTACTTCTCTGGATTTGAGTGTGACTTAGGAAACCTTGCATGAAGTGCTATTTGTTTTCCTTCAAAGGTGAGGATTTACTGGGAATGGATTTTTTCTTGTGCTAGAACACCCATCCCAGATTACCTTCAGCTCAAACTATTTAAAACAGCATTTCAGAAGATTTAAAATATTTTAATATTTGAAAATATTTAAAATTCTGTCTGGAATGCTCTAGTAGGCCAGAAAAATTCTAGTGACAATGTTAACATTTATCCCATGAGGCCAAATGTGACCTGTATGTTCCAAAATATTCAGGTGCAGCACAGCTTGGAAATATGTAAATTAAAATGATTTCTTCCTGTATGTTTCAACTCCAAAGCTGGTTTTGATGCTTTAAGTTCATGTATATTCTAACAGATTACATGATATTTAGTCACATGTTGAATTTGTACAATGCATTATGCATTAGCTTTTAAAAAGTTTTCATACCTATTTGTGGTGTCTTTATATCCAGTGATTAGCCAGGACAGCTGTTAAAATTCCTGCCACAGACAGAACTAGTAATGTGCCTGGGCTGGAATCCAGAGTATATTTCTATAAGATAAGGACCCTTAAGCAAACAACAAATGTAACTACAATACCAGTGTCCACTGTTTAAAATCCCAATAATTTCCTACCATCATCAAATATCACCTAACATCCAGTAAGTTAATACCATAAAGATCCATTCATAGTTTTGCAATTGTCTTAAAAAATTTTTTTTTTGTTTGAATCAGTATCTAAGTAAGGTCCAAATAGTATCTTCAGAGTGTCTGTTTTGCTTTTGTCTTTAAATCCATGCAAAAAAATCTTAAAGTCTAACTTACATAGTGTTTTAGTAAGATTATAGTATAACTGTTATATATTATCAAAGAATCTACTATGTCAAAAGAGAATTTAATTTATTTTGGAGAAAAAAATCAGGTAACTATGTAGATCTGAAAAAGTTTGATCTGTCAGCTTTATAACCTGTGGATGACACAATGCCAAAATAGTCTGTTGATTTTATTAATCTAGTGGAAAACATGATCAATTCAGTCAGCTCAGGTATTAACAAAACTGCAAATTAATTAGCCTTTGAAAATGTCTTCTATTTGTTGGGTCCACAAATATAGCCAAGATAATATTTATAAAGGACCACGATTATATATTGACCACAGTTATGTATAAGACCACTTCAGGCCAGGTGTGGTGGCTCACACCTGTAACCCCAGTATTTTGGGAGGCTGAAGTGGGCGGATCAAGAGTTTGGGAGATCGATACCATCCTGGCCAACATGTTGAAACCCCGTCTCTACTAAAAATACAAAAATTAGCTGGGTGCGGTGGTGTGTGCCTGTAATCCCAGCTACTCTGGAGGCTGAGGAACGAGAATCACTTGAACCTGGGAGGTGGAGGTTGCAGTGAGCTGAGGTCGTGCCACTGTAGTCCAGCCTGGCAACAGAGTGAGACTGTCTCAAAAAAAAAAAAAGAAAACAAAAACCACTTGAAAATCTTTAATAATGTCACCTCAGTTGAGTAGTTCTTAGCTTTCAGAAATAATTACAACTATAGTGCAGTGCCTATTCTAATTTTAGAGCTATCTTGTCTAACAGTTGGCTCATCACATACCAACTATGTATTCTTTTTTTTTTTTTTTTTGAGATGGAGTCTCGCTCTGTCGCCAGGCTGGTGGCAGTGCCGCGATCTTGGCTCACTGCAACCTCTGCCTCCCGGGTTCAAGCGATTCTCCTGCCTCGCCTCCAGAGTAGCTAGGACTACAGGCTCGCGCCACCAAGCCCAGCTAATTTTTGTATTTTTAGTAGAGATGGGGGTTTCACCATGTTGACCAGGATGGTCTTGATCTCTTGACCTTCTGATCCGCCCGCCTCAGCCTCCCAAAGTGCTGAGATTACAGGTGTGAGCCATGGCGCCTGGCCAATTATGTATTTCTTATTAACAATTAGAATAAAATTATACGCATAGGTTATATAGTACACACACACACACACACACACACACACTTTGTATGTTAGATGTGTTAGGCATAAATTCATACACCTACATGATGATTATTCTGTTGCTTTGTGATTCCTTAGATTTGGTGATACTGATAAAAGTACCAAGGGCAGTTAATGCACTTCAAGAAATACAGAAAGAATAGTGGTACATGGAGAATATGGATGGAGCTTTAATATTATAAATTTTACAAACTAAGTGGAAAAATAGAATTATCTACCTAATAGTAGAGTAATTGTAGTCTTTAGGATCAGCAGGATAAAAGTCATATAATGTAGAAGTTCTATCATCTGGGTTTAAATTCCACCCAAACTCTTACTGGTTTTACGACCTTAGACACAATTGTTAATTTTTCTATGCCTGTTTCCTTATATGTGAAATGAAATGATATCTACTCCAGGGCTGCTGTGAGAATTAAATGACAAAATACTTGTTTGTGAAATGCTCAAAATAGTGCTTTGCACACAGTAAATATTTAATACATTTAAGTTATGGTATTTCTTAGCCGATTTATCAACATTGTTTCTCAGAGAATTTACTTAGGTGATTTTTTTTTTTTTTGCAGTGGTGTGGTCTCGGCTCACTGCAACCTCCCCCTGCCGGGTTCAAGCTTCTCCTGCCTCACCCTCCTGAGTAGCTGGGATTACAGTTGCCCGCCACCACGCCCGACTAATTTTTGTACTTTTAGTAGAGATGGGGTTTTGCCATGTTGGTCAGGCTGGTCTCCAACTTCTGACCTCAGGTGATCTGCCTGCCTCGGCCTCCCAAAGTGCTGGGATTACAGGCGTGAGCCACCACGCCCGGCCTTAAGTGTGTATTTTTTAGCTAAATGCTAGTCTTTTAAATACATACTTTTATTTTAGCCATCTTCGGTAGAAATATTTCCAAAATGTATTAAATGCTCCATTAATTTATGCAAATATTCTGAACACAGTGTAATATTTTTATATTGATTCAAGTTCATTACAAATACTTACCATTGCCCTGTAGTTCAGGCTTGTTATAGGGGTGCTGAAGTCTGTTTCAAACTCCAAAATGGCCTAAGACTGATTATGTTCTTGCTTTCACATGTGTAAGCTTCATGCCTTTCGCAGTCATCCCTTTCCTTTCCCTTTCTAATCCACTGTAGACTGAGAAACCTGATGAACAGGTTGATTAGAATTATGCTGAAAATAAGACAAAGTGAGCTAGAAGGAATTGGAAATGGCTCTTCTGAGGGTGACCCCTTTACCCATTAGTCAGGGACTAATCCAGCTCCACGAGTCTTTTATACTTATTTCTGGATCCTTGGCTACGCTTCAAATAGCTGAGGTTGTTGGATGTAATGTCCATATTAAGTAAGTATTAATCTAATGACAATAGTGCTTTAAACTGAAATATGGTAGAGTCAATTACAGTGCCATTTTGCAGCTTTATTGAGGTGTGATTGGCAAAACTTGCATATATTTAAGGTACACAATGTGTTTTCATATATGTATATACTGAAATGATTACAATACTCAAGCTAATTAAAATATCCATCACCTCACATAGTTACCATTTTTGGTGTGGTGAGAACACCTGAGATCTACTTTCTTAGCAAATTTCAAATATACATTATTAACAAGTCACCATACTGTATATTAAATCTTCAGAATTAATTTTATAATTGAAAGTTCATACCCTTTGACCAGTATCTCCCCATTTCCCCCACACAGTGACATATTTTGAAAGATCTATTTAGAACTTTCCTACAAACAACTAGGCCTTAAACTCTCAGTAGATCTTTGAGCCTCTTTCAAGTTACTGTGATTCAGTAATGCATGAAAGGATAGAAAGCAATACTCTGTCCTCCTGCCTTGGTCACTGCTGTGGTTTGAATGTGTTCCCTCCAAGATTCATAGTTTAATCCCCAATACAAGAGTTGGAAAGTGGGGTCTTATGGGAGAAGTTTATTTAGGTCATGAGGGCTTCACGCTCATGAATGGATTATTGCCCCTATAAAAAGTGCTTACAAAAGTAGATTAGCTCTCTCTCTTCTGCCATGTGAGATTACAATGTTGCTTTGGAGGATGTTGCATTCAAAGTGCCATCTTGGAGGTGGAGATAGGGCCCTCACCTGACACCAAACATGCTGGCGTCTTGATCTTGGGTCTCTCAGCCTCCAGAACTGTGAGAAATCAATTAATATTCTTTATAAATTACCCAGTTTCAGATCTTCTGTAATAGCACAAAATGGACTAAAACAGTTGACTTTAGACTCAGGATTATGAAAGAAGTCAGTCCATGAACATTCATTTGTTTGTAACTTGGATCAGCAAATTACAAATTATTTTTTAAAATAGGAAATAATAATAGAATGAATGCCCAGTTACAGATAAAATTACCTTCATGCCCATCCATACTGATCCTTGTCCTCATGCCTGCACTCTTGTGAAGAGGGTGTGAATGTTTTTTGTGAGAGTGTATATATTGAAGGATGCATTCAGAGCTAAAAGGCAAATAAACTGACAGAATATACAAGCTTAAGGAGGAAAATGAATGACAAAATTTCTAGTGATCAGGACTGAGTGAATTGCATTTTAAAAACAGATGGTAAGTAGGCTGGGTGCAGTAGCTCATGCCTGTAATTCCAGCACTTTGGGAGGCCAAGGTGGGAGGATCGCTTGAGGTCAGGAGTTCAAGACCAGCCTGGCCAACATGATGAAACCCCAACTCTACTAAAAAAATACAAAAATTAGCTGGGCTTGGTGGCATATGCCTGTAGTCCCAGCTACTTGGTAGGCCCAGGAGGTGGAGGATGCAGTGAGCTGAGATCGCACCACTGCACTCCAGCCTGGGTGACAGTGTGAGACTGTCAAAAAAAAGAAAAAAAAAAAAAGATGGTAAGTATTAAATTACTATAGCATTTAGATTCCATTATACATATTTTAAGAAGTCATGTATATAATTTACTTCAAACTGCTAATGTTTATATCTGCTAAGATTATGACCAATGTTAAATGTTTAACTTAAAAATATGCAAAGGGGTACATTTTTAGGGGCTAGGAAAACAAGTTAGAAAACATGGGATTAGAGAATACATCTAAAAGTGAAAATTCTGGGTTACAGGGCACAGGCAACTTCAACTTTACAAGATATTGTAAGTTTGCTTTCCAAAATGGATATATCAATTCAAGTTCCAGCTGTGTTTCTTCTTCCTTGCCAACACATGGTATATCTTGCCCTTTTAAAAAATCTTTCAGAAAGGATGATTCAAGTATCCTGAAAACTTACTCATAATACATCGCCCGTTTCTTTCCACAACCAGCAAACCAAATTAATTAGTATACTGTACCAGGGGTGATACCCTGTAAGGACACCTGATGAATCCTGGGGTGGCTGGAGCCTGGGTTGCTTGCCTTCTGATGCTTGCAGGCTCTTCTGAGCAGTGGGAGTGGAGCTGATTCTGAAAGTATGCCCCGGACAGAGAGCAAACTCAGACACTCACTACTCCTGGCCAGATGAGAGAGTCCCTGTCCATCACAGAAAAGGGGGGGCATCTACAAAGCTGTGAAAAAAATACGTTCCAGGTGTCCAAAGAGCAGGAAGGAAGCCCAAGTGTGAGGCCCCCAGGTGTGGCTAGTTGGATTTGAAAGGGTTGGAGCTGGATGTGGGAGGAGGGCTCCCTGCAGCCTCTAATTGCCTTCACATAAAGTTGGTGGCTGTTTACTCTTCAGTGGTGTCGCACCTAGCAGTAGGATTATGTAAGGGAGATTACAAATTAGAGCATAATGATTTTAAAGTAATTGTAATAAACATCAATTTGAATTTGAAATTAACTCACACTATTTCCCAAAGAAAGAAAAGGAAGCGTTAAATTTCTTAGTTTCAACTGCATAAATTAATGGTTATTTTTAAAAAAGACCTAAAAATTATTACCTGTTTGTGGGGTGTTTCTATTGGTGACAGTATTAAAACATTTTAATCAAATGTCAATTAAATCAGTTAAAACATCTGGCAAGATTTTATTTGAAAGTTCCATACAAATTCAGTATTTTTCCTCAAATCTTCTACATTTTATTTTTCATCAATTATATAATTTAAAAAAGTAATTTTTTTCTCTAATCCTTTCTGGTTTATACCAGTATGATGTACAGTATTTTCTATGTGTGCTACAACATGACAAAGGTTGGGAAGCATTGATACAATGTGGTATGGTCCCTGAGTATTATTCACATCTGCTTTGTTACTCCATTAGCACTGTGTTATGTTACTGGCTTCATAAGGATCCAATCTGATTCATGCTCTAAGTCCCAAGCAAGTTACTGCATCTTTGTGTTCAATTTCTGCATCTTTGTGGTGGGGAAATGGAAAGTAATTTTAGATATGTAAATTTCATATAGTTTAATAAGCTATGTTTTGAAAATATTTAATGCCTTTGTTTAAAGATGATCTCGTGTATCTGTGAGGTACTGAGCTAACAGCAGTGGAAAATTTCAATGAAGAATCGGAGTTTTAACTAGCCAAGTCCAATCCTTCATTTTAGAGATGAGGAAAACAAAGCTGAAAGAGGAGTTTGTGCTCAAGTAGAGCCAGAGCTTAGACTAGAAAACAGATGTCAAGCCTCCCAAATTTAGAGCTTTGCTACAATAACCTTAACTTGCATGCTATTCATATTAGACTTTCCTTTTTCATACATTTTGGGTACGTCTTAAATATATACTTAAGCATGTTGATTCATTCAAAGGACTCAGCTGTGTGCAGGAAGTAACGAAGTGGTAAGTATAAGGACAATTATTTGTGAACACCAGATTATTCCGAGATAAAGCAGTGCCTGGAAGAGTCAATGTCTGGAATGATAAGGGAAGATGGAAGGAAGAAAAGAAGTCCTTTTCTTTCTTATAAATAAGAGCTGTGAGTCTCAACAACCAAGAACAGAGATTAGAATACCAAAATAAAGGAATATAGGGGTTTCTGAAGAATTTAATATTGGCATATCTAAGTATTTTTGCATTTGGTATAGGAATCTTTAAAAAAAGCGGCCCCTCTAGTCTATAAATTAAGTTTTACCATATTGATAATGTATTCTAGGTGCATAATATACGGAGATTTTGTGCTAAGAAATCCAGTGTCTGCTTTTAAACTTGTATTTTGTCAAAGTGAATTTTTGTAAAAAAATCCTCCAAACTATTCAGCTAAGAATTTTTATGATGTATTCTCAAATTTAAGCGTTGCTGCACCAGAATACAACCAGAATACTAACACATTATTATACACAATATAAGGATTATTGCAGTTTATTTAACACTAAAAGTAGTCATGCTTCATATACAATAAAATATATTACAATGATCATTTTTAATGCTTTATTCATTGATTAAAAGAATATACATTTAACATAAACCATACAACATCAGTCATCAGGTCAAACATTCAGCTGGTTTCCTTACAGTTTCTGTCAGGAGTTATTTTATCTGATCACATTTATAAGATAAAATCTCACCACATCTGGCATTTACACACACTGTGCCAGTGGATTCACACTACTGATGTACATATAAAATCCGCATGGTATGTGCTCACTGGAGACAAAACAGTGCACACCTGTCAAAAGGTCATTTTAATATAAGATGGTAAAACCATTTGTAAAACACATATAAACTTTTTTCCATAAATAGAATCATATCTGGACATCTGTTGCATAAATTGTGTTTCCAAAGCTTACAATAGAGCAGCCAGGTCTCAGCACTGCTGGGCACCCAGGTTGGCTACTTACTTTATTATTGCAGACTGTCCTTTAACATTAAATGCACAACATTCGTACCACTTAAAACTGGGGTCAGGTGGAAGTCTCACAGAGACCACGTCTGTACCGCGGTTGCCCTGAAACAGTTAATAGGCTTTTAAAGCCTCTCAGATATAACAAGGTTTTAAAACATACTTCATGGAATGTTCTTCATGTATCATAGCAGCTCATACCTGTGATAGAACAAGCTTTCAGTTTTTCCTTTCTTTCCTTTACATTCACTATTCACAGTGAAACAGGTGCATGTTTTTTTTTTCTTTTTTTTTTTTTGTTTGTTTTGTTTTTTCAGAGTTCTGAGGTTGCTGACTGAGCCACAGCACAGCTGTGTACCACAGGTCGAAATTCGACCTTAAATATTACAATCTAGCAGTATCTGGCTGGCCAGAGTGGGCCGGCCCCTGCCAGCATGTGGGCACTTCTTCATTAAGTCTATTCTTTGGCAGCTGACACGCGTGCTGACAGAGAAAAATCCAGTGACATGTTGCTAGGGATTTCACGACTAATGTTTTTGCAAGCATGTGTATTTACAACTCTGTATTTTTATTTCCTTTAGGAGGTTTTACTCTGAAATACAGTTTCTTTCTTCCCCCACTATTTCAAATCTGGGCTAAATGAATGTGTAATGTAATTGATGAATATGTGTATGATGAATATATGAATGTGTAATGTAATTGATGAATATTATGTCAGATACAGTTTAAAAATCCAACAATTTCAGTATTCGTGTTTATGTAAATGCATTTTTTTTTTTTAAAAAAAAGGATTAAGCAATGTTCTAACCTAGTACTATACAAATTTCAAAATGGTAACTGGTGATATCAACTATTAGATATGTAATGAAAGTTAAAGTCTTGGCTTTTCTGTTACAGATAATTCATTTGGGATATTATTTATCTTCCATTTGAAATCAAAATTAACGAAATGCTATCAGAATGCATGGATGCAGTGCATTGCATATAAATCTACCAGGCTATGGATATATATCTATATATGTATAAAAATATTTTGGCTCCTGAGCTCTGAACTCTGACACACAAAGAATAAAAACGTCAAAAAGGCAGAGTAACTCAGTGAAAAAGTTAGCCAGCAACCTCGGACAATCTTCGGCTGTATATCCTTAAGGTTTGGTAACAAGTCCATTAACCGTGAAAGCCCTATACATTGTCACTTTGAACTTCTAAACCAATACCCGACTACGTTCTTTGATCAAGAAGTAGAATATACATATATAATTCTATAAAGCTAATACTGATTAAACACAGCACAAAAGGATTAATTCACACTACTGAAAAAAAAAAAACATAATAGGACCCTACTTGCATATGTAACCACAGGAATTCTACATTAAAAAAAAGCTAAATGTCTTCACTGAAGCTTTGCATCTCTCTGTAAAAATGACGATTTGGTTCAGTGAAGACACTGAGTGATTCGATGTCCATGACTGCGTGCCAAGGTTGGCCCAGGCCCAGGGATACCTGCTCAATAAGGTTATGCACTGGATCTACATCCTGGTCGGCCAGTTCACCTTGGTCAAAATCAATACTTTCTTCGGTGACTTCAAGCACTTTCAGATCAGAGCCCCGAAGACGAGCAATGGCAATGAGGTTGTGTGCCCACACCGTGTAACCTGAAAAATAAACAAAAGACAACACTGTCATTTCCTTGCATTTCCTTTTCTCTTTGATAAGTCTGTCTTTTCCTCATTCAAAGCTTCTAGAGAAGCTTCAAATTTGTATCTCACTTACCATTTTGATCTTTTTCCTTTAGAAATATATTGAAATTGGAAAAGGAAACATGGTTGTATAGCCCAGAAAAAAAAAGGCTAGAAGTTGTGTTCAAGAGTTACCACTATAGGTGGTGAATTGGCAGGTGATCTAATCCTTTATGATACTACTTCATTCAGTAAAATAGACATTTAAAGTATATACAAATAAATTTGATAGCTTTGGGTAGTGATGTACCATAAGGATGAAATTTTTTGTTCATATATGCATGTATTTGTTAACCACACACAGCAAATGTATTTTTCATTTGTGAAAAATCATCTCCTGTAATGCTTCACAAAGTTATGAAGTGACACTTTAAAGGTAAACTTAATTGTCAGTAGCAAATATGTAAATTATAAAACAATCATGGGAATGGTATGCACCAACTTCAGAATATTAACTACTTCTGGGAAGGAATAAAGAGGAATGAATACGGGGAGCTTTAGCTTAAAGAAGAAAAAGGCTTTAAAAAGACTGGCTTAAATTAACTTTTAAATAATCTGATATGTATTTACCCCATTGTGTTTACCACTTTCAGTATTGATCTAGTATTTTCTACTACCTCTGATGACTGGCATAAAGCAAGACTTGAAAAGCAAGGCATACGTTCCCAAAAACAACAAATGCACACTAAAAAAAAAATAATGAAACAGTGCTAGTAAGATAGCTAATAAGAGAGTTTAAGACATTCTTATAGACTACTTTGTAATTATCTTACAAGTATCTGAAAAGGAAGTAAAAAAAACTCTCAATCCAAATGAGAACAGGTCACATTAAAATGAAAGAAGCATATCAATGGAACCATCGTTAAAAAAATTATACACATTAATACTTTTTGATACCAAGAATCTAAAAGATGAGGTAGTGAGCATGAAAGAAATCATACGTTCTCTTCCCCCGTGCTATGTTTTAAGGGGTTGTGTGATTACAGGAAATATATCTACCACAGGTATGTGTGCTTTCTTAGACAGCTAAATTAATTTCATTGATTTTTTTTCAAATACCGCCATTCACATGATGGACAAAAAAGTAACAGGGAAGCTGGAGCAGAACACTTAGGGTTGAATACGATTTTCCTTTTGTAAGTGATATATCTTGCAAACTTTAAAAAGCATAAGAATCTGTGTATCAACTTGATACAAGATTTCTTGATACTATAAAGGTCAATGCTATCTCTTTACTGGCATAAAATGTTTTCTGTCTAATTCCAGTATCAGATTATAATGAAGAAGATCACCTACCATGAATTGCCAGAAGAGAGAGCTTTGTGCACCTCCATGCTAATAAAACCAATGGATCTTCATTTCGGTTGTCACTAAGATCTGGAAAACCAGATGTGTCAATCACATCATTCATTAAAATAAAATGAGTGAGGAACTTGTCATATTGCCTGGATATAAGATCAACAATAGCTCCTGAAACACAAGTGATATAGCTATCAAAATGAATCCTCTCTAGTGGTATACTGGGTTTCAGAATCTTTAACATATCTTCACTCTTGATATCAAAAGCCATTATATAGACCCGAAGGCTGGTGCTCTTTCGCGACAGGGCTTTCCAGTGCTCATCATTTGGCATGTTGTCCAGAGACTTGTGCATTACGGAAACATTGTGAACCAGAAGAGACAGTCGTTGCAAAGGCACATGGTTGCTATCAGTTAAGACTCTTGCCATCTCAGCTGTAAAGTCACAAAAATCCAAGGCAAGTGAGTGCAGATTCACAAATCGCTCCAGTTCAACTGCAGTAATAAGAGTGCTGTTACCAGGAATATTATTGTCCAGTAAACTCAGGTGCTCCATGGTGTTGGCAACAGCATTAGAGAGAGATGACAGTGATGTTGGGGTTACTATTTCCAGCATAAACCCACAGGACAGCCATTTCAGTTGCCTACTATTACTCAGGATTTCTTCAAACAGTTGCTGAATTCTATAAGGAAAACACATGCCACAGTGATGCCATTAACATTTAGTTCTAATCTTTTAACACTGACTTTTGAAAATAGGCAATGAAAAGCCTATTTTGAGATCTATTTTTCCTCATTAGGTAATTTCTATTCAACCCACAGTAAATACCATTAAAATTCACATTAAAATATAATGAATAAGGTATATTAAACATATAGATCTATTAAACACATAAAAATATGTTCCTCATCCAAGAAAAGCACCACTTACACCCGTTTAGTAGAAAAGTATGATGACATACAATTTATATTATAGCAAAGGCAAGTAGAGAAATAATTTTAAATAGCAATAATTATCCACTAAGTTATTTTATTTGTCTTAAAGATTTATGAGATGGAATGGCAGATGCTGATCACTGTATTTCATCATTAAAACATTTCCAGGACCTATGTTCCTTTTAGGAAAAAAATCATTACTCTTCTGTATCTCATAATTTCTTATAAGAAACATATTATTAATAGTACAACCTCCTTTCCATTAACCATATAACTTACTGTTTAATTTTTTTGCCATCAGGGTCCACCTTGCTGAGGTATGTATTTGACAAACTTCCTTGCTGTTGTAGAACATTTATGTCTCCAAAAAGACTAAACTTCTGAAGGTTCCTACAAGAACAATCATTTAAAATGATTTTCTAAATAATTTATACTTAAAAAATATAAATATAAAAAAAGAATATGCAAAGAGGATATTCTAGCAAGGTTTCTATTTTATAACTCAATTAGAATCCAGTTAAGTACTTTCAGATTGCTTTATACTTATATTCAGATTTCTTTTTTTTTTTTTTTTTTTGAGACGGAGTCTCGCTCTGTCTCCCAGGCTGGAGTGCAGTGGCGCAATCCCAGCTCACTGCAGGCTCCGCCTCCTGGGTTCACACCATTCTCCTGCCTCAGCCTCCCAAGTAGCTGGGACTACAGGCACCAGCCACCATGCCCGGCTAATTTTTTTGTATTTTTAGTAGAGACGGGGTTCAGATTTCTTTATACATACAAAGCAACATGATACAGGAGAAGTGGCATAAGCTTTAAAGAACAAGGACTAGGATATAAAGATTGGTTCAGGAACTAAATTTACAATGACCATGGAAAAGTCTCTCAATGTGCCTGAGACTCAATTCTTCATCAGTAATAACAATACCTACCTTATAGGGTTTAGGGATAAATGACACAATGACATATGACAAACTATATAAGCTCTAAATTTTATAGAGATGATAATTACAATATAAACATTTCTCAAAGCAGTTAATTTAGTCAACATGTTAAATGCTCCAGGGTAAGTCGCTGCCCTGAAGATATCTACTCAGTAAGAAATATTCCTTAACTAAAATCTAAAGAGAACCTTCTCCAGTTTTATGATCAAACCATAAAGCTTATGAACAACGGAAGTAGAAAACTATGTAAGGCTAGGCCCAGTGGCTCACACCTGTGGTCCTGGCACTTTGGGAGACCAAGGCGGGGGGATCGCTTGAGGCCAGGAGTTCAAGACCAGCCTGGCCAACATGGCGAGACCTTGTCTGTACTGAAAATACAAAAATTGGCTGGGCATGGTGGCACATGCCTGGAATCCCAGCTGAACCGGGAGGTGGAGGTTGCAATGAGCCAAGATCATGCCACTGCACTCCAGCCTGGGAGACAGACTCTACCTAAAAAAAAAAAAAAAGAAAACTATGTAAAAATCTTTTGGTTTTAGATAATTTTAGCTACTAAACATATAGTTTTCTAATAGTAAAATTGTAAATAGGAGAAAAACAACTGGATAAAGAGAAAACTCCTATGTCCAATAATAACCAACTAGATATTTCATTTATAATGTAAAACTTAGGGATAATTTTAATTAAAAAATGTATCATCTACAACAGCGATACAAGATTTTACATAAATGAAAAATACCATTTCTTTTCCTTTTTTTTTTTTGGAGACAGTGTTTCGCTCTGTTGTTCAGGTTGGAGTGCAGTGGTATGATCATGGCTCACTGCAGCCTCAACCTCCTGGGCTTAAGTGATCCTTCCAGTTCAGCCTCCTGAGTAGCTGGGACCACAGGCATGTGCCACCATATGTGGATAATTTTAAATATTTTGTATTTATTGGACTCTCAAAGTGCTGAGATTATGAGTATGAGCCACCATGTCTGGCCTGAAAAACACCATTTCTTGATGGTATGTCACATTTTCTCAAGTAAATTACCTTAATTTCACTGAAAATCTCAATGATTCTAAAATGTAGCTTGAGGAATAATCATTAATTCGTTTATTCACTTAACCAACAATTCCCTGAGGGCCTATGAAGTACCAGGAACTGTGCTATATACTAGAGACACAATAGTGATTCAGTGCTGTGAAGGACAAGTACATGGTGCTACATATCATGGGCATATTTGACACTGTAAGTCAGAGAAGGCGTCCCTAAATTGATTAAAATGGATCTTAAGAATAAGTGGAAGTTTATCAGGAGAAGGAAGGTAGTGAGACAGTGTTACAGGGAAAAGGAAAAGCATTTGCAGCACTTGAAGAGACCAAAGCGAGCTGAAAGGAATCCAGAGGGACTGGAGTACAGACAGTGAGTGAACATGAAATGATAATGTAGAGGTAGACAAGGTTCTATGTCAAAAAATTTTGTAAGCTGCTCAACAGTCATTTTAAGAAAAGAATAGGCTGGGCACAGTGGCTCACGCCTGTAATCCCAGCACTTTGGGAGGCCAAGGTGGGTGGATCATGAGGTCAGGAGTTTGAGACCAGTCCGGCCAACATAGTGAAAGCCCATCTCTAATAAAAATACAAAAAATTAGCTGGGTGTGGTGGTGTGCACCTGTAATCCCAGCTACTCAGGAGGCTAAGGCAGGAGAATCGTGTGAACCTGGGAGATAGAGGTTGCAGTGAGCCGAGATCGCGCCATTGCACTCCAGCCCAGGTGACGGTGTGAGATTCCGTCTCAAAAAAAAAAAAAAAAAAAAAAAAGAAAAGAATAAAATGATTAAATTAAATTTATGTCTATGAAATGTTACTGTGGCATTAGAACAGCCTGGAAGGATGGCAGAGCCAAAGTGGAGAGATGAGTTAAGAAAGTATTTTAGTAATAGAGATGAGAGATATTGGCATCTTGAACTGGAGTTTTGCTGTCAATGTAGAGAAAATGGACAGCCTCAAGCTACAATGGACAGGAACAGGTGCTGGATTAGCTATAGGGGGTGAAGGGAGAGTAGGCAAGAATAACTCCTAAATTTTCTGGGTTGTGTTAATATGGTACAGTTTCTTTCTTACTGGGATAGGGAATATTAGAAATGAAAATCAGGAAATTTTTTGGGGGGGTGTGGAGGCATGGTGGTGGAGTAGACAATGAGCACTATTTTGCACATGATGAACCTGAGGTGGCTTTAAGATAGTCAAGTCTTCCTAATCTTAGAATAGCAATAAATTAGAAAGGAAGTGATACATTTTTGACTACATAAAAATGAAAAACTTGATATCCAACAGCATACCTCACTAAAAAGGGCAAACCAACATTGTGAGAAAAATGTGTAACAAATGCTACAGTTAAAAAAAATTAATATATAAAATCACCCTACATAAGAAGAAAAATATGAAGACTCCAACTAGTAAGTAGGAAAAGGTTATAAAACAGCCAACGTAGAACATGTCAAGGAAAACATCACAGGAATTACTAATGGAAAAATCTAATTTTTCTTGACCTTTAAAAAGTTTGTCACTCTGGTAAATCTAATCAACTTGACATGTGATTCCAAACTGTATTTTAAAAAAACATTTCAAAGACAGACATCAAACAAACAAACCACATTTTTTTTCTATTACAAAAAAGATATAACTGTTCTTGTGAGAATGGCTTCCATATTGGACTCCAAAGAATACATTACTAACATATGTCTGCTTTTAAGGTTTTTATCCTTTCTTTATTCTAAAGTTGCTACCATATCCATAAATTATAAAGATGTTAATTTGTTTTTCATAAGTTTTCTTAAAAAGAAAAATAAAAAAATTTAAAGACTTCTAAAAGAATGGATATTTGGCTTTGGAGAATATAAGGTTTTAGATAAAGTAGAAAAAATATGTCACACTCAATTTCTAATAATACTCAGAGGGGAGAGTCACAGTATTTTTCTCCTTTCAACTCAACTTTCATTTATTTGGTGGTATTAAAATACATATGTAAGAGACTTTTACTTCTTCTACAAAGAATTAAACACTAAGGACAACTGCCTTCCCTCTGTAAACAACTATGAAACTAGACAAAACAAAATAATTGTTTTCAGACACTGGACAATAAGCAATATAGGACTGTGATCCTGAAAGATGGGGAAAAAATGAGGTGTGTATTATAATTGCCTCAGATTACGGCCTGGAGAGAGTTTTCAGGTTACAACATAACCTGGTAGTCTCCCTGAGTTGAGGAGACAGAGATTTTGGGGAGTTTGCAGTCTAGAATTTTAGGGCAGAGTACCAGAGACAAACTGTACAGAAAGAGCTTCACAGATTTGCAAAGACTTCATATTACCCAGGTTTTTGGCTGAGTAATGATTTGTACATGTGTGGGGCAAAACTACAAGGCTGAAGAGAGAACCGCTGGAAAGCAGTAGAGTCCACACAGTGGTAAGGAAACATGGCTCACAACTAGGAGAAAAATCCATCAACAAAAATATACTCAGAAATGGCAGATGAAGGATTTAGGGAAAGAACTTAAATCAGCTATTAAAACTATACTCCATAAAACTATTCATCAATAAAAAGAATATGGATTGGAAAGAAAGAAGCATAAGTGTCCTTATTTGCCAATTACATGATCATTTACACAAAAATTTTAAGGAATCTAAAACAAGCTACTATAACTATGAGTTTAGTAAGGTTAGCAAGTTTAGTAAGGTCACAGGATACAAGGTCAATATATAAAAATCAATTGTATTTCTACGTGCTAGCAATGAACATTTGGAAATTAAAATTTTAAAAAGAACTATTTACAGTAGTATCAAAAATACAAAATATTTAGGAATAAGCTGAACAGAAAGTATCAGTCCTATACATTGAAATCTACAAAACATTGTTAAAATAAATCAAATAAGATCTAAGTAAATGGAATACCATGTCTGTTGGTTGGAAGTTTCAATACTGTTAACATGTCAATTCTCCCCAAATTGATCAACAGACTCAACACAATCCTAATAGGTACTATGCTTTACAAGAGATCTCTAGAAAATTTTCATCTTGCAGAACAGAGATCTTATACTCATTGATTAACAGTTTTCCATTCTTCCCTCCTTACAGCCCCAGCAATCACCATTTTATTCTCTGCTTCTGGGAGTTTGACTATTTTAGATACCTCACATAAGTGGAGTCATGTAGTATTTGTCCTTCTGTAACTGGCTTATTTCATGTAGCATAATGTCCTGTGGGTTCATCCAGGTTGTTGCATATAGTAGGAGTTCCCTCTTTTTTAAAGGCTTAATATTATTCCATTGCATGTCTATAACACATTTTCTTTATTCATCTTTTGATGGACATTTGGGTTGTTTCCTTATATTGGCTAATGTGAAAATGGTGCAGTGAACATGGGTGTGCAGATATCTTTGAGATCCTGATTACAATCTTTTTGTATACATGTCCAGAAATATTCCATTATTGGATCATACGGCAGTGCTATTTTTGATGAATCTCCATGCTGCTTTCCATAGTGGCTGCACCATTTTACATTCCCACAGTTGTATAAAAGCTCCAACTTTTCTACATCCTCACAAATGTCTATTTATTTAAAGACAGAGTCTCACTCTGGTTGCCAAGGCTGGAGTGCAGGGCGCCATTTAGGCTCACTGCAGCCTCAACTTCCCAGGCTCAGGTGATTCTCTCATCTCAGCCTCCTGAGCAGCTGGGACTACAGGTGTGTGCCACCATGCCTGGCTAACTTTTTTTGTATTTTTTAGTAGAAACAGGGTTTCACCATGTTGGCCAGGCTGGTCTTGAACTCCTGGACTCAACCAATCTGCCCATCTCAGCCCCCAAAAGTGTTGGAATTACAGGCGTGAGCCACCATGCCCGACCTTAAATTTATTTTTGATAATAGACATGCTAAGACGTGAGTTGATATCTCACTGTGGTTTTGATCTGCATTTCCATGATTAATGAAACTCAGCATCTTGCCATATGCCTGGAGGCCATTTGTATGTCTTCTCTGGAGAAATGTCTTATTTGTCTTTTGCTTGTTTTACAATTAGGTTAAATTTGTTTTTTTGCTATTGAGTTATATGAGTTACCATATTTTGGATATTAACCTTTTACCTTGATAGATGGTTTGCTAATATTTAACTTCCATTTCTCTTTGTTTTTTGGACACGGAGTCTCACTCTGTGGTCCAGGCTGGAGTGCGGTAGCACCATCTTGGCTCACTGCAACCTCTGGCTCCCAGATTCAAGCAATTCTCCTGCCTCAGCCTCCCAAGTAGCTGGGATTACAGGTGTGCACCACCATGCCTAATTTTTGTTTTGTATTTTTTTTTTTTTTTAGTAGATACAGGTTTCACCATGTTGGCCAGGCTGGTCTTGAACTCCTGACCTCAGGTGATCTACCTGCCTCAGCCTCCTTACTTTTATATCACCTTTTTTTTTTCTTTTAGACAGGGTCCTCTGTTTCCCAGGATGGAATGCAGTGGTGTAATCATGGCTTACTGTAGCCTCGATCTCCTGGGCTCAATGGATCCTCCCACCTCGGCCTCCCAAGCAGCTGGGACTACACATGCATGCTACCACACCCAGCTACTTTTTGTATTTTTTTGTAGAGATGGGGTTTTACTATGTTGTCCAGGCTGGTCTCGAGCTCCTGGGCTCAAGCAATCTGCCTGCTTCGGCCTCTTCAGCTTGCTTTTTAATTTTGCTGATTGTTTCCTTTTCTGTACAGAGCTTTTATTATGATGTAGTCCCACTTGCCTATTTTTGGTTCTGTTGCCTTTGTTTTTGGTGTCAAACCACAAAGTCATTGCCAAGACCAATGCCAAGAAGCTTTTCCCCTATGTTTTCTGTGAGATGTTTTACAGTTTCAGAATTTATATTTAAGTCTTAAATCCATTTTGCTTTGATTTCTTGCCATGGTCTACGATAGGATCCAATTTCCTTCTTTTGCCTGTGGATTTCCAGTTTACACAACACCATTTGTTGAAGAGACTATCCTTTCCCCATTTTCTGTTCTTGGTACCAAAGATCAGTCAATCATAAATGAGTGGATTTATTTATGGGGTCTCTCTTCTCCTCCATTGGTTTATACATCCATCTTCATGCTAGCACAATACTGTTTTGATTACTGTAGCTTTGTAATATATTTTGAAATTAGGAAGTATGATGCCTCCAGCTTTGTTCTTTTTCAAGACTGCTCTGGCTATTCGGGGTCTTATGTTGTTCCATATTAATTTTAGTGTTGTTTTTCTATTTCTGTAAAAAATGCCATTGAGATTTTAATAGAGATTGCATTGAATCTGCAGACTGCTTTGGGTAGTATGGAGATGTTAGCAATATTATTTCTTCCAATCATGAACATGAGATGTTTTTCCATTTATTTGTATCTGCTTTAATTTCTTTTATCAGTAAAACAGAAGACTTTCACCTCTTTGGCTAAGTTTATTCCTAAGTATTTTGTTCTTTTTGATGTTACTGTCAATGGGATTTTCTTAATTTCCTGTTGAATGTATAGAACTGCAACTGATTTTTGTATGTTGGTTTTGCATCCACCAACCTTGCTGAAATTGTTTATTGATTTTAAGAGTTTTTTTTTTTTTTTTTTGGTGGTGCCTTTAGTGTTTTCTATATATAATGCCACGTCATCTGCAGACAATTTTAGTTTTTCTTTTCAGATTTGGATGCTTTTATTTTTCTTCCCTAATTGCTCTGGCTAGAACTTCCAATACTATGTTGAATAGAAGTGGCAAGAGCAGGCATCCACATCTTGTTTCTGATCTTAGAGGAAAAGGTTCCAGTTTTTCACTGTTGAGTATGATATTAAGCTGTGGGCTTGTCATACAATGGCCATATATGGACTTCATTATATTGAGGTACATTTCTTCTATGGTTAATTTTTTGAGTGCTATATCATAAAAGAATGTTGAATTTTGTCAAATGCTTTTTCTGCATCTATTGACATGGTCATGATTTTTATCCATTCTGTTACAATGTGGCGTATTATATTTATTGATGTGCATATGGTGAACCATGCCTGCACCCCAGGGATAAATCCCATTTAGGATGTATGACCCTTTTAATGTGCTGTTGAATTTGGTTTGCTATTATTTGTTCAGGATTTTGGTATCTATGTTCATCAGAGACATTGACCTATAGTTTTATTGTTAGTGTCCTTGTCTGGCTTTGGCATCACAGTAATGCCAGTCACATAAAACGAAATTAGAAGCATTCCTTCTTCCTCAACTTTTTGGAAGAGTTAGAGAAGGACTGGCATTAATTCTTCTTCAAATATTTGGTAGAATTCACCTGTGAAGCCATCCAGTCCTGGGCTTTTCTTTTTTGGGGGGAGATTTTTAAAAATTATGGATTCACTCTCATTTGCTATTGGTCTGATGATATTTCATATTTCCTTTATGATTCAGTTTTGGAAGGTTTGTGTTTCTATGAATTTATTTATTCTTCTAGATTATTCAATTTGTTGGAAATGAGGGCTCACAGGAATCTCTTATAATCTTATTGTATTTCTGTGGCATCAGTTGTAATGACTCCCCTTTCACTTCTTTGAGTCTTTTTTCTTACTCTAAAGGTTTGTCAATTTTGTTTATCTTTTCAAAAAGCAACGCCCAGCTTTGTTAGTCCTTACTACTGCTTTTTCTAGTCTGTATTTATTTCTGCTCTAATATTTATTATTTCCTTTCTTCTACTAACTTTGAGCTTTGAATGTTGTTTTTCTAATTCCTTAGGATTTAAAGTTAAGTTGTATGAAATTTTTCTTTTTTTTTTTGAGACGGAGTCTCGCACTGTCACTAGGGCTGGAGTGCAGTGGTGTGATCTCGGCTCACTGCACCCTCCGCCTCCCAGGTTCAAGCGATTCTCCTGCCTCAGCCTCCCAAGTAGCTGGGATTACAGGTGACCACCACCACACCCAGCTAATTTTTTGTAGTAGTAGAGACAGGGTTTCACTATGTTGGCCAGGCTGGTCTCAAACTCCTGACCTCATGATTTGTGCGCCTCGGCCTCCCAAAGTGTTGGGCTTACAGGCATGAGCCACTGTGCCTGGCCTTTTTCTTCTTTCTTAATATAGGACATTTTTTGCTATAAATTTTCCTTTTAGTATTGCTTTTGCCACTTGCTATAAGTTTGGTAAGTTGTTTTTTATTTTTATTTGTATCAAAATATTATTTGACTTCCTTTTTTTTTTTTTTTGAGACAGAGTCTCGCACTGTCACCCAGGCTGGAGTGCAGTGGCCAGATCTCGGCTCACTGCAACCTCCGCCTCCTGGGTTCAAGTGAATCTCCTGCCTCAGCCTCCTGAGTAGCTGGGACTAAAGGTGCATGCCACCAAGCACAGATAATTTTTGTATTTTTAGCAGAGATGGGGTTTCACAATGTTGGTCAGGATGGTCTCGATCTCTTGACCTCGTGATCCGCCCGCCTTGGCCTTCCAAAGTAATGGGATTACAGGCGTGAGCCACTGGCACCTGGCCTTGACTTCCCTTTTAATATTTTAATATTAATATTATATATCAATTAATATGACTTCCCTTTTAATATTTATTGACTGTTTAATTTCCACATATTTGTAAATTTTCCTTTTATTGATTTCCAGTTTTATATTATTGTGGTCAGAAAAGATATCTGACATGATTTCAGTCTTCTTAAATTTGTTAAGACTTGTTTTGTAGCCTAACATGTGATTTATCCTGGAGAATGTTCCACCTGTGCTTGAGAAGAATGTGTATTCTGCTGTTGTTGGATAGAATGTTCTGTATGTGTCTGTTACAGCCATTTGGCCCATAGTTTGGTTAAAATCCAGTGTTTCCTCACTGATTTTCTGTCTAGATGATTTATCCATTGTTGAGAGTTGTGTCTTGATGTCTTCTTTTATTATTGTATTGTTATTTTTCTCTTCAGGTATGTTAATATTTGCTTTACATATTTAGGTGCCCTGATACTGGATGCATATATATTTATAATTGTTTTATCTTCCTGACTGACCCTTTTATCATTCTATAATGACCTTGTCTCTTGTGTCAGTTTTTGACTTAAAGTCTATTTTCTAAGATATAAGTGTAGACACTCCTGCTCTCTTTTAACTACTATTTGGATGGAATATCTTTTCTCATTCCCCCGCTTTCACCCTGTATTTGTCCTTAAAGCTGAGTGTCTTATAGGCAGCACATGGTTGGATCCTGTTTTTTATTTAATTCATTCAGCCACTCAATGACTTTTGTTGATGGAATTTAATCCATTTATATTTAAAGTAATTAATAATAGGTAAAGACTTACTATTGTCATTTTGTTCGTAGTTTTTTTCATTCCTTTCTTCTCTTGCTGTCTTCCTTTGTGATTTGATCATTTTTTTGTAGTGCTATATATTTATGTTTTGTGTATCTACTACAGGCATAACTTGGAGATATTGCAGGTTCACTTCCAGACCACTGCAATAAAGTGAATTTTGAAATAAAGAAAGTCACACAATTTTTTGTTTTTCAAGTTAATATAAAAGTAATGTTTGGCCGGGTGCGGTGGCTCACACTTGTAATCCCAGCACTTTGGGAGGCCGAGGCGGGCGGATCACGAGGTCAGGAGATTGTGTCTTGTCCCAATATCGGATGGCTACTCACTGATCAGGGTGATAGTTGAAGGTTGGAGTGACTGGCAATTTCTTAAAATAAGACAATGAAGTTTGTTGCATCTGTTGACTCTTCCTTTCATGAAAGATTTCTCTGTAGCATGCTCTGCTGCTTAATAGCTTTTTATCCACAGTGGAGATTGTTTTCACAATTGGACTCAATCCCCTTAAACTCTGCTGCTACTTTATCAGATAAGTTTAGGGAATATTCTAAAGCCCTTGTTGTTATAATTTCAACACATTCACAGCATCTTCATTAGAAGTAGACTCTAATCTCAAAAACCACTTTCTTTGTTCATCCATAAAAAGCAACTTCTCACGCATTCCAGTTTTATGATGAGATTGCAGCAATTTAGTCAAATCTTCAGGCTCCACTTCCAATTCTAGTTCCCTTGCAATTTTCACCACACCTACAGTGACTTCCTACACTGAAGTCCTGAACCCCTCAAATGATCCATGAGTGCTGGAATCAATCTCTTACAAAGTCCTGTTAATGTTGATATTCTGATCTCCTCCCATGAATCATGAATGTTCTGAATGGCATCTAGAATGGGTGAATCCTTTTTATAAGGTTTCCAATTTACTTTTCCCAGATCTACCACAGAAATAACTATCTATGGCAGCCATAATCTTATAAAATGTATTACTTAAATGATAATATTTGAAAGTCAAAATTAACTCTTGGATCCATGGGCTGCAGAACAGATGCTGTGTTCACAAGCATGAAAACAACATGAATCTCCTGGTTCCTCTGCACCAGAGCTCTTGAGTGATCATGTACACTGTCGATGAGATGTAATTTTAAAAGGAACCTTTTTGTAAGCAGTAGCTCTCCACAGTGGGCTTAAAATATTCAGTAAATCATGCTGTATACAGATACGCTATCATCCACGCTGTGTTGTTGCACTTACAGAGCACAGGCAGAGTAGATTTAGCATAATTCTTAAGGGCCCTACGGTTTTTGGAACGGCAAAGGAACACTGGCTTCAACTTAAAAGTGACCAGATGCATTAACCTCTAATGAGAGTCAGCCTGTCTTTTGACGCTTTTAAAGTGAGGTATTGGCTTGTCTCTAGCTATCAAAGTCCTAGATGGTATCTTCTTGCAACAGAAGGCTGTTTTGTCTACACTGAAAAATCTGTTTTTACTGTAACCACATTCATCAATGACCTTAGCTAGATCTTCTGCAGCTTCCACGACAGCACCTGCTGATTCAGCCTGCATTTTCATGGAGGTGGCTTTTTTCTTTAAACCTCATGAACCAACCTCTACTACCTTCAAGCTTTTTCTCCTGCAGCTTCCTCACCTCTCTCCGCCTTCACAGACTTGAAGAGCATTAGACCCTTCTGCTGGATTAGACTTTGGATTAAGGGAATGTTGTGGCTAGTTTCATCTTCTACCCAGACCACCAAAACTTTACCAGCAATAAGGCCATTTCCCTTTCTTATCACTCATGTGATAGATGGAGTAGCACTTACACTTTCTTTCAAAAACTTTTCCTTTGCATTCACAACTTGCCTGTTTGGTACAACAGGCCTAGTTTTTGGTCTGTCTGGGCTCTTGATGTGCCTTCCTTATGAAGCTTAATCATTTCTAGCTTTTGACGTGGAGTGAGAGACGTGGGAGTCTTCCTTTCGCTTAGCAATTAGAGGTCACCGTAGAGTTAATAGGCCTAATTTTTTCTTTCTTTCGTTTCTGAGACAGGGGCTTGCTCTGTTGCCCAGGCTGCAGTGCAGTGGTGCAATCACAGCTCACTGTAGCCCTGATTTCCCGGGTTCAAGTGATCCTCCCACCTCAGCCTCCCAAGTAGATGGGAACACAGGTGAACACCACTATGCCCAGCTAACTTTTAAAATATTTTGTAGGGATGGGGTCTATGTTCCACAGGCTGGTCTTAAACTCCTGCACTCAAGTGATCTTCCTGCTGTTGGGATTAGAGGTGTAGGCAACTGTAATTGGCCTAATTTCAATATTATTATCTCTTACGGATTTGGGCAGCTCAGTGTGAGGGCATGACATGGAGGAAGGGCTGGTCAGTAGTCAGAACACACACACAATTTATAATTAAATTAGTTATTTTCTATAGGTGTGGTTCATGGGGCGCCAAAATGATTACAATAGTAACATCAAAGATTACTGATAACAGATCACATCAGCTATAACAAGAGTGGGCTCAGTGTGGTGGCTTACACCTGTAATCCAAGCACTCTGGGAAGCCAAGGTGAGGATCTCTTTAGCCCAGGAGTTGAGGCTGCCATTAGCCATGATCATGCCACTGCACTCCACCCTGGGTGTCAGAGCAAGACAATTTCTAGAAAATGATGATGACAACAACAAGAACAACAAAGATATAACAAGAAACACAATGTGAGCACATGATATTGCACAAATGGTGCCAATATAGTTGCTTGATGAAGGGTTGCTACAACCTTAATTTGTACAAAAAAAAACAGTATCTGTGAAGTGCAATAAAATGACGCATAATAAAACAAGGTATGCCTGTGTGTTTTTGCTTTATGATTACCATGTGGCTTACATAAATGATCTCATATATATAATAGTGCATTTTAAGATAACAATATAATTGTATGCAAAAACTGTACAAATTTGCTCCTGCATACTTTGCTACTGATGTTCTAATTTATGTATTTTAATATTACATATCCACCAATTAATTATTGGAGTTATTCTTCATGCTGTTGGCTTTTTCTTTTTTTGAGACAGAGTCTTGCTCTGTCGCCCAGGCTAGAGTGCACTGGCGTGATCTCAGCTCACTGCAACCTCCGCCTCCCATGTTCAAGTGATTCTCCTGCCACAGCCTCCCAAGTAGCTTGGTTTACAGGTACCCCCTACCATGCCCAACTAGTTTTTGTATTTTTAGTAGAGACAAGGTTTCACCATGTTGGCCACACTGGTCTTGAACTCCTGACCTCAGGTGATCCACCTGCCTTGGACTCCCAAAGTGCTGGAATTACAGGTGTGAGCCATGGTGTCCGGCCTAATACTGTTGGCTTTTAACATTTATACCAGAGTTACAGTGATTTATTAACCAGTAGTACAATACAACATTATTTGTTTATATATTCACTAGTGAGTTTTTTACTGTCATGTGCTTTGTGTTATTGTTCCTTTGTTTCATGTTGAAGAACTCCCATTATCAGTTCTTGTAAGGCAGTTCTAGTAATGATTAAACTCCTTTAGCTTTTGTTTACCTGGTAAAATCTTTCTCTCCATTTCTGAGGGATAGCTTTGCTGAATACACTATTCTTGGTTGACAGTTTTTTTTTTTTTTTCTTTCAGCACTTATCTCACTTACCTTTTGTCTTTGATTTCTGACAATTTGATTATAATATGTGTTGGTTTAGACCATTTTGGGTTCATCCTGTTTGGTATTCTTTGACCTTCATGAATCTGAATATCCATTTCCCTCACCAGATTTGGGAAATTTCCACTCATTATTTCTTGAAACAGCTTTCTACTCCTTTTCTACTTCTGGGATGTCCATTCCTTATCTTTGCTTGATTGAGTTCCACAGCTTCACTCCTTTTCATTCTTTTTATTTTGCTCTGCTAACTTGATAACTTCAAATGACCTGTTTTCAAGTTCACTGATTCTTTCTTCTGCTTGATCGATCATCAACTGCTCAGTGAACTCCTGTAGTCAATTTTTCGGTTCAGTTAGTGTATTCTTCAGCACCAGTATTTGTTTCTTTTTTATTGTTTCTGTTTGTTAATATCCTTACTTTGCTCATATATTCTTTTCCTGATTTCATTTAGTTTTCTACCAGTGTTTTCATGTAACTCAGTGAGCTTCTTTAAGAAGATTAATTTAAATTATTTGTAGGTAATTAATACATCCACCTTTTTTTTTAATTGGTTACTAAAGAATTATTTTCTTCCTTAGATTGTGTCAGGTTTTCTTGATTTTCCATGTTGCTTGTATGGCTGCATTGTTGTCTGTGCCTTTGAAGAAACAGTACTTTTTCCAGTCTCACAGAGTACTGTTTGCTGTAGGGGGTACCCACCCATTTCCCTTTATTCCTAGCTGTCACAGGCATCCAGGCTCCACCAGTCCTTTAGTACGCGGCATGAATTGAGACGGAAACCAGCTCTTTGGGTACCACACTGAAAGTTTAGGGACGAGGCTCACTTCATTTCCCTCCTAAAGGGAAAGCCTCTGTTCTGAGCCTTTTCCCAATCTTGTAGAACAGTGCCATCTGTAGGAGGCCACTCACCCTCCTTTTGTTCTCAGTTGTTCCAGGCATCTGGGCTCTATCAGTTTTTCAGCACTGGATATGAGGTGAGGCAGAAATTGGCAGGGGTGCACTGAAATGCCAGGAGGCCAGATGGCCAAGTGCAAGCTCCATTCTTTCCTTTCCCAATGTGGGAGAAGTCACGGGTGGTCCTCTTTGCTCTGAACTAAGCTAGTTTGGGGGAGAAGCTGATGTGGGCAAAGTGAATTTGCTCTCCTTACCTATCATGGTTTCTCAGTTATGTATGTGGCTGGGGTGCTACAACTTATTAACTGGATTCTGCATTTCTTATAAAGGTATTTTAGTACAAGTATTGTTATTTATTTATTTTGAAACAGAGTCTTGCTCTGTTGCCCAGGCTGGAGTGCAATGGCATGATCTTGGCTCACTGCAACCTCCACCTCCCGGGTTCAAGCAATTCTCCTGCCTCAGCCTCCCAAGTAGCTGGGATTACAGGTATGCACCACCACGCACGGCTAATTTTTGTACTTTTAGTAGAGATGGGGTTTCACCATGTTGGCTAGGCCGGTCTTGAATTCCTGACCTCATGATCCACAAGCAATTCTCCTGCCTCAGCCTCCCAGGTAGCTGGGACTACAGGCATGCACCACCATGCCTGGCTAATTTTTGTACTTTTAGTAGAGATGGGGTTTCACCATGTTGGCCAGGCTGGTCTTGAACTCCTGACCCCATAATCCACCCGCCTCGGCCTCCCTAAGTGCTGGGATTACAGGTGTGAGCCACCACACCTGGCCCAAGTATTGTTATCTTGATGTTTCTATGGGAGAGCAAAGGCTAGGACTTCCTACTCTGTCATCTTGCCCTCATGACAGGATTTTTGAGTATGTGAAAAAATACATGATATAATCAATGGAAAAAGGTATAAAACCATACACAGACTGTTATCCCAATTTTGTAGAAGGATGCATCACATTGTACCCAGTGATCATATCTGGTGGGCTTTTTCATTTGTAATTTTCAAATTTTCTATTATTATTATTTTTTTGAGACGGAGTCTCGCTCTGTCACCCAGGCTGGAGTGCAGTGGCGTGATCTCGGCTTACTGCAAGCTCCGCCTCCCGGGTTCATCCTCCTGCCTCAGCTTCCCGACTAGCTGGGACTACAGGCGCCCGCCACCACGTCTGGCTAATTTTTTGTGTTTTTAGTAGAGACAGGGTTTCACCGTGTTAGCTAGGATGGTCTCGATCTCCTGACCTCATGATCTGCCCACCTCAGCCTCCCAAAGTGCTGGGATTACAGGTGTGAGCCACTGTGCCCGGCCTCAAATTTTCTATTATTACAAGCACATATTACTTAAGAATTCAGAAAAGCATGTCAAATTTGCTTTATATAGCCTTTAAGTTCATAAGAAATTTACTTAAAAATCATTAAAAAAATTAACAAACTGCGACTGGGCGCAGTGGCTCACGCCTGTAATCCCAACACTTTGGGAGGCCGAGGCAGGTGGATCATGGGATCAGGAGATCGAGACCATCCTGGCTAACAAAGTGAAACCCCGTCTCTACTAAAAATACAAAAAATTAGCCAGGCGTGGTGGCGGGTGCCTGTAGTCCCAGCTACTCGGGAGGCTGAGGCAGGAGAATGATGTGAACCTGGGAGGTGGAGGTTGCAGTGAGCTGAGATCATGCCACTGCACTCCTGCCTGGGTGACAGAGCGAGTCTCCGTCTCAAAAAACAAAACAAAACAAAACAAAAACAAACTGCATCACAGTAAAACTTAACAAGTTAATGTAAAGATACTCTCTGGAATAGTTCCAGCTATACAATAATTTAAAATGTTCTAGCAATGTTAGAAATATGCCATTCAAAGGAAACTGAACAAAAATTCTAATTGCAGCAACGAAATGGTAATAATCCCTTTACAGTATGGTACACAATACATGCACAAACTTTCCCTACATATGTAATGAGAGATATACTTTTAAAGCCAGAAGATTTGTGGGATTATCGAATTCATTCCTCTCCTGTTGTAGATGAAGAAACTGAAGTGACCTGTTTCAGACTACAACACTAAAGTACAGCAAGGAAAGAATCGAGGTTTTAACTTCCACTAAGTGATGTTTCTTATAATTAAACCAGGTGTTTGAATATAATGGTTTTACTCAAGTGATAGGAAAAATTATAACTCACGTATTTTAGCGCAGTATAGGATGAACATTTGCAAAAAACGCTTTTAGGTACTTATTTTTCAATTCAAAATGAAACTGTATTAAGTGATATGGAAAACAATAATTAAGTTTAAAAGTTAGAAAAACAAAAAAAAAATGACAACTCAAGGGCAGCTTTCAAATATATGGTGTTGAAATTAGATTATAGACGACATGCTAAAGCCAAGGAAACTGCATATAGCCTCCAGGTGGCTCATTATTGTTTCATATAGTAAAGAGACTGAAAAGAACATCTAGGCAGCAATACTGCAACAGAACCTACTGGGCTGTGGTAATAAATAGATATCTCATTTTGAGGCCAGGAGACTATACCAGTAATAAATAAGGGAATTGTGCTACATAATCCTTTTAACTAAGGTGAACTCAGTAACCTGAGTTTATTTACTCACTCATTTATTTATTGTTGAATATCAAGTGAATTAAAGAAATCAACAGGGTTATTGCCTGCAGAATGTCCACAAATAACACTTGCTTAAAAGACATGTAACAAAAAATACTGGAAAAATATTACAGTTGGCTAGAAAGTTTGTTTCATCTTAATTCTTCAAATTAATGTACTTTGATTCCTATGGTAATATTGATAGGATATAACCTATTTACTAGTCCCTATGTAAATCCTAAAATGTGTTGTGAAATATCACAAAGTCATAAACAGTGCTTGATAATCTTTCTAAAGCATGCAAAAGGCCATATACGATCATCAAAAGAGAATGAATTTCTTCTACTTAATTTTGTCCTTCTTTAACAGTATTTTTAAAAGTAATGAGTTCCAGATCTAGAGCTAAAGCACATCCTTAAGCACTTACAACTTAGAAACAGCATACAGACTGCTCTCCTACTTTTTGCTTCTTTAATTACTAAAATATATTGTGTGCCAATGACATGAAAAGTTATGGTGGTTAAGTTCTAAATATCTGTGGGCTTATTAGATTCTTGGAGTAGAAGTAAAGGTTTTAAAAATAAACTTGGTTTTAAAAATCAGATGATACCAAGGAATTACTGATAACTCTGTTATTGATGATATTGTGGTTATACATAGAAATGTCCATAATTTTCAGACCTGCATACTTTAGTAAGGTAAAATGGCAATGATATCTGGGAATTGCTTTAAAATACTTCAGTGAAGAAGAAAGCGGCTGGGTGCTGGTGGCTCACACCTGTAATCTCAGCACTTGGGGAGGCCGAGGCGGGCGGACCATGAGGTCAGGAGATCGAGAACAACCTGGCTAACACGGTAAAACCCCCTCTCTACTAAAAATACAAAAAATTACCCGGGCGTGGTGGCGGGCGCCTGTAGTCCCAGTCACTCGGGAGGCTGAGGCAGGAGAATGGCGTGAACCCAGGAGGCAGAGCTTGCAGTGAGCTGAGATTGTGCCACTGCACTCCAGGCTGGGGGACAGAGTGAAACTCCGTGACACAAAAAAAAAAAAAAAAAAAAAAAGCAAGCAAGCAAATGTGGTAAAATCTTCAAATTACTGAATCTGGGTGATGGTATTAATGGGGGTTCATGTGTCTAGTTTTTGTGTGTGTTAAAAATTTCACAAGAAAAATTAGAAAACAAGGCAGTCACTTCTCTAATTGTGTAACCCTAATAATTTCACTTAATTACTCTGTGCTTCAGTTTCACCATCTGTAAAATAGAAATAATAAAGAAGCCTAACTCCTAGAGTTGCTGAATACTGCCGTTAACATAGGAAAGCTAGTTTAGTATTTTAGGGGATGTCAAGAAAACATCCACTCTGCCCTCGGAAGCATGGCACTATGAATGGGCATTACCCAGCCCTGTGACCCTGATGGTGACTTCTGTGGTCTATGTGTGGATTCCAACAGGACATCGGTATGAAGGTGGTTGGCTTGAGAAGGTGGCGTTAAGATCAAAGACTCTTGCCTCACGTGACTATGTTTCTTCTTTTCCTTGAACAAAAATTGTCCTTTTGAGGTTTTGAAAAGTAGGATTCATTTTTGAAGTTACCAGCAACAGCTGAATAACAGACCAGATTAAAAGGTAGCCCAACTCTGGCCCTTATTTCTTCCCTTTTTTTGTTCAACTTAAGGAGTATATGTGATGAGCATCTGTATGGAAAGACATATTTACCTTGGTCTAGTACCACAGGTGATTAGACCATTGATTTGGATGCAAGGGGAGGGAAAAATCAGCATAGGGAGTACCACTGGCTTCTTCCTTTCTGCTCAGTCCTACCACAAACGGACTTCATATGAGTCCATAGCTCATATGAAGGTTAGACCTAGGCAAATTTCAGGGAGTAATGAGTTTATACGAAGCAGAAAAGTGAAAGAGAAAAAAGAAGAAAAATGAAAATTTCAGGTTACCATAGTAAGGAAGACCAGGAAGTTTCTGGGGGCAATTAAACAGACTAACCCAAATTTATATAACACGATATGAACAGAACACTGCTGTACAAGTGCTTGGTGGTAAATGAGTTAAACACCATAAGTTAGTTATGTTTTCAGATAATAAACTGTATCCAAATCCTAGCTATTTTTTTTGAGTACAAATCATACACACACACACACACAAACACACGCACAAGTAACAATAACCAAAAAGGGGAAAAATATTTGATGTATTTAGAGAATAGCAATTAGAAGGGCATTGTAATGTTAGAACATCATATCTAACTCTTTGTACTTTATTCCACTTCTAGAAAACCTCCAAATAAAAATAAATACAGACCAGGCACAGTGGCTGACGCCTGTAATCCCAGCACTTTGCGAGGCTGAGGCAGGCAGATTGCCTGAGCTCAGGAGTTCGAGACTACCCTGGGCAACATGGCGAAACCCCGTCTTTACTAAAAACACAAAAATTAGTCAGGCCTGGTGGCGCGTGCCTGTAGTCTCAGCTACTTGGGAGACTGAGGCAGGAGAATTGGCTTGAAGCTGGGAGGTGGAGGTTGAAGTGAGCCAATATTGTGCCACTGTGTTCCACACTGGGCGACAGAGCTAGACTCCATCTCCAATAAAGTAATAAAACAAAAAACAAAATAAACAGAATCATACTACTCATCACTTCTGTTGCTCACGCCCTGGTCTAAGCCACCATTACTTCTTGCCTGGATTACTGCAACAATTTCCTAACTCTGCTCATTGCTTCCACCCTTGCCCTACTACAAGCTATTCCCAACACAGTAGCCAGACTGATCCTTTTGAAATGTCAGATCATATCACTGTCTTTGCTCAAAACTCTCTGATGACACCCCATCTAAGAGTAAAAGTCAAAGTCCTTACAAGAGCCTCACAAATGCCTACAGATTTCCATATCACCTTCTTCCTTACCTGGCTGACTTCGACATTTCATTGCTTTCCATGCTGTGTCTTTTTCTTTTTTCACCCTTCATAAGCATTTATTACTAGGTAGAGTGTAAAACAATAAAGCTTCTAAATGGTGACATAAGAGAATATCTTTTTGACTTTGCAGGCTTTTTTGTAACAAAGTTTTTGTTTCAGTAGAACACAAAAATCTCTACCAATAAAGGAACAAAATGATAAATTGGAATTTTTTAAAATTAAGAACTTCTGAATATTAAAAAATGCTTGAGGCCGGGCGTGGTGGTGGCTCACACCTGTAATCCTAGCACTTTGGGAAGCCAAGGCAGGTGGACCACAAGGTCAGGAGTTCGAGACCAGTCTGGTCAACATAGTGAAACCCCATCTCTACTAAAAATACAAATATTAGCTGGGTGTGGCGGCACATCCCTGTAGTCCCAGCTACTTGGGAGGCTGAAGCAGGAGAATTGCTTGAACCTGGGAAGCCGAGGTTGCAGTGAGCCGAGACCATACCACTGCACTCCAGCCTGGGTGACAGACTCCATCTCAAAAAAAAAAAAAATAAAAAAAGCTTAATACAATGAAAGGGAGAATTTGGTAATAACTACAACTATCAAAGGACTCATTTAGGACATACAGAAAGTTATTGGAGAAATACAAATTAAAAAATATAATATACTTGAATTAAAAACACTGACACTTGCTAACACGTTAGTAAGACTGTAGAAAAACTGGAACTCATATATATTACTGATGAGAGTATCAAATGGACAACCCATTTTGAAAAGCTTTTTGGTTATTTCTACTAAAGCTGAGCATATGTATACGGTATGATCCAGAAATTTCATTCCTACGTATAAGCCCAATATCAATGCCTACATTAATGCACTAAAAAGAAGTGCACAAATATGTATGTAGATAGAAATGATCATTAAATACAAAAACTGGAAAAAATTCAAATGTCCATCAGCAATAGAATAGATAAATTACAGTCTATTCATCAATAAAAATTAATGAACAACTATTATGGTGAGGTCTCAGATATACAACATTGAGCAAAAGAGGTCAGATTCTAAAGATAACATACTGTATAATCTTGCTTATATGAAGTACAAAAAGAGGTAAAAGTTACCCACAGTGTTAGAAGTCAGGATAATGGTTACTTTTGAGGAAAAGGAGTGGTAACTGGTAGGGGGCACAAAGGGAACTTCTAGGTCTCTAGTAATGTTCTCTTTCTTTTTAAAAAATTAAAATAACTTTTATTTTAGAATTGGGGGGGTACATGTACAGGTTTGTTACAAAGGTATATTGTGTAATGCTGACGTCTGAGGTAATAATGAATCCATCACCCAGGTAGTGAGCACAGTATCCAGCTCTTACCCTGCTGCCTCCCTCTCCACTCTTGTATTCCCCAGTGTCTATTGTTTCTATTTTTATAACTCTCTGTACTCAATGTTTAGCTCCCACTTGTAAGTGATAATATGCGGTATTTGGTTTTCTGTTTCTGTTTTAGCTTACGATAATGGTTTTCACCATGCTGTCTCTAAAACATGCCAGTCGTACTTGCACTACAGAGCTACTCCACTTACTCCTACTTCTGTCTGGAATCACTTGCCCCAAATAGACACCTGGCTTGCTCCCTCCCTACCTTCAAATACCACTTCAGCAGTTGAGACCCTCCTTAACTTCCCTATTTTAAATAGCAACACTCCTAAGTCCACTATTCCCATCTCCCTTCATTGCTTTATATTTCTTCGTAGCATATACTACCAACAGAGATCTTATAATTTCACTTAATGTATTTTCTGTCTTCTTTTCCATAAGAAAAAGCTCTGTGATGGCAGGGCCTTTTGATTATTGCTATATCTCCAAATACTAAAACAGGGTCTGGCATTCAAAAATATTTGTTGAATAGTATATTTACCTTAGTTTATAAAAAAAATTAAAGTCTATTTAGCTACATCTCACACACCACAAATTTAGGGGGCAGACCAGTTTTCAGTTACATTATACATTAGGAATCCCTCTGAAACAACATATTTTCCCAGAAAACTAAAAATCCCATTCTCAGTTATTTCTTTGACGTAGTAAATAGAACCAGTGGAAAACCGCAAAATGCGGCTACCTTTTATTAGAGTTAATATAGCTAAGTCTAATTAGCTGTGGAAACAGAAAATAGAAACATACAACTTAGGTATGTATGTTAAGGCTGGGCGTGGTGACTCAGGTCTGTAATCCCAGCACTTTGGGGGGTCAAGGCAGGTGGATCATGAGGTCGGGAGATTGAGACCATCCTGGCCAATATGGTGAAACCCAGTCTACTAAAAATACAAAAATTAGCTGGGCGTGGTGGCGCATGCCTGTAATCCCAGCTACTTTGGAGGCTAAGGCAGGAGAATTGTTTCCACCTGGGAGTCAGAGGTGGCAGTGAGCCGAGATCATGCCACTGCACTCCAGCCTGGTGACAGAGTGAGACTCCGTGTCAGAAAAAATGTTTATTAAAATTCCACTGAAATGAGATATCTTGTTTTCTATACTGCACAAGAATTTCCTTATGAATTAAACAACCATCACAATTTTTTATTGTCTTATTATTCTTCTCAGACTCCTGTTGGGACTGTTTAGCACAATTGTGACCCAATGCTTGAGATTTCAGGCCTGATGACCTTGTTCTCTCTTCTGTGGGTCAGAATTGGGGAACTTCATCTATGGTAGTAAACTTTGGTCAGTTTCTTTTCTTTCCAGAGGATCCAAAATTATTTCTTTGATTTAATACATAGGAACAACAGAAAAATGCAAAATGCAGCCACCTTAGAGTTATTACAGCTAAGAAGAATTAGCTATGGAAACATAAAGGAATATGGTTCTTTAAAAAGATGCTCTTAAAAACATTAAAATCTTTTCCAATTCCATAAGAGAGATCATGACATATACCTTTTTTCCTTTTTTAAATTAATAAAAGCTAAAATAATCCACCATCATTGCATGAAATTTTCTCAGGCTGGTTCTATTCTTCTTAGTCCACTTTCAGTATCATGTTTTAACATCCACATTATACTCTTTTAGTAACATTATTTCCTTTCCTCACAAATGCTAATGAACGGTCATAGCCAAATCAAATGAACACAAATAGTTTAGAGATGTGTTGTCCAGTTCAGTTTTCTTCTATGGATGGAAGTGTTCTATTCTATGTTGTACAATATAGTAATCACTAGCCACATGTGACTATTGAGCGCTTGAAATGTGGCTAGTGGAACTAATGGGATCTTTAATTTTATTTATTTAAAATTTAAATAGCTATCTGTAGCTATTGGCTGCCATATTTGATAGTACAACATTAGAACCCAGAAATAAATAACCGGCCTACAACAGTATTCCTTATCAGCTTTATTAGGACCCGTTAACCAGAAGTTATTTCCCAGAACTTACAATTCCATCTAAGAATTACCATCCCCTAATCTAAGAATAACTACCATCCCCAAATCCCAAAGGTTACACACAAAAGGTGTATTTAAATAAAACGAACACTTACGGTTGTTATTTAACATGCTATTTGTTTTTTATTTTTTATTTTTTTAACATGCTATTAAAAGATAATTTTAACAGTAATAAGGACAAGAAAATTGAGCGAGAAAGAAATGATGAAAAAATATTGTTTTTTCCTTTTCTCTTACTACCCACCTCCAACTGGTGAGTACTCTGGGCTATACTTCCAAAATCCATCCACTTTTTTTCATCTCTCCTGCCTCCATCATAGTTCAAGCAACCATCATCTCTTGCTTAGATTACAATAAAAGCTTCCCAACTTGTCTCCCTACTTCCTCTCTTGGTCCCTGAGTCGCTCATAAAATGGCCAGGGTGATTGCCTTAAAATGCAAATGATATTACATTATTCTTGTCCTTAGAAGTTTTTTCAGTGACTTCTATCCTTGGAATATATTCCGAACTTCATTAAATAATCCTACCCAATTCTTCCTTCTTCAACTTCTCGGAACTCATCATGGCATCAGTTTCATCCTCACTTGCCACAGCCCTGTCACACTTTCTTTTCTACTGCTCGAACACACCAAAATTTTGTCTGGCTCAAGACCTGAGCGCTTACTGTTTCTTGTGTGTGGAATGCTATTTGCTCAGGTCTTCAGATGGGTAACGCTTGTCATTCAGGCTGCAGCTCAAATATCCTTCTCAAAAGAGGTCTTCCCTGACACTTTACCTAATGTTGCCACCTAGTGACTATTACATCCTTCTGTTTTCAGATTTTATTTTCACAATCTGAAATAATCTTTCTTTCTTTTGTCTACCTGTTTCTGTCTGTCTTCCTCCTCTAGAATGACTCCGTGAGAACAAGAAGCATGTCTTCCCTGCTTGGCACATAGTACGCTCTCAATAATTGGAGGAAAAAACCCTAGATTTTCTATAACTATCATTTTAGCTCCTAAATAAATTGGTCAAGTTTGGTGAACTCTCCCAAGGCTGCCTCAGAACTAACAAATTAAAATAGAGATATTTAATCACTCCACTCAAAAGCTGCTTAACACCCTCATTTAACACAGTCAAAAAATTTTATCTTTTTTTTCCTTAAGTTTTACACTCTATTCCATCTATCAGTTGCCAATACAGCTGTGGAATAAAAAGTCCTAAAACCTCTCATAGCAGCCTGCCAGGAGGTTAGTTTCTTTAGCTTTCCTTCTCAATAATTTTGAGGCTATCCTTAAGGAACCTCTTCGTCAGTTTTTAGGTAAGGAGTCTGTTGGGAATGCAGTGTCACAGGAAACTAATTCTTGAACAGGGCAGATTGGTCACAGGCCCAGTATATTTTAATATATTTATTCTGTAAATGGGCTTTTTAAAGTAAATAATGATAACAAAGAAAGCTCTCAGAGATGAAACATTGTTATACATATTTATTATACTACCACAGGAGAAATATTTCAAGGAAAGTAAGGCTAAAAACTATTGGAGATAATACCTTCAAGGCATTTTCTACCATCTTAGGTAGTAATCTGAAATGTCCAGGGAATTTTTAACCCATTTTAAAATGCATTTTTAGGCAGGGTGCAGGGGATCACACCTGTACTCCCAGCACCTTGGGAGGCAGAAGTGGGAGAATCATATGAGGCCAGGTATTAGAGACCAGCCTGGGCAACACAGTGAGATCCTGTCTTTATGCAAAATTAAAAAAAATATATCAGCCAGGCATGGTGGTGCATGCCTGTAGTCCTAGCTACTAGGAAGGCTGGGGTGGGAGGATCATTTCAGCCCAGGAATTTGAGGCTGCAGTGAGCTATGATCATGATTGCTCATCCTGAGTCACAGGGCAAGACTCTGTCTCCAAATATTTTTAAATATTTTTATTATTGTTTCTTGGTAGGAAACAATACAAAGGTAAGATTCTCCTTCACTGTGCCTGCCAAATCAACAAGACCCAAATCTAAGTATTATTAATAGATCCTTTTTTACTTACAGGGCATATAAGCAGACAGGGTCATGAAATGGTCAATCTACATACAAGCAGTTAGAGCTGTACACAGAATCTTAAAAAGAAAATCAATCTTATACAAAATTTCTCTGGTCTGTTATAATATGCATTCTTTTTTTTTTTATTTTTTTGAGACGGAGTCTGGCTCTGTCACCCAGGATGGAGTGCAGTAGCACAATCTCTACTCACTGCAACCTCTGCCTCCTGAGTTCAAGCGATTCTACTGCCTCAGCCTCCCGAGTAGCTGGGATTACAGGCATGCACTGCCACACCCGGCTAATTTTTGTATTTTTAAAAGAGATGGGGTTCTGCCATATTGACCAGGCTGGTCTCGAACTCCTGACCTCAAGTGATCCACCCACCTCGGCCTCCCAGAAAGTGCTGGCATTACAGGTGTGAGTCACCACCCAGGCCAACAATATGAATTCTTAACAACAACAAAAAAGTACTGCCCCTAACAGCATTTCACCCAAGAAAAGCTTATGTAAAACATTTATACAGCCCATAAAAGCATAAACCAGATGAAGACAATGTGCCTATGGCTACTGTTCAGGTATTTTTAGTGACTGAGTCTATTACCTATTATCATAAATCTTACCATGGACTCTCATTTTTCCTAAGGAGTCTGAAATACAGCATTTCAATAGGCAGTACTCAACTTGACAACTGGACTAAATGCTAAAAATGCATTTATATCTATTTGTTGTTTTGCACTTCTAGGTACAATTTCTTATAGAACGACTGCAGAAGAAATTCAGCCTATGTGACCTAAAATACAGTTGAATGAGTACTTACTGCCTTTCTGTTCTTACTATTCATGAAGAAGACAGGTATCCTAGTGCCCTGTAGAGAAGGAATTTCTGAAACGTGAAGGACTGTGTGTTACCCTCAGAGAGGCACTTATGCACCTTCTTTATCCTTATTAGTTGTTCCTAAAACCTAAGATACAGGTATGGCAACTATAATCACTATGAGAATACATGTACATATATAACCCGGGAACCAAGCAAAACAAAATGCCAGTTGTCCTCTCTGAAGATCAGCACCCTTGAAAAATTCCCACAATTCAAGTTTATACTTTTAGTTATTTTCCTGAGGGACATGAAAATAACTGGAACAAAACAAAATAACAGTCTGAATTGTATGAACTGTATAAAGGAATTCAGCACAAAGCCTGGAAGCAGAATGCTTATGATCTGGTATGATTCACACCCCCTCTTTTCTACTTATAGAATGGCAGAAATCATAAAGCAAAACCATTGTAAATTTAACTCAGAAATGTAAAGAGCAATGTCAAATGTCCCAAGTCTATAGTTTAAGTGATTACAGGAAGAAATAATAGGCTTTACCAGTCACTGATAAACAACGTGGTTTAAAACATTTTCAGATTTGTTAAAATTTAAAGGAAACTAGTCTTATTTACGGATTTAATATTCATATTAACTTTTCCAATATCACAGAGTATCTCAAAACGCTTTCAATAATAAAGATGAGATTAACTTATTTCCAAAAACCCTTTGATGTATCATTAGTACAAACAACATGCAATTACACAACCCTTTAATTTGAGACATATAGAATGAATATGCTACCAAAGCAGCATGACATACAACACCATGGTAATAGTAGATGACAAGCAAACTTTAAAATTAGGGATGATGGGTGTGATGTTTTTGCATAGAAGTGATAGCTGACCCAGAAGGGCAGGCATGGGTGGCCTTATAGAGAAGCAGACTGGGATGCTAATAAAAATTGTAGGGGTAAGGAAGACAAGGACAGGAGAATTAAGCTAAAAAGCAAAGATGTGAAATATCTCCGTTTTGCCTGTATGTTATCCACCCATCCAACCAACCAGTTATTAAAATACTTAAAAGGAACTAGACACTTCTCAAGTCTTCTTTTTACTTGGGTCAAAGGCACATACAGTGTTTGGATGGTTGCATAAAAGTGCAATTTGATCTCGGTACAGAAAAATCTAATTGGTACTCACTCATTGAATTCACCCTCAACCTTGGTCTCATTAGTAAGTGCTCACTGACTGAAACTTTGCAACTTTTGGGTCAGTTGGTCCTCTAGCCATACATTCAACTCTGAGAAAGTCTCTAACCTAATCAAGACCTGTTTTTAGGTTCAATGGCCTCTCCTGCCAGATAAAACAAAAGTAAGGAAATGGAATGTCTTGCGAAAAGCTGGGGAAACACACAGGCAACTGGAATAATGGAGCCATATCCCGATACAACTTGGAGCTATATACTTATCTCTTGACTTCTGGATTAAGACACAGATTAATGGCGCATATATATATAGATATAGATATAGATATAAAACCTTATAGCTACATATATCTCCTAGCATTAAACCAGGGACTGCTCTCAACCTTGTTCAACATAATGTTCAGTATTATCTACTGCGAAAGTACACGCCTTTGGATAAAAACAACGCCGTACAGCAATGTGCAAATCACTTGATCCTAGGAAGGGTCAGGTTCCTTTCTATAAAACAGGGATATTAATCATTGCCCTGCCTCACAGTGTCACTGAGAGGCTCAAATAACACAGTGAATGTGAAACTGCTGAAGTATTTTTACTATGTAAGGTGCTACTTTTGGGAACTTCTAAACTTTTTTCTAAGAAGAGTCTTACTGTAAGGTTCTTTAGAATATCCATATACAGAAGATCTAAATTAATAGGGTTTTGGAGGTGGCGATGGAGAAAAATGACTGGGAGCGATACTGGGTCAGAATATAAGGTTCCAGAATTACAGTGAAATCCTGATGCAAAACCAGAACAGTTATGTGCTTACCCTTTGCCGACCCTGGCCAACTCCCTCGCTGCCTGCCCCCCTTCTCCGCACGACTGTTACTTTTAGGTGACCTACTAGGGACAAGTTGAGTGTGGTGGTGTATGGGGAGGGACTTTCAGCCCTGAAGATCAACTTCTTCCCCAATCCCTTTAACAAACACTCCTCCTTCTCTTCGGGCCTTGTTCAGTTAGCCGAAACTATTTCTGGTAAGAAAATGGCTGTTACAAAATTTCTTTTAGGCAGCGTCCTATGAGTACCTACTCCTTCCCTCACCATGAACTATTTCTAACAGATTCAGAGTCTGCAAATCGTGTTATGTGTATGTTTTGTTTCTTCCAAGGCTCACCCACAGGCCTCACCCTCCCATCTATAAAAAGAAAAATGACAGCGCCTGTCAGCTCCATCCCACGGCCACCGAGAGGATGAATGAGTGCCTGGAAGGCGCCAGAAGCGGTGTCTGTTAAAGACCCCGTCCGCCACAGTTTATAAAGTATCATGATGAGTCCCGTTATGCCTTTCCGCTCAAGGAAACCGCCGGGTTAGAACCAACACTCTCCGTCACTGAGGAAGGCAACGCTGAAGTTGGCCGGGCGCGTATTACGCACAGAATCTGTGTCGGAGTGCGGGGAAGGAGCGACCCCCCGTTACCGGGCGGGGCGGGGCTCGCGGCAAGCCTACCTGTTGTTCCGGATGCTGACCAGCACGCAAAGCACCAGCTCCAAGTAGGTGCGCAGCACTTCCAGCCAACGAGCTGAGAGCTGCAGGGCCTCGACTTCCTCCCCTCCAGTCCCGGTGTCCGCGCCACCTCCGTCGCCTGGGCCACCGCCGCTCAGGTAGTTCTCGGCGGCGAATTCAACACGCAGCTCTCGCACGAACCAGCCGCACTTGCGCATGAGGAATTCCAGCCGAGGCTGCTCCGCGGGCGAGACGCGGAGGCAGATGCGGAGCTGGGGCCAGAGGGCCGGATAGAAGAGGCACTCACGCCAGTGCGAGCAGGAGGCCGAGGCCCGCAGCCGATCGGGCGCCGGCAGAAAAGAGAAGATGTGTACGATCAGCTCGCTAGGCAGCGACGCAGCGCCCGCCGCCTGCCCGCACAGAGCCATCCGGCCCCGCCGCCGGCTGCCGGCTCCCGGCCGCCCCCGCAGTACCCGGAGCAGCCCCCGCAGCCGTCGCAGCTGCTGCAGCCGCAGCCGCCGCCACCGCGCCACCCGGGCGGCCCTGGCTCGGGTTCGAGCTCCCGGCGGTCGGGGCTGCGGCACTGACAAGAACAACAACATCAATGACAAGGAAGAAGGGGGCGGAACCGTCGTGGGTCTCGGCGGAACCAAGTAGAGCACAAGTTGTGGAGAGGGGGAAAGGCCTCTGCGGGCGTGGCCTGCCGGGAGCCAGCCTCTGTCCTCTCAAACTCTACTCACGTGCGTCCGAGGCCGGCACACTGAGTAACTGCACTGCCTTCGCTCGTAAAGTTCAGCGGCCTGGAAGCCTGAAGGCATACGGTGAGGAAAAGGCAGCCCTCCCTGCGCCGGTCGGCGGAGACAGAGAAGTGGTAGGAGCTGAGTTTGACGTCGCCGCTGGTGGGAGGAGTCCGGCGCGCACCGGCGCGACTTCCGGAAGAGGGGAGCGCCGGATTGCCTGTAGGGACGGGAGACGCGGCACGTGATCTCTGACGCACGCAGGCCGCGGGGCGGGGCGGGGCGGGGCGGGGCGGGCGGGGCGGGGCGGGGCGGGGCGGGGCGGGCGGGGCGGGGCGGGCGGGGCGGGGCGGGGCGGGGCGGGGCGGGGCGGGGCGGGACTGGAACCCGCGCTTGGCGCTTCTTACGCTTTACGGTGGCCGCTGCGCCCCGTCACATCTGTAAGTCGGATAATTTTGGCGCTCGGTTGATGGAGGTGGCGGTACTCTGGCTTAGTGCGAGAGGTCGTCAAGCTTCTTTGTAAAACTTTTCTCAGTTTGGGCTGAGGACCCTGAGCCAAAGTGGCGGCATGCAGGGTATTTCTCAGCCATCCCGATACCTGCCCAGAGTAGGGTTAAGAATTCCTCAGATTGCGCCGCTGAGAGGGAGCAGGCGGACAGGCGGGCCAACCCCGGCGGGCTGTGCCGGGAGGGGTGGCGTGGGGCGTGGCGGAGGCCGCGAGTGGACCTGCCTCCTCAGTCCAACCACGCAGGTGGACTTCCGCGCACTCGCTGGTGTGTGGGGAAGCAGTGAGGACAGCGTCACTCTTTGGATTCAGAGGGAGAGAAAAAAATTGGCAAGTGGGTCTGAGATCCGCAGGTTGTTACCAGCCTCTTCTCCAGAGCTTGAGGAAGGGTCTCTGTTCCCAGTGCTGAGATTTAAGGCTCTCGTTGAAAAGTTCACAGTAATGCAGAGCTTTGATTTTTTTTTCCTTTCTTCTTTTTTTGCCTGGTACCCCTAACTTAGATTTTCTAAACCATGTCCCTAACTTCACCACAGCCTACTGCTGGTTGCAAAGAGTGGTGAAGTCAGAAAAGATTAAGTGACTTTACGTAATAATCGAGGGTTGCTTTAGGGAGGCTGCCTCTTTATGTAATAATTGAGGGTTACTTTAGGGAGGCTCTGCCTCGTTCTTTTGTGGTAAACACCAAGACTTTTTTTGTGTGTGTGTGATTTTAAGGAGCAGAGAATTTAATAGGCAAGAAAGAAGGAAGAAGGCTGAAGGAAGACGCTCCCCCCTACAGAGACAGAGGGAGGGGGCTCCCAAGCCGAAAGAGGAGACCCCCATTCTTGATGTTCTTAACCCTTTGAGGGCAAAGCTCTCCGTTCATGTTTCTTAATGCCTTGCATATACCAGGTTGCCAACAACATGGTGTGGTTTATCAATTGTGATAGGTTAGTTATCCGAGCCCCTGTTTGCAAGAGTTTTAGGTAATTATACCTTATTAATTTTAATGAACTCTTAGAGGGCGACCCCAGCCGTGGGTTCGGCAGGATGAAATACTACCCATTTACCAGTTTACAGACATTTAGGTCGTTTCCAGTTATGAATACTGCTGTGAACATTCATGTGCAAGTCTTTGTGTGGACGTATGTTTTAATTTGTCTTGGGTAGATACCTAGGAATGAAAGTGATGGATCGTAGGGTAGTTTTATGTATAACTTTTTGAGAAACTGGGAAACTTTTTCCAAAGTGGCTGCATCATTTTTCATTCCCACCAGCAATGTATGAGGGTTTCCAATTCTCTGACTTTTTTTTTTTAATATTCTAGAAATGCACTGTAATTTGAGATTGATACTTTTTTCTTAGCATTTTGCTAGCAATAAGCTACCTTCTTGGATATCATTAATAATTAGTCTTTAATTATTAGGAATGGTTCCTGAGTAAAATAAAAATATGTCAGTCTGCCATAAATGAAATTCATTATTTTAGAATTTCAAACTTTCTTATTAAATGAAGTGTGGTAGGAATCCTGTTTTAACAACTGTAAGCTAAAGAATTAGCTGTGAATCTTGCCCAGTTTCAATAATAAATCAGTGAATTCCAATGGTTGCACAAAATTTATCAGGCCAATATATTTACTATTAATTAAATGTATATTGAGTATGTATATTTAGCATGTTAAGTGAGTTAGATTCTTTTGACATATATTCTATACTGCTAAAATAAAATTGACTCATATAGGACAGAATGGAATTACATTTTGTGAAGTTATAAAATCTGAGCTATGATTCAGAGTGTGGGAGGAAGTACTGACGTTATGAAGCTCATAAGTACCTAGTAGTACTAAGCTCCAGGTTCCAAAAGTGGCATATTGTCACTATAGCAACCACCATGCTTATTTAGATTTGAAACCCAGGCAACGAGTGGCGGATAGGACTATAACATTAAGGTAGATATGTGCTATGGTGGATTGGTATGCCTGCCTGGTGATAGTCAATGGTCTGTTCTGTTTTTCTTGTTACACTTATGGTTAATTCTTTTAGAGATAAATTAAGCACTTAATATTTTTATATTTCTCCTTTTCTAACATGGTAAGTTTAGTGTTTTTCCTAGTTAGGTAATTGGGATATTAAATATATCTTACTATAGCTTTCTTTCCATTTTTGCTTAAGTTTGGCAACTTTCTTTGGGTTAAATATAACTTTTATTATACTGAATCACTTGCAATTTTATAATAGAAAAAAGTAACCATGACAGATTTTATTTTAGCTGCATCATGAAACGATGTTCGAGGCTACCAATAAACATGAAAATTGCCTAAATTCTAATATTTCTTGAAAAAATACAGTTTTCTGAGTGATGTCTGGGTTTCAGACATTGTTGACAGGTAGAGGTGACATAATACCCTTCCAATTATCTCTTAGCATGCACCCATAAATTTACCTGGAGGCACAGGAGCCTTCTGGGGCAATAGATCTGGGGACCTCATTCCCGTCACCCTTGTCTGGTGGATTGAAGTGTTTCCTAGTGGAATCATATTATAGTAAGAAGAAATGAGGGATTGAAGGGAATTCATCTTTAGAGGGGGAAGTCTGCGTTGGTGAGCTAGATGACAGAGGACCAGATCATTGGTTTGTCAGTCTAGGTGCAGCATATCGCTGATATCACAACTTTGTATAACCAAGCCACTCATGAGTTGATTGTGCAAGACCTCTCTCCATAAAGCAGGGATTGATAGTTCATATATCAAAGGAATCAGATACGTGTAGTGAGAGAAGAACTGGGTACTGTGCAATATAGGGAGATGGAAAGATTGTGTCTTACAGGAGGATGCTTTTCCCAAGTGGGAAAGTGGGCTCTGTGTTTCCAGATTTCCTGGTTTTTCAAAAGTAACTAAAATCCTCATTTTTAAAAAGGTTAAACCTTCAGATTGCCAGTTTATTTACATTAAAAGTATTCTGTGGGCATAACAAAACCAGATTTAGTCTTCAGGGCTCCAGTTTCAAATTCTTTACCAAAGCTCTCAAAACTGTGGGCCAAGGCCATTTTTTGTCTCTGTAGCTAGGCCTACTAGCTAATCCCTGCATTTTAAGTCCACTTCCAGAGCTATTTTTTTTCCTATCCATCCCATTTCGTTAAAAAATGAATTAAAAAGGTTTAACTTGAATGCCTCTTTTATTGCATTACTGATTTCTTCCCTTTTATTTAAGAGGATGGGTGTTTTCAGAGGTACCCTTTATTGCTTAAGTACATATTAAAAACTGAGTGTTATGTTTAACGCAGCTGATTCAACCAATAAAATTCGTTGACTTCTAGTTAAAATCAGTAATTGACTAATGATCCTCGTTGGAGTTGTGCAGCTTAGATTATAGGCAGGGTCCCACAGTGGGGCTCACAGTACTGTTACTTAAGAGGCTCAGTCTCCAAAGTAGTCATTTTAATTGGGTTCCTTTGGTTGTTTAACCTAACTAGCTTAAGCACTGAGAGGATTTCCTTTCCTCCTTCCCTCTGGCCCTCTTCCTCCTCTTCCTGGAGTTTTGAGGACATCCACAGGTATCCTTTGATGTGTAGGGACTGGAATGGAAAACTAAAAGCAGGAGCTAAGGTTACTCTCGTCATCTCTGAGTACCATAGTTTCTTGGAATCTTTATCAAGCTTTTCCAGGTCATACTGGCTGAGTAATCCTAAGACTTTGTCATGAAGAAATATATTATTCGTGGCTAATTACTGCAATATTCTCATTGCAGAATTTAATATTTAATCCTTTGGAGAATCTTTTTTAGCCCATTAGGTGCTGAAAAGGAGAAATGAAGTGAATATTTTCATATAGTAGCATTAATTGGAATGTTGTCTTGCTCTAGGCCAAAGGGGTTTCACTTGATGTACCAACTTTAATTAGTTTTGGAGGCTGAGAAGTACTATGTTAAGAAAGATTTTGAGGTTGTCCTCATTCTACTGGAAGGAGTATCATTTGATTTGTGATGTCTGCCATAGTTGGAAAGAATTGGTGACCTGTTTAGTTAATTATTGTCTAATGTGACTATGTATTAGTGTTTGTTTTCTACATTTGTTGCACTGTACAGATACAATCTTTAGTGAATTCATGCTAATTCCTTATTTTGTGAATAGCAGCAGATCACTTAAATAAGTTTTATAAATTATTTCAAATTAGGAATTTTTATAATATGGCTACAACGTATTAAGTAAATTTTGACATCTATAGGTGAATCAGCTCTTAACTGAATTCTCTGGGAGTGTGAATCAGTTCTTCATTTATATTGAATATTAAAAGGGGAGTTATACTTTCATACCACAAGGGAAATAAAGCAAATTTTTCATTCACTTGAAGGTTATGGAATTTCTTCCATAGTGTTCAGTTTATGTAGGAAGATTCTCATATCTCTAAAATCTGACCCTTTAGCAAGAAATTTCTAGTAGAAATTCATTACTTTTTTTTTTTAAGAGTAATACATGACCATGGTAACAAAAAAATGTAGTACAGAAGTACTGTTGATGAAAAGCAACAAATTTTCATCTCTTGCCTCCCATTGTCAGGCCTACCCCCAGAAATATTTTTAACAATTTTGATGTTAGATTGATTAGGTAATTTTATTTCATTTAATTTATTTTTCTTTTTTCCCCCCAAACCTTGCCGCCTTCCCTCCCCCTCCCCACCAGTAGTCCCCAATGTCTGTTGTTGCCGTGTTTATATCCATGAGTACTCAGTGTTCAGCTCTCACTTATATGTGAGAACATTCGGTATTTGGTTTTCTGTTCCTGCATTAATTCACTTAGGATAATGGCCTCCAGCTGCATCCATGTTGCTGCAAAGGACATGATTTTTGTTATTTTTAATGGCTGTATAGTATACCATGGTATATATGTACCACATTTTCTTTATCCAGTTCACATGATGGTCATCTAGGTTGATTCCGTGTCTTTGCTATTATGAATAGTATTGTGGTGAACATGCGAGCATGTATGTCTTTTTGGCAGGATGGTGTGTTTTCTTTTGGATATACAGCAATGGGGTTGGTGGGTCGAATAGTACTTGTAAGTTCTTTGGGAAATCTCCAAACTGCTTTCCACAGTGGCTGAACTAATTTAAATTTCCACCAAAGTGTATAAGTGTTCCCTTTTCTCTGCAGCCTTGCCAACATCTGTTATTTTTTGACTTTTTAAATAACAGACATTCTGACTGGTGTCAGATGGTATCTCATGGTGGTTCAGATTTGCATTTCTCTGACGGTTAGTGATGTGGAATATTTTTTTCATATGTTTGTTGGCTGCTTTTATGCCTTATTTAGGAAAGTGTCTATTCATGTCTTGCCCATTGTTTAATGGGGTTGTTTTTCACTTGTTCAGTTGTTTAAGCTCTTTATAGATTCTGGATATTAGACCTTTGTTTGTGGTGTAGTTTGCAAATATTTTCTCCCATTTTGTAGTTTGTCTGTTTACTCTCTTGATAGTTTCTTTTGCTGGGCAGAAGGTCTTTAGTTTAATTAGGTCCCACTTGTCAAATTTTGTTTTTGTTGCAATTGCTTTTGATAATTTAGGCATAAATTATTTCCCAAGGCTGATGTCCAGAATAGTGTTTCCTAGGTTTTCTTCTAGGATTCTTGTAGTTTGAGGTCTTACATTTAAATCTTTCATCCATCTTGAGTTAATCTTTTTATATGGTGAAAGGTAGGGGTCCAGTTTAATTCTTTTGCATATGGCTAGCTAGCTACCCCAGCACCATTTATTGAATAAGGAGCTCTTTCTCCATTGCTTATTTTTGTCAACTTTGTCAAGGATTAGAAGGCTGTAGGAGTGTGGCTTTATTTCTGGTTTCTCTGTTCTGTTCATTGGTCTATACTGTCTGTTTTTATATCACTACTATGTTGTTTTGGTTACTATAGCCTTATAGTACAGTTTGAAATCAGGTAATGCGATGCCTCTGGCTCTGTTCTTTTTGCTTAGGATTGCTTTCACTATTCAGACTCTGGTTCCATATGAATTTTAGAATAGTTTTTTCCAATTCTGTGAAAAATGACATTGGTAGTTTAAGAATAGTGTTGAATCTGTACATTGCTTTGGGCAATATGGCCAGTTTAACAATATTGATTTTTCCAGGATATGTGCATTGAATGTTTTTCCATTTGTTTGTGTCATTTATAATTTTTTTTCAGCAGTATTTTGTAGTCCTTTTTGTAGAGATCTTTTACCTCCTTAGTTATATATATCCCTAGGTTTTTGTGTGTGTGCGTGTGTGGCTATTGTAAATGGGATCATGTTCTTGATTTGGTTCTCAGCTTGAACATTATTGGTGTATAGAAATGCTACTGATTTTTGTACATTGATTTTGTATCCTGAAACTTTACCAAAGTCATTTATCAGTTCCAGGAGCCTTTTGGTGGAGTCTTTACGGTTTTTTAGATATACAATTATACTGATAGCAAAGAGAGATAGTTTGACATCTTTTCCTATTTGGATGCTCTTTAGGTAATTTCAAATTATATGCCTTTACTTATACTTTTTTCTCTTCTTTTTTTTGAGAAGGGGTCTCACTCTGTTGCCCTGGCTGAAGTGCATTGGCAGGATCATGGCTCACTGCAGCCTCAACCTCCCAGCTCAAGCAATTCTCCTGCCTCAGCCTCCCAAGTAGCTAGGACTATAGGCAGGCACAAGCACACCTGGTTAATTTTTAAGTTTTTTGTAGAGATGGGGTCTTCAACTCCTGGCCTCAAGCAGTCCGCCCACCTTAGCCTTTCATAATGCAAGGATTACATGTATGGGCCACTACGCCCACCCACTACCTATGCTTTTTAACTGATTAACTTTAGACATCATCTGTGTACTCCCTTTTTGTAAAATGTGAAAAATATGAAGATGTAGTTCAATTACATTACGCTCTTTCCCTCTTCCATATTCCTACCAATATTTGATAATCGTAATATTTTGTTTTTCCCTTGGTGTTTTTTTTTTTCTTTTTCTTTTTTTTGGAGATGAAGTCTTGCTCTGTTGCCAAGGCTGGAGTATAGTGATGTGATCTTGGCTCACTGCAGCCTCCATCTTCTGGTTCAAGCAGTTCTCCTGCCTCAGCCTCCTGAGTAGCTGGGACTCCAGGTGTGCATCACCACGCCTGGCTAATTTTTGTATTTTTAGTGGAGATGGGGTTTCACCATGTTGGTCAGGCTAGTTTTGAACTCCTGGCCTCAAGTAATCTTCCCGCCTCAGCCTTCCAAAGTGCTGGGTTTACAGGCATGAGCCACCGTGTCCAGCCTCTTGGTTGTTCTTACATTAATCAGCTTTTGCTACATAGCAGTCACAATCTTCTGTCTATAATTGGCTACATTATAGTAGATTAGATAAATATTAGGCAAATATTCACTTTTTTCCCCTTTACCCACCTTTATGGAAAAAGCATACTTTCTCCCATGATTATTAATGTTGGACTTGGGTCTTATGATTTGTGCAAAGTTAATTTTTCCTTTCTTTCTTTTATAAGAAGGGCTCTAATTAATAAAGATGCTAGTTTGTATAAAAGGGAACGTGAATATCTTAATGACAACAAAATAGCAGTATATTTTTTCACTCCTTTAACTATCCACTGAAGGTGTTCTTAGCAGGTGGCTTTCCCTCATGTGATGATTCAGTGACCCTAATTCCTTCTGTTTTATAGTTATACCATCCTTAAAATGCCATGTGATTCTCTGTCTCTTGTGATGGAAGGGGGAGAATGGAGAAGGCACTTCTTAATTGCCTTAGCAAGGAAATGACAGATTACTTCCTACATTCATTGGCTAAAACTAGACACATGGTCTTGCCTAGATGTAAAGGGTCTGAGAGATGAAGTTTTGCCACAAAGGAGGTCTGTCCTTTTATTAGTATTTTTGGCTGAAGGTAAGTACTAGGGTCCTTGTATTTGCTGTGGACAGAGATGGGAAAAAACGGTGGATTTGTTTGGTATAGTTTTCTTGTATTCAGATCTTTAGTTAATCTCTGTTCCTAGCTAACCTTCTCAATCTTTCCTTAATGTTCCTTAGAGATAGTTCCTCAGGTGCACTGAACCCAGAATCTCTAAGGTTTCAGTGCACAGGCCAGCTTTTACCTCAATTGCAGCTTCCTCCTAGTGATGGTGGTGACTCTTCTGGAGCAGCTGCTGTGGTGAAGGCCGCTGCAGTAGGAGGGGTTGCACCTGGGGCTGTGCCCTCTGAGGAGCCAGCAGGGGGTGGGAACAGGTGATCCCAGTGGAAGTCTCACACTCTACCAAATTGGTGGGGCAGGAGCCTGCACTTCTAGGTGCAGCTGCAACCACCCAGCCATGGCTTCAGACCTGGGCATCCCTGTGCTCTCTGGGGCCAAGGAAGCCTCTTGCCCCCACAGGTTTGGAAGTGCCTGCTCCCACTCTCCCTGGCCTCTCCCTGCTCTCAGTTCCCACTCTGGTGTGGAACAAAGTTGTATCTTAGCCCAGGTACTGTTGTGACCCAGCCAGGTGTGTGCATGCCCGGGGCAACACTGACACCGACTCCCACCCTGCTACTGCTGCCTTGGGCACTGACGAGCTCAGAGGGAGCTGAAACTCTGCAACTTTGGGCACTGATGAACTCAGAGGGAAACCGGGGGTGCTGAGGGCAGCTTGGTGTGGGCCTGTGGGCTCCCCTCAGCACGGACAGCCTGGGCACAAATGGCACATTGATGGCAACGGGAGGCAGACAGATTCCTAGGTGGGAAGGGGCAGGCCCATGGTGAAACCCTGTCTTGAAGCCAGGGATGGCCTGAAGCCTGGGGGCCAGGCTGCCAATTACGGGTGGAGTCCGCGGCCTAGAGCGGGAACTTATGGTGCTTTTTCCATGCCTGCCCATGGCTACCCATGGATCAATCAGCATGCACTTCCTCCCTTCTGAGCCCATAAAAACCCTAGACTCATGCAGACTCAGATACTCTGCAGGATGACCTGCCAGCCGAAAGGAGCTACCTGCTACACGTCTTCTCTCTACTGAGAGCTGTTCTGTTGCTCAGTAAAGCTCTTCTCTGCCTTGTTCACCTTCCAGTTGTCCATGTAACCTCATTCTTCCTGGACATGGGAGAAGAACTGGGAACTCACTGAATGGTAGGCGTGAAAGGAGCTGTAATGCTTTCTTGGCCCGCTTGCCAAGCTGCAGGCAGTGACATGCTCCCGGACTATGAGAGTGAAGAGTGACAACCCTTCTGGGAACCCAGACCTTGGGATTTCCTGAGGCAGAGCTGCTGTAACACTATAGCACTTCCACCCTTTGTTGGTGCCGGGTGGCCGCCCCATGCAGTGGGAAGCAGCAGTGGGGCTGGGCTAGCCATGGGCTGCAGTGGGGTGGTGGGACTGAAACAGCTATAACACAAATGGGCTTAAACACTCCCCACTGAAACTTGCTGCCATGCCTTGCTCTCTGCACTGCAGGCAATGAGAAGGAGAGAAGAGCTGCAGCCCTTCTGGAAGCCCAGACCTTGGGACTTCCTGAGCCAGAGCTGTGACATGCTATAATACCCTCTTTGGGTGCTCTGTGGTTCCTGGCATCTTCGGGCTTTTGGGCGCCACCTTGTTCCCCTCATCCAGACACTGGTCTTTGCAGCGGAAGCTGCTTGCAGTACATCTGGTCCAGCCAGAGCCTCACATGGAGCCAGTGCCTGTGCTGGTGCTTGGAGCTGCCCGCTCTGCAGCAGCAGCTGGTATGCCTGGCTGTGCGCAGTGGCCGGATTCCACACTTACTTGCTCATACGTCCCTTGTCACTGAGTGCTTGACTCACCCTTAGTAGCTGTGGGATCCAGGCCAGTAGTGAGAGCCAAGCACAGCAGGCTGGGTCAAGTGGGTGGAACAGTCCAGTGGGTGTGAGCGAACTCAAGTAGAGGCACCGCCAGCCACAGAAGTTTCCGGTTGGCAAAGCGACACCCAAAGGAGCATGGGTCACTAGTATGTTATGTTCTGCAAGGAGCATGGGTCACTAGTATGTTATGTTCTGCAAGGAGCATGGGTCACTAGTATGTTATGTTCTGCTTCGGTTGTCAGTACGCTCCTGTCCACTCTTTGCCTTTGAGGAAATATTTGGAATCTCTTAGTGGCCAATGGTCATCTCTTTCCTAGCTGAGTTTTCATTATTATATGGAGTCAAGTATCTATACATTGTTTTTAAATTTTAAGTTTCGGGAGTCAGAGGAAATAAATCTAGAATATCTTCAATTAGTACCCTTAACAGAATTTTAATTTTTGAAAAAATATGTATTGCTTGAACAAGATGCATTTTCTATCCATGACGGACTGAGGATCAATAAATAGGGGGTTCTGGAGGATATGTAAAAAGGTATAATATATAATCCTTGCAACCTGAAGAATTTCTACTCTACTCCAACTTTGATGTCACTGCTGGCTTAACTTTCTAGAACACTGATTCTATCGCAGTTCTTCTTCTTCTTTTTTTTTTTTTTTTTTGAGATAGAATCTCGCTCCCTTTCCCAGGCTAGAGTGCAGTGGTGTGATCTCGGCTCACTGCAACCTCCACTTCCCGGGTTCAAGTGATTTTCCTGCTTCAGCCTCCCTAGTAACTGGGATTACAAGTATGTGCCACCATGTCCAGCTAGTTTTTGTATTTTTGGTAGAGATGAGGTTTTGCCATGTTGGTCAGGCTGGTCTCGAACTCCTGCCCTCAAGTGATCTGCCTACCTCTGCCTCCCAAAGTGCTGGGATTGCAGGCATGAGTCACCACACCTGGCTATCATAGTACTTCTTTACAAATGTTCAGTAATTTTTTTCCTTGCTCATATTTCTGTGTAAACTCTGGTCAATACCTGCCTATCAGTACTTGTCCTTCTACTGAGAGCTACTCAGTTTATTGTGTTACCTACATGCCATGTTCATTCTTTTGCTTTTGTACATGTGGTCTCTACTCTCTAAAGTAACCATCTTTTCCATATCTGAGTCTTATTGAAACATAAATATTGAATTCAAATTTCACTTTTTTCACGTCTTCTGTCCTGACTGCTACAAACTTAGTGATGCTTTTCCTCTAATCATCAACAAAGCTTCTTTATCCATATTAATTGTTATTGTTTTGCAATTCTTTGTGTTCTTCCTTACAAAGTATAGACTCCCTAAAGGAAAAGCCTTTGCTTTATACCTTTTTCATTGTTCTTCAGTGTCTAGCATGGTGAAGATTTCATGCTGAGTATATCATAAATATTTATTGACTGAAGCCCTGAATTGTTTACTTCTACTCAAAGTGTGTTCTGTAGACGGATGTCAGTCCATGAACTGTTTATTACTGCTTTGCTGGAATATAAGTAAAGAAATTGAGAATAAACTTTAGAAACTTTTATAGTCATTTGACAGAGTAGTTTTATATCGGTTGAAATTTATAATAAAAAATGTGGCTCCTAGTTTGCATGTTTTTTTTTTTTTTTCTTGAGATGGAGTCTCACTCTGTCTCCCAGGCTGGAGTGCAGTGGCATGATCTCGGCTCATTGCAAGCTCCGCCTCCTGGGTTCACACCATTCTCCGCCTTAGCCTCCTGGGTAGCTGGGACTACAGGCACTTGCCACCAGGCCAGGCTGATTTTTTGTATTTTTAGTAGAGACGGGATTTCACTGTGTTAACCAGGACGGTCTCGATCTCCTGACCTCGTGATCCACCTGCCTTGGCCTCCCAAAGTGCTGGGATTACAGGCGTGAGCCACTGCGCCTGGCCTAGTTTGCATGTTTAAAAAAATTTCTGGTAATCATCTTCATTTCATTTTATAAAAGTATCAGCCCACAATGGAATAGAAAAATTAAAAAATGGCACCTTACCATAGATTGCTTGAGAAGCACTGATTTGGACTACAAGGGATATGAGAATTTAGCAAAGGAGATCGGTATGTTTTGGCCTAGTAGAAGATGATTTCATGTTGGAGGTGAGATTTTTATTTGAAGGTTAAATAGCATTTGGGTGGTTGTAGTACATTGGGTTGTTTCAGGTAGGGATGACAAGGTTTTGGACCACAAATGGAGTAGAGGTGTGGTGATATGTTTTGTGGTGACCAGGGGGGAAAGAGTTCTGGCAGAATTAAAAATCAAATTTATGAAAAGCTGACGAGATACCAGATAAAATGAGCATTTCCTGTTCATTTGGTTACTGCTTGAGCTATGGCATGATGAAAACCTTTCATTCACCGTATGTTTATGGCTGATTTTCCAGGGGACTGGTAATACTAAGTGTGTTTTAAATTTTATTTATTTGAAACATTGCTTTTTAATTTAGCCTTTAAAAAATTTAGATGGTTGGCTTATTAATGTAATTGCCAAATGTAGGTTTAATATGAAGTGACATAAGTAAAATGTAAAGAAAAATAATTGATGACAGTTATTTTAGGCCAGGCATGGTGGCTCTTGCCTGTAATCCCAGCACTTTGGGAGGCTGAGGTGGGTGGATCACCTGAGGTCAGGAGTTCGAGACCAGCCTGGGCAACATGGTGAAACCCCGTCTCTACTAAAAATACAAAATTAGCCAGGCATGGTGCTGTGCGGCTGTAGTCCCAGCTACGTGGCAGGCCGAAGCAAGAAAGTCACTTGAACCCAGGAGGCGGAGGTTGCAGTGAGAGGAGATTGCACCACTACACTCCAGCCTGGGCAACAAGAGTGAAAATCTGTCTCTCAAAAAAAAACAATTATTTTAAATGGAAAAACCCTGTTTTTGTCTTGTTCTCTATTTTCCTTTGTCAGATTCATCTTGGACCAAAGCTTTTCCTCATTATTGAATTACAATCATGAATTCAGAGACCTGGGATTAAAAAGAATATTGATATAACGATTGCTCCTGGAGAATTAACATTTAGCTTATAGCATACAATGTGAGCTGAGCCAGTTTTTTTTTTTTATTGTGGTAAAATATGCATAACATAAAATTTACCATTTTAACTATTTTAAGTGTACAATTCAGTGGCATTAAGTACGTTCACATCATTATACAGCAGTTACTGCCACCCATTTTCATCTTCTCAAACCAAAACATTGTATCCATTAAACAATAGCTCTCCATTTCCCATTTCTCCACTGAATCAGTTATTTGAAATCTACCCATTTTGGTATTTTCTTACTTGTCTTATTTGCTACTTTTATAAATGAATATATATGAAGTACGCCTTATATGTATGGAGCTGGGCCAGATGCTGAGCAGGGTTGAATTACAATTATAAAGAAGGCTGCACAATTTTCCATGATATTACGTGGTTTCCTGAGTGACAGAGTCTTGTTGCATCACATTCTTTATCTTACATCCAAACTGCAATCCAATTAAATGTGCAAAAGTACACAAGCTGATTTTTGTTTCGGAGGTTACCAGGAAAATAATTACACCAGTCTGACAATTTTAAATCAAGATTGAAGTAGTGCTTTGGTTTCATCTGAGATTTTGAGTACCTAAATGAACATATTTGCAAAATTATTAAATATGAAAGTGGGTGGTCGTTTGGTTATTTTTAAAATCCTGAATAAATTTTTATATTTATATGGATTTTGAGGTGTCCTGGTTTTATTTTTTCCTCTTTAACTTCTTTTTCTCTGTCATGTTCATTTGCACCCCTTGTTTCCCCTGACCTGTAAGTTCACCTATTTCCCGTGGTGTTCTTTAGTCTTTTTTTAGAAATCTCACCTTTTTCAGTTTCAATTATCTCTCTGTAGGGGGGAAAACTCTCCTAATTCTGTATTTCTTAAAACTCTGAGTAACAGTTCTCAGTCTAGAACTGTGACCTGAAATTTCCACTTATATGGTCTGCTGTCACCTCAAACAAGGCATGTTTATTGTTGGACTAGTCATTTTTCCATTAATTTTGTACACCCCCCGCTTTTTATAAGTGGCACTATGTTCATGTCATTATCTAAGCTTGAAAATTTGTGGTATTTCTTTCCCTGTTCAAGTAATAGCCAATCTCTACCAGCTGTTTCTGTCTATTGTGATAATCACACCTGTCCTTTCCTTTCCATTATTTTTTTCATTTTGTTCAATACAGGGCCTGATCACCTGATGCCTAGGCTACTGCAGTAGTTCCCCACCAGTGGAATTTTCCCTCAAGTCCTTATAGCATTTTCTTTGTGAAAATTGTGAGTATTTAGACTACAGTTAATTGTGTCTCTCTCTCACATGGTCTTTTTATCTTTTCATTTCCCAGAAATCTTGCAGCATTGTTGCTACTAAACACATATTTTTAAGAATTTGAGAACATGGTATTCTAGTTATAATCTCTTCTCCCTCTAATGTATTTTGTATAGCATTGCCAGGTTCTTCATTAATTAAACAAATATTGAGTGCCTATTATGTGCTAAGGACTCTTTTAGGTGCTAAGGTTACAGTAAACAGCAAACAAAAACTTATGACCTTGGATGGCTTGTATTCTAGAGAAGTAAAAGACTGATAAATTAGCAAAGTACATAGCCTTTTAGGCAGTGATAACTGCAAAGGAGAAAAAACATTAAGGAGGAAGACAGGGAGTATGGAGTGTGAGACATTGACATTTTGTCAGAACAAGGCTTTCTGAGGGAAAAAAATATTAAAAAAAGGAGTGACATTTTGGATTAAAGTGGCTAGGAAAGCCCTTCTATAAAGGTAGTGTTTGAGTAAAAACTTGAAGGAATTGAGTGAGGAAGGCAATACATATGTGAAGGAAGAAGGTTCCAGGCAAAGGGAACAGCAGGTGTAAAGGACCTCTGATGCAAGTGTGCCTGTCATGTCTGAATATTGACGGGGAGCAGAGTGAGCTGGAAGATGACTAGTAGGAGACAAGGGTGTATGTTGGGGGAGAGGTATGGAGTGGAAAAGTACAGATTGAATGGGGCCACGTAGATCACAATTAGAGGTGTGGTTTTTTACTCTGAGCTGGCTAGCCTTTGTAGGAATTTGAACATCCAAGTGACATCTGACTTACATGATAAGAGAATCATTCTGGCAATGATATTGAGGTAAGAGAGGAAGCAGAGAGACCAGCTAGGAGCTTTGGCACAAATCCAGTGAGAGGGAGATCTGATTTGGGATATACTTAAAGTCGAACTAACAGAATTTCTGATAGATTGGACGTGGGGTGTGAAGGGAAAAGAAAAGTCAAGGATTATTTGAAAATCCTTGGCCTGAGAAGCTGGAAGAGTGGAGCTGCCATTAACTAAGATGGGAGTAGCCCTGAGAGGAGCAGATTTGGCAGGGGGTTTTTAGGAAGTTCAGCTTTGAATGTGCTAAATTTGTGATGCTTACTTGATGTCCAAGTCGAATGAGATGGCCTGGCTTCATGTGAGTGTAATAGATTAGACTGAAGTTCAAGAAGGAGGTCTGAGAATTGTCATCACAGAGATAATATTTAAAACTGTGAGACTGGTTGAGTCATCTAGAGAAAAAGTGTAGAAAGAAAAGATTACACTTTTTGAAATACTTTACACCTTCATCTTTTGGCTTAGTACATACCCTCAAAGGCTGCAGGTTTTCCATGACGTTTCATTGTGGAATTTCATGTAAATCTCTTACTTCAGTCAAACTGGAACACTTACGTTGCCTAAGCTCTCCTTTTGCATTGCTGCTTTCCTATGCTCATTTATTCTTCGTACATAGAGTGCTTTCTTACCTGCTTTCCACCTAACTTAAATGCAGTTTTCTCCAAGCAGCATTATCTTATTACCACAGAGTGTTCTATTTCATTTTGCAAAATTCTGCATCTTTATTTCACCTCTCCTAATCTTGTCTCTACAGTTCGTCATATTTCTATATATGTCTTTTTTTCCTGATGAACTAATGAGATCTATGGCTGGTACCATAATTTTGAGTATTTCATCTTCCACAGTGATCAGAACCCCAGTTCTACTTCACACAGGCAATCTGTGGGGAATCAGTCTTTCCAAACACGATCAAGCTGGAGGAAGTGAGGCTGTTCAGGAATATCTGGACATTGATCATGCTTTCTCTTCTTAGGTAAAGTGGCCTTACTGGCACTGGGTTTGGCTCAAGAACCAGCAAGAACCCAGATGTTTGTAATTTTCCATTAAAGGGCATAGCTCATTAGAGTTTGTTCTTCCCCAAATGGTGATGTAAGCCCTGAGCATCAAAGAGAAGTGTCACCCTCGTAATTGAACTTGTTAAATATGGCAAAATGTCACCTTGTTCTCTCATTGGTAGTGCATGACTCTGGAGGCCAGTCACAGCTGTGTTGAGCCATGCTACATCTGTTCTTGCTCTGAGTGGCAGTCTCAGTGCTAATAAGATTTTGAATCCTTAGCTAAGTAATTCAGGAACTAAATGTAAACCTATTTTCTGTGTGTTTGTGTGTGTGTGTGTGTGTGCACGCACTCTTTCCTGTAGTTCATAGCTGATAGGTAATATTTGTTTAAGGTTTACCTACTATGGGCTAGACATAGTTCTAATGCACTGCTTGCATTAACTCTTTTAATCTTCATAACATTCATATGAATTAGCCATCTCCATATTTATAGCCATTTTCTGATAAGAAAATAGAGGAGAAGAGAAGTTGAGTAACTTTCTTTAACAGACTGTAATGTTAAGTGGAGGAATGGGGTTTGATCCCAAGAAGGTTTGATCCAGAGTTTATATTTTTAACTCCTGTACTATACTAGTGATATGGTTAGGCTTTGTGTCCCCACCCAAATCTCATCTTGAATTGTAGTCCCCAGGTGTTTAGGGAGAGACCTGGTGGGAAGTGATTGCATTATGGAGTCACTTTCTTCCATGCTGTTCTCATGATAGTGAGTGAATTCTCATGAGATCTGATGGTTTTATAAATGGTAATTTTTCCTGTGCTGACACACATACTTCTCTCTCCTGCCACCATGTGAAGAGGGTCATTGCTTCCCCTTCACCTTCCATCATGATTGTAAGTTTTCTGAGGAAGCAAAGCCATGTGGAGCTGTGAGTCAATTAAACCTCTTTCCTTTATAAATTACCCAGTCTCAGGGAATTCTTTATAGCAGTGTGAAAGCAGACAGATACAACTAGTTTATTTGAAATGCTGCAAGCCAATTTTGATTATTTCTTTTTGTCTCGTGGTGGGTGTTTCTATAATTTTAAATAATATGCTTATACTACTACTTCTTGATTTATCAACTAAGGCGATAACTATCGATGACTTCATGTTTAAGATGATTTACTCTTCTGCTACTCTATTTCCCTTCTTCAAACTTTAGTTATATATTATTGTTGTTATTTCCTCTGTTGGTTGTCTTTGTGACTCCAATATGCCTGAACCTCTATTTCCTGTTCCATTAACTTTTGGCAGTACTGTATCCTTTATTCCCCTTTTTATAAATTGAGAGTTTATTACCCGTACCCTCTACTTTAATTTTTACCTCCTTTCTGTCTTTTAACTTCTGTCAAATATCCCTTTACTTTAAAATTATCAAAGTTTATAATATTTATATTCTATTTAAGGAAGCCAGTATAACTTTGTGGTTAAGAATGTGGACATTGGAATTAGGTTGCCTCGGTTTAAATCCAAGCACTACCACATCCTAGCTGTGTCACCTTGGCAAATTATTTAATTTCTCTGTGCCTCAGTTTTCTCAATTATAAAATGAGGATAATGTACTCTCATTTCACAGGATTATTGTGAAGATTTATGTAAAACATTTGAAACAGGGCCCAATACATAATAAGGACTATATAAATGATTGCTATTAGTGTTATAATTATTCTGTAATCATGGTGAACTCTTCCATGCTTTCAATTTATTCTAAAAGTTCAATACATGATATTTAACTAATTAATTTGTTATGATTATACAATGCAGAACCAAGAAGTACACTGTGGTTACATTTCTTTGTCTCTGTGTTCAAAATTGTGACCCTAAAAATAATGTTTCTAGTATCAAGGTCAAATGGGGTATCTTTTCTTCCACTCCCTAAAATTTAAAAAATATGTAACATTTTAATTTTATTGATAATTAGATGATAACTTTCTTCTGTAACTCCCCTCTCCCACGGAATTTGGAATTGCTTTTTTTATTGACAAAAGAATAAGTTATTTTAATCATATTCTCAAAATTATCTGACTTCTGTCACACTCGGTTGTAAGAACTCACTCTTCTCGGAGACAGTCCTTTTATGATCCATGGAAGAAAAAATTGATTAATTGGACTTACCAAAATTGAAGACTTTTGCTCTACAAAAGATACTGTTGAGAGAATGAAAACACAGGTTATACCTGGGAGAAAACATTTTCAAATCACATATCTGTTAAAGAATCGATATCCAAAATACAAGAAAAAAATTAAGGAAAGAGCCACTTTTAAAAAAATGGACGAATGATCTGAACAACTGCTTCAAAAAAGACTTATGGATGGCAAATAACCATCTATAAAAAGATCCTCAACATTATTTGTCATTAAGGAAATTAAAACAGCAAGATATTACTGACATACCTGTTAGATTGGTTAAGAGAAAAAAAAAACCTGACAATACTAAATGCTGGTTATCTCATACTTGCCACTTTGGAAGATGGTTTGGCAGTGTCTTGTTAAAGTTAAACACAGACTCACCACATGACCCAGCAAAAGCACCTTTAGGTATTTACCAAATTGGTTTGAAAATGTAAATCCATACACGTGCTTTAATCATAGTTGCCAGCTTTGTTCATAATCATCAAAAACTAGAAGCAACCAAGAAGTTCTTAAGTAGGTGAATGCATAAACAAACGGTGGTACATCCATGCAATGGATTATTATTCAATGATAAGCAATTGATGCTACAACATGGATGCATCTTAAATGCATTTTCCCAAGTTATTGAAGCCAGACTGAAAAGGCTACATCATATTGAATGATTCCATTCATATGGCATTCAAGAAAGGGCCAAATTTAAGAATGGAAAGCTAATCAGTGGTTGCTAGGGATTTGAGGAAAGGAGAGTTTTGACTTGGGGGAAAGAATGGGGGAGTTGTAGAGTTATAAGTAAACTGTAGTGGTGGACATACGACACTATGCGTTTGTAAAAACTGATAGAACTTTATAGCATAAAGAGCTTAATATATGGAAGTAAAAAAATCAATCAACCAAGAGTTAGGGATCCCGGAGGGGAATGCAATGGTGACAAAAGAACCTAACAAGTCTGTTTCAGTAACTTCATTAAAGGGATGGGGAAAAGGTGCTGACCTAAATAATTTTTGGAAAACAGTGTTTTCACTAGAAACTGTAAGATTAAAGACAAAAGTGTACATAAATACTGCAGTTGGTAAAGTTGTTTCTCACAGGGGTATTGGTTAACAGTTCTGAAACTGCTGTACATGTATACTGGAAACTGACAAATAAGTAAATGTATTACCATACATTTGGTGATTGATGGGAGCCAAGTTTCTCACTATTGGAGAAGAAGGTTGCAGAAAAGCAAGAGAAAGATAGAATGAACCATGTGGTACTGAATTAGATTTGGAGACACCAATATGACATTATATTTAGTTTAATATAGATACTGCTGGGCTTTGTAGCAGGTGGCTAGTTTCATAGTGTGCAGTGTTCTCATTTTTCCCCCACCTTCACCCACCCAGACCACAACCCAAACACAATTGTCTTTATTTTTCTGCTTGTCTTTTTGCCAGTAGCCAAAATGTTATTTGTTCATGCTTGAGATAGGGTGTTACACAAAATTCTAATGAACTAGTCCAAATGCTTAACTTTTGTAGCTGGAAGACCTTCAAACATTTTAAACAAAGAAAAAAAATCTTGTTTTTTTCTTTTTCTTTTGGCTAGCATAGAGAACTTTTTATTTTTTATGAAGTAGAATGTGAGTCCTTTGGGTATATTGGAATTTATCTGGGGACAATTTTGAAAGAAACTGCTGCATACATCAAAAGAACATAAGGATTTCTGTTGTACAACTGTCTTCAAAATTTTACCTAAAGAGTTCCATTAAAAAAGACTACTAAGTAGAACTACTAAAATGAATAATAAAAAATGTGAAAATGAATAATAATGAAAAAATACAAAAAAAAATTCAAAAATTTACCTAGAGTACCATTTTAAAAAGGCTCCTAAGTAGAGCTACTAAAATGAATAATAAAAAATGTAATGTAAATTTCAAAGTAGCCTAATGTAGCAAGTTGAGAAGTAGAGCTTTTCCCATTCTCTGTGATTTGGGGCTGAGGGCCCAGAGCTGAGAACAAAGCATATTAGTGCCTGGATTTCTAAAGAAGGGATGCTGCTCCATCTGTGTGAAACTAGCTGTGGCCACAGTCATTGCCAGGGAAGCAGTTCTAGGCAGTTCCTTGCATATGGTGGCTCTGTGTAGTGCCATGTGACTTTGCCAGCTTGTTTATAGCTAATTGGTGATTGTTGGGTCAAGTGCTGTTTCACTCTAACTGTAGCCAGGCCAGTGGCCTACCGGAAGATGCAATGAAGACATTGCCTACATAGAAGTGGCCGTTTGCTGGTCAATTAGATATTTCTTTTTCTTTTTTCTTGTTTTTGAGACAGGGTCTCACTCGGTCACCCAGGCTGGAGTGCAGTAGTGCCATCATGGCTCACTGCAGCTTTGACCTCCTGGGCTTAAGCGATCCTCCTGCCTCAGCCTTCTCAGTAGCTGGGAATATATGTGTGTACCACCACACCTGGCTGATTTTTTTTTTTTTTTTTTTGAGATGAAGTTTCGCTCTTGTTGTACAGACTGGAGTGCAATGGCACGATCTCGGTTCACCACAACCTCCGCCTCCCAGGTTCAAGCGATTCTCTTGCCTCAGCCTCCTAAGTAGCTGGGATTACAGGTGCCTGCCACCACACCTGGCTAATTTTTTTGTATTTTTAGTGGAGACCGGGTTTCACCATGTTGGCCAGGCTGGTCTCGAACTCCCAGCCTCAAGTGATCCCCCCACCTTGGCCTCTGAAAGTGCTGGAATTACAGATGTGAGCCACCACGCCTGGCCATGGCTGATTTCTTATTATTGTTTTTTGTTCTTTTTTTTTTTTTTTTTTTTTTTTTGTAGAGATGGTGTCCCACCATGTTTCCCAGGCTGGTCTCAAACTCCTGGGCTCAAGTGATCCTCTTGCCATGGCCTCCCAAAGTGGCGTGAGCTACTGCACCTGGCTGAATCTCCTTTCTGAGGTTCTTTCTTTTAGTTTAGTTTGTTTGTTTGTTTGTTTGTTTTTGAGACAGAGTCTTGCTCTGTCACCCAGTCTGAAGTGCAGTGGTGTGATCTCGGCTCACTGCAGCCTCTGCCTCCCAGGTTCAAGCGATTCCCCTGCCTCAGCCTCCCAAGTAGCTGGGATTACAGGTATGCGGCACCATGCCTGGCTAATTTTTGTATTTTTAGTAGAGATGGGGTTTTGCCATGTTGGCCAAACTGGTCTCGAACTCCTGCCCTCAAGTGATCCACCTGCTTCAGCCTCCCAAAGTGCTGGGATTGCAAGCATGAGCCACTATGCCTGGCTAGTTTTGGTTTGTTTTTAAACAGAAGTTACAGCAAGATAGGCAGTTGCTTACAAGAGCAAAACCAAGTAAAGCATAGATAAATAACTGAGTCATGTCAGTGTTGAAACATTGAAATAGAGCTCTGTCAACTCCTGCTAGAGCTGCCTGAATCCAAATTAAAAATAGTTTTTCATACCATCAAGTTCTATTTAAGTTTCATATAAGCTTGTTTTCAGGTATAAACAGTTTTTGGTATTGGGAATAGTGCTCTTCACTTGTCAGTTTATGGGAGACATTCTTTTTGTTTCTGTTCCCCATACATATCCACTTGAAATCCTTATCTGAAAGACTACTGTTGTTGCACCAGTGATTCTATTTGAAGCTTCCACTATAATTCTTATCCACTTGAGCTATAAGGACTGACAGCATCTTCTGTTGCCATCGGGACTCCTTTAGGCTCAGGGAATGTGGTTACATTTTGTATCTGTTAGCAAAGGAAGGCTTTAAAATCGTAAAATTGTGTTTATTTTATAGAGTAAAATAGTGTTTATTTTACAGAGTAGTAATCTTAGTGGTGTTCTCCATCCTATTTAAAAAGTGTCACTGTCAAACAAAAACTTCACTTCTAAGGAGAAAACATGTGATAGGATGATTGACCAGAAGGTTCAAACTATTGAATTTTAGTGGGTTTGTAATAAAATGTTAATTTGTGGGTTATATAGAAGTCTCATATGTTAAACTAGAGGACAGAGAGAGAGAAGAGGAGAGAGAGGAGGGAGAGAAGAGAGGAGAGGAGAGAGAGGAGGAAAGAGGAGAGAAGAGTTGAGGGAGGAGAGAAGAGAAGAGAGGAGGGAGAGAGAGAGATGACAGAAGAGAGAGAGGAAGGAAGGAAGGGAGGGAAAGACAGTCATCTTTTCCAGGTTTATGCTTTCCACCATGAACCCAAGAGAGTAATCCAGCTTCTGTAAATAACACCAGGCCTCACCTTGTTTCTGTAGATTTCCTAGAGGGAAATTGTACTGAAATTCTCATGATCACTATCATCTGTCCCTGTTAAGTAGACAGTGGGGATGTCCCTCTCTCCCTCCAAGGTTGGAATGTGTGAGTTAGAAACACGGAACACACTGGTAACTCCAGCTTGACCTTCTGCCTGTTCCAAATGAGGCTTTTTCTTGTTTTCCTTTCTGGTAGCTTTTCTGTCTATCTGATACCACTTGGCAACCTTTTTCCATGATAGCAGCTCTCAGCACTTTTTCTTATAACTGACTTTCACCTTAGGGGGCTTTCTTTAGCAGTTGCAACTCTTGCATGCAGGTTCTTAGTCATCTTTTATTTCTAGTGCTGAGCACAAGCTCTGGGCAGTAAGAATTTGTTGGATGAATGAAGGAATGGGCTCGTGCAGCTAGGCAGTTTAAACTTACTCTCCCAACACCATCTTTTCCTATATATTTTAATTAATGAATGGGATCTTGGCGTGTCACCCAGGCTGAAGTGTAGTGGCATGATCAGTACAGCCTCAAATTCCTGGACTGAAATGATTCTCCCACCTCAGCCCCCCAAGTAGTGGGACTGCAGGCTCAACACCATCTCTAAATGATAGCTTTTATCGGAGCTCCTGTCAGCCCGCTGGAGGTAGCTACGTGCTCTTTATACTGCTCTTTAAAAAAGAGCAATGATGGCCGGGCGCGGTGGCTCACGCTTGTAGTCCCAGGACTTTGGGAGGCCGAGGCGGGCGGATCACGAGGTCAGGAGATCGAGACCACGGTGAAACCCCGTCTCTACTAAAAATACAAAAAAAATTGGCCGGGCGTGGTGGCGGGCGCCTGTAGTCCCAGCTACTCGGAGAGGCTGAGGCAGGAGAATGGCGTGAACCCAGGGGGCGGAGCTTGCAGTGAGCCGACATCGCGCCACTGCACTCCAGCCTGGGCGACAGAGCGAGACTCCGTCTCAAAAAAAAAAAAAAAGAGCAATGATGTTAAGAACCTTAAGTCTACGTGTATTTATTATATAAGGCAAGTGTTAGTTGTTATTGTCATAGGAGATACAAAAATAACCACAACATAATCCCTGGTTTCCAAGAGTTTTTAATACAGTGGAGGAGACGGATGTTAGTAACTTTAACGTAGGGAAGGGTAAATTCTGCAAAGACTTCATGAATATGGTGGCTTTTGAGCTGGTCTTTGAAGGCTGGAGGAATGTAACACTTGGATATAATGCAGAAGAAGGAACGTTATTCCAGGTGGAGCAACATGAGTAAAAGCTTAGGAACAAGGAAGAAGGAAGCATAACTAGGAAATGAAGGCAGCACTGCAGCTTTGTCTGTGTGTAATGACTGGAAAGGTAACATGGTAACTAACCATTGTGTAAAGGATTTTGAGTGCCAAACTGAGCACTTTGGATTTTGTTTTGAGAAAAACTGAAAGCCATCAAATAGTTTTGAGTAAGGAGATGACATATAGTAGAATTGTTTAATAAAGTGGTTTTTAATTGGTACTATGTATGAAAATATTTTGTGATGTTGGTAGGTAATGATCATTCTAGGTTTTCACTCAAATTGACTGACTCCCAATTTATGGAGTGGAATGTGGGTGTGTGGATTTTAGGTTCTACAACTAGTTCTGATACAAACTAGTGATTAAGAACACCTGAAGTGGTAGACTGGCCATTAAAGAAGCTGTCAAAAATGTCAGACTGTTTAATGCCCAGTGACTTCTGAATTTTAGTTTCTACATCTGAAAATAATTAGGAATAATAATGCTTGCAAGATATAACTCCTAGGGTTATTGGGAAGATCACATGTGATAATACGTAGTCATGCGCTGCATAACAATGTTTTGATCAGTGATGGACTGCATATACAATGGTGGTCCCATAAGATTATAATGGAGCTGAAAAATTCTATTGCCTAGTGATGTCATAGCCATCCTAACGGTAGTGCAACACATTACCTTTTCTGTGTTTAGTTATACAAAACCATTATATTACAATTGCTAACAGTTTTCAGTACAGCAACATGTTGTACAGATTTGCAGTCTGGGAGCAATAGACTATACTATATAGCCCAGGTTTGTAGTAGGCTGTGCCATCAAGGTTTGTGTGAGTACACTTTATGATGTTTACAGAATGACAAAATCATCTAATGATACATTTCTCAGAACACATCCCTATCGTTAAGTGATGTGTGACTGTTTAGAAAAATGTTTTATGGGCTACAATAAATACACAGATATAAGGAATGATTATAATCATATTTGTGTTTTAGTTGTAAAGAGTTAGTTTAAGCAATGGGTTTATTGAAGAATAAAACCAGGATCGAGGAAATGGGAAACACCTACATGGACCTTATCAGCTGCTTGCTTGGTTTGGAACATTATGGTCATCTTTTCTTTTTTGGCTTTTGGAATTCTATCTTTCTTTTAAAATAACTTTATTGAGTGTCTACTGTGAGTCATGCATTGTTATAGGTGTTGGAGATAGAGTGGTGAACAAAGATTCTCTGCCATTACAGAGTGTTCTCGTGAGAGTAGATGGAAAGTGTATTAGTCTGTTCTCACATTGCTGTAAAGAATTATAATCATGGTGGAAGGGGAAGCAAGCACGTCCTTCTTCACAAGATGGCAGAAGAGAGAAGTGCTGAGCAAAGGGGGAAAAAGCCCATTATAAAACCATCAGATTTTGTGAGAACTCACTCACTATCATGAGAACATGAGGGTAACTGCTCCCATGATTCAGTTACCTTCTACCGGGACCCTCCCTTGACATGTGGGGATTGTGGGAACTACAAGACAAGATTTGGGTGGGGACACAGCCAAACCACATCAGAAAATAAATGTATAATAGGTCGTAAGTAATACAGAGGAAAATAAAACAAGTTAAGGTGATGGGGGCAATTGCTCATTTAGGTAGGATGGTCAGGAAAGCCCTCTCTGATGAGACGATGTTTGAGCAGAAATCTGAAGGAGTAAAGAGAATAAAACATGTGGTTGTCTGGTTAGAAGACAAGTCTAGGCAGCGAGAACAGCAGGTGAAAAAGCCCTCAGGTTGAAACATACTTGTCTGTTCATAGAATACTGAGAAGGCCATTGGGAATGGACCATTATAAGCAAAGAAATAGTAGTAGAAGTTGAGGTCAGAGAGTTAGCAAGTGGGACCAGATCATTTAGGGGCCTCTAGGCCATGGCAAGGGCTTTTTTTTTTTTTTTTTTTGCTTTGCTGGGGATGATAGACATTGGAGGGTTTTGAGCAGGGAAATAAAACATTGTGACTTACAATGTAAAATGATAAGTCTTGTTTCTATTAAATTTCCAAACAGAACTATCAAGTAGGTAGTTAATATTGAAGTCTGAAGTCCAGGGGAGAAACCTGGGCTGGAGATAAAAAGTATGAATTTATAATTTGTTGTCAACATGTAGATGGTATTTAAATCCATCTCAAATGTTCTTAACTAACTCTCTTGCTTGGAAAAATTTAGGGTGTATTGTTCCAAAATTTTTTATATTTAAATCTTTAATCCACCTGGAATTTTGGAACATAGTTTGATATCACAATCCAGTATTTTTTTTCCATATAGATAACACTATCAAATTAACCATTCTTTTCTTCCATATGTATAACCAGCCTCATTTATTACGCTATTTTTTCCCAATGAATTTTTATATATAAAATTCTCCTGTATACTGGTATCTATTTTTCTATTCGCTACTCTTTCAATGATCTGTTTGCTCAATCCCAAACCACTTTTCCTATTGATTTGATTGCAGAGGCTTTATTATATGTGTCTGATTAGGTTTGTCCCTCTTTACCCTTCTTATATTTACTTTTTGGGAGTATTCTCAGGCATTTTTTCTTTCATATGAATTTTAACATAATTTTATTAAACGAACAAAATACTACATTTAATTTATATGAATTTTGAGAATTCATATAAATTTTGACATAAATTTTACAATTTGTGTCTTTCCAGTGTTCCGTGGCTAAATAACAGTAACTGTTATAACATTATGAGGTTTTGTTTTCTTCATGTAGGTTAAGATTTTGTTTTCTTATCGCAAGGACAAAAAACCAAACACCGCATGTTCTCACTCATAGGTGGGAATTGAACAATGAGAACTCATGGACACAGGAAGGGGAACATCACATTCCAGGGACTGTTGTGGGGTGGGGGGAGGGGGGAGGGACAGCATTAGGAGATATACCTAATGCTAAATGACGAGTTAACAGGTGCAGCAAACCAACATGGCACATGGATACATATGTAACAAACCTGCACATTGTGCACATGTACCCTAAAACCTAAAGTCTAATAAATTAAAAAAAAATAAATAAATAAAAAAAAAAGATTTTGTTTTCTTCCTATAGGTTCTATGTTTTCCTTGTTTACGTTTATTACTACTGTACACCTATTATAGTTTTAGCTGTTATTGTAAGAGGAAAAATTTTCACCTTTTCCTCTTTTGGTTACTGGTTACAAGTACAAAAAGTTCTTGATTTTTCTAAATTTAACTTTACTGTAGTCATCTTACCAAATACTTATTATTAAATCAGGATGCTTTCATTGGTATATTTTCTAAATATATAATCATGTAATCATTAATTTCCTTTTCAGTGTCCATATAAGTCACTTCATTTTTGGTTTAATTTCTCTTTATCATGCTTTTTTGTTATCTTTGCCCCATTTTTTCATATTTTTAAAACAATTTATTCTGCAAAAATTTCTTGAGCACCTTTTTGTGTGTCAAGTGCTTTATTGGTCCTAGAGATTCAATAATGAACAAAAAGGACAAAATCCGTGTGTGGTGGAACTCCTTTATTTGGTTCCTGATATTAATTGAAATGATTTAGTGTTTTATTGTTCAGTATATTTGCTGTAGGCTGTGGTGAATAGACTATCATATTTATATAGTTTTCTTTTAGGCTTATATTTCTTAAAGTTTTTATTAGGAATAACTGCTGAATTTTATTTTGACATGTTTTCATCAGCTAATATGATAATCTGGTTTGTCTTTTATTGCTTTTTATGGATTATTGATTTTAAAAATTGTTCTCTAACCAAGTATTATTCATTTAGTATTAAGGCAATATGTCTTACTTGATACTGTGTACTTAGCATACTAGTTACTGTCTTTAATTAACAAGTATCATGGATTGTATTTTCCAAAAATGAACACAGCCATAACTCTTATTCCACTGGGTTTTCTTACAGTATAACTTTGAACTTTTTATATTGAGAGGTAGCATTTTTATACTGAGAGGTAGCGTCTCTGTTCTCTCTCCTTGCATCTGGGTGGGAGTGTGACTATGGCAGAAGTGGCACTATGTGATTTCCAAGACTGTATCATAAATGGTGGTATAGCTTCTCTTGTTGGATACATGGTTTGTGGAACTTAGACACCATTATGTGAGCAAGTCCAAAGAGCCCATGGAGAGGCCATGTGTAGGTATTAATACTGACAGTCCCAGCTGAGAGCCCAGCTTACAGCTACATCAACCACCAGTCATATGAATGAATGAACTTCTAGGTGATTTCAACTCCCAGCTCTTGAGTCACTTTCAGCCTTCAAGTGTTCCCACCTGAGGCCCCAGACATTGTGGACCAGAGATAAGCCAATCTGCTGTACCCTTTCCGAATTCCTGACTCACAGAATCTGAGACCAGTGAAATGGTGGTTGCTTTATGTTTTAAATTTGGGATGGTTTTTATATGGTAATGAGTAACTGAAACAAGAAAAGGACAATTTACATACAAAATTAATAATTTTCCCCTCATTTTTATATAACACACATTAACTGTATTATGCAATCATCTGTAACAATACTACCAACTTCATATGGTTCAAACAGTATCTGGAGTGAGATAAGCAAGATTCAGGTTACAGAACAACATTAAAATATGTATTTTGAGAAGTTCAAGTAATCTCTCCAAGTTTGCTTTTCTTTAAAATGGCGAGGAATATTATCAACATAAATGGATAATGATGTTAAGGTAAAACAAGTAGTCATCAGTGAGTATTTTAAAGAGTCATTTGAGATTTTCAGTACACAAATATAATCAATTACAGTTATGTTGTTAACAAAACCTTAATATTAATACAGAATGTGCTAAACTAACAGGCAAACAGGAACACCATAAAACTGTAATTCTTCTCCCTTTCTCCCATAATCAGTACTAGAGGCTGGTCATTATTTTAATAAGGAACAGATTGTAAGCCCATTAATTTGCACATGGACTTTTGATACCTCCTTTTAAGACTTCCATATACCTTCTTTGTATCCTTTCTAATTTATAGACATTAATGGCCCTAGCTATGTATTTGGTATGTAACAGTTAATAGACATTAATAGTTCTAGCTATCTATTTGATATGTAAAAGTTAGATTGTTATTTTCAAAAGCTGTATTCAGGAAGTCTTGGCAAATATATAGAGGTACTTACTTGCTATATATATCATAGAAATAATAAGATTTTTCCCTCAGTGAGGTTTCTTCACCAGGATAATACAATTTCCCATCAGTGAAAATTGAGTATGTCTTTATTTTTAATTACTTTTAAAATAAATATAACCATCTTTATTTTTATATAATGCATTAACTTGATCATATCTTTCATGTTTATTTTTCAGAGCAAAATTTCCCCCCATTTTCCTCAGCTCTTCCTTTTTCCTTTCCTTTCTTCTGCCCTTTCTCTCCTCACTTCATAATCCATGTTAACAACCAGAGTGTGTCTTTTCCTATTTTGCTTTATGCATATACAATCATAATGAGAGTGAAAGGTGATATGTACAGTGGTTAAAACAGACTGTAAACTTCATTTACAGTGCAGTGGTTGTTATTGTTTTTACAAAAATGAAATTATTTCTGTGTACCTTTCTGCATCTTGCTTTTTTTTTTTCAACAATATTTCATTAAATCCTGCCAAGATGTGGTTTAGCTCTGGTTCACTGTTTTTAAAGGCTACCTAATATTCCCTGGTATAGGCTGGTGTAGGGAATATTATGTAGGCTTTAAAATCACCTGGTGTAGGGAATATCATGTAGGCTTTAAAATTTAAATTTAAATTCCCCTGGTATAGGGAATATTATGTAGGCTTTAAAATCACCAACTCACTCTGTTTCTTCTTTCTTGTATGTATGTCCCCAAATGCTGGGGCTTGTATTTCAGTTGTATAGATTTCTAGGAAGGGGGTGTTAGGTAGGAATGTATCTGTAATTAATTAATTAATTAATTAATTATTTGAGATGGAGTTTTGCTCTGTCGCCAGGCTGGAGTGCAGTGGCACAATCTCGGCTCACAGCAACCTCTGCCTCCCGGGTTCAAGTGATTCCCCTGCCTCAGCCTCCCAAGTAGATGGGACTACAGGCGCGTGTCACCATGCCGGCTAATTTTTTTTTTTTTTTTGTATGTTAGTAGAGACGAGGTTTCATCATGTTGGTCAGGATGGTCTCGATCTCCTGACCTCATGATCTGCCCACCTCAGCCTCCCAAAGTGCTGGGATTACAGGCGTGAGCCAGCACGCCCGGCCGTAATTTAATTTTTAATAGAATGCAAGATTGCTTTCCAAAAATTCTGTAATACTTCACATTATCACTAGCAATGTATGAAAACTGTCTTATGCATGTCCCACCATTTTAGGTTTTATAGGTCTTTTTAGTTTTTACCAATCTGACAGGTATAAAGGGATTTCTCATTGCTTTATTTTGTATTTCTCTATCAGTGAGTTGAGTTTCTTTTTTTCTTTTTTTTAACAATTCACACAGATATTTAATATAATACATCCATTTACTAGAGTTAATGTAGTAAATTACATACCTTATGATAAAAGTTCAAATTCCTAACATAAATCTTTTTATATTTTTAAGGGGTTTAAATTGGAAAAAGGACTCATTGGTGTTTTTTTTTTTCATTTTACATTTTTGAATTCTTGTGGCTACATAGTAGTTATATATATTTATAGGTTACATGAGATATTTTGATACAGGCATGCAAGGTGTAACAATCTCAGCAGGGTAAATAGGGTATCAAGCACCTCAAGCATTTCCCCTTTGTGTTTCAAACAATCCAATTATGTGCTTTTAGTTACTTTAAAATGTACAATTACATTATTTTTTTACTATAGTCACCCTGTTGTGCTAGGAAATTGTAGGTCTTATTCATTCTTTCTATATTTTGTACCCATTAACCATCCCCATTTCTCCCCCTTACCCCCTCACTATGCTTCTCAACCTCTAGTGACCATCATTCTACTCTCTAGCTCCATGAGTTCAGTTATTTTAGTTTTTAGCTCCAACAGATAAGTGAAAACATGCAATGTTTGTCTTTCTGTACCTGTCTTATTTCACTTTACATAATGACCTCCAGTTCCATCCAAGTCGTTGCAAATGACAGGATCTCATTCTTTTGTGTGGCTGAATAGTATTCCATTGTGTATATGTACCACATTTTCTTTATCTATTTGTCTGTTGATGGATGTTTCCAAATTTTGGCTCTTGTGAATAGTACTGCAATAAACATGGGAGTTCAGATATATCTTCAATATACTGATTTCCTTTATTTTGGTTATAAACCTAGCAGTGGGATTGCTGGATTATATGGTAACTCTATTTTTAGTTTTTCAACAAGCCTTCAAACCGTTCTCCATAGTGGTTGTACTAATTTACATTCCCACCAACAGTATATAAGGGTTCCCTTTTCTCCACATCCTCACCAGCATTTGTTATTACCTGTCTTTTGAATAAGAGCCATTTTAACTGGTGTGAAATACCTCATTGTAGTTATGATTTGCAGCTCTCTGATGATCAGTGCTGTTGAACACTTTTTCCTGTTTTAACATTTGTATATCTTCTTTTGAGAAATGTCTATTCAGATCTTTTGCTCATTTTTTAACCAGAGTATTAGATTTTTTTTTCTATAGAGCTGTTTGAGCTTCTTATATATTCTGTCTATTAATCCGTTGTCAGATAGGTAGTTTGCAAATATTTTCTCCCATTCTGTGGGTTGTCTCTTCATTTCCTTTGCTGTGCAGAAGCTTTTTGACTTGATGTGATCTCATTTTTTCATTTTTGCTTGCTTGCCTGTGCCTGTGATGTATTACTCAAGAAATTTTTGTTCATTCCAATATCCTGGAGAGTTTCTTCAGTGTTTTCTTGTAGGAGTTTCATAGTTTGAAGTCTTAGATTTAAATCTTTAATCCATTTTGATTTGATTTTTGTGTATGGTGAGAGATACGGGTCTAGTTTTATTTTTCCACATATGGATATCCATATGTTTTCCCAGCACCATTTATTGAAGAGACTGTCCTTTTCCCAATGTATATTCTTGGCATCTTTGTCAAAAGTGAGTTCACTGTAGATGTATGGATTTATTTCTGCATTCTGTATTCTGATCCACTGGTCTGTGTATCTGTTTTCATGCTAGTACCATGATGTTTTGATTACCATAGCTCTAGTATAATTTGAAGTCAGATAATTTGATTTCTCCAGCTTTTTTTTGTTGTTGTTCAGGATAGCTTTGGCTACTCTGGGTCTTTTGTGGTTCCAAATAAATTTTAGAATTGTTTTTTATATTTCTGTGAACAATGTCATTGGTATTTTGATAGGGATTACATTGAATCTGTAGATTGCCTTGGGTAGTATGGACATTTTAACAATATTGATTCTTCTATGAACATGGAATATCTTTATTTTTTGGTGTCCTTTTCAATTTCTTGCATCAATGTTTTATAGTTTTCATTGTAGAGATCTTTCACTTTGGCTAATTCCTAAGTATTTTATTTTATTTGTAGCTATTTTAAATTGTATTGATTTCTTTTTCAGATTGTTTTCTATTGACACATAAAAAAGCTACTGATTTTTGTATGTTTGTATCCTGCAACTTTCTGAATTTGTTTATAATTTCTAATAGTTTTTTTTGGTGGAGCTTTTGGGTTTTTCCAAATATAAGATCATATTATCTGCAAACATGGATAATTTGACTTCTTCCTTCCCATTTGGATGTCTTTTATTTCTTTCTCTTGCCTGATTCCTCCAGCTAAGACTTCCAGTACTACGTTGAATAACAGTGGTGAAAGTGGGCATCCCTGTCATGTTCCAGATCTTAGAGGAAAGGCTTTCAGTCTTTTTTTTTCAGTATAATAACTAGCTGTGGGTCTGTCACATATGGCTTTTAATATGTTGGGGTATTTTTCTTCTATATCCAGTTTTTTGAGGGTTTTTATCATGAGGGGATGTTTAATTTTATCAAATGCTTTTTCAGCATCAATGGAAATGATGATATGGTTTTTGTCCTTCATTCTGTTGATATGATGTAGCACATTGATTAATTTGGGTTTGGGTATGTTGAACCACTCTTGGTCTTTGTTCTTGTTTTATCCTTGTGATAAATCTCATTTGGTCATGATGAATTGTCTTTTTTACTGTTGTTGAATTCAGTTTGCTAGTATTTGTTGAGGATTTTTGTATTACCGTTAATCAGTGATATTGGTTTGTAGTTTTCTTTTTTTGCTGTGTCTTTGTCTGGTTTTGGTATTGGGGTAATCCTGTCCTCTTAGAATGAATTTGGCAGTACCCTTTTCTATTCTGTTTTTTGGAATAGTCTGAGTAGGATTGATACTAGTGTCTCTTTAGATGTTTGGTGGAATTCATCAATGAAGCCATCAGATTCTAGGCTTTTCTTTACTAGGAGAATTTTATTACAACTTCAATCTCATTAGTTATTATTAGTCTTTTAAGATTTTGGATTTCTTTATGGTTCAATCTTGGTTAGATTGTATGTATCTAAGAATTTATCCATTTTTTTTCTAGATTTTCCATCTTATTTTCATATGCTTGGTCATAATAACCACAAATGATTCTTTGAATTTCTGTGGTATCAGTTGTAACAGCTCCTTTTTCAGCTGTGATTTCATTTATTTGGGTCATCTCTCTGTTTTTGTTTTTTGTTTTTTTTAGCTTGGCTAAAGATTTACCAATTTTGTTTAACTTTTCTAAAAACCAACTCTTTGCTTCATTCATCTTTTACTTTTTTTCATTTCAATTTCATTTATTTCTGCTGTGATCTTTATTCTTCTACTAATTTCAGGTTTGGTTTGTGTTTGTTTCTCTAGTTCTTTAAATGCATCATTAGGTTGTTTATTTGAAGTCTTTCTTCTTTTCTGATGTAGGCACTTGTAACTATAACCTTCGCTCTTAGTACTGCTTTTGGTATATCCCACAGGTTTTGGTATGTTGTTTCTATTATCATTTGTTTCAAGAAATTTCTCACTTTCCTTCTTAATTTCTTCATTGACACACTGGTCATTCAGGAGCATGTTGTTTAATTTGCATGTGCTTATATACTTTCCAAAATTCGTCTTGTTGTTGATTTCTAGTTTTATTTTATTGTGGTCAGAAAAGATGCTTGATATTATTTCAATTTGTTGAATGTTTTAAGATTTGTTTTGTGACTTAACACATGGTCTATTCTTGAGAATGATCCATGTGCTGAGGAAAAGAATGTGTATTCTGCAGCCTGTGCATGAAATGTTTTGTGAATATCTATGAAGTTCATTTGTTCTCTGATGCAGATGAAGTCCGATGTTTCCTTGTTGATTTTTTTTTTTTTTTTTGGTCTAGAACTGTCTTATGCTGAAAATGGGGTGTTGAAATCGCCACGTATTTTTGTATTGGGGCCTATTTGTCTCTTTAGCCCTAATAACATTTGCTTTATATATCTGGGTGCTCCAGTGTTGGATGCATATATATTTGCAATTGTTGTATCCTCTTGCTGAATTGACCTCTTTATCATTATATAATGACCTTCCTTGTCTCTTCTTATAGTTTTTGTAGTTTTTGTCTTGAAATCTATTTTGTCTGATATAGGTATAGCTACTCCTGTTCTTTTTTGCCTTCTATTGGCATGGAATATTTTTCCCATCTCTTCATTTTCTGTCTATGTGTATCTTTATAGGTGAAGTGTGTTTCTTGTAGGCAACAGGTCATGGCCTTATTTTTTCATCCATTCGGCCACTGTCTTTTGATTGGTGATATTAGTCCATTTACATTCAATATTATTATTGATAATAATATTTTTTTTTGAGACAGACTCTGATACATTCTTATTCTTGCTATTTTGTTATTTATTCTCTGGTCATTTTGTGGTCTTCCTTCTTTCCTTCCTTCCTATCTTTGTTTTATTGAAGGTGATTTTCTCTGATGGTATGTTTTAACTTTTTGTCTTTTATTTTTCCTATATCTGTTGTATGTTTTTTGATTTGAGGTTACCATGAGACTAGCAAATACTATCTTATAAACCATTATTTTAAGCTGATAACAACTTATCACTGTTTGCATAAACAAATAAGCAAAAAGAAAACTAATAAAAACTCTACACCTTAACTTTGTCTCTCACTTTTTAACATTTTGTTGTTTTTATTTATATCTTATTGTAGTATCTGTCTTGAAAAGTTGTAGCTATTATTTTTGATTGGTTTATCTTTTAGTGTTTCTACTTAAGAGTAATTTACCTACCACAGTTATAGTATTATAATATTCTGTGTTTTTTTCTGTGTACTTACTCTTATCAGTAAGTTTTGTGCCTTCAGATGATTTCTTATTGTTCATTAATATCCTTTCCTTTTTGATTGAAGTATTCCCTTTAACCATTTTTTTGTAGGACAGGTCTGGTTTTGATGAAGTCCTTCAGCTTTTGTTTGTCTGGGAAAATCTTTATTTCTCCTTTATGTTGAAGGATATTTTCCTGGATATACTATTCTAGGATAAATTTTTTTTTTTCCTTCAGCACTTTGAATACATCATGCCACTCTCTGCTAGCCAATAGGGTTTTCCCCTGGAAAGTCTGCTGCCAAATGTATTGGAGCTCAATTGTATGTTATTTGTTTCTTTTCTCTTGCTGCTTTTAGGCTCTTTTTTAAAAAATCTTTGGCCTTTGAAAGTTTGATTATTAACTTACTTGAGGTAGTATTCTTTGGGTCAAATCTGCTTGGTCTTCTATAATCTTCTCCTACTTGGATACTGATATTTTCCCCTAGGCTTGGGAAGTTCTCTGTTATTATCCCTTTCAATAAAGTGTCTACCTCAATCTCTTTCTCTACCTCCTCTTTAAGACCAGTAACTCTTAGATTTGCCCTTTTGAAGCTGTTTTCTAGATATTGTAAGCATGCTTTTTTTTTATTCTTTTGTCTCCTCTGTGTGTTTTCAAATAGCCTATCTTCATTCTCACTCATTCTTTCTTCTGCGTGATCAATTTTGCTATTAAAAGACTCTGATACATTATTTAATATGTCAGTTGGATTTTTTACCTCCAGTACTTTGGCTTGATTCTTTTTAATTATTTAAATCTCTTTGTTAAATTTATCTGATATAATTCTGAATTCCTTCTCTGTGTTATCTTGAATTTCTTGAGTTTCTTCAACATAGCTGTTTTGGATTTTCTCTCTGAAAGGTTTCATATTTGTGTTTCTCCAGGATTGATGTCTGGCACCTTATTTAGTTTGTTTGCTGAGGTCATGTTTTCCACGGGTGGTGTTGATGATTGTAGATGTTCGTCAGGCATTGAAGAGTTAGGTGTTTACTATAGTCCTTGCAGTCTGGGCTTATTTGTGCTTGTCCTACTTGTGAAGGCTTTCCAGGTATTCAAAATGACTTGGGTGTTGTGATGTAAGCTGTATCTCCATTAGGGGGCACCCCAAGGCCAGTAATGCTGTGGTTCTTGTAGACTTGTATGGGTACTACCTTGCTGGTGTTGGTTAAGATCAAGGACATTTCTCTAGATTACCAGGCAGAGACTCTTCTTTTCTTCCTTTATTTTCTCCCAAACAAAAGTAGTCTCTGTCTCTGCAATGAACCACCTGTGGCTGGGGATGGGGGTGACACAAGCACCCCTGTGACCACCACCACTGGGACCGCACTGGGTCAGACCTGAAGCCAGCACAGCACGAAGTCTTGCCCAAGGCCTGCAGTAACCACTACTTGGGTACTACCTATGTTTGCTCAAGGCTGTAGGGCTGTACAGTCAGCAGGTGGCAAAGTGGAACAGACTTGTGTCCCTTCCTTCAGGGCAGCAAGTTCCCCCAGACCCTGGGTGGGTCCAGAGATGTCGTCCATGAGCCATGTAGTGGAGTAAAAAGCCTTAGACATCTACCTGGTGTTCTATTGTACTGCTGCTGAGCTGGCAATCAAATCATGAGATGCAGGCCTTCCCGTTCTTCCCTCCCCTTTCCACAGGCAGAGGATCCTCACCCTGTGGACACCACCACCACAGGCCTATGAGGAGTGCTACCAGGCTTCCACTGATGTTCACTTAAGGCCCAAGGACTCTTCAGTTAGCTTGAGGTGAATGTTGCCAGGTCTGAGACTCATCCTTCAGGGTGCTGGGATCCCCTCTGGACCAGGGCAGGTCCAGAAGTACCAACCTGGTATCTAAGGTGCACGACAAAGCTCCCCTTACTTTTCTCTGCTTTTCTCAAGCAGATGGAGTCTCTCCCCATAGCCACCACAGCTGGGAATGTGCTGTGTCTTACCTAAAGCCAATACATCTCAGTGTCTCTCCTATGGCCCATGGCATACTACCTGGGTATTGCTGCTGGTTATTCAGGGCCCAAGTGCTCTTTAATGGGTCCTGCCAAAACTGGTTCCTTCCCTTCAAGGCAGCAGGTTTCCTTCTGGCCCAGGGTGTGCCTAGAAATATCATTTGGGAGCTAGAGCCTGGAAAGGGGGCCTTACGACTGTGCCCTCTCCTACGGTGGCTGAGCTAGTATTCTAGATGCAAGACAAAGTCCTCTTTATTCTCCCCTCTCCTCGCCTCCCCTCCCCAAAAACGAGTCTCTTTCGGAGCTGTGAGCTGTGCAGCCTTGATTTGGGGGAGTAGTGCAAGCACTCCCTTAGCTGCCTTGGCTGGTGTCTCAATCGGTCACATGCCCCACCCACACCAGTACACTGCATCTGAGGCCAGTTCAGCAGTAGGACTTGCTTAGGAATTGCTGTCATTGCAGCCTAGACTGACTTTCAAGTTTATTTAGAGCCCCAGAACACTCCAGCCCGCTGTGGTGAGGCTTGCCTGAACTCAAATTCTGACCTCTGAGATGGGTGATTCCCCTCTGGCTATGGCTGGTCCAAGTGCTCCCTCTGTGGGTGGGCTTCTGTCAAGTACAGACTGGTTCTACTTTCTGCTGTGACAGGTAGCACTAAGTTCGATGCAATGTCTCACAATAGCTGCATCCTCCTTCCTTGAGTGCACAGATTCTCTGTGCCATGCAGCTGCTGCTGGAGGATGGGGGCAGGGTTGAGGGAGGTGTGGTGTCGGCAATTCAAGACTGTCTTTCCTACCCTTTATGGTGCCTTTCAGTAATATGAAGTGAAAACCGGATACCGTGAGTGCTCACCTGATTTTTGCTTCTTATGAATGTACTTTTTTGTGTAAATAGGTGTTAAATTTCGTGTTCCTGTTGGGGGGATGATTGGTGCAGGATTCTATTATGCCATCTTGTTCTTTCCCCCACTCTTTGGTCTTTTCATGTTTTCTTTTTTGTACTTGCTTTAGAATAAATTGACTATTTATATTCATTGCCGAATTTTCTATTGACTTGTGTATTTTTCTTGTGAAAGGTAAGAATTCTTTATATGTTACAGATATTAATCATTTGTCATGTATGTTCCTAACACTTTTCTTCCAAATCTATCATTTGTGTATTATCTCGTTTGTGATATATTTTTCAATTTTCCAATTCATTGATGAAGTTAATGATTTATACTTCTGTAGTTCCTGGTGTTGAAGTAATTTATATTCCTGGAGTATACTCTACTTGGTCATATGGTGGTATTCATTTGATAAGTTGCTAGGTTCTATTTAGTTGTACTTTATTTAGGATTGCTGCATCTTTATTTGTTTTATAGATTGCATTTCTCTGGAATGACCACAGCAATATTTCCAGCCCTTGATGATCTTCTAGAACTTTGCCCCTTCCCTGCATCAAGAGGTAAAATCCATTTCTATTCTCTTGAATTTGAAGTGGACTTTGCTTCAATGAATTGAGTGCTGAAGAATTAACACTCTGTGACTTCATGACTTGTTGGAAATTGTGAGGAATCTCAGGCCACATGGAGGGGCCAGTGAAGATGTTCCAGCTTATAGCCCCAGCTAAGGTTTCAACTAATAGCCAGACTCAACCACCAGGTATATGAATGAATCTTCAGATGATTCTAGTCCCCAGCCTTCAAGCTTCCCCAGTCAATGCTGAGTGGAGCAAAAAAAGGAATTATTCTCACTGAGCCCTGTCCAAATTGCAAATACCTGACGAAAATAAATATCGTTGTTTTAAGCCACTAAATTTTGGAGGAACTTGTTATGCAATCATAAAAACAGATTTTGTTATCTGGAAGTGAGTGCCATGTAACAGAAATCTAAAATGTAGTAGTGACCGAAGCTAGACTAGACAGGATTAGTCAAGACTAGACAGAGGGCAGAAGGTGAGAGGACCTTGAGGTGACTGTGGAAGCCTGATAGACCTCAAGGAGGCTATCAGAGAGGGTTTAGAGGAGAGTGAAAAAAATATCATTGGAGCTGGAGGAAAGAGGATCATTGTTAGGTAATGACATGAAGTTTGGCCAACTTATCACCTGTGGTAATGTGAAAAGCAGAAAATGGTGATTGTCTGGCTTCTTCTTGCTGCTTATAGTAAAATGATAGGAGAGAGGTAAGCTAAAGAAATAATTATTAAATATAAAGGAGCCAGAACTTCTTGGACTTGAAAATAAAGCTGTCTCTTTTCCAGTTTTTCCTGTTGGCAGACAATTCTAAAATTAAGAAAAGGCTTTATGGAAGGAGAGCAAATCTAGGGTACTGTCATGAAAACATGGTTTACCATGAAGCCAAGGGAGTGATTGTAAAATCTTAGTTCTAATACCTCAGGAAATTTAATGCCTCACAGAGACAGTAGTCCCTCTAATTATCTTAAGGACATGACATGCCTTACAGATCCTCTTTACTAAAGAAAAAGTCCTTTGAAAATTTTAAGAGCATTGTCCCTCAGCACCCTTATAGGAAGCTCTAGGACTTATCTTGAAGAGATTTGTGGGTACAGGTTTTGTCTAATGGAGTACATTATAAATTGATTAACAAGAAATCCACACAGTTGTTATAAATTTTTTTAGAGCAGTTTTAGTTTACAAAAAATTAAGCTGAAAGTAGAAAGTTCCTATATTCTCCGCATTCTCCTCTCTCCCTAAAATTTCCCACGCTGTCAATATCCCTGACCAGAGTGGTACATTTTTTTTTTACAATCAATGAACCTACATTGGTACATCATTCTCACCCAAAGTCAATAGTTGACATTAGGGTTCACTCTTGGTGTTTTATATTCTCTTAATACACCAATATGTTTTGACAAATGTATAATGACTCATATCCTTCATTATAGTATCATATAAGGTAGTTTCGCTGCCCCCCAGATGGTCTGTGCTCTGCCTATTTATCCTTCCCTTCATATCCGTGACAACCACAAATCTTTTTTTTTTTTTTTATTATACTTTAGGGTTTTAGGGTACATGTGCACAATGTGCAGGTTTGTTACATATGTATCCATGTGCCATGTTGATTTCCTGCACCCATTAACTCGTCATTTAGCATTAGGTGTATCTCCTAATGCTGTCCCTCCCCCCTCCCCCCACCCCACAACAGTCCCCGGAGCGTGATGTTCCCCTTCCTGTGTCTATGAGTTCTCATTGTTCAATTCCCACCTATGAGTGAGAACATGCGGTGTTTGGTTTTTACAGACTCTTACAGCTTTGCATTTTCCAAAATATCATGTAGATCATGTAGTAATATACATTTGTTTCTTCCATGTCTTTTTGTGGCTTAACAGCTCATTCCTTCTTAGCACTGAATAATATTCCAAACTCTGGATGTACCAGAGTTTGTTTGTCTGTTCCTCTATTGAAGAACGTCTTGGTTGTTCTCAGGGTTTGGTAATTATGAATGAAGCTGCTGTAAACATCTACGTGCAGGTTTTTGTGTAGACGTAAGTTTTCAACGAATTTAGGCGTATACCAAGGAGTTTGCAATTACTGGATCATGTGGTAAGAGTATGTTTAGTTGTGTAAGAAATTGCCAAACTGTCTTCCAAAGTGACTATGCCATTTTGCATTTCCACCAGCAATGAATGACAGTTCCTGTTTCTCCACATCTTCACCATCATTTGGTCTTGGCAGTGTGTTGGATTTTTGCCATTCTAATAGGTTTATAGTAGTATCTCATTGCTGTTTTAATTTGCAGTTTCCTAAGGACATGTGATATGGAACATCTTTTCATATGCTTATTTTTCATTCGTATATCTTTAGTGAGGTGTCTTCGTATTTTTTGTCTGCTTTTTGACTGGGGAATTCATTTTCTTATTGTTGAATTTTAAGAATTCTTTGTATGGGATCTAATTGAACTAAAGAACTTCTGCACAGCAAAATAAACTACCATCAGAGTGAACAGGCAGCCTACAGAATGGGAGAAAATTTTTGCAATCTACTCATCTGACAAAGGGCTAATATCCAGAATCTACAATGAACTCAAACAAATGTACAAGAAAAAAACTAACAACTCCATCAACAAGTGGGCGAAGGATATGAACAGACACTTCTCAAAAGAAGACATTTATGCAGCCAACAGACACATGAAAAAATGCTCATCATCACTGGCCATCAGAGAAATGCAAATCAAAACCACAATGAGATACCATCTCACACCAGTTAGAATGGCGATCATTAAAAAGTCAGGAAACAACAGGTGCTGGAGAGGATGTGGAGAAATAGGAACACTTTTACACTGTTGGTGGGTCTGTAAACTGGTTCAACCATTGTGGAATACAGTGTGGCGATTCCTCAGGGATCTAGAACTAGAAATACCATTTGACCCAGACATCCCATTACTGAGTATATACCCAAAGGATTATAAATCGTGCTGCTATAAAGACACATGCACACGTATGTTTATTGCAGCACTATTCACAATAGCAAAGGCTTGGAACCAACCCAAATGTCCAACAATGATAGATTGGATTAAGAAAATGTGGCACATATACACCATGGAATACTATGCAACCATAAAAAACGATGAGTTCATGTCCTCTGTAGGGACATGGATGAAGCTGGAAACCATCATTCTCAGTAAACTATCGCAAGGACAAAAAACCAAACACCACGTGTTCTCACTCATAGGTGGGAATTTAACAATGAGAACACTCGGACACAGGAAGGAGAACATCACACACCAGGGCCTGTTGTGGGGTGGGGGGAGGGGGGGGATAGCATTAGGAGATATACCTAATGTAAATGACGAGTTAATGGGTGCAGCACTCCAACATGGCACATGTATACATATGTAACAAACCTGCACGTTGTGCACATGTACCCTAGAACTTAAAGTATAATGATAAAAAAAAAAAAATGGAGATCAATGGTTGCCATGGACTAGGGGGAGGGAAGAATTGGATTAACTGCATAATAGTTATAGAGTTTTATTTTGAGGTGATGAAAACATTTTAGAACTAGATATAGTGGTTGTACAATATTGTGAATGACTAATTGTGAATGTCACTTTATTGTTCACTTTAAAATGATTACTTTTACATTATGTAAATTTCAACTCAATTTTAAAAATTTAAAAATGGAACAAGGGAGAGGATTTAGAAGGTTCTAAATGCTAAAAGAAGTTAATGATAGAATTCAGGTAGTGCATATACAGGTGTTCACTGAAATCTTTCAATTTTGCTGTATGTTTGAAATTTTTTATAATAAAAGTTCAAGGGGAAAAATGGAAAAAAAAAGAATTCTTTTTACATTTAGGTAACAGTGTTTTATCAGATGTGTCTTTTGCGTATACTTTTTCCCAGTCTGTGGCTTTTCTTTTTTCGCTCTTGATCCATACAGTTTTTTAAAGGATTGTATCATTTTAGACTGAAAGGCATAGAGACAGTACAAAAATGAAAAGAGGCCTTTGACCCCAAACTTCTACAGATGGGAAGCATGCTAAGAACATGGCTATTTTTTATGGAAAAAAAAAGAATAATAATTTAGAGGGTAGAACCAATAGCCTAGAGTGGAGAGCCAAGAGTCACAGCAAATCATTCTTAAGCAGTACAACTGAGCCCTAATCAAGTACTAGCACCTTGTGCCCAGCTTGATTTCAAGCTTTTAATGGACCAATGACTTCTCCGTCTCTCCTTTCCTCCTTTTTAAATGGGATTGTCTATAGCAGTTATCCTGTACTTGCTCCACCATTGTGCATTTGGTGTTTGTTGAGGCAGATAATTTTTCTCTTTTAGTTTATAGCTCTTGAGATTACAAGGAACTGTATGTAAGGGGCTGTACTTGAGGAACTGTACCCAAGAAGTTCATCCATACCTGGACCTCAAGCCTCAACCTGATGTTGTAGGTCTTGAGGGAGTGCATGAGTATATTTTGCTACTGTGGCTAGATGGTGAACTGTGGTATTTTGCATTTTCCAAAACTGACCTCAGCAGTATTTGTGGTCCCACATGCTCTTCTAAACTTTGTCACTTCCCAACAAGAGTTAGAGTTTATTTCCCCTCCCCCGAACCTGGACTGTGCTTTGCACTGTTGAATAGAATGTGGTGGGAGTGAAACTATGGGACTTCCAAGGTGAGGTCATAAAAGATGGTACTGCTTCTGCCTAGCTCACTCAAGAACCCAACCCCCATAGTGTGAGGAGGCCTAGGACAGTTACAGAAGCCATGTGTAGGTGTTGTGGCTCCAGCAAAGGTCTCATCTGATAACATCAACTACATGGGTGAGCATTTGTATGATTTTAGTCCCCAGACTTTGAGACACCCTAGCTGATGCTGAGGGGAGCAGAGATGAGTTATCCCCCTGAGACCTGTCCAAATATTGTTGTTTTAGGTTACTAAATATTGGAGTAATTTTTAAATATAGCCATAATAACTGAAATAATTAGGTTCATAGTTTTTAGGTTTATTTTTATGTTAACTTTGGTAATAAAGTTATGTTGGCTTCATGAAATGAATTGGGAAACATTTCTTCTTTTTATTTGGTATGAAATAATTTAAATAACACTATAAATACCCATTCTTTAAAAGTTAGGTAAAACTCAGATTTAAAGGTTTTTTGGGTATAATGCTATTATTACTATTGTTATTTAAAATAATGATTACCTTTCCATTTTTTTCTTTGCTAATTAGTCATTTTGGGTTTGCTTCTTGGTTCAATATGGATTATTTATATTCTCTAGGAAATTGTACATTTTTCTTTATTCCTAGTCTTGCTAATATTTTTTTCCCCTTATATTCTTAGGCAGTACCATAAAGGGTTTATTTATATTTTTATTTAAAAACTCTTGGAATTATTTATCAATTCTAGTACTTTTCCTCCTTATATCACCAATTACAACTGTTCATTTATCAACTCATTCACTCTTCGCTTTTCTTAAAAAAATTCAGGTAAACATAATAATGTTTCTACAGTTTCATTCTTCTTTGTAATGAAAGGATTTAGGGGCATACATTTTTACCTAACTGTGGCTATTGCTGGGTTCCATACATTTTTATGTAAAGTATTTACCTTTTCAATAGACTCTAGAGTATCTGTAATTTTTCTCTTTGATCAAAAATTAATTTTGAAGTCATTACGATGTTTCAAGCTGTTTAAAAATTATTTGTAATATTATTGTATTATGATCAATGACTGTGGCCTGTTACATGTTTACTTTGAAATATTTGTTATAGTTTACTTTGTGGAAATTTCTATGAAACTATGAGCAAATATAATTCTTTCATTAAGGAAAACAAGATTCTATACATAGGTGGAAAACAATTCTTTATTTTACTTGAAATTCCGGGATACATATGCAGAACGTGCAGGTTATTTACGTAGGTATACATGTGCCATGGTGGTTTGCTGCATCCATCAACCCATCATCTAGGTTTTAAGCCCTGTAAGCATTAGGTATTTGTCTTGATGCTGTCCCTCCCGTCACCCCCTACTCCACGGCAGGCACCAGTGTGTGTTGTTCCCCTCCTTGTGTCCATGTGTTCTCATTGTTCAACTCCCACTTACGAGTGAGAACATGCAGTGTTTGGTTTTCTATTCCTGTATTAGTTTGCTGAGGATGATGGCTTCCATCTTTGTATGTCCCTGCAAAGAACACGATCTCCTTCTTTTTATGGCTGCATAATATTCCATGGTGTATATGTACCACATTTTCTTTATCCAGTCTATCATTGATGGGTATTTGGGTTGGTTCCATGTCTTTGCTATTGTAAGTAGTGCAGCAGTAGACATACGTGTGCATGTGTCTTTATATTAGAATGATTTATATTCCTTTGGGTATTTGCCCAGTAATAGGATTGCTGGGTCAAATGGTATTTCTGGTTCTAGATCCCCGAGGAATCGCCACACTGTCTTCCACAGTGGTTGAACTAATTTACATTCGCACCAACAGTGTAAAAGCATTCCTATTTCTCCACAGCCTTGCCAGCATCTATTGTTTCTTGATTTTTTAATAATCACCATTCTGACTGGTGTGAGATGGTATCACATTGTGGTTTTGATTTGCATTTCTCTAATGACAGTGATGTTGAGCTTTTTTTCATGTTTCTTGGCCACATAAATATTGTCTTTTGAGAAGTGCCTGTTTATATCCTTTGCCCACTTTTTGATAGGGTTATTTTTTTCTCGAAATTTAAGTTCCTTGTAAATTCTGGATATTAGACATTTCTCACATGGATAGATTGCAGAAATTTCCTCCCGTTCTGTAGGTTGCCTGTTCACTCTGATGATAGTTTCTTTTGCTGTACTAAAGCTCTTTAGCTTAATTAGATTCTATTTGTCAATTTTAGCTTTTGTTGCAATTGCTTTTGGTATTTTAGTCATGAAATCTTTGCCCATGCCTATGTCCTGAATGCTGTTGCCTAGGTTTTCTTCTAGAGTTTTTATGGTTTTGAGTTTTACATTTAACTCTTTAATACATCTTGAGTTAGTTTTTGTATAAGGTGTAAGGAATGGGTCCAATTCCAGTTTTCTGCATACGGCTAGCCAGTTTTCCCAACACCATTTATTAACTACAGAATCCTTTCCCCATTGCTTGTTTTTGTCAGGTTTGTCAAAGATCAGATGGTTGTAGATCTGTGGTGTTATTCCTGAGTTCTCCATTCTGTTCTATTGGTCTATATGTCTGTTTTGGTAGCAGTACCAGGCTGTTTTGGTTATTGTAGCCCTGTAGTATAGTTTGAAGTCAGGTAGTGTGATACCTCCAGCTTTGTTCTTTTTGCTTAGGATTGTCTTGGCTATATGGGCTCTTTTGGTCCCATATGAAACTTAAAGTAGTCTTTTCTAATTCTGTGAAGAATGTCAATGGTAGTTTGATGGGAATAGCATTGAATCTATAAATTACTTTGGGCAGTATGGCCATTTTCATGATATTGTTTCTTCCTATCCATGAGGATAGAATGCTATTTCATTTGTTTGTGTCCTCTCTTACTTCTTTGAGCAGTGGTTTGTAGTTCTCCTTGAAGAGATTCTTCACATTCCTTGTTAGCTGTATTCCTAGCTATTTTTTTTTTTTTTTTTGAGACAGAGTCTTGCTCTGTCACCCAGGCTGGAGTGCAGTGGCGTGATCTCAGCTCACTGCAACCTCTGCCTCCTAGGTTCAAGTGATTCTTCTACCTCAGCCTCCCAAGTGGCTGGGACTGCAGTCATGCACCACCATGCCCGACTAATTTTTTGTATTTTTAGTAGAGATGGGGTTTCCTCTGTTAGCCGGGATGGTCTCAAACTCCTGACCTCGTGATCTGCCTGCCTTGGCCTCCCAAAGTGCTGGGATTACAGGTGTGAGCCACTGTACCCGGACCATTCCTATGTATGTTGTTCTCTTTGTAGCAATTGTGAATGGGAGTTCATTCATGATTTGGCTCTTTGCTTGTATATTGTCGTATAGGAATGCTTGTGATTTTTGCACATTGATTTTGTATCCTGAGACTTTGCTGAAGTTGCTTACCCGCTTAAGGAGTTTTTGGGCTGAGATGATGGGGTTTTCTAAATATAGAATCATGTCATCTGCAAACAGAGACCATTTGACTTTCTTTCTTCCTATTTGAATACCCTTTTTTTCTTTCTCTTGCCTGATTGCCCTGGCCAGAACTTCTAATACTATGTTGAATGGGAGTGGTGAGAGAGGACATCTGTCTTGTGCCAGTTTTCAAAGGGAATGCTTCCAGCTTTTGCCCATTGAGTATAATGTTGGCTATGGGTTTGTCATAAATAGCTCTTATTATTTTGAGATATGTTCCATCAATACCTAATTTATTGAGAGTTTTTAACATGAATGGATGTTGAATTTTATTGAAGGCCTTTTCTGCATCTAACAAGATAATCATGCTGTTTTTGTGTTTAGTTCTATTTACATGATGAATTAAGTTTATTGGTTTGTGTATGTTGAACCAGCCCTGTATCCCAGGAATAAAGGTGACTTGATCATGGTGGATAAGCTTTTTGATATGCTGCTGGCTTTGATTTACCAGTATTTTATTGAGTACTTTTCACATCAATCTTTATCAGGGATATTAGCCTGAAGTTTTCTTTCTTTGTTGTGTTTCTGCCAGATTTTGGTATCAAGATGATGCTGGCCTCATAAATTGAGTTAGGGAGAAGTCCCTCTTTTTCTGTTATTTGGAATAGTTTCAAGAGAAATGGTACCAGCTTCTCTTTGTACTTCTGATAGAATTTGGCTGTGAATCTATCTAGTCCTGGTATTTTTTTAGTTGGTAGTCTGTTAATTAGTGCCTCAATTTCAGAGCTTGATATTGGTCTACTCAGGGATTCGACTTCTTCCTGGTTTAGTCTTGGGAGAGTGTATGTGTCCTAGAATTTATTCATTTCTTCTAGAACTTCTAGTTTCTTCGCGTTGAGGTGTTTATAGTATTTTGTGCTGATAGTTTGTATTTCTGTGGGGTCAATGGTGATATCCCCTTTATCATTTTTTTCTTGTGCCTATTTGATTCTTCTCTTTTTTCTTCATTAATCTAGCTAGCAGTCTATCTATTTTGTTTTTTTTTTTTTTAAACCAGCTCCTGGATTCATTGATTTTTTTTGAAGGTTTTTTTTTCATGTATCTGTCTCCTTCAGTTCTGCTCTGATCTTAGTTATTTCTCGTCTTCTGCTAGATTTTTTGTTTGCTCTTGCTTCCCTAGTTCTTTTTATTGCGATGTTAGGGTATCAATTTGAGATCTTTCTAGCTTTCTGATGTGGGCATTTAGTGCTAAAATTTCTGTCTTAACACTGCTTTAGCTATGTCCCAGAGATTCTGGTACATTGTCTCTTTATTCTCATTGGTTTCAAAGAACTTCTTGATTTCTGCCTTAATTTTATTATTTACCCAAGAGTCATTTAGGAGCAGGTTGTTCAGTTTCCATGTAGTTGTGTGGTTTTGTGTGAGTTTCTTAATCCTGAGTTCTAATTTGATTGCACTGTGGTCTGAGACACTGAAAAACAAATCTTTGAAATAAAACTTCAGTAGATGAATTTAAGGAGAGTCACTATGGAGACCTGTGACTATGGGGTGTCACTATGGGTTGGAAAAATTAGGAGGAAGAAATATCTAAAAACAAAGAACAAGTACATACAGAGAAGTAAATTATGATGAAGATATTTGACTCAAGATTCTTTTCCATACCGTTTCTATGAAATTGCTGGAGCTTGTGCATCATCAACATAATGGCATAAACCAAGGAAGAAGAAAACAAAATTGAGGAAATGGGATCCAACACAAAAGAGAGACAGCAGGTTTAATTGAGTGTTGGTGAAAAACCACAGCCTGTAAATAATGCAGTTCAAACTGAAATAGACCAGGAGGCTCAAGGAGAGACTTCTTCAAGAAGATAAAATTGATAGAATGCCTAAGGAGTTTGAGTGCATTGAGAATAGATTCATATCAGTTCTGGAGAACTGGGTGGATAAATTAATGTTAAGTATATAGAAAAGTTAAAAATGAAAAAAATTCTCAATTCTAGGGAAAATAATCATAGAAAACTACATGTTTTAGTTACCAATAGTGTTTACGTAGTCAATATAAACAATGGGTATTGATATAAACAATGTATATTGATCTGTTATAACAAGGTAAAAAGCTGTTGGGGAAACAAGATAACCTGTGTGTGTGTGTGTGTGTGTGTTTGTTGAAATTAGTGCTTTTATATGGAAAAGATCTAAATTATTAGCTTCTGCAATAAATAATATAGATAATAATGCCTATAACTAAAGTTAGCAACAGTATATGACTATAAGAATGTTATTTAGGAATTTGGGGCAAATACCAAAAATTAGCAAAAAGAGTTGAAAGCAATTTAGGGAGTGAGAAATTTGAAGTATGGGGGGATCTAATTTTTTCATATCAAACCTTGTAGACGTTTTAAATGATACACATGTGTAACTATGCTAAAAATAGCCCCCTAAATTATAAATAAAAGGAAATCATGGGAGAAGACAGACTTGATAGATCCAAGAGGTGTAATATTAGGAGTTCTAGGAGGTTAAAAAAAAAATGTGAGAGAAAATAGTGTGATTATGTAGGAAGAAACCTACATCTGCAACTTGAAGAGTGCCCCAGTCTCTCTAATCCAAGCTTTATTTAGGATGGATGAGAAAAAAAAGATAATAGGCATATTCCTATAAAACTTTCAAACTCCAAAGATAATGATAAAATCTTACAGGATTCCAGATAGAAAAAAACATTACTTGCAAAGGACAGATAATCAGACATACATTACATTTCCTGTGTGCACTTCTAGAGACTGGAAGGTGGTGGGATAATTGTAGTTGACCAGAAGATTACACCCATGAAGCTTAGGCTAGGCTAAGCTAAGCTATCAGTTACCTCATAGGGAGAAAGATGTTTGCAGATGTGTGAGAATTCAGAGATGAGAGAAGTCTTGAGAAAATACACCAGTTCAACAAAAGGGCTTAGACAGTGATTCTAGGATACGAGAAGATAATGAAGGGAAATAGTGGTAAGCAATGATCTTGGCAGTATACACAATTTTCTTTTCTTTTTTTTTTCATTATGCTTAAAGTTCTAGGGTACATGTGCACAATGTGCAGGTTTGTTACATGTGTATACATGCACCATGTTGGTGTGCTGCACCCATTAACTCGTCATTTACATTAGGTATATCTCCTAATGCTTTCCCTCCCCCCTCCCCCCACCCCACAACAGGCCCCGGTGTGTGATGTTCCCCTTCCTGTGTCCAAGTGTTCTCATTGTTCAACTCCCACCTATGAGTCAGAACATGTGTTTTTTTTTTTATTATTATACTTTAAGTTTTAGGGTACATGTGCACAATGTGCAGGTTAGTTACATATGTATACATGTGCCATATTGGTGTGCTGCACCCAATAACTCGTCATTTAAAATTAGGTATATGTCCTAATGCTATGCCTCCCCTCTCCCCGCACCCTACAACAGTCCCCGGAGTGTAATGTTCTCCTTCCTGTGTCCATGTATTCTCATTGTTCATTTCCCACCTATGAGTGAGAACATGGGGTGTTTGGTTTTTGGTTCTTGCGATAGTTTGCTGAGAATGATTGTTTCCAGTTTCATCCATGTCCCTACAAAGGACATGAACTCATCATTTTTTATGGCTGCATAGTATTCCATGGTGTATATGTGCCACATTTTCTTAATCCAGTCTATCATTGTTGGACATTTGGGTTGGTTCCAACTCTTTGCTATTGTGAATAGTGCCGCAATAAACATATGTGTGCATGTGTCTTTATAGCAGCATGATTTATAATCCTTTGGGTATATACTCAGTAATGGGATGGCTGGGTCAAATGGTATTTCTGGTTCTAGATCCAGGAGGAATCACCACACTGTCTTCCACAATGGTTGAACCAGTTTACAGTCCCACCAACAGTGTAAAAGTGTTCCTATTTCTCCACATCCTCTCCAGCACCTGTTGTTTCCTGACTTTTTCATGATCACTCTTCTAACTGGTGTGAGATGGTATCTTGTGGTTTTGATTTGCATTTCTCTGATGGCCAGTGATCATGAGCATTTTTTCATGTGTCTTTTGGCTGCATAAATGTCTTCTTTTGAGAAGTGTCTGTTCATATCCTTCACTCACTTTTTGATGGGGCTGTTTGTTTTTTTCTTGTAAATTTGTTTGAGTTCATTGTAGATTCTGGATATTAGCCCTTTGTCAGATGAGTAGTTTGCAAAAATTTTCTCCCATTCTGTAGGTTGCCTGTTCACTCTGATGGTAGTTTCTTTTGCTGTGCAGAAGCTCTTTAGTTTAACTAGATCCCATTTGTCAATTTTGGCTTTTGTTGCCGTTGGTTTTGGTGTTTTAGACATGAAGTCCTTGCCCATGCCTATGTCCTGAATGGTATCGACTAGGTTTTCTTCCAGGGTTTTTATGGTTTTAGGTCTAACATTTAAGTCTTTAATCCATCTTAAGTTAATTTTTGTATAAGGTGTAAGGAAGGGATCCAGTTTCAGCTTTCGACATATGGCTAGTCAGTTTTCCCAGCACCATTTATTAAATAGGGAATCGTTTCCCCATTTCTTGTTTTTGTCAGGTTTGTCAAAGATCAGATGGTTGTAGATGTGTGGTATTATTTCTGAGGCCTCTTTTCTGTGCCGTTGGTCTATATCTCTGTTTTGGTACCAGTACCATGTTTTGAAAAGATCAACAGAATTGGTAGACCGCTAGCAAGACTAATAAAGAAGAAAAGAGAGAAGAATAAAATAGACTCAATAAAAAATCATAAAGGGGATATCACCACTGATCCCACAGAAATATAAACTACCATCAGAGAATACTATAAACACCTGTACTCAAATAAACTAGAAAATCTAGAAGAAATGGATAAATTCCTGGACACTTACGCCCTCCCAAGACTAAACCAGGAAGAAATTGAATCTCTGAATAGAACAATAACAGGCTCTGAAATTGAGGCAATAATTAATAGCTTACCAACCAAAGAAGTCCAGGACCAAACGGATTCATAGTCGAATTCTACCAGAGGTACAAGGAGGAGCTGGTATCATTCCTTCTGAAACTATTCCAATCAACAGAAAAAGAGGGAATCCTCCCTAACTCATTTTATGAGGCCAGCATCATCCTGATACCAAAGCCTGGCAGAGACATAACAAAAAAGGAGAACTGTAGACCAATATCCCTGATGAACATCGATGCAAAATTTTCAATAAAATACTGGCAAACGGAATCCGGCAGGACATCAAAAAGCTTATCCACCATGATCAAGTGGGCTTCATCCCTGGGATGGACGGCTGGTTCAACATACGCAAATCAATAAATGTAATCCAGCATATAAACAGAACCAATGACAAAAACCACATGATTATCTCAATAGATGCAGAAAAGGCCTTTGACAAAATTCAATAGCCCTTCATGCTAAAAACTCTCAATAAATTCGGTATTGATGGGACGTATCTCAAAATAATAAGAGCTATCTATGACAAACCCACAGCCAATATCATACTGAATGGGCAAAAACTGGAAGCATTCCCTTTGAAAACTGGCACAAGACAGGGATGCCCTCTCTCACCTCTGCTATTCAACATAGTGTTGGAAGTTCTGGCCAGGGCAATCAGGCAGGAGAAAGAAATAAAGGGTATTGAATTAGGAAAAGAGGAAGTCAAATTGTCCCAGTTTGCAGATGACATGATTGTATATCTAGAAAATCCCATCGTCTCAGCCCAAAAATCTCCTTAAGCTGATAAGCAACTTCCGCAAAGTCTCAGGATACAAAATCAATGTGCAAAAATTACAGGCATTCTTATACATCAAAAACAGACAAACAAGAGAGCCAAATCATGAGTGAACTCCCATTCACAATTGCTTCAAAGAGAATAAAATACCTGGGAATCCAACTTGCAAGGGATGTGAGGGACCTCTTCAAGGAGAACTACAAACCACTGCTCAATGAAATAAAAGAGGACACAAACAAATGGAAGAACATTCCATGCTCATGGGTAGGAAGAATCAATATCATGAAAATGGCTGTACTGCCCAAGGTAATTTATAGATTCAATGCCATCCCCATTAGGCTACCAATGACTTTCTTCACAGAATTGGAACAAACTAAAGTTCATATGGAACCAAAAAAGAGCCCACATTGCCAAGTCAATCCTAAGCCAAAAGAACAAAGCTGGAAGCATCACGCTACCTGACTTCACACTATACTACAAAGCTACAGTAACCACAATTTTCAGTCTCAGTGGCTAATGACCAACTGTTGGCACATGTTTTCTGTAAGTTTTAAAGAAGTTTTCTTTTTTTCTCCTCCGGCTTTCAATTTGAAAACTTTCAAACACACAGAACATTTGAAAGACTGTTACCTAGTTTCACCAATTTCTCTTGTGGAATTTCTCTTCTAATTCAGGTATACTCTTTGGAGATGGCTCATTCCAGAGCAGGAGGGATAGAAAGTAAGCCTGCATTTTTTTTACTTGCCAGAAATTAAGGAAATGCCCAAAGACAAATGGACACATGTCAAAAGGGCAGAGAGCACATGCAGGAGATTGATTGGAGAGTACTTTTCATAAGATCACCTGTAAGGGAGTAAGCAAAGCAGCACTGGCAGAGGAAGTTGAGTTATGATGTGTTCATCTTGTGCACATGAAGAGTTCTGGACCTAGGATGACCCTTCAGAGTGTTCTGAATTAGGTCAATGGAGCTGGGCCCCTTATAACCCACATCGACCAGTCATTTGAAGTGGCTTCCCCTAGAGAGGGGACATACTCTTGGTGAGGAAGCTCCTTTCATAGAAGGCAATTCCTGGGTAGATGCCAGTTGTGAGCTCCCACATGCAACAATTCTTGCAGCTGGGGAAGAGTGCATTGGTACTAAAGTAAGTTCTGGACAGTACACCTGAGCAATCCATACCATCGTTCGCTTGCTTCATAGAATATATTCACCCCATCTGGGAAGAGCAGCTCTAGTATTCTGATTTGTCTCTTTTTCTGGAAATACAGAGGAGAGTAAGTAGGATTTATTCCAGTCTCTTTCATTACACCTTGTCTTCAGGCCACAACTAATACTGTCTCCTTCTGCTACTGATTCTAGATTTCCCCTTACCCTTGACTAATACCTCTACTGATCTAAGCCACTTGCTTTGTGGGTCCCTGAGGCCCTTGTCACCACGCTTTCCTGAGGCTGTGACTGTAGAATTTGTTCATTTACTATCAAAATTGGGCAAAGGAGTATGAAGAGATACCCTTCATTTATACCCTTCATATGGCAAACATAATGTGTTCATTACCTGGGTGATAAAAATATGCTTCCTTATACTCACCATGTGGCAGAAACTCCACTTTTTCCTGATGATCAAGGTCTATTAGCCCTACATAGATGGTGACTCCTTTTCTTGCCCTCTGGTCTCTTGGCCCAAAATGTATGAAATCACCAGGTGGCAGGTTGCAGCTTAAAGTTTAACGGCCTGTGTCCACTGGTGGGACCAGGACCTCTAGATTAATAGAACCTAGCATTGCAGGGATGAGAAATAAAAATAAAAATTGCTGAGTGGGTCATTGGGAATGACAGCAAGTGGGGCCATTCCTGCTGCTCCCCTTAATTTCCTGTCTGCATTTTACCTATTGCAGATGCAGTCACTATATAATGGTTTTTGATTTCGGATATAACCTCATTCTGGAGCAGGGCACCCTATCGTCAAATGGTATCATCTTTAAGGGGTTGTCTTAAAGCCATGCCCTTTAGAATGACCTTTCATTGCTTGTCATGCTGGAAGCTTCTGAATGTTGCATTTTGTGATAGAAACAGTGGGTATCATGGTCATGTGCTCACATCTCCTTTGCGGTAAAGAAAAGGATCACTCGTCAACATCCACCAGAGAACATCCATGAAGGCACTAAATAAGTAAGTATACAGAATACTAACCAATTGAAATTAATCCAGCTTCTGTCATTGGCCCCCTTAGTGCTGGCATAATGGACAGAGCAGCCATGGTGACAGGGATGGAGGCTATGCCCGGGCCCAAAAGTATGAGTTCTGTCTCACCAAAGCTGAACTAGCTATTGCTGTGCTCACACCGTGGTCATATGCTCACATCTCCTTTGCTGTAAAGAGAGTCCCTTGGTCCAAGACAATTTTATGTGGAATATGGTTAAAGTGAACCAGAAACATAAGCTCTCAGGTAGTGGTTCTGGCTAAGGGTCTGCAGGCAGAAAGGTCAAATCCATGTTGTAATATATGTTGATTCTTGTCAAAGTGATTTATTTCCACTTTCAGAGTGGAGAGAGTCCAGTGTAATCCATTTACCAACAACTGTCTGGTTGATTTCTTTGAGGGAATGTGCTATATTGGGGGCTCAGCTTTGTGTCTGTTACTGGTAGGTTGGATAATCTGTAGTAGCATAGCAGTAGCTAGTTCAGCCTTGGTGAGAGAGAGCCCATACTGTTGGGCCCATGCATAGCCTCCATCCCTGTTACCATGGTGCTTTGTCCTAAATTATACTAGCACTAAGACCGCCAATGACAGAAGCTGGATAATTTCAGTTGGTTAGTATTCTGTATACTTACTTGTTTAGTGCCTTCTTCACGGAGAATGTTCTCTGGTGGGTGTTAATGAGTCACCCAAAGATCCTCACACTTTGGGTTTACCCCCCAGGTCCATTCTCATGCCCCTTTTCCAGGAAAACCTGTTAAAAGTCTTGGCACTCTTTTAGATGAGAGTTGAGGCCCTGAGCTAGCAGAGCGGCAGTGAGAATATAAATAAACAATGATATATGAGTGGAATTTTAAGTTAAGCTTGTGACATTTTGGAGACCTTAAAATTCCTAATCTGATTCATTAGGAAGATCAGAAGTTTATTTATTTATTTATTTATTTATTTATTTATTTATTTGAGATGGAGTCTCACTTTGTCGCCTAGGCTGGAGTGCATGGCACAATCTCAGCTTACTGCAGCCTCCGTCTCCTGGGTTCAAGTGATTCTCCTGCCTCAGCCTAATGAGTAGCTGGAATTATAGGTGCTCACCACCATGCCTGGCTAATTTTTTTGTGTTTTTAGTGGAGATGGGGTTTCACATTTTGGCCGGGCTGGTCTTGAACTCCTGACCTCAAGTGATCCGCCCACTTCAGCCTCCCAAGGTGCTGGGATTACAAGCATGAGCCACAGCGCCTGGCCAATTTATTTATTTTTAATTTCTCATTTATTTTTAATTTGGATAGGAGAACCTTATTTCTCACAAAGGGTTGCAGCCTACAGGGTGGCCATTCAGACAGGCTAGGAAGCGTAGCCTCCGGCCAGAAGCCGTAAACAGATACTTCAAGGGAGGGGCAAAGAACAGGAATTTATGCTGAGCAGGATGGCCAAATATACATATTTAATAAGTTATAGGAGGAGTCATGAGTATTTATGAAAGGAGAAACGTGTGCATGCACAATTGAGCTTCATACTCCTTCACGGGTCCCATGTACAAAAAATGGCAGTGTTAGCATGATCTGAGAGTGGAATTGTTGGTCCTCTGATGCCAAAAGGTGAAGCAGAGGACATTAAAACCGTTATGTACATTCTTCGTAGATTGGCCAGAATCACTCCATGGTCATTGGTCTCTTATCGGGTGAAAAGGAGGGGAAGCATCAGGCTGTTGGTTGATATCAGTGGTGTAGTTTTTTGAAAGAGTTGGTTTCTGCTAAGCCCTTAGGGAAGAAAGGCTAATTATGGTTCGCAAGGTAGGGAGTATAACGAGATGTGTCTGACCTCTCCATCCCATCAAGACTGAGAACTCAGTTTTCAAGGTTACTCTGGGGTTCCTTTGGCCAAGAAACAGTCTGTTTAATCAATTGAAGGGGCTTAGAATTTTATTTTTAGTTTACATTCTCTCCCTTTTGGCCAAGACCTGCCAGACTTCTTTTGTCCCATATCATTGCTGGGGTGATGTGGCTACCTGCCCCAGGTCCATGGGACCCTTGTGGCAGAGGGACTTAGAGCCAAAAGACTTACAGCCAACTAAACATTTTATGCCAGATGAGAATGGAGGTGGGCAGGTAACTATCAACACTTAAAACCTTTTAAGCAACGTAAGAGCCAAAAACCAAAGCCAAAAAGTAAGGTTATAAAAGTGACTTATCAGTTCTATGCGTTGAGCTACTACAATCTTGGTGTTAGTTACAGACTTGTAGCCGTTAGCTATATAAAACATAAGCATTTTGCTAAAACCATTTTAAGCTAAGGAATTTAGAGATTTTTTTGCTCTGCAATGCCTTTTGCCATCTCTTTAGTAATTTATCTTAAGGTGGCTGAAAAATTTCTTATTATATCATTATTTGTGTGAACCCCGTAACTGGGAACAACTATACTGAGAAGGCTTTGTCACCAGGTATCTTGATATTCTCTTAGTAATTCTCATTTAATTCTATGGAAAGCAGGAAATTCTTCATAGTTGGGATGGATGGAAAGGGACCACAAGATGGCTCAGGAGGAAAAGTCTCTCAAAAATTTGCCAGCTCTTTAGGCAATCTGTGTGCCTGTCCTTGATATGGAGAGTCTGAACTAATTCTGTCCCTCAAAACTGGCCCTTACAATCTCACACACCCACATTTTCCTCCATAGTCCCTGGGCCTAGAGGGAGGGTGCATCTATTGTTTTAGCAGCAAGGCAATGGCAATGAAAAAAAGATTGGGTCCAATAAGATTGCAAATGAGGGACATTCACAGCCTTTGTAGAATCATCTCTGTTTTTTACAATATGATTCTGGTTTTCTCAGAAGAAGTAAAACAGTGAGAGATAAATAACATCAATAATTTGACAACCAAAAGAGAATGTGTATGTCAGAATGGAGAAAAGAACCTATTCCGTTAGGGAGCCAACTAAAAACATCATGTAGAAATTAATTTTAATTGAGACAGAAGATTTAGGAAAAAGTTGCTCTGTAGGTTGGAGACACAAATTTTATTTTAGACCAGCAGACTATTAGAAATGCTGGTACAAAACTCAAGAAAGGAGTCAGAATTAAAAACAAACACATAGCTGTGTCATAATCCTACCCATTTTATAACTGAGAAGTAGGGGAGAAAAGATTGTTGTCGCCTCTCTAATAATCCCATTATAATCTTCAACCTGCTGAGTACTGGGGGATTAGAATCATGGGGGAACAAACAGATAAACAACAGCTAACACAAGAAAATGGATTTAATCAGGTTTAAAGCTTAGTCTTATGTAAGAATTTAAACATTTTGTTTCAATAATGCTTAGCATCTTGGAATAATTGTTTAGGGTCTCAGATAGCTTCTCTCCCTAAGACAACATCTGAGTATGTGGTGCTGGGTGGCTTCTGTGATGTTACGGCTTAAGGAAGGCAGGATTCCCAGATTTGCATATTATCCCAAGGCTCTTCTGGTTGCCATGGTGATGTCCTTTGTTTGCTGGCTGCTGCTGCTCTCAGCATTTGGATTACTTCTCCCACAGTTTGGTCAGAGCCTAGTGATGCTGCTGGTTGACAAAGCCTCTGGTATTGGGGAGCCCTCTGGATGTGAGCTGGAGTCAGCTCAGGCTGGGTGGCTCACTCTGAGCCTCCATCTTCACTTCCACACTGAAGTCTCACCTGGCAAGCTCCCTAGCAAGATGCTCTAGGGCTGTCATTTGCCAGCCTTGAGAAAGCTAAACTCATAGGCTCAGGTGCAAAGTTATTTTGACACTTTCTTGGTTATTTGCCTTTTAATTTGTTTAGTGTCTATCATTGGCCACCCTCCTTCCTCTAACACATACACACATTAGAATATAAGCTCATGATAATGGGGATCTTGTAATTCTTGTTCATTGCTGAATCACAAGCTCCAGGAAAAGTACCTGTCACATCATTGGCTAATAATAGACTTCTGTTAAATCAATGAAGGGAGGAAGGACAAAAATAATAGATGAAATCCCTAAGGAAGAACATGTCAAGTGAGAACAAGATGAGGACTAAAGTGTTTGGTACATCTTCTACTTTCTATTTTAGAGGCAGAAGGCAAAAGAGGCTCTAGGGAAGGAAAGTGAGAACTATTCAAGAGAAGTGTGCAGAGGTTGGGAGTGTAAAAGTGGGGCAACCATGCATCAGTAGAGAGAGGTGATCACTGTTGCATAAAGCTTCAGAAGTTGAGCAGGAGTAACGGAATTGGCAATTTGAAGGTTATTGGTAATTTCAGGGAAAGTGGTACCAAGACATGAACCTGGGAAACTGAGTTTGAAGGAATTGTGCCATAAAAGGGAGAAGAGAATTCAGCAGGTGGTGTTTTATGAAGATTGAAGTGAAGGGAAGAAGAATTAGGATATGCCACCTGACTCTTCAGAGCAAAAGAGTCACGGAAGACCTTTTTTTTTTTGCCTCCAAGACAGAAGAGACTTGGTGTATTGGTATGTAGGGAGGAACTGGTGGAGAGGAAAATGAGGAAGACTGAAGAAGAAGATGGTTAATGAATTTAGGTCTCAGGACTTGACTGGGAAGGAATGAGATCAGCCTTAGAAAGGAAGATAAGAAAATAAGAATGGATGGAAAATAGGAAATCTGAAGCAAATGGAAGGAAAATAGAAGAATTCACATCCGATTTTGCTCAGTACAAGAGGTGTCCAGCTTATTGGCTAAGAATGTGTGTGTGCAGACCCCTGTGAAAATTGCATGGTGAAACAGGGCCATGTCACAAGGTGTGGCTCCTTACTGCCCACACTTCTTTGACCCTTTATTGACTCAAAGTGAGTGGCCACGCTCCCCTTCCTTTAGAGAGAGTGCTTTAAACATTCTTGTTTAAATTCAGATAGGAGACTTGGTTAAGTTCTGAGTGTCTTCTCTCTATAGTGTAATCAATTTCTAAAGAGAGGCCTGGGTGCCTTAGGGTTCCCCAGAATCAATATGAGGACCTCAAATCTCAGACTCAACCCTGTTCATGATTCTGGGTTATGTAAGTAATATGAATAATTTCAGTACTACAAATCTCAGGTTTCTTTGTCCCTCAGCAATGCTGACTCATTATTAAATAAATTTTATTTATGCTAAATTTTCCTCTTAGTTGGTCCTCTTAAGAATGTCTTGTTTTAGATTATCTTCTGGTAATTAAGAGTTTATGAATTATATGCTAATGGGAAAATCTAACTTCACATATCTTCTTTATTCTGATTTCATCTATACGAATTTTGTAAAATGTAAAATTGGGCAAGGTAAAAGCCACTCCACAGACAAGGAATTACATAATGTATATATTTGGAATTGAAATGTTTATTTAAATTTTTTTATTAATAAAAGTTTATATAAAGTGATGTTTGTTTATACTCTTTGATCATCAATCATTTATTCATTGATTATATATTTATTAGTCATCTATGTGCAGGTTCTGTTCCAGGTGCTAGGAATATAAATGCAGAAAAGATGTAGTCCCTGAATCTTAGGAGTTTATGGTCTAGTTATGGGAGACAGTATAATCAAGTAATCAACTGAGTACAATGGATAGTGTATGTGCCCAAAAGAGAGAGTTGTCAATTCTGGTTAAGAAGGATGGGAAACCTCTATAAAGGAAGGTTTTACTGTTGAAATGGTGTCTGAATTCTGAAGGGCTACAAGTTATCTTCATTAAGATTACTATTAGAGGATAAAATTTTGCGGGCAAAGAACTCATCTTATGCAAATTTGTGTTCCCATACAAGGGAAGAATTTGTCAGTAAATGAAAGATAAAGGCTTCCAAAGAATCATGAAGTTTAAAATTATAATAAAAGGTATTTTTTTACCAATACCAGTAGGTGGCAGTGTAACCTCATTAAAAAAAGACCGATGTAAGGATGAAAATTACTTTCCTGATTTTCCAGTCCTGATAATGAGGGTCTTCTGGGTTAAAAATGGATAAGAAAAAGTGGTTTTGAAATTTTTTTCTCTGCAGGCCAGCTTTTCCTTGAATAAGCCGCTGTCTCATTCCTCCCCTGCTTCTCATTCATCCTGAAAGATCTACATAAAATTGACTTGGACACCTCCCCTTCCAAGGCCTGTGGGAGTCAGAAGCCCTTCTCAAGATTTCTGCACGGCACTGACCCAGAAACAAAACTGAGCTCCCTGCTTGATGTCCACTAAAAGCCCATTCACATAAAACATTCATGATTTTAAGTGCCTTTAGTGAAGATGTGAGGAAAGGATAGCAGCAGAGTGTATACAGCAGCAACAAAGCAACCTCTAACGGATCAGGCAGCCTCTCTTGTCTCAAAATGTTCCTTGGCCACCCACCACTATGGAATTTTACCGAATTTCTTTTTGTCAGCCTTTCTCTATCTAGTTGGCTCCTCTTTTTCCCTGCTCAGCCCTGTAATTTCAATTTTTTTATCTCTTCTCCATTCCTTCTTCACTCTACCTCTTTCTTCTTTTCTTTACCTCCCTCTTCCCTCCTCTTCCCTCCGTCTTCCTCTTTCTTTCTCCCCTGCAAACCCACGAATGTGCTCTGTGGTAGTGAGCCCTTCACTTAACAAAATCCCTCCTCTTTCTCCTCCTCTTCCCCACCATTGCCAAAAGGCAGCAGTGCCAGTTCATTACCCTGAAACAGAAAGCACGACAGTAATTTCAGTGTAATAAAAATACAAAAAATTAGCCGGGCGTGGTGGCGGGCGCCTGTAGTCCCAGCTACTCGGAGAGGCTGAGGCAGGAGAACGGCGTGAACCCGGGAGGCGGAGCTTGCAGTGAGCCGAGATTGTGCCACTGCACTCCAGCCTGGGTGACAGAGCAAGACTCCATCTCAAAAAAAAAAAAAAACACTTCCCTGCAGATTTTTTTTAAATTAAGAAAATTGTGGTGGTTGCAGGTTTTTGCTAAGCAGGGTATAAATGAGTTTGTTAATATTCTCTACTCCTCCATGCATCTTCCATTTGCCTAGAAAATAAATCCCAGTTACTATCTGACTATCAGTATTTATCTTATTTGCCATTGATGTTGTTTTTTTTGTTTTGTTTTTCCTTTAGGGTTTGTCTTGGCCCATTTTATGCAGCTAGAACAGAACACCACAGACAGAAATTTATAAGGAATAGAAGTTTATTTGCCTCCTGGTTCTGGAGGCTGGGAAGTCCAAGATCAAGGGGCTGCATAGATTGAGGTCCTTCTTGCTGACTCATAACATGGAAAGAGAGTTCACTGCATAGAAGAAAGGAGGCCAAACTCATTCTTTTATCATGAGCCTACTCCTGAAATAACTCACTCTCAGGATAATGGCATTAATCCATTCATGAAGGCAGAACACTCTTGATGTAATCACCTCTTAAGGGTCCTATTTCGTAACACTGTTGCATTGGGGATTAACCTTTCAACACATGAATACTGGGGGACACATTCAAACCATAACAAGAGTTCTTTGTGTGACTCTGTGTGGTTCAGCAAATTGTGATTGGTCTGCTATAGTGGACTTTCCCCTCACCTCCCACATGTTTATTATGAAAAATTTCAATTTAAAGAAAGGTGGAAGGAATTGTTGAAAGAATATGTCATCTAGTTTCTACTGTTGTTAACATTGTGTCATAGTTGCCTTTTCATCCATCCAACCACCCATCCATCTAGCCACCTTATAATTACTATTATTATTATTACTATTTTTTTTAAAGACACCTCTATTAAAGCAACCATCTTATTTTTTGATTTTATTTATTTTCAAAGTTAGTTGTAGACATTAGTATACTTTATTCCTAGACATTTTAGCGTGAACATAATTAACTGGAGTATAATACTTGTTTTCAATTTCTTTTTATTTTTGAGGTAAAATTGACATACAGTGAAATCCAAATCTTAAGTGTACCACCAGATAAATTTTGATAAATGCATTATGCCTGGGCTTCACACACCCTATTCAATATATAGAAAATTTCCAGAGAATTTATTTTGTTGTTTTTTTCACACACTAAGTTCTAGACTTTTCCAGGTCCGAGGGAACTATTAGGGGGGAAAGTACTTGTTATAGTAAAAAAGATTTTAGGTGTGTTTGTTTTTAAGGTGCAGAAACACATCGCAGATTAAGGTCTGCATCTGAGCTTTTTGTTATTGTTCCAGTTTGATCTCAGTGACATTACAAGCAAGCAGAAACACTCAGACATGAAATGGCCAGTGCCTGTGAGTTAAGAGCAGGAACTATGTCTATTTTTTTGATATGTATCTCAACTACCTGGAATACTTTATACTTTTGGCACTCAGTAAATATTTGTTGCTGCCAGATGATCTGCCACAAAAATTTACTGGGTCTATTTTATGGCTATTGTTTGTCCACCTTGAAAATAATCATGGGATCATAGAAGTCAAAGTCATGGAGAGCAGCACACAGGTTTCTCAGCTGTTGATCTGTTCTTTACACAGTAAAGCAGGGTTAAATGTAGAAGGTATGATACTGAGAGCTTCTCAAAGGTACAGAGGTGAATAGAGGAAAAAGAGCAGATAAATTCAGACAGAATGTCGCTAAGGTCCTAGCAGAAAAAAGACCTGAATTCTGAGTTCTCTTTTGCTTTCTACTGGAGTTCCGACTCTGTGCTTGACCTTTCCAGGGCCTGCAGGTGCATGAAGATGGGTGGTTACTATTCCTAGAAAATGTTTATGTAGAAAAATACTGATACATGCTGATATGGTTTGACTGTGTCCCCACCCAAATCTCATCTTGAATGGAACATATTGCAAAGTGGTAGCATGATATTTTACTAAACTAAGTTACTGTCAAGACATTCAGAGATATTTTTAAATGGTACACCAAATTTCAACACCCTAAATGCTCACTCAAGCTGATTACAAACGACTGCTTGCTGTTCTTTGTTTATGGGTGTGATTACCACCTGCAGTAACTTAAAGACAACTATTCAGGGTGAAATCTGCCTCTGAATTGCCATCCTGGTCACAAATCTTTTCCTTCCCAAGTGGAAATCTTCTCCAGAAGAAATAATAACAATAGTATTTTGGTTAATGTTCAGTTGTGGAGAGTAAAACTCACTCTAGCTAGTTTAAGCAGTAAGATGTTAATCACGGAGCATTAAATGGCTCACAGATTTTAGGTTGAGTGTCCAGGAATGGTTCCCAAAGCCACATTGGCCGTCAAGGGATTTTGCCTTTGCCACCGTCAGAAAGCCATGGTATAAGAAAGATACCATCACAGCTGTTAGCTCTAGAGCCTCTGCTATCAGTGGAAAATAGCCTACCAAGTTAGGAAACCTTGCTACAGCTGCTGTCCCAGGCTGTGCCACTGCAGTTCTAAGGCACATCAACAAAATTGGATTCCAGACTCTAGGCTGAGTATTATTCCTGGAAACTCAACCTAGAAGTTTAACATCTGATTGTAGGAATTTAAATCTAGAATCTTAGGTGCAAGGGATTGGGAAATGGTGCAAGGGATTTAGTCTCATTATATTAAAAGAAGTTAGAATGCATGCTTACTGGCCAGTGTTTACTAGAAATATCTAACATTTGTCAAGAATCTGTACGTGAGTCATGGTGATTACTTCTTCACATGAATCATCTGAGTCTTACAACCACCCAATTAGGTAGTTACGTCCTATTAGTGAGATACTATTATTATAGCCACTTTTACAGGTGAGGAATCTGCTGGTAGGAAAAGTTATTTTCTCAAGCTCGGTTCACAGAACAGAACATGGTGAAATTGGCATTTGAACCTAAGTGTGTTTGACTCTAAATTCTGGAATCTGGTCTCTTAACAATCATACTATACTGTTTCTACTTTCTTTACTAATTAAGTGAAAAGAAAATTAGTTTAAAAGATATTTGGATATTATCAATCATCAAGACACTGTGCTAAGATCATACATATTTTTTTTTTTTTTTTTTTTGAGATAGAGTCTTGCCTGTCACCCATCCTGAAGTGCAGTGGCATGATCTCGGCTCACTGCAGACTCTGCATCCTGGGTTCAAGCAGTTCTCCTGCCTCAGTCCCCAAGTAACTGGGATTACAGGTGTGTGCCACCACGCCTGGCTAATTTTTGTATTTTTAGTAGAGATGGGGTTTCACCATGTTGGCCAGACGGGCCTCGAACTCCTGACCTTGCGATCTGCCTGCCTTGGCCTCCCAAAGTCCTGGGGTTACATGTGTGAGGATAGCATTAATCTAGAGGTAAACTATAGGCACAATTATTATGCAAGGTAGGAAGTAAATGTCATAAGAGAGTATAGACAAAATGCTTTTGGAATTATTTGGAGAGATTTACTCAGAGAATTCAGGAAGAAGTTTAGCCAACACTGGGCTTTGAAGGGTAAGTGGTTTTTGAACATTCAGAAAAGGAAGAAGGTTAGTTGTATCAGGCTGTTCTCATGCTGCTAATAAAGACATACATGAGACTCAGTAATTTATAAAGAAAAGAGGTTTAAATGACTTATAGTTCAGCATGTCTTGGGGAGGCCTCATGAAACTTACAATCATGGCAGAAGAGGAAGCAAACACATCCTTCACATGGTGGCAGCAAGGAAAAGTGCAGAGCTGATATGATTTGGCTGTGTCCCCACCCAGATCTCATCTTGAATTCCCATGTGTTGTGGGAGGGACCCAGTGGGAGGTGATTGAATGATGGGGGCAGGTATTTCCCATGCTATTCTCACGATAGTCAATAAGTCTCATGAGATCTTATGGTTCTACAAGGGGGAGTTTCCCTGCACAAGCTCTCTTTGCCTGCTGCCATTCATGTAAGATGTGACGTGCTCCTCTTTGCCTTCCACCATGATTGTGAGGCTTCCCCGGCCACGTGGAATTGTGAGTTCTCTGTTAAACTTCTTTCCTTTGTAAATTGCCCAGTCTCAGGTATGTTTTTATCAGCAGAATGAAATGAAGTAACACAGTAAATTGGTACCAGTAGCATGGGGTGCTGCTGAAAAGATACCCAAAAATGTGCAAGCGACTTTGGAACTGTGTAACGGGCAGGGATTGGAACAGTTTGGAGGGCTCAGAAGAAGACAGGAAAATGTGGGACAGTTTGGAACTTCCTAGAGACTTGTTGAATGGCTTTGCCCAAAATGCTGATAGTGATATGGAAAATAAAGTCCAGGCTGAGGTGGTCTCAGATGGAGATGAGGAACTTGGGAAGTGGAGCAGAGGTGACTCTTGTTGTATTTCAGCAAAGAGACTGGCAGCATTTTGCCCCTGCCTTAGAGATTTGTGGAACTTTGAACTTGAGAGTTGATTTAGGGTATCTGGCGGAAGAAATTTCCAAGCAGCAAAGCATTCAAGATGTAACTAGGATGCGGTTAAAGGCATTCAGTTTTATAAGGGAAGCAGAGCATAAAAGTTTGGAAAATTTGCAGCCTGACAATGTGATAGAAAAGAAAATCCCATTTTCTGAGGAAAAATCTAAGCTGGCTGCAGAAATTTGCATATGTAATGAGGAGCTGAATGTTAATCCCCAAGACAATGGGGAAAATGTCTCCAGGGTGTGTCAGAGGTCTTCATGGCAGCCCTTCCCATTACAGGCCTAGAGGCCTAGGAGGAAAAGTGGTTTTGTGGTCTGGGCCCAGGGTCCCGTGCTGTGTGCAGCCTAGGGACTTGGTGCCCTATGTCCCAGCCACTCTAGCTGTGGCTGAAAGGGGCCAATGTAGAGCTCAGGCCATGGCTTCAGAGGGTGCAAGCCTGAAGCCTTGGCAGCTTCCATGTGGTGTTGAGCCTGCCAGTGCACGGAAATCAAGAATTGGGGTTTGGAAACCTCTTCCTAGATTTCAAAGGATGTATGGAAATACTTGGATGTCCAGGCAGAAGTTTGCCACCGGGACAGGGCCCTCATGAAGAACCTCTGCTAGGGCAGTGCAGAAGGAAAATGTCAGGTGGGCGCCCCCACACATAGTCCCCACTGGGGCACCATGTAGTGGAGCTGTGAGAAGAAAGTCACCATCCTGCAGACCCCAGAATGGTAGATCCACTGACGGCATGCACTATGTGCCTGGAAAAGCTGCAAACACTCAACACCAGCCTGTGAAAGCAGCAGGGAGTGGGGCTGTACCCTGCAAAGCCACAGCGGTGGAGCTGCCCGTGACCATAGGAACCCACCTCTTACATCAGCATGCCCTGGGTGTGAGACATGGAGTCAAAGGAGATCATTTTGGATCTTTAAGGTTTGACTGCCCTGCTGGATTTTGGACTGTCATGGGGCCTCTAACCCCAATTTTGGCCAATTTCTGCCATTTGGAATGGCTGTATTTCTCCATTGCCTATACCCCTATTGTATCTAGGAAGTAACTAACTTGCTTTTGATTTTACAGGCTCATAGGCAGAAGGGACTTGCCTTGTCTCAGATGAGACTTTGGACAGTGGACTTTCGAGTTAATGCTGAAATGAGTTAAGACTTTGGGGGACTGCTGGGAAGGCATGATTGGTGTTGAAATATGAGGACATGAGATTTGGGATGGACCAGGGGCAGAATGATATGGTTTGGCTCTGTGTCCCCACCCAAATCTCATCTTGAATTCCCGTGTGTTGTGGGAGGGACCTGGTGGGAGGCAATTGAATCATTGTGGCAGGTCTTCCTGTGCTGTTCTCATGGTAGTGAATAAGTCTCACAAGATCTGATGGTTCCATAAGGGGGAGTTTCCCTGCACAAGCCCCCTCTCTTTGCCTGCTGCCATCCATGTAAGACGTGACTTGCTCTTCCTTGTCTTCCACCATGATTGTGAGGGTTCCCCAGCCACATGGAACTGTAAGTCCAACTAAACCTCTTTCTTTTGTAAATTGCCCATTCTCAGGTATATCTTTATTAGCAGCATGAAAACAGACTAATACAAGAGTGAAGGGGGGGAAAGCCCCTTATAAAACTATCAGATCTTGTGAGAACTCACTATCACTAGAACAGCATGGAGGTCACTGTCCCCATTATTCATTTACCTCCCACCAAGTCCTCCTGTGACATGTGGGGATTATGTGAACTCAAGTTCAAGATGAGATTTGGGTGAGGACAGAGCTAAACCATATCAGTAGTTGATAGTCACGGAAGCTGGAAATCCTGAGGCATGTGTGGACTAATTGCACATATTCCAATTTGGCTAGCATGAACAGCAAATAAAATGGAGCAGAGGAAAATATGGCTGAAAAGGCTTTGAATGCTAAGTCGTTTGGAATTGCTTTTGTAGATTGTCAGGAACCCTGAAGGTCCTTGAGCAGAGGGATTACATGAGAGCTCTGTTACATGAAGATATTAGGATCTTTTGGATAATCTGGAGTTGGAGGACTAGAGATCAAATTAGATTGGAGCTACACCTTTACAAAAAATAAAAATTAGCAGGCATGGTGATGCGCACCTGTAGTCCAAGCTACTTGGCAGGCTGAGGTGGGAGGATCACTTCAGCCTGGGCAGTTGAGGCTGCAGTGAACCATAATGGTGCCACTGTACTCCAGCCTGGGTGACAGAGAGAGAGCCTGTCTCAAAAAAAAAAATTGGAAGCTGATATAATGACTTTTGAGAACTGACAGACAGATACTCTAATTTGATGACAGTGGAAGTGAGATGAACTGGGTATGAGGATTAGAATAAAGAGAGCTGGACTTAGCAGTTCTTAACAACTAATTGGATGTTGATAGCAAGGAAGAGAGAAGAGTCAGAGTATTCTGAGGTTTCCTTCCTGGGTCATGACAACAATGGTTTCATTAATAAAAGTATATAAGGGCATAAGAAGTGCATAAGTTCTTAAGAAGAATATACTTACGTGGGAAATTAATGAGTTTGATTTTGGATTTTTCAAGTGAAAACACTGGTGTGACAACCCAAGAGACATGGCCAACAAATTTGAAAATGTGGAATGGGAGATCAGAAGAGAAGTCAGACTAGAAGCATAAGATTTTAAATTTATCTGCATGTAGCAGTTCTCAAGATAGCTACACTTCAGTAGCACCTGGAGAGTTTTAAAAAATACATGCACTGGACCCCAGAGATTCTGATTTAATTGGTGAGGCTAAACATTTTGATTTAATCAGTTTGGTCTGTGATGCAGATTTAATTAGTATAGGGTAAGGACCTGGCATTTTTATAGTTTGTAAAGCTCCCCAGATGATTCTAATGTAAAACCATGTTTGATAACTACTGACAGAGGTAATTCATGAGCCATGAGGTTGGGCAGGATTTGAAGAGGATAGTATAAAAAGAGAGAAAAGAAAGTTAATGGTAGAGCCCTTTATAGCATTTATGTTCAATGAGTAGAAAGAGAAGTCAGACAATAGGCAAAGAGGTAGAAAATAAACGAGGAAAAGGGCCAGAGAGTTGAGAGGAGTCAGCAATGCCACATGCCACAGACAGCAGAGGAGACTTCTAAGAAAGGGTTTAATAGAGGCAGGGGGTGGCATTGGAGGACATGTTATAATTTGCTATGTACATGCTTGTTGACTGTTCTCTCCTGGTTAAGTTACAAATTCATAATTGAAGAAGCTGAGAAAGTGGTTAGACAGGCAGGTTTACTGGGGTAAGCCTTGAGATGAGTGAAATGATCTCAGAACTTAGTTGGAGTTTTGGAATCCAGGATTTCAGAAATGTAGCAAACCTGCATGATGACAATCCAGTGGGCATAGTTCTGAGAGAGGAGTGCTGTAGTGGCCAAACATGTTTTAGGAGTCTAGGTCAGAAAACTGTGAGGTTACAATTCAGTGGATCTTCACATGTATGATTAAATCAGCTATGATGTGACAAGACTTGTAGTATAAAGGAGAATGCTGAACCAGATGCCTGAAGTCTTTTCTTTAACTGCTTATTTTAAAAATTGGCACATTGCAAGTGTATATGTTTATAGGGTACAATTTGATGTTTCAGTACATATCTGTATATGGATCATGTTGTATAATGATCCCATCAGGATAGTTAACGTGTCCTTCACTTCATGCATGTGTTTGTGGTGAGACCATTCAAAAACCTCCCCTCTAGCTATTTTGTGATACACAATATTTTGCTGTTAACCCTAGTCACCCTACTGTGCAATAGAACACCAGAATTTATTCCTCCTATCTAATTGTAACTTTGTATCTGTTGATTAACCTCTTCCCTTCTTTCTCTTCTCCCTTCCCTCCCTTCCCTTCCCAGTTTCTGGTAACCATTGATCTACTCTCTGCTGCTATAAAATCAACATGTGAATTTTTTCAGATTCCATGTCTAAGTGAGATCATACGGTATTTGCCTTTCTGTATCTGGCGTATTTCACTTAACATGATGTCATCTAGATTCATCACAGATTACATCACATTGATGTTGTTGCAAATAACAGGATTTTATTCTTTTTTATGGCTGAAGAGTCTTCCAGTGTGCATATATACCACATTTTCTGTATTCATCCCTTGTTGGACATGTAAGTTGATTCCATATCTTGGCCATTGGAACTTGTGCTGCAGTAAACATGGGGATATATATGTGTCTTCATCATACTGATCTCATTTACTTTGTATATATACCCAGTAGTGAAATTACTTGATTAGATAGTGGTTCTATTTTTAATTTTTTGAGGAACCTCCATATAGTTTTTTATAATGGCTGTATTAGCTTACAATCCCACCAACAGTGTGTAAGTGTTTCCCTTTTTTCACATCCTTATCAACACTTGTTTTCTTTTGTATTTTTGATAATAGCCATTCTGACTGGCATGAGGTTGCATCTCATTTTGGTTTTGATTTGCATTTTCCTGATAATTAGAGATGTTGCACATTTTTTCTATACCTGTTGGGCATTTTTGGTGTTCTTTTGAGAAATGTCTACTCCGGTCGTTTGCTCACTTTTAAATCAGGTTTTTTTTTTTTTTTTGCTATTGAGTTATACAAGTTTTTAAAAATATAATCTGGGCATTAACTCCTTGTCAGATATATAGTCTGCAAATATTTTCTTTTTTTTTTTTATTTTTATTTTTATTTTTTTTATTTTTTTATTTTTTTTATTTTTTATTTTTTATTATACTTTAGGGTTTTAGGGTACATGTGCACAATGTGCAGGTTTGTTACATATGTATCCATGTGCCATGTTGATTTCCTGTACCCATTAACTCGTCATTTAGCATTAGGTGTATCCCCTAATGCTGTCCCTCCCCCCTCCCCCCACCCCACAACAGTCCCCGGAGTGTGATGTTCCCCTTCCTGTGTCCATGAGTTCTCATTGTTCAATTCCCACCTATGAGTGAGAACATGCGGTGTTTGGTTTTTTGTCCTTGCAATAGTTTACTGAGAATGATGTTTTCCAGTTTCATCCATGTCCCTACAAAGGACACGAACTCATCATTTTTTATGGCTGCATAGTATTCCATGGTGTATATGTGCCACATTTTCTTAATCCAGTGTATCATTGTTAGACATTTGGGTTGGTTCCAACTCTTTGCTATTGTGAATAGTGCCGCAATAAACATACGTGTGCATGTGTCTTTATAGCAGCATGATTTATAGTCCTTTGGGTATATACCCAGTAATGGGATGGCTGGGTCAAATGGTATTTCTAGTTCGAGATCCCTGAGGAATCGCCACACTGACTTCCACAATGGTTGAACTAGTTTACAGTCCCACCAACAGTGTAAAAGTGTTCCTAATTCTCCACATCCTCTCCAGCACCTGTTGTTTCCTGATTTTTTAATGATGGCCATTCTAACTGGTGTGAGATGGTATCTCACTGTGGTTTTGATTTGCATTTCTCTGATGGCCAGTGATGATGAGCATTTCTTCATGTGTTTTTTGGCTGCATAAATGTCTTCTTTTGAGAAGTGTCTGTTGATGTCCTCTGCCCACTTTTTGATGGGGTTGTTTGTTTTTTTCTTGTAAATTTGTTTGAGTTCATTGTAGATTCTGGATATTAGCCCTTTGTCAGATGAGTAGGTTGCAAAAATTTTCTCCCATTCTGTAGGTTGCCTGTTCACTCTGATGATAGTTTCTTTTGCTGTGCAGAAGCTCTTTAGTTTAATGAGATCCCATTTGTCGATTTTGGCTTTTTTTGCCATTGCTTTTGGTGTTTTAGACATGAAGTCCTTGCCCATGCCTATGTCCTGAATGGTATTGCCTAGGTTTTCTTGTAGGATTTTAATGGTTTTAGGTCTAACATATAAGTCTTTAATCCATCTTGAATTAATTTTTGTATAAGGTGTAAGGAAGGGATCCAGTTGCAGCTTTCTACATATGGCTAGCCAGTTTTCCCAGCACCATTTATTAAACAGGGAATCCTTTCCCCATTTCTTGTTTTTGTCAGGTTTGTCAAAGATCAGATAGTTGTAGCTATGCGGCATCATTTCTGAGGGCTCTGTTCTGTTCCGTTGATCTATGTCTCTGTTGTGGTACCAGTACCATGCTGTTTTGGTTACTGTAGCCTTGTAGTAGAGTTTAAAGTCAGGTAGCGTGATGCCTCCAGCTTTGTTCTTTTGGCTTAGGATTGACTTGGCGATGCGGGCTCTTTTTTGGTTCCATATGAACTTTAAAGTAGTTTTTTCCAATTCTGTGAAGAAAGTCATTGGTAGCTTGATGGGGATGGCATTGAATCTATAAATTACCTTGGGCAGTATGGCCATTTTCACGATATTGATTCTTCCAACCCATGAGCATGGAATGTTCTTCCATTTGTTTGTATCCTCTTTTATTTCATTGAGCAGTGGTTTGTAGTTCTCCTTGAAGAGGTCTTTCACATCCCTTGTAAGTTGGATTCCTAGGTATTTTATTCTCTTTGAAGCAATTGTGAATGGGAGTTCACTCATGATTTGGCTCTCTGTTTGTCTGTTATTGGTGTACAAGAATGCTTGTGATTTTTGTACATTAATTTTGTATCCTGAGAGTTTGCTGAAGTTGCTAATCAGCTTAAGGAGATTTTGGGCTGAGACGATGGGGTTTTCTAGATATACAATCATGTCATCTGCAAACAGGGACAATTTGACTTCCTCTTTTCCTAATTGAATACCCTTTATTTCCTTCTCCTGCCTGATTGCTCTGGCCAGAACTTCCAGCACTATGTTGAATAGGAGTGGTGAGAGAGGGCATCCCTGTCTTGTGCCAGTTTTCAGAGGGAATGCTTCCAGTTTTTGCCCATTCAGTATGATATTGGCTGTGGGTTTGTCATAGATAGCTGTTATTATTTTGAGATATGTCCCATCAATACCTAACTTATTGAGAGTTTTTAGCATGAAGCGTTGTTGAATTTTGTCAAAGGCCTTTTCTGCATCTATTGAGATAATCAGGTGGTTTTTGTCTTTGGTTCTGTTTATATGCTGGATTACATTTATTGATTTGCGTATGTTGAACCAGCCTTGCATCCCAGGGATGAAGCCCACTTGATCATGGTGGATAAGCTTTTTGATGTGCTGCTGGATTCGGTTTGCCAGTATTTTATTGAGGATTTTTGCATCAATGTTCATCAAGGATATTGGTCTGAAATTCTCTTTTTTGGTTAAGTCTCTGCCAGGTTTTGGTATCAGGACGATGCTGGCTTCGTAAAATGTGTTAGGGAGGATTCCCTCTTTTTCTATCGATTGGAATAGTTTCAGAAGGAATGGTACCAGTTCCTCCTTGTACCTCTGGTAGAATTCAGCTGTGAATCCATCAGGTCCTGGACTCTTTTTGGTTGGTAAGCTATTGATTATTGCCACAATTTCAGAACCTGTTATTGGTCTATTCAGAGATTCAACTTCTTCCTGGTTTAGTCTTGGGAGGGTGTATTTGTCGAGGAATTTATCCATTTCTTCTAGATTTTCTAGTTTATTTGCATAGAGGTGTTTGTAGTATTCTCTGATGGTAGATTGTATTTCTGTGGGATCGGTGGTGATATCCCCTTTTTCGTTTTTTATTGCATCTATTTGATTCTTCTCTCTTTTCTTCTTTATTAGTCTTGCTAGCGGTCCATCAATTTTGTTGATCTTTTCAAAAAAACCAGCTCCTGGATTCATTAATTTTTTGAAGGGTTTTTTGTGTCTCTATTTCCTTCAGTTCTGCTCTGATTTTAGTTGTTTCTAGCCTTCTGCTAGCTTTTGAATGTGTTTGCTCTTGCTTTTCTAGTTCTTTTAATTGTGATGTTAGGGTGTCAATTTTGGATCTTTCCTGCTTTCTCTTGTGGGCATTTAGTGCTATAAATTTCCCTCTACACACTGCTTTGAACGTGTCCCAGAGATTCTGGTATGTTGTGTCTCTGTTCTCGTTGGTTTCAAAGAACATCTTTATTTCTGCCTTCATTTCATTATGTACCCAATAGTCATTCAGGAGCACGTTGTTCAGTTTCCATGTAGTTGGGCAGTTTTGAGTGAGTTTCTTAATCCTGAGTTCTAGTTTGATTGCACTGTGGTCTGAGAGACAGTTTGTTATAATTTCTGTTCTTTTACATTTGCTGAGGAGAGCTTTACTTCCAACTATGTGGTCAATTTTGGAATAGGTGTGGTGTGGTGCTGAAAAAAATGTATATTCTGTTGATTTGGGGTGGAGAGTTCTGTAGATGTCTATTAGGTCCACTTTATGTAGAGCTGAGTTCAATTCCTGGATATCCTTGTTAACTTTCTGTCTCGTTGATCTGTCTAATGCTGAAAGTGGGGTGTTAAAATCTCCCATTATTATTGTGTGGGAGTTTAAGTCCCTTTGTAGGTCACTGAGGACTTGCTTTATGAATCTGGGTGCTCCTGTGTTGGGTGCATATATATTTAGGATAGTTAGCTCTTCTTGTTGAATTGATCCCTTTACCATTATGTAATGGCCTTCTTTGTCTCTTTTGATCTTTGTTGGTTTAAAGTCTATTTTATCAGAGACTAGGATTGCAACCCCTGCCTTTTTTTTGATTTCCAGTTGCTTGATAGATCTTCCTCCATCCCTTTATTTTGAGTCTATGTGTGTCTCTGCACGTGAGATGGGTTTCCTGAATACAGCACACTGATGGGTCCTGACTCCTTATCCAGTTTGCCAGTCTGTGTCTTTTGATTGGAGCATTTAGCCCATTTACATTTAACGTGAATATTGTTATGTGTGAATCTGATCCTGTCATTATGATGTTAGTTGGTTATTTTGCTCGTTAGTTGCTATAGTTTCTTCCTAGCCTCGATGGTCTTTACAATTTGGCATGTTTTTGCAGGGGCTGGTACCGGTTGTTCCTTTCCATGTTTAGTGCTTCCTTCAGGAGCTCTTTTAGGGCAGGCCTGGTGGTGACAAAATCACTCAGCGTTTGCTTGTCTGTAAAGTATTTTATTTCTCCTTCACTTATGAAGCTTAGTTTGGCGGGATAGGAGATTCTGGGTTGAAAATTCTTTTCTTTAAGAATGGTGAATATCGGCCCCCACTCTCTTCTGGCTTGTAGAGTTTCTGCTGAGAGATCAGCTGTTAGTCTGATGGGCTTCCCTTTGTGGGTAACCCGACCTTTCTCTCTGGCTGCCCTTAACATTTTTTCCTTCATTTCAACTTTGGTGAATCTGACAATTATGTGTCTTGGAGTTGCCCTTCTCGAGGAGTATCTTTGTGGCGTTCTCTGTATTTCCTGAATCTGAATGCTGGCCTGCCTTGCTAGATTGGGGAAGTTCTCCTGGATAATATCTTGCAGAGTGTTTTCCAACTTGGTTCCATTCTCCCCATCATTTTCAGGTACACCAATCAGACGTAGGTTTGGTCTTTTCACATAGTCCCAAATTTCTTGGAGGCTTTGTTCATTTCTTTTTATTCTTTTTTCTCTAAACTTCCCTTCTCTCTTCATTTCATTCATTTCATCTTCCATTAGCGATACCCTTTCTTCCAGTTGATCGCATCTGCTACTGAGGCTTCTGCAATCTTCGCGTAGTTCTCGAAACTTGGCTTTCAGCTCCATCAGCTCCTTTAAGCCCTTCTCTCCATTGGTTATTCTAGTTATCCATTCTTCTAATTTTTTTCAAAGTTTTTAACTTCTTTGCTATTGTTTTGAATTTCCTCTCGTAGCTCAGAGTAGTTTGATCGTCTGAAGCCTTCTTCTCTCAACTCATCAAAGTCATCCTCCATCCAGCTTTGTTCCGTTGCTGGTGAGGAACTGCGTTCCTTTGGAGGACGAGAGGTGCTCTGTTTTTTAGAGTTTCCAGTTTTTGTGCTCTGTTTTTTCCCCATCTTTGTGGTTTTATCTACTTTTTGTCTTTGATGATGGTGATGTACAGATGGGTTTTTGGTGTGGATGTCCTTTCTGTTTGTTAGTTTTCCTTCTACCAGACAGGACCCTCAGCTGCAGGTCTGTTGGAGTTTACTAGAGGTCCACTCCAGACCCTGTTTGGCTGGGTGTCAGCAGCGGTGGCTGCAGAGCAGCGGATTTTCGTGAGACCACAAATTCAGCTGTCTGATAGTTCCTCTGAAAGTTTTGTCTCAGAGGAGTACCCGGTTGAATGAGGTGTCAGTCTGTCCCTACTGGGGGGGTGCCTCCCAGTTAGGCTGCTCAGGGGTGAGGGACCCAGTTTAGGAGGCAGTCTGTCCGTTCTCAGATCTCCAGCTGCATGCTGGGGGAACCACTACTCTCTTCAAAGCTGTCAGTCAGACAGGGACATTTAAGTCTGTGGAGGTTCTTGCTGAGTTTTTGTTTGTCTGTGCCTTGCCCCCAGAGGTGGAGCCTACAGAAGCAGGCAGGCCTCCTTGAGCTGTGGTGGGCTCCACCCAGTTCGAGCTTCCTGGCTGCTTTGTTTACCTAAGCAAGCCTGGGCAATGGCGGGCGCCCCTCCCCCAGCCTCGCTGCCGCCTTGCAGCTTGATCTCAGACTGCTGTGCTAGCAATCAGCGAGACTCCGTGGGCATAGGACCCTCCGAGCCAGGTGCGGGACACAATCTCCTAGTGTGCCGTTTTCCAGGCCCGTTGGAAAAGCGCAGTATTAGGATGGGACTGACCCGATATTCCAGGTGCCGTCTGTTTCCCCTTTCTTTGACTAGGAAAGGGAACTCCCTGACCCCTTGAGCTTCCCGAGTGAGGCAATGCCTCGCCCTGCTTCGGCTCGCGCACAGTGCGCTTCACCGACTGTCCTGCACCCACTGTTAGGCACTCCCTAGTGAGATGATACCGGTACCTCAAGCAGAATTGCAGAAATCACCGGTCTTCTGTGTCGCTGGGGCTGGGAGCTGGAGACGGGAGCTGTTCCTATTCGGCCATCTTGGCTCCACCCAAATATTTTCTCCTATTCTGTAGGTTTTCTTTTCTCTCTGTTGTTTCCATTGCTGTGCAAAAGCTTTTCATATTACTGTAATCCCATTTGTCTTTTTTTGCTTTTGTTGCCTGCACTTTTGAAGTCTTATTTTAAAAAAATGATTACCCAGCCCCATGTTGTGAAGTGTTTCCTCTATGTTTTATTCTATTTTGTAGTTTCAGATTTTACATTTAAATCTTAATCCATTTTGATTTGATTTTTGTATATGGTGCAAGGTAGAGGTCTAGTCTCATTCTTCTGTATGTGGATATCCACTTTTCCCAGCACTATTTATTGAAGAGTCTTTTTACTTTTTAATTTTAGGTTCAGGGGGTGCAGGTGCAGGTTTGTTACACAGGTATATTGTGTGATGCTGAGGTTTGAAATTCTAATGATCCCATGACCCAAGTGGCAAATACAGTACCTGATAGGTAGTTTTCAACACTTGCCCCTCCCTCTTTTCTCCCTTTGTTTTGGAATTCCTAGTGTCTGTTGTTCCTGTCCTTGTTCCATTTGTACCCAGTATTTAGCTTCCACTTATGAGAATATGTGGTATTTAGTTTTGTGTTCCTGCGTTAATTTGCCCATGACAGTGGCCTTCAGTTGCATCCATGTTACTTCAAAGGACATGATTTCGTTTTATTTTTATGTCTGTGTAGTATTCTATGCTGCATAAGTATATTTTCTTTATCCAATCCACCATTGATAGGTGCTGGGTTGATTTCATGTCTTTGCTGTTGTGAATAGTGCTGCACTAAACGTGTGAATGCATGTATCTTTTTGGTATTTATAGAATGATTTATTTTTCTTTGGGTATATACCCAGTAATAGGATTGTTGGGTTGAATGATAATTTTATTTTCAGTTCTTTGAGGAATCTCCAAACTGCTTTTAACAGGAGCTGAAGTAGTTTACATTCCCACCAACAGTGTATAAGCATTCCCTTTTCTCTGCAACCTCACTGTTATCTATTATTTTTTGACTTTTTATTAATAGCCATTCTGGCTGGTATTAGATGGTATCTCACTGTAGTTTTGATTTCCATTTCTCTAATGATTAGTGATGCTGAGCATTTTTTTGTGTGTTTCTTGGCTGCTTCTATGTCTTCTTTTGAGCAGTGTCTGTTCATATCCTTTGCCCGTTTTTTTTTTTTTTTTTTTTTTGAGACAATGCCTTGCTCTGTTGCCTAGGCTGGAGTGCAGTGGCATGATCATGACTCACTGCATCCTCGACCTCTGGGGCTCAGGCAATCCTCCCACCTTAGCCTCTTGAGTAGCTGGGACCACAGGTATACGTAAACACACCCAGCCAATTTTTAATTTTTTGGTGGAGGCGAGGTCTCATTTTATTTCCCAGGCTGGTCTTGAACTCCTGGGCTCAAGGAACTCACCCACCTCTGCCTCCCAAATTGCTGGGATTACAGCTGTGAGCCACCGTGCGCGGCCTGCCCAATTTTAATGGGGTTATTTGACTTTTGCTTGTTGATTTGTTTAGTTCCTTATAGATTCTGGGCACTAGTCCTTCGTTGGATGTATAGTTTGTACATATTTTCTCCCATTCTGTAAGTTGTCTGTTTACTCTGTTGATAGTTTCTTCTGTTGTGCAGAACCTCGTTAGTTAAGTAGGTCTCACTTGTCAATTTTTGCTTCTGTTGCACTTACTTTTGAGGACTTCCTCATAAATTCTTTGCTTGGGCCAATGTCTGGAAGAGTATTTCTTAGGTTTTCTTTTAGGATTTTCATAATTTGAAGTCTTACATTTAGGTCTTTAATCCATCTTAGTTGATTTTTGCATATGGTGAAAGTTAGAGGTCCAGTTTTGTTCTTCTGCATATGGTTAGCTACTTTTTGCAACACCATTTATTGAATAGGGTGTCCTTTCCCCATTGCTTATTTTTGTTGACTTTGTCAAAGATCAGATGGATATAGGTGTGCAGCTTTATTTCAGGGGTCTGTATCCTATTACATTGGTCTGTGTGTCTGTTTTTGTATCAGTATCGTGTTGTTTTGTTTACTGTAGCCTTGTAATGTAATTTGAGGTTGGGTGATGTGATGCTTCCAGCTTTGTTCTTTTTGCTTAGGATCATTTTGACTATTCAGGCTCTTTTTTGTTCAGTATGAATTTTAGAATAGTTATAATTCTGTGAAAAATGACATTGGTAATTTCATAGGAATAGCATTGAATTTGTAGATTGCATTGAGCAGTATGGCCATTTTAATGATATTGATTTTTCCAATCCATGTATGTGGAGTGTTTTTCCACGTGTTTGTGTCATCCCTGATTTCTTTCAGCAGTGTTTGGTAGTTCTCATTGCAGCAATCTTTAACCTCTTTGGGTAGATGTATTTCTAGGTATTTTTTTCTTTTCAACTGTTATGAATGGGAGTGTGTTTTTGATTTGGGCAAGAGAGCAAGACTCCGTATGTCCCCCCCAAAAAAAAGAAAAAAAAAAGAAAAAAAAATGCTACTGACTTTTATACATTGATTTTGCATTCTGAAACTTTGCTGAAGTTGTTTATCAGGTCTAGGAGTCTTTTGGCAGAACCTTTGGGTTTTTAAGGTATAGAATGCTATCATCAGTGAAGAGAGACAATTTGACCTTCTTTTTTTCTATTTGGATAACTTTTTTTTTTGTCTCTTGACTATTGCTTTGGCTAGGACTTCCAGTACTATTTGAATACAAGTAGTGAGGTTGACATCCATGTTTTTTTCCAGTTCTTAGATGCCTCCAACTTTGCCTATTCAGTATGATGTTGGCCATGGGTTTGTGAGAGGTGGCACTTACTATTTTTAGCTATGTTCCTTTGATGCCTAGTTTGTTGAGAGATTTTATCATGAAGGGATATTAGAGTTTATAGAAATCTTTTTCTGCATCTATTGAGAGTTAGGGAGGAGTCTCTCCTTGAATTTTTGGAATATTTCAATAGGATTGGTACCAGCTCTTCTTTGTATGTGTGGTAAAATTTGGCTGTGAATCCATCTGGTCCAGGGCTCTTTTTTGGTTGGTAGGTCTTTTTATTACTGATTCAATTTCATTACTCATTATCGGTATGTTCAGGATTTTTGTTTCTTCCTGCTTCAATCGTAGGAGGTTTTGTGTTTTCAGGAATTTATCCATTTCCTCTAGATTTTTCTAATCTGTATGCATAGCAATGTTCATAGTAGACTCTGGGGGCCTTTTATGTGTCTGTGGAATCAGTTGTAGTGTCACCCTTTGTCATTTCTGGTTGTGCTTACTTGGATAATCTTTTTTTCTTGGTTAATCTAAGTAGCCATCTATCAATCTTGTTTATCCTTTCAAAGAACTAATTTTTTATTTCATTGATTCTTTGTGTGGTTTTTGGATCTCAATTTCATTTAGTTCTGCTCTGATTTTAGTTATTACTTTTCTTCACCTCCAAGATTTCAGTTTGGTCATTTTAATATCATTCTTTTTAATGTCTCTTTGTTGAATTTCTCATTCAGAACATGAATGTTTTTTTAGTTTTATTAAATTGTTTGTGTTCTCTTGTATCTCACTGAATTTCCTTAAGATCATTATTTTGAACTTCTTTTCAGGCATTTCATAAATGTCCTTTCCTTCGGAGCCTGTTACTAGAGACTGTGTTCCTTTGGAGGTGTCGTGTCCTTACTTTTTCTTGTTTCTTGTGTCCCTTTGTTGATATCTGCACATCTAATAGAATAGGGATTTTTTTTTTTTTTTTTTTTTTTTTTTAGTTTTATGGAGTAGCTTTTGTAGGAAGAGGTCTTTTTCCTGTAGATGTATCTAGAGTATTAATTGGGTATGGTGCGTTGGCTTTATTTCTGGTGAACCCAGTAACATGGTCCCCATGCAGTTTCTTCAGCTATTATTCTCATCAGTGAGGTCTGTGATTGCTTCAGTGACCTAGGCTGTGGGAGTTTTGATGGTATTGGCACAGGTTTGCTGGGAGCAGGGGCACTGGTCTGGTTGTTAGGCTGGGTACATGCAGTCAGAGGGCTGACAGACTATCTGGTGGGCTTTCTGGAGAGGCAGAGCTGCCACTGGACTGGATGTCGGGGTGAGTGTGGGTGTGGTGGTGCCAGGTGGCCCTGCAGTGGTGTATCCATGAAAGCAGGGATACCACAGGACTAGCTGTCAGGCTGGGCATGGGCACGTATGGGCTCAGTGATCTAGTTAGCTTTGCAGCACAGGTGTATGTGAAGTGGCTGGCCAGCTGTTCAGCGGCTTCCTTACTGTATAGGTTTTCCTGTTTCCTGGGGGGGTAGTGTGCCATGTAGGTTCAGATGCCAGGGTCTCAGTTGTTATGTGGCCTAGGCTTCACACAGTTGGGGTCATAGTGCTGCAGTCATCCAGATGAACTTGTTAGAATGATGGCAAGTCTCAGAGACAGTGAGATTCTGTCAAAGAGATAGAGACTGGCTCTTAGTGCAGGGCACACTTTAGCTGTGGGTGCAGTGTCAACAAGGTATTGAGCATAGCAGCTTACATTGTTGAGGTGAGAGGTGCTCAAGTAGGCTTTTCTGAGGCAAGGCACCCAAGCAAACTCCTGATTACTCTCCAAACTGAATTTGGAGCTTTTGAGGACTGCAGGACTGTCCTGTAGCAAGGACTAGCATTTGTGGTGGTAATGGGCACCACTGCATATCTCCAGCATACCTCTTCCCTGTAAGAAGTTCCCCCTGACTTCAAGCTGATCTTGGGAGACAATGTGGCAAAGTCAGGATGCCTTTCTCACCTCTCTATGGTGTTATCCTGTGCTTCTGTTCTCCACAGGGATATTGCTGCTCCCCTGGTGTCTGCCAGCATACTTCCTCAGTCACTTTAGTTTACATATAGTTGTTTATTTATTATTTGGTCCCTTTATGTGGGAGAGAAGTCAAATCTACTTTGCAACCTTGATGATGTCACTACCTGGGATGCATGGAGTCGTACTGATTTTGAGGGAGTAGTTTGGAGGTTGGTAGTCATGGTAATGTGGATGGGAAGAGAATAGTGGTTATATATAGACATGAGAGTTTCAAAGGAGAGGGCATTGTCGAGGGATATTTTTTAAAATCTGAAAATCACAGTATGGACTGAGAGTGGTAGCCCAGCATTTCCTTCTCTGGTTACATGGATTCAAAGGTGAGTGAAAGCATGTTTCCTTTCTCTCAGCATCTTTGTTACTTCACTTCTTGAATAAGTTTCTCTTTGTTAGAATTAGTTTCAGAATAACAATTTCTTTACTGGTTACTCTGTTTTCTGAGAAGTGGAATTATCAACAAAGAAACAGAAATATTTCAGATCATCTGCTATGTAAGAATCAAATGAGATTCTATATTTCAGAGTGTTTTAAAAAGAGCAAAGTATTCCAAATATCTTTATTCCTATTAATCACATTAAAAATGGAATGAGAACTGAACTACCCATAAAGTTTGTACAAATGATGCCATTATTTTATAGATGAGTAAAATTTTAATTAAAAAAACCCCAACATTGTGTAAATTATTAAGTTCTTAAGTTCTTAATCCCTTTTATACTTGGTCCTGTGATCCTGGGGTGGTGACTCTGTGGACCCCATTTTGATTTTATAAGCTGCTTTCTGTTGGGCTATGCCAGTAGGGGATATAAAAGGGAGACTGGTAGGCTGGATGAGAAAGAAGGGACTTGATTCTCTCCATGGGCTTGCAGCTTTCTTTCTGCCTTCTCTCTGTTCCTGTGAGCATCACTCCTACAACACTTCTTCACCAGGCAGCTAAAATTCCCTCCTATATGTATATTTTTTGAGACTGAGTCTCCTCTGTAGCTCAAGCTAGGGTGCAGTGGTGTGATCTTGGCTTACTGCAACTTCTGCCTCCTGGGTTCAGACAATTTTTGTGCCTCAGCCTCCTGAGTAGCTGGGGTTACAGGCATGGGGCATGGGGCATCACACCTGGCTAATTTTTTGTAGAGACGGGATTTTGCCATGTTGGCAAGGCTAGTCTTGAACTCCTGGCCTCAAGTGGTCCACCAGTCTTGGTCTCCCAAATTGCTGGGATTATAGACATGAGCCACTGTCCCTGGTCTCCTCCTATAGTTTATCTAAAGCTAGTATGCAAATTTTCCAACACCCGAAGAAAAAATTTATCATGTGCAATCCCCTTTGTTCCCAACATGTGCACCAGGCAAGTGGCATCTCTTCTTCAGAGGTTTGGGTCCCTATGGGATCCTTCTTCCACATTTCTAAGTTTTAACAACCTCTTCCCTTGTTTCCCCAACTCTATGAGTGGTGCCTATTTCTGTAAAGTTGCTCTCTCTATGATTTCTTAGGGGGTCTCTTTTGTCCTCCAGTTTTCAGTTCTTTGTATTAAATTCTCTCTGTCCAAATGGCTGATATGGTTTCTGTCTCTTTATTGAACCCAGACTAATAGAATTGTCATACTAATTTGTTAATTAGCAAGACAATTTAGTGTCGTATCTTAACTGTACATTCTGTCTAATATTTACTATTTAGTTTATACTGTTATCATAATAGTGAATAATGATGACATATACCAAAAATTAATTAAAACACAGATATTATCTGTAATAATAAAAACCAAGTTTAGCACTGTGAAAAACTTAGTACATTGCCTTTATTTTTATCATTTTATTTCATACTGGTGAAAACTTCATCAGAACCTCACCAACCTGTGGTGAGCCATTTAGTAACTACTTACTTAATAAAAAGGATTAGGCTTTATGTTAAAATCTTTCACTTCAGCCAAGAATTGCAAGTTTAGTAATTTAATGGACATTTCTGAGCTCCAAATCAATCCAGATTAAGCTCTGAATTTACTTTTGAAAGACAGAATATAAATGCCCATCATAAAAATTCAGTTTGAGTTTGAGGTGGTTAATTCGAAAATTTCTGAGATCAGTGTTTTTCTTTTAGTATCTTTCTTCCCTATGGAACTTTTAAATTTAAGATAGAAATCTTCAGTTTAGAAATCAGGGGAAAATGGTGAATAGGAGGCAGGACTAACTTGCAGCTGCCACTTGGATAGACAAACAAGGTGTGGAGACTCACATCATGAACTTTTGTTCCAAGAACTAACACAGGCACATAGCAGAAAAACTGAAAGAATTCACAAACCCTTTGAAAGAAGCAGCTTGCTGCTGCAAACTCCATGAGACAACTGAAAAATTTTGAGTTCCCAAAGTGTGAGAAGGTGAAAGTCAGCCTCTGTCCAGACACCCTCACTGGGGAGCCTGAAAATCCAGATCACGAGAGAAGGATTTAACTTTACCTAGAGCTGAAATGAATGTAGAGAGCTGAGCGAAATATAAAAGTAGAAGAAGCAGTGGGAAGAGCCCTGTAGGCACTCCCAGTACCCAGAAAACCCCAGGGAAGCCATTTGTGACTTTATCTCACAAGGGTCCTTGAGGAAGACTGCCAGTGGAATTTGGGGAGTGCCATAGGGAGAAATAAACTTTCAGCTGAATGTTGTAATAATTTCAGCCGAGTGCAAATTTTCCAGGGCAGAATCTCAGGGTTGGGAAGGTGAATGGAAAGTGCAGGTATGAGCAAAGACACCATGGTGGAGGAGGTGGTGAAGCCTGAAAGTCCTGGTTGTTCTCTCAGTGAGGAAATCTGTAGCCTGGGGCAAGTTCTCAGCCCTGCTCACCGGTTGCCTGGATATAAACTCGATGCTGTTGGGGGAGCATGGTGGGCATGAGATTGGTCTGTTTAGCTGCATGGGAGAGGGGTGAGGCCTGTCACTGCTGGCTTTCCCCCACTTCCCTGGTGACCTAATATCCAGAATCTACAAGAAACTCAAACGAATCAGCAAGAAAAAAAACAATCCTCTCAAAAAGTGGGCTAAAGGCATTAATAGTTCTCAAAAGAAGATATTTAAATGGCCAACAAACATATAAAAAATTGTCAACATCACTAATTATCAGGAAATGCAAATTAAAACCACATTGTGATACCACCTTACTTCTGCAAGAATGGCCATAATAAAAAAATAAAAAAAAATAGATGTTGAAATGGATGTTGTGAAAAGGGAACACTTTTACATTGTTAGTGGGAATGTAAGCTAGTACAACCACTATGGAAAACGGTGAGGAGATTCCTTATAGAACTAAAAGTAAATCTACCATTTGATGCAGCAGTTTCACTACTGAGTATCTACCCAGAGCAAAAGAAGTCATTGTACGAGAAAGATACTTGCACATGCATGTTTATAGCAGCACAGTCTGCAGTTGCAAAAATATGGAACCAGATCAAATGCCCATCAATCAATGAATGTATAAAGAAAATGTGGTATATATATACTATATGGTATATATGTATTCCATGGAATACTACTCAGCCATAAAAAGGAACAAAATGATGGAATGTATAAAGAAAATGTGATTTTATATATATATATATATATATATATATATATATATATATATATATACACACACACACACACACACACACCATGGAATACTACTCAGCCATAAAAAGAACAAAATAATGGCATTCACGGCAACCTGGATGGAATTGGAGACCATTATTCTAAGTGAAGTAGCTCCGGAATGGAAAACCAAACATCATATGTCCTCACTCATGAGTGGGATTTAAGCTGTGAGCACACAAAGGCATAAGAATGATACAGTGGACTTTGGGGATTCACTAGAGATTTATTAGGATTTATTAGAGAAGTAAAGAAACGAAAGAATGAGCTGCTTAAATCAAAGCCAAAATGCATTTACTATTTACCAAAGAATCCAGTTAAAAGTAGTATTTAAATAATAAATTCCGTGAAGGTGTAACAACCTAAGATTTTGTTCTCAAATGAGTTTTAATCCGTTTTTTTTCCATGTTCCACTTTCTGGCAATTTCAAATCATCCTTTCTTCATTCAGTTTCTTCCTCCCTCTTTTTTTCTTCCATTGGGGTATTTTCTTGAAGAAACTGTAGCCAATTCTGGTTAGTCTAAGTCAAAACATAAACTTATTAATAGAATACAGAGATAATTAACAGAATTGAATGTTGAAATAGATGTTGTGAAAAGGGAACACTTTCACATTGTTAGTGGGAATGTAAGCTAGTACAACCACTATGGAAAACAGGAGATTCCTTACAGAACTAAAAGTAGATCTACCATTTGATCCATCCAGGAGAAAGTGTTGGAGGGTGGTGAGGGATGAAAAAACTACACATTGCCTACAGTGTATATATTGCTTGGGTGATGGGTGCACCAAAATCTCAGAAGTCACCACTAAAAAACTTATTCATGTAACCAAACACCACTTGTTCCCCTAAAACCTATTGAAATTTAAAAAAGACTATCTTCACTAAAAAATTAGAGTGAATTAATTATATGAAGTCAAAGAAGGTTAGTCTTTATTCATATCTATCTCCATATTGAATAAAAGAATTTAAAAATGAATAAATTAATGAAATAAAAAACACTTCTATTTCTTTGAAGTTTCTATCGTCTTTGTTTAACCCATCTCACAGTGCAGCACAGCGTATTTTCATTAAACCATGTGCACCTGTTCTTTTCTCCCCCACAATGCTTTTTTTTTTTTTAGCATACACTTTAGTGATCCAGAGCATCTTATCTTTTATATTCTGTATCCATAAACTTCTGTCTGTCTTTGAACTTACAAAATAAGAATGCTTAACTTTTAAAGTCTAAATCATATGGTCTTAAAGAGTTGATCTAGTTCAGACGTGGCCTCATAACAATTTATAGAAGAGGAATTACTGTTTTAGATTAACACCAGTATTTAAGTTTATATGGTGATGGTGACAGAGCCAGCAGTGACTTTATTTTGTTCTCTCTGTAGGAACCATTTTCTGGGTAGACAGGAATACTTTAAAAACTAATCCAATGATTATAAATTTTTTTTTTTGGCAAGCATAGATTCAAGTTTAGGGGAATAATACAAACCTAAAACATATTTAAGCTAAATGATTTCAAATTATTCAATCCGTCCTTCCAATTATGGTGGTGTGTCATTTTACTAAAGCACAGTAATGTTGACTTTTCTTTATAAATGATATAGATAGTGCTTTAAAATTTTTATTATTTGTGGGAGGTTATCACTGAATTATTTTTATTTCATCTAATTTGTTTTCTCTGAACTTTAATTTTATCTTTTAGCCTAAGTCTAGCAATATACCAGATTGTGGTTGCCTCAGATGAATATGTTTTTTTAATATATTGATTTTAGCTATTTTCTTTTAGTCATTCTGAAATCTTTTTAGCATTTGCCAGAAAATCATGAATGATCCTTAGTGATCAGAAAAGACACAGGAGTTCAGAACATTGCATCAATTTACAACAAATAAATGAGCAAAGATGATTAAGTTTATGATAATACCTGTAGTAGATACCTTGTATGATCACTGTTTAACTCAGAGGAATTGCCCATTACCTGGAATAATCTCCAACATGGGCAGTGTGCATCCATTGACCACATCTATACAGTGACCTTCTGTAAGTTAATTTCTGTGTGTAACAAACTTCTCTAAGAGGGCATACCTTATCCAACCTAGGTCAATTAGATTATTTCTCTAAAGAATTTAAAACTTGGAATTGAGACATACAGAAACTAGAAGTTTTGGGAATCTGGTCACATCAATGGCAGTGCTCTTCAATAATGTCCATGAACTCCTGTTTTTGAGATCTCCAGAGTTGCGATTATTCTTTCCAATCCTGGGTATTATGTTTTCAAGTTTTCTTTAATTCTGTTAATTATTTCTGTATTCTATTAATAAGTTTATGATTTGACTTAGACTAACCAGAATTGGCTGCAGTTTCTTCAAGAAAATACCCCAGTGGAAGAAAAAAAGGTGGAGGGAGAAACTGAATGAAGAAAGGATGATTTGAAATTACCAGAAAGTGGAACATGGAAAAAACAGATTAAAACTAGTTTGAGAATAAAGTCTTAGGTTGTTACACCTTCTGGGAATTTATTCTTTAAATATTGCTTTTAACTGTATTCTTTGGTAAATAGTAAATGCATTTTGGCTTTGATTTAAGCAGCTCATTCTTTTGTTTCTTTACTTCTCTAATAAACTTGCTCTCACTTAAAAAAATGCCTTGTAGAACAACTCATGATAATTATTACTGTTGGGAAATGGGAGAAACATATTGTATTAGTCAGAATTTTACAGAGAAACAGAACCAATAGGAGATATCTATCTGTCGATCGATCTATCTATCTATCTATCTATCTATCTATCTATCTATCTCTAAGTATATGACTATAGATATAGATGAGGGGATTTATTATAGGAAGTGGCTCATATGGTTACAGAGGCTAAGAAGTGCCATGGCCTGCTATCTGCAAACTGGAGAACCGTAAATTCTGGTGGTGTGATTCAGTGCAAGTCCAAAGGCCTGAGAATCAGAGGGCTGTTGGGTATAAATCCAAAAGCCCCAAAACCAGTTGTCAATGTCCAAAGGTAGGAGAAAATGAATTATCTCAGCTCAAGCAGAGAGAGTAAACTTGCCCTTCCTCTGCCTTTTTGTTCTATTCAGGCCCTCAATGGATTGAATGATGCCCACAAATATCTGTGAGAGCAGATCTTCTTTACTCAGTCTACTGATTTAAATGCTAATATCTTCTAGAAACAGTCTCATACTTGTACCCAGAAATAATGTTTAGTGGCTATCTAGATATCCCTTAGCCTAGTCAAGTTGACACACAAAATTAACCATCACAGATATTTTATTTGGCAATTGTATTAAAATTAAACAATTTTATATCCTCCCAAAAAAGAGAGGAATAACTTTAGTGACTTTCTGTGTTTCAGAGTATTGAGAATCTATACGTAGAGAAATGGCTTTTATTTATAGGAAATAGTTTGCTATATTTGACTTTAAAACACCTAGCTTAAACTGTTAAACCCGAACACAGTTGTCTCAATCCGAAAATGTGGAACAATAACTCACATTGGTAAATTTTGGTTACACATGTCATTAAGATAGTTACTTACCTTTATGTTCATTTATCCTACTGATGTTTATTACATACCTATTATGTGTTAGACTTTATACTAGTGCCTGGGTTTCAGTACTTAAGAAAATAGACAAAATCTCTGCTCTTGAGATGTTTATAGTCTAGTTTTAGAATGGGCACTTTTTGGGGTTGTTGATCAACTTTCTTTTTTAATCAATTTGATGTCCATTCAGACTGTATAAATTGAGACCCTTTAGGGAACTGTTTGAGTATGGGGTTGGGGGGATTGATGGAGGACAACAAAATGTCCACTATATAGACATCAAAAATTATTTAAAATAGTCATAATTTTGTTCATTGATGTGGAACAGTGTTCATATTTTGATTCTGGTTAAAAATGAAATTAATATGGCAAATTGAGTAGACTGGGAAATTTGTGAATATATATATGCATATTTATAGATGCAAAAATAAATATATATTCGCCACACACATACATATACACATGCACAAATACTGTGTAAATATTCTTGATTAGCTATTTTGCCAGATCCGGCCCCAGTGCTTATTTAACTATCCCCAGGAATTATAGCACATAGAAGATATTTTAAACTACACAAAATAAACAGAAGTACAGTTTATCACTTTTATAAGTTAATTGCAATATTGATATGCAATTAACTCTAATGAATTCAACAGTCATAAAGAAATCAATCAATTGATTTTTAAAACCAATCATTGTCACACTTAGCTAATTGCTGATGGTCATTTGCATTTCATAAATGTTACTACTGTCTATGAATGTACCCATGTTGTGCTAATGCTAGTTTTATCTGTGAACTGAGTCAGACTGGAAGTTATAGCACTGGTTTTGGTCCTTGGGCCTGAATTATTTTTGAAAATACTAAGATTGGTTACCTAGACAAGTTTTCTCTTCTGAAAACTGCATTTTCTTACTAACTTAATAGACAAATCCAAATTGTGCTGTCAGTTAGCGAAGATTTTAAGTGCAGTTCTCAAAGTAGTTCTCTTTTTCAGCAAGTCTGCAAGGTCAAAAATGTTGCATATTAATACTCAGAATAATTTTTCACTTTTCACCTCCAGAGACTACATAAAGTGATGACATCATGGCTCTTATATTAATATGTTGAGTTTATTATGATTTTCAAATAAATGAATGAATAAATACATATGTAGATATTTTCTCAGTTTTAATGTCCAATGTGATAATGAGTGATAGGATGCACATAAGCAAAATCTCCTTGGGATCTTCCATAATTTTGAAGATGATAAAGGGATCCTGAGATCGGGAAACTTGAGTATTAGTGGCTTAGGGTAATGTAAACAGTTATTTCAGGAAGTTAGTGTTCACAGTATAAAATTCCAAATGCACTCATTTGGATATTTATGCAGTTTTTTTTGTGTCTTACATAGTTGCCACAGTGTGTCATATAAGCTAAGTAATAAAATGTTGTCTAAAGTGTTTTTAGTTACCGGAGGCTGGGAAGAGTAGTGGGTGGAGGCGGGGACACAAGGGGATAGTTAATGGGTACAAAAATATAGTTAGATAGAATGAATGAAATCTAGTATTTGATAGCATAACAGAGTGACTACAGTCAACAATAATTTGTTATACATTTTAAAATAACTAAGAGTGTAATTGGAATGTTTGTAACACAAATAAATGATAAATGTGTGAGGTGATGGATACCCATTTTTCATGATGTGATTATCACATCCTGTAGGCCTACATCAAAGTATCTCATGTATCCTATAAACATTTATATCTACTACATACCCACAAAGATTAAAAATTTTTTTAAATTTACACTTTTTAAGTTGCGATAAAATATACATATAAAATTTACTTGGAAGTCCTAGCCAGAGAAATCAGGCAAGAGAAAGAAATAAAAGGCATCCAAATAGGAAAAGAAGAAGTCAAACTATCTCTCTTTGCTGACAGTATGATTTTATACCTAGAAAACCCTGAAGACTCCACCAAAAAGCTCCTGGAACTGACAAATAACTTCAGTAAAATTTCAGGATACAAAATCAATGTCCAAAAATCAGTAGTATTTCTATACATCAATAACGTTCAAGCTGAGAGCCAAATCGAGAATGTGATTACATTTACAAAAACTTAAAAAAATTAAAATACCTAGAAATATATCTAACCAAGGAAAAGAAATAATCTTTACAAGGAGAACTATAAAACGCTGTTGAAAAAAAACAGAGATGACACAAACAAATGGAGAAACATTCCATGTTCGTGGACTTGAAGAATCAATATTGTAAAAAAAGGCCGTTCTGCCCAATGCAATCTACAGATTCACTGCTATCCCTATCAAACTACCAATGTAATTTTTCACAGAATTAGAAAAAAATGATTCTAAAATTCATATGGAACCAAAAAAGAGCCCAAATCACCAAAACAATCCTAAACCAAAAGAATAAAGCTGGGGACATCACATTACCCAATTTTACAATATTATAAGGCTACAGTAACAAAAATAACGTATTACTGGCACAAAGACAGACTCATAGACCAATGAAACACGATAGAGAATTCAAAATTAAGCCACACACCCATACAGTCACCAGATCTTCGACAAAACCAACAAAAATAAGCAATGGGGAAAGAAATCGTTATTCAATAAATGGTGGGATAGCTGGCTAGCCACAGGCTCAAGAATGAAACTGGACCTTTACCTTTCACCATATACAAGATGGATTAAAGATTTAAATGTAGACCTACAGCTATAAGAATCCTAGCAGAGTCTCTACTAAAAATATAAAAAATTAGCTGGGTGTGGTGGCGGGATCCTGTGGTCCCGGCTACTTGGGAGGCTGAGGCAGGAGAATGGCGTGAACCCAGGAGGCGTAGCTTGCAGTGAGCTGAGATCGCGCCACTGCACTCCAGCCTGGGTGACAGAGTGAGACTCTGTCTCAAAAAAAAAAAAAAAAAAAAAAGAGAATCCTGGAAGAAAACTTAGGAAACACCATTGTGGACACTGGCGGCCTGGGAAAGAATTTATGACTAAGTCCTTAAAAGCAATCTCAATTAAAACAAAAATTGACAAATGGGACCTAATTAAACAAAAGAGCTTCTGCACAATAAAATAAACATCATCAGAGTAAACAGACAACCTACAGAATGGGAGAAAATATTTGCATACTATACATTTGACAAAGGCGTAATATCCAGAATCTGTGAGGAACTAAAACAATTCAATAAAAACAAATAACGCCATTAAAAAGTAGGCAAAAGACATGAACAGATACTTTTCAAAAGAAGACATGCAAGTGGCTAACAAACATATGAAAAAATGCTCAATATCATTAATCATCATAGGCAAATCAAAACCACCATGAGATACCATTTTACACCAATTGGAATGGCTATTAGTCAAAACAAACAAACAAACAAACATGCTGGTGGGACTGCAGAGAAAAAAGAATGCTTATACACTTCTGGTGGGGCTGTAAATTACTTCGGCCATTGTGGAAAACAGTTTAGAGATTTCTCAAAGAATTTAAAACAACTACCGTCTGACTCAGAAATCCCATTACAGGCTATATATCCAAAAGAAAACAAATAATTCTACCAAAGAGACACAGGCATGCACGTATTCATTGCAGCACCCTATTTACAATAGCAAAGACATGGAATCAACCTAGGTGCCCATCAATGGTGGATTGGATAAAGAAAATGTAGTACATATGCACCATGGAATACTACACAGCCATAAAAATGAAATCGCATCCTTTGCAACAACATGGATGCAACTGGGAGCCATTATCCTAGGCAAATTATGTAGGAACAGAAATTCAAATACTGTAAGTTCACACTTACAAGTGAGAGCTACATGTTGGGTACTCATGAATATAAAGATGGCAACAGTAGACACTGGGGGCGAGTAGATGAGGGAGGAAAGGAGAAGGGAAAGAATTGAAAAACTGTTAGGTATCATGCTCAGTACCTGGGTTATGGGATTATTTATATCACAAACTTCAGCATCATGTGATATGCTCATGTAACAAACCAGCACACGTACCTCCTCAAAATAAAAATTGAAATTATAAAAAACAATAAATAAAAGCCATCAATTGTTTTACACATAAAGTATTTTCCTTCTTTACCACTTTTAAGTGTATAGCTCATTGGAAATAAATACATTTATATAAACATAAAATTTTCCCTTATTCCTCTCCCCTACATTTTCTGACCTCTGGTAACCATCATTCTACTCTCTGTTTTTACAAGATCCACTTCTTTAGCTCCTACATATGAGTGAGAAGATGGGATATTTGTCTCTTTGTTCTTCGCTTATTTCACTTAACATAATGGTTCCATCCATGATACTGCAGATGACAGGATTTCATTATTTCTCATGTCTAAACAACATTCCATTGTGTATATATACCATATTTTCTTTATCCGTTTGTGTGTTGATGGGCACTTAAGTTGACTTCATGTTTTGGCTATTGTGAATAATGCTGCAACAAATATGGGAGTGCGCATATCCCTTTGATACATTGATTTCCTTTCTTTTGGATATGTACCAAGTAGTAGAATTGTTGGATCATATAGTAGTTCTATTTTTAGTCTCTTGAGGAACCTCCATAATGTTCTCCATAATGGATGTACTAATCTACATTCCTACCAACTGTTGCACGGGGGTTCCTCTTTCTCCACATTGTTGCTAGCATCTGTTATTGCCTGTCTTTTTGATATAAGCCATTTTAGCTGGGGTAAGATGATATCTCATTGTGGTTTTGCATTTCTCTGATGATTAGTGATACTGGGCACTTTTTTCATGTACCTGTTGGCCATTTGCATGGCTTCTTTTGAGAATTGTCTATTCAGATGTTTTGCCCATTTTTGGTTGGATTATTTGTTTTTTTTTTTTTACTGCTATTGAGTTGTTTGAGATCCTTATATATTCTGGTTATTAATCTTTTGTCAGATGGATAGTTTGCAAATTTTTTTCCATTCTATGTGTTGTCTCTTCACCTTGTTCTTTCCCTTCCTGTATGGAAGGTTTGTAACTTGATATAATTCCATTTGTCTATTTTTGTTTTGGTTGAGTATGCTTTTGACATTTTACGCAAAAATGTTTGCCCAGATAAATGTCATGGAGCATTTCCCCAATGTTTTCTTCTAGTAGTTTCATAGTTTTGGGTCTTAGATTTAACTCTTTAATCAATGTTGATTTGATTTTGTGTATGGTGAGAGATAGTGGTCTAGTTTCCTTTTCTCCATATAGTTATTTAGTTTTCCCAGCATGATTTATTGAAAAAGCTGTCATTTTCCCATTTTTTGTTCTTGGTGCCTTTGCCTTTGCTGAAATAGAGTTGGCTGTAAATGTGTGGATTTTCATCTGGGATCTCTGTTCCATTCAGTTTGTCTATGTGTGTGTGTGTTTTATGTCAGTACCATGAGGTTTTGGTTAATATAGCTTTGTAGTAAATTTTGAAATAAGGTAGTGTGATGCCTCCAGGTTTGTTCTTTTTGCCCAGGATTGCTGTGGTTTTTCAGGGTCTTTTGTGGTTCTAGAAATATTTAGGATTATTTAGGATTCTATGATATACACAAAGGATTATAAATCATTCTATAAAGACACATGAACATGTATGTTTATTGCAGTACTATTCACAATAGCAAAGACATGGAACCAACCCAATGCCCATCAATGATAGACTGGATAAAGAAAATGTGATACATATACACCATGGAATACTATGCAGCCATAAAAAAGGATGAGTTCTTGTCCTTTGCAGGGACGTGGATGAAGCTGGAAACCATCATTCTCAGCAAACATAACACAGAAACAGAAAACCAAACACCGCATGTTCTCACTCATAAGTGGAAGTTGAACAATGAGAACAGATGGACACAGAGTGGGGAACATCACACAGTGGGGCCTGTCGGGGGGTTGGGGGCAAGGGGAGGGATAGCATTAGGAGAAATAACTAATGTAGATGATGGGTTGATGAGTGCAGCAAACCACCATGGCACATGTATACGTATGTAACAAACCTGCACGTTCTGCACGTGTATCCCAGAACTAAAAAAAAAAAAAAGATTACACTGGTTCTGTCAATTGCTTTGGGTAGTATTTTCATCTTAAGAATATTTGTTTTTTTAATTCGGGAACATAGAATATCTTTTTTTGGTATCCTCTTAAATTTCTTTATCAGAGTTGTATAGCTTTTCTTGTATAGATCTTTCAATTCTTTAGTTAGATTGATTGCTAGGTATTTTATATTTTTTGTAGCTATTGTAAATGGGATTGATTTCTTGATTTCTTTTTCAGATTGTTTATTGTTGGTACTTATAAAGGCTACTAATTTTAATACGTTGATTTCATGTCCTGCAGCTTTACTGAATTTCTTTATCAGCTCTAACAGTTTTTTTAATGGAATCTTTTTGTTTTTCATGTTTTTATGAACAAGGGTGATTTGACTTTTTTCTTTCTAATTTAGATGCCCTTTATTTCATTCTCTTGCCTATTTGTTCTGGCCATGACTTCCAGTATTATGTTGAATAACAGTGGTGATGCTGGGCATCCTTATTTTGTTCCAGTTCTTAGAGAAAAGACTTAATTTTTTTTTCCCATTCAGCACAATGTTGGCTGTGGGGTTGTTATATACAGCCATTATTATTTTGAGGTATTTTCTATCTATACCCACTTTGAGGGTTTTTATCATAAAGGATTTTGAAATTTATTGAATGCTTTTTCAGTATCTATTGAAAAAATTATATTGTTTTTGTTCTTGATTCTGTTAATATTGTGCATTATGTTTCTTGGCTTGCATATGATAAACCATCCTTGCATTGCTGGAGTGAGTCCCACTTGATTATGGTGAATGATCTCCTTCATGAATTACTGCATTCTATTTGCTAGTATTTTGTTGAGGATTTTTGCATTGATGTTCATCAGTGATATGGGCCTATATATTTTTTTTACTGTGTCCCTGTCTAATTCTATATCAGGGTAATGCTGGCCCTCTACAATGGGTTTGGAAGTGTTTCTTTCTCTTTAATTTTTTTGAAGAGTTAGAGTAAAACTGGTATTAGTTCTTTAAATGTTTGGTAGAAATCAGCAATGAAGCCATCAGGTACGGGGCTTTTCTTTCATGGGAGACTTTTTGTTATGGCTTTGATCTCATTGCTTGTTATTGTTTTGTTGAGATTTTTCTATTTCTTCATGTTTCAATATTAGTAAGTTGTATTTCTCTAGGAATGTATTCATTTCTTCTAGATTTTCCAGTTTGTTGGCACATAGTTGTTCACAATAGTCTCTAATGATTCTTTGTATTTCTGAGGTCTGAGTTGTTATGTCTCATTTTTCATTTTTGACTTCATTTTTGAAGGGCTTCTTTTTTTTTTCTTAGCCTAGCTTAATGTTTTTCAATTTTGTTTATCTTTTAAAGACCTTTTCATTGTGTTGATTTTCTGTGATTTCCTTTGTTTCAATTTTATTTATTTTTATGCTGACTTTTATTCTTTCTTCTACTAATTTGGATTTGGTTTGTTAATGCTTTTTTAGTTCCTTGGTATGCATTATTAAGTTATTTATTTGAAGTAATTCTACTTTTTTGATCTAGGCATCTATTGACATAAAATTCCCACTTCATACTGCTTTTTCCGTATTCTATAGATTTTGGTATGTGATTTTTTTCATTTTCATTTGTTTCAAGAAATTTAAAAGTTTCCTTCTTAACTTCTTTTCATAACTTCTATTTTAAGTTCAGACATAAAAGTGAAGATTTGTTACATAGGTAAACTTGTGCCATGGGGTTTGTTGTACAGATTATTTCATCATTCAGGTATTAAGCCTATTATCCATTTGTAATTTTTTCTGATCCTCCCTCTCCTCCCACCTGCCAGCTTCCAAAAGGCCTCTGATGTGTGTTGTTCCTCTCTATGTGTTCATGTGTTCTCATCAGTTAGCTCCTATTTAGAAGTGAGAACATGTGGTATTTGGTTTTCTGTTCTTGTGTTAGTTTGCTAAAGACAAGGCTTAAAATAAAGGGATGAAGGAAAATCTACCAAGCCAATGGAAAACAGAAGAAAGTAGGGGTTTCAATCCTAGTTTCTGACAAAATAGACTTTAATCCAACAAAGATCATAAAAGACAAAGAAGGGAACTACATAATGGTAAAGGGTTCAATTCACCAAGACTATCTTAACTTTATTGATCTATTGGTTGTTCAGAAGCATGTTGCTTGATTTCCATGTGTTTTTGCATTTTCTGAGGTTCTTCTTGGTATTGGTTTTTAGTTTTATCCCATTTTGGTCAGAAAAGATATTTGATATGATTTCTATTTTTTTGAATTTGTTCAGACCTGTTTTGTGGCCTAAGATATGGTCTATTCTGGAGCATGTCCCATGTCCTGATGAAAACATTATGTCTTCTGCAGCAGTTGGGTGAAATGTTCTGTAAATGTTAATTAGGCCTATTAGATCTAGTGTGTAGTTTGATTTTTTTGTTTCTTTGTTGATTTTCTGTCTGGATGATCTGTCCATTACTGAGAGTGGGGTGTTAAAGTCTCCTACTGTTATTGTATTGCAGCCTCTCCTTTTAGATCTATTAAAGTTTTCTTTATATACTTGGGAACTCCAGTGTTGGGTGTGTAGATTTTCATGATTGTTATATACTCCTGTTGAGTTGACCACTTTATCATTCTATAGTACTTTTTTGTCTCTTTTTACTAAAATAGATTAGTCATCTATTTAAGTATAATTACTCCTCCTCATTTATCATTAAAAAAAATTTTTTTTGAAACAGAGTCTCGCGCTGTCACCAGGCTGGAGTACAGTGGCACAATCTCGGCTGACTGCAACCTCTGCCTCCCGGGTTCAAGTGATTCTCCTGCCGCAGCCTCCCCAGTAACTGGGATCACAGGCACATGCCACCACGCCCAGCTAATTTTTGTATTTTTATTAGAGACAGGGTTTCACCATGTTGGCCAGGATGGTCTTGATCTTTTGACCTTGTGGTCTTCCCACCTCAGCCTCCAAAAGTGCTGGGACTACTGGCATGAGCCACTGCACCCAGCCTCATTTATCATTTTTAGTTGAATGGAGTATCTTTTTCTATCCCCTCATTTTCAGTCTATTTGCATCTTTCTAGGTGAAGTGGGTTTCTTGAAGGCAGCATATAATTGGGTTTTGGCTCTTTATCCACTCAACCATTCTATTTTTGAATTGGAGAATTGATTTTGTTTACATTCAGTGTTATTATTGATAAGGAAAGATTTACGACTGCCATTTTGTTACTTGCTTTCTGGTTGTTTTGAGACTCCTCTTTTCTCTTCTTCTTCTTCTTCTTCCTCTTCCTCCTCTTCTACTTTTTTGTTTTTTTAGATGGAGTCTCTCTCTGTTGCCAGGCTGGATCTCAGCTCACTACAACCTCTGCCTCCCGGGTTCAAGTGATTCTTCTGCCTCAGCCTCCCGAGTAGCTGGGATTACAGGTGCACGCCATCACGCCCAGCTAATTTTTGTATTTTTAGTAGAGACAGGGTTTCACCATGTTGGCCAGGATGGTCTCGATCTCTTGACCTTGTGATCCACCTGCCTCAGCCTCCCTGCTGGGATTACAGGTGTGAGCCACTGTGCCCAGCCATTCCTTTCTTCTTGTCTTCCTGTCTTCCTTTGTTGCTAAGTGATTTTCTCTGGCAGTATGTTTGAATGTGTTGCTTTTTCTTTTTTTTTTTTCTTTTTTGTTTTTGAGATGGAGTCTCGCTCTGTTGCCCAGGCTGGAATGCAGTGGCACGATCTCTGCTCGTTGCAAGCTCTGTCTCCCGGGTTCACGCCATTCTGCTGCCTCAGCCTCCCAAGTAGCTGGGACTGCAGGCACCCGCCACCACGCCCGGCTAATTTTTTGTATTTTTAGTAGAGACAGGGTTTCACCGTGTTAGCCAAGATGGTTTTGATCTCCTGACCTCATGATCTGCCCGCCTTGGCCTCCCAAAGTGCTGGGATTACAGGTGTGAGCCACCGTGCCTGGCCTGCTTTTTCTTTTTAGTTAATCTATTGTATGTTTTTGTGCTGTGGTTATCATGAGTCTTTCAAAAAACATCTTACAGTAATAACAAGTTATTTTAAAGAGGTGACAACTTATCTTTGATGAAAAATATAAGAATGTAAACAAGCACACAAAAATTTTATTCCTAAACTTTATCCCCCTACCCACTTTGACTTTTAGTTGTCTTAATTTACACTTTTTATATTATCAATCTCTTAACAGATTGCTGTAGCTATTTTTATTTTTGATAGATTTGTCTTTGCGGCTTTATACTAGAGTTATGAGTGGATTGTCCACCAGCATTACAGTAACAGAGTATTCTGGTTTTGTTTCTTTACCTGATTTCACCAGTGAGTTTCATACCTTGAAAAGTTTTATTTTTGTACATTAGTGTTTTTTTTTTTCCCCCAAATGGAAAAAATTCCTTTTGCATTTCTTGTAAGATGGGTCTGGTGGTGGTGAATTCTCTCAGGTTTTGTTTGTCTGGGAAAGACTTTACCTCTGCTTTGTAGTTTAAGGATAATTTTGCTGAAAATAATATTCTTAGATGGCAGTTGTTTGAAAATGTTATTCCACTTCTTCCTGGCCTATATGGTTTCTGTTGTGGAGTCTGTTGCCAGACAAATTGGAACATTTTTATATGTTATTTACTTATTTTCTCTTGCTGCTTTTAAGATCCTCCTTTGTCCTTGACCTTTGCAAATTTGATTGTAATAAGCCTCAGGATACTTTTATTTGTATTTAATCTGTTTAGTGTTCTCAGACCTTCCTGAACTTGGATATTTACATCTTTTTCAAGTTTTGGAAACTTCTGCTATTATTTATTTGAATAAGCTTTTTATCCTTGGGTCTTGCTTAACTCCCTGTTGAACATTAATACTTCTTAGATTTGGTCTTTTGAGATAATTTTCTATCTATTATGGGTAATTGTCATTCCTTTCCGTTTTTAAACATCTTCTCTCCTCTGACTGCGTATTTTTCATTAGGCAATGTTTTAGGTTCACTGGTTCTTTCCTTTGCTTGGTTCATTCTGCCATTGAGAGCCTCTAATGAGTTCTTCAGCTCAGCAAATGTGTTCCAAAATTTCTGTTTTTCAAAATTATTTCAATCTCTTTGTTAAATTTTCTGATACATTTTTGAATTGCTTTTCTGCAGAGCTTGCAGTGAGCTGAGATCACGCCACTGCATTCCAGCCTGGGCAACAGAGCGAGATTGCGTCTCAAAAAATAAATAAATAAAAAAAAAATAAATAAAATAATAAAATAAATAAAAGTTTATTATATCCTTTATCACACAATGTTGTTTCATTTTAATATACTCCCAATTTGTCAGTCTTTTTTTATGGCTTATTCTTTTTGTCTTTTCTTATCTCAGTGGCATGATGATATTTTTGTATATTTCTTGTGTTAGACATTTGCATTTCATCACCAATTGCCCCAGCAGTGCTTATCAAATAGTTCATTCTTTTCTCACTTATTTAGGAAAGAATGTAATACCATTTCTACCATAAACCATCATATATGGGTTCATCCAGATACTAATGATCCACTATTATAATCACTATGGTTGTATAGTTTAGATGGATGGTAGGGCAACTCTGGATTGCTGGCCACGTAAATTTCTACCACCACTCCCTTTTTCTTTTTCAAAATTGTCCTGGAAATTTCTTGACTGTGTACTTAAAAGTGAATTTTAAGCTAGGCACTGTGGCATGCATCTGTAAATGCACCCGTAATCCCAGCTACTTGAGCCAGGAGTTTGAGACCAGCCTAGGCAACACAACAAGACCTTGTCTCAAAAAAGGAGAATTTTAATTTCAGCTTGTCAAATTCTTTGGGGATTTGATTAACATTCCATTGAGTTTATAATTTTGAGGGAATTGCCACTTCTAAATTCTAAAATTTCTGTCAAAGAATATAGCAGTACATCAATACTTTTATTAGGGCTTTTTTTCTTTTTCTTAGTAAAGTTTTAGAATATTCTTCACAAACACCTCCACATATTTATTACATTTATTCCTTGGTATCTTTTAGTTTTTGTTTATATGATAAATACCTTAGAAGTTATTTCAAAGTATTTGTTACTGGCATTTGAGAATATGATGTGTCTTTGCATATTAATTTTTTTCTGAGACAGGGTCTCACCCTGTCATCCAGGCTGTAGTACAGTGGCATCATCATGTCTCACTGAAGCCTCAACCACCCAGGCTCAGGTGATCCTCCCATCTTAGCCTCCTGGGCAGCTGAAACTACAGAGGTGCACCACCACTCCCAGCTGATTTTTGTATTTTTTGTAGAGAAGGAGTCTTGCCACATTGGTCATAATCCACCCCTTGGGCCAAAAATTTATTCTGCGCTTCTGGGGTTGTGTTATCTGCCCCCCTGGGCAGCCTTTGGGGAAGTCAGAGTCCATACCCTGTGGCCTGGACTTCATTTGGACCTAGAAGTAGTGGGAGGAGCCACTATGACTACTGTAGGGTAGTCCTAAGGAAGGCCATGCTGAAGCTTGCCTGGGTGAGATAGGTGGTGGTGTCAGGAGATGAAGAGGTGGGCTGGTGGGCGGCTAGATTCTGACAAGCATCCAAGGCCCAGGAGATGTTAGGGTGGAGTAACTCTGAAAAGGTGCATAAGCTGATGCCAGTGGAGTAACCATGAGACTAGTGAACTATTATGCATCTCCTGAAGTAAAACAACCTCTCTTTATTGCTCAAAAAAAAAAAAAATATTTGTACTAATAGTCAGATTTTTAAGGACTTGAATGGCTTTATCACCAATGGTATGGGCTACGGTTGATCTATGGTTTTTGCCATCACACCAATAATGCCCTTGGCTGGTGGCTTTGAATGTCTTTACCATAAATTTTATAAGGGATTGTGACTGTTTATCAGGCATTTAGTTTGTCATGGTATAAGATTGACCAGGCAATTGCTAATGTAAGAGTTTTTAGGTTATGATTTGATGAATTAGATGACTGCTGCTACTAGGGAGCAATTTTTGTTTGCCTTTTCTTTGATAATTCATTGGAAAACTGTGAATAATAATATTGCACATAAAAGAGACAAAGATGGATAAAGGTAGACGGGAATAAATTTTCTCTGTAAGTAGCAAACAGCTATGAATTTCTTATTAAATTTTACAGGCAGGGAGCCTGCAACTCTGAGCATGAGTTCTTATTATAAGAAAAATTTAGATCAGTTATGGACTTACCATTCTAAAGCAGTCAGAGTTGAAATATTTCATATTTTGACCACATTTTGCAGAGGGAGAAGGGTAAAAGAAAAAGCTGTTATTGAAATTTGTAAGCATATAGTTCATAGTTGAAAGCAGTGGAGACCATATTTGGCTGATTTGAGTAGAAAATTATTTATTCAAAGGACATTGGGCTTTGCCAGTCTTGGGACTATGCAGATGGGAACAACAGTCCAATCATGCTGCAGAACTAGCTCAGTAGGGACATTGCTGTCACTGCTGCTAAGAACTACAGCTTGCACTGTTGACATTGCTAGCAATGGCCTCCAGAAGCTGCCATCAGCTCTGCTATCCCTGCTACCTAAACACTTGATTTTTGTGACAGCCATCTCCATTACCATAGATAATTTATTCCTTCTGCACCTCACCAGACAAGGGAAACAAGACTGCCTTGGCCAGCAAGGGACTGTCAGGGGATTTGGTGGGTTCAGGGAACTTATGACATCCAAATTTATTCATTTCCCACCATTCTATATCTCAGTTTTGTTCTATCCCGATCAGTGCTTTTACTTTCACATAAGTGATCTCAGTGGGCTGTGAATTCAACTGACATTGTAATTTAGAAACCTGCAGGATCAAAGTTTGAGTCTGATTTTCAGTTATCTCAGCCCTGCGGCTGAAAGCGATAAGAGATTCTTTTAGCAGTCAGAGAAACATGGGATTTCACTTCATGCCTCTAGCCAAGAATTTGTGATTTCAGCTTGTCATTCTTTTGCTTGAAGCCGTGAAGCAGTGTTAGAAGCAACCTCCATGCCTCTCAGTTCTCGAATTCCTATGCTGTTTGTACACTTGTGTGGCAGTTGCCTACATCCTCATTAGCCTTGCCTTCAGTGAGAACTTCTTGAAGGTGACAGTGTGTGCAATGGACTTTCAGATTCCCATTCCTTAATACTGGCTAATTTTTGTTGGTTTTACTTTTTATTCAATTCAATTTTTCGAAGGGACCATTGCCTGCAGCTACAACTGGTACCAACTTATGTGTTAGTCAGTGTTTTTAGTTAAAAGCAACTCTGTCTGATGTAAGCAGAAAATGAATTCATTATAAGGACACTTAGTTGCACGGAATTTCTGGGGCTACAGAGCTAGGAACAATACCTAAAATCATGACCTGAAAGGACACCACTGCTGTGCTGCTGAGCCTGGTGCTGTACTTTGCATCATTAACAGCAGTATTAATAGACCTTGGATTGTGGCTACTAGCACTGCTGCCATTGCTACCCCAGGAATATTATCATGGTCCAACTCCTGTCATTGCCAGAGTAAATTGCTCACATTGTCCCCTTCTTTGCATCACTTCTTCACAGTTCGAGATCTAAGTGATGCGTGTGATGAGTGGAAAGTGGGGGTCTTAAGTCCATGCTCTAGCTGCCAGGGCCACTAAGGAGGTGAGTATGTGGCATTTTCTTTTTTATAGTGTGTGGCAGCGTCTGCCACTTACCTCATACCTTCCTTCATAAGGTGGAGAAAACCAGAACATAGGAAATAGGTTGTGGCAAATACTACAGGTTGGCTCACTCAATACCCATTCCAATGTTCTGCTAGATTGATCTTCACCTAGGCAGTGATGAATTATGTTCCTAGGTTCCATAGCTGCTGCAGAGTTGTACAAGACTGGGAAATGGAGCCAAGTCACCTGATGTAGTGATTGCATGCAGGGAGACTAGAGCTTATGTAAGCATGCTTGTGAAGGTGACTTGAGCATTTGTTTCTTTTCTGTTTAAAATTGACACATAATAGACATACCTATGATATTTTGATACATTAATATAATATGTAATGATCAAATCAAGGTAATTGGTGTATTTATCACTTTAAACATTTACCTTTTCTTTATGCTGGGAATGTTCAAATTATTCTCTCCCAGCTATTTTGAAATATACACCACATTATTGTTTACTCTAGTCAACCTACCGATTTATTGAACACTAGGTCTTTTTTTTAAAAATTAATAAATAATAGATGTCCATATTTTCAGGCTACTTGTGATAATTTGATACATTCATAGAATTAAGTCAGGGTAATTGGAATATTCATCACCTTATATATTTATCTGTTCTTTATGCTAGAAACATGCAAATTATTCTCTTCTAGCTATTTTGAAATGCACAATAGATTAATGTTTGTAGCATCACCCTACTGATACATCAAACACCAGGTCTTATTTCTTGTTTCTAATTGCATATTTGTACCCATCAATTAACCTCTATTCATCCCTTCCTCACTTACCCTTCCTGGCCTCTGATAACCACTAATCCACTCTATCTTCATGTGATCCAATTTTTAGCTCCCATATATGAATGACAATGTGCAATATTTGTCTTTCTGTGTTTGGCTTATTTCACTTAACATAATGACCTCCACTTCCATCCATGTTGCTGCAAATGACAGGATTTTATTATTTTTAATGGCTGAATGACATTCCATTGTATATATATAACCACATTTTCTTTATTTATCCATTGATAGGTACGTAGGTTGATTCCGTATTTTGCCTATTGTGGATTAATGCTACAATAAACATGGGAGTGCAGATATTTTATTGATACATTGTTTCATTTCTTTTGGCTATGTACCCAGTAGTGGAATTACTAGATCACGTGATAGTTCTGTTTTCAATTTTTTGAGGAACCTCCATACTGATTTCTATAGTCGCTGTACTTTGCATTCCTCACCGTGTACAAGGGTTTCCTTTTCTCCACATCCTTGCCAGTATCCATTATTGCCTGTTTTTTTTAATAAAAGCCACTCTGGGGTCAGATGATATCTTATTGTGGTTTTGATTTGCTTTTCTCTGATGATTAGTGATACTGAGCTTTTTTTTTAACACTTTTTGGCCATTTGAATGTCTTCTTATAAATGTTTATTCAGCTCTTTTGCCCAATTTTTAATTGGATTTCTTTTTTGTAATGGAGTTGTTTCAGCTCCTTATATTTTCTGGTTATTAATTCCTTGTCAGATGAATAGTTTGCTAATATTTTTTCTTATGCTGCGGGTTGTCTCCTTACTTTGTGATTGTTTCCTTTGTGGTGCAGAAGCCTTTTAGCTCGATGTAATCCTATTTGTCTTTTTTGCTTTTGTTGCCTGTGCTTTTGAAGTTTTACACTAGAAAAATCTTTGCTCAGGCCAATGTCCTGCAGCATTTCCCCAACATTTTCTAATGTTTTCGTATTTTCAAGTCTTAGATTTAAGTCTTCAATCCATTTTGATTTTATTTTTATATATAGTGAGAGATAAGTGACTAGTTTTATTCTTCTCTATATGGATATCCAGTTTACCCAGAAGCATTTATTAAAGAGGCTGTCCCTGCCGCACTGTATGTTCTGGGAGCCTTTGTTGAAAATGAATTGGCTGTAGGCTCTGTTCTGTTCCATTGATCTATATCTCTGTTTTGGTACCAGTACCGTGCTGTTTTGGTTACTGTAGCCTTGTAGTATAGTTTGAAGTCAGGTAGCGTGATGCCTCTGGCTTTGTTCTTTTGGCTTAGGATTGACTTGGCCATGCGGGCTCTTTTTTGGTTCCATATGAACTTTAAAGTAGTTTTTTCCAATTCTGTGAAGAAAGTCATAGGTAGCTTGCTGGGGATGGCATTGAATCTATAAATTACCTTGGGCAGTATGGCCATGGCCATTTTCACAATATTGATTCTTCCAACCCATGAGCATGGAATGTTCTTCCATTTGTTTGTATCCTCTTTTATTTCATTGAGCAGTGGTTTGTAGTTCTCCTTGAAGAGGTCCTTCACGTCCCTTGTAAGTTGGATTCCTAGGTATTTTATTCTCTTTGAAGCAATTGTGAATGGGAGTTCACTCATGATTTGGCTCTCTGTTTGTTATTGTTATATAAGAACGCTTGTGATTTTTGTACATTGATTTTGTATCTTGAGACTTTGCTGAAGTTGCTTATCAGCTTAAGGAGATTTGGGGCTGAGACAATGGGGTTTTCTAGATACACAATCATGTCGTCTGCAAACTGGGACAATTTGACTTCCTTTTTTCTTAATTGAATACCCTTTATTTCCGTCTCCTGCCTAATTGCTCAGGCCAGAACTTCCAACACTATGTTGAATAGGAGTGGCGGGAGAGGGCATCCTTGTCTTGTGCCCGTTTTCAAAGGGAATGCTTCCAGTTTTTGCCCATTCAGTATGATATTGGCTGTGGGTTTGTCGTAGATAGCTCTTATTATTTTGAGATACGTCCCATCAATACCTAATTTATTGAGAGTTTTTAGCATGAAGGGTTGTTGAATTTTGTCAAAGGCCTTTTCTGCATCTATTGAGATAATCATGTGGTTTTTGTCTTTGGTTCTGTTTATATGCTGGATTACATTTATTGATTTGCGTATGTTGAACCAGCCTTGCATCCCAGGGATGAAGCCCACTTGATCATGGTGGATAAGCTTTTTGATGTGCTGCTGGATTCAGTTTGCCAGTATTTTATTGAGGATTTTTACATCAATATTCATCAAGGATATTGGTCTAAAATTCTCTTTTTTGGTTGTGTCTCTGCCTGGCTTTGGTATTAGGATGATGCTGGCCTCATAAAATGAGTTAGGGAGGATTCCCTCTTTTTCTATCAATTGGAATAGTTTCAGAAGGAATGGTACCAGTTCCTCCTTCTACCTCTGTTAGAATTTGGCTGTGAATCCATCAGGTCCTGGACTCTTTTTGGTTGGTAAGCTGTTGATTATTGCCACAATTTCAGAGCCTGTTATTGGTCTATTCAGAGATTCAACTTCTTCCTGGTTTAGTCTTGGGAGGGTGTATGTGTCGAGGAATTTATCCATTTCTTCTAGATTTTCTAGTTTATTTGCATAGAGGTGTTTGTAATATTCTCTGATGGTAGATTGTATTTCTGTGGGATCAGTGGTGATATCCCCTTTATCATTTTTTATTGTGTCTATTTAATTCTTCTCTGTTTTCTTCTTTATTAGTCTTGCTAGCGGTCTATCAATTTTGTTGATCTTTTCAAAAAACCAGCTCCTGAATTCATTAATTTTTTGAAGAGTTTTTTATGTCTCTATTTCGTTGAGTTCTGCTCTGATTTTAGTTATTTCTTATCTTCTGCTAGCTTTTGAATGTGTTTGCTCTTGCTTTTGTAGTTCTTTTAATTGTGATATTAGGGTGTCAATTTTCGATCTTTCCTGCTTTCTCTTGTGGGCATTTAGTGCTATAAATTTCCCTCTACACACTGCTTTGAATGTGTCCCAGAGATTCTGGTATGTTGTGTCCTTGTTCTCGTTGGTTTCAAAGAAGATCTTTATTTCTGCCTGAATTTCGTTATGTACCCAGTAGTCATTCAGGAGCAGGTTGTTCAGTTTCCATGTAGTTGAGCGGTTTTGAGTGAGTTTCTTAATCCTGAGTTCTAATTTGATTGCACTGTGGTCCTAGAAACAGTTTGTTATAATTTCTGTTCTTTTACATTTGCTGAGGAGATCTTTACTTCCAACTATGTGGTCAATTTTGGAATAGGTGTGGTGTGGTGCTGAAAAAAACGTATATTCTGTTGATTTGGGGTGGAGAGTTCTGTAGATGTCTATTAGGTCCGCTTGGTGCAGAGCTGAGTTCAATTCCTGGATATCCTTGTTAACTTTCTGTCTCGTTGATCTGTCTAATGTTGACAGTGGGGTGTTAAAGTCTCCCATTATTATTGTGTGGGAATCTAAGTCTCTCTGTAGGTCACTCAGGACTTGCTTTATGAATCTGGGTGCTCCTGTATTGGGTGCATATATATTTAGGATAGTTAGCTCTTCTTGTTGAATTGATCCCTTCACCATTATGTAATGTCCTTCTTTGTCTCTTTTGATCTTTGTTGGTTTAAAGTCTGTTTTATCAGAGACTAGGATTGCAACCCCTGCCTTTTTTTGTTTTCCATTTGCTTGGTAGATCTTCCTCCATCCTTTTATTTTGAGCCTGTGTGTGTCTCTGCACGTGAGATTGGTCTCCTGAATACAGCACACTGATGGGTCTTGACTCTTTATCCAATTTGCCAGTCTGTGTCTTTTAATTGGAGCATTTAGTCCATTTACATTTAAAGTTAATATTGTTATGTGTGAATTTGATCCTGTCATTATGATGTTAGTTGGTTATTTTGCTCATTAGTTGATGCAGTTTCTTCCTAGCCTTGATGGTCTTTACAATTTGGCATGATTTTGCAGTGGCTGGTACCGGTTGTTCCTTTCCATGTTTAGTGCTTCCTTCAGGAGCTCGTTTAGGGCAGGCCTGGTGGTGACAAAATCTCTCAGCATTTGCTTGTCTGTAAAGTATTTTATTTCTTCTTCACTTATGAAGCTTAGTTTGGCTGGATATGAAATGCTGGGTTGAAAATTCTTTTCTTTAAGAATGTTGAATATTGGCCCCCACTCTCTTCTGGCTTGTAGAGTTTCTGCCGAGAGATCTGCTGTTAGTCTGATGGGCTTCCCTTTGTGGGTAACCCGACCTTTCTCTCTCGCTGCTCTTAACATTTTTTCCTTCATTTCAACTTTGTTGAGTCTGACAATTATGTGTCTTGGAGTTGCTCTTCTCGAGGAGTATCTTTGTGGCGTTCTCTGTATTTCCTGAATCTGAATGTTGGCCTGCCTTGCTAGATTGGGGAAGTTCTCCTGGATAATATCCTGCCGAGTGTTTTCCAACTTGGTTCCATTCTCCCTGTCACTTTCAGGTACACAGTGAGACGTAGGTTTGGTCTTTTCACATAGTCTCATATTTCTTGGAGGCTTTGTTCATTTCTTTTTATTCTTTTTTCTCTAAACTTCCCTTCTCACTTCGTTTCATTCATCTTCCATCACTGATACCCCTTCTTCCAGTTGATCGCATCAGCTCCTGAGGGTTCTACATTCTTCACTTAGTTCTCGAGCCTTGGCTTTCAGCTCCATCAGTTCCTTTAAGCACTTCTTTGTATTGGTTATTCTAGTTATACATTTGTCTAATTTATTTTTCAAAGTTTTTAACTTCTTTGCCATTGGTTTGAATTTCCTCCAGTAGCTTGGAGTAGTTTGATCATCTGAAGCCTTCTTCTCTCAACTTGTCAAAGTCATTCTCCGTCCAGCTTTGTTCCGTTGCTGGTGAGGAACTGCATTTCTTTGGAGGAGGAGAGTCGTTCTGCTTTTTAGAGTTTCCAGTTTTTCTGCTCTGTTTTTCCCCCATCTTTGTGGTTTTATCTACTTTTGGTCTTTGATGATGGTGATATACAGATGGGTTTTGGTCTGGTTGTCCTTTCTGTTTGTTACTTTTCCTTCTAACAGACAGGACCCTTAGCTGCAGGTCTGTTAGAGTTTGCTAGAGGTCCACTCCAGACCCTGTTTGCCTGGATATCAGCAGCAGTGGCTGCAGAATAGCGGATTTTCGTGAACCGCGAATGCTGCTACCTGATTGTTCCTCTGGAAGTGTTGTCTCAGAGGAGTACCCGGCCGTGTGAGGTGTCAGTCTGCCCCTACCAGGGGGTACCTCCCAGTTAGGCTGCTCGCAGGTCAGGGGTCAGGGACCCACTTTTGGAGGCAGTCTGCCCGTTCTCAGACCTCCAGCACTACTCTCTTGAATGCTGTCAGACAGGAACATTAGAGTCTGCAGAGGTTACTGCTGTCTTTTTATTTGTCTGTGCCCTGCCCCCAGAGGTGGAGCCTACAGAGGCTGGCAGTCCTCCTTGAGCTGTGGTGGGCTCCATCCAGTTCGAGCTTCCCGGCTGCTTTGTTTACCTAAGCAAGCCTGGGCAATGGCGGGCGCCCCTCCCCCAGCCCCGCTGCCACCTTGCAGTTTGATCTCAGACTGTTATACTAGCAATCAGCGAGACTCCGTGGGCATAGGACCCTCCAAGCCAGGTGCGGGATATAATCTCCTGTTGTGCCGTTTTTTAAGCCTGTTGGAAAAGCGCAGTATTAGGGTGGGACTGACCCGATTTTCCAGGTGCCGTCTGTTACCCCTTTCTTTGACTAGGAAAGGGAGCTCCCTGACCGCTTGCGATTCCCCAGGGCGGCAATGCCTCGCCCTGCTTCGGCTCGCGCACGTTGTGCTGCACCCACTGTCCTGTGGCCACTGTTTGGCACTCCCTAGTGAGATGAACCCGGTACCTCAGATGGAAATGCAAAAATCACCTGTCTTCTGCGTCGCTCATGCTGGGAGCTGTAGACCGGAGCTGTTCTTATTCGGCCATCTTCAGATGAGGTAGTTTTTTTGCAGGCAGCATTAGTTATGTCTTGATTCTTTATCCATTCAGCTTTTCCGTGTCTTTAAATTGGAGTACTGAGGCCATTTACGTTGACTGTTACTACTGGTAAGTAAGGACTTACTACTGCTATTTTTATAGCTTGTTTTATGGTTGGTTAGCAACTGCTCTCCTCCTTATTGTCTTTCTTTGTGATTATGTGCCTTTCTATGGTAGTATGTTTTAATTTGTTGCTTTTATTTTTGTATGTCTATTATAGGTTTTTTTCGTTGTCCTTATCTTGAGGCTTACAAAAATTTTTTTTATAGATATAACCAGTTATTTTAAAGGGATAACAACTTAGATCACACATACACAGAATAGAAGCAAACAAACAAAAAACCTTTATACTTAATTCTATTCCTCCTCCACCACCATTTTGACTTTTGGTTGTCTCAATTTACATTTTTATATTGCCTATCTCCTAAAAGGTTGTTGTAGTATTATTGTTTTTGATATATTTGTCTTTTGGGCTTTATACTAGACATGAGCGGATTGCACACAATTGCTGTCTTGGAGTATTCTGGCATTGTCTTTGTGCTTAATTTTGCCAATGGGTTTTATACCTTTAATTGTTTTATTCATGCACATTAGTGTTTTTTTCCTTCAGACTGAAGAACATCTTTTAGCCATTCCTGTAAGATGGGTTGGTGGTGGCGAATTCTCTCAACTTTTCTTTGTCTGGGAAAGACTTTATCTCTTCTTCACATTTGAAGGTTAGGTTTGCTACATATAGTATTCTTGGATGGCAATTGTTTTCTTAGAGCACTCAGGAAATGTTGGCCCACTCCCTCCTGGCCTGTGTGGTTTCTGTTGAGAAGTCTTTTGCTAGATCAATTGGGGCTCCTTTATATGTCATTCACTTTTTATCTTGTGCTGCTTTGGGGATCCTCTCTTTATCCTCGACCTTTGAGAGTTTGATTATTACACCCTGCCTTGAGGTAGTCCTATTTGGTTTGAATCTGTTTGGTGTTCTCAGACCTTCCTGTACCTGGATGTCTATATCCTACTTAAATTGTGGCGAGTTTTCCATTATTATTTATTTTAATAAGCTTTCTTTTCTTTGCTTTTGCCCAACTACCTCTTGAACATCAATAATTCTTAGATACTGTCTTTTGAGGTAATTTTTTATATATTGTAGGTGATCTTCGTTCCTTTTCATTCTTTTTTTTTCTTTTTTCTCCTCTGACTGTGTAATTTCATCTAGCCTGTCTTTGAGCTCACTGATTTTGTCCTCTGCATGATCTATACTACTGTTGAGAGACCAGTGAATTTTTTATCTCAGCAAGTATATTTCTCAGTCCCAAGATTTCTGTTCTGTTTTTAATAATTTTAATCTGTTAAATTTTAATCATTTTAATCTCTTTGTTAAATTTTTCTGTTAAATTTCTGAATTGCTTTTGTGTGTTATCTTGGATATCACTGAGTCTCCTTAAAACTGCTGTTTTGAATTCTTGGTCAGAGAGCTCACATATTGATATCTTGTTAGAATCAGTCACTGGTTCCTTGCTTTGTCTGTTTGGGGAAGTCATGGTTCCCTGTTTGCTGTTGTTCCTTATGGGTATATATGTAAGTCTTTGCATTGAAGGATTAGCCATCTATTCCAGTCTTCTCTATCTGGCTTGTTTTGTTTTTATTAGTTATGTTTGCTTAGAGATATTTTGCAATTTACCTGCTGAATTTTTAAATTATTTTGTCTGCTGGGTCACTGCTTTCTTTTTAGCACTAGATGGCACCTTAATACCAGCTTGGCCTTGGCTCTAACAAACAACTGTATTCCTGCCCATCCCAAATGGCTGAGGTCCCATAGATGATATTCTGGCAGTGTGGAAGATGGGCTAGGGGTTCAAGTCTGAGGGACCTGTGGGACAAACAGTGTGGCACTGCTGAACAGCCACTCTGATTTGGCATCTTCTAGATCAAGTTACAGAGCAGTGTTTCCGGGGCTGGGATGATAATCCCATCTCCCACCTTTGTCTGTGGCCATTCTCAGGGGTATTTCCCCCTTCAGGCACTTCTGATGCTTTCTGTGGGCTGAAGCAGGGACAAGTCACCTTCAGGGAACCCAACATGAGGGGAAGCTGGTTGTTCACCCTTTTCCAGTTTAGAAACTATGAATCAGGGGAAATGTTTCTAGTGTAGAAACCATGAATCAGGGAAAATTTTCCACATGCTCGGTGTCAGGCAGATTGGAGAAAAGGGTGTTGCAGATATTGAAACCTGAGTCTCTTAGTGATTGCTTGGATTTTTTTTTCATGTTTCTGTGGTGTTGGGAACTGACTCATCCTCATATTTGAGTTCTGGGATATTGCTGGTGAAAATCTTGGTGCTCTATATTTGCTTTTGGCTTTCTCTGTGTATGTGTTATGGGGTGGGTGTGTGTGTGGAATGAAACCAGCTTGCTTCTCTGCCACCATTTTGGTACTAGAAGTCATTACATCTTTTTTTCTTTTTTTTTTTGAGACGGAGTCTCGCTCTGTCTCCCAGGCTGGAGTGCAGTGGTGCAATCTCGGCTCACTGCAAGCTCCGCCTCCTGGGTTCATGCCATTCTCCTGCCTCAGCCTCTCCGAGTAGCTGGGACTACAGGCGCCCAGCACCACGCCTGGCTATTTTTTTTGTATTTTTAGTAGAGACGGGGTTTCACCGTGGTCTAGATCTCCCGACCTCGTGATCCGCCCGCCTCGGCCTCCCAAAGTGCTGGGATTAGAAGCGTGAGCCACCGCGCCCGGCCCATTACATCTTATTTCTTCAATCTAACTGTAATTTTGTACGCATTAATTTACCTCTCTTCATCCCCCTTCACCCCCTACCCTAACCACTTTCATATGTTCTCTCTGTGAATATGACTTTTTGCAGAGTGACTGTAGACAAATTCTGGCATTCAGAATCAAGTGTACAAAATGGTGAGTAAGGTTGGCAATGAAGTTTCTTAGAGCAGCCCCACAATGTACTATGCTTTTTTTTCTCACTGTTTATTTCTTAGCTTATTGACCCTCTCTATTTGCCTTCAAGTTTTGTTCTTTGGCCCTTTTAGGGATTCTGTGAGATAGCTAATAACCTTCTACAGAGCCTTTTCTGCTAAAAATAGCTCAGTTCAATATTATTGTTTGCAAGTATAAGCCCTAACTAATGGAGAGTTTCAGGTGGTACGTGTCGCGCCCTGCACCCCCCCACCAAAAAAATGATAAATACCCCCTCTGCTAAAATATACATGTAGAGATTGAAAGTGTTGGTCTTCACTCAGTATTTGTAAAAAAAATGGATTAACAGACATAGAGAATGTGCACAACCGTTGGTTGTGACAGCAAAATATTCTACTGCACTAGTCAACCTGTAAGTTTCAAGCCTCGAATGCTATATCGCACATTGGATGCATAATTTAGCTGCAGCATTGCATTAATATCAATAACTAGCATTTGTTGAGTGCTCACCAGACAGTGTTATATAGGTTATTTTATGTTATATAAGTTATTTTATGTAAGCCTCAAAATAAACCTTTGAAGTATTTACTAGTGTCATCTCTATTTTATAGGAGAGGAAATTAAGGTTTAGACTAGTTTAAGTACTTTCCCGTGGTCAATCTGTTTGGTAGGCAGGAATGGGATATGGACCTATATCTATCTGACCCTAGATTTCTCATTATGCCATTAAGCAACACCGACTCTTACTGTTATTGAATGTAGATTTAACAGGTCTGCTCAGAATTGCAGAGAATTTGATGAGGAAATTATGATGGAGGATGCATACTTAACAAAGAAAATCTCCTGGATGGATCTTTCCTATATAGGAATTAGGAAAATGTTCCTGAGACAGGTAAGTTATGCTCATTATGTTTGAAAACCTTGCCACTCAAAGCGTGTTCCAGGGACCAGCAGCACTGGCATCAGCTGGCAGTTTGTTAGAAATGCCTTTGTTTATGAGAGAATGAAATAGGAATAGCAAATAAAGAATATTGAGAAGCTTCTGGATGGAGTCTTGCATCTTGTTGTATAGGAGAAGATTTTTTTTAGTGTCCTAATGAAAATTTTTGTATGTCTAGGCAAGAGTGCAATATAGACTAGATGTATAATTTAATGTTTTTTCTAATACATTTTTCTTCTCTCCTTTTAATTGCAATATAAATATACAGTATCGTATATGTATACCCATATAAGCGAAAGACACTAATAGAACAAGAGTAGCAGAACCTGCTTATGAGCTCAGGTCTCCTTATTATCTCGTGACCATTTACTAATACCTTTATTCTTACAAAGCTTGATATTCTAAGTAGTATTAAAGGGTCTGTAAGACACATGGTACCTAAGAGATAATTCACATCATAGCTATCACTGACTTAGACCAATATCTCATCTTCTTTGTTTCATCTTTGTCATGACTCTGGATGTAGACTTTCCTTGAAAAGGTCACCTACATTCTCATTTCAGGAGGCACCTGCCTGTCACAGATACCAGTCAGGGAAAAAGAACACATAGGGATTTCCTGCTGGAACCCGAAAGCTTTTTCTGCAGTCCAGGTGGTTCAGATAGCCCTTACCAGATGTCTGTCCAGAGCCATTAAGTCTTGGCACGCTTGCTCTTGGGAAAATATTAAGCCATCTCACCCATGAGCAAGTGCTGAATGAATGAGAAGTTTCCAGCTGTGTGCCCAGAAAAAAATGTTTAATGAAGACAACTGATGTCTTTGAATGGTTTATTTTCTCAATTGTTTTTGAGGCTACAACTTACATATCAATACTTCTGAGGGACTAAGTATACAAGAAAGACATTTAAAATGAAACCCTTAGTATATATTAGGACAATGTCCTCATTTTTATGTTCTCATTTACTTTACTGTTGAAATTTTTAGAATGATTTATCAAGATTCTTTTATTATTATTTATTATTGTCCTCTGCCTAAATAAATGGGGGTAAAATGTAAAACCATTTGCTTATGAGTAAATATGATTGAGAAGGTTTCTGTATGCTCATATTTAAAAATAGAACAAAAAAACAAACAAAAAATACCTAGAAAGTTGGTGTGGAACTTAATTGAGCCATGCTACACTGACCCTTCTCACAACCGACTCCTGTTTGCCCTTTGCTTCATCTGTCACCTCTCCCTTCTTCATGTCCCATGCTCAGACTTACTGAACTAGGTTTCCCTGCCATGCTATGTTGTTTCATAGCCCTTCCTCTTACCTCTTTCTCTGTGTAAAATGCATCTCTTCCCTGTTTACATTTGGAATGCCTTCTCATTTTCAAAGGTGCATCCAGTTTCTCTACTGAATAGAACCTTTCTCAATTTCCCAATAGAGAACTAACTACCCCTCACTTGGTGCCTACTCTGTACCCCAAATCCACGATAAAACAATCTTTACATGGATGTTGAGTAAATAGTGACAAAGTGGAACAATGAAAGGAACCAATAAGATTCCTTAACTCTTTAACTAATGATGTGTTAATAGAACCAGAAAACTGCAGGAAAGAATCATTTTTTCTTTTGCTTATATTTATGCCCCATTTGTCTATTATGCTGAAAACATTATGGTTCAGAGTCCATGGCTTATTCATGTTTGTACATCCAATGTTCTCTCCGGTGCTAATTTTGATCATCTGCTCAAAATAATGGTTTTGAGTAGATAATGAAATAATGATTTCATTGAAAAACATCACTTCATTGGCTTGGTACTTTTATCGTGACCTTAGATTTCTTGTATATACTACCTTTATATGGTATCTGAGGAGATTTGTTTTTATATAAAGGTTCTTAATAAATTTTCTTCAAATGTCAGGATCAAGAGTGTAGGCACATTTGCTCTGGAATGTTTATCCTATTCTTCACTGATGATCAATTTAGAGTGTGTCTGTTCAGGCAATAATAAACAGAGCAAATGATCTCTTTTTCCCATATAAGCTCTTGAATTTCACTTTTCCCTAGAATGAAAACTGCTTCTTGCCAATAGAAGATTTTTTATACTGTCGTTTAAAAAATGGATTTTCTTTTATCAAACCAATAACTTTTATATGTGCATTGTTTTCTCCTACATGGAGCCTTGAGATCAGCTTTCACAGATTCTGTTTTGTGATGAGTGCTATCGGTGTAGGAAGGATGTCATTTGTCATGCCTTAGAGACTGTGTAGCACCCCTTCTTTCTTTTACTAAATAAGAAAAATAAGCTGCTCTCTGCCCAAACAAGACAAATGCACTTGGGATACTTATTCTTTCCTGTGATTTCTCTGGACTTGCATCACTGGTTTAAGATTTAAGGCATCTTCTTGGTTCTTTACTTTTCATTGTTTCACAGCTCTTTGCTACTGTTTACTCAATGTCCATGTAAAGATTGTTTCATGGGCACTTTGAAAACTTCACAATTGTAAAGCAGCCCAGGTTTGTTGTCTGTGGTGTCATTCTTTCTTTTCTCTGTTGTTGTCCTCCCTTCTGACCCTTGATCAAGTAACGAGTGTCCTTATACCCTGACTACTCAGTTCTCCCCACAACTCTGCCTATCCTAGTGTGCTAGTCTCTCAATGACAAAGTCATTCTTCTTTCTCCTCCTACTAAAAAGCTCACCAGTTGATTGTCAAGCAGAAAATCTCTCTGATTAACTCCCTCCCTCCAAGTAACTACTGATCATTAATGGCCCAATGTCTTATTCTTCTAGGATGAAAATGAACATTGTGAAATAGGTGACAACTTTATGTGACAAATGCATTTACCAAGGACATAACTCTATGATTGTGGTATTTCACACATCATGAGGTGGAACACTGGGGTTGTTTCTAGAAGGGATGTGTAAGCTACTGCCTATTCCCATTTGTTTAAGGATTTTCAGTTTTAGAATTGTTCATTTCTATTCTTCTTCCATGGAGGAATCTAAATGCTGTTATGTCGTGGTAACTGACTGCATTGTGTGTGCTTCGTATATTATCATGTAGATTACAGGGCAAGTTATTTTGTTTTCTTAAACATTACTGGTAGAACATAAAGAACAGTAGCAATAAGACTATTAACTTCTTAATTGTTCCTGGATACCATTATTATACATTCAAATTTTGGTGAAGCCTCTGATCAGAGTATTTAAAGGTGTGTGTATTTAAAAACCTGTGACAAAGATCATATATTAAAAATAGTCTGCTTCAGATTATTCTCTGGGAACAAATCAATGGAGTAGACGGAATGAGCTTAGTCATCAAAGCATTTCTTACATAATAGATACGACAATGATAAAAATAGACGAAAATTGAAGGAAAAGAGATGAAGCATAGAGAATAGTTTTAAGGAAACTACAAACAGACAGCAGATGTCACTGTTGCTTTTTCACTGTCATTAATCTTTTTTTGGGTTTTGTTCCTAGTTAATGACATTTTTCATTTTGTTAGAGAACTCTAATAGGTTAATCAAGTTCACGTATGCTGAACTTCTGTTTTGAATTTTGTGTTTATTAAGGTTATGCCTATAAACTTTGCATATATAATTATAAAGAAGTTACTTTGTATGCTGAGGACCATTAATTTAATATTATAACTTGACAAAATAATTTTTATAATAAATATCATCTGATTCAGAATAGTTTCCTACTAAAATGAAGTGTTAATCATCTTGAAGAACAGCTGGTCTTGATCTTCGTTTAAATGACCAGTCATATCATTTGTTCTCTTTATTGTGAATATTGAAATAACGTATCACCAAATCTTCTCTGTGATGATGATCTAAGAGATTTTTTTACCATGTGAACGCAACTAGCCAGTTTTATGTAGAACCTGAGAAACACGTTCCACATCAACTTCAAAAACCCTGTTCCCACCCATTTCATTTTCTCTCCTTGATCAATTCAACTCTGGCTTTCAATTACAGTATTTCCTCTTCAAGCTGCTATGTAGGATGCACAAACCTCAATTTCTCATCTTCCTATCTAATCATGTACCAGATCCTGTTGATTCTGACTTCTGTGTTTTTATTTCTTTTCTCTTCTTCTTTTCTTTTCTCAAAGACAGAGTCTCTCTCTCTGTCACCCAGGCTGGTGTGCAATACCTTTGTAAAGGCACTACAACACTGTGAATTTCTAAAATCAACCTCCTTTTTATCACAAACTTTAAACTTCATAGTACACAGATTAAGTATGTTGACACACATGCACACATTTCTGTAGGAAGAATAACTTGGACAGTTTTTTAGTTTCAGTGGGGCTCCATTATTTCATGAGAATGAAATGAGACAACCTTGGTTTTAATGTGGAAAAAAATTCAGCAAGAACTAGTAATAATACAATTAGAGTTTCTAAAGATTTCTTTTTCATAAAATCTAATTCTATTGTCATTTTTAATTCAAAAGACTACAACTTTACCATTATATTCTTAAACATAGTAAGCCTGTTTTTTAAAAAAATATCTATAAAATAAGGAACTTGGATAAAATGTTTCTAATGTGCTTTTCATTGATAACGTTCTATTATTCAATAGGTAGTACTGAAAGGAGTACTTAGGATTGCTTATTTCTCTTACAAAAACCTCATCAGTATATGTTCTATGCTTCTATAAAAATGTATTACAGATGATTACTTTTAGAACTAAAATGAAAATATATATTAAGCACTTACTGGGGAATTAGGATTTTTATAATCATAGGACAGTAGTGAAAATTACTTCGAAACTGTTATAACTGAAAAACAATTCAAGGAATTTAATGACGTTAATCTATACATTTGAAGATAAGCCTGTGACTGTGTATATGTTGTAACTGTTAAAATAAATGATAAAAACTAGCTTCTATTTTGGACTTTGTTATCTTGATTGCTTACTGAAAATATTAATGGAAGTAATGGCACAGGAGTCAGGGAGAGGAAGGAGGTGGGCTGTCCAAACACTGTTTTCTGTTATCCATGTGTCAACACTGCCTATGAACACTAAGGCAGGGGTCCCCAACCCCTGGGACCAGTACTGGGCTGTGGCCTGCTAGGGACTGGGGCACATAGCAGGAGGTGAGCAGCGGATGAGCAAGGGAGCATTACTGCCTGAGCTCTGCCTCCTGTCAGATCAGCAGTGGCCCTCAGTTCTCATAGGAGGGCTACCCTGTTGTGAACTGCACGTGCAAGGGATCTAGGTTGCACACTCCTTATGAGACTCTAATGCCTGATGATCTGAGGTGGAACAGTTTTATCCTGAAATCATCCCTCCAACTCTGCCCCACATCCCCACTGTCCATGGAAAAATTGTCTTCCACGAAACTGATTCCTGGTGCCAAAAAGGTTGGGGACCACTGCTCTAAGGAATATATTTAGAATTGCTGGAATAAATAATTTTTATCACTGGTGAATTGGCATATGGTTTTCTGTGTTTGATTTATATATTATTTAACTAAGTAAGTGTTCTGAAGAGGAATTTAGAAAAAGAGTATTTTGTTCACTAGTAGGAACTTTAGTGCTCAGAGACATGTTTCTGCAGCCTATCCCAGCATGTTATTTTCTGAACACATTGCATCTTTAGTATAGATGTGGTTTTGAAACTTCGACTTGTTACTTTTAATTCACGTCATCTTGGTTAGGAAATTTAACTTCTCGTTAGTGAAATTTTCTTACAAAAGCGGGAATAATGCTACCTATATTTTTTGGGATTGTTGTGAAGATTACACTTGATGAATTTAAACACCAATATATGTGTAAAGCGTACCATAAATTATTGATATATATATCATTGTAACCACTAATGGCAAATGTTTCTCAACGGCCTAGTAGGTAAAAGGTGTTTTGTTGATTCTGGGATGATAAAAAGGTAGAATTTGTGGTCTTCATAGTTAGAAGCAGTATTTAAATAATGAACTTACTAATTGTAACAGTAGTTATTTACTTGCAATCTTTAAAAATTGTTTTAAACTTTGTATTGGATTTGAATTTTAGAGGCTTGCTAACTTTCCCTTAATAGTAACTCTCTGACTATCCCTACCCTTTTACCAACCAGGCTAGCAAAGTTGAACCACCAGTTTTAATGTTCTCACTTTTCATCTGTAGACCTAGACATGAAAACAATGGAGGCTAAGATGGGATTTTTGAGTTAACCTGCTCTCCACTGACTTTCTTTTTTTTTTTTTTTTTTTTTTTTGAGACAGAGTCTCGCTCTGTCACCCAGGCTGGAGTGCAGTGGTGCAATCTCGGCTCACTGCAAGCTCCGCCTCCTGGGTTCACGCCATTCTCCTGCCTCAGCCTCTCCGAGTAGCTGGGACTACAGGTGCCCGCCACCACGCCCGGCCAATTTTTTTTGTATTTTTAGTAGAGACGGGGTTTCACTGTGGTCTCGATCTCCTGACCTCGTGATCCGCCCGCCTCGGCCTCCCAAAGTGCTGGGATTACAAGCGTGAGCCACCGCGCCCGGCCTCCACTGACTTTCTGAGTGGACGGTGGAAGTACTTCTCATGAAATACCAAGGTAGAAAGTGAACTTTACTCTTGTTGCATTTTGGTATGGCATGCTTACAGCTTTTATTCATGTTAAAAGGTAAATTTATGACATGGAAATCAATAGTCATAAGTTCAGATTACAGATCCCAGCTGTCAGACCCTCCAGCCAGAGTGGGTCCTGTGGTGTCCAGCCTTCTCTGCTCTGCTTCTCTAGCCTTGACTAGTGCTTCATAGAACTATGTATGATTTATTTTTGGTTACTATCATAGCCTCCCAACTCCTTTACAATTTCAGCTAATATTCTCTCTGCTGTCATCTTAGCCTGCAGAAATGAAATGATCATGTAGGTTCATACATGTGTACATTATTGTCTATGATACAGTCTCACTTGTAAAAAACTTCCTAAACAGTAATCCATACTCTTAGTATTTTTGAAGCCATTCGGAACTACTGGAGGTGAAGTCACTACCAAGTTCTTAATGTTTGTGGGGTGGGGAAACCACTAACGTGAGAATATTTCCCAAGATCACTTCCTACCACAATATTTATGTTTCCAAGAAATTAACTGAGCATTTACAATTTCCTAAATACTTTAATGATTTATATATAACAATGTATATTTTTTTTACAACAATTTAGGTGGGTACTATTATTATTCCTGTTTTGAGGATGAGAACATGAAGAAATGGAGAGTCCTACAGCTGGCCTCCTAAGTGGCCTGATGTACCACAGTTAGGAAGGGGCAGAGTTGAGACTACAACCCAAGTCGTGTGGGCACAGAGTCCGTACGTTTGGCATTTGCATTGCCAGTCTTTGAGGGGAGGTTTGGTTTTGCCATTTAGAGTTGGCAGAGGAGAGCAGGATGGAAGAGATGACCTCCACAGGATCATTCCAGGCTCTTAGAGCCAGAGAATCTTTTTCTTAGTGCATAGTTGTGAATGGGGCCTGTGGATCAGGGACCACCTGATGTAATAGCCCCAGTATGATAATATTTTGGGTTGATGCTTTTCTTGTAATCTAGTCTCAGGCTGGAAAATGTATCTACTTTATCAAGCATCATAAGGTCAACATTGGAGACTAGGCAACTAGAAGTCAGACTTGGAATTCACTGGTTCAAATTTCTTACATAATATAATTTATGTATTATGTATGTATGTAATAAACATTAGTAGTAATACATGCCGTTATCTGCCTTTAACCAAAGTTCTAAAACAGTGGTTCTCCCTTGTTATTTTGCAACACTTTGGGAGTGGTTCTAATCACCTAATTGAGTGTTATGAAATTATAATATTAAAATGTTCCTACTAATATATAAAACAACTATGATATTATTGTGCCTTTTGGTGGGTGGGAATGAGGGTTTTGGATGTGGTCAAACTTCACTAAAAGTGTTAATAACCCTGTAAGAGTGTGGAGAATATTTTTATTTATTTTGCTTTTTACATATCCTCTGTAATGCCAAGTGTGAATAACTATTTGATAAAAATTGAAGGGAAACACGAGACTGAGGTTGAACAGGCTGAGTGAGGAGGCAGACACAAATAGTGAGAGGAATAGCCTGATTTTTCCAAGGACAAGGATTTAGGCTGATGGGATGTATTATTAGGGGGCTAGGTGAGGCAGGGAGAGGAGGCTGAAATATGAGGAGAGGCTAGAGCAGGCAGAAATCTTCCTTTTAAGAATCAGTGCTGTCTGTAACAAAAGCCATTCCAGTGTCTCAAGGCAGCAGCAGGATGCTGTCTGTTCTAGCAACTCAGGGTAATTGGAGAAGGAAGTTTCCCAGGCAGCTAAAAGTAAAGAACCAGAAAGGATTCTGCCTTATGGAAAAGTTCACTAACAGAGACAGCAGAACAGGTGTGGGGCTGGAGGGCTTTGAAGATGTCGCAGAAGCAGGAAGCAGAGAGCATTGAGTTGTAGCATCTAGGCCCTACTCCCAGATTTACTAGGGATGGTTGGCACTGTTAGAGGGCCCAGTTGAAGTGCTTGAGAAAATGACTTCAGTGTGTGAGACATGCCAAGGGTTATACTATTTCTGCCTTCTAGAATAGGGTGTAGGGAACTGGATGGGAGGGAAGGGTTACACTGAATCAGCCAGAGGGCTGAGCTTTGCACCACGACCCTTCCCACTATGGCAATGATGTGGCATTTCACTGGCCAGCACATTGGCAATTTGAGTATGTCTTTTGTTATGTTCTCTCTATTTAGAATTAAGGGAGTTCAGACACTGTAAAGAGAAGGTGTAATATGTTGAGGCTTTTAAAATGTGAATTTTTTGGCATATATGGTGGAGAAAGCAAATACTTAGTTGTGTGACAGGGAACAGAGTCTCCTTAGAAACTAATTAACAACGTATCCAGTATATTAATTATTTAAAACCACAAAATTATGGACTTGTATTAGATGATCTTTCAGGTTTTTTCCATACATAAAGTTTCACAGTACTTCACACACTACAGTTTCTTTCTATATAGTCTGTGATGACCTCTTCATTTTACCCTCAGACACAAGCTTTTACGGTTGGCCTTTTGTGGTCTTTTTTGGTATTGATAGTTTAGATTGAATTTTTGGTTTCTGGCATTTGGCTTACTTACTGATTTTTTTCTCATCTTGTGCCTCAAGAGAGCTTTCTTAAAATTCAGTCTCTCTTTTGTTTTCAGCATGATTGCATCTAATTATGTAATTAGGCTAAATACATGCAATCAGGAGCAAGTAATAAATATTAGATTCTAACTCTGTAAATTTTGTTTTTCGTAGTAAATGCCTCAGAGGCAGAGCTTTTTTATTTATGCCTGCTAATACCTTCCACAGTGTTGTACATGTACCAAGAACTCAGTAGTTATTTGTTGAATTAATGAAGTATTCGTAAGATGCAATGCAAATCTCATCTAAAAATATGCAAATTCTCTCAGATGCTAGAAATATTTTTCAGAGTTATTTAAAGCCATATGTTTGGACCATGTACTGGTTTAGGCTAAATTGATTTATCAAGCTGTATGTTTGGCACAGTGGTGGCTATGACTACATTAGTTGTCTTGGAAGAAAAATGATTTTTATAGGTCATAAGTTAGGTCAGTTAGTCATCATAGATTTACTGTGTTTCTGATGCTGTTGCCTTAGATTTGATCTGGCTTTTCTCTTGTACATTTGAAGCTTATTTAGGAGTGTGTCAGAACGAGCTGTCTCACCTGCCTGAATTGTTAGCCTTTAGGGCAGGGACAACGTTGTTACGTTATGTTCAGAGCAGGGCACAGGAGAGAGTTGCCTGGATCATAAAGAATGGTGATGAGCTCAAGTTGGTGACCTGGTTCCTCTGTTCAGACACTATGGGCTGGAAAGGATGTGCCATATTTCTCAGGGGTTTTTCCTAATAACCCCTCTGCAGCTATCCTGCACCTTGTTACGAAGTCTTCTTTTACATTACTTTGTAAACATGTACCTGTAATGTAACTTCCATTTTTCAAGCATTCCAGTGTTATAAGCACATAAAAATACACCTCGTTTTATTTGTGTTTTTATATTCAATACCTAGCAGAATTCTTGGCATACAGAGAAGTTTGAAATGCTTGAGTCAAATAGAGCTGGTGCCTGTGGCAGTGGATAATCAGGCAGTTGAAAGCAGATTAAAATCTCAAATCCAGGTGGATAAGCTTTTGATGTGCTGCTGGATTTGGTTTGCCAGTATTTTATTGAGGATTTTTGCATCGGTGTTCATCAGGGATATTGGCCTGAAACTTTCTTTTTTTGTTGTGTCTCTACCGGGTTTTGGTATCAGGATGATGCTGGCCTCATAAAATGAGCTAGGGAGGATTCCCTCTCTTTCTATTGTTTGGAATAGTTTCAGAAGGAATGGTACCAGCTCCCCTTTGTAACTCTGGTAGAATTCGGCTGTGAATCCGTCTGGTCCTGGACTTTTTTTGGTTGGGAGGCTATTAATTACTGCCTCAATTTCAGAACTTGTTATTGGTCTATTCAGGGATTCGACTTATTCCTGGTTTAGTCTTGGGAGGGTGTATGTGTCCAGGAATTTATCCATTTCTTCTAGATTTTCTGGTTTATTTGCATAGAGGGGTTTATAGTATTCTCTGATGATCATTTGTATTTCTGTGGGATCAGTGGTGATCTCCCCTTTATCATTTTTTATTGTGTCTGTTTGATTCTTCTCTTTTTTCTTCTTTATTAGTCTGGCTAGCAGTCTGTTTTGTTAATCTTTTCAGAACACCAGCTCCTGGATTAATTGATTTTTTCGAAGGGTTTTTCATGTTTCTATCTCCTTCAGTTCTGCTCTTATCTCCATTATTTATTGTCTTCTGCTAGCTTCTGAATTTGTTTGCTTGCTTCTGTAGTTCTTTTAATTGTGATGTTAGGGTGTTAATTTTAGATCTTTTGCACTTTCTCCTGTGGACATTTAGTGCTATAAATTTCCATCAAGAAACTGCTTTAGCTGTGTCCCAGAGATTCTGGCACATGCTGTCTTTGTTCTCATTGATTGCAAAGAACTTATTTATTTCTTCCTTGTTTTAGTTATTTATTTAGTAGTTGTTCAGGAGCAGGTTGTTCAGTTTCCATGTAGTTGTGCAGTTTTGAGTGTGTTTCTTAATCCTGAGTTCTAATTTGATTGCATTGTGGTCTGAGAGACTGCTTGTTGTAATTTCTGTTCTTTTACATTTGCTGAGGAGTGTTTTACTTCCAATTATGTGATCAGTTTTAGAATAAGTGCGATGTGATGCCAAGAAGAATGTATATTCCGTTGATTTGGGGTGGAGAGTTTCAACATATGCAAATCAATAAGCGTAATCCATCACATAAACAGAACCAATGACAGAAACCACATGATTATCTCAATAGATGCAGAAAAGGCCGTCGACAAAATTCAACATGGCTTCACGCTAAAATTTCTCAATAAACTAGATATTGATGGAATGTATCTCAAAATAATAAGAGCTATTTATGACAAACCCACAGCCAATATCATTCTGAAAGGGCAAAAACTGGAAGCATTACCTTTGAAATCTGGCACAAGACAAGGATGCTCTCTCTCAGCCACTACTATTCAACATAATATTGGAATTTCTGGCCAGGACAATCAGGCAAGAGAAAGAAATAAAGGGTATTCAAATAGGAAGAGAGGAAGTCAAATTGTCTGTGTTTGCAGATGACATGATTTTATATATAGAAAACCCCATCGTCTCAGCCCGAAATCTCCTTAAGCTGATAAGCAACTTCAGCAAAGTCTCAGGATACAAAATCAATGTGCGAAAATCACAAGCATTCCATACACCAATAATAGACAAACAGAGAGCCATATCATGAGTGAAGTCCCATTGACAATTGCTACAAAGAGAGTAAAATACCTAGAAATACAACTTACAAGAGATGTGAAGGACCTCTTCTACAAACCACTGCTCAAGGAAATAAGAGAGGACACAAACAAATGGAAAAGCATTCCATATTCATGGATAGGAAAAATCAATATCATGAAAATGGCCATACTGCCCAAAGTAATTTATAAATTCATTGCTATCCTCATCAAGCTACCATTGAGTTTCTTCACAGAATTAGAAAAAACTACTTTAAATTTCATATGGAACCAAAAAAGAGCCTGCATAGTGAAGACAATCCTTAGCAAAAAGAAGAAAGCTGGAGGCATCACGCTACCTGACTTCAAACTATACTACAAGGCTACAGTAACTAAAATAGCATGGTACTAATACCAAAACAGATATATAGACCAATGGAACAGAACAGTGGCCTCACAAATAACACCACACATCTACAACCATCTGATCTTTGACAAACCTGACAAAAACAAGAAATGGGGAAAGGATTCCTATTTAATAAATGGTGCTGGGAAAGCTGGCTAGCCATATGCAGAAAACTGAAACTGGACCCCGTCCTTATGCCTTATAAAAAAATTAACTCAAGATGGATTAAAGACTTAAATGTAAGACCTAAAACCATAAAAACCCTAGAAAAAAACCTAGGCAATACCATTCAGGACACAGGCATGGGCAAAGACTTCATGATTAAAACACCAAAAGCAATGGCAACAGAAGCCAAAATTGACAAATGGGATCTAATTAAACTAAAGAGCTTCTGCGCAACAAAAGAAACTATCATCAGAGTGATCAGGCAACCTACAGAATGGGAGAAATTTTTTGCAATCTATCCATCTGACAAAGGGCTAATATCCAGAATCTTCAAATAACTTAAACAAATTTACATGAAAAAAACAACCCCATCAAAAAGTGGGCAAAGGATATGAACAGACACTTCTCAAAAGAAGACATTTATGCAGCCAACAAACACAGGAAAAAAAGCTCATCATCACTGGTCATTAGAAAATTGCAAATCAAAACCACAATGAGATACCATCTCTTGCCAGTGAGAATGGCGATTACTAAAAACTCAGGAAACAACAGATGCTGGAGAGGATGTGGAGAAATAGGAATACTTTTACACTGTTGGTGGGAGTATAAATTAGTTCAACCATTGTGGAAGACAGTGTGGTGATTCCTCAAGGATCTAGAACCAGAAATACCATTTGACCCAGCCATCCCATTACTGTGTATATACCCAAATGATTATAAATCATTCTATTATAAAGACACATGAACACGTATGCTTAGTGCAGCACTATTCACAATAGCAAAGACTTGGAACCAACCCAAATGCCTATCAATGATAGGCTGGGTTAAGAAAATGTGTCACATATACACCATAGAATGCTATGCAGCCATGAAAAAGGATGAGTTCATGTCCTTTTCAGGGACATGGATGAAGCTGGAAAACATCATTCTCAGGAAACTAACACGGGAACAGAAAACCATACACTGAATATTCTCACTCATAAGTGGGAGTTCAACAGTGAGAACACATGGACACAGGGAGGGGACCATCACACACGGGGTCTTGTTGGAGGGTAGGGGGTGGAGGGTGGAGGGAGGGATAGCATTAGAAGAAATACCTAATGTACATGACAGGTTGATGTGTGCAGGAAACCACCATGGCACATGTATACCTATGTAGCAAACCTGCAAGTTCTGCACTTGTATCCCAGAACTTAAAGTATAAAAAAAAAATAAATCTCGAATCTAGATTTCCTGTCTCCTTTCAAAGGAGTGGTGGATTCTAATGGCTCCTAGACCCTAACCCCGAATCATCCAGCTTGGTTTAGGGTCATCATAGATCTCCAGGCAATGGGATTTATAGAAATAATGGTCTTAGAAAAGGCAGTTGATTTTGTAATTACACCTGATGTCACTTTGGGTTTGTAATCCTTTATTTGGAGATGTTTTTGCCCCAAAGGGGTCAGAGGAATTGGGAACTTGGGCGCAGGAGGATTTATACTTATTCAAAATGGACTTTCCTTATAATCACATGTGGAAGCCTTGTGAAACAACTATTTTGGTGCTCTTAACTGGACTTGTGTAAATCCTTACTGCTCAATGCCTTTATAACATGAATAAGAAACAGTGTTCTGACAGTAAAACATCCATTAGAAAAGATGGTAAATTTATTGGGAACATTTTAGGGCTTAAGCCTATTTGTAACTGTGAGATATGGCCTCAATTATTAATCACCATGAGAAACTGGAGAAGTGACTCAGGTGACTCTGATAGACTAGATTAATGGCACATGATTTTACTACCCCAAACTGAAATCATCATCTACAGAAAGAGATTTGCAGGCTTTTTGGTGATTTATCCCTGGCTGCATTAGAGCGCCGAACTGTGACTTTTAATTACCACTGATTTCATTTACCTTCACCTAGGAATGTCATTTTGAAGTGCAATTTGTCATTTGAAGTGTGGTGAAAGGATTCAAATCATTCCACGTCTGACACGTTGGACTAAAGTTAACCCAAAGACATGGTTAATATATGATTTCTTTTTAAAACAGTAAGAAATAGTGGTGAAGAGGTATTATTTTTTGAGGACTTACTATGTTTGAGGAATAATACCTTCATTTGAGTCAAATGAAGGTATTATTCCCATTTTACAGGTGAGAAATTTAAGACTTAGAGTAATTAAATGTTTTGCCCAAGGCTACACTACTTAAAAGAAGTCATCCAAGATCAAAACCAACCTAAATGATTTCAAGGTCCATTTGCTCTGCCTCCTCCATAGGAATTTCCCCCCAAGTTTTGCAGTGATTTAAATCTCTGCAGCAGGTTTTTCCTCATATGGCACTCCAGTGTTACAGTTATTTAAGATTTGGTTTTATTTTATCAGACTACATTTGTCTTAATGAATAGAGTTGTATATTTCTGTAGCATCTGGGATAGTGCCTCTTGGACATAGATTTATAATCATTTATTAAATAAAATCATTTAATAATCTGACACTGTTGGGTTGCTACTTGATGTAGATCTAGAGTTCAAAATTATTCTTTCCCAAATAGTGCTAGCGTTTGGCAGTTACAATGTAAAATCTCCATTAAAATATCATAATTTTTATCTTTCTTTAAAAAAACAAACAGAATATACATTTCTGTCAGCATGACATAGCACTTATTCTAAAACTGATCACATAATTGTAAAACACTCCTCAGCAAATGCAAAACAACGGAAATAATAACAAACAGTCTCTCAGACTACAGTGCAATCAAACTAGAACTGAGGATTAGGAAACTCACTCAAAACTGCACAACTACATGGAAACTGAACAACCTGCTCCTAAATGACTACTGGGTAAATAACGAATTTCAGGCAGAAATAAAGATGTTCTTTGAAACCAATGAGAACAAAGACACAATCTCTGGGACACAGCTAAAGCAGTGTTTTGAGGGAAATTTATAGGACTAAATGCCACAAGAGAAAGCAGGAAAGATCTAATTTTGACACCCTAACATCACAATTAAAAGAACTAGAGAAGCAAGAGAAAACAAATTCAAAAGCTAGCAGAAGGCAAGAAATAACTAAGATCAGAGCAGAACTAAAGGAGATAGCGACATGAAAAACCCTTAAAAAATCAATGAATCCAGGAGCTGGTTTTTTGCAAAGATCAACAAAATTGATAGACCGCTAGCCAGACGAATAAAGAAGAAACGAGAAAAGAATCACACGGACACAATAAAAAATGATAAAGGGGATATCACTACCTATCCCACAGAAATACAAACTATCATCAGAGACTACTATAAACATGTCTAAGCAAATAAACTAGAAAATCTAGAAGAAATGGATAAATTCCTGGATACATACACCCTCCCAAGACTAAACCAGGAATAACTCGAATCCCTGAATAGACCAATAAATAGCCCTGAAATTGAGACAGTAATTAATAGCCCCCCAACCAAAAAAAGTCCATGACCAGATGGATTCACAGCCGAATTCTACCAGAGTTACAAAGGGGAGCTGGTACCATTCCTTCTGAAACTATTCCAAACAATAGAAAGAGAGGGAATCCTCCCTAGCTCATTTTATGAGGCCAGCATCATCCTGATACCAAAATCTGGAAGAGACATAACAAAAAAAGAAAATTTCAGGCCAATATCCCTGATGAACATCGAAGCAAAAATCCTCAATAAAATACTGGCAAACTAAATACAGCAGCACATCAAAAAGTTTGTCCATCATGATCAAGTCAGCTTCACCCCTGTGATGCAAAAGTGGTTCAACATATGCAAATCAATAAACGTAATTTATCACATATACAGAACCAATGACAAAACCCGATTATCTCAGCAGATGCAGAAAAGGCCTTGGACAAAATTCAACAGCCCATCATGCTAAAAAGTCTCAGTAAACTGTGTATTGATGGAACGTATGTCCAAGTAATAAGAGCTATTTATGACAAACCCACAGCCAATATCATACTGAAAGGGCAAAAACTGGAAGCATTACCTTTAAAATCCGGCACAAGACAAGGATGCCCTATCTCACCACTCCTATTCAATGTAGTATTGGAAGTTCTGGCCAGGACAATCAGGCAAGAGAAAGAAATAAAGGGTATCCAGTTAGGAAAAGAGGAAGTCAAATTGTCTCTGTTTGCAGATGACATGATTTTATATATAGAAAACCCCATCGTCTCAGCCTGAAATCTCCTTAAGCAACTTCAGCAAAATCTCAGGATACAAAATCAATGTGCAAAAATCACAAGCCTTACTATACACCAATAATAGAGAGCCAAATCATGAATGAATTCCCATTCACAATTGCAACAAAGAGTAAAATACCTAGGAATATAACTTACAAGAGATATGAAGGACCTCTTCAAGGAGAACTACAAACCACTGCTCAAGGAAATATGAGAGGACACAAACAAATGGAAAAACATTCCATGCTCATAGATAGAAAGAATCAATATCATGAAAATAGCCATACTGCCCAAAGTAATTTATAGATTCAATGCTATCCTGCTATCCCCATCAAACTACCATTGAGTTTCTTCACAGAATTAGAAAAAACTACTTTAAATTTCATATGGAACCAAAAAAGAGCCTGCATAGTGAAGACTGTCCTTAGCAAAAAGAATAAAGCTGGAGGCATCACGCTACTTGACTTCAAATTATACTACAAGTAAGCAAAACAGCATGGTACTGGTACCAAAACAGACATATAGACCAATGTAACAGAACAGGGGCCTCAGAAATAACACCACACATCTACAACCATCTGATCTTTGACAAACCTGACAAAAACATGCAATGGGGAAAGGATTCCTATTTAATAAATTGTGTTGGGAAAACTGGCTAGCCGTATGCATAAAGCTGAAACTGGATCTCTTCCTTACACCTTATACAAAAATTAACTCAAGATAGATTAAAGACTTAAATGTAAGACCCAAAACCATAAAAACCCTGGAAGAAAATCTAGGCAATACCATTCAGGACACAGGCATGGGCAAAGACTTCATGATTAAAACACCAAAAGCAATGGCAACAAAAGCCAAAATTGACAAATGGGATCTAATTAAACTAAAGAGCTTCTGCACAGCAAAAGAAACTATCATCAGAGTGAACAGGCAACCTACAGAATGGGAGAAAGTTTTTGCAATCTATCCATCTGACCAAGGGCTAATATCCAGAATCTTCAAATAACTTAAACAAATTTACATGAAAAAACCAAACAACCCCATCAAAAAGTGGGCAAAGGATATGAACAGACACTTCTCAAAAGAAGACATTTATGCAGCCAACAAATGAAAAATGCTCATCATCACTGGTCATTAGAGAAATGCAAGTCAAAACCACAATGAGATACCATCTCATGCCAGTGAGAATGGCGATTATTAAAAAGTCAGGAAACAACAGATGCTGGAGAAGATGTGGAGAAATAGGAACGCTTTTACACTGTTGGTGGGAGTATAAATTAGTTCAACCATTGTGGAAGACAGTGTGGCAATTCCTCAAGGATCTAGAACTAGAAATAATACCATTTGACCCAGCAATCCCATTACTAGTATATACCCAAAGGATTATAAATTATTTTGCTATAAAGACACATGCACACGTATGTTTATTGCTGCACTATTCACAATAACAAAGACTGGGAACCAACCCAAATGCCCATTAATGATAGACTGGATAAAGAAAATGTGTCACATATACACCATGGAATACTATGCAGCCATAAAAAAGGATGAGCTCATGTCCATTGTAGGGACATGGATGAAGCTGGAAACCATCATTCTCAGCAAACTAACACAAGAACAGAATACTAGACAGTGCATGTTCTCACTCATAAGTGGGAGTTGAACAATGAGAACACATGAACACAGGGAGGGGAACATCACACACCAGGTCTTATTGTGGGGTGGGGGGAGGGATAGCATTAGGAGAAATACCTAATGTAGATGATGGGTTGATGGGTGCAGCCAACTACCATGGCACATGTATACCTATGTAACAAACCTGTACGTTCTGCACATGTACCCCAGAACTTAAAGTATAATAAACAAACAAACAAACAAAATTACAGCTTAGAAGTAGTAATTTCCTTTTTTTAAAGGGTGGGAGAAAATATACAGAGGGGATACAAATAAGCCAAAGTGTCTGTCCTTTGAGAGTTTGCAACCAAGTGCAATGATGGGAGATATTAATACTATTTATAATGTTAGGTAGAATATTCTATTAATGCCTCAAGAAAGGATTAAAGCAGAGTTGTACAAGTTTGGAGAGAGATGGTTTTTAATTTGCAAGGATCAGGGAAATGTTCATGAAAGAGGGGACATTTGACCTAGAACTTAGAAAAATGAGAATGTTTTGACCGATAGATTTCAAGGGAAAGAACTCCAGGCAGAGGAAAGATTTTTTTTTTTTTTTTGAGACGGAGTCTCGCTCTGTCGCCCAGGCTGGAGTGCAGTGGCTCAATCTCGGCTCACTGCAAGCTCCGCCTCCCGGGTTCACGCCATTCTCCTGCCTCAGCCTCTCTGAGTAGCTGGGACTACAGGCGCCTGCCACCACGCCCGGCTAATTTTTTGTATTTTTAGTAGAGACGGGGTTTCACCGTGGTCTCGATCTCCTGACTTCGTGATCCGCCCGCCTCGGCCTCCCAAAGTGCTGGGATTACAAGCGTGAGCCACCGCGCCCGGCCAGGCAGAGGAAAGGTTTTGACAATAGTCATGGCAGCAGAAATGTCAAAGATAGGATAACTAGTTTAATTTGACGGGAGTATAAGACTTGTTAAGATAGTGAAAAAGATAAGACAGGGAAGGATCGTTGGAGATAGAGCTTTGGGGGTCTTGTACAAATGATGTTTAAGTTCCTTTTCACCAACTTTGTGATCCTATAATTCTCTGAATGCAATGACAAGTCACTGGGTTTTGTTAAGTAAGCAATTGTGAGTCCCAAAAATATTTTCAGTTGTGACATCTTATCTTCATTTGATATTCTATTTATTTATTTATTTATTTATTTATTTATTTATTTATTTATGTATTTATTGAGACAGAGTCTTGCTCTGTCGCCCAGGCTGGAGTGCATGGTGCTATCTCGGCTCACTGCAAGCTCTGCCTCCGCGGTTCACACCATTCTCCTGTCTCAGCCTCCCGAATATCTGGGACCACAGGCGCCCGCCACCACGCCTGGCTAATTTTTTGTATTTTTAGTAGAGATGGGGTTTCACCGTGTTAGCCAGGATGGTCTCGATTTCCTGACCTCGAGATCTGCCTGCCTCGGCCTCCCAAAGTGCTGGGATTACAGGCGTGAGCCACCGCGCCCGGCCCATTTGATATTCTTACAGTGCCATGGAGTGACATAATCAGAACTATGTTTTGTAAGCACGGATTTTTTTTTTAAAGATTATTTTGGCAGCAATATGTAGTGTTGAATGAAGCGGAAAAAGACTGAAGGTAAAAGTTGGAAGGCTGTTGCAATAGTGTAAAATTAGGATATAGTATAGATTATACTGTTAGAAACTAGTATAGATTAGAAATATAGTACAGATTAGAAAATAGTATAGCATAGATTAGAAACAAAGACCTGAATTAGAATAGCATCGATGAAAATAAAGAGTTACAGGCAAATTTAAGATGAATTTTAGAATTATATTCTGCAGGGCTGGGCAGTTGATTGAATGTATGACTATGTTTTGGGAGCAGTGTTAGAGAAGGAGAGCTTAAAGATAATTTCAGAGTTTGGAGGCTGGGGGATTATAAGAAGATTGAGAACATAATAGAGCTAAAGGAATCATTTGGTGATGCCTACTTAAAGAAGAGGGAAAAGATGAGTTCATTTTTAGTTGTATTAAGTTAATGGCAAGGAATTCAGGGCATTCAATTAGTTTTGAAGTTGGGAATGAAATAAAAGGCTGATATTATTTTCTTCATGCAAATTCTTGGTGGGGAAGTTTAGGACAAAGTACCAAATGGAACATTATCTCATTTTCAACACATACATTAATTACAGATCCTGAAGAACTCTTATTGTTAATAAGTAGACACACTCTAATAAAAACAGACTCATAGACACAGAGACATACCCATTTATACAAATACTCCTGTAAAGGTAGCTCATAATAGTTACTGTGATGAATTGAGAGTGACCATCTCTGGTAGTAGGAAAGAATAAAAAACTTTAACTTCAGAACTGATTTGGATCAAATGATTCCAGGAAATTCCATTATTAGTACTTCCTTTATTTAAAGTTCGTGATCATTCCTCAGGCCCCTTAGGTTGCTTAATTTTCTTATCCTTAACAATCTACTTATGAGACATTGAGTGAACAGGATTTGTGCTATCTTGGGGCCATTTCATCAACTAGTTCTTGAAGGGGGCAGAATGATTTTCCCAAGGTTAGGTTTCATTTTATTAATTGATGTCCAGCAGTTCCAGAATTTACTTAATTTAGGTGGAGCACAGTTGTTAGGCCATTAACTCTCCAGCTACATTTGTCTTCCATTAATCAAACTGAAATTCAGTTTCTAAGGTAGGTTTTGCAAACCTCTTTACCCTCACTCCCTATCTCTCCTCCTCATTCCATTTGTGTAAAAAAAAATTATTAAATTCCTGCTCCCTGCCAGACAGTATGTCAAATGCTATTAATGGATTGATGAATACGCTCCCATTTTTAGGCATCTCATAGTACATGGGGGTAGAATCATACATGCTCTGATAGAGGAGCACAGAATAGGGAATTAAATCAGACCAGGTTAGGGAGGGATAAGTTAGAAAGGCTTCCTGGAAGTGGTGACATCTGAGCAGAGTTGTGAAGATACATAGGAAGTAGCTAGCCAAGGGGTGGGGGTTGTGGGATGAGAAGGTGGGTATTCTATGTGAGGGTTAAAGACACATTAAAAGATTTACAAGTAGTCTATATAGCTGGAAAGAGGAGCATATTTGGAGAATTCTAGGAGATAAGATTAGATAAATAGGCAGAAGATAGATAGATAATTGTGAGTTTTGGGTTTACATGAGGACTTTCAATTACTTCTTGAAATCTTTAGAGAGCCATTGTAGCATTTTATGCACTGGATTAACTTGATAAACTCTGTATTTTGCGAAGCTTATTCTGGTACAGGAATGGAAAGTGTATTTGAGAAAGGCCAAGAAATCTGTTGGAGGCCACTGCTGAAATATGAGAACGACGTGGATGAAAGTCTAAACTAAGGTAGCTGAAAAATTGAGAGAAAGGGACAAATTCAAGAGTCATTGAAAAGGTAGACAGTTTGGGACCTGGAGCCTGATTTGATGGAGTAAGTGACAGACACAGATAAACTCTCATATATTTGGTTTGGATATCTGCATCTTTAGTTGGTTCATTCACTGGAGGTGCAGAAGATCTGGTTTCTGGTAAAAGGTAGAAGTTACACACTGTGACATGTGGTTGTTGAGGTTTGCATTGGTTATCCAAGTAGAAATATCTATTAGGCAACTCAGTTGAATGTTTTGAGCAAGAAATATAGATTATGGAGTTAGCCTATGAGCTGATACTGTGGGTGTGGATGCCAAACCCCAGGGGTGCTGCATAATGTGAAAGGGCAGAGGATGAGGTTGGAGCTTTTGGGAAGACTAGAACCAATTACGTGGGAAGATATTTAATTGGTAACCAGAGGAACACATGAAAGAGACAGATAAACAGGAAGAGTAAGAGGCAGGAGAAAAACCAGAGAAGAGCAGTACAATTAATGGAAACTGAGAGAGTTTGAAGGAGTTGTCGTTAGTGTCGATTGTGCAAACATGTATATTAAGATCTACAGAATGTTTTGTATTGTATTTGGCATACAGACATACTCATTGACCTCAGACTTGTACAGTTTCAGTAGAACATTATTGGAAGAGCTGAGTTTCAGACCTAATATTTTCCAGGTTATAAGGGGAACAGCTAAGTTAGGAATTAAAAATGAAATGGCACTTTGGGAGGCTGAGGTGGATGGATCACTTTAGGCCAGGTGTTCAAGTCCAGCCTGGCCAACATGGTGAAAACCTGTGTCTACTAAAAATACAAAATTTAGCCAGGTGTGATGGTACGTGCTTGTAATCCCAGCTACTTGGGAAGCTGAGGTGGGAGAATCACTTGAACCACGGAGGCAGAGGTTGCAGTGAGCCGAGATTGTGCCACTGCACTGCAGCCTGGGCAACAGAGTGAGACTTTGTCTCAAAAAAAAAAAAAGGAGAAAAAGAAAAGAAGGGGTAGAGTGGTAATAGATCTTGGAATCAAAACCAGGTTTGGGACCAAAATGAGCAGGAAGTGATCTCAGACAGAAGCAGGCAGGGAACAAACAGGAGGCTTATAAAGATTCTATTGAAATATGATATGATTTTATCTGCCATGCCTCCTCTTAGGATATCTTAAATGCATTTTGCAGCTTCTGCCATCATATTTCTGAGACATGTTTTGTATTGACCAGCCATTTCACACACAGGGGGCAAATTTGGTATCCTGAACTGTTATATACACCTGCCCATCTGGCATTAAGTAGCTGCGCAATGTTCCAACACAATAAAGCAAAGTGTCAGTGGGAAGAAGAGTTCTTCATCATCTACTAGATAGACTGAGAAATCAGTAAGTGCTTGACAGGCTGGTAAGCATTCTTTTGGTGATGGATCCAATGCCACTGGAAGTACTTAAAAGCCTCAGCAATATTTGTCTATTGTGAAAGAAAAACATAGTTGTAACTGGATGTCCTGAGAAGCTTGAAGCTCTTGCATTGCTTTCAGGATGGGCACACTAAGAATATACATGTACCACATTTTGAAGGATATGAATCCAGTGGCATTGGTGAGGTAGCTAAGGAAGGTGTTCCTGGACATTTTAATTTGATGAGGGATGGGCAAGAGACAAAGGCTGCTGTGTGTGGGTGTCTGGATGGACACCACCTGGGCTTGTTGTGTTTTCCAGTGAATTACTGATAGCTGACTCTGGTTCTTCTGCTTGGATCATACCTTGTCTTATAAAGTATACTCACCCGGACAGAAATACACCTTGTTAAAATAGACTTGAGTAAAGTATTTCACCCACTCTGATCACCAGAGTGTTTTTTGTAAGAATCTTGAGGCTCTATTCAATCCACTTGTCTATCTATAAAAGTATTGAAGAGTTCCGTAATTCAGTGCTTTATTAAGCAACAAAAGAATTTGTGGACAATGTCTGAATCCCCAATTTGGAAGGAGAACAACTTTATTCGTATAGTTTTATACCACAAAGTATAAAACTGGACAGTGGTGTTTGATACACATTTTGAGTTTCTTGGTGAAAACTTTTAGCCAGAAAAATTGTTTTTGTTCTAGTCTGTTTTGAATTTTCTAATATTGGACAAATTTAGCTGACCACTCTGTGTCAGCTAAATTTGGTCCTCTTCTGTGATCCTCTTCTTTGTGTTACGTGCTATTTTTGCTATGGTCTTTTGCCCAGGGATAAAACTTCCTTGCTTAAAGATCATTTGTTTTTCTTCATTGATACTGTAAAAAATGTTTAACTTATTTTGATTTTCAAAATATTGTTCCCTGCTTTCTTCTTATCCCTGCAATGGGTGGTTGTTGCTGCCCTGTGTCTGCGTCTCCGTTGTTCTATCAATCTCTGTCCTTGTGGTCCTTGCTCACCTTCCCCATGCAGTGCTCTCTGTCCTGACCTGCATTCTCCTCACTGTAGTAATGAATGGTTAAGAACTAAGGCTTTGGGATGAGATAGGCTGAAGCATAGTTCTGGCACCATCTTTACTTGCTCTGTGGTCTTGGACAAATCACTTGACCTTGATATATTTCAATTTTCTTTTCTTTTCTTTTCTTTTTTTTTTTTTTTTTTTGAGAGACAGAGTCTGCTCTGTTGCCCAGGCTGGAGTGCAGTGGTGTGATCTCGCTCACTGCAAGCTCCACCTCCTGAGTTCACGCCATTCTTCTGCCTCAGCCTCCTGAGTAGCTGGGACCACAGGTGCCCACCACCACACCCAGCTAATTTTTTCTTTGTTTTTTTTTTTTAGTAGAGACAGGGTTTCACCATGTTAGCCAGGATGTTCTCGATCTCCTGACCTTGTGATCTGCCCGCCTTGGCCTCCCAAAGTGCTGGGATTAGAGCATGAGCCACCATGCTCGGCCAGATATATTTCGACTTTCTCATCTCTGAAGTGAGATCATAATGGTACCTACCTCATAGGTTGTTGTAAGGATTAAATAACAAAATGAGACAATATATGCAAAGTGCTTACACAGCACTGGCATGTAGTAAGTGCTTCATCATGTTTACTGATTCAATTCTGAATACATACGATGTAATATAAGCATGGGAGTGACTGCCCATCACCTTTGCCATGTTCTATTTGTTAGAAGCCAGTCACAGGTCACTCCTACACTGAAGCACTGAAGGGGAGGGTATTACAAAGGTGTGAATACTAGGAAGTGGGCAATCTTTAGGGGCCACCTTAGGAGTCGTTGACCAGATGCTTGATATAATATAAGACAATACTGAACCATGGCCTAAATCTTGTTAATTTTATGAGAAAGATATCAAAATATGGTACCATATCTGAAGTTCTTAGAAAAATCTGACTGTAACAGGAAGTATGAGCTGAAGCTATTTACTTTTTTTTTTTTAAAACAGGTTTTGTGGTTTCATAGTAGGTGTCTATATTTATGGATTACATGAGATATTTTGATACAGGCATGCAATGCATATCAATCACATCAAGGTAAATAGGGTCTCTGCCATCTCAAGCATTTATCCTTTGTGTTACAAACAATCCAATAAACTCTTTTAGTTATTTTAAAATGTACAATTAAATTATTTTTGACTATAGTCACCCTGTTGTGCTATCAAATACGAGGTCTTATTCATTCTTTATAACAATTTTTTTTACCATTAACCATCCCCACTTCCCCCTCCCCCCCACTACCCTTCCCAGCCTCTGGTAACAATCCTTTTATTCTCTATCTCCATGTGTTCAGCTATTTGAATTTTTAGCTCCCACAAATAAGTGAGAACATGTGAAGTTTATCTTTCTGTGCCTGCCTTATTTCACTTAACACTCCAGTTCCATACATGTTGTTGCAGATGACAGGATCTCATTCTTTTTCATGGCTGAATAGTACTTTATTAAGTATATGTACCACATTTTCTTTATGCATTCATCTGTTGATGGACACATAGGTTGCTTCCAAATCTTGGCTGTTGTGAATAGTGCTGCAATAAACATGGGAGTGCAAATATCTGGAAGCTACTTCCTTCGAAAAGTCCCCTTGCAGCTAAAAAGCTTAGGAAAGGTCGACATATTTTTAAAATAATTTTTTGGGAAATAAGGTAAGGGTATCGAGGTCTGATAAAAGTGAAAAGAGTTTGGGATAGACCAAGTGGTTAGTATGATACTAGTTGATCAAATTGGAGGGAAAAATTGCTAAGTAACAGTGAGCCTCTATCTTAGACTGGTTGGGATGAATTTGTAATGGAACCAACTCACAGTTTTAAGACTTTGTGCAACAATGCTGGGCAGTCTGGAAGCAGGATAAGAAAAAGAAGTTTAATCAGGGATAAGAATTGGCAAAACAAGGACAGTGGAAATTTAGAGTGTGGGGAATTCTAAATCTTATTACTGTTGCGATTTGGCTTGTCTAGATGAAAATAGTTAATTTTTTTAATCTTAAATTATGAACTATTCCAAATATCAGAACAGAATGTAAAATAATGTAATAGGTAACCACCTATTCCCAATTGTATTTAATAGGTATTAAAATTGTGCATATTTCCTTCAAATATTTTTCTGTTTTTGAAAATAACTAAAACTCATTGTGGTTTTGATTTGCATTTCTCTGATGGCCAGTGATGATGAGCATTTTCTCATGTGTTTTTTTGGCTGCATAAATGTCTTCTTTTGAGAAGTGTCTGTTCATGTCCTTCGCTCACTTTTTGATGGGGTTGTTTGTTTTTTTCTTGTAAATTTGTTTGAATTCATTGTAGATTCTGGATATTAGCCCTTTGTCAGATGAGTAGGTTGCGAAAATTTTCTCCCATTTTGTAGGTTGCCTGTTCACTCTGATGATAGTTTCTTTTGCTGTGCAGAAGCTCTTTGGTTTAATTAGATATACCATCTCACACCAGTTAGAATGGCGATCATTAAAAAGGAAACAACAGGTGCTGGAGAGGATGTGGAGAAACAGGAACACTTTTACACTGTTGGTGGGACTGTAAACTAGTTCAACCATTGTGGAAGTCAGTGTGGCGATTCCTCAGGGATCTAGAACTAGAAATACCATTTGACTGAGCTGTACCATTACTGGGTATATACCCAAAGGACTGTAAATCATGCTGCTATAAAGACACATGCACACGTATGTTTATTGCGGCACTATTCACAATAGCAAAGACTTGGAACCAACCCAAATGTCCAACAGCGATAGACTGGATTAAGAAAATGTGGCACCTATACACCATGGAATACTATGCAGCCATAAAAAATGATGAGTTCATGTCCTTTGTAGGCACATGGATGAAACTGGAAATCATCATTCTCAGTAAACTGTAGCAAGGACAAAAAACCAAACACTGCATGTTCTCACTCATAGGTGGGAATTGAACAATGAGAACACATGGACACAGGAAGGGGAACATCACACTCCGGGGACTGTTGTGGTGTGGGGGGAGAGGGGAGGGATAGCATTAGGAGATATACCTAATGCTAAATGACGAGTTAATGGGTGCAGCACACCAACATGGCACATGTATACATATGTAACAAAGCTGCACATTGTGCATATGTACCCTAAAACTTAAAGTATAATAACAATAAAATAAAATAAAAAAAGAAAATAACTAAAACTAGATATCCTATTTTATCTTTCCTCTTTTTTCCTTCCTTAATGAAGATTTGAGGTTTGCAGTTATTATCACATCTGTTTCACTGGGTCAGTATATATAAGCTTAGAATGTCATTTTGAAAGAAGGGAAGTCTTCAACATACTCATTAGCAAGTAGTGAATACAGCATAAAGAAGGAGAAGAGAGTTACAACAACCTTTGAGGACAACAATCAATGCCCAGATGTTTTTTTGCAACCTTAATGTGCCTGATTTCAGAGTAAGCATTAAAATGCTTTAATATCCAGTTGGCTGAAAATATGAAGGGCAGAAAAACAAATGCACTCTTCTGTGGAGGAGTTAAACTGGAAGGCAAAGGGGGCTCTTGTCTAGCAAAAGCTAGAAGAGATAATTGTTCATTAGGGAGTGTGAAGTCTATCGTAAGTAAGCACAACCACATTCATTAGCCACTTCCCTGCTTTCTATCTGTGAGGGACATTAAGTTTCTCTGTGTTCAATTAGAATGAATTCTGGGTTTTGCACTACAGGCCCTTTCTTGTGTTTCTAATATTCTGCACTTTGGTCTTTTTTCTCTTTGGATTTTCACTAAATTGGTATAAGCTTACTGTATACTGAATGTTCATGCCCCCTCATTTGTATGTTGAAATCCTGACTCCCATGGTAAAAGGAGTGGGGCCTCTGGGAGGTAATTAGACCATAAGGCTGGAGCCATCATCAGTGGAATTAGTGCCCTTACAAGAGACATGAGAGAGTTTACTCTCTGTCTCTGCTTTCCACCACGTGAGTTCTCTTCAAGAAGGTATCTGTCTGCAAACCAAGAAGAGGGCCCTCACCAGACCTGAGCCTGCTGACATGCTGGCTTCAGACTTCCCAGCCTCTAGAACAGTGAAAAATAAATGTATGTTGTTTAAGCCACCAAGTGTATGGAGATTTGTTACTGTAATCCAAGCTGACTAAAACAAACAGATTGTAAATTATCTCTTAAGTAATGTACTCAAAATGTATGACAAGTTCTCAGAGAATATACAGAGTACGTAGAAATCAAGCTCTCAGAAAATGTAGTATATGTAGAAGTCGAGTTCTCAGAAGATATAGAATGTACTTAAAAAAGCACTCAACCAAGCAGAAGACACTTATATAAAAAGCTACCCAAAGTATGCTTATAATGATTGATGAGTATTACATTTTGTTACTAAGCATTACCAAAAGTCAGAAATCTAGGATGTCACCAAAATTGCTGTGTTTGTTGAGTTTTGGAGACAAGTCCAGCACCTTAACTTACTTGAAGGCTGTACCATTTTGACAAATAAAGAATCTGTATCTCTAGGTGTCAGGGTCATCTTCAGATTTAACCCTAGGGTCAACTCAGTCTAAACCACATACTTTGGTCTTGTTTTCTGGGGAGCAAATAGCCTAGCCCTCCCTCTTACAGCTTATAGGTGGTTAAATGCCTCTAACAACAAGCAAGCCACCATATAAAAGAGTGCATGTGGGAAAGAACATGAGTATGTAAATCTGGGGAACTGTGAGGGGTGTGAGTAGCTGGGAATGGGTTACAAATGCATTTATAGTATTATATAATGGAAGTTCAAAATTCATTCAATTTATACCACATACATACTGACTGGCTACTTTGTGCCGGGTACTCTGAAGAGGAAAGGCAAATATGTGAAAATTGTTACTCTAATGGTATTAATGCAGATTGATGAAACCCTGTGAGAGGATAGGGAACTTCCTTCTTGTGGTGGCGGGGCTTGATTCAGTAGGTGATAGGATGGATTCTTTGGAGTATGATTATGCCATTGAGAGACCTATACAGCCTCTTTATAATTGATTAGGTAAAGGTATGTAAGAAACTTATTTGACATATTGAGGTACTCCTTAGAGATTTTTCCCGGAGGTCAACTCTGTGAAGGCTATATAACATTGAAAAGCAAATGCTACAACCTGGGAGAATTTCAGCAGAATCTGATGTACTCACATTGTGATATCATCTGTTCAACAGGAAGAGAAGGAAAAAGGCTCTCAACTAAAGTTTTCCTCTGGTATTTGTAAGATTCAAGTTTGAGAGGCCAGATGCGGTGGCTCATGCCTGTAATCCCAGCAATTTGGGAGGCCGAGGTGGGTGGATCACCTGAGGTCGGGAGTTCGAGACCAGTCTGACCAACATGGAGAAACCTCGTCTCTCCTAAAAATACAAAATTAGTGGGGCATGGTGGCGCACACATGCCTGTAATCCCAGCTACTTGGGAGGCTGAGGCAGGAGACTCACTTGAACCAAGGAGGCAGAGGTTGTGGTGAGCTGAGATCATGCCATTGCACTCCAGCCTGGGCAACAGGAGTGAAACTTAGTCTAAAAAAAAAAAAAAAAAAAATTCAAGTTCGAGAGTGTCTTCTAACACACGATTTCTGATTAGCTGAATGAAGGTGACATTGGACTCTGTACAGGTTCTCATTCACATCTCATAGTGCTGAAACAATCAGACAGAGTCTTCCTTTGGTAAGGAAAGTAGCTAAAGTCAGGATAACTAAGCATTATACCCATTTAGGACTCAAATGGAGACTCCAGATGGAAACTACACATAATTACATAGGCAAGTATAGTTTCTGAGAGGTAGAAATTTATACCTTTCATCCCTTGCATCATTCTATTCTCAAAGCATTTATTACACTCTTATGTGTGAGTCATGGTTCTGAGCATTAAGGATACAAAGACAAATAAACCATCACTCCTGGTACCCACTCCAAGAGCAGTTACAGCAAAGTAATTAATGCTGTAACAGAGGAATAAACAAGATGCTGAGGAACATGAGAGGAAGCACATATCTTATACTGAAAGGCTGTAAGAGGCTTCTCAAAGATGGTAACTTTTTTTTTTTAACAGGGTCTCACTCTGTTGCCCAGGCTGGAGTGTGGTGGCCCAGGCTGGAGTGTGGTGGCACAGTCATGGCTTACTGCAGCCTTGACCGCCCTGGCTCAAGTGATTCTCCCATCTCAGCCTCCTGAGTAGCTGGGACCACAGGCATGCACCACCATACCCAGCTAGTTTTTGTATTTTTTGTAGGGACAGGGTTTCATCATGTTGCCCAGGCTGGACTTGAGCTCCTGGACTCAAAAAATCTTCCAGCCTCTGCCTTTCAAAGTGCTGGGGATTATGATTAGATTCTTGAAGAATGAATTAGTTTTCCAGGGTAATAAGAAGAAGCACTACAGGCTAGGAGACAGCAGTTAAGAAAAGACAGAAAAATGTGAAGCAACCAGGAGGCCAGGATGTTTGCACATATAATTTTAAAGGTAGGCAGGAGCAGAAATTCTTAAAAGACTTGTATGTCTTACTTTGGATTTGGGACTTTAACCCATAGACATTGGGGGCCTTCAAAGGGCTTGACTTCAAAAGGTTGGAGAATGGAGGGTGGAGAAGGTGGGTGATACCAGGGTCAAGGCAACCAGCTGGAAATTTATTGTGGTCACTTTGATGAGAAATGACTGGAGCCTGGGACTGAGGAGAGGAACAAGGGGTTAATCTCAGCTTTCTGACTTTGTGGATCATCGTTTCATTAATCCTAAGAGAAGAGGCCAGGTTTAGGGAAGGGAACAATGGGTTCAGTTTTCGGCATCTTGAATTAGAAGTTTGGTGGAACATTTGGGTAGAGATTACCATGAAGCAGTGGGCAAAGTAACCTTAGGTTCAGGAAAGAGATTCAGTTTGGAGATGACAGGTTTTGGTATCATCAGTGTAAAGAAGTTTTCAGAGGCATGAATGTGACTAAGATTGCTCAGGATGAGTGTGTCCAGTCAGAGGAGAAGAGCAAAGGCTGAGCCAGAGAATCCCAGCAATTAAGGTGGTAAGGCAAGGACTCATTAAACAGAATTAAAGAATGATGGGAGAAATACAAGGAAAATCAGAAGTGGTTTCAGGGAAAAAACGGTGTAGATAATTTCTTTTTTTTTTTTTTTTTTCTTTTGAATATCTTTATTTATTTATTTATTTATTTATTTATTTATTTATTTATTGAGATGAAATCTTGCTCTGTCGCCCAGGCTGGAATGCAATGGTGTGATCTTGGCTTACTGCAACCTCTGCCTCCTGGGTCAAAGCAATTCTCCTGTCTCAGCCTCCCAAGTAGCTGTGATTATAGGTGCCTGCCACCATTCCCCGCTAATTTTTCAAGAAGGAGGTACTGGTTAACACTATCAAATACTATTGAGTGACCACGTTTGAAAATGACACTAGGCCGGGCACGGGGTGGCTCATGCCTGTAATCCCAGCACTTTGGGAGGCCAAGATGGGCAGATCACAAGGTCAAGAGATCAAGACCATCCTGGCCAACATGATGAAACCCCGTCTCTACTAAAAATACAAAAATTAGCTGGGTGTGGTGGCACGCACCTATGGTACCAGCCACTGGGGAGGCTGAGGGAGGAGAATTGCTTGAACTCAGGAGGTGGAGGTTGCAGTGAGCCGAGATCACGCCACTGCACTCCAGCCTGATGACAGAGCGAGACTCTGTCTGGAAAAAAAAAAAATGAAAAAAGAAAAAAGAAAATAACACTGTATTAGGCCATTGCAGGTCAAGAGGAGAGCAAGAACAATTTTACTGGAATGGCAAAAGCCAAGTAACAGTGGGTTAATGACAAAATTGGAGGAGAGGAAATAGAGTCATCAAGTGTTCATTTTGATTTCAAGAAAACTTACTTGAAGCAAGGTAAAAGAGAGAGATTTGTAACTCGAAGACGCTGAGGAGTCTAGGAATTATACTTTTGAAAGCAGTAGTAGAAACTTGATATTTAGGAGAGTTTAAGAACCCGGTCTGGTGACCACTGAGCTAGGTTAAAAAAAGAAGAAAGGCTTTTACCTTCTTTTTTGGGTGTTAGTATAAGAGTGTTTTAAAATGAGCTGTGACTTCCAAATATGTAAACCCGCCTGGAAGTGGCTTCAGAAACTGTTGAGACAAGGGGCGATTTAGGAAAGAATCCCCACCACTGCGGCGTGCAGTGTGGCTAGATGTCTGAGATGATGAGGTTTCAATAATGGCAAAGAAAGTTGAAAAGCTTTCCAAATCTTTGCTGACTCCAAGAAGTAAAAACAACCTGCCTTCCAGCAAACACATTTTCCCTTCTGAAATTCTGTCAAATAAATTCAGAAGGACATGAAAAAAATGGAAATGTATTTTGTAACGTGCTGATGTGGTCATACAGCCTCTATTTCACAGATTGTGCATGATGAATTTCAACACTATATCTGATTTCTCTGGCATGTACATTGTGTAAAAGAGCTTGCAGAGGTACAACTTTATAATAATTCCAGGGAACTTGAGAAGGCATTGCCCAAAAATGAGACTACAGATAGTATAAGCAAGAAGAAATCTTTTCCTCAAAAATGCAGGTACTCCATAATAACATTCAAGGAAAATTGCATATTTTGAGGCACTCTACACTTTCAGTCTTACCGATGACAAGAAATGCAGCCTAGGTTTAGCATTTCATCTGGAGTATCACAGTCCTAGCTAGCTTTGAATGGGCTTATTTTTCAAGAACTGAAGAAGTGGTAGCTCATCACATATGTCTCAGCTTCTGAAATGATTCGTATTCCTCTCCTATCTAGCAGCTGTTGGAGGGTTTTTTATTTAACCAGTGAAGAGTTCCAAAATAGAAGTGTTGTCCTGGATGTATTTTAAAAACACACATTTCAGGCCTTTCCTCTTTAACTTGAAGTAGCAGATAAAAATCCCAAAGTGAAAGTGACAAGATAACATTGTGACATTAACTCACAAAGGCAAAGGCATAGATGCCCCTGCATGTCAACAACCAAGGCAAACACTGCGACAGTCATACCAAACATCCAGAAGTGATGTAGATTTAGTCAAAAACTTGCTTCACTGCAATGCTTATGGAATTGAGCATTCTGGGTAACTAAATTGTCTAGTTATTAGGTAGCTAAATAGAACACTCCTTTTATCTGAATTTTTGTTGCCACAGAGTTTTACAAAAATGTTACCATATTCTATTACTTTAGTGCTCTTCCTAATGGTGTGAAAGATAGGTTTCATTGTGAACTGTTTCTGTTGAAGGTGGGTAGGTAGTCTTTTTTTATTTTATTTTTGGGGTCTGTGCAGAGGAGAAAGAATATGGCTGGTGGTTACTAGCTATTTCCTGTTCTTAATCTTAACATTGGTCTGTTTAATCTGTTCTCAGGCACCCTCTGTCCATCGCCCTCTCAAGGGGTTGTAATATTTAATTTTTTCTCAATCTATTATTTAATCCTCATAAATTTGATATGAGTTGGGTACTGCTGCTGCTAAAATGATACAGAATTTGCAAGTAATTTGTAACCTAATGGGAGGAGAAACAGCTTCTGCTGAAAAGCAAAACTGACTGGGATTGAATCCTGGCTCTCCTGCTTGCTAGCTGTATGATCTGGAGTAAGAACTAAATATATTTGTTTCTCAATTTTCTCCTGGTAAAATGGAGACAATATTAATACCTACCTCCAAGGGTTTCTTTTAGTATCCCTAAAGTGCTCAGATCAGGGTCTAGTACAAAGTACACTCCACTCAAGCATTAGCAGTGATCCTTATCACCCTATATCCTTATTCATGGTTAAACCACAAAGTGCCTCTGCAACCTGTGTGCCCTGAGAGAGGATGGAATTTTCCCCAGAGAGCACAGTCTTCAATTTCCAGGGCCTGGAAAGAGCCATCTCCCCTGAGTTGGGTGCTGCCTGGCCTTTTATGTTTGAATATTCTTACAGTGGGTTTATATGTTCTAGTGCGGGAGACAATTTTAAAAAAATTAAAAGAAGAAGAAACACAAAATAACCCTGATATAGATTGTTATGTTGTCATTTGCCTCTCTATAGCCTTAACATTTAGAAAACAATTTCTGGTTACCAAATTATGGTAAATTGAGGGTTTCAATGGTTTAACCAAGGTTTTCTCTAATACGTTAGTCTAGAAGACAGTGAGCAGTTACATGAATTACAAACATAAAGTAAACCAAAATATAATTAGAAAAGGCAATTTATTAGTGCTTTCCCCATGCTTTGGAGTATAGCTTGATGTATGCAGAGAATAGCAATCAGTTTGGCTTTCCCTTCTCCAAGGGTAGACAGTAACTGGAGGATTCTTTTGATCATTTTATTCATTTTGTGTTAAAACTATAGTGCTTCTAATTTATAGACATATTGTGAATGTCAAGGAAATGTCATCCAAATCATTGAAATACAGTGAAATTCATCTGTTATATTTAAGTAACAGGTTACCCTGGGCTCCAAGGGAAGCAAGCTTAAATGGAACGGGGATTTTGACTGTTCAGTTTTAGCACTTTAAAGACACAGAATAATCAAGGTGAATTTCTTAAAGGTAGAGACTCCGAGGATAGGTAACTGTGAAGTATTTATGGAAAAGCCATTAAGTGGCAGATTGGCATACAGCTACATTTCAGACCCTAATTTGTTTGGTTTAATGTGGACCTTTTTTTTCTTTTAAATTAAATCCCAAATCCTATAATGGAGATACTTAAATGAGCCCTCTTTGTCACTAAGGCATCTATTTCAGCATCCCTCTGAGAAGTTCAATTGGTCTGTTATAAAAATTGTTTTACGTTTCTGTCAATACCTAAGGAAAAATTAGATTATTCTCCAGATTTTTCCCAATCCTTTAGCTAAATTGGATTATTTGCTGAATTAGCCTTTACTTTCTGGTGCCATGACAGTGTCTCAGTTGCACATTATGAGCTGACAAGAATACACAATTTTTATCTTCCCAGGGAAGCAGCATGGGAGCTTTGTCTTTGCGCATGTATGGATCCACATTCCACTCCTGCTTTCGCTGCTTAGTAATCGGGTGACCTTCTGCAAGTTACAGGATTTCTGTAGTTTTCATCTCTTTGTGAGTGCAGTGGGGACACTAATGGTGACTTTGCATGGGTTTAGGTAAGGATGCGATGAGACCGTGCATGTGGAACCTCTGGCTCCTAAGTAGGTCCTCAGTGGATATCCTTCACCTCACAACCCCTCATCCCCCAAATCATTGTTTATTTACTGGGGAAACATAGAACCAATGATATATTTAGACTCAGGATCTTTTGTGGTGGGAATCCAAAACAATGCATCATAAATATATCTGTATCAGTCAGGCTCAATCAGAGAGGCAGAACCAGCAGGAAGTTGATCATAAGGAATTGGTTTACGCAGTAGTGAAGGCTAGCTAGAAAAGTCTGAAATCCACAGGGCCAGTGACAGGAAGGGCAGTGGCTGAGGCTGCTGCCCACAAGTGGAATTTCTTCTTCTTTGCGGAGTCCTCAGCTCTGCTTTTAAGGCCTTTTAACTGATTGAATCAGGACTAGTCAGATTATCTAGGAAATGTCCCTTAAACTGCTTCTGGACATTAATCACGTCTACAAAATGATTTCACACAAACACCTAGGTTAGTGTTTGATTGAATACCTGGGGACCGTAACCCAGTCAAGTTGACACACAAAGAAGACCGTCACGCCATCCATTTGGCCTCTCTGGATCCTTTTGTTCACAGAAACCAGTAACTTTTGAAGAGAAGTTACTGTTATTGTTGTAAAACAAGAGGCTCAGTTTTTTTCAAACTGCAGACAAATAATAAGGAAAATTTGTGATTTCATTAGCAGAGAGCAGAGGTGAAGAGTCACAATAAAATAAATGTTTCATTTTCTGTTTACTCTCAGAAATCGTCCAATTTTTAATTTGTAGTGGATTTATAGTCAGTCTCACCCACCTGGGTAGAAGCTCTGTGAGCTGGGGCTTTGTTGTGCTCACTTGTGAATCATCAACCATGCTTGGAGTAAAATAAACATTAGTAGAATGAGTCTATAAATAGCTACTTCCAAAGAAGAGTTGAATAGGCTGGGTGAAGTGGCTCACACCTGTAACCTCAACACTTTAGGAGGCTGAGGTGGGCAGATCACTTGAGGCCAGGAGTTTTAAGACCAGCCTGACCAACATGGCAAACCCCATCTCTAAAAATATAAAAATATAAAAATTAGCTGGGTATGGTATCGGTCATGAAGGAAAAAGATGAGTTAAATCTTAGTGCTAATATTCTCCCTATGTGAATTGAATCTTTTTAACTTTCTGGCCTCAGTTAACTTATCTTTTTTTTTTTTTTTTTTTGAGGCGGAGTCTCGCTCTGTCGCCCAGGCTGGAGTGCAGTGGCCCAATCTCGGCTCACTGCAAGCTCCGCCTCCCGGGTTCACGCCATTCTCCTGCCTCAGCCTCTCCGAGTAGCTGGGACTACAGGCGCCTGCCACCATGCCTGGCTTATTTTTTGTATTTTTAGTAGAGACGGGGTTTCACCACGGTCTCGATCTCCTGACCTCGTGATCCACCCGCCTCGGCCTCCCAAAGTGCTGGGATTACAAGCGTGAGCCACCGCGCCCAGCCTACCTTATCTTTAACATCCAGATAATAAGGAATTGTTGAATTGGCAAAAGTTTAAGTGAGCTAAGACAAGCGGACCCTTCTCTTTTTTTTTTATTTATTTATTTTATTTATTTTTATTATTATACTTTAAGTTTTAGGGTACATGTGCACAATGTGCAGGTTTGTTACATATGTATCCAAGTGCCATGTTGGTGTGCTGCACCCATTAACTCATCATTTAGCATTAGATATATCTCCTAATGCTGTCCCTCCCCACTCCCCCCACCCCAAAACAGTCCCCAGAGTGTGATGTTCCCCTTCCTGTGTCCATGAGTTCTCATTGTTCAATTCCCACCTATAAGTGAGAACATGCGATGTTTGGTTTTTTGTCCTTGCAATAGTTTACTGAGAATGATGGTTTCCAGTTTCATCCATGTCCCTACAAAGGACATGAACTCATCATTTTTTATGGCTACATAGTATTCCATGGTGTATATGTGCCATATTTTCTTAATCCAGTCTATCGTTGTTGGACATTTGGGTTGGTTCCAAGTCTTTGCTATTGTGAATAGTGCCACAGTAAACATACGTGTGCATGTGTCTTTATAGCAGCATGATTTATAGTCCTTTGGGTATCTACCCAGTAATGGGATGGCTGGGTCAAATGGTATTTCTAGCTCTAGATACCTGAGGAATCGCCACACTGACGTCCACAATGGTTGAACTAGTTTACAGTCCCACCAACAGTGTAAAAGTGTTCCTATTTCTCCACATCCTCTCCAGCACCTGTTGTTTCCTGACTTTTTAATGATGGCCATTCTAACTGGTGTGAGATGGTATCTCATTGTGGTTTTGATTTGCATTTCTCTGATGGCCAGTGATGATGAGCATTTTTTCATGTGTTTTTTGGCTGCATAAATGTCTTCTTCTGAGAAGTGTCTGTTCATGTCCTTTGCCCACTTTTTGATGGGGCTGTTTGTTTTTTTCTTGTAAATTTGTTTGAGTTCATTGTAGATTCTGGATATTAGCCCTTTGTCAGATGAGTAAGTTGTGAAAATTTTCTCCCATTTTGTAGGTTGCCTGTTCACTCTGATGGTAGTTTCTTTTGATGTGCAGAAGCTCTTTAGTTTAATTAGATCCCATTTGTCAATTTTGGCTTTTGTTGCCATTGCTTTTGGTGTTTTAGACATGAAGTCCTTGCCCATGCCTATCTCCTGAATGGTATTGCCTAGGTTTTCTTCTAGGGTTTTTATGATTTTAGGTCTAACATTTAAGTCTTTAATCCATCTTGAATTAATTTTTGTATAAGGTATAAGGAAGGGATCCAGTTTCAGCTTTCTACATATGGCTAGCCAGTTTTCCCAGCACCATTTATTAAATAGGGAATCTTTTCCCCATTGCTTGTTTTTGTCAGGTTTGTCAAAGATCAGATACTTGTAGATAGGCGGCATTATTACTGAGGACTCTGTTCTGTTCCATTGATCTATGTCTCTGTTGTGGTACCAGTACCATGCTGTTTTGGTTACTGTAGCCTTGTAGTATAGTTTGAAGTCAGGTAGTGTGATGCCTCCAGCTTTGTTCGTTTGGCTTAGGATTGACTTGGCAATGCGGGCTCTTTTTCGGTTCCATATGAACTTTAAAGTAGTTTTTCCAATTCTGTGAAGAAAGTCATTGGTAGCTTGATGGGGATGGCATTGAATCTATAAATTACTTTGGGCAGTATGGCCATTTTCACGATATTGATTCTTCCAACCCATGATCATGGAATGTTCTTCCATTTGTTTGTATCCTCTTTTATTTCATTGAGCAGTGGTTTGTAGTTCTCCTTGAAGAGGTCCTTCACATCCCTTGTAAGTTGGATTCCTAGGTATTTTATTCTCTTTGAAGCAATTGTGAATGGGATTTCACTCATGATTTGGCTCTCTGTTTGTCTGTGATTGGTGTCCAAGAATGCTTGTGATTTTTGTACATTGATTTTGTACCCTGAGACTTTGCTGAAGTTGCTAATCAGCTTAAGGAGATTTTGGGCTGAGACGATGGGGTTTTCTAGATATACAATCATGTCATCTGCAAACAGGGAGAATTTGACTTCCTCTTTTCCTAATTGAATACCCTTCATTTCCTTCTCCTGCCTAATTGCCCTGTCCAGAACTTCCAGCACTATGTTGAATAGGAGTGGCGAGAGAGGGCATCCCTGTCTTGTGCCAGTTTTCAAAGGGAATGCTTCCAGTTTTTGCCCATTCAGTATGATATTGGCTGTGGGTTTGTCATAAATAGCTCTTATTCTTTTGAGATACATCCCATCAATACCTAATTTATTGAGAGTTTTTAGCATGAAGTGTTGTTGAATTTTGTCAAAGGCCTTTTCTGCATCTATTGAGATAATGATGTGGTTTTTGTCTTTGGTTCTGTTTATATGCTGGATTACATTTATTGATTTGCGTATGTTGAAGCAGCCTTGCATCCCAGGGATGAAGCCCACTTGATCATGGTGGATAAGCTTTTTGATGTGCTGCTGGATTCGGTTTGCCAGTATTTTACTGAGGATTTTTGCATCAATGTTCATCAAGGATATTGGTCTGAAATTCTCTTGTTTGGTTATGTCTCTGCCAGGCTTTGGTATCAGGACGATGCTGGCCTCATAAAATGTGTTAGGGAGTATTCCCTCTTTTTCTGTCAATTGGAATAGTTTCAGAAGGAATGGTACCAGTTCTTCCGTGTACCTCTGGTAGAATTCGGCTGTGAATCCATCTGGTCCTGGGCTCTTTTTGGTTTGTAAGCTATTGATTATTGCCTCAATATCGGAGCCTGTTATTGGTCTATTCAGAGATTCAACTTCTTCCTGGTTTAGTCTTGGGAGGGTGTATTTGTCGAGGAATTTATCCATTTTCTCTAGATTTTCTAGTTTATTTGCGTAGAGGTGTTTGTGGCATTCTCTGATGGTAGATTGTATTTCTGTGGGATTGGTGGTGATATCCCCTTTTTCATTTTTTATTGCATCTATTTGATTCTTCTCTCTTTTCTTCTTTATTAGTCTTGCTAGTGGTCTATCGATTTTGTTGATCTTTTCAAAAAACCAGCTCCTGAATTCATTAATTTTTTGGAGGGTTTTTTGTGTCTCTATTTCCTTCAGTTCTGCTCTGATTTTAGTTATTTCTAGCCTTCTGCTAGCTTTTGAATGTGTTTGCTCTTGCTTTTCTAGTTCTTTTAATTGTGATGTTAGGGTGTCAATTCTGGATCTTTCCTGCTTTCTCTTGTGGTCATTTAGTGCTATAAATTTGCCTCTACACACTGCTTTGAATGTGTCCCAGAGATTCTGGTATGTTGTGTCTTTGTTCTAGTTGGTTTCAAAGAACATCTTTATTTCTGCCTTCATTTCATTATGTACCCAGTATTCATTCAGGAGCAGGTTGTTCAGTTTCCATGTAGTTGAGCGGTTTTGAGTGAGTTTCTTAATCCTGAGTTCTAGTTTGATTGCACTGTGGTCTGAGAGACAGTTTGTTATAATTTCTGTTCTTTTCCATTTGCTGAGGAGAGCTTTACTTCCAACTATGTGGTTGATTTTGGAATAGGTGCGGTGTGGTGCTGAAAAAAATGTATATTCTGTTGATTTGGGGTGGAGAGTTCTGTAGATGTCTATTGGGTCCACTTTGTGCAGAGCTGAGTTCAATTCCTGGATATCCTTGTTAACTTTCTGTCTCGTTGATCTGTCTAATGTTGACAGTGGGGTGTTAAAATCTCTCATTATTGTTGTGTGGGAGTTTAAGTCCCTTCGTAGGTCACTCAGGACTTGCTTTATGAATCTGGGTGCTCCTGTGTTGGGTGCATATATATTTAGGATAGTTATCTCTTCTTGTTGAATTGATCCCTTTACCATTATGTAATGGCCTTCTTTGTCTCTTTTGATCTTTGTTGGTTTAAAGTCTATTTTATCAGAGACTACGATTGCAACCCCTGCCTTTTTTTGTTTTCCATTTGCTTGATAGATCTTCCTCTATCCCTTTATTTTGAGTCTATGTGTGTCTCTGCACGTCAAGTTGGTTTCCTGAATACAGCACAGAGATGGGTCTTGACTCCTTATCCAATCTGCCAGTCTGTGTCTTTTAAGTGGAGCATTTAGCCCATTTACATTTAAAGTTAATATTGTTGTGTGTGAATTTGATCCTGTCATTATGATGTTAGTTGGTTATTTTGCTCGTTAGTTGATGCAGTTTCTTCATAGTGTTGATGGTCTTTACAACTTGGCATGATTTTGCAGTGGCTGATACCGGTTGTTCCTTTCCATGTTTAGTGCTTCCTCCAGGAGCTCTGTTAGGGCAGGCCTGGTGGTGACAAAATCACTCCGCATTTGCTTGTCTGTAAAGTATTTTATTTCTCCTTCACTTATGAAGCTTAGTTTGGCTGGATATGAAATTCTGGTTTGAGAATTCTTGCCTTTAAGAATGTTGAATATCGGCCCCCACTCTCTTCTGGCTTATAGAGTTTCTGCCGAGAGATCAGTTGTTAGTCTGATGGGCTTCCCTTTGTGGGTAACCCGACCTTTCTCTCTGGCCGCCCTTAACATTTTTTCCTTCATTTCAACTTCAGTGAATCTGACAATTATGTGTCTTGGGGTTGCTCTTCTCAAGGAGTATCTTTGTGGCGTTCTCTGTATTTCCTGAATCTGAATGTTGGCCTGCCTTGCTAGATTGGGGAAGTTCACCTGGATAATATCTTGCAGAGTGTTTTCCAACTTGGTTCCGTTCTCCCCATCACTTTCAGGTACACCAATCAGATGTAGGTTTGGTCTTTTCACATAGTCCCATATTTCTTGGAGGCTTTGTTCATTTCTTTTTATTCTTTTTTCTCTAAACTTCCCTTCTCGCTTCATTTCATTTGTTTCATCTTCCAGCACTGATACCCTTTCTTCCAGTTGATTGCATCTGCTACCGAGGCTTCTGCAATCTTCGCGTAGTTCTTGAGCCTTGGCTTTCAGCTCCGTCAGCTCCTTTAAGCCCTTCTCTGCATTGGTTATTCTAGTTATCCTTTCGTCTAATTTTTTTTCAAAGTTTTTAACTTCTTTGCCATTGTTTTGAATTTCCTCCTGTAGCTCAGAGTAGTTTGATCGTCTGGAGCCTTCTTCTCTCAACTCGTCAAAGTCATTCTGTCCAGCTTTGTTCTGTTGCTGGTGAGGAACTGAACTCCTTTGGAGGAGGAGAGGTGCTCTTCTTTTTAGAGTTTCCAGTTTTTCTGCTCTGTTTTCTCCCCATCTTTGTGGTTTTATCTACTTTTGGTCTTTGATGATGGTGATATACAGATGGGTTTTTGGTGTGGATGTCCTTTCTGTTTGTTAGTTTTCCTTCTACCAGACAGTACCCTCAGCTGCAGGTCTGTTGGAGTTTGCTAGAGGTCCACTCCAGACCCTTTTTGGCTAGATGTCAGCAGCGGTGGCTGCAGAACAGCGAATTTTCGTGAGATTGCAAATTCAGCTGTCTGATAGTTCCTCTGGAAGTTTTGTCTCAGAGGAGTACCTGGCCGAGTGAGGTGTTAGTCTGTCCCTACCTCGGGGTGCCTCCCAGTTAGGCTGCTCAGGGGTCAGGGACCCACTTTAGGAGGCAGTCTGTCCGTTCTCAGATCTCCAGCTGTGTGCTGGGAGAACCACTACTCTCTTCAAAGCTGTCAGACAGGGACATTGAAGTCTGCAGAGGTTCCTGCTGACTTTTTGTTTGTCTGTGCCCTGCCCCCAGAGGTGGAGCCTACAGAGGCAGGCAGGCCTCCTTGAGCTGTGGTGGGCTCCACCCAGTTCGAGTTTCCTGGCTGCTTTGTTTACCTAAGCATGCCTGGGCAATGGCGGGTGCCCCTCCCCTAGCCTCGCTGCTGCCTTGCAGTTTGATCTCGGACTGCTGTGCTAGCAATCAGCGAGACTCTGTGGGCATAGGACCCTCTGAGCCAGGTGCGTGACACAATCTCCTGGTGTGCCGTTTTCCAAGCCCATTAGAAAAGCGCAGTATTAGGGTGGGACTGACCCGATTTCCCAGGTGTCATCTGTTACCCCTTTCTTTGACTAGGAAAGGGAACTCTGTGACCCCTTGTGCTTCCTGAGTGAGGCAATGCCTCGCCCTGCTTGGGCTTGTGCACAGTGCACTGCACTGACTGTCCTGCACCCACTGTTTGGCCCTCCCTAGTGAGATGAACCCGGTACCTCCGACAGAAATGCAGAAATCACCCGTCTTCTGTGTCACTCATGCTGGGAGCTGTAGACAGGGGCTGTTCCTATTCAGCCATCTTGGCTCCACCCCCAGACCCTTCTCTTAAAGATCCTGGCACAGAGTAGGTGCTCCGTAAATGTTGGGCCCTGAAAAGTGGTTGTCTCTTTATGAGGTGGGGACATCTATATCATGGGACATCTAAACTGTACCCCATAATGTCAAGTGGCTTTCGACATTAACCTTCCCCTGTACATGTTCTCCTGCCATTGTTGCCACAATCCCTTTTCTCAGGCATTTTTCTATTCTAGGAACAAGATTTCTCAAGCCGTCTTTCATCCTGGATGAAGTGCGACTGGAATTCCATTATGTAGTCTAGTCTCACCCTGCTAGTTCTGGTTTGCTGGCCTTATTGTTAGTTGGATATGAGCTTTGATAAAATTCTTATTATGGACTTGAAGAAAGCAGCAGTGTGGATCAATGGCTTCTCTCATATTTGTGCGTTAGACTTGAAGCTTGTTTCAAGTTTCAACACTGGACACCATTGGAATGCAGTGCCACTCTCTGAATAGTTTCCATTCTTCAGCCCTGAATGAAGGTCAATATTTCTATCTTTATTAAGAGCTAATGGCAGGTGCTCAATGGGGAAAAATATAATGCCGTTGTCGACTTCTGCAATTGGATATAGGTGGTAAAATCTTCATGTTTTTTAAATCATTCCCATATTTAGAATAATGAACTATTCATTTTGTCTATTTTTATCATACAGTTTTTATCTTTTTCTTTACTTACCGAGATCATCAGAGTGGCTAGATGTGCACCAAATGTATATTTTATATGTCATTATTTTCCTGAGAAGAGGAAGAAACATTTTTTTCTCCTGCCATGGTTTTATTTTCTATGCAGTATAAGCACATTTTAAATTGTGTCATGAATTTCAGTGCCCATTAATTTGAGGAAATAGGCCATGTTTGTGACTTTCATGAAGCTGTGAAAATTTCACCGTTTGCTTAGATTCACCTGTAAATACAAATTAGTGCAGAGAAATAAAGTATGAAAAATGTGATTGGAGAGGGAAAGGTGAAGACATTTCCATTTATTGCTTGTGTACTTTGTATGTGTGTGTGTGTTACTGTGCTTTTACCTTTGTTATATTATTTAATGTTACCATGCCAAAGTAAAGGCGCCAGGAACATCAAATGCCCCTGTGGTGGCATCAAAGTGATGATGGTATCTCTCTGTTGGGTATCTTTAGAGTTTCCAGGTACCAAATTTAGGTTTCTCTAGGGGAACAACAGATTGATCAGCCACATTTTCAGAAAAACTCACGTTTCGGGTTGATCCTTTGTTTTTCACTGAAGTCTTATAAGGCTTATATTTTATTACATTAAAAATGAGAAGTAAAAGAGAGAGGATCAAATGATTTGTTTGAATTTACTGAGGACAGAATGTCCTTAGAACATGTAGAAGGTTAACATGTTCTGGTTTTTGATTGTTTATAAATATGACTTTGAACAATGTTTATTAATTTAATAACAACTATTTATTGAGTTCCTACTTTGTGCCAGGCCCCTGCCATATGCTGGAGATGCAATAGTGAGCAAGATATGATCTGCCCATGAGATCATAGCCTAGTGAGAAGGCCAGATATAAAAGCACAGTCACAATCCAAAGATGGTAGTGGTGAAGTGAAGACATAGCTAAGTACTGTAATGTCTTAGCTGTGGGAGTGAGCAACATCAGGATCCTAGTTTACTTGTGGGTTAAGGGGTATCAGGGGTCTTCCCAGTGGAAGATGAATACAAGTTTTCCAGATAAATGAGTGGAAGGGCATTATAAACCAGCAAGTACATACACATGGCGTAGTAGTGAAATGCAGGAGTTGATGCTTCAGGTGTTTTGCTCAGATCATTTTAATGGCATTCAACCAGGCACTGGTGGTGTATCATGATAATTCCTTCTCTAGTCCCACATCTCATAGGAGTATAAAATCCTGAGAGTCCAATCTCTGTGACATTGCTCATGTCCATTCCCTCTGCTCTTCCTCCATTACCAGTGTTTATATCCTCATTTCCTACCTGGACCATTGCAGTTGTCTTCTAAATCATCTTGCTGCCTTCAGTCTTGACTGCCTTGAATCTGTTTTCCATTTTGCTGCCAAAGTGATCTTTCTATACTCAAATATGCTCTTTTCTCTGTGTTTGGAATCCTGCAATGCTTTCCAATGGCAATAACATTAATCTAGACACTTTTTGCATGGTATAGAAAACTCCCATGATTTGGCTCCTATTTGACAAGTTTTTGATATCTATATTTATCTTGAAAGTAAACATGAGGTTTCTGGGGCAGAGATGAAAGTTATTAACCCCACATGTTGGGGGATGGGAGAGTCTGCACTGCAGAAAAAGGAATCCTGAAATTGTGAATCTGGGATCATATATAGGTTACAGACTGCCCTCTCTGACGACTTCTTCTTCTTCTTCTTTTCTTTTGTTAGCCCCACTTATAAGTGAAAACACGCAGTGCTTGATTTTCTGTTCCTGTGAGGATAATGGCTTCTGGCCCCATCCATGTCCTGCCAAGGACATGACCTCGTTCCTTTTTTATGGCTGCATAATATTCCATGGTGTATATGTGCCACATTTTCTTTATCCCATCTATCACTGATGGACATTTGAGTTGATTCCATGTCTTTTCTATTGTGAATAGTGCTGCAATAAACATATGCATGCATTTATTTTTTTAATAGAATGATTCATATTCCTTTGGGTATATACCCAGTAATGGGATTGCTGGGTCAAATTGTATTTCTGGTTCTAGATCCCTGAGGAATCACCACACTGTCTTTCACAATGGTTGAACTAATTTACATTCCCACCAACAGTGTAAAAGTGTTCCTATTTCTCTGCAGCATCACCAGCACTGTTGTTTCTTGACTTTTTAATAATCACCATTCTGACTTGCATGAGATGGTATCTCATTGTGGTTTTGCATTTCTCTAATGATTAGTGATATTGAGCTTTTTTTCATGTTTGTTGGCTGCATAAATGTCTTCTTTTAAGAAGTGTCTGTTCATGTCCTTTGCCCACTTTTTGGTGGGGTCGTTTGTTTTTTTCTTGTAAATTTGTTGTATAAAGTGTAAAGAAGGGATCCAGTTTCAGTTTTCTGCATATGGCTAGCCAGTTTTCCCAGCACCATTTGTTAAATAGGGAATCCTTTCTGCATTGCTTGTTTTTCTCAGGTTTGTGGAAGATCAGATGGTTGTAGACGTGTGGTCTTATTTCTGAGATTTCTATTCTGTTCCATTGGTCTATGTGTCTATTTTGGTACCACTACCACGCTGTTTTGGTTACTGTAGTCTTGTTGTGAAGTTTGCAGTTGGATAGTATGATGCCTCCTTTGTCTTTTTGCTTAAGATTGTCTTGGCTATGTGGGCTCTTTTTTGGTTCCATGTGAATTTTAAAGTAGTTTTTTCTTATTGTGTGAAGAATGTCAATGGTAGTTTAAAGGGAATAGCTTTGAATCTATAAATTCCTTTGGGTAGTATGGCCATTTTCACGATATTGATTCTTCCTGTCTATGAGCATGGAATATTTTCATTTGTTTGTGTCCTCTCTTATTTCCTTGAGCAGTGTTTTGTAGTTCTCCTTGAAGAGGTCCTTCACATCCCTTGTTAGCTGTATTCCTAGGTATTTTATTCTCTTTGTAGCAATTGTGGAGGTTCATTCATGATTTGGCTCTCTGCTTGTCTATTGTTGGCTTATAGTAATGCTTGTGATTTTTGCACATTGATTTTGTATCCTGAGACTTTACTGAAGTTGTTTATCAGCTTAAGGAAATTTTGGGCTGAAATGACTGCATTTTCTAGATATAGGATAACATCGTCTGTAAACAGATACAGTTTGACTTCCTCTTTTCCTATTTGAATACCCCTTATTTCTTTCTCTTGCCTGATTGTCCTGGTTAGAACTTCTAATACTATGTTGAATAGGAGTGATGAGAGAGGGCGTCCTTGTCTTTTGCCAGTTTTCAAGGAGAATGCTTTCAGCTTTTGCCCATTTAGTATGATGTTGGCTGTGGGTTTGTCATAAGTGGCTCTTATTATTTTGAGATATGTTCCATCAATACCTAATTTATTGAGCGTTTTTAACATGAAGGGATGTTGAATTTTATTGAAGGTCTTTTCTGCGTCTATTGAAATAATCATGTTGTTTTGTCTTTAGTTCTGTTTATGTGATGAATTACCTTTATTGATCTGTGTATGTTCAACAAGCCTTACATCCCACAGATGAAGCCGATTTGATTATGGTGGACAAACTTTTTTTTTTTTTTTGAGACAGAGTCTCGCTCTGTCGCCCAGGCTGGAGTGCAGTGGCGCAATCTCGGCTCACTGCAAGCTCCGCCTCCCGGGTTCACGCCGTTCTCCTGCCTCAGCCTCTCCGAGTAGCTGGGACTACAGGCGCCCGCCACCACGCCCGGCTAATTTTTTGTATTTTTAGTAGAGACGGGGTTTCATCGTGGTCTCGATCTCCTGACCTCGTGATCCACCCGCCTCGGCCTCCCAAAGTGCTGGGATTACAAGCGTGAGCCACCGCGCCCGGCTATGGTGGACAAACTTTTTGATGTGCTGCATTTGTTTTGCCAGTATTTTATTGAGGATTTTTGCATCGATGTTCATCAGGGATACTGGCTTGACGTTCTCTTTTTTTGTTATATCTCTGTCAAGTTTTGGTATCAGGATGATGCTGGCCTCATAAAATGAGTTAGGGAGAGCTTCCACCTTTTCGATAGTTTGGAATAGTTTCAGAAAAAACAGTAGCATCTCCTCATTCTACCTCTGGTATAATTCTGCTGTTAATTCCTTCTGGTCCTGGGTTTTTTTTGGTTGGTAGGCTATTTATTACTCCCTCCATCCTCCATCTGACTTCTTGAGAGAGAGAGAGAGAGAGAGAGAGAGAAACCTTTCATTGCCTTGTCTTTTACAATCCTTTGGAATGTAAAGAACTGGCTCTAAGGAGTTTCATCCATGTATACACTTAAGGAAATAAGTCTTTAAGTCTTTCTGGAGGTCTCTGGCTATTCAATCACCTTTTACCTTCTAAAACTTGCCCCTCAACCTAGGTTCCAGTTTTCTCTAGTCAGAAAATTGAAATATTTTCACTCTAGTTTCACACTGCTTGCCTTGCCAGGCTCAACCCCTGTGGCTTCCCTGCTGAAACACTATGCTCCACTGCTGCTGAACTTCTTGCAGTTTTCCATTACAGGGGAGGAAACATATCTTCCTTCTATCCATCTTAGGTTCATTGGCTGAGATGCCTGTTACAAAAGACTTATTAACAAGAGAAGAACAAACAGAAGTTTATTAACATGTATACCCCATGTATACATGGGAGATGACCAGGAAAAAAATGAGTAAATATCCAAGAAGTGGTTTAGAATTAGGGTTTAAATACTATCCCCAACTGAAACAAGAGAGAAGGATGTGGGGGAGGTGAGTTCTGGAGTAGAACCCCTGGAAAAGTACTGTTACAAAAGTAAGGTTTTGTTAATGCTGATTTTTGTTAATGCCTTCTCCATTGATGAGTCTCTAATGATGTAGTCATTCTTCTCTTTATGGTATAGAGAGGGAGACTCCATTACAAATGGAGATTTCCTTTATTGATGTAGAATTCTCTTACGAAAAGGTAACTTCTACTCTTTTTTCAGAGTTTCTCCTGTGTCTGCTGTTTCTCAAAATAATCCTTACACTAAAGAGGCATATTTTGGGGTAGCACATTCTGGTTTCCTACACCATACTATACATTTCGGGCCCTCATACATTTGTTTGTTGTTTGTTTCAGTATTGCCTCATTAATTTTTTGGTTTACTATTTCTATTCAGGCAAAATTTACATACAGTGAAGTGCACTAAGCTTAATTGCAGTTTGGTGAGTTTTGATAAATGTATACGCCTTTGATAAATGTGTATGCCTCTAAAGCTCTAAATCAAGCTTTAGAACATTTTTATCACACCAGAAAGTTCCCTTGTATCCTCTTCCAGTCAAAACTACTGTTCTGATTTTCATCACCACTGATTAGTTTTGCTTGTTCCTGAGCTTCGTATATGTGGGATCATACAGTACTTACTCTTTCATGTGTGGCTTCTTAAGCTCAATATGTTTTAGAAATTCATCTGCATTGACTGAATCGAGTTTATTCTTTTTTTACAGTGGTATACTTTCCATGGTATGAATATTGCTCAATTGATTTGCTTTATTCTTAGGTGATAATGAACATTGTGCTGTTTGCAGGTTTTGCCTATTATGAATAAAGCAGCCATATGCATTTTTATTCAAATCTTTTTTTTGTGGGCTTATTTTTTTATTTCTTTTAGGTAAATACCTAGGGGAGAATTTCTGGGTTGTAGATGCAGTGTGTGATTGACTATATATGAAACTGCCAAATAGTTTTCCAAAGTGGCTGTACCTTCAGGCTCCATGCTTTCTGCACGTGTTGTTTTCTCTGCTTGGAGTGTCCTTCTGACCCTTCTTGTGATACCAACAGGAGGCAGGGGGGCCGAGTCCCTGGTAAGGGCTCCACCCTCAAGCCTGAACCTGCGGCCCTAAATGGGAACAGGCATTCCTGCTTTCCTGTCCAAATGTTGCTTTTTGGCCTGCCCCCCCACCAGCCCCTCCCTGCCCGCCGCCCATCCTATGTCCATATAAACCCCAGACCTCAGCTGGCAGAGAGACAAGTGGCTGAGTGTTGAGAGAAGAAGCAACTGAGCATTGGAGACTACGGATAGGCGCAGCTTAACTTCAGACAGCATGACTTCTGAGAGGAGCCTGGCCGGAGATGGCTGGGCTTCAGGGAAAGATCACCTTCTTCCCACACCATCTCCTTTCCAGCTCCCGTTCTGCTGAGAGCTGCCTCCATCACTCAATAAAACCTCCGCATTCAGCATCCTTCAAGTCCATATGACCTGATTCTTCCTGGACACTGGACAAGAACCTGCGTACCAAGAGGACAGGGTGTATGACACCCTAACTCTCTACTGAGCTGGTTAACACTTAGCCATCAGCGGATGGCAAATGCTAAAAGGGTAATTTTTGTAACACACACCCTCTGGAGCTTTAGAGGTGCTGGCAACTGGTAGACTGCGTGGACCAGTATGGGGTTTGCTCCTGCTGGTGCCTAAAGGCACTCACCTTGGCTCCTGCACCCATTCACCTGTGTGCTCCCCCTCACCCAAGGGGGCTTCGAGCTCCGCAGCTGCGCAAAACAAGCCCCCTATGCTTCACAAATTCCTGTGAGGGGTCAGGAAACATCTCACTTGAATTTTTCCTCATCTTTTGAGCTGTAGCCCAAGGTTCCCCATCCCTGTGAAAGCTTCAGCAGAGATGATTATACCCCTTTAGGCCACCACTTTGTCTCATTCATTCCTATTTCTGCCATTCTCCTTAGTCTGTGGAAAACAGGGATTGTATCTTATGTACCTTTCACCCTCATTGTGAAATAGTGTGTTAGGGGATGCTACCAGCATTGTACATTATATGTCATTCATTCATTCCATGAACTTCTACTGAGCAGTTATCATGCCAGGCAGAGTGTGTAACAAGTTTATAAGTAAGAAAAGCTATGACATCTAGATGCCAATTAATTATTTTATTGATTAATGGATGACTCTGATTGATGAAAAAAGTTACCTTGAGGATCAGGAAGTTATGGCTGCCAAATTGGGTATATATTCCTTTTTTGTTGTTGTTTATATAGTGAAAATCTAGGGAAAGCTAGTGTAAAGTTACATTGGGTTAAACTAAAGCTACTATTGCCTGAACAAGGCAGAAAGAAATAAACAAGAGGAATGTATATGGGTTATTTGATACTTAAGGTTACAAAGCATTATTATCCCCCAACTCAAATGTAGGAAGGTGGTACAGCAAAGAAAGGTATCTTATTACTACAGCTGTCCATTTCTTTTATACTGTTTTTTGGGTTGTAAAATATTTTATCTTTAATTTATCAAAGGAGCGTGACACTCTGTCTCCTGTGAAGCTGATCTAACCACAGAGCTTTCACTGACTACGTTGTGGGTTGTAGAACAAGATGAGAAACAGCTTCCAAATGACACATGTGCTGAGCAACAGAAAACAAAAAATGCATTAATTTTAACCTCTCCATGTACTCTTGGAAAAATAGGTTTTACAGCAAGAGAATATTTTAATAATTTGTTGTTCAAAATCTATTGAGTTTCCTCTCCTCCTCCATAATCCCTAGGAAGAGGAGAAGAATTTATTATTTAGTAGTTAGTAAGGTTGATATTTAATGAGAAAGCAGTTCTAAGAAGTGGATGGATTTTAAAGATCTCAGCATGAAGAAGTTGAAATATTAACAGCTGTCTGTAAATGATTGCTGTTAGCTGAAATTTACATAATAAAGAGCAGAAAACTTCTAAGATTACTTCATTCTTAACATTTTAATGCTCAAACTATAAGACAATGCAACACTTTAAGTTGGTGACTTTTAAGTTTTGTTTTTCAGGAATGCATCGAAAGCAAATGAATAAGCTTATGTGTCTACCAAAAACACCATAGGAAAATTTTTATGCAACACCATTCTTAGCTAATGTGCCAGTTTTTCTTAGAATACACAATCAGATGCTATTTTTATGAATTTCACTGTCTCTAACAGAGGTTGCTTAAAGGGCTCATGGAACAAAGTGTTGAGGAGTGGGTATATTTTCAATAAACCAAGGGACATGATGACTTGGGGCCAAACTACCAACACAGCTTATGTGGTGTGTATTCATTGAGTGTTTGCTATGTTCAAAATGCTGTGGAGGAAACATTAAAGATATGCAACCTAGCCAATGGCTTTGAAAAATCTTAGATCTAGATTATGCTTTGGAACAATTGAGTGTCACATGTACATATTAACATAAATAAATTCAATTTCAACAAAACAGACAGAGTCCTGAAATAACTTGAAAGGAGTCTTTGAGTGTGATTTTATTATGAGTTTAACCTACTTTAAAAATGAAATCTGGTAATGAAAACTGAAAACCTTTTCCAGCTCTCAGAATTTTATTTTAGGTCACTGTGAAGGTATAGATTTTTTTTTATTAAATAAAAAATAACTATATTTATTGGATTTATTTTAGAGAATATTTAGAATAAAATCACTTATAATTCCAATAACCAGAGAGAATTATTTTTTCTTCAATCCTTTGTATGTGTTTGTGTATATACTTGTTCATGTATACAGGTGTGCACTAACATATATAATTTATTAATTTGTAAAATTTGCACATGATTTTGTAACCTAATTTTAAAAAATATACTGTTAAGTTTTGCCTAAAACTGCCTCCGTATATATTTTAAGTTTCGCCTAAAGGTTTCCCTGTACATTAACTTGATGTATAAAGGGACTGTAATTTATTCTTGTACCAATCACAGAGTTTCGGCCAATCACGGGCAGCCAGCTGTTCAAACAGTGTTCAAATAAGGCAAATGCCAAGTTGTTACATATCCAGCTGTTTCTGTACATCACTTTTGTTTTCTGTATGTCACTTTCTTTTTTCTGTCCAGAAATGTTATCTAACCATGTGGCAACTCCGGAGTCACTCAGAACCTACTCTGGCTCTAGAGACTGCCCAACTTTTAAATCGTTTTTTGCTCAGTTAAACTCTGTTACATTTAATTTGTCTAAAGTTTTTATTTTAACAGAGGCAATGTTCATAAATATTTTTCTGTGTCACAAAATAAAAACTCCAATATAATTTAAAATGACTAAATTAAACTTATTGTATAGTTGTTACATAATGTATATAACTAACACATTGTTGGACTTTCGATTGTTTCCAATGCTATGATGGACATTTTTGTGTTTGTGCTACATCCTTAGGGCAGATTTTTTTTTTTTTTTTTTTTTTTTAATGAGACAGAGTTTCGCTATTGTTGCACAGGCTGGAGTGCAATGGTGCGGTCTCGGCTCACTGCAACCTCTGCCTCCCAGATTCAAGTGATTCTCCTGCCTCACTCTCCCGAGTAGCTGGGATTACAGGCACCCGCCACCACACCCAACTATTTTTTTTGTATTTTAGTAGAGTTGGGGTTTCACCATGTTCGCCAGGCTGGTCTTGAACTCCTGACCTCAGGTGATCCGCCTGCCTTGGGCTCCCAAAGTGCTAGGATTACGGGCATGAGCCACTGAGCCCGACCAGGGAAGATTCTATATACATAGTCTTCTTGGATCAAAGGATATGTGCTTTAAGGTTTTTTCACATATATTGCTAATACCATAAAGCTTGTGTATTTGTATCCTGCAGTTTCCTCACCCACAAAACAAGGAATGTAGGTCCATTTCCATGAAATCTTGACAACATAGGAAATTGTCATTAAAAAGTACCGAAAATCATTTATAGAGTATTTGATGAAAAATGATTATTTTATTGTTGGAGTTTTTACTTCTTTGATTAGTAAGGACGTTGAGATTTGTTATATGTTTTTGGTTATATGTATTTCTTCTTTCATATTCTTTGTATAATTTGCTGAGTCTTCTTACTTGATATTTATTTTTCTTGCTAATTTATAAGAGCTCTTATTTTATTAATAACACTAACCCTTTGTCACACAAGCACTCATTAGACGACCACGGGATGATGAAATAATATTTCTGTTATTTTTAGTGTTATTTCAAATGTGCATTTCTGTGAACTGATACAAATCACAAACTTGTCCTTTAGAAAGCTGCTTAATATTACATCTCACATGTGTATTTTCCAATTTAAACAATGTATAGACACTTTCCAAAATGTTCATGGACATCCTCAGTGTTGAAGTAGTATTTTTATTAAGAATGTAATGCAGAAATATGCTAATATCAAACTAGGTTTGCACTCCTTTGTTGTAGGATCTAGGAAACTGTGAAACCAGGATAAATTAACAATAAAAATACAAAAATCTGTGACACTAATACCATTCATATTAGCAATCAATGATGCTGCTTTGCTAAATGAAGCAATTTCTTAAAACATTAACATGGTGCTATTAGTGTGCATTTTTGAGTTCTGCATTATTACTCTACCTTGTAGGGTATGAGTATTCAGTTATTCTGTGATTTTTCTCTATTTGAACTATTGTGAATCTTTCATGAATATAGGATATGAATTTGGTCCTCACTTGGGAATAATTTACCCAGTGACACTAAATTACAAGATGGTCATAGATTATTGAAAATATGTTTATGTTAATTCCTTTAGATTTTTATCTAAATATAAACAAAAAATTTAAAATTTTTTATAGAACACGCTTAAACAGTGGTTTGAGAACTTCTAATCCAGATCAAAGTTATCTTTGCTCTTCACCTATACTTAGGCATTTGAGTTGATAAAAACTTTGCAGGAAATAACATAGAAATGTAAGAGGGAGAACTGGATCATGAAAGGTTTTATCCTGACAAAATTATTGGAAATATTTGATTTAGACAAAGTCAACTCATTTCTTAATCCTATAACAATGTGAGCGTACTTTTATTACTATGCTTTCCTTATCATATTATAATGTATTACATGTGTTCAAGATAGATCATGAACTCCTATAGAAGCTAACTTTTTATCACTGTATCTCCAGCATCTGAGTCCACCTAGCTTATTTTAAGTGTTTAAAAATGTTTATTTTGTTGAACTACTATATACTTATTGTATTTAAAATTGTTAACTTATATGTTTTCTGTCCAGAAATGTAATCTGACCATGTGGCAACTCCGCAGTCACTCAGAACCTATTCTGGCTATTGTAACTCTATTTAATTTTTGCTTTGTACATTTTGAGGCTATTAGATGAATTACATATAAACTTGGAATTCTTAAATCTTATAAGTAAATAAAAACTTTACCACTGTGTAATTATTTCATCTCTAATGATCCTTTTTGTCCTAAAGTCTATCACTAACCTCACTTTCCTTTTGCATATATGTGCCTGAGGCACAAAGCTGATTTTTTTTTGATATCGAATTCATCTCTTTTTGTTTTTTTACATGGCACATCTAAACTACGTACACCATTGTGAACAATGAAATATATGAACTTGTGGCTTTTATCCAAATTTTGCTGTGTTTTACTTTTAAATATTTTAGTTGTTTTTCTTCTTTTTATTGAATGCATTTTTTATTTGTTAATTTATTTTCTTATTTTTTCCCTCAATCAGTGTGAAAACTCTTGAAATTTTACCATACATGCTTAACGAAATCTAAATATCTTAACCTTTTCTCCAAATGATACAAAGGCTTTAGAACAATTTAATTCTGATCACCTACCTTCCAAATATTATGTCATTGATGTCCTGTCCTGTATTTTAGTTTGATCCTTTAATTATTATAGGAATTAAAGTAAATTAAATAAATTACTATAGTAATATTATAGCCATTTTTATAATAATCCTAAGAACCTACTGAAACTGGTGGTAGTATTGCCTCATTTTAGAGATGAAGAGACTGATGCCCAGGGAGGCTAAGTGTTCTTGTCCCAGGTCACATGGTCATTAAGTAGCAGAGCCAAGATTTGAGCCCAGACTTAGTGCCTCCAAAGGCTGTGCTCCTTCTATTATTCCAAACTGCCCAAGGAATGAACATTAGCCAGTATGGGCTCTTTGGCCCCCAACCTTGGGTTTCATATTTCTTTTTACACTGGCTAATATAGAAAAAAAAATTTCATCCATTAGTATTTTATAATAAATGTCCTTTTAATTTGAATATAGGAATTTTTTTCCTTCTTTGTTTAGGAAAGTGCTTCGTTCAGTGGATTTATGATATTTTTGACATCTAATAATGGATGGAAAAAACGGGTGTGGCATCATTTCTACCACAGCCACAAGAGCAAAGATTGTATATTTTGAAGATTGCATACTACTTCAGTCTATTCAAAATTTCTGGGGCAATATTTTGATATACTTTAATATTTTTCATTTAAACATTTCATTACACTTTTCAATATTTCTTATTAAAAATAACTCACATTGTATTTAATTGCTTGCTGATAAAGCTGTTGAAGAAACTGAAATTATATTAAGTAGTTTTAATGTTTTTTGGCTTTGTGTTTTTCTTTTGATTTAAAGAGAGTTGTTACAGAAGAAACCTGACAATAATAGGTGATATTGAGGCATATAGTAACCTCTTGGTTTTCTTTTCTGAAGATCTTTGAGGTGGTTTCTGGCACAGGAAGTTAATAGATAACCCTGTACCAGGAAGCAGTAGTGCACACTTGCTTTCTTTTAAGCTATTTTAAAGACAGTGCTTGTTGTTTACTTGACTTTTTGAAAATACAATATATAGAATGAGGAATCCTTGAGGGATGCTATATGAAGATATTCACTGATATTTTATAAAAGTTTGAAAGTTCGGGGTTTGATTCTATTTCTTCTCAAGTCTAGAGTTTAAAAGTAATTTAAGAACGAAACAAAAGTCTCTACAGGGACCTTTTAGTTTGTGGGCTTACCGATAACATTTTGAAAAACTCTATTTCTATTAAGCCCTGCAGTTTTTCATTAGATTTCAATAGCCCTTTTTCTCTTTCCCTCTGACACGTTGCAAGTTACAGATCTGTACAATTGGAACGTAACACTTTACTGTGGCTTAGCATTAATTGTCTTTCTTAGCACAGACAAATAGAATTTAAAACAAAGCTTTGAAGAATATTAACATGAAGTGCAGCCTTTTCACTTTTCAGTCATGCAGAGAAGTGATTTTGAAGTGACGTTAACTTTCAAATAAAATTCTGTTGAGGAATCTTATAATGCCCACTCCACCCCCCACCCCCCCTTTTTTTTTTGGTCTTTGGAAGACTTCCTAGCTATAATTTTTGACATTCTTTAGGTGCATTCATATTTTTAGATTGCTTCACATAGGTCAGAATAACTTGGTACTATAGAGCTTTAAAGTTTAATACTAATGGTTTTAAATAATGCTCTTTTTGAAAACCATGTTGGACATTTCTATTAACTTTTATCATTATATGCCTTGGAGAAGTCTCTTAAAGGAACTTTCATAAAGCCACAGCTTCTCTAATCGATTTAAATCTCTGGCATCTGTGAATTTCATTTTTGATTGCACTTTTAACTCAGTTCCAAGTTATATCTAAAAACCCTTTTTCATTTTGAGAGAAGTTTGTTGTTTGTAATTAATTTTTAAAAATAATTTTGAGTATATGTGAAGTAATTTTAGTAAAATGAATAAAAGTAAATTTGGAGGCAGGAGAATGGCGTGAACCCGGGAGGCGGAGCTTGCAGTGAGCCGAGATTGCGCCACTGCACTCCAGCCTGGGCGACAGAGCGAGACTCCGTCTCAAAAAAAAAAAAAAAAAAAAAAAGTAAATTTGAGTAATTTTAAATGAGCCAAATAGAGTATTGGGAAAACTTTTGTGTGCGTATTTTTCCCTGCTTTTGCATATAGGACTCCAGAAAGTCAAAACATCAAGGAATATTTGCCATTTCTTTAGGAATCTCATAACTTTCCCTTTTTAGAACTTCTGTCAACATGTAAATGGATGGTGCATTCATTTAATCTAAGATCACTGGTAGATCTTACTAATATTTCATCTACACTGCTTAAAATAACAATGGTTTTTTATTTCATGTGATTCTATGAGGCTTCTGGGTGGTTCTTCTGCTGCATGTTGTGTTGGCTGGGGTTCCTTAGGTAGGTTTGTTCACTTGGCAGATGGTCTAGCATGCAAGATCATCTGCACCTGTCTCATGTCTGGGACTGCAGTGTTGACTGTTGGTTGAGGTCACTCAGTTATCCTCCATGTGGCCTTTCTCTTCTGGTAGTATTTTTTGAGAGTAAAGCTGCAAGCTAGTACAGCATCATTTTTTAACATATTTTATTGGTCAAAGCAAGTTACCCAGTTTCAAGGTGATGGAAATCGACCCTACCTCTTGAGAGAAACAGCAAGTGCAATTCTAGCATATTCTAGAGACACATCCTTCATGAGATCTGTGATTTGTAATTCTGGGGGTGGGGGCAATGGTTTCTGAGATATGATAGCAGAAGCACAAGCAATGAAAAAAGGTATATTGGATTTCATCAAATTTAAAAAGTTTTGTGCACTAAAGGATTCTATCAAGAGACTGAAAAGACAAACTACCAAATGGAAGAAAATATTTGCAAATCATGTATATGATAAAAGACTTTCAATCTAAGATATAAACATTTTTTACAACTTAACAAAAAGACAAATAACCCAATTAAAAAATGGGCAAAGGACTTGGTAGAGATTTTTCCAATAAAGTTATACAAACGGCACATGAGCATGTGAAAAAATCCTCAACATCATAAGTCATTAGGAAAATGCACATCAAAAGCATAAGATACCACTTCACACCACACATTGCTAGTGTGAATGTAAGTGTGAATGTAAAACCATGTGGCTGCTTGGAAAACAGTTTGTCAGATGTTTAAAATGTTAAACGTAGAATTACCATATGACTTCTAGGTATATATAACTGAAAGAATTGAAAACAGATGTAAAAAACTTGTACACAAATGTTCATAGAAGTACTATTCATAACAGCCAAAAGATGGAAACAGTCCAAATGTCCATCAACTGATGAACGGATAAATAAAATGGGTATCTTCTATAAGACAGAATATTATTCAGCCATTAAAAGGAATGAAGTACTGATACATGCTACAACATGGCTGAGCATTGAAGACATTACGTCAAGTAAAAGAAGCCAGATACAAAAGGCCACGTATTTCATGGTTCCATTTACACAAGATATCCAGGATAGCCAAAATAGAGACAGAAAGCAGGTTAGTTAATTACCAGGGAGTGGCTAGGCACAGTGGCTTACACCTGTAATCCCAGAACTTCGGGAGGCCAAAGCAGGTGGATCGCTTGAGCCCAGGAGTTCGAGACCAGCCTGGGCAACGTGGCAAAACCCCATCCCTATTAAAATACAAAAATTAGCTGGGTGTGTTGGTCCATTCCTGTAGTCCCAGCTGCTCAGGAGGTTGAGACAGGAGAATTGCTTGAGCCCTGGAGATTGAGGCTGCAGTGAGCCAAGATTGTGCCACTGCACTCCAGCCTGGTGACAGAGCAAGACCTTTTTTTTGTTAGTGTGAAAAAAAAGAGAGAAAGAAAAAGAAAAAAAAATACCAGTGACTGAGGGAGAGCAGAAAATGAGGAATTACTGCTTAATGGGTATGAGATTTCTTTTTGCAGTGATGAAGATGTCCTGGAACTAGAGATAGTAGTAATGATTGTCTGACATTATGGTATTACTAAATGCCGGTCAGTTGTACACTTTGGAATGGTTGAAATGGTGACTTTTATATTCATGTTTTTACCACAATAAAATAGAGCAATTGGGAAATTGGACTTGCTTGGTCTTGTGCCTCAACCATGAGAACATACTCAGGCTAGTCAGTGGGATGTTAAAAAAAAATGGAGCTAAATTGAGTCTCCTCATCTGTACCAGCCAAAGCTATTCTAAGTTGCCAGACAGTCATCTAACACCAAAATATATGAAAGCGTTGAGCCAACATCAGCAGAACCACTTGGTCTACTCCTAGGTGACTCTAAATGTGTTAGCATTAGATGCTTATCATTTCATGCTGCTGAAATTGTGTAATTTGTTTTATTGCATTATTGTGACAATATGACTGATATAATGTCCAATACCATTACTCATTAAAATAAATCAGGGCTTCTTAGAGAAACAGATGATTTGAAAACTCTGGTAAAGAAGGTGAAAGGTAAATGTTCAACATCTCATATGCAGGGAATCTTTCAAGGAATAATGAGGTTGACTTAAAAGGACACAAAGTTCTGGAGTTGAATAGTAGTCATGGCAGCACATCAGCATGAATGTACTTAATGCCACTTAATTGTACACTTAAAAATGGTTAAAATGGCGTTGTTTTTGTTTGTTTTGAGACAGAGTCTTGCTCTGTCGTCCAGACTGGAGTGCAGTGGCGCGATCTTGGCTCGCTGCAACCTCCGCCTCCCAGGTTCAAGCGATTCTCCTGCCTCAGCCTCAGCTGGGATTACAGGCGTGTGTCACCATGCCCAGCTAATTTTTATATTTTTAGTAGAGATAGTGTTTCACCATGTTGGCCAGGTTGGTCTTCAACTCCTGACTTCAAATCATGCGACCACTTCTGCCTCCCAAAGTGCTGGGGTTTACAGGCATGAGCCACCCCACCTGGCCAAAATGGCAAAATTTATGTTATGTTATTTTACCACGATTTTAACAAAGGACACAGGAACCAGGTGAAAGGGATTCCTGCTGGTCAGTTATTTTAATATGAGCATTAAATTTGAGCCTCAAAAAATAATGATTGTAGTATATTAAAACATATCAAATATGTGAAAATATTGAGTCCATAATTATATTAGAAATAAAAAAAAGCAAGCTAAAGTGATTGATGGTTACTAGAGGCTGGGAAGGATAAGGAGGAGGAGTGGGGATAAAGAGAGATTGATTAATGAGTACAAACATACAGTTAGATGGAAGAAATAAGACCTAGTGTTAGATAGATTCGTGGGCTAACTGTAGTTAACAATAATCTATTATACATTTCAAAATAGCTGGAAGAGAATGATTTGAATGTTCTTCGCACAAAGAAAAGATAAATATTTATGGTGTTGGGTATCCCAATTACCCTGATTTGATCTTTACACATACGAATGTATCAAAATATCACAGGTACCCTGAAAATATGTACATCTGTTATGCATCAATATAAAAACCAAAGTGAGAAAAACATTCATTCATCACCAGTCGAGGTGACTATTATGCCAACATAAATATTCAACCTTAAGGGATCACAACAATGCAGGATCCTGCATTAGATCTTTATTTAGTTAAGACAGGTGTAAATGCCATTTTTTGGGACAAATGGAGAATTTTTGGGGAAAACATATAACCTCATGGTAGAGATTGTTAATTGTCTTCAAATAGTCATTTTTGTTGTTTTCTTCATTTAGAAATAGAACTCCTTGAGTTTTAGCAGCCATCAGACCTCCCAACTAGAGACTACATTTTCCAGTCGTCTTGTAGCTTGGGTTGGCCATGTTATTACTGTAAGTTTTGTAAAAATATGTTTTACATATAGTATTTCTTGTTATCCTTTGTTTAATTTGGAAAGTAGAAAGCTAAATCTTTGTTATATAAATGGTGTTCTACAGAATAATATGTTCCAAGTGTGTAGCTATCTGATGAAGTGGCTTAATACAGGGTAACACCAACTAAGGTAACTACAGGGAGGAAGTTATGATATCTTTTAGATTAGCGTTTCAAACTGGGTTCTATAGATGGCAGGACAAAAGAGGGTCTCTACAAATGTTTAATTTTAATTTGCTTTAAATTTGTTTTAATTCATTTATTCATTTATTTTTTTCAACTTTTAGATTCAGGGGGTACATGTGCAGGTTTGTTAAAAGAGTATGTTGTGTGATGCTGAAGTTTGGAGTACAATTGAACCCATCACGCAGCTAGTGAGCATGATACTGAGTAGGTAATTTTTAAGCCTTTGTCCCCCCCACCCTTCCCCCTCTTGTAGTCCTCACTGTCTGTTTTTCCCATCTTTATGTCCATGTGTACCCAGTGTTTAGCTCCCACTTATAAGAGAACAAGCAGTGTTTGGCTTTCTGTTTCCACATTGGTTTGCTTAGGATAATGACCACCAGGTACATCCATGTGGCTGCAAAGGATCAGGTTTCATTCTTTTTTGGGCTGCATAGTACTCCATGGTGTATATGTACCACATGGTTTAAATATTTTTTAAACAATATTTTAAACCACTTTAAAAAAACAACTGTTATAAAATATGTTACTGACATCTCTGTTTTAGTGATGAGAATTCTGAGGATGCAGTATGACAGCTGCTATTATTTGAGAATAATTTCTTGTGTGATTTAGGATTATCTTAATATTTGCCACACCAACAAAATACGAAGACAGATTGGATGGTAAGTCTGGTGTGGCTACAGCTGACAACTATAACCACTAATTTAAAGATTTGGGGAGTCCATCTGAACAATGTCATTTTATTTAAATGTGAACTAAACTTATATTAATAAAACACTATTTTATGTATTAGAGTTGAGTGCAGAATTTTATTTGACAAGAGGGTTTATTACTAAACGAAATTTGAAATCTACTTAGATTTTCCCTGTAGAATAGCAGTTGTCTGCACTGGGTTTTGGACAGGAATCATCAGACAGATAATTTCCCATTTAGATGGATAGCCAGTGTCTGATAAAAGGGCACTTTGCTGTTGACTGAAAGAAGATCAATATACTCTATCTGTGGAGCATGGACAGTGAAGTTGCTGGTCAGAGCCTAATTTATATTCAAGGGTTAGTTAAGGGCTACCCCACGTTGCTGCATTTGGGCACAGAAGTAAGGAAAACGTTTCTTATATTAACTCTGGATCTCTTCAGGTGCTAAACAGAGTCTTGTTTGAAGGCTGAGAGTTTTTTGTCTTAAAGATAGACTAATATCCTTCCTTGAATATTTTTGAGGGCACAAATGGTTAAACACCTACATTTATCCCTATAACCTTAACATTAATCAATAAATATCAGTTTCTTTGAATGAGATTGTGTCTTGATCATTCCTCTAAAACTATGTCTTTATAGAGCAGCAGTTTTTACCATTATCTGGAAGCTTGTTAGGAATGTAGAATGTTAGGCATTACCCCAGACCTATTGAATCTGAATCTGTGTTTTTAAAAGATCCCCAGGTGATTCATAAGCATATTACCTTTTGAGAAACACTTCATAGCAAAGAGAACTCTGAGGCAATTCATTTAATTAATTAGTTGAATAGAGATTTAAAAAATATTGTAGCCTTGGATGACCCAACTCACAGTTTGGGTTTAATTATCAATATTTAAATGTTTTCTGGTCAATATCTGTCTAATAATACGAGCTTTTCTATAGCTAGGAGCACAGTCTACTATAGAATTTGGTTATGGAAATTTCAGAATTTCAATGGGCTTTGTGTACCTTGCTCTGAATTGTACCTTGCTCTGAATTGTGTGTGGTATTGGAACATCTGCAACTGGAATGTCAGGCAGTATTCTTGTCTGTTGTATTAACCATGACAACCCATCTTTTATGGTGTTCAGATTGTCAGTAATTTTGAACAATTAATACCTGATATCTTGTGTCATTAAAACTGAAAGTTTTCAAAATATTTTAACATTCATTATATTATTTAGACTTCACTGTAACTCTGTGTGGTAGTTTTCTAAAATCCCCTTTGTAGAAGTAAAGAGTCTGTCTAAGGATGATGGATTATACTGATCATAGAGAGTAAATGGTGGAGGGACTGGGCTTGAATTCAGATTACCTGACTTCTAATTTAATACTTTCTTCACCACACAATTTTTCTTCTCTTCTTGTGGATTTTGTTTATCTTGGAATTTTCTTAAATATCATGTTATCCAGTATACAGGAGGCAATGGCATATAACTCAAAGAAATTGATCTTTTAATATAAACTGTATCTGTGTTCTGCCCTAACTCTAGCCAAGAAGAAAGCTTTACTAAGGTTAAAGTTGTCTGTGCTCAATTCAATTATAATCTGCCCTTCAACTTAATAATTCTAGGATCTTAAAGCAAAATATACAATCTTTTCTTTATGATTTTTTTTATAGATTCCTACTTGAAGAAGAATGAGGTAGCACTCATTTCAGATTTATTATCATTTTAAACAAGAAGCTTCCTCCTAGTTACAGGGATATTCATGAAAATATTATAAATAATGGCTATTTGTAGCACATGAAGGGCTTTATTAATAAGTTATGTCAAGCCATCTAATGCATTTTCATTGGAGTTATTATTCGCCAACACTTTATAGATTAGATATCTGTTTTTATATTGCTTTTGAAATGTGGTAGGATTTTTATATTCAGGAAAATATTCTTTTGTTTCTCTGTTCAGTTTATTTGACAGTATTATTTACTCAGTTTAGGTATCATTTCCATGTAAAATTTACACATTGGAATTCGTAGTTATTGTAAAATAATTGTCACTGTGGCTTCAAAACTGCTCTTTTGATTTCTAGGATCACTCGTTTACTTTCTTCTTATTGTAAACAATACATATATTATTTGTATCTGGCTAGTTGTTTATCATAACTTGATTTTGGTTCTTCAACTACGATATTTGTTTGCAGCTCAAGAAAATATATACACTATATTCTAAGTGTCTAAGACTATTTTTCTTGGGATAATTAACTTGTCTTGATTAGTTATAAAATAAGTGGACTTCAAATTTAGGATATTTCACTCTACCTGTGCATCCTCTCTTGATTTGCCTTCAGGATATTGCTAGTGGAATGTCCTACTCCCAACTGAGGTTTTGTGGCTTGAAAATAGGGTTCAGTTTGTCTTCCTTACCAAATAGGCACCCTTTCTGACGACCCAGACTCACCATCTTTACAAGATCTCAGGGCTTCAGCTTTGCTGTGATTTGGTGCTCCTTTCCCCCTTTGCATCCTGCATTCAGTTGGTGACAAGCTTTGGTCCTGGAGACTGAATTCTGTCCCCAAATTGTATGTTGAATTCGTAACTCCCTCTACCTCAGAATGTGACTGTATTTTGAGACCCCATCTTTAAAGAGGCAATTGAGGTTAAATGAGACCATCAGGGTGGGCACTAATCCAATATGACTGGTGTCCTAATGAGAAGAGGAAATGAGGACACAGACGTACACAGAGGGAAGACCATGTGAAGATGGTCTTCTAGACAGGAGAAGATGGCCATCGATAAGCCAAGGAGACAAGCCCTCAGGAAAAACTAATGTAGCTGATATCTTGATCTTGGACTTCTAGCCTCCAAAACCAGAGGAAATACGTTTCTGCTGTTTAAGCTGCCCAGGCTGTGATGCTATGTCATGGGAGCTGTAGCAGACTAGTACACTTGGCAGTTCTCTGTAGGGTCTCTTGAATTTGGACCAGCTGAAGAGTATATTTTGATTATTTATTATCACTTTATTTATAGAGTATCTAAAACAGCACTATATTTTATGTACTTTGGCCTAATTGAGAGATCAGTTATTTTGGGCAAAAAATTATTTGTTCTGTGATTCTCAATTTAGAAGTAACCTCCTTGAGGAACTCATTCTTAAGGCTCCTTTGCAGTAAGTGCTTGTCCGAATTACAGCACTTTAACACACTTATCACACTAATTACAATTGTATATTTTATCACTTCCCTGTCCTACCCACTAGCTTGTAAATGCCTAAGGTCAGGGATTGATTTTTAAACATTATTATATTCGTACCACTTAGCATAGTGCCTGACACGAAGAATGTGCTCAATAAATATTTATGAATAAATTACTCTGTATTTATATCAGTCAGGATGCTGAGATTTTTGCAGTAACAATCTCCAAGTATCGATGTCTTAAAACATCAAAAATTTCTTTCTTGCTTATGATGCATATCATTGTGGTTCTGCTGGAGGCTTTCTCTGTGTTATCCTCACTGCTGGGTGTAGGTTCTGGGAGCAGCCCACCACTTAGGGTATTGCCTCTCACTGTGGCAGAGGGAAAAGGAGAGCATGGAGAGTCTTGTAGCAGCTCATAAGTCTTTGGCAGATATCATTTCTGGTCATATATCCTTGATCAGAGCAATTCACATAGCCACATATGATGCCATTGAGGGGAGGGAATTGCCATCCTATCATTGCCAGGAGTAGAGAAAAGTCAGAGATATTTGTGAACAACATTAGTGACTGTCAAAAACTCCCATACATGGCATATTGTTTCATTTATGATTTGCTCTTTTAATCCGCTTTTTTTTTTTTTTTGATACAGAGTCTCACTCTGTCACCTAGGCTGTAGTGCAGTGGCACAATCTTGGCTCACTGCAACCTCTGCCTCCCGTGTTTAAGGGATTCTTGTGCCTTAACTTCATAAATGTATTAGTGTCTGTGGTATTCATGGATTTAATCTCTGGTTGGTATAGAAGTGCATGTGGGTTATTACTACATAACTGCTTCATTACTTAATATAAAGTTCTTAGAAGAGAGCCAACTATGTGTGATCTCAAATTACTGTTTTATTTTCTGTCAAAACATAGCTTCTCCCACTGTAGATGACCCTGATGCTGTTGAGAAACCTGAAAATATCATACCCTTTCTAAGCAAGCCAGGATAATGTGAATCTATAGTGAATCATTCACCATTATCAAGTGGGATTTATTCCTGGGATGCACAAGGATGGTTCAACATAAGCAAGTCAAGAACTGTGATATATCACATTAACAGAATGAAGGACAAAACCATATGATCATCTCAACAGATGCAGAAAAAGCATTTGACAAAATTCAACATCCTTTTATGATTAAAGCTCTCAAAAAAATTAGGCACAGAAAGAATGCACCTCAACTCATAATAAAGGTCATATATAAAAAGCCCGTACCAACATCATACTCAGTAGTGAAGAGTTGAAAGCTTTCTCTCTCATATCAGAAATAATATGAGGATGTTCACTCATACCATTTCTATTCAATATAGTCCTTGTCCAGAGCAATTACACAAGAAAAAGAAAAGGCATCCAAATAGGAAAGGGACAAGTGAAATTGTTTGTTAGCTTATGACGTGATCTTATGCATAGAAAACCCTGAAGACTCCACCAAAAACTGTTGGAACTGATAAATAAATTCAATAAAGTCTCAGAGTACAAAATCAATACACAAAAATCGGTAGCATTTCTTTAGTAACAATGAGCTATCTGAAAAGGAAATTAAGAAATCAGTCCCATTCACAGTAGCATAAAAAAAAGCTAACAATAAATTTAATCAAGGAGGTGAAAGATCTGTACACTAAAAACTATAAAACATTAAGGAATTAAAAGTTATACAAATAAATAGAGAAATATTCTGTGTTTATTGGTGGGAAGAATTAATATTAAAATGCCCACACCACTGAAAGCGATCTATGGAGTTAATGTAATGCCTGTCAAAACTGCAATGTCATTTTTCACAGATCTAGAAAAATAATCTTAAAATGTATATGGAGCCACAAAAAACCCTGAGTAGCCAAAGCAGTTTTGAGCAAAAAGCCAAAACTAGATGCATCAAACTACCTGACATCAAAACCTATTACAAAGCTATAGTTATCAAAGCAGCATGATATTGGAATAAAAAGACACATCCAGCAATGAGCAGAATAGAAAGCCTAGAAATAAACTAATGCATTTACAGTAAATTGATTTTCAACAATGGTGCCAAGAATACACATGGAGAAAGGACAGTCTCTGCAATAAATTGTGATGGAAACATTGGATATCCACATTCAGAAGAATGAAATAGATCTCATGCCATATAAAAAATCAACTCAAAATGAATTAAAGACTAAACATAAGATGTAAACTGTAAAATTACCAGAAGAAAACATGGAGAAAAGTCCATGACATGGTCTGGGGGATTTCTTCAGTATGACCTCAAAAGCACAGACAACAACAGCAAAGATAAAAAAATGTGATTACATCAAACTAAAAACTTCTGCATAGCCAAGGAAACAGTTAATGGAGTGAAGAGATAATCCATAGATTGGGAGAAAACATTTGCAAATCAAACATCGGATAAGGGGCTGATATCCAAAATATATAAGGAACTCAACTCAATAGCAAGAAAACAACCCAATTGAAAAAAGCGGCAAAGGACCTAAATAGGCATTTCTCAAAAGAAGATACAAATGACCAACAGATATATGAAAAAACTCTCAGCATCATTGATTGTCAGGGAAATGAAAATCAAACCAAAGGGAGCTATCACCTCCCACCTGTTGGTATGGCTATTACCAAAAAGATAAAAGATAACAAGTGTTGGAGAGAATGTGGAGGAAAGGGTACCCTTCTACATTGTTGCTGGGAATGTAAATTAATACAGCCATTAGGGAAAAAAAGTATGTTGGTTCCTTAAAAAACTAAAAATAGAATTACCATATGATTTAGCAATCTAATTTCTGGGTGTATATCCAAAGGAATTGACATTAGTGTGTTGAAGAAATATCTGCACTTCCATGTTCATTGTAGCTTTATTCATAATAGCTAAATATGAAAGCAACCTAAGTGTCCAACAACAGATGAATGGATAAAGAAAATGTTATACACACACACACACACACACACACACACACACAATGGATTATCATTCAGCCTTAAAAAAGAAGGGAATTCTGTCATTTGCAGCAACATGGATGAACTTGAAGGACATTATGCTAAGTGAAATAAGCCAGGCACAGAAAGACCAGTGCCACATGATCTCATTTATATGTGGAATCTAAAAAAGTTGAACTCAGAGCAGTTGAGAGTAGAATGGTGATTACCAAAGTTTGGAGGTGGTTGGGGAAATGGGAGCTGTTGATTCAAGGGTACAACATTTTAGTTAGAGTGTAGGAAAAAGATGTAGTAATCTGTTGCATGGAATGGTGACTATAATTAATTACAATGCATTGTATATTTTGAAATGGCTTAAAGATTATATTTTATATCTTCTCACCACAAAAAAATTGGTAAGTATATGAGGTGATGGAATTTGCTTGATTTAATCATTCATAATGGAAACATATATCAGAATATCAAATTGTACCACATAAATGCATACAATTATTGTCAACTAAAGCAAAATGTAATTTAAAAATCCACAGTGAAAAAAAACATTCGAGTATGCATATATTTAAAATATGTGCACGGGAAAGAAACTAACCTAAAATATTCAAACCAAATGACATTCTGAGAGGAATATTTGTATTACACAAGTTAGGCAAAGAGTTATATAACTAGTATGCAGAGAGATTTCATAAAATAGTAAGAGGAACTACAGTCCATTAGGAAAATGAGTAAAGGTGTGAACAGATCATTCATGTGAAGGCTCACACACATGTGCATGTACACACAAAGCCAACGAACTAGGGAAAGATGCTCTCAGTGCTGATGGTGATGGGGGAAATGGGCATTCCTAGACACTGTTAGTAAAGTGTAGAATGGTATAAGCCTTTGTGGGTAATGCCTTGGCATATATTTTAAAATTTTTAGTGTTTATATATTTTAACTAGCCACCCAAGTTTTTGAAATCTGTCACCTAGAAAGAAGAGGGAAACTCATTGCAGCACTGTTTATAAAAGCAAAAAATTAGAAGCAAGTTAAATACCTCTCAGTAAGGGAAAAGTGTATCCATAAAGTGGAACAGTATGCATATATTAGAAAAAGGAGGAAATAATAATGAAAATAATAACTAAGATTTATTGAGTGCTTACTATGTTCTAGACACAATTGTAAGTGCTCTTTTGAGAATAGGTTTGTAAATAAGAGCAAGGTAATATATACATGATATATTAAGTAAAAAATAAGGTTTCAGACCAATATGAAAATAAATGCAAGTAAATAAATGTAAGGATAAATGTATTATTGTAAAGATCCAAATATTTATATTTTATATATTTCTACATATAGATAAATATAGACTTAGTTGTACAAATATAGCAAAAGTTGGGAAGGCTACACTTTGAAGTCTTAACAATGATGGGTATTGGATTAGATGGGGAGAGGCTTTTATTTCGTACTTAATTATAGAACCAAGGGATTATGGGTAATTTTTACTTTTTTGTGTTTTTCAAATAAAAAAATAAATAAAAACATTTTGGTGGTGATGGTGCAGGAATAGTAGTGATTTGCTCCACCATGGTAAACATAGCTTGATCTATGAATGTGGTTGTTGACAGAAAATCTTGGAAGAAGAACACTTCTTTGATGAAGTGGTCAGAGAGACCTGGATGTTCTCCTAATTGGGAAGCCTTAATTCTGTGTGTAATTTATAACTAAGAATACATTTGAATTTTTTTTCCTTTTTTAAAAACTTTTAAGTTCATAGGTACATGTGCAGGACGTGCAGGTTTGTTACATAGGTAAATGCGTGTCATGGGGGTTTGTTACACAGATTATTTCATCATCCAAAATACACTTTAACAACAGGCAATAATTATTTCCCTTATTGAGATTCGCAGCCACCAGGGAAAGGGAAATTTTGGTAGTTACGATTGGGAAGATGAAGGATAGAGAGGTATATTTTGAGAAAGAAAGTATAGATGGGGTAGCGGTTTGGATTATTGTGGTGTCACATGAGGACTCTTCAGGGGGTTGGATAAAGCAGGTAGCGGTAAATGCTTTTTGATTACTTTTGCATACTTGTCTTTGGTTCTGTTGGTGGTTTTGCCATGAAAGTGATTTAAAATGCTAGATTAACGATGCCTAAGTTCGAGTATTAGGTCTGATTTGGAGGGATCAAACTTTATTATCAGTGCTTACTTAGCAGTTTATCTTTATCTAGCCCAGGACTTCCTTAATGTTTCTCTCCTTTCCTTTCTTCCTTCAGAGCCATGGAGAAGAGGAGACAGAGTGTGCAAGGGAATGAAGAAGAGGACCAAGACTATTTTCAAATCACCCATGGCACTACTAGAAAAGTATTTCAGCAAAACTACTGGCTGATTTTATGATTCCCGTGTCCACCACAGCCCTCTAATTTTTACATAGGTACCCCACATCTCTCCAGATTTCAGGAAGACTATTATCCTTCGGCTTTAGCTTTCTGATGGGTTCACAAAAAGCCATTAGTGTGCTGTTGGTCCAGCTTTTTTCCTGTTGCAAATACGAGAGCTACAGTTCTGAGATGAAACCATAGGTAAGTGTTATTATTTTAAGTAATTGAATACTAAAGTGATGTAGGTGAATTAAATTAAGATAAGTACTAAAGAAAACTAGACAGAAGTCTAAAAGATATAAGATTAGAAAGGATACGTAAGCAATATAATTAAGAAAGCAGCATCAGCAAAAAAACTCCACTCAGTTTTAAAAAATGATTTTTGGCCGGGTGCCAAAATCCCAGTACTTTGGGAGCCCAAGGCAGGCACATCACAAAAGAGATGGAAACCATCCTGGCCAACATGGTGAAACACCATCTCTACTAAAAATGCAAATATTAGCGGGGCGTGGTGGTGCACGCCTGTAGTCCCAGCTACTCGGAGGCTAAGGCAGGAGAATCACTTGAACCTGGAAGGCGGAGGTTGCAGTGAGCCGAGATCGTGCCACTGCACTCCAGCCTGGCAACAGAGTGAGACTCTGTCCCCCCACCAAAAAAAAAAAAAAAAAAAGGATTTTTAGTTATTTGTCAGTATCTATGGAGCGTTTACTGAGTACAACATACCTTATTACATGATTTGCCTACCTTTTAAAATGGAATCTTTTCAGCAACCCTCTGAAGTTCTCTTAATATTTCCATTATGAGGAAACTGAGGCACAAAGAATTTGAGTGACTTGCCCGAGATCATACAACTAACAAATGTTGGAACTGAGACTCCGATACAGGAAATCTGATTCCATAGTGTGTCTTTATTATATAAATAAAGTGAGGCTATCACTTTGTCAGATATTAAAAGGAATCCAATTGAACAAAGAAAGAACATGCTGTAAGAAATAGTTCAATAGCAGAAGATCCTTTAATAGCATGTGAAAGGAGAAATATTCTCATATTGATGAAAAGAAGAAAAGAAAAGGAAAACCTGTGAGGATTTTAGAGCACCCTGACCATCTGACCCAGGCAGACACTTCTAAGAGCTGCATGGAACTGTATTTAAGATCGACAGGAATAAAACTGTCCATCTTATCTTACTTTTCTTGTACATACCCTCGGACTTCTCTCTATTATTCATTGGCAACTCCAGCTCTTGAACTCTGAAAATTCCACGGATGCCATTTGAGCATTGAGGAAAGCTACTTTTCATTTTAAGTTACATCTTCCTACTGTTTGTAGATGTTATGTGTATTCCATTGCTAAGGAATCATTCTCTTTGCCTGAGGAAAAAGACAGTTTAAAAATAACTTGTGTTGTGATTAGAAAAGTCTTTGTATAAAGATACCTGAAAGAGAGAGAGAATGCACAGGCACCTGTATAACACGTGATCGGTGATAGTTTTCAACTGTGCTTGGGGGGAAAACATTTTGTTTTGTATAGAGATAAAGTGTAGACAAGAAAAAAAGGGATATGTTAATGTGAGGCGTATTGGAATGTATTTAAGTATATCTGTTGTTAACAAACCGGATAAATCCACCAAATAGATAACATAAAATTTACAGGCTGCAGGTGGCCATGGGTCCTCTTTTTTACCTGTTAGTCATGGTGGTGGAGGGGAAGGACGGCACAGGGGAGTAAGGGAAATAGTATTTCTACCAGGAGAATTTTGAACCTGAAATGTAAGAAAATATTGTATTTTCTATTGATACCAGTTATACTTCGTACAGATATTGGGTGATTGTGAAGTTATTGTTTGTAAGTCCCTACTATAGTGTTGACTCTATACACTTTGCCATATGCCCAGTGATGGGTGTGTTTGGATGTCTTAGTGTGAGTCCAAGAATTCCAGGGAATTCAGGATATTTTGCAGGATCATTCTTTATTCAAAGTCTAGTCTAGACTTTTAAATATTTGAATATATTGGACTGTAAACAAAACATCTTGTTGAAAAGAACAACCATCTCCATGCAACCTGAATGGATGGAAGCAGTATTATCTTTAGTCCAAATGTGAAACAAAATCTGCTTCACCAAACTTTCTTGCAGACAAGCAGACTGCTTTCTTTGAAAATGTGAGATTGGAAAATCTGGTTGGAAGTTTTACCTTAAAATTTTTTCTTCCTATGGGGAGGGCATGGGCTCTCCGGTGACTCTTTGTTCTGGCAGCAGGAGGAAGGACATGGCGCTGGTGTCCCGGCTGGAGGAGCCAAGGGTTACCCGGTACCTTTTATTTTCACATTAAAACACTATAGAGAAAAGGATCTGGATCTCCACCTTTTAATATTGCTCAGTCATTTCTTTATACTTTTTGCTTCAGTGAGCACAGTATGTGGTTTGCTAGGGAAGCTATTAAAAAGAAAACCCTTCAGTTTTATGGATTTTGGTGAAATCTATAGTCAATGCATGTTTTTTAATTCCTTCACAACTACTCTAATTCTCTAAACCTCGGTGAGGGCATGCTTAAAAATTGGCTCATAATTTGTAATTTAACAAGTGACAGAATATTTTGACATTAGCAAATGAAGGGAAATGTTTTATATAACAAACCATGATCATGGCTTTCCATTTTGGTCATTTGTACCGAGCAGATTGTCACAATCAAAGCCCTGGCTGTTAGAAGCCTAGGCCAGTTTTGTTGAAACTTTCTGGGTAACTAAGATCATTCAGGCTTGGCCTTGTATTATATTTAGATTAAAGTGGTTATCCCCTCTTTGTGTTCAGAATGCCCACCCCTCTCCCATCTTTCTTTTTGCTCTAACTTACATAAACTTTTTTGCATGTGTATTTATAATTTGTAGTCTATATTCACCTCTGGGTTTTAACTTCTTGCATTTCATTTCTTAAGAGTCCTTCTCAGCATTTCACCATCTCCTAAGTGTTAGTGAATAAAGGATGGCAAGAAACTTGACAGAGAAGGTGTTAGTTGGTCAGGTAAAAGTCCAGTGTGGAAGCTATAGTCTTATGGGATGGTAGGGGCCATGCTTCTGGTGACTGTATTCATCATCCACTTGGATTCTCTCTCCCACAGAGTCTGATTTAGCGTAGACAGTGTCATCTTTTAGTTGGCTTAGAAAAGCTTGACCCCAAATGTACTCTGAGAAGTCCTTAAAAATAAATTTGTATTAATCCAGTAATTCTGTAGATAAGAAACTTAAAATTCCGTAGGAAGTATGTGTAACATACAGAAATAAGTGAATGGATGACAATGAAACTAACATTGCTTTTTAAATCACCATATGTGCATAAAATACATATGCATAAATAAGGCCTACTGGCTGGCTGAGTATGACTCATGTTTTATAGTCATTTTGTTTTCTTGCAATAAGAAAGCTTAACTGGGTAATAAAGCTCCCTCTCTTCTGGTCCCTGAGAAACCAACCTCCCAGCTGCAGGTCCCATTTTTAGCTAGGACAAATCTCATCTTATTTAACCAATCTTTCCATAAGTGGCTGAGTTGAGGAAGTTATTACTTTCTGTGGTCTAAATTGCCTAACAGAAAGTCATTTTACCTAAATCCTAGGACCCATGTGGGAAAATCCCAACTGGTTACTGTGCCTGTAAACTAAATAAGGTGCTGACTGGCTCCTCCTTATAAGCAGAACTAGTTTTAAGATCTTCACTTACGTCACCTTAGTTAAACTTGAAAATTTCCCGTTTGTTATAGCAAGAAAAGCAACTCAATTCTCCTATTTCTAAATATTGTTAGAAAGGGTCTGCTGTTGGATACGCTTCAATTCCTAGGACTGTTGTGGGGAAATCTGAATGAATATGTTTCATATTGACCTAGAAATATATTGGAAAATGTGATTTATTTGCAAGGAAGATCTGAAATTCTGTGCTATTCATCCGATATTGCTCCTTTTCTAAACGTTAAAAGCCACAAATCTTTTTTTCTTGTCAATTCAATTGAATACTTAAGAGGATTGTATAATAATTATCCTTTAAAAAATAGGATTAATATTTAACTGTGTTCAGCAAAATTAATTGGAAGCTTCTGCAGTTCAGGCACAGATAGTTGTCCAAGTAAACTGCAAAGGCTCCATGTTGCAAAATTATTTAAGCATATAATAATTATACCTTTCACTTGTGTATGACATTTTACAGATAACTCATTATTAATAAGTATGTATTAAGGTAATTATAAGTACATTCTGCTTTTATAGTTATAAATAAGCCTTCTGGTTCCCCACAAGAGAGCTTATTATTATCCCCTTAATGTGGAAGAGTAAACGGAGGCAAAGATTGAGCATTAATTGTAGGACTGTCATCTATCTAAGCTGATTAGTATACGGTGAAGGGGTTAATATCTCTGAATAGATTATAATTTTGATATCTGTGACTTATCTCTAATAATGTTCAATTCTTTACCATATCAGCAAAATGGAATCATTTGCAGTTAAAAAAAAACCCTTGTAATGGCTTTAAAACATGACCAATCGATTCTCTGATACTCCTTCATTAGGAGGTAGGATCTTTATCCCTTTTTCTTGAATTAGGGCCTTGTGACTGTTTGACTAATAGAACACAATGAAAGTCCCACTGTGCCCATTTTTGGCTTGGGCTTTAAGAAGCTAGCAGCTTCTATTTCCTATCTCTTAGGATCATGGCTTTTGGAACCCAGCTATCATGCCACAAGGAAACTTAAGCAGCCAGTGCAAAACCCCTCGTGGGCACCTGCACATAGCTCTAGTTGAACTTCTAGTTAATAGCCAGCTCCCACTTGCCAGCCATGTGAGTGAGTCATCTTGAAAGCAGGTCCTCCAGCCCTCCCTCAGTTGAGTTGCCCTTGATGACATTGTGTGGAACACAGATTAATGATTCCTGTTGATCCCTACCCAAATTTTAGATTTGTAAGGAAAATAAATGATTACTGTTTTTTAAGCCACTAAGTTTTGAGGTGATTTTTTTTTTTTTTTTGGAGACAGAGTCTCGCTCTATTGCCCAGGCTGGAGTTCAGTGGTGTGATCTCGGCCCACTGCAACCTCCGCCTCCTGGGTTCAAGTGATTCTCCTGCCTCAGCCTCCCAAGTAGCTGGGATTACAGGCACCTGCCACCACGCCTGGCTAATTTTTGTATTTCAGTAGAGATGGGGTTTCACCATGTTGGTCAGGCTGGTCCCGAATTCTTGACCTCAAATGATCCACCCACCTCAGCCTCCCAAAGTGTTGGGATCACAGGCGTGAGCCACCACTCCCGACCCTGAGGTGATTTTTAATACAACAATAGATAACTGGAGCATGCTCTAAGGAAATGGCAACGTTCCTAGCTCTCTTCTCTTCAGTGTCACCAAAGCTAGGTGCTGTTCTACAGTTTAACTCTTGAAGCTAATGGCTTGGAAAGAAAGAGAGTGAACACAACAGGTTTCCAGGGGCAGGCTCGGAGTTCTTACTCAATATTGGGGGGACTGTACTTGTTTTAGGATGATGCATCATAGCCTAATTTAATTTACTGAGCATCTACTAAGTGCCAAGCACAGTTGTAGCTCTAACAGGGCCAGCTTTGCTGTTTCTAGTTCTGCTTAGGCTACTAACCCACCATGTGGTCTTGACAGACTATGCTGAGCTAAAGTATCCCATTTCTTTTTCTGTGTAAAATAAGAGGGCTTGGATAAATGTTCTCTCAGGTTCTTCCAGCTCAAACACAATATTATTCATTCCTTATATATTCTAATTATGTATATTTTAAAACTTTAGCTGCTCCACTTGAAAATCTAAGTTTTTATTGTCCCCCTCAAAGGACTCCTTGCTTCATTATCTAATGTTTTTCTTTTGAAGAGAGTATTTCATTCCTAAGAGGGGTTTAAAAGAAGATTCACCTGGTCTGAACCCGATGTTCTCCAAATGACAATTCTCTAACCCAAATTTAAAAACATAAGCCAAAAAGGACTGAGAAGCTGAGACGAGGAAGCTCTCTTGGGCAAGTCAAAATGGGGCCAATAATATTTACTTCACAGGGTTATTAAAAGAGATAACATATGTAAAGCCCATAGTTCAGAGCTTGACACTTAACAGACACTCAACAAGGGATGCTCTTATTCTTTTTTTTCCTGAGAAACGAGCCAGACTAATCATTTGAAATGTAAAATTTTGTTCATGAAATTGCATAAAATACCTTTCTATTTCTACAACTGTTTCTGTAGTCTTAAATGCCCTGCATTAAAAGATTGTTGTTTAATGTATTGTACCTCTTTTGCCATCTATTTGTTAAATATTGGCTGCCTGGTTTCTGATTTTGCTAAATTTGGCTTTTTAAAAAAAAACATAATTGTTTTCTTCAAGAATACAAGCCAACATTGTAGAGGATAATTTACTCTAAGATAATGCTGAAAGAGATGCGGTATGAAATTTTGTTAAATTTATAAGATAAATTTGGGATATTCTTTTACTGGACAAACTTTTTATTAAGAATATATTGTTTCTTGAAACACTAAGTTTTGGGATAAGTTATTAAAACAAATTTGGGAGTGGCTTAGTTGGGTGTTTCTCAGTTGGATCTCTCATGAGATTGTAAACAAGACGCTGGCCAGAGCTACAGTCACTTGATAGCTTGTCTCAGGGATTTGCTTCCATTGGTTCATTCATGTTTAGGCAAGTTGGTGCTGGCTATTGTCAGGAGACACCAGTTTCTGGTCATGTGGATCTCTTCATAGGAAGGCTTCAATGTTTTTATGTCATGGCATTTGACTTGCTCTAGGGTGAGTGATCTAAGAGACAGGAAGAAGGAACCCACAATGTCTTTTGTGATCTAGGCTTGTAAGTCAAACTCTGCCACAATTGAAATATCTTATTAGTTACACAGATCAGCCTTATTCAGTTTGGGAGGAGACTTCACACCAGCTTAGATACCGGGAAGTGAGAATCATTGTGGACTATCTTGGATGATAGTTACTTCCACATCAGGGTTCTTCTGGCTTAGGCTCATTTCTCTTATCTTTCTGTGCATTCTCTGTGAACAAGCCCATTCACATCTGTAGATTCACATTCAACCTTTATGCCTAATTGTTTCCAAATATATAAGTAAGCCCAGATTTATTTTCTGTTCTTCAGATCCCAATGCATAATACTTACATTTTATCCATTCCCCCAACTGGTATCTACTGAGTAGCCTCTGGAAACCCAGCCTTAAACTAGTCTAGACGAATAGGACAGGCCTTCAGCCCTCATGGAACTTACAGTTTAATGAAGCAGGAAGAAAGCAAACATGTAAATAAAGAAAATATTTACAGCTAGTGATAAGTTTAGTCAAAGAAATATACTGTTGTAATAATGATGGGGGGGGCATATGATAGAAGAGGAGAGAGTTGGCTACTTTAGATGAAGTGGACAAAGAAGAACTCTTTGAATAAGTGATATTTAAGATGAGACCTGAGAGACAAGATTTGAAAGATCGAAAAGAAACCATTCTAGGCACTGAGAACTAGGCTTTAAGTGCAAGCCCTTACTATAAGTCCAAACATTCACTAATCATCAGATACCAGGTCTAGACATCTAAGTATAGTATTTCATTTTCATTGTGTATCCTTCAGAATACAGTTCCCAAAAGTTTCTGTAAAAGACTGATTTAATGGGGCTACTGCATATTGTCCCCCTCTCTAGGAGACTAACAATTATGGTGAACAACTAAGGCTGTACAATGGTGTCAGGGAATCTGTTCCATGGTGTTTACTCAGTGTTTCTACATAGATTTTACAATAGAACTCTTTTTGTCCCCCTCTGCCCATAAAACATGTATTCTCTCCATTTTGGGAAACTCCATTTCAGGCTGATTTCTCACTCTCCTGATTCTCAAATCCCTTGTGCCTTTATTCCTGGTGCCCTCAGCCATGGTCCAGTAGCATCCATTTCCCTATCCCAGCCTTTCCTTAATCCTACCTGGTTACCATATTCCAATGTATTCTGCTTACTTGCTTTTCCCTGCCACCATTCACTGTGTCTCATCTTTGTTTATGTCTCTTCTGGCCTCCAGGTTTATTGGTAACATTAAATATTTTCATTTTTATGGTCATTCTCTAATATTTGTTATTTTTTGGGTTATATTAATGTCTCAAAAGCTCTCTTTCTTTATGCCCCAGGAGAGATATTGTCTATAGAAAATTAGAGATGCTTAGCATTGAATTTAGTTTTAGTTCCTTCTCCATCTCCCAATCAGTCACCCTGTCTACATTAGCCTTACCTGAAAATTTGAGTGCCAGGGAGTTCATCAGCTTAGAGGGCAGCCCCCTTCATTTTTTATAGCTCCAGTTTTTAGGAATTGTTTTTGTTTGTTTTTAAGACACACGATCTTGCTATGTTGCCCAGGTTGGTCTTGAATTCCTGGGCTCAAGGGATTCTCCCACCTCAGCTTCCCAAAATATTGGGATTACAGATGTGAGCCATAGTGCGCAGGCTTCTTTGTTGTATTGAAACCAAACATGCCTCACTATCATTGGTGAACTTACTTTAGTCCTTTTGCATTAAGTTTTTGTCATGTCTTTCCTATACCTTTTCTTTTTCAGAACAACTCTGTATATGCTATTGTTTCATGACATTTCAATATTTTTTTTTTTACCCATTTTAAACTAGTATATACAATGAGAAAGCTCTTTTATTAGTTAATAGACGTTAGCAAAACTCATCCTCACAACTTAAAACTTCTTTCTGCCAAAAGAGCATTAAATTTGGTTTGGATTGCAACTGGTGATACCACCATCAATATGGCTAGCAGAAATACTTTAGTGTCCTTGCAAGGCAGCAAGTTGAAGGTGCAGGAGGGAAAGATGGCAGAGGCTGGATCAGGAAATAGAAGTCAGCCACTCATTGTTAACTCTTGGAAAATTCTGAATTGGGTAAAGCTTGTTTTGACACTCTTACTTGCTCTTTCTAGACTTCTTTTCCCAGTGCATGGATTCCCTTCCTGTTTTTTTCCACTTTTTTTTCCTTTTTTTTTTATTATACTATAGGTTTTAGGGTACATGTGCACAATGTGCAGGTTTGTTACATATGTATCCATGTGCCATGTTGTTTTGCTGCACCCATTAACTCGTCATTTAGCATTAGGTATATCTCCTAATGCTGTCCCTCCCCCCTCCCCCCCACCCCACAACAGTCCCCAGAGTGTGATGTTCCCCTTCCTGTGTCCATGAGTTCTCATTGTTCAATTCCCACCTATGAGTGAGAACATGCGGTGTTTGGCTTTTTGTCCTTGTGATAGTTTACTGAGAATGATGTTTTCCAGTTTCATCCATGTCCCTACAAAGGACATGAACTCATCATTTTTTATGGCTGCATAGTATTCCATGGTGTATATGTGCCACATTTTCTTAATCCAGTCTATCGTTGTTGGACATTTGGGTTGGTTCCAACTCTTTGCTGTTGTGAATACTGCCGCAATAAACATACATGTTCATGTGTCTTTATAGCAGCATGATTTATAGTCCTTTGGGTATCTACCCAGTAATGGGATGGCTGGGTCAAATGGTATTTCTAGTTCTAGATCCCTGAGGAATCACCACACTGACTTCCACAATGGTTGAACTAGTTTACAGTCCCACCAACAGTGTAAAAGTGTTCCTGTTTCTCCACATCCTCTCCAGCACCTGTTGTTTCCTGACTTTTTAATGATGGCCGTTCTAACTGGTGTGAGATGGTATCTCACTGTGGTTTTGATTTGCATTTCTCTGATGGTCAGTGATGATGAGCATTTTTTCATGTGTTTTTTGGCTGCAGAAATGTCTTCTTTTGTGAAGTGTCTGTTCATGTCCTTGGCCCACTTTTTGATGGGGTTGTTTGTTTTTTTCTTGTAAATTTGTTTGAGTTCATTGTAGCTTCTGGATATTAGCCCTTTGTCAGATGAGTAGGTTGCAAAAATTTTCTCCCATTCTGTGGGTTGCCTGTTCACTCTGATGATAGTTTCTTTTGCTGTGCAGAAGCTCTTTAGTTTAATTAGATCCCATTTGTCTATTTTGGCTTTTGTTGCCATTGCTTTTGGTGTTTTAGACATGAAGTCCTTGCCCACGCCTATGTCCTGAATGGTATTGTCTAGGTTTTCTTGTAGGATTTTAATGGTTTTAGGTCTAACATTTAAGTCTTTAATCCATCTTGAATTAATTTTTGTATAAGGTGTAAGGAAGGGATCCAGTTTCAGCTTTCTACATGTGGCTAGCCAGTTTTCCCAGCACCATTTATTAAATAGGGGATCCTTTCCCCATTTCTTGTTTTTGTCAGGTTTGTCAAAGATCAGATAGTTGTAGATATGCGGCATTATTTCTGAGGGCTCTGTTCTGTTCCATTGATCTATGTCTCTGTTGTGGTACCAGTACCATGCTGTTTTGGTTACTGTAGCCTTGTAGTATAGTTTGAAGTCAGATAGTGTGATGCCTCCAGCTTTGTTCTTTTGGCTTAGGATTGACTTGGCGATGCGGGCTCTTTTTTGGTTCCATATGAACTTTAAAGTAGTTTTTTCCAATTCAGTGAGGAAAGTCATTGGTAGCTTGATGGGGATGGCATTGAATCTATAAATTACCTTGGGCAGTATGGCCATTTTCACGATATTGATTCTTCCAACCCATGAACATGGAGTGTTCTTCCATTTGTTTGTATCCTCTTTTATTTCACTGAGCAGTGGTTTGTAGTTCTCCTTGAAGAGGTCCTTCACATCCCTTGTAAGTTGGATTCCTAGGTATTTTATTCTCTTTGAAGCAATTGTGAATGGGAGTTCACTCATGATTTGGCTCTCTGTTTGTCTGTGATTGGTGTACAAGAATGCTTGTGATTTTTGTACATTGATTTTGTATCCTGAGACTTTGCTGAAGTTTAGCAACTTCAGCTTAAGGAGATTTTGGGCTGAGACGATGGGGTTTTCTAGATATACAATCATGTCATCTGCAAACAGGGACAATTTGACTTCCTCTTTTCCTAATTGAATACCCTTTATTTCCTTCTGCTGCCTGATTGCCCTGGCCAGAATTTCCAGCACTATGTTGAATAGGAGTGGTGAGAGAGGGCATCCCTGTCTTGTGCCAGTTTACAAAGGGAATGCTTCCAGTTTTCGCCCATTCAGTATGATATTGGCTGTGGGCTTGTCATAAATAGCTCTTATTATTTTGAGATACGTCCCATCAATACCTAGTTTATTGAGAGTTTTTAGCATGAAGGGTTGTTGAATTTTGTCAAAGGCCTTTTCTGCATCTATTGAGATAATGATGTGGTTTTTGTCTTTGGTTCTGTTTATATGCTGGATTACATTTATTGATTTGCGAATGTTGAAGCAGCCTGGCATCCCAGGGATGAAGCCCACTTGATCATGGTGGATAAGCTTTTTGATGTGCTGCTGGATTCGATTTGCCAGTATTTTATTGAGGATATTTGCATCAATGTTCATCAAGGATATTGGTCTGAAATTCTCTTGTTTGGTTATGTCTCTGCCAGGCTTTGGTATCAGGACGATGCTGGCCTCATAAAATGTGTTAGGGAGGATTCCCTCTTTTTCTATCGATTGGAATAGTTTCAGAAGGAATGGTACCAGTTCCTCCTTGTACCTCTGGTAGAATTCAGCTGTGAATCCATCAGGTCCTGGACTCTTTTTGGTTGGTAAGCTATTGATTATTGCCACAATTTCAGAGCCTGTTATTGGTCTATTCAGAGATTCAACTTCTTCCTGGTTTAGTCTTGGGAGGGTGTATTTGTCGAGGAATTTATCCATTTTCTCTAGATTTTCTAGTTTATTTGCATAGAGGTGTTTGTAGTATTCTCTGATGGTAGATTGTATTTCTGTGGGATCGGTGATGATATCCCCTTTTTCATTTTTTATTGCATCTGTTTGATTATTCTCTTTTCCTCTTTATTAGTCTTGCTAGCGGTCTATCAATTTTGTTGATCTTTTCAAAAAGCCAGCTCCTGGATTCATTAATTTTTTGAAGGGTTTTTTATGTCTCTATTTCCTTGAGTTCTGCTCTGATTTTAGTTATTTCTAGCCTTCTGCTAGCTTTTGAATGTGTTTGCTCTTGCTTTTCTAATTCTTTTAATTGTGATGTTAGGGTGTCAGTTTTGGATCTTTCCTGCTTTCTCTTGTGGGCATTTAGTGCTATAAATTTCCCTCTACACACTGCTTTGAATGTGTCCCAGAGATTCTGGTATGTTGTGTCTTTGTTCTCGTTGGTTTCAAAGAACATCTTTATTTCTTCCTTCATTTCGTTATGTACCCAGTAGTCATTCAGGAGCAGGTTGTTCAGTTTCCATGTAGCTGAGTGGTTTTGAGTGAGTTTCTTAATCCTGAGTTCTAGTTTGATTGCACTGTGGTCTGAGAGACAGTTTGTTATAATTTCTGTTCTTTTCCATTTGCTGAGGAGAGCTTTACTTCCAACTATGTGGTCAATTTTGGAATAGGTGTGGTGTGGTGCTGAAAAAAATGTATATTCTGTTGATTTGGGGTGGAGAGTTCTATAGATGTCTATTAGGTCCACTTTGTGCAGAGCTGAGTTCAATTCCTGGATATCCTTGTTAACTTTCTGTCTCGTTGATCTGTCTAATGTTGACAGTGGGGTGTTAAAATCTCCCATTATTATTGTATGGGAGTTTAAGTCCCTTCGTAGGTCACTCAGGACTTGCTTTATGAATCTGGGTGCTCCTGTGTTGGGTGCATATATATTTAGGATAGTTATCTCTTCTTGTTGAATTGATCCCTTTACCATTATGTAATGGCCTTCTTTGTCTCTTTTGATCTTTGTTGGTTTAAAGTCTATTTTATCAGAGACTACAATTGCAACCCCTGCCTTTTTTTGTTTTCCATTTGCTTGATAGATCTTCCTCCATCCCTTTATTTTGAGTCTATGTGTGTCTCTGCACATGAGATGGGTTTCCTGAATACAGCACAGAGATGGGTCTTGACTCCTTATCCAGTTTGCCGGTCTGTGTCTTTTAATTGGAGCATTTAGCCCATTTACATTTAAAGTTAATATTGTTATGTGTGAATTTGATCCTGTCATTATGATGTTAGTTGGTTATTTTGCTCGTTAGTTGATGCAGTTTCTTCCTAGCCTCGATGGTCTTTACAATTTGGCATGTTTTTGCAGGGGCTGGTACCAGTTGTTCCTTTCCATGTTTAGTGCTTCCTTCAGGAGCTCTTTTAGGGCAGGCCTGGTGGTGACAAAATCACTCAGCATTTGCTTGTCTGTAAAGTATTTTATTTCTTCTTCACTTATGAAGCTTAGTTTGGCTGGATATGAAATTCTGGGTTGAAAATTCTTTTCTTTAAGAATGTTGAATATCGGCCCCCACTCTCTTCTGGCTTGTAGAGTTTCTGCTGAGAGATCAGCTGTTAGTCTGATGGGCTTCCGTTTGTGGGTAACCCAACCTTTCTCTCTGGCTGTCTTTAACATTTTTTCCTTCATTTCATCTTTGGTGAATCTGACAATTATGTGTCTTGGAGTAGCTCTTCTCGAGGAGTATCTTTGTGGCATTCTCTGTATTTCCTTAATGTGAATGTTGGCCTGCCTTGCTAGATTGGGTAAGTTCTCCTGCATAATATCTTGCAGAGTGTTTTCCAACTTGGTTCCATTCTCCCCGTCATTTTCAGGTACACCAGTCTGACGTAGGTTTTGTCTTTTCACATATTCCCAAATTTCCAGGAGGCTTTGTTCATTTCTTTTTATTCTTTTTTCTCTAAACTTCCCTTCTCGCTTCATTTCATTCATTTCACCTTCTATCACTGATACCCTTTCTTCCAGTTGATCGCATCAGCTACCAAGGCTTCTGCCATCTTCGAGTAGTTCTCGATACTTGGCTTTCAGCTCCATCATCTCCTTTAAGCCCTTCTCTCCATTGGTTATTCTAGTTATCCATTTGTCTAATTTTTTTTCAAAGTTTTTAACTTCTTTGCTATTGTTTTGCATTTCCTCCTGTAGCTCGGAGTAGTTTGATCGTCTGAAGCCTTCTTCTTTCAACTCGTCAAAGTCATTCTCCATCCAGCTTTGTTCCGTTGCTGGTGAGGAACTGCGTTCCTTTGGAAGAGGAGAGGTGCTCTGCTTTTTAGAGTTTCCGGTTTTTCTGCTCTGTTTTTTCCCCATCTTTGTGGTTTTATCTACTTTTGGTCTTTGATGGTGGTGATGTACAGATGGGTTTTTGGTGTGGATGTCCATTCTGTTTGTTAGTTTTCCTTCTACCAGACAGGACCCTCAGCTGCAGGTCTGTTGGAGTTTGCCAGAGGTCGACTCCAGACCCTGTTTGCCTGGGTGTCAGCAGCGGTGGCTGCAGAACAGCAGATTTTCGTGAGACCACAAATTCAGCTGTCTGATAGTTCCCCTGGAAGTTTTGTCTCAGAGGAGTACCCAGCCAAGTGAGGTGTCAGTCTGTCCCTACTGGGGGGTGCCTCCCAGTTAGGCTGCTGGGGGGTCAGGGGCCCACTTTAGGAGGCAGTCTGTCCGTTCTCAGATCTCCAGCTGCGTGCTGGGAGAACCACTACTCTCTTCAAAGCTGTCAGTCAGACAAGGACCTTTAAGTCTGCAGAGGTTCCTGCTGACTTTTTGTTTGTCTGTGCCCTGCCCCCAGAGGTGGAGCCTAGACAGGCAGGCAGGCCTCCTTGAGGTGTAGTGGGCTCCACCCAGTTCGAGCTTCCTGGCTGCTTTGTTTACCTAATCAATTGTGGGCAATGGCGGGCTCCCCTCCCCCAGCCTCGCTGCCGCCTTGCAGTTTGATCTCAGACTGCTGTGCTAGCAATCAACGACACTCTGTGGGCATAGGACCCACCGAGCCAGGTGCGGGACACAATCTCTTGGTGTGCCGTTTTCCAGGCCCGTTGGAAAAGCGCAGTATTAGGGTGGGACTGACCTGATTTTCCAGGTGCGGTCTATTACCCCTTTCTTTGACTAGGAAAGGGAACTCGCTGACTCCTTGCGCTTCCCGAGTGAGGCAATGCCTCGCCCTGCTTAGGCTCGTGCAGAGTGTGTTGCACGGACTGTCCTGCACCCACTGTTTGGCACTCCCTAGTGAGATGAACCCAGTACCTTAAACAGAAACACAGAAATCACCTGTCTTCTGTGTTGCTCAGGCTGGGAGCTGTAGACCGGGGCTGTTTCTATTCGGCCATCTTGGCTCCACCCCCCTTTTTCCGCTTAATGTGCACAGAGTTTCGTGCTTTTTTCCTCAATTAAAACTTGCTTTCAGGAAAAGATTTGGTTTTTACTACTTGTATCTTTGTTGAGAATATAACATACTGTCATTCTCAAGTGTATGTACACTTTAAGCACAGTATTGGTTAGTTACCCATGTCACTACCTATGGGTTAAAAGGCATTGCTCTCTTGTGTGGAAGGAATTTTAAGCTCCAACAACTAGGTGAGAGTGATTTTGGAGGGGGGGAAAAGGGATTTATATTGGTTTTCCTAAAATTATACAAATATTCTAGCTGCCTGTTTTCTTGCATTTAAGTCTTGCCTGCAAGTTTCCCTAAATATTCTGTTCCCTTAAGTAAATTCTGTAAGGCATCCTAAGTATTCTCCCAGGCAGTGTTTCTCAAACTTATGAATGAACTTCTGGTATCAAAGGAGAGTGAATGCATAGAGCCCTGGGAACTGAGGGTATGGCTTTATAGAACAGTGCTCAGAATGAACCTGATTCCTTTGTGAAATTGTTTCCTCTTCTTGCAGACTAAAAATCAATTTAATCCAAAAGATAGATGAAAATGGAGAATTATTGTGAAAGTCTTATCCATATAGGGCAGTAATGAAGGCATAGCATTAATCTAGAGAATAACTAATCCCTTTTGATGAATGGCATGTAAATAAATGCATTCCAAACAGATGTTTTTAGGTATCTCATGCCCACCTTTTGTTGTTTCAGGGTCACTTCAATACTGAGACATTTTATAAATGAAGCTCTCCTATACAATATAGACTCACACACAGAGAGAGACAGTAACTCGAAATTCATCACCAAATTCAACCCAAGAGACTATCCTTAACTTGGGATTCTTTGAATACACAACTTAATATTTCATTTTGATATACAGTCAAGGATCCCGAAAAAAGATGAATATAATTTATACAAAGTCATCTTCATGCAAATGGCAATTTTGGATGAAAGTGGGAACACCCATTTCCTAATCATAGTTTCCTCATTTTTTGCTGGTAGTCCTTGGAGTTCTGACACAAGATGCTAATGGTAAAAATTAATATTGGGTGATAATAAATATATTCTTGTGATTTGTCATTTCTCTTTTCTGCTTTTTGAGATTTTTGTGATTGTGACCACTACAAAACTATCCCTAAAGTTATTTCAGTCTATATTATCTATGCATGTAGGTTGGTACAGTACTATATAATTTTACTGCACCTTTTCAACTGATGACAATTATTATTTAAGACTTTAACTTTATTGAAGTACATCTTAATATAATTAAGACACCATCGTTGAAGACCTGAGCACTTTCAAACTTTTCAGTACTTATATATTAAGAGTCTACACTGGACAGCATACAGTACCTAAAGACAAAATGCTTAAAATGAAAGTTTAAAAAAAGATACAGTTTAAAATTCATGTGATAAAAATGTGTGACTCAAGTGTCCAAAAGAAAACTGCTTATATTTGCAGACTAAAACCTGTGTTATTGTTTCCACTATTTGAATGATGATAATTATTAGCCAACAGTTTAATGAATGAGCAATTAATTAGTGAACACCTATAATCTGCAAACCTGGGAATCAAGGCTTGGAGAGGTAGTAGGGGTTGTAACCAACATTTAGGAAGCACTGATTATATTTATGTTTTATGTTTTCTGGCTATTTGTTTAAATGATTTGTTTATCTTGATAAGTGACATATTCTTCCCTATTGACTTTGGGTTTGGCCATAAAACTTGCTTTGATGATTGGAAAATGGGCAGGAATGAAAGTGTGCCAGTGAGCTGAGGCATTAAGAGGCTTCGTTTGTGTCCATTTGCTCTCTTACTCCAATTCCTCAGCTCAGCACTGGCTATTACTTCAGCCTGGTTTTAAAGTAATAAAGCACATGGAGCCCCAGCTGAGTGCAGGAGTGCAAGAATTATTTGTTCTTGGAAAGTTTTGAGATATTGTGGTTGTTTGATGCAATCAATATAACCTTAGAAAAATTTTATATATGTACATTTAAGCTTTATATCCATTATATAAGATATAGTATTCTCATTTCACAGATGAGGAAATTAAGGAGTCAAAGGGGTTCAGCATTTTTTTCCATAGTCACATTACTGGGAAGTGGCAGATCTAACCAGAATGTCAAAATATTTACACTGCACCCTGCTTGGCTAGGGTAAGTATGGAACAGTGGTAAGATTCCTGCCTGAAAGTCAGGAAACTCATGTTCTAGTCTTAAAGAAATCATCGAGTCTCTTCCTCTAGGAAAGGCATATAGATCGAAGTCTTTGTTGGGGTCATAATTCCCTCTCAAGCCTCGTGTTGTCTCTGATTAGTAGACTGTGCATATAATTGACATTTACTGAGGATTACTTTGAGTAAGATCGTCCATAGTAAATATTAGCTGTTGGACTCTAATTTCTTTCAGAGGTGGTGCTATTGTTTTTCAATATAATGGGAATGAAAAGAAAGCATTAATGCTCAATTCTCAAAAGATTTATATAATTTGTGAGTCATAGACTATAAGTAATCAGATGTTCAGAAACACTTAAAGAAGCTCCAGGGATAACGCCAGCTTCTACTCTGGAGTGGGAGTTAATGCACTTCCCCCGCAGAATGAGCTGAGCAGTCAGAGTGCTTATCTGAGTAATTTAGGCAAAACTTGTGGGTTTTTAAAATATGCTTGAATTTCGTGGATAATTACACCAACTCTTATTTCACTGGAGACTTATAGAATGACCCTATAGTCAGTCATAGATTAACTATGACTAACTTAAACTTTTAGAAGAATGAATTCATGCATATAAATGAGGATATGGTATAAATGAAGTTTCCTTTGGGACATGATTCACCTTTTCTATCTTCTCCTTTCCACAAGTATTATTTTTCTTTTATGAATCATCATACTCTTACAGCAAGGAAGGCATTACAAAATCACCAGTGTCATCAAATCTTATTCTTGATACCCTACAATCAGGCTGTTTTGTGAGCTTCAATTTCACTTACCATTTTCCCCAAAGAAAAGTGATAGGTTTTCTCCTATAATCTCTCTATTCTAGATGAGAATAGGAAGGCCTATCTAGGTTATCAAGACACTCTTGGTGCCTAAGAATTGCCTCTGGAACAACTGTGGTAGGAATTTTAAGTAGATTATCTCCTTTGAACTTCACAGCATGTTATGTATTTGGCTTGGCCAAATACATAACTTCCCTATGCGCCCAGGGTGCCAGGATTCACACCCATGTTGCCTGACTTCGAAGCCCATGCTCATCCTACTACTCCATGCTTCTAAGGGGTGTTCTAAAGCAAATTGCAATGTTTCCTAGTTAAGTGCATGGCTGAGAGGGATTGTACAATGAGCTGTTTGAGGACCTGAGAGCTGAGAAATGGGGATTATTAGGGAAGAATCAAGGGAAGGATAAGTAGTGGACAGGAGGATAAGTGTGATGGGGGGAGACGAGAAAGCCATGTTTTTTTTTTTGTTGTTTTTTTTTTTCTGCACTGTAGTTTTGCCAAGAAAAAGTCCTGACTATAGGATTACTTTTAACAGCAACTTTAAACTTTATATGTTTATTGACATGGTGACAGTTCTTATGATTTCAGTTTTATTTTTAGGAGGATATTCATAAAATTTGATATCATGAGGTGGTCTTTAATGTCCCACAGATTTCCTTTTTGGAGTTTCCCCTCTCTTTGTACTTGTGACCTCTAATCCTACCTTCCAAGAAAGTTTACCATTCCTGTTGAGCATCTACCATGAAGAAAGCACTCTGACCTTGACCCCCCAGCTTTCTCTCTACATGATTCTCTTCTCCCCAGACAGGTCTCTGTAGTCCTGGCCTTTCCATTTTCTGACTTGCCTGCAAAATTTGCCAGTCATAAGTTCCATTTCTTTAGGAACCTAAAGAAATCCATACAAATAGTCTGTGCTAATGGTTAAGTGTTTATTCCGTGTGGATAACATAATTGAACTTGGCCAGGGGGCCTTCTGAATAAAATGTTTTTAGGTTTCATGAAAATAACTTATGATCTATTAGACTCATAGTATTTTAAAGCTAAAAGCAAACTTAGAAGAAATTCTGGTATAATTTCATCAGTTTTTCAAATGGGAAAATGAGGCCAAAAGGCATTCCTAGAATTTAGTTCTTAAATCACACTTTCAAGATAGTGATATGGCAATTATTCCTTCAATTATTGCTTCAGAAATGGGCAAAAAAAAAAAAAGAAGTACAAAAAGAAATGATTTGATTGAAGTTACACAGAGGATCAAAAGCCCAAATGGAATGGATTCCTTTTACCTACCTTCCTTCTGATTTTGCAAGTGATGTTTATAATATCCTCAAGATCCTTTTTTATGAAGATAACACATTTTAGCTACAGACCTCCTTAATTTTGCTTATAAAACTTGTCTGTCTTTTCAAATTCTGTTAAACTGAAATTTTATGGATGTCTGAAACCTGGAAGTAGCAGTGGTTGAGCTGAAGGGTGAGCAGAGTTAGGGAAAACTCCCTCTTAGGGCTTAGTTGCTTTTATTTTAGAAGTCACCCTTCTCTGTTTTGGCATTATGCTGGCAATGATGTGATTGAAAAGAAAATTAAGAACCAACTACTGTCAGTGTCAAATTAGTCACTTTTGTAAATAAGAAAAGCTTTTCAATCAGGAACTTGAAAGGTCATCTGGATTTTATAGTTTGCTCAAACAAAAATAAATACTAAATACTGTAAACCATTTGGCTTAATATGATATTTAATGCCTAATTTCTTACAAAATTCCAGACTAGACATCTGATTATATTTCATGATCTATGATATAAAAGTTGCAGTTATGTCATGTGAGTGTCTTAACAATTGTAGGTCTCAAAGCTAAAGATTCACTACTTTGTTTGCTTTTATAAAACAAAAGCAGCTAATATAGGACATTTACTATTTTCCAGGCACTGTGTCGAAAGCATTACATGCTTTATCTATTTAATTTCCACACAAACCAATCAGGTAAACGCAATCATCACTCCCATTTTAAAGATGAGGAAACTGGGATTTGGAGGGTTAAGTAACTTGTGCATGGTCCACAGTTATCAAGGAGGAACTGGAACATAAATCTAGGTTTGTCTAAACTTGAAGTCTATGTGCGTGGACATTGTGCCACACTACTTGATGAAGAAGAAAACTGCCGAAGAAACTAGGTGACGACCAATGCATGCAAGCTGGGCAGAGAGGAAATCTGAAGTAGCATCTGATTCTTGCTCTTATTACCAGTCCTACCTCAAAACAACACCCTTTGCTCTGTTGCAAATATTCTCTTGCCAGAGTTGGATAAACTTAAATTTTAAGAGTGGATAAACTTGTGGCTGGCTGGAAGTAAAATGAAAGAGTTTCTCTCATCATTGACATCCAAACATTGAAAAGTTCTGTTGATTCTTCTAAACTTTTCTGAAATCCTCTTCTCTCATCCTCACTCCCACCGACTCAGTTTTAAAGTCCTCCTGTAGGTCTCATCTAGTATCCTCTTAACTTGTCTCTCCATCTGTCCACTCTACCTATTCATTCTACAATATCTTTCCAGTATTGAGTTAAATTAGCCACAGCTTGTGGATCCACAGGAGAGACAACATGTAAATAAGCTATTACAAAACAATACAGTACATCCCTGATCTATTTGGTTCTATGTGAGCATAGAGAGGTCAGAATTTCAAGGGAGGGGCAAGGCAAAAAAGTAACATTTAATGGAGGCGCTGTTTACTAATGTTGGAAATAAAAATAAAACATTCTAGTGATAATTTCACTACTCCTAATAGTTATTGAGTTATTCCTGTGTGTCAGGCACTGTTTTAAGTCCTTTTCCTACATGATCTCATTCAGTTCTCATAAACACACTCTGTAGTAAGCGCTATTGTTATCCCCTGTTTACACAGGAGGAAACCAAGGCTTAGAGAGTTTAAATGACTGGCCCAAGGTTACATAGCTGAGTAGGGGTGGAGTTAGGATTTTAACTAAGGCAGTCTGAGTTCATTTATTTAGAGGCAAAGAGGAGTTGAGTTTTCGTATGCATTGCATTTGAGGAGTAGACTTGTTCCAAAGGCAGTGGGTATGTGGATCTTAAGTTCAGGAGATGCAGAGTTGGCGGTCAGCAGTCTATAGAAGTTAGTTGAAGCTAAGAATGTTCATGCAAATACCTCCAGGAGAGTGAGAGTTTGAATAGAGGAGATTCAAGGAGAGAAACTTAGATGAAGCTACCACGATCACCATATAAGGGGAAACCTTAAACATGTCCAGGCGCTACCAGGCAGGATTGTTATTTGGAGTATTTGTCACATCTATATTATAGTCAACAGTATTCAAATCCAATGACAACAGGCCGGTGCACTGTGCTTTTCTTCAAAGCTCTTTCCATAGGGTAGCAAATGAGCCATCTTGTAACCTCATCAAAAGAGAGGCGTGGCCTTCCAACCATCAGCTGAGCCTTGGCCCTCCTCTGGCCTATGCTATTCAGCCACCTAAGTATCCAAACAGCATGGCCGGGTTTGCACATAGGAGTTAGAAGAGATCACTGGTTGTCCTGAAACCCTGCCTTAGCTCTGTCTTTTCCCAAAGTAGCTTACTTCTTCATTTAAATCTATATCACAGCTACTAGCCTGGTGCCCTCTGTGACTCTGTTTCTGTAACTATCTAGAGTAGAGATCGACAAATGTTTCAGCAAATATTTTGGAGATCAGCAAACATTTTTAGCTTTGTGGACCATACAGTCTCTTGCAAGTGCTCAATTCTGCTATCTGTTTTAGCATGAAAGAAGTCATAAACAATATGTAAACATAGCTGGGTGCTCCAATAAAACTTTATTTACCAAAAACAGGTGATGGGTTGGATTTGGCTCATGGACTGTGGTTTGATGACCCGTGATGTAGAGTCATGCCTCTCTGTTTGGTGTCCTTTCAACAATTCTTTCTCAGCTCTGATCCTTTCTTCATTAAACACTTAGCTCCATACAGTTGAATGCTCTTGTACTCGTTCCTTATTCCTTTCTTATTCTCCTCTTTCTGGTATATTTTCTGGTATATTCCCCAGTAAATTTTTCTGCTTTGAGAAATATTTTAACAGTTATTGTAAGAGCAGCTCCATAGGTAGGCTAAAATGGAAGTGGCAGTTAACTGAACTATGGAATTGTGAAACCTATAGTGTTTTGGTGATCTGATCTATTTCTATTCTAGTTTCTTAAACACCTCTCCACCAAATTCAAAATCATTTATTACAAGTGATCTTGTTCAGTAGTGGAGTTGCACTTAATAATACAACACATTAGGTTTTATTTGTAAAGTCAGGGATGATTCTGATTCCCATGCAGCAAACCCTTTTGGTGTGTTTTGCTTCTTTGGGAATTTGGTAATTTTGTGAAATATAGAAGGGTGCCTAGCATTTCTTAGATGGAATCCCTATGGAAGGACACACATGACAATTATGAGATTACCCTGAGAATTGGGGAAATTCAGCTTACCACTGAACATTTTAAGTAGAAAATGAAAGCATCCATTGCATTTCAGGAGAATTGAAAATTGGAAAATAAGTACTAAAACAGTTTGCTTCTTAGTAAAGCAAATGTAGAAAATATTGGAAATCTGCTAAAGCACCATTTTCCTCCACAGTCCTTATCTTTAGGGGTTCTTGCTATTGATTTTGAAGTACATTCAACTATTTTTTTAATTGCAAAATCCTTATTTATATACATTGATCTTTATACCAAGAGGGCTGATAGAGTAAGCTTGATTTTCTAATCTTCCTGATCTTAATTGAGTTGTTTATATAGCATTTCAAGTCTGCTGTCAATTAAGTAGCCATTCTGTGATGTGTGAGTTGAGGAGTGAAATACAGTGATTTTTGTGTCAACTCCATTTGTGACAAGAAATCAATGCATGAACAGCAGAGCCAGGAAAACACTGAAATCCTTTTATGGTTTTACATTAATTTCTATGGCAGGTAGAGTAGACATGTGCTGCTTGATCCCTCTTCAGAACAGGTCTTGCCGCCCAGCTGTGGGGAGTGCAGTTAGCGCACAGCCTGAAGCTGTCAGCTCCTTTAGGGTCAGTCTCAGCTGAGGTCATGCCATTCCAGACAGCTCACAACTGATATTGGTGTGAGAAGAGGGGCTACAAAGACCAGGCCATTTCACCCTGAAGTAGGATATTCTGTTAGACAACACTTGTGCCAAAGTGTTCTGTCAGCTTTGTGGGGCTTGAATTGCAATTTAACTTCCCCTTCTGCCCAATTTTTCTTCAGCTCCTTCATTTACAGGAGTTTATCGACTCACAAACATGTTGCATTCAAAACTCCATGTCAGCATCTGCTTCCAGAGAATGTAGGTTGCAGTAGCAGGTGAGTGGTCAGCAACCCTCTGGCGTCCTCATGCAAGGGATAGATCTATCAAGAGGACTTACACTTGGTAGTGTTTGGCCCTTAGTGGTGATGGGTTATCCCAAATTATTCACATTGTCTCAGTGGGTCCTCCAAGAGAAATGACTTGAAGCATAAAACAGAGCTGGATAATCTAGAGGCATATTATGCTAAGCAGGTAGGAGAAACTGCTAGAAACCTTAATGGTTTGCCACCTTGCTAAAAAAAATTATTTAGTCTTTTTGACATCTGTGGTCTTAGTGGAAAACTTGTTTCTTCCATTTTTCCTGAACACTTTTTTATGTGTACGCTCTTTTTCATTCCTCCAATTCTTCCTTGTATAATCAGTCTCCCAGTTGCCACAACTTCCGTGGGCTCAGTTATCAGGCCTGGCTGAGGCTTCTGTGGATCAAAATGGGCATAAGAGTGTGCTACAGGAAAGAAGAGGAGAGGAAGCCAGCATTGGGCCAGGGGCCAGAAGAGCTCAGCCAGTGTGGCCCTGGGGAAAGGAACAATGGTCCGAATTATAGGCTCCAAGGAGTTTGGGTGTCATTCTGGTTTCTGTTGAGATGTGGAAGGAGGCTGTTGTTTACGGAGAACCTGCATGCCCTCGGCCCTTTACATGTCAGCTCATTTAAGTTTCAAATAAATGCACAAGGTAGATATTTTAGAGTTGAGGAAATTTTTAAATTTTTTATTTTATTTAAATTGACAAAATTCTATGTGCTTATTGTGTACAAATGATATTTTGGAATATATGTACACATTGTGGAATGGCTAATCAAGCTAATTAACAGGTGTGTTACCTCATGAGTTGAGGAAATTGAAGCATAGAGAGATTTAAGTGACTTGTCCAAGTTCATTTAATGGCTCTGAATGTGCAGAGATGGTGGTGAGGAGTTAGTGCTGTAGTAGGTATTACTAGTTTTCTAACAAATGCCCATTTTCCCTTTTGCTTTAGTAAGAGAACTCCAGATTTTAGCCACATTTGTTGTGGCCTTGAATAATAACTTTCCAGTGCAACTAGGTATAGCCATATGACCAGATTCTTACCTATGGGACATAAATGGAAGTGTTGGGTGAGATTGCTCTGAAGTCTCTTTAAAAAAAAAAAAATGGAGTAATGAGATTTTTCTTGTTTCTTTCATCTTGCTGTCTGGAGTGCAGCTATAATAGCTGGAGCTCTAGCAGCCACTGGGACTAAGTTACATTAAATTAAATTTGATCTACAGTAACCTCTGTACCTAGTATTCTACAACTTAACTTATTTTGTACACAAACTGCAACCTCACTTTATTATAGTCTTGCAACAAATAGCTGAGTCTCAACTAATCCCAGTAGTCGAGCTTCAGCCAATCAGGGCTGCCAACTGATCAGATCATGCCCATATAAGGCAAATACCTCAACCAGCATGCTTAAATAAGGCAGCTTCAACCAATCAAGTGGTTTCTGTATTACTTCCTTTTTCTGTTTATAAATACTACCTGTCCTCATTGCTGGGTGGAGCTCTCTGAACCTCTCCTGGTTCTCACTGCTACCCAGTTCTAACCGATAGTTCAGAGAGCTTCACCCAATATGGGCAGGCAGTATTTATGGACAGAAAAAGGAAATGACGTATAGAAATACTTTGATTATAGCTCAGTATTTGTCTTATATGGACAAATATAAGGCTGATGAGCTGGCAGCCTGTGACTGGCTGAGACTCAACTATCTGTTGCAGAATATACTCTTAAGTGAGGTTGCATTTTGTTTACATAGTAAGTTAGGTTGCAGTTCACTACATAGAGAGACAGCTTTAGGCCAAATTTCATTTAATAAACTAAAAATGGATCTCCATTATACATAAATATGGATATAATGTAGTTATTTCTGAATAACACCACTAAACTCCCCATGCCCCTTCTAACAGCAGTACCTAGGAAGTAGTTCAGGACCTTTCTGTTTAACCACTTTACTCCCAATATTGTGTGACACATGCAAGCATGCTTTTAAGTGTCACCCCTTTGATAGACAGGTATTAATAACATTCAGAGTTGCTGTCTGGAATCAAATTTTCAGTCACTAGTTTCCTGTATCCTCATCACAAATGGTAGCTTCTGCCCAGTTGCATTTTAAAAGGAAACTCACCCTTTCGCACATCTTTCAGGAAAAATGAGAGGCTTAGTCTCTGACTGAGAAGATTTTAACTCAGTTAGGGTGAGTGATTTGATCTTTAACCCATGGCAGTTTTGTTCTGAGGATACCTCACAACCAAAATGAGCACTGCAATAGAGCAAATAGAGATCAGAACTAGGATATCATTGGAATGAGTGTTTGCATCTGACTCTGATTACAATAAGCAACATGGCCTAGCTGGGGAATGCTGTATTTTCACAATTGACAGACCAAGCAGCCTGCAGCAATCAGCAAAGGGCGGCTCATTTTGAGCAAAAACATCCATCACACTGTGATGAGAAAAGCAGAGCTGCAATCAGTGGCAGGTTCTTCCAAGAGCTGTTGATGAAAAATGGACTTTACATGTATCAAGCTGAGAAAGAACTGCCGCTCATTTTTTAGCCTCATTTGCATGCATGAACAACAACATTGGAAACATTTTTGAACATGAAAGAGAGTGAGACAATAGTTCCATCATGAGTAGAACTTTTCTGTCCTCAATCATAAAATAGCACACCCAATCTGTGACAGGAATATATTAGGTTTCAAAAGGCAAGATAATAAGCAATTTCAAAGAAGGTTCTAACATTCACTCTGAAAGTCTTATGCAGATGTATTATTTTCATTGGTATTATGATAAAAAAATTCCATTGATGTAACCGATAGAGTGGAAATCTTTGATAAGATCTTCAGTCTTATCTATATTAACTCTATTTCACATGACTAAAAAATTAGAACTCTTTAGCTCTTGAATCCTTCCAACTGCATGATATATCATGAAAGCTCTGTAGGTTCAAAGTTTGTGATTTGAAGTGAAAGAAAAGTTGTTCAAGTAGGAATCTTTAGCTTTCTTCTTTTGACAGCATGTCCTACTGTCATTATGAGATTTTTGGTTTTGATATGTGCTAGGATATTTGGAAGTTTTGCCTAACGTGGCAGAAAGAAGCTAAAGATACAGAATGATCTTCATTTTTAAGCATTAAATTTATCTCTCCTTAAGGCCCACTAACTATGCACAGAGGCGTTTAGAACTGGGGCCTGATCTTGTCTTACAGGCTGCTCTGTTTGATTTTGTCCTGCCTCTTGCAGGGAAGCTGTGGGATGAAAGTGAGATAATATATTGGTTTAAGTTTATGGCATCCAAAGTCTATTCAAAAGCATGGGCTTTCTCTCCTGTTTCTCATTTCCCATTGAGTAGTTTCTGAATTAGGTCTCGCCTTTTGTATTTGATTAATTTGCTCTATTTAAGTTCATGAGGATTGAATGTTTCTCTAAATGGGTTTGCTGAAATGTAAAATAAACAATCTGCCTGTTTCTTCAAACAAGAGGAAAATTAATACGGTGACCTAAAAGGATATTAATTAAAAAAAGAATAATATGCATATCAATCAAAGATAAGGTCTCAGATGCCTCAGGCCTGATAGACTATCACTTTCTCCTTTGTTGAGGATTTCACATATGGACTCTGGAGCTCATGTTTTAAAGGTGAGGTTACTTTCCTGTCCTTGCTGTTTATATCTTACATAGAATTAGAAAGATGCCATGCAAAATGCTATTGGCCACTCACTTATGGCTATGCATGCATTGTATCCAACTGCTCCTTCAATTTGTAGCAACCAAGGCAGGAGTGCTGTGGTCAGCTATTGGCTAAACTGTAAGCCATGTCAGAGCAAATTTCAGAGAAAGTCTGTGAATGGTTGCTGATATGCCATCCACAGAGTAGGACTGTCTAGAAAAAATTCCTGCTATTTATTATTTTCATATCGAATTAGCTCCCCAATATCTCCTCAGGCTGACCACCAGCACTGTTGCCCTGATTACAAAAATCAACTTGGTGGAGCAGGGGGCATGGTAGGCATGCCAACCTGAGCAATTAAAATGTTAAATGCCTGACTTTATAACGTGTGGATGGATGTTTGTGCTAAGTGTTAAAAAATATATCTTGCCACAGGGAGAGAATGGTGATTTGAGTACTCTTTTCAGAGCTCCCCGAGTTTCCTTGCTGTGGTTGAATAGGAAGTTGTAGAGCATTTTTCCATCAGTGAAATGCCTCTGTATCCTTTTGGGGTGATAGTAGAAAGCCTATAGGACTCATGATCCCTGATGTCTTCTTTCAGTTCTCTACATGGCATATTACATGATAACATGAGAAAAATATGCCAGCAATTCAAGCAGAAAGAATTCTAGAAGACTCACTTCTCAGTCTTTATTCTCTGATGTGTATTGAATGACAATAGCAGTGAAACCTCAAGGTATTCATTTGGATCCAGCAGCCATTGTGCATTTGGATATGACTATTCTTTTTATCAAATCTCCTGTTATTTGCATTTATATGATGCCTTTCTTCTAAAGCTCTTAAAGCAATTTCAGCTTCACAATACTTGTGTGAACTGAATAAGAAGAAACATACTTCATTTTGAGGTTGAGATAAAAGATAAATTGTCAATGACTCTCCTCAGCAGAACAGAACAGAGCACAGTGGGTACTTAAACAGTTTTTCCACACTGATTTCCCTGGAAACCTCAAAGGAAAGGTTATTTTAAAAAGGAGTTCTGATCCTGGGTCTAGACATCCTGGGGCAAAGGTCCGTTGACAGGCTTCAGGGCTTCTGTGAACTCCCTGAGAGATGTACAAAATGAAGTTCTCCTGCACATTTTCCTGGGCTGAGGGTTTGCATCACTGTATTTACCAGATTCTAACATGGCTTAAGGACCATTGTCTGGAACCATGCTCCTTAAATATCTGATATATTCGAATCAATTGAGATGTTTGTCAAAAATTCCAGGGCGCATATCCAGGAATTCCAAGTTAATGAGTTTGGGGTAGGGTCTTGGGACCTGAATTTTGACACCAAGTGATTCCAATTCTGGTGAACCAAGAGACTCATTTAGAGAAACGCTTGTCTAGCCCCTTGAAAGTGGCTTAGTAAGGAAGTCGATTAGTGGCATCTTTGGAAATTATTGTTTCAGACTGGGGAAGAGAAGCTAAAGTGCAAGGCCAGAGAGAGGGTGCAGAAGCTGTAGTGGCAGAGAATGCCATATATTTTGTCATGTGTCCTAAAACCAGAATCGTGTTTCGAGAGAGGTTAGGCTATCGGTCTGTGAAAGTGAATGATTGAAAGTGGAAAATAAAACAGCTTAGATGAGAATGATTTAAAATATACAGGGGAAAGTGTTAGTAGACACAGTACTATTTTTAGGTCTTTCTTATCTGTTTTATATTGCCCTTATATCAGAAAAACAGATGCCGGCAGGAAACAATGCTCAATCAAGTCATCAAATATCAGGGAGCTGGAAATTCAGATCCTGCCATTAACCAGAACATAAGAAATAACATTAGGTGAAGAGGAGCATTTTACTGCATTGCTGGGAGAACTGAGTTAGCTGGACCAACGTCTGTTCTAAAGCAGCAAAGTATTTTAGCATTTTCTGTCTTTACAAGCCCATGGAAGAATAGCATAAGTAGAGGGATTTTATTCCATTGAAGGGGGCACTCGTGTTTCTTTCCCACAAAGGTAGTACATTTGACAAGAAGTTCTATGAAACTGTTATTTTAAATATAGTCATTCCTGAACTAGGAGACCATCCAGATTCAGTATAAGTGGATGGGTTGACCAGTGCAGGAATACAGTTGATCACATCCCCCACCGGTTCTCCACACTTTCCATCAGGAAATATTCTCGACAAGGCCTGACAAAATCCTCTTGTTACTCTGTCATCATTCATGTTGCCAAATATACTTTGACATGTGTGGCACATGAAAATTGCTTCATGAACTTTTATTTAAAACTATAATGATGTTAGCTCGGTGCCTTCTTTGCTTGTTACTTTGTCATTTAGTTTGGTTGTAAGAATATGATGCCGGTGGTGAGTCAATTGCTCTAAAACCTCACTGCAGTGTGTAAAGTACTATATTCATAAAGTAGCTTTTGGGAAGTACATGGTGTCTTTTTGAAGAGATTTGTTTTAAATTTAACAGAGCCTTTTTCTGTAAATGTATTGACACACATTTAGAGCACACACAATGCTGAAGCCTTGCAAGATCTTTAGAGAATATGTGTGCATGGCTGATGAAATGCCATGATTTGTTTGGAAAAAGCTTTTAGGAAACTACATTGTATTAAAAGAGAAGTGAGCTTTTTAAATGTGGGTATAATGTACCCTAATGTAAAGTTGTAGCACTTGATCCTGAAGAAAGACTTTGAGGAAAGCAAAGGGGGGTCGTGGCTGAAGGGATCTCCGTCCTTCAGGTTGGCCTGAGCCAACTGAAAGCAGTCTTCCTGCTGTCCTTCCTTAGCCCAGTTCTTTTGTGATCCCACTCTCCCTTCTCACCACCTTCACTTCCCTCCTCCAAAACACACTCGGAGTCCCATTCATTGTTGAATGCCCGGCACTGTAAAACTGGCACACACTCATGCTAAGTAGATAATTGTAAAGTGAATTGATGAGGGCTTAAAAATCTCCATGGATTTTCTATCAGTCTCTGGATAAAAGTTACAATCTTTACAATGACCTACAAAGCCGAGGCTGATCTTGCCCCTGTGACTGTGCTGACTTCATCTCTTAATGTTCTCCATGTCCCTCACACTGTTCCAACTACACTGGCTTCCTTGCAGTTCCTCACATAAGCCAGGGCTAATGCCACCTGAGGGCCTTGTCGTTTGCTATTCCCTCTGCCTGGAATGCGTTCTCCAGATATCTACATGGCTTCTTTCTCAACCTCCTGAAGTCTTCTCAATGAAGTCTTCCTACTCCTCATTCCTTATGTCAGGTATCTATTTATTGTTGTGTAATAAACCACCCCAAAATTTAGTGGCTTAAACAGGAATGATTTGTTACTTGTGACAATTTTGCAGGTGAGTGGGTGTTCGTTCCCTATCTGGGGGAGTCTACATTCAGCAGAGGGCTCCACTGATAAGTCTTGATTTTCCTCCACATGGTCTCTCTCCGTGGTGGCTCATCCTCCAGGGCCTCTCTACGTGGCTTTCCTTCCAGTAGAATACCCAGGCTTTGCTTAAATCATAGATGCTGACTTCCAAGTGACAGCCTTCCAAGAAGAAGACAGGCCCCCAGGGGAAGGGCTTACCCAGCCTCTGCTTGTATCACACTTGCTAATGTCCTATTGTTTAACTCCAGTCACATAGCCATGGCCAGAGCCAATGTGGCAGAAGATTACAAGTATATGAACACTGGGAGGTGTGGTTAATTGGAGACTACCAACCCAATAGTCTACTCCAGTCTGCCCTTTAGCCCCAAGTGATTCACTTCTCTCCCACCTGCAAATTATACTCACAACCTTCAAAGTCTCATCCCATTAAGTCCTGTGGTTTACACTTGAGTTCCAGAATCTTCCAGGTTAGATCAGGGCCAGATTTGGCTGAAGCAAGTGGGTGCCATTCCCCAGCTGCTGCTCCTTAGTTGTCATTCTTCAGGTTTAAAGACCTATAAACTGGGTCAGCAAGATCGTTCTTTGCCTCTCAACTTCTACTGTAGGAATGCAGCATATTCCTTTCCGTGGCCAATAGGATTTATTCTGCTTAACTATTTCTCTCCTTATGCAATTTAAATATTTTCTTTTTTGCTGTACCCTCAGAAAAGACATAGAAAATCTCATTGTTATGCTATAAGTTCATCACTTTTATAATTACCAATTTCATCTTAAGTTCATCACTTTTATAATTACCAATTTAATCTGTTTTCTCCCAATGTTTTAGTTATCTATTACAATATTTAAAAAGCACCCCAAAATTGAATGGCTTGAAACAACAGTGCTTTATTATTTCTCTCAATTTTCTGGGTTTACTGGGTTTCTATTCTCTTTATGTGGTGTGGTGCCAGCGGGGTCTCTCCTGTATTTGCATGCAGGTGGGAGCTCAGTGGTGCACCTTCGTTCTTCTTCCTCTTGTCATCCTCCCCACCTTGGTCTTGTGATCCAGGGCCTGTCCATGTGAACTTGTATCCCCAGAAGGATAGTCTGGACTTCCTTACAATGCGGCAGCCAGGTTCTCAGACAGTAATAAAGAAGCGGCCAGGTCTCGTAAGGGCCAGGCCTGGAGCTGATACCTCCACCTGTTCTATTAGTCAGAGCAGGTCAGAAGGCCAGCCTGGATTCAAGGAGAGAGAAAATAGACCCCATGTCTTAAGCAGAGAGATGGAATATTGGTGGCCATCTTTAGGGACTATCTACCACATTCCTTCTTTCCTGTTCATTTTCTCCTAACTTCTAATCACTCTGTGTTTATCTTATTATTTATTTTCAACACTGAATGTATGCTCAGTAAAGTCAAGGATTTTTTCTTTTTTTTTTTCTTTTTTTTTTTTTGAGATGGAGTCTCGCTTAGCCGCCCAGGCTGGAGTGCAGTGGTGCCATCTTGGCTCACTGCAACCACTGTCGCCCGGGTTCAAGTGCCCAGGTTCAAGCGATTCTCCTGTCTCAGCCTCCTGTGTAGCTGGGATTACAGGCAGCCGCCATCATGCCTGGCTAATTTTTGTATTTTAGTAGAGACAGGGTTTCACCATGTTGGCCAGGCTGGTTTTGAACTCCTGACCTCAGGTGATCCACTTTTTTATTCATTTTATTTAATGCTGTATATTCTACAGAATACTGCTTGCCACATAATGGATGCTCACAGAGTTTTTGAATGAATATTTAGCATGCTAGCTGCTGGGATACATCTCCTGGTCCTCTTTACCTGGGCATTTATCATCTACATGTTCTCTCATGGCTGATTTGAATGCAGAATGTTAATATGTATTTACGTATTTGACTTTTGCCATGTCTTAGCCCACTTTCTCTCTTTGTGTCTTTGAACGTTAACTCTGGCATTGTTGGATTCTTCACCTAGTGTGAGTCTTCTGATAGAGAATGACAATGCAGAACTTGATGCCAACTTGGTTGGCTGGCCCCATGCCCACGTAAGACTGCTTCCTCGATATCCACTGATCTTCTCATAGCATCAGTATACCGAGGAAGTGATGCTTTCTCGTTTGTTTTAGGGAAATACATGTATGAGACATGGAGAGAAAAATAGGCATAAAAGACAGAATATATTAGAGTTAACCTCATGATGTAGTATAGAATATCCCACAATGTGGGGTTCTGAAGAACTCTAAGGGCAGACACCCATTTCATTTTGACCATAGTTGTCAAATGAAAAGACAAATTTCATTTGACCATATTTGTCAAATGAAAGAAATTTAAAATTTTCAAATAATTTTAGGATATTCAAAAATTAATGGCTGATGTAAAACTTTTATTATTTTTTTCACTAATCCATTCCAGTGTAATTTCTTCATACTCTTTTTCTTTTTGTGTCTATCCTCCAAGTTACTAAAATTTTTTTTATTGAAAATGAACAGTTTTTACCTTTAAATCTCATCTCTCCAGTGATGGTTGATTTGGGAGTATATGATTGTTTTAACTGATTTCATTTGGCCTAAAGCTTGCCAGTAAAATCTTTGGAGGAGGGAATTGCTTGTTGCTTTTACAGGATATTGTTAGAGGTAGAATTAGCCATATGATATGCTGATATCATAAAGCCACCAATTCTAGAAAACACACATACAGATCAGTATAATTTTTTAAACAGCCACATCTCATGTTGTAAATGAAAGACAGTAGGGTGACATACGAAAATCATATTAATGGATGGTTTCATCTAATGTCTGTAGCCAGAAATTGCAAAGGAAGTCAGTGGCTGCTACAAGATTAGCTGTGTAGAATGAAAACAACTATTATTTTCTCACATGATTTCTGTTTAAGCAAGTGAAATACCACAGCTGGGGGATAATTGCTGGCAGGGTTTGCTGGGTGAACTTTAAATAAATAGCGAGAAAGAGGAAGGTAAAAACGTTTAAAGAGAGATATTTAAATAATGCTTTCAAAGCAAATGCTGAGAAAGAAGGTATAAGCGTCCTGAAACATACCATGAGACCTTTATGAATTATTAAAGACCAAACCATAATGTTATCTTTTCTGTTAAAGATAATGCTAGTATAAATTGGGAGCATTTATAAACTTCTGTAGGATGGCGGACACAGAATATATATCATAAAGTTGATTGCTTTTCTGAAATAAAATCAGTGGATACAGACAATTCCATAAATAATAGTATTTAATCACAATTTCTTTGTTAAATAAGTTTATATCTCTGCAAATTTATTCCTGGAAAGATAATTTAAAATCTTGCTTACAAGCTGAAGTAGGAAGAATCACTAGGTACCCTCCATCGGGGCAATTTCAAACATTGTTCTTTTCCACCCACCAAGCCTGATTTAAGGCATTTAATCATGGGCTAAGAAGGCTGGATTTTTTTATTGTATTTTTAACTCTCTAATTTTGGATGTTGAAAACTAACATCCCAAAGAGGGGTTTGATCAAAATGAGAATTATAAAACAAGGAAGGATATTTGATTCATGTTATCTAATAATGCAAGTTTACACAATTTTAAGGCCCTTTCTGTATGTGAAACAAGAACCTCCTCTTTTATTTTGCTAGTGGTGAGAATGGCCCTCTGAAATGCCAACCATTCTTTTAGCCTAGACACACTTCATCCCTAGTGACAAAAACCTACTGATGTTTGAGACTCAGATATGTGTCCTTCCTGGGCACAGTTATAATTCTGACATTTTTTTGGTTATGAGAAAGAATGATTCCAGATTTGGGAAAATGAGAAGAGGGAACATTGCTTAGAAAGCACATGCTGTCAGGACATGGTTATACCAGGCACAGGGAATTCGGGGGAAAATGGAGTCATCATCCACAATCACTTGTTAATGTTCAACTATATACATATGGCACACTTGAGGCACCGAGAGAGGGGGAAATGCCTGCCTCTCTCCTACCTCCAACTGAAACAGTGAAATAACCAGAGATGGGTTATAACATTTTTCAGAGAAAGATAGACTTAAATGGATTTGTAAAAATAAAATTCTTTGTTGGCAACAATAAAGGAAGCTGTATTTATTTTAGGGCTGATTCATTTTTGTCACAGAACTATTAACTTATTGTAAAGATTTATTTTCTAATTATCAATAGATTGAATTCTTGTCATTAGCAATTTGTAAAATATAGAAAACAAAGAAGGAAATAAAAATCATCTTTATTTTTTTTTTTTAACTTTTAAGTTCAAGGGTACATGTGCAGGATGTGCAGGATTGTTACGTAGGTAAATGTGTGTCATGGGGGTTAGCTGTACAGATTATTTCATCACCCAGGTACTAAGCCTAGTATCCATTAGTTATTTTTCCTTATCCTCTCCCTCCTCCAAACCTCTGTCCTCAGGTAGGCCCTAGTGTGCGTTGTTCCCCTCTATGTGTCCATCTGTTCTCGTCATAAAAATCATCTTTAAACCCTAAATTTAGAGATAATAGCCATTAAAATTTTAGTCCATTTACTTCCAATATTTTTGAATGTATATATACAGAAATATATATACTTTGCACAGTTAAGATTATACTGTTTATGTATTTCTAAATCGTGAAATGTTTTTATCTGCTTTTTATTATTGATTTTTTTACATCTTTACTTACTTTCTATAAATACCATTTATAAAGGCTGAATAAATATTTCATCATAAGTGTTAACTTAGCACTCCTTTATTATTGGATATTATATTAACTTAAAAATGTTATAATAAAATTTGTTGTGCATAAATATTTAGAAGTAGAAATACTGGTCAAAAAGATTACCTGTTTTCAAAATTGTTTTTGATATATCTATTGTCAAATTGCTTTCTGTGAAGATTATGCCAATGTACATTAACCAATACTAATGAGATTAATCTCATCACATCATTGCCAAAGATGAAGAGCATCATTAAGTGCTGAAAAGTCTTTTGTTTTTTATTGAACATTGTTGTCTATCAGTCACTTACATTTCTGTTTTGTGAATTGTTTATTCCTATTCCCTTTTTGTCTATTTGTTTATAAAGACTTTAATTTTTTTCATATCAGGAATAGTGATTTTTAAAGGTAAAGTATTAGCTTATGTATTAAATTTAGTTTTAGAGAGCAGCTTCTAGGAATACATCTAGTCTGTTAGTCAAATAGTTCAGCCTTTATCATCTTTACAAATATTATGATGAAAAAATGCAGGTTGCAATGATCTTGTCATTCTGCTTATCAAAGGGCTTTAATGGTGGTGGCTGTGATCCCAGCACTTTGGGAGGCCGAGGTGGGTGGATCACTTGTGTCCAGGAGTTCCAGACCAGCCTGGCCAACATGGAGAAACCCCATTTCTACTAAAACTACTAAAACTACTGGGCATAGGGGCACATGTTTGTAATCCCAGCCACTGGAGAGGCTGACCACATCTGGGAAAATCTTACAGCTGGCTGGTGTGGTATGGTTACCCCCTGACCTCAGTGGGCTCTCAAATTTTCCTACTTTCTGCAATGATTATTTCACATTTTCACCAACTTTTCTCAACTCTCTCCACCCACCACCTCCCTACTTTCTCTTAGAATATCACATTGTCTTCTGCTCTACAGAAAAAATAGAAACCAGGGCAATAGCTGCCTCAAATTTCCACCCCTAAATCTTAAACTCATCCTTACCTAGCAACCCATTTCTTCTCTTCTTTGCTTCTTTTGTAGTGCAAAATGTATCTCCTCCTGTATAAGGCAAGCCCTCCACCTGTACTCTCTTAAACCCTCTTGCCTGCAGGCACCTTGCTCTAGAGCAGTGGTGCTAAAGCATGAGTGTGCATCAGAATCATTTTCAGGTAGTTTTTTAAAACCCTGGGGCCCACCCCCAGAGTTTCTGATTCAGTTGGCCTGGGTGAGGCTAGAGAGTCTGCATTTCTAACAAGTTGCCAGGTGATGCTGACACTGCTTGTTCAATGACCACACTTTGTGAATCAACGCCTGTATTAAGGTTTTCCAGAAAAACAGAAGCAATAGGATATACATATATAGAAAGAGATTTATTACAAGGAATTGGCTTATGGCATTATAGAGGCTGCCATGTCCCAAGATCTGCAGGGTGAGTCAGCAAGCTAGAGACTCAGGAGAGACAGTCGTGTAATTCTAGTCAGAAGGCTGGCAGGCTTGAGACCTGGAAAGAGCCAATGTTTCAGTTTGAGTCTAATGGCAGGAAAAAAAACTGATATCGCAGTTTGAAGGCAGGCAGGCAGGCTGGAGGAATTCTCTCTCACTTAGGGGAGGGTCAGCCTGTTTTATTCTTTCAGAACAAAATACTGGTTGGATGGAGCCTATGCACATTAGGGAGGGCAATTTGCTTTTATTGGGTTAAATATTAATCTCATCCAGGAACACCTTCATGGAAATGCTCAGATTAAAGTTTGACCAAATATCTGGGCACTTGTGGCCCAGTCAAGTTGACACTTAAAACTAACCGCCACATTCATAGGCATGGGCAAAGACTTCATGACTAAAACACAAAAGCAATGGCAACAAAAGCCAAAATTGACAAATGGGATCTAATTAAACTAAAGAGCTTCTGCACAGCAAAAGAAACTATCACCAGAATGAACAGGCAACCTACAGAATGGGAGAACATTTTTGCAATCTATCCATCTGACAAAGAGCTAATATCCAGAATCTACCAGGAACTTACATAAATTTACAAGAAAAAAAAACCCATCAAAAAGTGGGCAAAGGATATGAACAGACACTTCTCAAAAGAAGACATTTATGCAGCCAACAAACATATGAAAAAAAGCTCATCATCACTGGTCATTAGAGAAATGCAAATCAAAACAACAGTGAGATACTATCTCATGCCGGTTAGAATGGTGATCATTAAAAAGTCAGGAAGCAACAGATGCTGGAGAGGATGTGGATAAATAGGAACGCTTTTACATTGTTGGTGGGAGTGTAAATTAGTTCAATCATTGTGGAAGACAGTGTGGTGATTCCTCAAGGATCTAGAACCAGAAATGCCATTTGACCCAGCAATCCCATTACTGGGTATATACCCAAAGGATTATAAATCACTCTACTATAAAGGTACATGCATACGTATGTTTATTGCACACTGTTTACATAGCAAAGACTTGGATCCAACCCAAATGCCCATCAATGATAGACTGGATAAAGAAAATTTGGCACATATACACCATGGAATACTACACAACCATAAAAAAGATGAGTTCATGTCCTTTGCAGGGACATGGATGAACCTGGAAAGCATCATTTTCAGCAAACTAACACAAGAACAGAAAACCAAACACCATGTGTTCTCACTCCTAGGTGGGAGCTGAACAATGAGAACACATGGTCACAGGAAGGGGAACATCACACACCAGGGCCTGTTGTGGTGGGGGTGTCTAGGGGAGGGATAACATTAGAAGAAATACCTAATGTAGATGACAGGTTGATGGGTGCAGCACACCAACATGGCACATGTACACCTATGCAACAAACCTGCACGTTCTGCACATTATCCCAGAACTTAAAGTATAATAAAAAAAGACAAAAAAAGAAAGCTAATCATCACATTACCCTGTAGATAATCCACTTTCTACTGTGTTCTTTGTCCTTGATTGTCTATCACATTTTCCCATTCACTAAAGATGCCTAAGCTTTTCCACCTGTGTAAAGTACTACTGCCAAGCCAAAATCTTACTTTAAACTCATATTATCTTTCAGCTGTCTTCATACATCTCTCCTTCCCTTCACAACCCAAATTTAGTGTTCTTTTGGGCTGTCTCCTAGGCTGTATGATGTTCTATAAACTACGTAGGATTTCAGGCAATCTTATTTACTTTCACTGCCTCAATAACTATTTATATGCTGATTTACCCTCATGTGTATCTTGGCTGAGCTTCATACCCATATATTCCAGTCTCTCTTGATATCTTACTTGCATACTTTTTGTCAGGAGCCTCAACATCAGCTTGCTTATGACTGAACTCATCATCATTTCCCTTCTCCCTCTTCCTATGAATTTGCCCCCATGTCACATTTCCCTGTGTCATTAGGAACATTTAGTTTCCCCAGTTAAAGCCTTGGCAATTATTCATCACACTTCTCTTTCCCTAATTTTTTAAATCCGATTTATAACAAAAATCTCATACATGATGACTTCTCTCTTAAATGTATTTATGTCTCTTCATTGCCACTGCCACCATCCTAATTTAGACCATCATTATCTTTTTACTGGCCTGCTAAAAATCACCTCCTAAAATCACCTCGCTGCCTTTATTCCTTATTCCTCTCCAGTTCATTCTGTCTCCAAAGCCAGAATGATCCTTTAGATGTCACATATGATCATCTTTCTCTCATGCTTAAAAACCTCAATGACTTCCATTTGCCTTTAGGTTAATGGCCTCACAACTTAAGAGCTTGAGATAACCTTGAAGCTTTTTAAGATCTGCCTAGCACTCTGGCAAAGAAAGATGCTGTCTGTTTCTCCTAGCTTTCTGTCCCATCAATATTAGGCTTCTTTTAGGTCCCAGTTCTCAAAATACTCACCCTCTACTCTAGGCGTTTGAACACGTTGCTGTCTGCGGAAACAAGCTATATCTCTCACATCCAAGACTCCTCTATTTCCTCCCTTGGCCCTGCCCATATTATGATTAGGTGGGGTTGTTACTGTTTATGAAACTCATCTGTCAAATAGGGTACCTCATTTAATCCTGAGAGGGAGATTGGCAGATCTGAAATGAATACAAAATGCGTGTAAAATATCCCACATAATGCCTACCATATAAGATGCTCAATGGATAGAAATTATTTTCTCTAACTTACACATATATCACTTCTGTTGACATCAGTCTCATCCACTAGTTTGGAAATCTCCAAATGCTTTTATTCATTTCCAAATACTGATGTCATACTTTTAAACATAGTAATTTTAATGTTGACTTTTTAATTAGAATATTGATATAAAGAGATATTGCCAATTCAGAAATGATTTTTACAACTTTTGTGGCCAAATATTTCTTTTAGAGTATTGAACCAGATTTCTGAAATGCATGGAAATTCATTCTCATTGACTAAGGCCTTTTCTTGGGCCATTAAAATGTCGTATTTTCTCAGTTAAAAGGTACATTGGAGAGATTCAACATATGTACCACATGCAAAGTGGCTCTGTTTCACATCATCTAAAAACAGGCAAATTCATGACTTTAAGGCAGAAGACACAATTGTGTGATATAAATAGCTATAATTTAAGATTTCTATGTATGTATGAATCATAATTAGTAACCTACATTTTGAGACAGAGGTATAAAACATTACTGATCTCACATGTTTACAGGCAAGACTTTACTCAAATTTTACTGCTTGTGCTCAGTTTTAGATAAAAAGTGCTCAGTTTTAGATAAAAAGATGCAGAATGCCATTCACATACATGATTAAAATCTTATAAGTGCCTAAACAGAATTCTCAGAACAAAAGAAACCCTGAGATTTTCTCTAAGCTGTGATAAATTAGCAAGTTGAAAAGTAAAAATCTCAGTAATACCTAGTATTAGCTCATAGGACACACAAATGGGTTGAGTAAATTCACCTCTAAACAACTGGATTTTATCAACTGACTTGTACAGATGGATATAGGCATGGTGGATGATCATGTTAGCATCTCTGAAAAATACATATGCCACTTTAAAACCTTCTGGGAAGGACAAACCTAGAATTCTTGCAAAACTGCAATAGCAGTGACATAGAAAACGTGTATAAGATAAAGAAGCAACTCCAATTGTAAAGGGGAAAAATCTCAAGTCACACCTTGTAGACCAGGTCACGTGTCTCTATTGCATGATAATTTGACACTTGAATCTCCAGGCCACATTTCATACTCTCCTTTTAGATGAGTATGGTACTTTTTGCTCTATGCAGATATATGAGCAGGCATAGTTCTCATTTCCTAATGAGCAACAGATTCTCCCAGTGCGTAAATTAAGCTCTTTTGGAATCCACTACCATGCCACAAGGGTATTATACAGTACATTGAAGTAGTAATTTACTAAATGGGACCCTCATGGCCCAAAAGAGTTCACGCAGCTTCTCAAATGCCTACCTTAACCAGGCAATGGTTTATGGTCTGGAGAACCAAATGAGTGTTCAATTATAGTATTACATTTAGAAAAGGAGACTTTTTTTTTTTCCTAGAAATTTTAGCTCCACTTTATGCTTTAGCTCAAAGTCAGGTTATTTTTAACCTTCTTATTCCTAGAAGAATTTTTTCTCCCTTATATTTTATATTTTATCTTTTGTTTCATAGCATTGCCTAAGTAGCACTCTTCTCCCTCCAGTGAATGATTCTATTGAATTTTAGTTACTATGACTGTTCTCCTCATTGGCCTCATTTGAAAGAATGTTGGGAAAGGTAACAAAAATTGAAAAGCTTGCCACTTGGTCTCATTAATTATTCTTTCAATTCATTTTCAATGACAAATTTTCTTCTTGGAAATTAAAAAACACTTTAAAATTTTGACCACAGGTGTACTGCAATATAAATAGTGCAGTACTTTCTTTTACTTTTTTATTTCAATAGCTTTTGGGGTACAAAGGGTTTTTGGTTATATGGGTGAATTGCATAGTGTTGAAGTCTGAGATTTGAGTGCATCCTTTACCCGAGTCGTAGTGTGCATTGTACCCAATATATAGTTTTTTATCCCTCATCCCTCTCCTGTCCTCCCCCCTTCTGAGTCTCCAGTGTCCCTTGTGCCCTTCTACATGCCTTTGTGTACCCATACCTTAGCTTCTACCTATAAGTGAGTGAGAACATGCAGTATTTGGTTTTCCATTCCTGAGTTATTTCACTTAGAATAATGGCCTCCAACTCCATCCATTTTGTTCTTTTTTATGGCTGAGTAGTATTCCAAAGTGGGGATATATATATATATATGTAGATATATATATGTATATATATGTATATGTGTATATATATGTATATGTATATTTGTATATATATGTATATATATATTTGGCTTTTGTTGCCATTGTTTTTGGTATATATATATATACACATATATATACATATATATACACATATATGTACATATATACACATATATATACATATATACACATATATACACATATATACACATATATACATATATACACATATATATACACATATATACACATATATACATATATATACACACACATATATATATATATATCACATATCACATTTTCTTTTTGATCTAATGACTTTTTTCCATTGAGTAGATATCCAGTAGTGAGATTGCTGGATTGAATGGTTCATCTACTTTTAATCTTTTGAGAAATCTCCGTTCTGTTTTCCATACAAGTTGCACTAATTTACATTCCAACCAGCAGTGTACAGGCATTCCCTTTCCACCACAGCCATGCCAACATCTATTGTTTATCTGACTTTTTTATAATGGCCATTCTGGCTGCAGTAAGGTGGTATCTTATTGTGGTTTTAATTTGTATTGCTCTGATGATTGGTGATGTTGAACATTTTTTTCATGTGTCTGTTTCCCATTTATATATCTTCTTTTTTTTTTTTAATTCATAAAGGTTTTTTTGTCTTCGTTTTTCTTTTTTTTTAATTGTACTTTAAGTTTTAGGGTACATGTGCACAATGTGCAGGTTTGTTACATATGTATCCATGTGCCATGTTGGTGTGCTGCACCCATTAACTCGTCATTTAGCATTAGGTGTATCTCCTAATGCTATCCCTCCCCCCTCCCCCAACCCCACAACAGTCCCTGGAGTGTGATGTTCCCCTTCCTGTGTCCATATGTTCTCATTGTTCAATTCCCACCTATGAGTGAGAACATGCAGTGTTTGGTTTTTTGTCCTTGCGATAGTTTACTGAGAATGATGATTTCCAGTTTCATCCATGTCCCTACAAAGGACATGAACTCATCATTTTTTATGGCTGCATAGTATTCCATGGTGTATATGTGCCACATTTTCTTAATCCAGTCTATCGTTGTTGGACATTTGGGTTGGTTCCAAGTCTTTGCTATTGTGAATAGTGCCACAATAAACATACATGTGCATGTGTCTTTATAGCAGCATGATTTATAGTCCTTTGGGTATCTACCCAGTAATGGGATGGCTGGGTCAAATGGTATTACTAGTTCTAGATCCCTGAGGAATCGCCACACTGACTTCCACAATGGTTGAACTAGTTTACAGTCCCACCAACAGTGTAAAAGTGTTCCTATTTCTCCACATCCTCTCCAGCACCTGTTGTTTCTTGACTTTTTAATGATGGCCATTCTAACTGGTGTGAGATGGTATCTCATTGTGGTATTGATTTGCATTTCTCTGATGACGAGTGATGATGAGCATTTTTTCATGTGTGTTTTGGCTGCATAAATGTCTTCTTTTGAGAAGTGTCTGTTCATGTCCTCTGCCCACTTTTTGATGGGGTTGTTTGTTTTTTTCTTGTAAATTTGTTTGAGTTCATTGTAGATTCTGGATATTGGCCCTTTGTCAGATGAGTAGGTTGCAAAAATTTTCTCCCATTTTGTAGGTTGCCTGTTCACTCTGATGGTAGTTTCTTTTGCTGTGCAGAAGCTCTTTAGTTTAATTAGATCCCATTTGTCAATTTTGGCTTTTGTTGCCATTGCTTTTGGTGTTTTAGACATGAAGTCCTTGCCCATGCCTATGTTCTGAATGGTAATGCCTAGGTTAAATTCTAGAGTTTTTATGGTTTTAGGTCTAACATGTAAGTCTTTAATCCATCTTGAATTAATTTGCCCATTTATATATCTTCTTTTGAGAAATGTCTATTCATGTCATTAGCCCACTTTTTGATGAGATTATTTATTTTTTTTCTTGCTGCTTTGTATTAGTTCCTTTAAATTATGGATGTTAGTGCTTTGTCAGATGCATAATATGCAAATATTTTCTCCCATTCTGTTTACTCTGATGATTATTTCTTTTTCTGTGCAGAATCTTTTTAGTTTAAGTAGGTCCCATTTATTTATTTTTGTTTTGGTTGCATTTGCTTTGGCGGTCTGAGTCATAAAGTCTTTGCCTAGGCCATTGAAGTTCAGTACTTTCTATACAGGCATTCTGCTATTGTCCAGCAATGACCACTTCAGAATGATTTTGAACTTTTAAAGGATTGTCTCTGTTAGCCAACTCTCTCCAAAATCTTTAAAAGCACAACTAAAAAAGTAAATTTAAAATTTTATTAATAATTGGCTAATCTTAAATAGCATAACATTAGAATTTATTTCACTTTGCGTTTGAGATTTTGAATTTGATCTATTTTTAGTTAATAGGACAATATTGTTCATGTAGCAAATGTAGATGGCTAAGATGCTGTCATTTCTATATTCTCTAGGTGGCAGCTTAGCTCTACCTTTTAAGCATCTCCCTTTAGTGTTTTTCTCAGTGGCATTTCATTTAAAAACTGGTAACATAATGCACAACAACATGTAAAATGAATACAGCCAAACGTAATCTGCCTGCCTTTAATGTCTTTACAAGGCTTTTCATGTAGCTTTGCCACACTGCTGATTTTAATGGAGGGATTCAGAGATAGCAGCACTGAAAAAGTACTCTTATTTACCATTTTCCTCATATGAAGGTCAATAACTGGGTCTTTTATGATTAAGCTTCAGTTATAAAGCATCGACGTTGTTCTAGAGTTTGTACTTTTTCTGCACGTACTGTTGAGCCAATTGTCATGCTATTTAGTCACATTTGAGATGTGTTTACTTCCTTCTCTGCATTACGGTTACATGAACAGCTGGGTTTGAATGTCATGATATCCTCATTCTGTTCAGTTAGAGCGCAAATACCTTCCTGAAAATTATGAAAATATAGCTTAACTCCAGAATAAGAAATTACACTGTTTTGTAGAGGAAAATCTCAACTGGGAGTGATGTTTGCCCCTCAGGGAATATTTGGCAATGTCTAAAGATGTTTTTGATTGTTGAACTAGTGGGAGGGACGTGCTGCTACTAGCATCTCAGTGAATAGAAGCCAGGGATGCTGATAAACATCCTAAAATGCACAGGACGGTCCCCTGCAACAAAGACTTAATCTAGCCCAAAACATTAATAGTGCACAGGTTGAGAAATCCTGTTGTAGAGAACAGAGCCATAGTGGTAGTAATATTAAAATCAGTACAAGTTTTAATCATCAACATGATAAATCCATATAAGTAGTTTACTGAGGTTCATAAACATTATAAACATCCTTTAGAAAAAATCTTGTTTTTGATTAATTTGATAATAAGATTTTCATGAAACTATTCTTGTTCCCTATCATCCTACCCATTTTCCTCAAATGGTTAAAAATAAGATGTGCCCTTGTATTTCATTGTCTTAATTAAAAATATTGCTCAGCTATTATTTTGCATATCTAAAACTCAGGAAATCTCTTTATGAGAAAACTGTTTACTGAGTACATAGAGTTAGTCTGCACATCTATCAAGGTCTATATGCAATTTTCTTTCCTTTCTATTTTGTAAGTCAATTTTATTAAAATGGGTTTGAGATGTCTCAGGTTTATTAAACCTATTGACCGTGGAATATATTAATTAAAACTATTGAAAATCAAGGTCTGAGTATACTGAAGTTCCCAAAGAATTTAGTATAAAGGAAGCTACTTAATTTATCATTGCCAAGATGCTGCGAAATAATGACAAACTTGTTTAGCATCCTGAAACTGCTACTGGTACAATTTATCATGTTTTGCCTGAAGATCCATTGTGTGACATAATTAAGAATACATACTATATATGGATTCATCAGGTATTCTGTCATGTAATATTCTGATATGGTGAGATGTTTTGGCTACTTTATGTTCTTCTTAGACTAGTGATTTTTCAAATTACATCTTATTATAAATCCCCATATATAAAATGGATTAAATCTGAGCTACTTTTCTTGTGAGGAAGGAACCTGTCTTGCCTCGTGGAGCAGCCCCAAGGCACCACTGCAGAAGCTCAGCTTTCTATTGGAAATAGTTCCAAAACCACTGTCCTAAAGCATGAATATGCTAAGCTTGCTTTAATCACTAGTTTTTATGATATCTGAGTGTCTATCTTAGGGAAAAAAAAAGACAAAACTCTCTCTTGAGTCCAATTCTCCTCTAACCACTATCCCCTTTCACTGTTCCTTTTCCAAGCATAATATTTCAACATGTTTTCTATATACCTTGCTTCTACTTTCTCATTTTTGATCCAGTTCTAAAACTAATTAATTTTCTTCTAGTTCTATTATTCCATAGAGGATGCTTTTGTCAAGAGTACCAGCCATGTCCTTGGTGCTATAACTGATGGTTGCATTACTCTCTTCTTGCTCCACTTCTTAAAAAGTACTGATGAAGCTGACCCGTCTTTCCTTCTTGAAACATTCTCCTATTTCTACCTTTTCCTGACTAGCTTATTCTTGGTCTTTCCCACCTTTAACTGTTGAACTTCTTCAGGACTAGGTCTTGAGCTCAGCTATCTCTCTCTCAACTCTCTTCTAGGTTGCCTTATTCATTTCTGTGACTTTAAATATCATCCATGTTGATAACTACCATATTTTACATTTTCAGGCCAGTTCTTTCCTTTGAGTCCCAGATCTGCACACCCAAGTGCCTACTTGAAACCTCCTTCTGGATGTTTCCTGGTTCTCATCTGGCCTCTCCCATCTCAGTGAATAGTACTGCCATCAGAGAGTTGCTTCAATGAGAAACTGAGCAGCCATTCTTTATTCCCCATCTTCTTTCATCACCCACATCCACATCCACCGTCAGAAATTCCTGTCTGTACTTTCTTCTTCTTCTTTTTTTTTTTTTTTAGCATGCTACTTTATTTTTTATTTATTTATTTTATTTTATTTTTTATATATGCCATGGAATACTGTGCAGGCATAAAAAAGGATGAGTTCATGTCTTTTGTAGGGACATGGATGAAGGTGGAAACCATCATTCTCAGCAAACTATCTCAAGGACAAAAAACCACACACCGCATGTTCTCACTTGTAGGTAGGAATTGAACAATCAGAACACTTGGACACAGGAAGGGGAACGTCACACACTGAGGCCTGTTGTGGGGTGGGGGGCGGGGGGAGGGATAGCATTAGGAGACATTCCTGTCTGTACTTTCTTCAGTCATATGCTTCAAATATTTTCACACATCTCTATTTCTACTGTGGCTGTGTTTAGCTAAGTCTCCATCATCTCTCAATTAAGAGCCTACTAACTCATCTTTCTGTTTTCACCCTTGTCCTACTTTCATTCATTCTCCACAAGGCCACTGGTGTGGTTTTTAAATAGTAAATTGATTATATATCTTCTCTGCCTACAATTCTCACATGAATTCCTATTGTGTTTAGAATAAAATTCAAATTCCATATGGTGGTTTGGACCCTGTCTGATTCTTTAGTTTCAGTTTCTGCCACTGTAACTTCCCTCCTGTGAATCTTTTACATGTATTGATTTGGAGAACCTAAGAGAGGCCAAGTTCTTTTCACGTCAGGGTCTTGCTACCCTTGATTTTCCCTCCCCAGCTCTTTGCATGCCTACTTCCTTTTAACCCTTAGGTCTTAGCTTAAAAATCCTGACCCTAGTCTATAAGGATTCACTTTTGGACTATTTTATATCTCATCTACTTACTTGTTCATTTGTTCATTGCCTGACTTACTAGAATTTCGGCTTTAGGAGGACAGGAATCTGGTCTCTTTTCCTGGCCTGGAAGCTGGTAGCCACTCAGCACACATTTGATGGATGCATCAACAAATTAGTATAGTAAATAATCAGAATGAGTAGGAGGGGCCAAGAGAGTAGACAGGCATACGTATGCTTACCCTGTGCTTCTTGGTCTTATAAAGGAGGAAATTACTAAGTAGGAAGAGATGATATTTGGTGTCTAGTATTTCAGGATTAATATGAAAAATATAATCAAACATGGATTTGGCATCTATAAAACAGAATGAGAGTATAGGTGGAAGTTAAATTTGGAACAAAGAATGGAATTGTCGGTGCATGAGCTTTGACTCACTGAAGATGTTCAACTAGAGTATGGAAGCCAACCTGTACAGAATGTGGTGGTGAGATCTCCTATTTTAGATTGGAACTTGGTCCAGAGACTTCTAAGGGCCCTTCCCTCTTTGAGATGCTGGGATTTTTATGATTATGGAAGATTTCTTATCTGTACTTCCCAGTATTAATATGTTATTATAATTCTGTGGGTTGTTCGTCTTTCAAGTCAGACCTTATTGGGTATCCTCTTAAGATCTTTCAACAAATGCGTGTGTGTGTGTGTGTGTGTATCTGTTTGTGTATTCAAATCAATGTGGGCTTTAGGCATTATGTTCAAAGCCTTTACATAAACTTACATAAGATGGAATTGATAGGGACACATCTTCACTTATTGCATATCTTTAGAAGTTACCATGATGCATGACTGGAGCTAGAAAAGGAGGTCAATTCCAAAGCAACTCCATATATTACATTTTAAACTTTATTTTAACAGCATCATATATGTGCCATAATAGCCTTTAATATTTACTCTGGAATTATTATCTTCAGTCATCAGCTAATGTGTTTGATGGGAGAAATAAAGAGAAATGATGCCTAGAACTCCCCAAAGATGAATTGACTGACTTCTGGAGATCATAAAAATCTTTGGCAAGGTCTTTTCATTGACTACAGCATTAAGAGAGGTTTGAAGTCCATATTCAGCTGAAGAAAAGCCACATTTCCAAAATAGTTTATATTTTCTTTTCAGTAACAATTCACAAAAGATTTTCATTATGTTCTGTGACAGAATGTGACTCTACAAAGTACAAGAAAACCTACATTTAATGATTCAGCATTAGAAGTCTGTGTGGTTTCTTTGTTGAAGTCATTTTCAGAAGGCATAGATTATATAACACCTCTTCTTTTAAATCATATAAAATTACATGCTAATTTGGATGTTATTGATGTCATTTGCCCATACTTTCAATGTAATTCTGGCCATTTAAAAATTCTGGACTTTTTTTTTTTAACCGCAATGCCTCAGATATTTTCCTTTATTTTGATTTCTGATTTTCTTTGTAACATGCTTCCAGTTTTACTTCCTAAGTACCTTTTGCTTTCTTAGTTGTCCAAGAATAATATATCAACAAACATTTGCTGAAGCCTGCCATGTGAAGGATATTGCATCTACCATATCTTTCACTTTACTTCTTTACCCTGTAGAATTTGGCCTTAGTATTATAGTCTGCACTCCCTTTAATTGTTATTATTTTTATTACAGGTGGAAATTTGTTTGATGCTCGTAAGTTCTTTTGTTTTTGCCCTCTTCCCACTATTTCCTAAACTTCTTGTCTTTATCATCTTTACTTTATTCTATGGCATTTGAATTTATCCCTCATTGCCTCTTAAAGACCCTTCTCATTCATAGTTTCTAATGTGAAGTGCCATATTCTGTGTTTCCTATTGCTAGTATAACACATTACCATAGCTTAGTGTCAAAAACAGCACAAATTTACCAGATTGCAGTTCTGGAGGTCAGGAGTCCAGATGGATTTTAGTGAACTAAAATTAAGGTGTTGGCAGGGCTGTGTTCCTTTCTGGAAGCACTAAGAATTTGTTTCTTTACTTTTTTGTAGCCTCTATAAGCCATCTGCGTCTCTTGGCTCCTGGCCCCCTTTCTCCATCTTTAACTCTAGCAACTGCGAGAAGTATCTATTCACATCCTTTGCCCATACATGTGGCCAATAAATACATGAAATAAAGCACAACATCACAAAACATCAGAAAAATGCAAATCAAAACTACAGTGAGATTCCATCTCACATCAGTTAGAATGACTAGTATTGAAAACTCAAAAAACAAGAGATGCTGGTAAAGCTTTGGAGAAAAGAGATGCTTATACACTGTTGGTAGGAATGTGGAATAGTTCAGCCATTATGGAAAGCAGTTTGTGGACTTCAAAGAACTTAAAACAGAATTACCATTCAACTGAAAAATTCTATTACTGGGCATATACCAAAGGAAAATAGATTATTCTACCAAAAGAAACATGTACTTTTATGTTCATCACAGCACTATTCACAGTAGCAGAGACATGGCATCAACCTAGATGCCCATCAATGGTAGATAGGATAAAGAAAATGTGGTACATATACACCATGGAACGCTATACAGCCATAAAAAAGTATAAAATTATACCCTTGCAGTGACATGGAAACAGCTGGGGCCATTATCCCAAGAGAATTAACCCAAAAACAGAAAACCACATACTGCATGTTCTCTCTTATAAGTGGAAACTAAACATTGGGTATACACAGTTATAAAGATGGGAACAATAGAGACAGGGGATTACTACTGGGGTTGGGGCAAGGGTTGAAACACTACCTATTGGTAACTATGCTCACTACCTGGGTGACAGGATCATTCATACACAAAGTCTCAATCACATGTAATTTGCCATGTAACAAATCTGCACATTTATCTCCTGAGCCTAAAATAAAAGTTGAGGAAAAAACAGAAACAAAAACAAAACTAAAACTACCAACTGTGGGCCATGTCTTTATCATATCAAGTCACTCCATAGTCATTCCTCTTCTGCCTCCTTATTGTACATTTCAGAACTCTTGTGGTTACGTTGAGCCCAGGCAATTCAAGATAATCTCCCTAAAGTCAGCTGATTAGCAACCTTAATTGCATCTTCCATTTTAATTACCCTTTGCCAAATAACAGGCAATGTAGTCACAGCTTCTGGCGATTACCACAGGACATCTTTGGGGGATCATTATTCTGCCTCGCATCTTTGGGGGAATCATCTCTTTTATAACCAAGCCACTCCCCACTCAAGTGGAGAAGCCTTTTCCACTTGGGTTGCTTCTGTGGCCTCCACATTCTTCTTCATCTGCCTCATCTGCCTAATCTCTGCTGACTGAATAATTATATAAAATATAACCGTGCCTTTGCTTTTTGTATAGAAAGCATATTTAAAACAATTAATATCTTCAATATCTGAGTAATGTAGGAACAAAACAGGTAATGATTGCTGACTACCTTTTCTCCCTGTATTTAAATTATTTATATTAGATTTGTTTTCTTTCTTTTTGCTTTGTTATGTATAACTATTTTTATTCCACTGAAGACATAGAGCAATATAAAAAACCAGAGTCACTATAAGAAAACCTTTTAGTTATTAATTGTTTTATTTTTGTTCACCATACATTGTATACCATTTTTGTGATTTACTATGAATTGTACATGTGATTTAGATTTGCTGCCTTTTCATTTAGTTTTGATACAAACCTGTATAGCTATATTTCTGTCAGAGTCTTTCTGTGTTTTAAAGTATGTGTCTTGTTTTATTTTCTGGTTATGTGTAAACTAGACATTTAATCCTTTTTGAGAAAGAAGGTTTTGGTCTGAAAGCATACGGGTGGTCTTCAGAAAGTAAAACTATGTAGTTGCTATAGTCTTGGTCCAGTTTCCAGCATTTAAGGTGTTTCTCTAGATAATAAGCTGGTTACTCATATGCTATTTGTTTATGTTTACCTGACTTCTCTTAAACCCCAAGGAGATAAATGCTGTAGACCTGACTATATCCATATTTTGATATTTAAGATGTTCTTTGTTTATGTAAGGAGAACAGTACCTTTTCTGACTACTCTGAAATGAATCAAGAACAAATCTGTGTGGAATTTTGGACCATAATCAGGAACAAGAATCTTGGGAATCCTTGGAAATAAAGTAATTTTCTTACAATTTAAACTTACTTTCTGTCAGAGGACAGCTATTCATGTATTTCTGGACTATTTCAATTCATTGAGCTCTACCTGCTCAGGATAAAGAGGTCCTTTGATAAAATCAATGAAGCCAAGCAGAACACTGCAGTTTCTGAGTTCAGTACCAACTAAGTATTTCCGTATTATAAGGGATCCCTATTGTTGGGAAATAGCTTTTCTATTCACAGAAATGATGAGAAAATGACATCTTGCTTTTTGCAGTAATATGGATACTTACTTTTGAGATCTAGTAAATTAACATTGCTGACTCTTCAGACTGGCCCCTTGAATTAGGGTCAAATCAAGGAAATGAAATGCATATATGCACATTCTGAGAGTAAACTGAGACAACTAGTCATGCCATTGCTCTCTTCTCTGTGCACAGCACAGGCTTAGTGTTTTGCATAAATGAAATCAAAATATTTGTGTTTTTTCATGGATTTTAACATTTGTGTTTTAAATCTACTTTCTGAGTAGATTTTATGAACCTAATGAAAAAATTGAAAGCAATTCCTCCAGTATGACTTCTGAGTGATACTACTGTACAGGGAACCTTGTATAAAAGGGAAAGAATTTGATACAATGGACACTGGGAGGCTTTACCTGGAAGTGCCCAAAAGATACCAATAGATGGTAATTTGTAACTGGCTCATATGTTAAACATTGTAGGATTGAGGGTCTAGATGATATGTGAACAACAAAATCTCCATTTTTAGTTTCTGATACTTTTATGTCATTCAGACAAGAGCTGGTAGGTTTAGACATTTATCCTGAAATAATGAGAAGTTTTTCATTTCTGAATTAGTTAGAAAGCTGACACTAAAACTGCCCCAAGGCATGGTCTGTGAATCTAAGTGTATCCACACCAAGCCACCTTTCATTTAAGTCTGTTTAATAAATCATCTTCTTAACTGGTGCTGGGGGTATAAAGTTCATGCCTCTGGCACAACTGAAAAGAAGAAAAAGATCAGGAGCATAGAAGTTTTAAGAAACGTAATATTATTTTCAGCTTGGGTTTTCTGACATACAAAGAAAAATGCTATTTAAAAATTATTCCTACTTGGATAAAAGCAGCTGCTCCTAGTTTTATATAATAAAATTTGGAAAGCTGAAGAGATGGGCCAGCTTTTTTCCAGGGTTCAATGGGCTTCATGGGACAAGCATTAGACTAGACTAGAGCAACACTGTTTCATGAAGGCAGAGCTAAGTGACCATTGATCATTGAATGAATTAATAAAATAATGAAAATTTCAGTTCCTTTTGACTCAGTTCTCAGGTAAGTTATTTTGCTATGTAAGGAAGTAGTTTTTGATATCATTGTTAGAGAGATGGGGCGTGGAATTTTTTTCCCCATTAAGCTTATGGATTCTTTTTGGCCAATAATTTCGTATGAACTTGATGAAAACTTTATATTTGGTCACTAAACAGGTTTATAAGCCACTCATAGAAGGAATGTGATTTGTTTTCGGGGCAAAATTTTGGTAGTTTCATGTATTTATTCAGTAAGTACATGTTTATTGGATTCCTACTCTGCACCAGGCAGTGGCTAGTACCCTAGACACTGACAATACAAAAGTGAGTAAACACACACATATGTCCCTCTGCTCTTGGGTATACAGACATGTAAACATTTAAAACTCAATGTAGAGTAAATACTATAATGGACTACAAACAATGCATCACAGAAGTATGTAAGATAAGGATCAAACCCAAACTTGAGGGATTAGGAAAAGCTTTCCAGAGGAAATTGCATCTCAGCTGAAACCTTAATGCTAGATAGGAGGGAGCTAGAAGAAGGAGGCTGAAAGAGTGTTTGAGGCAGGAGAGCCTGGTGAGGCTTGGGATGAAAACACTTCATAAGCAGAGTATGGAGTGGGGACAGCGGAAGCTGCCATGATGAGCAGAGGCCAAGTTCAGAAGGGCCTTGAAAGCCATGCCAGTGAGCTTAGGATTTATCCTTAGAGCTTGATTGAAATAGTAATCTAGTAAGTGAATAATAAGGCCTAGGGTTATGGGAAGTCATTGATAACTTTTTAAAAATGGAGCTATTTAATCAGTTTTAGAATACTTTCTCTGGTTGTAGTGTGAAGAGCAGGTGGAGAGGACTCAAGACTAGAGACAGGCAGATTGTGGCAGCTGAGTGAGAGGCAACCATACCCTGCAGTAGAGAGATAGCCATGGGGATAGAGGGATGTGGGCTGACTCAGGAGATTATTATGAGAAAAAAATGTCCAGAACTTGATGTTTAGTTGGATATGAAGGGCATGAGAGAACAAGAAGTTCAGGGTGACTGCCAGGTTTCTGTCTTAATGAATAGAAATGGTGCCACTCACTGAGGGAGGAGGACTAGGATGCGATAGATATATAAGTTCAGTTTTAGGCATGTTAAGTTTTAGGTACCTGTGGGATAATCAAAAAAGCTTAGAAAGCTGTAGTGTAGAAATTTCTAAATCTCAACTTCCTCATACTCATTCTTCAAGCTGACCTGCATACAAACTCTGATGTCTACCAATTAGTCTTTCCTTTTACACCTTTCACGTTGCCCTTCTCCACTTGACAAAAGAAAAGTATACTTCCCCCATCTTAAATTGTATTTTGGTGCGTTGCTCCAGGGTGTAAAAACATTTGGGGCATCAAAAAGAGGGACAAATCTAGAATACCACTTTCTTGAGGGAAAGTCTCTTAAAAGTAAAATAAAAAAAAAACTTGAGAGAAATATTTGAGGGGATCTTGTTTTATCCAGGAGACAAACTCAAGATAAGAAATTGTGTATCCATCCATGTCTTGTTTTATTCATCTATCCACCACCTATCTACCCAACAATGAACCATCCATTTAAAAATTAATTAACCTATCTTAGGATACAGAAGTATTCCACAGATGCATGACTGTATGAATTTTAAAATAAAATTTTACTGGTTTTGATGAAAAGTAACCCTGATTTGGCTGATTAGTTTCACAATGTGGCCTGATTATCTGAAAGACGTGTTCTATAAATAGAATGAGCTAAATCTACAACTTCAAGACTTGGATAAAAATATATTTAATGTACATATATAATATAAGCCATAAATACATCCTTTGAAACTATTTCACTTTATGTGTTAAAAATTTTTAGATTTTGATTTCAAAATATGTGAGAGATAGTTTTCCAAAATCTTTTGAGAGCATGAGAACAAGAATGTTTGGACAAGTGCTTAGTCCATTGCTTCAGTTACCTCCTTATAAGTGTCCTATTTACCTTCTCTCATTATATTCCACTCATAACCAGCCTGAAAATACCTACCATGCCTGCTATTTCCTTGGCTAAGCTGAAGTCTTGAGTACGGCTGGAGAAAAAAATACCTCACATAATCATATTGGTGCCACTATGATTTCATTGCATTCGACTTGTACTGGGGTCCTCAATTCTATTTGGCAATTCATGTGTGTTTTTTAGCTTTCTTCTGTTTCCCACAGCTTCCATCTGAAACATTTCACAAGCTCCTCAGACTTACAACTCCCACCACCTCCCACTGTAACTTCAGCCAGCCAACATGCTGTCTGTTGCCAGCCCTGCCCCCACCCTGAAATATCTGTTCTTGGGATTCTATCCCCTCTTGCCTCCTCAGGAATCTTTTTTGTTTTAATTATTCACCCCCACCTCCATCCCTCTTACTTGATCTTCAAACTGTTCTTCCCATCTGCATTTAAATATACTCTGGTCTCACCCATTAAAACAAACAACATCAAAAAACCCAGAAAACACACAAAATATATACCTCTCCTTGGATCCCTTATCTATCTGGCACCATCTCATTGCACTGCTCTCCCCACATTCCAACTTCCCTAAAGTGCTGTGTACGCTGTGACCCTCTTCCCCTTGCTCTTAATGATGCGGTTTCTGCCTTTACCACCCCATGAATGCTGCTCTCTCGAAGGTTACTGACTACTTCCTTATTGCTAAGTTGCTAAGTCCCTTCAACTCATGGCAGTGCAGCCTCTTCTGAGCATTCCCTTCTCAAACATCTTCTTCTCCCAGCTTCCTTGGCACCACACACTTTCCTATTTTTAAAATTTCCTCAAAGCACTTTATTATGTTTACAGGTAATGTATACATACATACACATATGTGTATATATGTATACATATACATACATACCCATATGTGTATATATGTATACATATACATACATACCCATATGTGTATATATGTATACATATACATACATACCAATATGAGGATGAAACTGGTTCCAAGAGCATTTAAGGAACAAGGATATATATAGTACAACAGGAAAGACATTAAAAGGATGTTAGAATAGGATAGCTGGGTTAGATACAACATTGGTTAGTGGCCCACGGGACAACAGAACAGCAATCTTTAAGGTTATCTTTTTTACTTGACAAAAATCTACAATTTAACATATAATTCCATAGTGTCTAGTCCCTAATCAAATAGGAAATAGCAAAGTCAAACATGAGTAATCAGATAAATTGTCATGGACTGGGCTATTGAAATAATATACCAGTAAGACATCAAAAGGACTTGCTGTACCCTTTTATCCTTATTTTCAAGTTTTATACTTTTTTTTTTAAATACTGGCATTACCTAGTTACTGTGCTTAGCATAGGATAAATTATGTTTCATGCTTTTTGCAGATTCTAAGGCTTTCTAAAATGTGTTGATTTACATGTGTGTTATTATACACTGAATTAATGCTCCTAAATTTAGACAGGGTTTGAGTAATGCCAATATTCTAAAAGTAGTGCATAGGTTAAGAAAGACAAAGGAACATTTTTTGCTAAGAAAAGAAATCAGGAATGGGGAAAAAACAGGAGCATATTGTGATACTTTTGGGGCAGTCTTATTAATCTCAGAAACGACTTCCCTATAACCAATTACCTGGACTGTGACTTCCGTAATGCACCACATAAAATAATAGTAAACACTTCTGTTGTCAATTTTGTAAGACATTTGCTCAGAAATAGCCATGCTTGTTATCTCAACAACCTTGTAGTTGGAGCAGACATATTATGCCTCTCATTTAAAGAATAGAGAGTGTGAATTAGGAAGTGCTTCAGCAACAGGGCCAAGACTGTAAATCAAAGGTGCTGTCTTGACTCTGATCTATTGGATCTGACAGGCTGGAGACGGTTATAAAAGCAGCCCCCAGTTTCCAGACGAATTATATTCCTAAGGATCATTTGTAGGTCAGTTGTTTTGAACTCGACACATTTTTCTATAGAAATTGTGTGATGAATGAAGGTTATGTCTCCAGTTCAGTCTGCCAAAGCCTTTAACCCACAGTGTGTCCATACGTCAGTGATACAGAGCCTCCTTACCATTTGTTTCTATTAGTTCAGGGCTTTCATTTGGAATGTAGGGAGCACATTTTCCTGTGCCCTACCCGTGTCCACTTCAGCACCAGAGCTAAGCGGGGTGAACTTTTCCAGCTTCATACAGTGAATGGATGCTCTGGGGGGTGGTTGAGTAGACAGAGGCTCTTACCGGGGTGCGCAAGGGCACTCAATTCAGAATCACTGGAGAGAGCCCTGACACAGGGCTGAGCAGGACAGACACTGGAACTTTAGGGGGGTGAGTTTGAGGAGGGGATGCCGAAGACTGGGTCGCAGGTGGTGTTGAGTGTTGACAATAGCAGACAGTTCTAAAGGTGGTAGACCTCAGGAGTGGGAGGGTAGTGCCTGTCTCTGTTTGTAGAATAGCTTGTTAAATGAAACCCAAAGAACAGGTTTGCAAGTACACGTTGAGAAAGAACAAAGTTGCTTTTTGCTATCTTCCTGAGTTCAGCTCATTCAATAAACTTGTTGCATTTGTTTAAATCTTCTTGATGATTTTATAAAATGCATTGTCACTGAAATGGAAAATTAAACAATATTGATAAGTACAGAGAAAAATGTGAAAGTCACCCAAATCCCTTCATCCATGGGTAAGCATTATTACTTTAAAAGTTTCAATCAGAATTGGAAAACTATTTCAGACATAACTCTAGAAACTATTCCAGAAACTTCCCAGTAAGGGAGCCTAGGGTCCAGGCCTCAATGGTTAATAATTTTAACATTCCTTCCTGATTATTTTCTCAGATTAGGTAATGCTACAGACTTTCTCTAGTCTTTACTTTCTGTCTAATATGTAATTGTGTGATTATTTGAACTATGTAATTGTTTTTCTTGGTATTTCCTATTATCTTGTCACCTTTGTCCAAATTGATATGTAAGAACTGTGGAGAAATGGAGGAAGATTCAATATCAAAAAGTTTGAGCTAAATGTGACAAAATGCTGAACAGTATATGAGGCCATGTGCCTGTTTGTGTTCTCCCCAGCACCAGGCTATGCCATTGTTTTTTTAATATTGACCCATCTAATAAGGGGGAAATGTTTCCCAATCTTAGGTAAGTTTACTCATCTGTGAAATGGAGAGGATGACAGTATTTATTTTATTGGGCTATTGAGAAGATTGAGTTAATACATGAGAAAACATTAGGCCAGTGCCTAGAACATGGTAAACTCTCAACAAATGTTAACTGTTCTTAAATTTTTTGTATGTAAAACAAAGGGGTGAACTAGGTCATCTCTGTGGCCCCTCTAGAGCCTCAAATCTAGATCCATGATACTGAAAATGTATAGCTGTCCTTATTTGGCCCATAATTTAAAAAAATGAGTATACAGCAGATTTAAAATGGCAAAAATGAAGTGAGTAATTGCTCTCAATTTAAGACATATCTGCAGTAAAATTAAACAGGAGACTGTAATATAAAATAACATAACCTGTAAGCATTGGCTTTTACGTATTCAAAGGCATTATTAAGCCACTAGAATACAGCTGACATTTAAGGCCACCTATTTAGCTACGCTACACTCTTACCAAGGAAGATGGAAAAATAGCTGGAAACCTTACACATAAATTCTATAGAACATGAGGAACAGTTATCAACTGTCATTCATCTCAGCCTCTACTGAAAATCAGCAACTTCTATGTAAAAGTCAAATGTAAATATTTGAAGCAATGTTTGAAAAAAATGGACCATGACAAGCTTACAAACAGAGTTAGAGCTGTTGACCTGCCCTGCCAATATTTAGCTCTTCCAAGCCAATTCTTTGTAAGCTCAGCTCAGTACATTCAAATATTGAGCATAGTCCTTTGTACATGGGAAGTTTCAGTGCTCCAGACTTTTTCATTTTACCCTAGGAAGCAAAATCCCTGATATTAAAGGAACTATCTGACATAAGTTTGGAATTCTAGAATCCTAGAGTTTAAAGAGGCTTAGCAATCTAACTTTTTCTATAATATTCCTAATAAGAATTTGAATTCTGCTTAAATCCTACTGAAAGTTATGGTAGATGTTACAAGTGCTAACTGAAACTTCTGACATCCTTCCTTTTACAGGAACTAGGGGATATTATATGTCTCATCTCCATGAAATTATACATGGCCATGGACTGCTTTGGCCGATTAAATTTAAGTGAAATGATTGTGAATCACTTCCAGGCAGAAGCATTTAAGAGCTGATTTATAATTCAAGCTCTGTTTCCTTGCCACAGTGGCCCCTGGAGACTTGTCTTTAGATGGCAGTGTCATAGGATGGTGGATCTTCTGTCATCTTGAGTCTTTGAAGGCTACAATGAGTAGGATCTTTTGTGACCTGTGTTGGACAAATAAAGTAGTATAAATAAGAAACAAACTTTTTTGATATACCATTGAGATTTGGGGGTTCTTTGTTGCTACAGCACAAACTAGACTAACTTGATTGATACTTTATAAAACTCTGCTTTTATGTAAGCCCCTTTTATAGCTGGATAGCTGGATGTAACATTATTTTAATGTTACATTTCATATTGAGCTAAGATATGACTCCATATAAGATTAAATTTAATCTTTTTCTGACGTCTGGAGTAGAAGGGAATTGCAACTTTTGTTCTTCCATGTGACAGTCCTTCAAATATTAGAACATAAATATTATGCTCCCCACACCCTCTCTCTGCAAAGAAACCCTGTTTTCCACTTGACACGTGGTTTCTGGGCTTTTCACCATCCTGGTTACTTTGGATAACTTTTATTTTGCCAATGTTCTGTTAAAGCATAATGCCTAGAATGGAATTCTTACAAAATTAGATACTGCAGGAGAGATGATTGCATGGCTTTTCTGAGGTTTGTGATGGTGGAGAGTTATATTTATTTATTAAAAGTACATTATTTTAGACCATATTTGAAGTTGACATTTTAAGGTGGCTTCCAGCACTGAATTTGGTTCAGGAAGGGTTTGTCCATCCTCAATCTCAACTGGAAGATGATAACTTTTAGAAAGCAACAACATCAGGAACATAGTGTGGACCACATCTGAGGTCTAGCTATGGACAAAATGAGTGTTATTGAAGATTTCCAGTGGGACAGTAATAAGGATATATTGGATATATTGTGTTATGGAAAAATAATTCTGGAAAAATTTAAAATAATAATCACTAGGTGAAGCATACTTGGGAAGGGGTGAGAGAGAAAGGCAAAGAGAGCAATCAGTTAACCAGTGAATCAACACAATTTATTAATTGCCGACTAAGTGTGAGGCACTGAGCTACATGGGTTGGCCCACTGGTGAACAAAACTTATATATGAAAATAGGAAGGAGTAGGTGGATAGTAAAAACGGTCAACAGATATGACATTCTTATCGGGACTGTAGGATGTATAAGTGAACAAACTGAAAGGACAGGAGGCTGACGTCTGAGGATAGGATTTTTAAAGTAGAAATTTGAAAAGGAGCAGTTTCTAGTGATGACAAAGTCAATGAAAGTACAGAAAACCCATCTCAAGTGATTTAAAGACAAACAGAAAACTCCAGAAGTAAAGTTGTTTCAGGAACTTTTCAATCAGGTCTTGGTTCTACATTTTCTTTTTTCCTGTTTCTTTGGTTCTTCTTTTCTTTATATGTTAGTTTTTTTCTTTAGGCTGATTTTCCTCCTGGTTGCAAGACAGGTATCAGCAGCAATGGTGAATCCATTCTTCCTAGTTTGCCTCTCGTGAAAGAAAAAGTGTCCATTTCCTGCAACCACTGAACAAAAGTTTTGAGCTTCACTCTGATAAGATTATGCCTAAGGCCATCATTGTGGCCAAGTAAATGCATACACTAATTCTAGAGGTAGAACAAAAGTCAGCTTATCAAAAAGTTGACTTTAGGGGATAAGTAGGGGATGGGTCACCGTTGAAAAAAATTGAAGTATAGTTAACAAGCGCACATGGTAGAATTAATGCTGTGTAGGTAACTCACAGATGCCCATGATAAGTACAGAAAAATGGGACCAGATTCAGAGAGGCATAGATTTTTACAAACACACTGGGGTGGGAATGATTGAGAAGGTACTATGGGGAATGAAGAAGACACTGATATGGACTCTTTACCCTTAAATATATGAGGATGAAAAGAATGAGCAACCTTGATACAAGGGGCATAGGGAAAGCAGTTCAGGGGAGAACGCATTTTTAGCTAAGGGAAAAAAGTGGAGATACAGTCATGGACTGGGTTTTGAGAGGTCCTGGGCGAGCCTTGTGGTTTAGAAATGGCAACAAAGAAGTGGTGATACCATTGGTTCATATATGGAATGTTGCAGGAGGAGAAGGCCTGGCTAGATCTTTCAACATTGTCACCTGCAGATGGAGGATTTCCAGACATTTGATCTGCAGCTCAGAAAAGAGGGCTGTTTAGGAGGACATTTGTATTTTGGAAGAAAGTGAGAGGGGTTGGAGCAGTTTAGCGGGAGGAAGAAAATGGGAGAGAACTTTCCTTTATGAAGTCTTCTCTGGTTTTCTTCAGTTGGATGTGCTCTATTACATAGGTAGCTATTTTCCAATGGATAAAAAATATAATTAATGCTAACTGAAAGCAGGAGTGCATTATTTTGAAATCTTGGGTGAAGAGCCAATTTCTGAGACTCCAAATTCCAATAAACAGCACTTTGTTAGTATTCATAACCATTTATGTATTTATCACTCACATACTTGCATACAGTTAGAGCTAGTTTCTCCTCAAGTGGAACACGACAGGTATGTGTTGCTTTTGATGCTCTGGCCACAAGAGCACCTGTTCTTGCTTAGCATCTTTCTGTACTTTGGGGATTTGTAGCTGTTTCTTTCAATTCAGCTGAGAAGTATCATTAGGCTTAGATCCACAAATCCACCTCCTGGGAGCTGGACACCCATCTCCATTTGGCTCTGTAGGGTCAAGATGTCATTGATGCTGCAAGTGCCTGTGCCTGTGCTGCCCTCTCACAGCACACCTCCTCCTTTTAGCCATCTTCACAAATCACTAGTTACGCACGGCTCCGCTGCAGGCTGGGGGAGCTTCCCTTCCTGATTCTCCTTGCCCATGAAGTGCTTATTGCTTTCTTTGGCTTGGGCTTCCCTCCATGCTCTTGTTCACATTATTGATACGTGTATCTCCTCAAGCTTTAAGTAGTTTCCCACACTGCATCCTCTCACATTCTTATTCTTATGTTAGATATATTTATTTATTTTAATTATTATATTTGAATATATTATTCAATAATATTCCACATTTCTGCCTAATATTTGTTTTTTTTCTTTTAGTATGTATCAGTTTCTGCCTTATGTGGTTGGTTGTATGTCTGTCCTATCTGAGTTCATGCATCTAACAGTCATACTACTGTATCCATCATATCTTCACACAAAAAAAAAAAGTGTTCTACTTTCTATACTTGAGTACAAGATCATTTCCTCAGCCCCGTATTCTCTGCAGTACCAGCACAGTGCCTTGGGTATCATGGTCACTCAAATATTTGATGAAGTAAGTTTATAGACAAATGCCTATCTGATAATATTAAATCAGAAGATGGGGATAATGAAATATAGCTTGTTTTTAAAAAGAATTTTTTTATGTTATTATTAAGCCAACTATTTTATGTCTCATTGCTTTTAGGAGCAAGGTAACATATTTCATACTTTGGCATTGGTTTCAGTAGCAGGGGGAACAAACTTACAACTTGCCATGAGTTGTTCTGTGGTCAGGACAAAACTTGCTAATGATCAAGCACTTATCTAGTAAGGCTAGTTTTTTTTTTTTTTCTCAAGGTATTTCTCAACACTGTATTATTGACAACTACTCCAAGTAATTAGAATAGGCATATAATATTGAACATTTCAATGGTTTACTACACTAAGGGAGAATATTATAGAGAAGATGTGAGTCCTGATTTACGATTTTAAAAGCTCTTCTCTATTCAAGGGGCAGAGTTCTTGTGGAAGGAATGAGTCCAGTGTGGTCTGTGGTGTGCATGAGAAAATAAGCAGCAAAGGGTAAGATTTTTTTTTTTTTAAATAATAAGTTGGCTGAATCCTGAAATAATATAAATCTCATGTGAACAGTCCTTAACTGCAGACATGGAATATACCCAGATTTTGAGAAAGTGCTATAATTCTTATACCTCATGAATACTCCAGGAAAGACAATCCTTCAGGTTATTTCCCCGGTAGGTTCTTCAAGAAATATGTTATAAACAGTAATGTTGAAAGTTTTACTGACTGATGCATTAAATTTATTCCTTTTTTTTTAAAAGAAAAGCTGCCAACTTTTCTCTTGGCTATAATATAATATTCCTAAATCTTTGTTTTATTATCCTTCAAATTAAAAAAAGGATAATGCTACTATGAACACAATGGCTGTTAATCTAATGGAACATTTGTTAGTTTTGCAAGACTGTCTATGTAAACAATCATTAATCTTTGGAATACTGCGATAAAAACCTTAGCAATACTCCGTTATTAATTTTTAAAGATACTGTAAAACTGAGTTCTAGTGGCGGAAAACCCATAAAACAAAGTATTAAAATCTTTTTTTAATGTTACGTATACAAAAAATATGAATTTGGTTCAAATAGCTTTGCTGTCTTCAACATTTTTTTTTTATGTTCTCATTGGTGATCTAAATTTATATATGTAAGAATAGTCAATCTCCTAAACTAGGGAAACTTTACTATGGAAACAAAGAGTAAACCTTTTATTGGAGGAAAATTTTGCTCTAACTTTTACCACTCGAGAAGTACAGTATTATTAAGAAGATGTCTAAACAGATCTATTAAAAGTTTAGATTTTTCAAAGATTTCCTAAAAGAATAATTTTAAGATTAAGATGATTACAATACAGATTTTTTCCCCCTGGGGCAAATACTAAGAAAGTGCCTAACATTAAGATGTTAAAGACATTTAATCCCAGAAATAGAAAAGCATAAAATTGAAGGTATGACAATAGGAACTGATTTGTTAAAATGGCCAAATCAATAAAGGCTAATGTCAAAGAACTATGCATTCTGATGAATTCTCATGGCCAAGCAGATTGATCGGTGTTTCATTTCCTTATCATTTCATTTATTTTTAAAGTTTTGAAATTGAACTGTGTGCTTCAACTGATGAAAATTATATTAACTTTGTGAGATATGAAATTCACAGCTTCTTTACATGGAGTAATGAGAAATAAATTCTATGGCTTTAAAGATGTAAAACCTATTTTAAAAGCCTTTTAAAAAGATGTAAAACCTATTAATAGCTAAAGAAAGTAAAAACATTTTAAAGAAATTATATGATTTGTTTTTTATTTTTTAGCATATGTTATGTTGACTCTTAGAACAAAGGAAAAACTATTAACATTTGTTCATCTAAAAATTTACTTCTAAACATATTCTCAATTAGTAAAGAAGTGCACCAATATATTAATCTTTATCAGACTATTTTACTGAAACAGAATTGATATAATGTTGTTTAATATAACCAGAAAACATAGTAGAAATACGTAGTACCCTATTATATCTTGTCGCCCAAAGAAGAAACTTAATTAGGAAAATTTAATGGCATTCAAATAGCAAAATTCTTCATGAAACTTACTTAATTTTCTAATAGAATGATGTTTACATATATTTAATACAAAAGGAAATTACAAATTATTAATGGAAGGTTAAAATTGGATATCACTATTATGATACACAGAATGATGGCTTCCTCAAGTTGTTCATGTCCTAGTCCCCAAAATACGTGAATATGTTACATTATATAACAGAGGGTATTTAAGATTGCAGATGAATTTAAGTTTGCTAATCATGTGACCTTAAATTCAAGAGATTATCCTGGATTATCCATCCTGGTCCAATGTGACCACAAGAGTTTTTAAATGTGCAAGAGGGGAAAGAGTCATTGGCAGAGTAAATGCAATGTGAGAAAGACTACAATGGCCATTTCTGCTTTGATGATGGAAGGGGGCCAGAAGCTAGGAAAGGCAAATAGCTTGTAGAAGCTGGAAAAAGCAAGTAAACAATTCTTTCCTAGAGCCTCCACAACAAATCCAGCCTTGCCAATATCTTGATTTTAGGCCAATGAGACCCATTCAGACTTTTCGCCTCCAGAACAGCAAGACTATAGATTTGTATTATTTAAGTCACCTAAATTTGTGGTAATTTGTTACAACGTTGTAACATGTTGGGTGATGGGTGCATCAAAATCTCAGAAATCACCAGTGTCATAACAATAATTGCAACAATAATAACAAAATTATTACAAAAGTTATATCAATTTCCTATCATTGTTGTAACTATAATTTTTCTGGAAATTTTAAGATTAAAATTTTTAGACCAATTAAAGGAGAGGGACCTAGCAATAGTGGTAGCCACAGTTACTATTAGCCACATTAGCTACTTTGTTAGAGTTTATAAAGTTCTTTTATGTATTTCATGGGCACTTTATTATAATTCAGCCAAGTGGAAGTGGCCATGTTGATGTTCCTTAACAGCTAAGGAAACCGAGGCTCAGAGAGATGATGTGGCACATAAAGAGATGACACTCAGTCCCTGGACTTTCCTCTATAGATCCTGGGCTCTTTGGCCTGTGTGTTGGTACCCAGCACAGGTAGGCACGGAAAAGACTTTTAACAGACTTGAAACTTGTTTCTATTCCCAAGGTCTCAATGACAATTTGGAGACTTGGCAGCTACTTGGGTTTCAAAGCAGCCTTAAAAGTTCTGAATGTCTTTGAATCTGCTCTTCATAAATCTTCCAGGATTTTGTTTGTGGGTAGATGACTACAAGGAAATTACAGTTTCTTGTGAGTTTCTATTACGACCTTGAGAAAATAGTAAACAGCTTCATTTGTTTCCTGAGCTAAGAGAATCTCATACTTCAGTTGCTAGGAAAATTGAGAGAATAAATGACTTTCCTTCCTAGGGAGAGTTTCCTTTTTTCAAGTTTCATGTTTCAATTTATTTGGATAATTCATTTTATTTTAAATTTAATATTACTGAACTAATTCCATTTTTAACTTATGATTTGTATCAGTCATGGAGTAAGAAGTTCGAAGCCATTATTAAAGAATGGCAGTGGGTAAAATGATTGGATTCTGCCATGGAACATGGTAAGCTAGTGGGCCAGTATTGTGTAGTAATTTTAAGTGCAGAATGCTTGAGTTTTAATTCTGGGATCCCCCTTCCTACCTGTGTGACTTCGGGCAAGCTGTTTATCTCTTTGTATTACAAATTGTTTATCTGTAAAATAGGCGTTTTAAAAGTTATTAACTTGCTGGATTTACATGATAATTAATTGAGGTAATATATGGAAAGTTCTTAGAACAGTGATATGTAAGTATTAGTTATATGATTCCTGTTTAAATAATTCATTACTATTAAAAGGGAAGAGAAACCACCTTCAAAAATAGTACTGTCTAGCCTTAATATAATCTGTCTGACCTTAGCTACCACTATATCCAAGGTAAATATTTTTGCAAGTCATAAGAAAACTAATGATTATCTGATACTCCAAAAATTTGTTTCCTAAAAAAATCAAAGATTTTATCTTCAAATTGGAGCTGTTTAACCATCCATTAATGGAGACAACAACCACATGGAATTTAAAAAATGTGATAAGTAGAGCAAATTATCACTGAGTTCTTAGTAGAACATTTTCTCCACATTTCTCTGTTGTATACACCATCAGGAGGAATAAACAATTTCCCAAAGTTGCCAAAATGTTAGCATTTTTACTGAAAACGCCTAGTCATAGTTTTGTTTTCTGCAAGTTATTTTAAAAATTGATGACATTATTCATAAGCAAAAATAATCATTTTATGTAGTATGTGGCATTCTATACCTGAAACAAAAACAACAACAACAGTGGAACAAATCTGCAATGTAAAAAATAGGTAAAAATAAATATCTTATTAGAAACAAAATAGGCAGTGCTTTTAAGGCACATGTTCAAATAATAAGCAAAAAATAAAAATGTTATTTGATTAAAGAGATGTTTAGCTCTCAGGAAGGCAGTAGTGATTCTAAATCAGTGGGATAAATATCAGCAATAACAAAGGTGACTAATAAACTATTTTTTGTTAAATATATAATTATTTATTGGCAAAACTGGAATTCTTAATTTTAGCATTATTAATTTCTTTGTGGAAAATAGAGACTCATTTTATTTCAACATTTAGAGTCATATTTTTAAAGATATTTATTTTTTTTTATTTCAATAGTTTTTGTGGAACAGTTGGTGTTTGGTTACATGGATAAGTTCTTTAGTGGTGATTTCCGAGATTTTGATGTACCCATGACCCTAGCAGAGTACACTGTACCCAATGTGTAGTCTTTTATCTCTCACTTGGCTTCCTTTCCACCCTTCCACCTCAAGTCCCCAGAGTCCATTGTATCATTCTTATGCCTTTGCATCCTCATAGCTTAGCTCCCACTTATAAGTGAGAACATACAATATTTGGTTTTCCATTCCTGAGTTACTTCACTTAGAATAATGGTCTCCAGTTCCATCCAGGTTGCTGCAAATGCCATTATACTTTCCTTTTCATGGCTGAGTAGTATTCCACGATATATATATATATCACATATATATCGTATGTTTTATGTTAACACATAGAGATATACATAAATATCTATACATATCACATTTTCTTTATCCACTCATTCATTGATGAGCATTTGGGCTGGTTCCATATTTTCACAATTGTGAATTGTGCTGCTATAAACATGTGTGTGCAAGTGTCTTTTTCATATAACTTCTTTTCCTTTGGGTAGATACCCAGGAGTGGGATTGCTGGATCAAATGGTAGATCTACTTTTAGTTCTTTAAGGAATCTCCATACTGTTTTCTGGTGTGCTTGTGCTAGTTTACATTCCCACCAGCAGCATAAAAGTGTTCCCCTTTTACCACATCCATGCTAATATCTGTGATTTTTTGATTTTTAAATTATGGCCATTGTTGCAGGAGTAAGGTGGTATTGCATTGTGGTTTTGATTTGCATTTATCTGATTATTAGTGATGTTGAGCATTTTTTCGTATGTTTGTTGGCCATTTGTGCATCTTTTGAGAATTGTCTGTTCAAGTCCTTAGCCCACTTTTTGATGGGATTATTTGCTTTTTTCTTGCTGATTTATTTCAGTTCCTTGTAAATTCTGGATATAAGTCCTTTGTTGGATGTGTGGTTTATGAAAATTTTCTCCTACTCTATGGGTTGTCTGTTTACTCTGCTGATTACTTCTTTTGCTGTGCAGGAGCTTTTTAGTTTAATTAGGTGCCATTTATTTATTATTGTTTTTGTTGCATTTGATTTGGATTCTTAGTCATGAACTCTTTGCCTAAGCCAATTTTCAGAAGAGTTTTTCCAATGTTATCCTCTAGAATTTCTGTGGTTTCAGGTCTTAGATTTAAGTCTTTGGTCCATCCTGAGTTGATTTTTGTATAAGGTGAGAGATGAGGATCCAGTTTCATTCTTCCACATGTGGTTTGCCAATTATCCCAGCACCTTTTGCTTAATAGCGTGTGCTTTTCTCACTTTATGCTTTTGTTTTCTTTGTTGAAGATCAGTTGGCTGTAAGTATTTGGCTTAATTTTTGGGTTCTTTATTCTGTTACATTGGTTTATGTGCCATTTTTATACCAGTACCATGCTATTTTGGTGACTATAGCTTTGTAGTATAGTTTGAAGTCAGGTAATGTGATGCCTCCAGATTTGTTCTTTTCACTTGGTCTTGCTTTGGCTATGTGGGCTCTTTTTTGGTCTCACATGAATTTTAGGGTTGGTTTTTCTAGGTCTGTGAAGAATGATGGTGGTATTTTGATGGGAATTGCATTGACTTTGTAGATTGCTTTTGGCAGTATGGTCATTTTTTCAATATTGATTATACCTATCCATGAGCGTGGGATGTGTTTACATTTGTTTGTGTAGTTTGTGATTTCTTTCAGCAGTGTTTTGTAGTTTTCCTGTTGAAAGTCTTTCACCTTCTTGGTTAGGTATATTCCTAAGTATTTTATTTTTTGTTGCAGCTATTGTAAAACGGGTTGAGTTCTTGATTTGATTTTCAGCTTGGTTGCTGTTGGTGTGTAGCAATGTTACTAATTTGTGTACATTGATTTTGTAGCCTGAAACTTTACTGAATTCATTTATCAGAGCTATGAGCTTTTTGGACGAGTCTTTAGGGTTTTCTGGGTATACGATCATATAATCAGTGAATAGTGACAGTTTGACTTCCTCTTTACCAATTTGGATGACCTTTATTTTTTTCTTTTGTCTAATTGCTTTGCCTAGGACTTCTAGTACTATGTTAAATAGAAGTGGTGAAAGTGGGCATCCTTGTCTTGTTCCGGTTCTCAGGGAAAATGCTTTCAACTTTTCCTCATTCGGTATAATGTTGGCTGTGTGTTTGTCATAGATGGCTTTTATTACCTTAAGGGATGTTTCTTCTATGCCAATTTTGCTGAGGGTTTTAATCATAAAGGGATGCTGGATTTTGTCAAATGCTTTTTCTGTGTCTATTGAGATAATCATATGATTTTTTAAAATTCTGTTTATGTAGTTTATCACGTTTATTGACTTGCATATGCTAAACCATCCCTGTATCTGTGGTATGAAACCCACTTGATCATGGTGGATTATCTTTTAGATATGCTGTTGGATTTGGTTAGCTAGTATTTTGTTGAGAAGTTTTGCATCAATGTTCAACAGGGATACAGGTCTGTAGGTTTTGTTTGTTTGTTTGTTTTTGTTATGTCCTTTCCTGTTTTGGTATTAGGGTTATACTTGCTTCGTAGAACGATTTAGGGAGGATTCACTCTTTCTCTACCTTTTGGAATAGTTTCAGTAGGTTTGGTACCAATTCTTTTTTAAATATCTGATAGAATTCAGCTAGAATCCATCTGGTCCTGGATGGACTTTTTTTTGTTGGTAATTTTTTAAATTACCATTTAATCTTGCTGCTTGTTCTTGGTCTGTTCAGAGTTTCTATTTCTTCCTGCTTTCATCTAGAAAAATTGTATATTTCCAGGAGCTTATTCATTTCCTCTAGGTTTTCTAGTTTGTGTGCATAAAGGTATTCACAGTGGCTTTGAATGATTTTCTGTATTTCTGTGGTATTGGCTGTAGTAGCTCCCATTTCATTTCTAGTTGAGCTTATTTGGATCTTCTCTCATCTTTTCTTTGTTAATCTTTCTAATGGTCTATTGATTTAGTTTATGTTTTCAGAGAACCAGCTTTTTAAAAATTTATATTTTGTGGTTTTTTTTGGTTTTAGCTCTGCTCTGATATTTGTTATTTCTTTTCCTCTGCTGGGTTTGGGTTCGGTTTGTTCTTTGGTTTGAAGTCCTTTTAGCAGTACTTGTGGTGCTGGCTTGGTAGTAGCAAATTTTCTCAGCATTTGTTTATCGGAAAAGTCTATCTTTCCTTCATTTATGAACTTAGTTTCACTGGATATAAAATTCTTCGCTCATAGTTGTTTTGTTTAAGGAGGCTAAAGATAGGATCCCAATCCCTTCTAGCTTGTAGGATTTCTACTGAGAAATCTCCTGTTAATCTTACAGGTTTTCGTTTATAGGTTACCTGAAGCTTTTGCCTCATAGCTCTTAAGATTCTTTCCATCATCTTGACTTTAGATAACCTGATGACTATGTGCCTAGGTGATGATCTTTTTGCAACAAATTTCCCTGGTATTTTTTGAGCTTCTTGTATTTGCATGTCTAGATCTCTAGCAAGGCCAGAGTTTTCTTCGATTATTTCCTCAAATAAGTTTTCCAAACTTTTAGATTTGTCTTCTTCCTCAGCAACACCAATTATTCTTAGGTTTGATCATTTAACATAATCCCAAACTTCTTGGAGGCTTTTTTCATTAAAAAAAATTTTTTTTCTTTGTTGGATTGGGTTAATTCAAAAGCCTTGTCTCCATGCTCTGAAGTTCTTTCTTCTACTTGTTCAATTATATGGTTAAATCTTTCCAGGGTATTTTGCATTTCTTTAAGTGTGTCTTTGATTTGCAGAAGTTGTGATTATTTTTTATTTATAATATCTCTTTATCTGGAGATTTTTTTGGTCCATATCCTGTATTATTTTAAAAATTTCTTTCAATTGTTTTTCACCTTTCTGTTGCCATCTTAAGTAGCTTAATAATCAATTTTCTGAAATCTTTTTCTGGCAATTCAGATTTCTTCTTGGTTTGGATCCATTGCTGGTGAGCTAGTGTGATCTTTCAGGAGAGTTGTAGAACCTTGTTTTGTCATATTACCAGAATTGTTTTTCTGGTTTCTTCTCATTTGGGTAGACTATGTCAGAGAAAAGGTTTGGGACTCAAGGGCCACTGTTGAGATTCTTTTGTCCCATGGGGTCATCCCTCGATGTAGTCGTCTCCCCCTTCCCCTAGGGATGGGCTTCCTGAGAGCCAAGCCAGACTGCAGTGATTGTTATTGCTCTTCTGGGTCTAGCCACCCAGCAGAGCTACCAGCTTCTGGGCTGATACTGAGGAGTTTCTGCAAAGAGTCCTATGGTGTGATCTGTTTTCAGGTCTGTCAGCAATGGATGCCAGCACCTGCACTGGTGGAGGTAGCAGGGGAGTGAAGTGGACTCTCTGAGAGTCCTTGGTTGTAGTTTAATGCACTGGTTTTCTTGAATGCTGCTTATGCTAGCAGTGAGGTTGTCATGTGGACAGACTCAGGACCTCTGGTTAAGGATCTCCGGGTAGCCAGGATGTTGTAGGTGGTGGGATTAGCTGTTGTTTTCTCCTTCTTTGGAGCAGGGTTGTTCTGAGTTACTGTAATAGCTTGAGTTGGTTAGCCTCCAGCCAGTAGGTGGCGCTTTCAAGCAGCATCAGCTGTGGTAGTATAGGGAGAACACAAGCTTGCCCTTAGGTCATCTGGATAAGTATTTGGGTTTCTCAGGGTTAGAGCATGGGGAGAGATGAGAAGGAAGACAAAACAAGACAATGGCTTATCAGTTGAGACAGGTTTATTGAGAGTAAACCTCAGAAGGGCTTCTGGCTGGCAGGGTCAGGAGAAAACTTTTTTTTACAGCCTGAGGCTTTTTAAAAAGGTCCTGGTGGGGGAAGTGTTCTCTGGGAGAGGTTCCTATTGGGGCTCTGAGAGAGGTTCCTTATTGGGGAGGGGTTAGGGGAGTGCTGGCTGGTTGGGACTGCTGGGGACTTTGATAAGCTTGGTTAGGGTGGTTATGTGCTGTTAAAGATATAGGTGGGGCTGACTTTTGCAGTTTGGTCAGGTGGCAATGGACAGTTCTGAGAAATGTGATACTTTAAGGTGGTGAGGTCTCGTTAAGATGGCAGTACTTTTGTCCTATCAATCTGGACTCTATGGTTAGATAAGTAGATGGGCTGGTGTACTTTTTCTGGCTACTTCCTGCTGAAAGGGGGCCGTGAGATTGTTGGTTCTGGATTGACTGGAGGAGTAGCACCGTCTTCAGGTGTTCTGGGGTGGCAGCTTGTGAGATGGCTGTAATTCTGTTGGTAAGGAATATTTAACTAGGAACTGATTTGGTTTTCTTGTTGCTCCTTAATTCTTTGAACTCTTTTCTTAAGTTTTGAGCTGGCATCCCTTACCAAGCCTGACTGGTTGAGATAGAAACAGCATTCTTCCCCTAGGGAGAGGCAGAGACCTCCTCTGCTGTAAGGAGGTTGAGTCCTCTCTAGTTTTAGAGGACTACTCCAGCTAGGGAGTCTAGCAGGTCTTGAATTCTTACAAGGTCCTTGGCTATATCTTCCAAGGATTCTTGTAGGTCTGTGGAGAGAGCCTTAAAATATGAGAGTGAAGTGGCTAGTCCCCTAGCTTCTAAACCAATGCCTGAGCTGATGCACAAATTAAGTGGCTTCCTCCACCTTTCAGCTTTTGGCCAAAGCCATCCCTACCTACTTTTGTGCCAGGAACTGAAACCACCCCCTATCCAAAGTTACAGGGTCAACACCTGGCTTTAGCACTATAACTCAAACCAATCCCATTGTTTGGGATAAAATTCTGCATTCTTGGTGGCCCACAACTCCCCGATCAAAATTTCATTAAAGGATCCTTCTTGTACATCACTGTCCAACAGTATTTCCTCAGCCCTGAGGGTTTCGAGGACTCACGCCCATCATCTCCTGACTGTTAACTGCCAGTGTCCTCATTTCAACCCATTCCCTTCATAACACCCCTGTTCTTCTGGTCCAAAAACCAGATGGGTCCTACTGGCTCCTCCAGGACCTTCATCAAATCAGTTCTTCTGTCATTCCCGCACACCGAGTCATCTTAATCCCTATACGCTTCTCTCCAGAATCCCCCCTCATACCAGCCATTTTTCAGTACTAGACCTCAAAGATGCCTTTTTTACTATACCTCTACACCCTTCTCTTAAAATTTGTTTCACCTGAACTGATCCAGACACCAACCTCTCCCAACAGCTCACATGGACTGTCCTCCCCCAGGGTTTCAGGGACAGCTCCCACTTTTTTGGACAGGCCCTTCAAGCAAACCTCTCTAAGCATTGCCTAACCCTAGCACCCTCCTCCAATATATTAATGATCTACTACTCTGTTCCTCTTTGGAGGAACTCTCCATTCAGCATACTGTTACCCTTTTAAACTCCCTTGCCCTGGTAGAGGTTCCTATCAGGGAGGGGTTAGGGGAGTGCTGGCTGGTTGTGACTGCTGCAGACTTTAATAAGTTTGGTTAGGGTTGTTATGCTCTGTTAAAGATATAGGTGGGGCTGACTTTGCGGTTTGGTCAGGTGGCAACAGACATTTCTGAGACAGGGAAACTTGATACTTTAAGGTGATGGAGTCTTGTTAAGATGGCCATACTCTTGTCCTATCACTCAGGTGATGAATGGGGCCACAGAGCTTCTACAAATTTCTATGTTTTGTCTTCGGCTACCAGAGTGGGTAGAGAAAGACCATCAGGTGGTGGCATATTAGGCATGTCTGAGTTAAGACTCTCCTTGGGTGGGGCTTGTTGTGGCCACTGTGGGGGATGCGGGCTGGTTCTCAGGCCAATGGAGTTATGTTCCAGGGGAGATTATGGCTGCCTCTGCTGCTTTGTACAGGTTTCCAGGGAAGTAGGTGAAAGCTGGCACTGAGAGGCCTCACTTAGCTTCCATGCAGCCAGCAAGGCTAGTCTCACTTCTGCCATGCTTCCCCAACAGCCGACAGAGCTGAATTTATATCCAGGCTTCTGATGTGCAGGGCTGTGATCTCGCTCCAGGCTACCAGCCTCCCTGCTGAGAAGGCAAGCAGGGCTTTCAGGCCATGCCCCTCCCTGCCTGCCATGGCTTCTGTGCTTGACTCTGCACTTCCCGTTCACTGACCCCCTGGATTCTGCCTGGGAAAATTTGTGCTTGGTCAAAATTATTACAAAGTTCAGCTGGAAGTCTCCTTCTCCCTGTGGTCATTCCCTAGTTCCCCTGGCTGCCCTCCCCAAGGACCCCTGTGAGAAAAAGTCAGAAATGGCTTCTCTGGGTTTTTCTGGGGACTGGGAGTGCCTATAGGGCTCTTCCTGCTGCTTCTTGTACTTTTATATTTCACTCAGCTCTCTAAATTTGTTTCACCTCTAGGTAAGGTTAAATCCTTCTTCTGTGATCTAGATTTTCAGGTTCCCCAGTGAGGATGTGTGTTGGGAGTTGGACTTTCATACTTTTACACTTTGGGCACTCATGGTTTTTTGGCTGTCTCACAGAGTTTGCAGTGGAAAGCTACTTCTTTCAAAGGGTCTGTGAATCTTTCAGTTTTCCTGGTATGTTCCTGTGGTGGTTCTTGGAGCAAATGTTTGTTATGTGAATCTCCACATGCTGTTCTGTCCATCTGAGTGGGAGCTGCAAGTTAGTCCTGCGTCCTATCTGCCGTTTTTTTGTTTTTTTTCTTAAATATATTTTCCTCTGTAACGTGACTGTTTATGTCATATAAATGGCAAAATGCCAATGGAATCTGAGTTGTAAAGAATTTGTAGCATAATAATTGCTGGTTTATTAAAATAGATAAGTACCAAAAATAGGAAAATAACCACCATAACTCACATCTTTATTATGACTTCACTTTTGAAGGATAATTTTTAACAGGGTATATATTTATAGACTGGCAGTTATTTTCCCTAAGTACTTGAACTAGTGATTTTATGTTGCTGCTACCTAAATCCTGGGACCTATAGTCTACATAACAAGGTCTTATATTGGCATTTTGGAATTTCTGCTGAGGGATTATATTGAGACTAGGACAGATCTAGTAATCAAATCAGGCTAGATCTGATCATATTTGAGACTGGTAACTTTTAAGGATTAGTATTCAGGATAAATAAAGAACTACAAATCAATAAAGGAAAGAAACAACATGTAAAATGGGCATAGCATATAAATAGGGATTTCATAGAGGAGAAAAATTGAACCTCTAATAAACATTTGAAAAGATAATAAATTCATTGATAATCAGTGATATTCAAATGAGATATTGCACACATATAAAATTGGCAAAAATTAAAAAGATTGAGCTTATGATATATTGATAATCATGTCAAGAAATAGGAACTCTTGAATACCGCTAATGAAGATTATAAATTGACAGTAATAACTATTGCAGTATTTTAGTCCATGAAAAATTTTAGTGGATAAATTGAACAAAGACTTTATTCAAAACTGTTATGATAGAGAAGAGAGATTGAAGTCAACTCCACTTTAACAAAAAGTGAGAGGGATTTTAAGCTTTGAGCTGAGCTCATGGAAAAAGTTCTGGAAAGCTTTAGAGGAGAGGTTGGTCAATGTGATTAGGCCACCTCTGTTTGCTAATTGTTGCTTATTGAAGTTAGCTCTTACCCTCCCGCAGAAACCAGAATATTGGGGTATTGCCATTCTTGATAATTACTTTTCAAAGGGGATGTTGCTAGGTCTTTGAGGAAGACATTCCTGAGATGCAAAACTGGCATTTTGGGGTGGTAAAACAAGAGGATTTTAAGAAGATTTACTTCTCTAAGGGGCAGAGAAATAATTTGCAATTACAAATTTTCTGAAATAAATGCTCTAAGAAAAGGGAAGTCAGGGGCCTACAGTCAGGAAGAAACCTATCTAAAGTTGAGTCATACTAAAGAGAATGTTAAGGCCATCTTGGTTTCTTTGAAGAACAATTTGGCAATATCTGGTAAGGTTAAAGATGCACACAGTCAAGGACCCAGACATTCTATTTCTAAATATGTACTCTAGGGAAATTATTGCACCTGTGCACCAGGAGATATGTGCAACAAAATTCATTGTAACATTACTAGTAGCAAAAGGTTGGGGAAAGGAGAAACATTCATCAATAGGAGAATGAATGAAAGTATATTATGGAGTATTTATACAATAAAATACCAATGTCAGGGAAAAAATACAAGTTCCAGAATAAAATAGGTAGTGTAATACATTTACACAAATGCTATATCTTCATGAATAAAATTATGCATAGGAATTATACCAAGTTTTTTTTAAGATAGTAGCTTTAGTGTAGGGGGAAGAGAAGAGAATGAGATTGAATTGGGTTATGTTGAGAGCTTCAATCCTCTCTATAGCATTTTATTTCTTAAAGAAAAAAATTATCAGAAGCAGTTATGGCCACAATTTTAGACATTTTACATAAAATAATTTAAAGTTTCAAAATAGAAAATAACCTTACAACTTCCTAACTTGCTGAAGTTTAAGCTCACTGAAAGTTTAAATTGCAGTAGCTCTATAGGAAATATAAATATACAGTATTGGTCTTTGTGTATATTTTAATATAAATGGTATCATATGTACCTATATCAGTTTCCTATGGCCACTATAACAAATTACCACAAACTTGGTAGCTTAAAACAAGAAATAATTGTTTCCTCCCAGTTTTGGGGGCCAGAAGTTCAAAATGGGTATCACTGGGCTGAAACCACGGCGTCAGCAGCACGTTGTTCTCTGAAGGCTCTCTAGAAGAATCCATTCCTTGCCTCTTCTGGCTTTTGGTGGCTGCTAATATTCCTTGGGTTGTGGCTGCATCACTTCAGTCTTCAAGAATAGCACCTTCAAATCTCTTTATCTTCACATTGCTTTCTCTTCTGCGTGTCTGTGTGAAAATCTCCCTCTCCTCTCTCATATAATGATACTTGTGACTTTATTTAAGACCTCCCAGACAATCTAGGATAATCTCTCCATCTCTTGATGCTTAATTAAGCACATATGCCAAAACCTTTTTTTCAAACAAGGTAATATTTAGAGGTTTCAGGGATTAGGAATATTTATATTTAGAACCATTACTCAGCCTATTCTAGTACCTACCATCCAACTGATGTTTAAAATTTTACAATGGAAATTATGGGTGTTTTCCATCATATTAACATAAACCTTTCTCAATCAATGCTTTTGCTATAGAGTATGCCCAGGATAAGTATTATGTATTTTGATTTTCAGTTCTTAAGTTTAGAAGCAACGTTTTTATTTTTACACTATTACAGAAATGTGGTAATGATTAGTGAAGGTGCTGCAGTGATCTGTACTATAACTTTTGTTAAATCTCATAGGTATGGGATGAGCACTAGGTTTTAGTGGTGGTCAGAGGAAACATAGTTCTATCTATATGGTTTCATTTTTCTTAGTAAAGAAATGCAATTGTGTATTATTTATTTACTTTAAATAATTAAATAATAAAATAAATGTTTAAATGTAGCTTGGTTTTTGATACCATTACTCATTTGAACTTTTATTATCAATGTTTATGATGTATCTCAATCTTAATTTCTAAACTTTGAATGATTTTTTGTTGTTGAAAGATCAAAGCAACAAAACAAAACAAAAATTACAATGATAGCTTACCTGAGTTTCCGAAATTATTAACAAGCACAGTGGTTCCAGTTCTGGCAAAGCACTCCTTACATTGAACTCATTGAATTGCAACCATAATAATAGGGCATTATAGAAATCCTTTGCTAAACCAGTATGATTTTGATGCTACTGAGACTAATTTCTTAAATTAGACTATAGTAATAACAATAAAAATTTGAAGAGTAATTTGATGCTTTCAGAAGAATTAGTTAAATACAGCATAATCTAATCAAAGGTTGGTTATCATTGCTGAAAGTGTTAAATTTATAATTACCACTGTACACTTTATGTTAATATCTACTTAGATCTACTTTTCATCAAACTAGTTTATAAATAGCCTAAGTGCAAAATCTAAGATTAAGTCATGTTTGTTTACTTAAACTAAATATATTTAAATGAATGAGTGAACAAATTGAGGAAATTAACATCTAAGGATCTCTAAGATATGAACACTATCTGAAGCTGTGATTATAGTGATTGTTTATGAACCAGAGGAGAGCTTTCCTAGCAAGAAATGCTCATAGTGCAAACTTTCTTAGCAGTTGTATTTGACAATAAGCAGGCATGAGAAGTTTAGAACTTGAGAGTAGGCTTACAAGTAATCAATACAAATAAGTTGTGATAAGTATATTGTATTTTCTGGGCTCAGAAGATGTTTACTCTCTCTGGGTAAATTGACTTAGTATCTCAAATCAATACCAGAATTCAGATCAGGTGTCTGGAATACTATTATATGTCTAACAGAGTAAGGAATATCTCCTACAGAATTGCATTTGACTATGTTTTGGCATTTCAGTAGTCGATCAAGGCAGTCATCTTTTGACATGCGTGTGTCTGAGTTCTCTCATTTACATCCTAATTATATTTATATTAATTTTCTATAAGGATATAGCAGAATTAAACTAAGAATACAGTTTTGAAATATAATTCATGATATGAAAATCTTTTTAAAGTGGAATGTTACTTTTAAATTAAATGAGGTATGACTACCTGATCCAAAGGCAGAGCAGATGGCTGAATAAAAGCCTCCACAGATAATTCTCCCTGAAGGAACACCAATTAAACAACTATCTGCACCAAAAAGCACCTTCATCAGAACCAAAAATCAGGTGAATGATTACAGTACCTGTTTTTTTCTTTTCTTTTCTTTTTTTTTTGTGAGATGGAATCTCCTTCTGTTGCCCAGGCTGGAATGCAGTGGTGTGATCTCGGCTCACTGTAAGCTCTGCCTCCAGGGTTCACGCCATTCTCCTGCCTCAGCCTCCTGAGTAGCTGGGACTACAGGCGCCCGCCACCGCGCCCGGCTAATTTTTTGTATTTTTTTTGGTAGAGACGGGGTTTCACCGCGTTAGCCAGGATTGCCTCAATCTCCTGATCTCCTGATCCGCCCGCCTCGGCCTCCCAGACTGCTGGGATTACAGGAGTGAGCCACCGCACCCGGCCTGCTGTTGTTTTTTATTCATGATTACAAATCGAGTAAGACAAAGATCTGGTTTTTGAGTTGGAGGAAAATGAAGAATGGCGTGGAAAAGGGAGAGAAAAGAAGATAGGTCCATCCTGGTTATCCTGCAGTAGAACCTGTTTTTATCTATGATTTCAGCTCTTGGAAAGGAAAAATTTGTATCTTTAAGATTAGAATTCCAGGAAAATCAACTTAAGTTTTTAACTGGATTCATATTCAGTTAAGATATTGAAAACTGAGGAGCAAGAAAGATGGGGTACATAAAGAAAAGAAAATGTTTGACTTTAGTTTCTTTCTTGACTAGATAGCCATAACTACCTGTAAAGGCATAATAAGTAAGGCATAGGATCATGGAGTTGGAAAGAATTCTTATAGATTAGCTTCTAATCATTGCTTCCATAATTGTTTTCACATAAAAATAACCACACATGCTTCCCTGACCAAGTAGTTTTACATTTACAGAACTATTTGGTGGGATGGTATGGTTGGTTTACGAGTGAATGTAACACATCTAAATAAACAGAAAGGATTGATTTTTTAAAGGGAATATAAGCCTTGTCAAAACTATGAACCTTACAACAATCAACATTTTATTAATAAAACCGTTAAGAAAGATAAATTGTTTGAATTTTTCTTCATGATATCACTATGTACCAAAAATATTCTCTATAAATTTTGTCCTGAAATCACTAAAGGCAGATATGTTTTGAAATATGATTTATATTAGAATATCCAGTCAACATCCAATTGATTTTCAGTTCCTGAAACCGTGGCTTTAAATTTAATCAATGCAGAGTAGGGGATCAGTAATTAAACAGTAATTTTTTTCAAGTGGAGGAAGTTAATATTGTAAATTTCTTCACCATGAATAGGTTCAGGCTCTTAATGTTTTGGTAAATAATTCTGGGAACAAAACAAAGCTTTCAATTACATCATTATTTGGGGCCTTAGTATGTGGAATTTAAACAAAGGCATTATATATAAAACCATCACAGCAAAGGTGTGCGACAACCTGAGAATTACTTTACTAACTTAAGAGACAGCCTCTTCAGATATATAAGGACTAGCTGATTCTTTTGATCACTCACCTGCTAACTCATAAGAGATGTGCATGGAAAGCAAACAGTTGTGCTGGGCAGAAGAACAAAATTAGGCAAGAAATGATCAAGCCTCTAACAGATGGCTTTTCAGAAATGGCAACAGTAATCTCTCTAACATCTCTGTGGCGAATACAGAAATTAAAATTACTTTCAAACTCCAATAATGTAGAAACTCAGTACTTATTTAGCCAATACTATGCATTCTTTTTCTAGCAGCTCAGAAATACTAGGGAAATACACCTGGAGTTGCAGTCACCACAGGGTAGGGATTGCTTTCTTCATTCTGTGGCTATCTTGAGATCTTGGCCTGAAACATGTAGGCTGTGGTGCTATGAGAAAGGACTTGATGGCTCAATGGCGGTCAAATTGGTTGAGAGGGAAGACTGAATTATCTGTTAGTGACACACTGATCCATATGCTATCTGAACCTTGTGTGAGGAAAATTCAACAAAGTCTTGGCAATTCAGCATGCTGAACTCTGTTGACCACAAGGATAAGGTCTATAATGGGAAAATCAGCCAGAGACTTTGCTCTAATAAACTTAAACAAGAGTATCCCTAGTGGTCTACACCATCTTTTTCAGCCTAAAAGGAAAAGATGGGGTGCAGTGGTGATATTTCAGATAGTTTTCACTGCCTTTGGGTTTTTGTAACAAAAACTATTTGAACTTAGCAGTTCAGAACTAATATGTCTCATAGGCCATGTATTATGCACAACATGTACAGAACCAGCTGCAGCCAGTTGAAATTTGATGTGAAATGGAATACCGTGAAGTACTTATTGTACTTATTTACTTCAAACAGCTTTTTTTTTTTTTTTTTTTTTTTTTTTTTGAGACAAAGCGTCATTCTTGTTGCCCAGGCTGGAGTAAAATGGTGCCAACTCGGCTCACTGCAACCTCCGGCTCACTGCAACATCCGCCTCCCCAGATCAAGTGATTCTCCCGCCTCAGCCTCCCTAGTAGCTGGGATTACCGGTGCCTGCCACGAGGACTGGCTAATTTTGTATTTTTAGTAGAGGCGGGGTTTCACCATGTTGATCAGGGTGGTCTCGACCTCCTGACCTCAGGTGATCCAGTCAGGCCTCCCAAAGTGCTAAGATTACAGGTGTGAGTCACCATGCCTGGCCCAAACAGCTCTTCTTTTTTGAGTGTTGCTACAAAATCAATATGGAGTTTCAAATTTTACTTACTTTTTAATGGATTTTAATGCATAAGTAATGCCAGAATACATCTGGAGGATTTTATAGCAAATTCCAGACCTCAGATAATCTCACACATAAAAACTATGTTTCTCTAACACATTTTTTTAAAAAGCATAATTACAATAATGTTAACATACCCAACATATTTAACATTTATTCCTCAATATCATCTAACACCCAGTCTATGTTCTATTGTCCTTCATTATCTCAAAAATATCTTTTTATACTTTGTTGGAATCAGGATGTTAGCAAGACCCACACATTGCATTTGTTTGCTATATCTCTTAAATTTCCTCTCCTTTTTATTTTCTTTTTAATCTATAATTGTTCCCCCTCTTTTCTTCCTTTCATTTATTCGTTTAAAATACCGGCTCATTTGTTATGTAGAATTTCCCAAGTTCTTGCTTCGGCTAATTGTTCCTCCTGGTATCATTTAACATGTTTCTCTTCCTATATTCCCTGAATTTTCTGTAAATGAAGTAAATAGAGATGCTTGATTAAATTGTTTATTTTTACCTCCTTGTTTAAAAATATACTTCATGAATAATGCTGTATACTTCTTATTTGCAACATAAGAAGGCACATACATCATATTTTCTCTCTTTGATGCTAAGTTTGATGAGTAGGATCAGATGGTATCAGCCTAATCCCTCTGTTATAATTCCCCAAATGTTTTTCACCTAATGGTTTTAGCAGCCATTGATGATTTTTTCTTAAATCCATTATCTCATTAGGGATTGAATTCTAACATTGCCATTTCTCTTGCATTTATTAGTTGTGAGTCTTCCATGAAGAAGCTCTTTCAGTAATTATCTGTATGATTCATGTGAGAAGTCAGGAATAATGCCAGATTTTTTCCATTTGTTGATTAATTATCAGTATAATGAACTGATGCCTTAGCAACATCTAAGATAACGAATTCATTTTTATTTTTATTTTATATTAAATGTATTGTGCATATCATGAACTCATGATTACATATAAATATATGAATGCAATATATATTTATCTTGTAAATAATTAAATATTATATACCTATGAATGAAATTTTTGTGCTTCAATCTATTGGAGTTCTTTTTCTTTTTCTTTTTTTTTTGCTGCTCAAATTGTTCCATCTTTGGCTAGTGGGAACCGCTCCAAGTTGGCACCTGTGTTCTTTTAACATGACCCTGGTAGTTTTTCATGGTTTTCTTACTTTCAGTCATAAGCAAGATATTATAGGCTTATTTTGTACATTTCTTGCTCCAGACCCGAAATCAACTATTTCTCCAAGTTCCCTGATTTATTTTAGGGGGTAATGGCATTAGGAGACCACATCTGGGCACTGAGGGTCTTCATTGCCTTTGGGTTGTCATTGCTTTTAGGCCTTTTTAGTGGACAGAGCTAGGAAATAGATATATTTTGTAAAGATAAAAATAAATTATGAGTTTATACTAATATTTTAGACTCAAATTTATTTACTTATTTTAGTATCTTTTAATATATCTATTATGATTTTGACTACCAACATCCATGTTAATAACATGGATGTTATTAACATGGATGTTGGTGAATATTATATTTTTCCATGTGACTAGAAATTGTGTGGATCTTCATATGCTAAGTAATGTTTGATTGTATCCTAAATACTTTGAATTATTACATTTTGAGGCTCTGTGTCTTGTTTAAATTCTATGAAGAATGTCATTTTTCTTTTTAGCAGTCAATTGACCCACTAAAGTCAGGCTGCAAGTTCCAATCTGACTTTTGTGAGCTATTTCGACGTCAGTTCAGTTTTCAAAGCCTTTATAGTGCTCTTTGGATCTGCCTTAGGAGTGTGCCATGCAGCGGTCAATCTGTGTAACCTGGGCATGGTCTATCTGTGAGGGCAGTTCCCAGCATCTTTTGTATGCTAATTCAGGTGAGATCCATGCGTGTGTGGCTCGAGGGTAAGTCCTGGCATTCATTAAAATAATTTTATGGGTTTTTTTTTTTTTTGATCTCTTCACTTTCTCTAATCTCCCCCAAGTACTTTCCTGGTTTCTGGAACTCTCTTTTTTGTCCTTTGGCCAAAACCTTGTGGCTCTTTAATGACCTTACTTATTGTGTTCTGTCACTCACTTCTGCAGTTTAGTCTGTCTTGGCCCAAGCAGAGGGAAGACAGAGGAAAAAGAGCGCAATCGGACTTGACTAACACTTTAAGAACTGTAGTTTCACCTATGAGAGAAGGAGTCACCTCCCTGAGTTCTGGCTCCTGTGGATTCTGGGAGCTGCTGCTCCATAGAATTGCCTGAAGAGCCGGGCGCGGTGGCTCAGGCCTGTAATCCCAGCACTTTGGGAGGCCGAGGCAGGCAGATCACGAGGTCAGGAGATCGAGACTATCCTGGCTAACACGGTGAAACCCTGTCTCTACTAAAAATACAAAAAATTAGCCTGGCGTGGTGGGGGGCGCCTGTAGTCCCAGCCACTCCGGAGGCTGAGGCAGGAGAATGGCGTGAACCCGGGAGGCGGAGCTTGGAGTGAGCCGAGATCGCGCCACTGCACTCCAGCCTGGGGGACAGAGCGAGACTCCATCTCAAAACAAAAACAAACAAAAAAAAAGAATTGCCTGAAGACTGGGGTACTAGAGCAGGAGCAGTGTGGGCTGACGGTCAGGGGAGTGGGGACTCTAGGGGATTTCTGCATTTCTTTGGAGCATCAGGAGTACCTTTTTAGGACCCTCAAACTAAAGCTAGCGGGCTTCTCCTGGCTTTCTGTCTGTATCACAGTGCTCACTTCCAGGTTTCTGGCTTTGGTGAGTTCAAGTAGGGGGATACCACAGGAAAAAAACGTTAAGACTCACCTTCCAGGATTCGATGGGACTTAGAATTCTGATAACACCTACTGTTATTTACAAAGTCTTAAGAAAAGTGCTCATGCATTCTGTCTTGATTTTATAGCTGCATTCGGTAGAAGAAAAAGGTTGAAACATATATATATATAGAAATCTCAACTGGAAACTTAATCCTTTAAATTTTATTCTGTTTTTAATTATGTGAGACATTGCATAGTTCAAAAGTCAAAACTATGAACAAGATACACTTATTCAAGAGAAGTCACGCCTTTATTTCTGTTTTTCCCCGCCCGGAGAGGTGTCTATGCTTTCTGAGTTTTGGGATTATCTTTTCCTTTTTAAATATTAAAAAGTAAATATTAATATTTGTATTCTGCCCTCCCCCTCATTATTATAGAAAAGGTAACATGCCATGCACTCTTTTGTATTTTGCTTTTTTTCTCTTAATTATATATTCTGGTAATCATCCCACAGCAGTACATAAAGAATTTCCTCATTTCTTTTTAAGACTACAGTCTTCCATTGTATGAATTTAGGATGGCTTTTTAACTAGTCTTTCATCAGTAGAAATCTGCATTATTTCTGGGCATTACCTATTGTTAATCAATATGGTTTTAAATCCAACTTTCCTATTCATTTTATTTGGGAAAATGGAATAGAGTAAGAAGCCATCATAGTTTTCTTTATAGTCAAAATCATTTTATCCTCCAGATGTAGTTTATAGCTAATGCTGTAAATCTCTTATAAATAATTCTTAGATTTATTATACATGCAATAAGACTAAGATATTTGAATGCTGGGATTTACTCATTAAAGACACTGTCTTTAATGGCAGTCCACTCTTGGTGATGGTGATTTGTGAATAGCTTGAATTTTTTACGCAATTTCCCTTCTGGTATTGATGGGAGGAAAAACCTGCCAGTTTGTCAGCACTGAATTGTTAATTGAAAAATAGGAAACAGGGCGCGTAAGAGAGAAAATAGCAGAGGTAATAGTAACGATTGGTAGCAATGAGGTTGCTCCAAAAATTGGAGTACGGTACTATGAATACTGGATGGGAAACAACCTGAGATCCCATGAAGGAGTCACTTCATCCAAGAGGAAAGTACAGCAGAGTGTAGGAAACTAGAAAGCAGAAAGCCTGTGAGAAGTTGATGACAGCCCTCTGCTGCTATAGTCCTTTTTCAAAAGTCTTTGATCTCACTCCCATGGACATATTTCAGTTGGTCTTAAATGGGGGAACCCAACATTTGGTATTTTCCTTCTCTCCATCTCTAGTTTAAAAGCACACTTTTGAGAAATACATAAGGTTAATTTTTCTATTTCATTAGCCTGAAGATTTGGATCAGATTTCTCCCCCAACCCCTTTCTTTCCTAATATCCATGTTTCCTACTACGGGAAACAACACAAGCTGGGATTTTCAGGGGCATGTAGTTCAGGGCTTTTACATTTAGTATTGCTCTCAGGGCATTAGACTAACATGTAAGAATAATCTATGAGCAAAACACTGCAGCATAGTATAGATAATGTCATAATTAAGACTGGTATAAGATATCATAAGAAAGAGAACCCCAGTGAGGCTAATGACCAGCATAAATTTCAAGTACTTACCAGCAGAGTCAGCTGTGTGATGTTGTGACTCTTGCAGTAACATAAGGGGCTCCATTGTCAATTTCTGCTGGATTTTGACCCCTAGGTGACACTATTCTTGAACAATGTTCATCCCTTTATATTCTGGACTTTTACAGCTAAGAGCAGTTCCAATATTAAACTTAAAATATTTCTGTTAAGATTCTAGTTTGTATTCATAATGTTGTACCCTGAGAACTGGTACCTGCGACTGCATTCCATTTTGGAAGTACTTTATAATTCTATTTTTTTAGCATGAAGTAATTCAGCTATACCTGCCTTAGGCTGAAGAAAATATTAAAACCTTGAATAGTCGAAGGAAAGCTTGAAGTTCCTGCTTTGCTGTTAGAATAGAACATATGATGCCATGTGTGGTATCTCACTTGGATAAATACTGGTAGCATTAGGATGGTGGCACTGAAATTTCAATTTTATATTTTGCTTTTATCACTTGGATACCTGAATGTTGTTCTTCTGGAAGTCATTCCAGGTTCATCCTCTGTTGATCCTATATGCCACATTTGTAGTCTTAGAGATCCAGGTTATTGTGAAGTGTTGAGAAGTCAAGAGGTGCACAGAATTTCCAACCTGAAGGTGGTCAACTTGACATAACTATTGAGATGTATGACTCTTTGATAACATCCTCAAGCATCTGGTATTGGTGGAAGGGTTAAAGAAGGGGAATTAATATTTACTGAGTGTATTAGTCCATTCTCACATTGTTATAAAGAACTACCTGAGACTGGGTAATTTATGAAGAAAAGAGACTTAGTTTACTCGCAGTTCCACAGGCTGTACAGGAGGCATGGCTGAGGAGGCCTCAGGAAACTTACAATCATAGCAGAAGGTGAAGGGGAAGTAGGCACAGTGTTCACACGGCTGGAGAAGGAGAGAGAGAACAAAGGGAGAAGTGCTACCCACTTTCAAACAGCCAGATCTCTTGAGAACTCTGTCATGAGACAGCAATAGGGAGATGGTGCTAAACCATTAGAAACCACCCCAATGATCCAATCACCCCCCAGCAAGCCCCACCTCCAACAATGGGGCTCACAGTTCAACATGAGATTCAGGTGGGGCCACAGAGCCAAACCATATCACTGAGCATTTCCTATATGACAAGTAATCTGTCAAGTGCTTTACATAAATGCCTTACATAATCCTCATGACAAAACCTAAGGGGTATTACTGCATTAATTTTTAAATCAGGAAAACGAAGTTCTAAAAGTCTAAGTAATTTACCTAGTGATACACAGACCACAAATACTGGGACACATATTTGAATTCAGATTTATTGGCTTGGGCCCCTTCTACCATGCCTCACTGAATCTCTCACTAGCATAAGATTAATCTTTAAAAGATTGCAACCACCAGTAGCAGCAGTAAAATGCTGTTTAACAGGGCTGGATGTGGGTGTTGTGGAAGGGCCTTATTAATATAATTACAGGTATATTTGTAATTGCCACAAATCTCACTTTAACCAGCACATTTGATGTGGTTTATTTAGGATATGTGGCTGATTGAAAGACACTACCAAAATACTAAAAATATTTTTTCTTTCTTAAACTAAAATGCTTACACTTATTCTAGTGAGTTGCTGTAATGTTATAGATACAATAACACTGGTTTCTTTTCATAAATTGAAATCATAAGATGTTTTGAATGTGAGCAAATATTGGGAAATTTTAAAACTCTATTTATGGCATCTTTATGGCTTTGAATATCCTATGACATAAAATGTGTCCAAGACTCCTTTGCTAATCAGACGTAATCATGATGGGGGGTGGGGAGAAGACAGGCCTTACATTAGGTGATGAAAGCTCTCAAAGCCTTGACTATGGTTTAAATAAGACAAACTTTAAGTAAAGGGTCACATGACTTGTTAGTATGAACTCTTTTCATCCCTGGAACTCTTTGCCATCTTTAATAATAAGAAGTAGAGCTTCAAAGCTTACAACTTGTGAGAATCCAGGTGACTGTAATGGGTTCTTCTGTGCTACTTTACCTGAACTGAGTGAATAACTATGGACATCTAAGGAGGTCAAGTGACTAAAACTTGTCTTTAAAGAACTAGTTCTATCAGATCTTCTCATTCTGAATCAAGGATGAGGCACCAAAAATGTTTAAGATCTAGGAGTGCTAAGAAAGATATAAAAGAGGATTTTAAATTTTGCAATTGCATTCCAACAAATAGATATCTGTCTTCCTTTAAGCACCTGGATGTTGAGAGCTTAATGTAATTGACCTCATACAGGTTGTGAAGAAAATTAGAAACGCCGTCTCATGCTGAGAGCTATCAACAACTTGGACCTAGCCCGAGGCTCAGCTCTTACTACCTAAAAACATACATATATTTATTTCCCAAAGTGCATTACTTAGAACACTAGTCCTATAAGACACTTCCTGGAAAAAAATGTTCCATAGTTAAATTTAATTTTGGGAAATAGCATATATCTATCTCTTAGATAATTATAATACACTTTAACATATAAAATAAGGTTTCTGATAATTCAGATAGTGAATGAAAACCAAAAACAACAACAAATTGTTCAACTTTGTTTTCTATTTATCCTAATGATGTCTCTCTCTCTGTCAACACAGACACATACTCATCACTCCTTTTAGGACCTTATAGAACTAGTAATTATGGCAGTATCGTCTTGGCATAAAAATAGGCCAATGGAATAGAATAGAGAGTCCAGTAACAGGCTCTTATTGTAATTTATGACCAAGAGGACACTAAACTGCAGTGGATAATGTATGCTCTTTTTGATGAAAGGTACTGGGATCAATTGGATACCACTGGAGAAAAAAGAAAAACAATCCTTACCGTATATCTAAATATAACAGGTAAAACAATATGGCTTTAGAAGAAAATATATTAGAATATCTTTATGACATGGAGAACAAACTTATATTAACACATAAAGTAAAAAGAATGGTAAATTGTCCCACATTTAAATTAAGAATTTCTCTTCATCCAAAGACACCATTAAGAAAATAAAGAGCCAAGCCACAGGTTAGGAAAAAAATATTTGTACTATATATGAAAAAAGACTTATTCTTAAAATATTCAACAAAACTGCTACAAGTCAGTATTAAAGAGACACAATCCAATAGAAAAAATAGACAAAAGATTTGAACAGTCATGTCACAAAAGAGGATATTCAGATAGCCAAAAGAGATATAAAAAAGTTGGCCAAGTACGGTGGCTCACACCTATCATCTCAGCACTTTGGGAAGCCAAGGCAGGAGGATCACTTGAGGCCAGGAGTTTGAGACCAGCCTGGCTAACATGGTGAAACCCCATCTCTACTAAAACACAAAAATTAGCTGGGCGTAGGCCGGGCGCGGTGGCTCACGCTTGTAATCCCAGCACTTTGGGAGGCCGAGGCGGGCGGATCACGAGGTCAGGAGATCGAGACCACGGTGAAACCCCGTCTCTACTAAAAATACAAAAAATTAGCCGGGCGTGGTGGCGGGCGCCTGTAGTCCCAGCTACTCGGAGAGGCTGAGGCAGGAGAATGGCGTGAACCCGGGAGGCGAAGCTTGCAGTGAGCCGAGATCGCGCCACTGCACTCCAGCCTGGGCGACAGAGCGAGACTCCGTCTCAAAAAAAAAAAAAAAAAAAAAAATTAGCTGGGCGTTGTAGACCATGCCTGTAATCCCAGCTACTCGGGAGACTGAGGCAGGAGAATCGCTTGAAGCCTGGAGGCTGAGGTTGTGTTGAGCCAAGATTGCACCACTGCACTCTGGCCTGGGTAATAGAGTGAGTGAGACTCCATCTCAAAAAAAAAAAAAAAAGATATAAAAAGTACTCAAATTCATTAGTTATAAGACAAATGAAAAGTAAAACTACAGTGTGTTTATAAACTAATGACCTGAAATAAAATTCCAAGTGTTGTAAAGGATGTGTAGCAATGGCAACTCTTATCAACTGTTGGTGACAGTGTAAATGAGTATAACCACTTGGGAAAGCTGGTTGGCAATAATGACTAAAGCTGCATTTATGCTTCTCTTATGACAACATGGATCATAGGATGCTTAGATTATATACACAGCAAAAGTGCATATATGTGTTCACCAAAAGACATGTACTAGAATGTTCATGGCAGCATTATTTTTGAGGAAGAATGGAGTCTCCCTGAAATGAAGACAACCCAAATGTTTATCAGCAGTGTGATGAATTCACACAATGGAATAACATACATCAGTGAGAATGCACTTCAACTATACATAACATGGATAAGTCTCACAAATATAATTTTGAGTTATAACAGATGAAAAAGAGTGCATGAATGATTTCTTTACATAAAGTTTATAAACAGGCAAAACTAATCTCTGGTATTAGATATCAATGCAGTGGTTACTCTGGAAGGGGACTCATAGGAGATCCTGGGATGCTAGTAATGTTTTCTTTCGTCCTCTGTGTGTTGGTTTCAATTTGTGAAATTTATTGAGTAATGTACTTATGATTTGTGCATTTTCGTATACATTTGATATAGACTTATGTGCCACATAATGACATTTTGATCAATGACAGATTGCATATATGGTAGCCACATAAGATTATCATACTATATTTTTACAATACCTTTTTATGTTTAGATACGCAAATACTTACCATTGTGTGGCAGTTGCCTGTGTTATTCAGTACAGTAACATGCTGTATAGCCTTGTAGCCTAGAAACAATAGTCTATACCATATATCCTAGGGGTGCAGTAGGTGTATACCATCTAGGGGTATACATTCTATGATATTTGCACAACAACAACATTGCCTAAGGACTCATTTCTCAGAAGGTATCCTCATCACTTAAGTGATGCATGACTATACTAAAATAAAAAGTATGCTAAAAAGAGCAGATACATCAAAATACAACTTTCCTTAAAGAAAGATTCTTAGATCTGGGCTTCCAAGGAACACACTTGGGAAAATGCTGACCTCTTCAGACATTGATATGTATTGTTCAAGACATATATATTTTTATTGAAGTAAGATCAGATGAAATGATATTCTAGCAAAAACATTAATGGACACTTTTTCAATTAATGTCCAAATTTATCATTATTTATACATTAAAGATGATGCAGCACTGAATGATAAATTATGAAGGAAACATTTAATGCACATTTGAAAAGTAAAGAAATTAGATGCATCTTAATTATATAAGTACTAAAGATCAAACAGATTTTTTTTTTTTTTAGTTTTGAGCAACAAAAATAGAAACTTTCAGTAACCTCATAAGAAATGTATGAGTAGCATCTTCAGCAAACAGCAATGTTGTGGATTTACTCATGGTAATTAAATCATTTTTTATATTTCAGGTTTCCATTTATCATTGAAATGTAAGAGTTAATTTGCACAGATACAAATTTATAAAATGTAATCCCCTTTCCCAGTTCTCCAATATATGTTTTACTGTATCAGAGACATTTTTGATGACAGTGTGTGCCTGGATCTTGGTGTAGATACTTTTCTCTTACACTAATTAAATAATTAAATCACTTGTTCCAGAAAGTTAAAATGCCAAACGTCTAGTTTCTCTGCTTCCACAGACTTCTGACTCTGACAGCCAACAATTACTCTAAGTGTTTGACATTCAGAAATTGGAGAGAATAGGTCAGGACTGTGGTAAGTGGGTTTGCATTTTAAGTAGCCATGATTGAAAAGAGAGGAAAGAGATGTGTCCAGTGGCAATTTCTGTTAGTAATTTTTTGTGGTTCTCTTAAGACTGTTTTTTTAAGAGAAAGTAAAAACTAGACTGGTTGTTCTTACCCCAACTTTATTTTTTAATAGTACTCTCTCTGGAAAATTATGGGAATCTGAAAGTATAACAATTCCAAAGTTAGGTATCATATTTATAATATAGTCAAATGAGATCATTGTAGTTATTACCATGATGCACACTTTCAATGGAGTTAGAATCATCGAATATAGCACTACATTTTTTTTGGTGACAACAGCTTTTGAATGTCCCTGATTAAATTACTTTTTATATAGCAAACTTTGAAGATTCTTTTCACATAAAAATGTAATACTTTTATTAATCCTTTTCACTTGGGTTTACACAGGAAGGATTGCTTAGAAGATTTAAATTATTAATTCAATCACAATTAGCCAATGCTCTTAATTTTTTCCTTCAGTAGAAATGTTTGCCTTATATTTTGAAGAATGTATTTGCTTGCGTTTCGTTACTTTTATTTTGTCTTCCATACCTGCTGTGGAAAATGCAAATGATGCCAATAAAATTAGCAAAGAGGAGAGAAGAAAGGAGGAGTAGCAGTAGTGACAGCAGCAAGAGATTAGGTATAATTAGCAAATTTAATAATTCGTATCTAAATAACCAAGTCACAGATCAAATCTCATACCAGCTTCTCCATGGGAAATTACACTTTTGTTGTTGTACTAAAATTTTATGGTCATAAACATTATAAAAGATAGGGGAGTTCCAGTCCTTTGTCATTGACTTCCTGAGCCAGCAGCAGGTAACTGATGGAGTCTGAGCCTGTGTGATGACAACCTCATGGAGCCCACATGAAAATGGCTGTGTAGTGATTAACAAGTAAAATCCATGATTTTATGCCATTGGGGGATGCGTAATAGTTGCTACCATTATGGGGTATCACAACAACGTGCAGTGGAGTAGAGGTTGTAGGGCCTTTAGGATGAATACCATTTGGGTCTCATCAAGAATCTGGTGGAGATTCTTACTGATTTCTTAGTGCATTTGAAACTTGGTATCAGAACTCTATTATGTAGTGTCATTTATGTTTACATATGTGTTTGTAACTCAGTTAAAATCATTGTTATGTGAATTAAGAATGTATAACTCTTTTAAAGAGTATGTTCAGTTGTTTGCAAGCAAGCATGTTTGTCATTTTCATAAAGTCCCTTGGTAAAGAAACCCCATAAACATTGTTATTTATTTATGAATAACTTATGCCAACCCTATTGCAATATTACAATCAAAATTCTGGTGTGAGGAATGGGAAAAATCAATGAAGTAAATTTTCTTTAAAACTCTCTTTCTGAAATTTCCCTTCTATCTGAATGGTTTGTTGCATCACTTTATTTAGTAATCTCAAAGACACTTACAGTCTCATGCCTGTAATCCCAGCACTTTGAGAGGCCAAGGCTGGCAGATCACGAGGTCTGGAGTTCGAGACCAGCCTGGCCAACATAGCAAAACCTTGCCTGTAATCCAAGCTGCTCAGGAGGCAGAGACAGGAGAGTCACTTGAACTTGGGAGGTGGAGGTTGCACTGAGCTGAGCTCGTGCCACTGCACTCCAGCCTGGGCAACACAGGGAGACTCCATCTCAAACAAATGAACGAACAAACAAACAAAACACAGGGCTTCAAGATTCTGAATCTGTATAAACAACCTTTAGGATAAATCCTTTATGATTAATCCTTTAAAGCTGTATTATAAGTTTTTACATGTTAAACTTTTTTCTTAGTCATTTGATTTACATTATATGTTGACAATCTGTCAGGCTAATATATAGTATTAACTGACTCATTATTTCATTGATAGAAATGTGTTAAGAGGATGTTACAGTCAAACTTATCTACATTAGAATTAGCCTTTCAGTATGTTTTTGCAGAAATTGTTGCAATGTGTTTAAAAATGAGATAGACGCTGGACATGGTTGCTCAGGCAAATCACGACATCAAGAGATCAAGACCATCCTGGCCAACATGGTGAAACCCCGTCTCTACTGAAAATACAAAAATTAGCTGGGAGTGGTGGCGCACACCTGTAGTCTCAACTACTCAGAAGGCTGAGGCAGGAGAATCACTTGAACCTGGGAGGTGGAGGTTGCAGTGAGCCGAGATTGCACCACTGCACTCCAACCTGGCAACAGGGTAAGACTCCGTCTCAAAAAAAAAAAAAAAAAAAAAAAAGAGATAGCCATTAAACTCTTAATGCAAAATGAACAATTGTGAGAACTATGGAGACTGTTTACAGACTCAAAGCTGTAACAGTTAAATTACTTGTTGTTAAATCACCTGTAGTTAATTACAATATGTTGATGTGTACCTGATCTAAAGGGAAGATAATTTTTGGGTTGTCAGGTTAAACACAGACATTGTCGAGCAAAAATAAGACAGTCAAATTACGTTTTATTCCTCAGAAATGTCATTGAATTCAGTTAATACCTTATCAAGTGCTAATAAGACCTTTCTTTGAAGATGTAAATGATTAAGCCCTAATCCTTGTTCAGTGATTTTTGAATCTTAGAAATTCTGAATCAAGTTAATTTCTAAATTATACAATTTGAATATACTAACATTTTAATTTAACATTTTGTATGTTATTTAATTTGTGCTCTTAAATTTAGTTTGAATCCAGCTTCCCCTTTTTTCTTTACTCAGAAAAATAATTTTGCCTTTGATTTATGCAATAATAATGAATGGATTCAGCTTACTCATTTCAAATTATTTCTGCAGAATATTGAAGGTTAGGGAAATGGCTCCCCCCACTCTTTAAGTAGCTTTAGAAATTGCAGTTCTGTTCGACACTAAATACAGTGAATAGTTTGTGTTCCACAGCTTCAGGATAGAGAACACAGATTTCCTAGTAAACATTCAGCAAATTACAAAACAATTGAGAAATGGGGAAATCCAGGGTTACAGCAGATAGTCTTTCAAATGGGAGATATTGGGGTGTTGATTTCTGTTCTGATGGGCTGTGAGGAGTGATAGTGGTGGCAGTGGCAACAGTGACTGTTTTACATCTAACGGGAGGGAAGATGGTACTTCACCACTGATGTGCCACAGAAGCTTACTCATTTTCCTCTTTTGTGGGCATGCTCTTGGTTCCACATCATACACTGGGGATACATCAGCAAAATGTGGTTAATTGCAGTGTAGCAGGACAAGCCATAGAGAAAACCCCTCAGACACCGAGATAGTGAAGGGAGTGGCTTTAATGAGCTGGAAGCATCAGCAGACTAGCGTCTTAAAATCCGAGCTTGTAAGGTGCACAATTTCTGTCCCTTTTAAGGGCTCACAGTGCTAAGGGTTTCACATGAAAGGGTCGTGATTGATTGAGCAAGCCAGGGGATACGTGACAGGGGCTGCATGCACTGGTGGTCAGAGTGAAACAGAGCAGACCAGGAAGTTTCACAATGTCTTTCCATACAATGTCTGGAATCTATAGATAACATCGGTTGCTAGATCAGGTGTCGAATTTTAACTACCAGGCTTAAGTCAGGCAGGCCCAGGCTTGGTTTGGGGTCTGGTTCCTAGGTGCCAGGCTACCTGCCTTTAGTTTTGCTTCTCTTTCCTTTTCTGAGTATAAAACAATATAAAACAATATGAGAGGATCTGTCTCTCTTCTCTCAGCAGCAGATAAAGGACAACTGTGAAGATTGGGAACCTGAAATTAGACCTTCCCACAATGTTTGAAAATGTTCCCGGCAAACAGACCTTAGAGTCTTGGAGGGAAGGATCTATACACTCTGTGGTGATAGACAGGTGGTACATGGATAGCAGTGGGCAAACCCTAAGCAGATGACACTCAGAAATTTAGGTAGATCATGTGGTTTTTATCATCTGTGTAGAGGTAATCAGAGCTCTATACTGGTGTCCAGACCCTGGCTAAGAATCTAGCAAAGGCAAAGCAAGGTTCCATGCTCGTGTGGGTGCCAGGATAGCCTCTTAGGGAGTAGAGCACAGGGATTAGTTAGAATATCCAGTTACATACCTGGGGTCAAGAAGAGCCCAGAGAATTTGGAAATTTGGCATGGTTAATAAAACTAAGGAGAAGAATCAAGAGAAGGAGTAAGTGTGATGGTTGAAACTAGAGAACTAGGTATTAATATGGAGTGTAATTCGTGTGTTAGAACAAGATTGCCATGACTGGTGAGAGCTGATAACATTTTAAAGACATTTGTGAGCTCATTGATGGAGAACTTGAAATTGATCATGGTGGGATTATTTATACCATGGATTCACAAATGTCACGTCAGGCCTTCCTGTTCTCTCTCACCTCTGGAACTGGCTGTTAAACATTTAGCAGCACCCTACAGGTATAGCGTAGAGAACGTAGCTTTGAGGTTGGCTAGAACTAGGATAGAATTCTGCTTCTTGGAGTCGTGACAACTTATAAAACCTCCTTAAATTTTCTAGTTTCTTATGTAAAAAATTTGGAGTATAATGAAAATTAAATTACTTATAATAATATACAATGCACCCAGCCCATTACAAGTTCTTATAGCATTTTTGAATCCTTCTTTTTCCACTCTGCTTATACAACTGGTCCTAGAGTCTGGGGGAGAAGGAGTTGTAAGTTGTAATGGAGGTGAAGATTCTACAACTGTGGGAAGAGAAGAGCCAGAATTCAGGCACCAGGAAGGAATTTTTGTTTTAGGGAAGGTACATCCCAAATAGTTACACCAAAGTTCTTTCTGGGGGAAATTAAGAAAAAAACGTTGAGAGTGGAAACCCCTATATGGCATCACAGTACCTCTGAAGGGGCAAGAATTGTCCCTTCAGAGGGGCAATTTTAGATAGCTGTGCTGAGCAGGGATAACAAGCCCAAGCCTGGGGAGTGAGCAACCCATGGGCACTAGATATCAGGGCGATCAGGAGCCTGGAGTCTCCCAGCAAGAAGTGCACTTGGTCTTGGTCAAGACAACCCCTCTACTAGTCCCATGATCTTAGGCAGTATAAAAGTGGTTAGAGCTTACAAGACCCACTGTCTCAGATTTGGTAGAAGGGAAATCAGAACAATTCTCACACACATAATGTCAGGGCAAACACATGGTCTGGATAGAGCTTCTGACATTAAGCGAAATCAAAATATAACTATAGGAGACAACTGAAACCAAACACACAAAAACCTATGCACACATACCAAGGGGAAAAGAGGGAAGAAGCCTGATATACAAAGCGAGAGTGAACCCAGTATAAAAGAAAACATTATCCAGAAAGCATATATTTTTAAAATTTACTCTGTAGAGAAACTTACTGAAAACATAAATTTGTTAAAACAGGACTCAAGGATAAGATGATTTAAGAGAAGAGTGGGATAAAAAGGGGGATGACTGGAATAAGAAAACAAATTGAGAACCAAAACAACACCCTTACTATCTAATAAACAGCTTAGAAGCTGCAAGGAATGAGAAAAAACTTAAAATTGAACTTAAGAGGTGGAGTAAAGGTTGGAGATAATCGCAGTGAATGCAGAAGAAGATGACGAAAAGAGGAGTTACAAACATTTCTCAAAAATGAGTTCCTATATTTGATTTCATGTTTGTCGTTTCAAAGAGGAGGCCAGTTCTACAGTGACCAAATTATTTCTGTTGGCTTTCACAGCCTTGAACAAAATGGAAAAGATGAAAGTGTGGCTCTTAACAGAAGTGACTCCTAACTGCCAATGGTTTCTAGAAATGTCTTTTTCAACGCACTGATGAAATTGTTTTATAAATCTCTCTGGCCTTATAAAGGAAAGTAGTAATTGTGGGATAAGTACAGCCTGAAAAATTTATTATGGTCCTCAAATTTTGGTTAACAGTGGGTAACAGGATGGGGAATGAGACTTCTCCTGTTTTGGAATTTTTGCTAAAACTTCAAAACAAAACTAATGAATACTTCCATATTCTGCAGAGAACCGTCACTGAGCTGTGGGATCCCTCTGATACGGTTTGGCTATGCCTTCACCCAAATCTTATCTTGAATTTTAGTGCTTATAATCCTCATGTGTCATGGGAGGGACCTGGTGGGAGGTAATTGAACCATGGGGGCAGGTTTTTCCTGTGCTGTTCTCGTGATAGTACATAAGTCTCATGAGATCTGTTGGTTTTATAAGGGCAGTTCCCCTGCCCATGCTCTCTTGCCTGCTGCCATTAAGACATGCCCCAGCCATGTGGAACTGTGAGTACATTAAATCTCTTTTTCTTTATAAATTACCCAGTCTTGGGTATTTATTCATTGTAGTATGAAAATGGACCAATACACCTTCCCTTTGTATTCTATCTGTAGGATAGCATAAACAAAAATCAATTTTAAAGGTATAAAAATTAAAAACAAAACAAATTAAATGAGAAGAGATAGTCAAATTAAACCTGCTAGTCTGATCATTACTCCCAGTAGGTATAAGAAAAAGTTAAGGGATTTGAGGATGTTCACTGTGGCTTTGAGTTATGGTTTTACCCCCTCATAGTCCTCCCCTCGTAAAGGAAGCAAATGGGGTCTAAGAGAATCCCTCACAGGAACTGGCATGCTTGGAAGAGGATGACATTGGTATCTCAAGCCTGTATTAGATGTCTGTTCCCATAGCAGCCTTGCCAACCTGCTCCACAATGATGTAAGCAAACTTTGTGGGGCAAACTGAGAGTAACCAGAAGGCAGAGACGAGAAATAAGTGAGGAGCTTGTGCATCATCCATTGTTTAGGGAACAAGCAGGTGGAATTTTACACTGGGCTACTAGTGCAAGGGAGCCAGGTGTGCTTGATCATTGGTGATAGCATTTGAATCAGGAACTGAAGTCCTGAGCCAGAGCAGGTGTACCACATCAGGAGGTACACCTGTAGCAATGAGAGGCTGCCTCAAGGGGCCTCCAATGGACCTCACCTGTGGTGTCTTAAAAAAAACACACGCAACACGAGCCTTTCTACGCACAGCATTCAGAGATCGTCTTTGGCTAAGGGAGGACTATAACTGCACAAGGAAGGTAAACGATGTTTTTGGCACTTTTCTCTAAGCTCTACTTTCTGCTTCAACAAAGGAAAAGCTAGAACAAGAAAAGGGAGGTGGGAAGGAGAGGCACAGGGGGCCTAAGTTAGGTGAGAGGAGTGTTTCTTGGGTATGAAATTGAAGTTTTAAGTTTGGGCAAGATTGGGAACTTCAGTAGCTCGAAATATCCAGAAAGCATCTTAGATTCTGGCTTAGATTTTTTGGAGATTCAAAAGTTTTATTATTGAACACAATAAAGCTATTCCATGTTTGGACTCCACTAAATTCAGATTGTTCAATTAATCTGTCAACATTTGTATGCCAAAAAATGATACTATAGGCATTGTATGAACTGCTAATTTTATTTATCCTTTGGTACGACTGATACCTTTATAGTTAGAAACCATATGAAATGTTTAATAGTCTAAATTGAGTTAAACCTCAGGACACAGATGATTGACTATATAATTTTTATGACAAGGAAGCATTTAACAACTTCTTTAGTATTGATGATTATCTTTGAAATGAGGTCTATAAAGTTCATTCATAATTCATTAAGAATTATCACATCATTCAAGGTTTCTAAATCAAATTAATTCAGAAGTTAAATTCCCACTTTTGAAGGATATAAGAAAGTAAATATCAATTATATTTTGGGACTTCTGTCCACATATCCAGAATTTCCAAAAATCGAATACAGTGCAGAACATCTGAGAGGAATCTCTAAGCTGGGTTCATACTGGTTGCCTTTGATATATTAAGGTCTGAGGGAGGCTTCATGTCCTTCAAAGAGGGACAATTTTCATGCTTCCTTATGGAACTTAAGAGATATATGCAAAGTCTGGGAATGTCCTAGATTATGCTATAAAATAATTTCAATATAATTGAAAAACACAAATGTTCAGGAAAAAAGATGTGAAATACGCATTTCTTCAAGAATGCTGTATATCTTTTAAGTAGTGTAGTATAAGGTGAAGATTTCAAAAAAGTTTTAAAAGATTTATTTTTTATACTTTTGTGCTACAATCACTGTTTATGCAGCTCCTGATATGCATAGAAAGGTAAGAATTCTTAAAGTACAAATAAATTTGATTATATATGTATATACACACACACACAATTGTTAAAGACATCTCTTACCTTCTAGTTGTTTCAGGAGTCTTTGAAACATTGTTAGATAATAAGTCACAAATCAATGGTTAGCATGAAATTATATAAAAATTATATCAGTGTAACTAAATAATTTTGAAGTAACTCTATTAAGCTTCCTTAAAGATGCATTGAATCTAAAACTGTACTATGATATAAGGCTCCGTTTGTTGAAAACGTGTAAAAGATGCAGTGATTCTGAACATTTTCCTGAATTTTAAATACAATGTGAAAGTTTTGCTTGGTGAGCTGATACTGACACCAGGCGCACTGTGCTACTCTTCTGTCTTTAGCAGAGGGAGCCAGAGCCACACAGAGGATTTTGGGGCCCAGAGTGTGTGATTTTGCCTGTTTGAAGCAGGGGGACACTGCTAAGAAAATATTTAGACCACATTTATTTTGATACGCAGCAGGCTGGGGCTCTTTATGGATCAGTGACCTGGAAATTCTTCCTGGTTTCCCCCAGTCCGGTCGGCACTGCCGGTGGAAGTGGAGAGCAGGTCACACCCATGTACCCAGTTTCTTCTTCTGCCCCTCTGAGTGTCTTTTTCCATATCCTCCCTTTTTGGAAGAGTTTCACAGGCCCTCTTTTAGACCATCATTTTTTTCCTATTATAGTGAAGGAGATGTTGACACTGTTAGTTTTTTCCTTTTACAGAAGTTGAGGCCTCCGGAATCCTTGACAGAGATAGAGAATGGGTAAGAGGGAGAAGAAAACAAAGTAGAGGAAAAAGAATGGCAATGAAACTATGATGAGAAAAAAAAGGTTAAAAAAAAAACAGAAAATAAGGGTGATAGAGTGACATCAGAAGTTGCTTTGAATTTCCCTCAGAGGAACTGGCATTTCTGGGTCACCCTGCTCTGTGGTTTTCTGGTTTTCATAATTGCATGGATGTATGAATGACATTACTTATGATCATATAAGAGAGCCTTAGCAGCTCATTGTTGTGTGAAAGTGAATGAGCTTCATGTTTTACTCAACCGTAAGCCTGCTTTGGCAGCTGGTACTGTGTTAAATGATTGGAGAATTAATTAACTGAAGAAATTATTAAACTGTTGAAATGTGTTTCCACTGAGCAGTACTAATGGCAATTCACTGTTAGTCAATGAGTGCCCACCATTCAGGAATAGGAAATTTCTAGTATTATGTGTATCGTTTTTGGAGCACATCTGTATTAGACTGCATGCTAGAGAATTTTTATCTGAAGAGGTGCCAAATTTTTCTCTCTCCATTGAAGGACTATATCGTCCTGAAAGGGTCAAGATCTCCCCATTTCAAACTTGCCTCTTTTCCTCTGAGTACTCCCACATTGTCTTATTTTCCCCCAGAAAGTTATCTACCAATTCAGTTAGTGCTGAGTTGAATCTACCAATTCATTGAGGTTAAGTTTCTTCATGTATGTAGAACAATTCATTATAAAAATTCAGAAATCAATTTTTTATTGATAAGAAAGCACTATCTTCTTGCTTTCCAAGAGCCTTGGAAACATTGTGAGATAATGACATAAATCAGAAATCAATGATTAGCATGAAATTATAATAAAAAATTATTTTGGTGCAACTAAATTTAGTAGTCACCTTACTAAGTTTTTCTTAAAGATCCATTGAATTCAGAACTGTACTATGATATAAGGCTCAATTTGTCAAAATGTTTTAAAGAGTAGGTATTCCTATTAATTGCTATTCCATCAAGTACCTTTTAAACATTTGCATAACTCACTTCTATTTCAAAATATCTGAAATTTATGGTAGGAAAAATTTATAACTTTCTCTCTTTTACATACTTTTAATAAGGGAATTTGTGACAAGTGGAATTCTTAAACAGTGGCCCTGTGACCTGATTTTGGGTAGTTTGGACAGTGAGCCAGTATAGTAACATACCGTACAGGTTTATAGTCTAGGAGCAATAGGCTATACCTTACAGCCTAGGTGTGTAGTAGGTTATACTGTCTAGGCTTGTGTGAGTACACTCTATGATGTTTGCACAACAATGAAATCACCTAATGACATATTCCTCAGGAGGTATACCAATTGTTAATCAATGACATGACTGTATCTATTTTTAATATCAAGTTACCTTAATTAGAATTCACTCTATCTTTCAGGGAACTATAAAGATTCTTCTACCTGAACCCCATGGCCAACAAAACAACTTAGCAATTAAACCATTTATAGTGTTATAGAATTTTGACTTAGACTTTGAAATGAAATGCTAGAATTTGCATGCTTGATTACTTCTTTAAAATATACTGTATCTCTATAGAGATTTCTAAAGCCATTTAAGCACTCCACAACAGCCAAAATAGAGTTAAGCTAATGGAGCATGAAATACCTATGACTATGTACTTCATAGATAATATTCTTCCATCTCTAGCTAGATACCATTGACACAGTGAGGATGGCACTGAGGAAAACATTTGGGTTACAAAATATCTGTTAGTTTGTTTATTGAGCTTGGAAGGAAAGTATCTTCAGTGGGATGATTTCAAAATTCATCAGATCCAAATGCTCAGTTTTAAACATTTGCCATTTTAAACATCTCTCTCCCCCTATAGCACCACCCTTGGTGGTGCTTTCCATCAGTAGAAAGAGTGTCTGTGCAATAGAGCATCTCTAGATGCAATGTTTAATCTTGAAGTAGCTCTCTGCTGTATTTATAGTGACGAGGATGACATTTTGGACTTGAGCTTGCCTCATAGACTTTTCTTATTTTTTAATTGCTTCGGAACTCATCAGAAAGAGATGGCACTGATTGGGGCTCCTTGGATCCCAACATCTCCTACATCTTCTGCAGTTGCTACAAAATGGTTGTTTGTGTAGCTAAACGTAGAAAAGGTACAGTAAAAATACAATATAAGAGATAAAAATGTCACACCTGTGTAGAGTGCTTACCATGAATGGAGCTTGCAGGACTGGGAATTGGTCTGGGTATGTCAGTGAGTGAGTGGGGAGTTGATGTGAAGGCCTAGGGCATAACTACATGACTGTACACTTTATAAACACTGTACAATTAGGCTACACTAAATTTATTAAAAGTATTTTTCTTTGGTAAAAAATTAACCTTAGCTTACTGTAACTTTTTTTAATTTTTTGGCTCTTTTGTCATAATAAGCTTAAAACACAAACACATTGTACAGCTGTGCAAAAATATTTTCTTTATATTTTATAAGCTTTTCTCTATTTTTAAATTTTTTACTTTTTAAACTTTTTTGTTAAAAACTAAGATACAAAGATACACATTAGCTGGAGCTTACGTAGGGGTTAGGATCATCAATATTACTGTTTTCTGCCTCCATCTCTTGTTCCCCTGGAAGGTCGTCAGGGATAATAACATGCATGGAGCTGTCACCTCGTATGATAACAATGCCTTCTTCTGGAATACTTCCTGAGGAACTTGCCTGAGGCTGTTTTTTGATTAACTTTTTTTATAGGTAGAAGGAATACACTATAAAATAATGATAAAAGTGTAGTAAATATATAAATAAGATAGATTTTTATTATTATCAAGTAGTTTGTACTGTACCTAATTGTATGTGCTATATTTGTAGTGACTGGCAGCACAGTCTACTTGTTTACACTAGCATCACCACAAAGGTAAATAATGTGTTACATCTATGACATTACGATGGCTACAGTGTCACTAAGCGATAGGGATTTTTCAGCTCTGCAATAATCTTATGGGACCACCGTCCCATGCAATGTGACAGTGTTAGATTTCCATGGGTCTGTTTTCTGACAATATTAAGAATTTTGGAAAATGTACTTTGCTGTTATAAATAGAATAAACAAGAAAACCTCTTTTTAAATATTAGAGCAAAAATGTGCAACTTACAGATTTAAGCTGAAGTGAATCAGTCTATTCTCTTGGTGGCCATGCGTTCTTATTGAATTCATTTTACTGTAATGCTTTACGGATAAAAGTAAAATCTCTTTATGATAAATTGATGGTTGTCTTTGTTGGTGAATATTTTATTATATTTGACCATACTGCTAGAAATCATATTGCCTGTCGAAAGGAAATGTAGATGGATAAAATTTGCCCAGGTTCTCTGTGGAGGATTAACAAATATGAGAAAGCGATAAGAGAATAGTAAATGGAAAGAGTAATTCCCTTTCTCCCTTCCTCTCTGCCTGTCATTTTAGTTCTAAGTCTTGAGACTTCTCACGTTTGCATGAAACAATATGCATACTCTTTATACCCTTTTACTTTCATTCTTTTTTCCTCTGATACTCTCATTTCCATTTCTTCCTGATAGCAACACATTTTAACTGTAGCTCTACTCTGCCACACTACGTTTATAGACTATCACTCCTTGAAAGAAGGAATTACAGTGTAATTGTGTCCATTGAGGAATGCTTGTGCAGGATAGTAACCAATAAGTATTTATTAACTAAATAAATGAGCTGTTAGTATGTGAATACATAGTATTTTTGTTATGCAGAAACCTTCTTTGTAATGTATTATCTGTTTTGTGATTTTATTACAGAAGACTATTTTGCATGTATTCTAAAGCACAGCAACTTAATCCTGATGTTCTTTTCTGCTTAACAGAATTGGTTTAATTGCAAAATACGTTTCTATGCAAAGTTCTAGTGATGATTCATTGTTTTTCATTATTGCGCTGGCATCTAACTGTGACTGCTCCATTGCCCCTGCCATCACCACTAATGAAGAAGTACTTTCCAGTGGTGGGATGGACTGTCCACTCCATCTTGTCTGTCGAACCAGAGACTGCTGGTGGAAAAAGTGACTGGTGATTTCCTGAAAGTTTACTGTTGTTTTTTTTGCTTGACCTCAGTATAATATGGATATTGCTACTTATGTATGGTCTTTTTTTAAGGTTCTGGATAAGTGTATTTTATAAGGAATACAATTTGCCTGTCTTAGCAGTGACTCAGACTAGTATTTACTGAAAGCACACAGATACATTCGTTGAACAAATGAAACAGCAAGCATAGAAGTGTTTTATCATTTATGAGAGCTGTGGAACTCCAGCTCTCATGTGAAAAGAATGCCATAGCCATACAAATTGAGCACAGACAGATGTCCAGTCTGGAGAGAGATGGACATACCCACCCCCCAAACAGCCACATATACTTCTTATTAAGCATCTTCTAGGAGCTGGTCTGCGCCACACTACTTTGAAAATTCTGTCTTCTGTAATTACATTTCCAGAATTTTGCAAATGAGAAGCCTCAATGATATGAGAAAGGCAAACAATGTGTTTTTAAGTTAAGGGCAAGTTAGTTTACTAAGTCTTTTCATATATTTAATTCTCAGAAGAAATAATGGACTTTTGTGCTTTGCATCCTTCTCTGGGTCTCTTTATGCAAACAAACGTCTGGGAGTACTACTTCCTAGTTTAGGGAAGGTATAATTCAGATGTGGGAAGTATTTTGACATTTTAGTATCTCCTGTTATTAGTAAAATGACATGTCGGTTTATAAATTCGGGGTTTCTAAATGTCTGAGTTTTAACTAAAAATTACTGCATTTGAGTTTTCTGTCAGGAAAACAGGTTTAGAAGATGCCAGATGTGTGTCTGGTATTTTTCCATTAAGTATGTTTCTTTATTGCCATGTTATGCTATGACTTGCCTGTAAATATTCCTGCTCATTCCCAGGATCTGGAAAACATGCCACAGAGAGGCTATCACTGGGCTAAGAGCCTTTGAGTCTTAAAATGCCTCTGTGGAGCAGTGCATGCCAAGTGGGCAGGCCATGCATAGTCGTACAGAAATACTGAGTAGTTTCCATCCACTTTTGCGTAGTTTGGGGCATTGTGGTGGTGGTGGTTTGGCATAAGGTTTATATTTTGGCTTTATCAAGATGATCTTTTAGGTAAGGGATATTTAGAAACTGTGCCAAAAAAGCTTTGCTACTTTAATCAATAATTTAAAGAATTAATTTAGTACTAAAATTCCTCAGAGAAAAAAATGTGTGATAAATTTTTCAGCATAAAATTTACATTCCTTTTGTGAAAGGGCTGTTTTCCAGTAAATGCAGTCAATAAATTTATCTCCGAAGGCACAAATGTGTGCACAAAAACCCTCAAACATCTGGTGAAGTGGTTTCTTTGAGAAAAGCCAAAATACAGTGCTTTTGAGGTTAGTAAGCCATAAAAAATCTCTTTTGAAATGGAATTAAGATGTTTTTGTTGTTATTACAGAAAAAAAGTCTCTAATTTTCTTTGAATATCCAATATCTCCTAAAAAATTTTTGTTTTGCAAATTTGTTAAAAACTGGTTAACATAATTTGCACATGAGATAGTGCAACTTCAATCAGGTTTTTTGTTGTTGTTTTTTAAACACAGATGGGAGATACGGGAGATTGGCCTGGATAGCTAGGCATGGGATAGATTTTAAAAGGCTTTCTTTTGTTTGGTAAGGGAGTTAGACCTTGTTCTATAGCATATGGGTTGGCACACTTTTTCTACAATAAGCCCGGTAGTAAATTTTTTATTTTTATTTCTTTCTATGTAGTAAACATTTTAGGCTTTGTGGGCCATACACTTTAATATCTTCCATTACTAGTAAACTGACATTTTGGTTTACAAATAAACCAAATCTGAGTCTGTCACAATGACTCAACTCTGTCATTGTAGCATGAAAGCAGACATGAACCATGTGAATGGAGCATGGGTATAGTTCCACTACAACTTTATTTTATGGACACTGTAATTCAAATTTTATATAATGTCTACATGTCATGAAATAGTAGTGTTCTTCTCTTGATTTTTTACAGCATTAAAACATATAAAAACAATTCATAGTCTGAAGACTGAACTAAGAGAAACTGCAGGTATGATTTGGTCCATCATGGGCCATTGTTTTCTGATCCCTGCTACTGTAATTGATGAACTATCACTATTGAACTATCATTAATAATTGAAGATTTTTAATCAGGAAGGAGATATGATTGTCTTTGCATTCAACATGTTCTTTTCGGTGCAGCATTTTTTAAATTTTTTACATAAGTTATTGGGGTACCGGTGGTATTTGGTTACATAAGTAAGTTCTTTAGTGGTTATTTGTGAGATTTTGGTGCACCCATCACCAGAGCAGATGCAGATGAAGACCTTTGTGATGATCTACTTCCACCTAATAAATAATAAATATATTTTCTTTTCCTTATGATTTCTTAATAGATTTTTTTGACAGAGGAGATGGAGTCCTGCTCTGTCACCCAGGCTAGAGTGCAGTGGCGTGATCTCGGCTCACTTGCAACTTCCTGCCTCCCAGGTTCAAGCAATTCTCCTGCCTCAGCCTCCTGAGTAGGTGGGATTATAGGCATGCACCACAACACCCAGCTAATTTTTGTATATTTAGCAGAGATGGGGCTTCTCCATTTGGCCAGGCTGGTCTTGAACTCATGACCTCAAGTGATCTGCCCACCTCAGCCTCCCAAAGTGCTGAGATTACCACCACACTCAGCCTCTTTTGTGTTTCTGTATGAATTTTAAAATTGTTATTTCTAGTTCTTTTTTGTATGTCATTGGTAGTTTGATAGGAATAGCATTGAATCTATAAATTGCTTTGGGCAGTATGACCATTTTAACAATGTTAATTCTTCCTATCCATAAGCATGGAATATTTTTCTATTTGTTTGTATCACCTCTGATTCCTTTGAGCATTGTTCTGTAGTTCTCATTGTAGACATCTTTCACCTCCCTGGTTAGCTGTTATTTCTAAATATTTTATTCTTTTTGTGGCAATTGTGAATGGGATTGCGTTCCTGAGTTGGCTCTAAGCTTGACTGTTGTTGGCATGTCAGAATGCTAGTGATTTTTATATGTTGAGTTTGTATTCTCAGATTGTGCTGAAGTTGTTTATCAGCTGAAGGAGCTTTTGGGCCAAGACTATGGAGTTTTCTAGATAGAGGATCATGTTGTTTGTAAATAGGGATAGTTTGACTTCCTCTCTTCTTACCTGGGTGCCCTTTATTTTTTTCTCAGGACTTCCAATACTGTGTTGACTAGGAGTGGTGAGAGAGGTCATCCTTGTCTTGTGCCAGTTTTCAAAAGGAATGCTTCCAGCTTTTGCCCATTCAGTATGATATTGGCTGTGGGTTTGTCGTAGATGAATCTTATTATTTGGAAGCATGTTCCTTTAATACCTAGTATATTGAGAGTTTTTAACATGAAGGGGTATTGAATTTTATTGAAAGATTTTTCTGCATCTATTGAGATAATCAAGTGTTTTTTGTCTTTAGGTCTGTTTATGTGATGAATCACAAATATTTTTCTATTTTGTTTCCTTTCTCAGAAATTCATAGAGAAGATTGGCATATTAAAGGCTCTGAGAAGGGCTGCAGAGAACATAACTTTTTTGCTGTTTTGTTAAGTTGGTGTTTATCACATTTATGGAAACTTCTGTGGAAAATGACTTAGGAAATGCTATTTTAATGGCAATTATCTTAAGACGTGTGGTAAAGATCATTAAGATCAATTAAGAAGAAATCCACTACAATATTCATGAAAAAAGCATTGAGGGAACAAACCAGGGAGCAACAGTGGAATGTAGAAACATTATTATCAAGGAAACACAATTTCTGGAATACAGAAGTGGACAGTCTTAAAGATGTTTTTCTATTAAAATGTGAAAAATTAAAATACATAAAAAGAAACATATGCTTCTTTTATTTTTTCATAAGTTATGGGGGTACAGGTAGTATTTGATTACGTGAATAAGTTGTTTAGTGGTGATTTGTGAGATTTTGGTGCACCCATCATCCAAGCAGTATATACTGCACCCTATTTGGAGTCTTTTATCTCATGTCCTTCCCACCCCAACCCTTCTCAAGTCCCAAAGTTCATTGTAAATATTTGGTTTTATTTCTGGGTTCTCTATTCTGTTTCATTGGTCTATGTGTATATTTTTATACCAGTACCATGCTGTTTTGGTGACTATGGCCTTATAGTGTAGTTTGAAATCAGATAGTGTGATGTCTCTAGATTTGTTCTTTTTTCTAAGTCTTGCTTTGGCTTTGTGGGGTCTTTTGTGGTTTCATATGAATTTTAGAATTGTTTTCTCTAATTCTGTGAAGAATGATGGTGGTATTTTGATGGAGATTGCATTGAATTCGTAGGTTGCTTTTGGCAGTATGGTCATTTTCACAATATTGATTCTATCCATCCATGAGCATGGGGATATGTTTCTATTTGTTTGTGTCGTCTATGATTTATTTCAGCAGTGTTTTGTAGTTTTCCTTATAGAGGTCTTTTGACTCCTTTGTTTGGTGTATTCCTAAGTATTTTATTTTATTTTTTTGCAGCTATTGTAAAAGGGGCTGAGTACTTGATTTGATTTTCTGCTTGGCTGCTGTTAGTCTCTAGAAGAGCTACTGATTTGTGTACATTAATCTTGTATCCGGAAACTTTGCTGAATTCTTTTATCAGTTCTAGGAACTTTATAAAGGAATCTTTAGGGTTTTCGAGGTAAACAATCATATCCACAAACAGTGACTGTTTGACCTCCTCTTTACTGATTTAGATGCTCTTTATTTCTTTCTCTTGTCCTAGCTCTGGCTAGGACATCCAGTACTATGTGGCAGAGGAGTGGTGAAAGTGAGCATCCTTGTCTTGATCCTGTTGTCAGTGGGAATGCTTTCAACTTTTCCCCATTCATTATTATGTTGGCTGTGGGTTTGTCATCGATGGCTTTGATTCCATTGAGATATGTCCCTTGTATGCTAATTTTGCTGAGAGTTTTAATCATAATGGGATGCTGGATTTTGTCAAATGCTTTTTCTGCATCTATTGAGGTGATCATGTGATTTTTGTTTTAAATTCTGTTTATTTGGTGTATCACATTTATTGTCTTGTGTATTTTAAACCATCCCTGCGTTCCTGGTATGAAACCCACTTGATCATGGCAGACTATCTTTTTGATATGTTGTTGGATTTGATTAGCTAGTATTTTGTTAAGGATTTTAGCATCTATGTTCATCAAGGATATTGGTCTGTAGTTTTCTCTTTTGGTTGTGTCCTTTCCTGGTTTTGGTATTACGGTGATGCTGGCTTCATAGAATGAATTTGGGAGGATACCTTATGTCTCTACCTGTCGAATAGTGTCAAAAGGATTGGTACCACTTCTTCTTTGAATGTCTGGTAAAATTCTGCTGTGAATTCGCCTGGTCCTGGACATTGTTGGAATTGTTTAATTACCATTTTAGTCTTGCTGCTTTTTACTGGTCTGTTCAGGGTATGTAATTCTTCCTGATTTAAGCTAGGAGGGTTGTTATTTTTCCAGGAATTTTTCTACCTCTTCTAGGTGTTCTAGTTTATGTGCATAAAGGTGTTCATAGTAGCCTTGAATGATCTTTTGTATTTCAGTAGTGTTTGTTGTAATACCTCTTGTTTCATTTCTTAATGAGATTATTTGCATTTTCTCTCTTCTTTTCTTGGTTAATCTTGCTAATGTTCTATCAATTTTATTTATCTTTTCAAACAACTAGCTGTTTATCTTTTGTATTTTTTTTTGTTTCAATTTCATTTGGTTCTGCTCTGATCTTGGTTATTTCCATTCTTCTGCTGGAAGAAGGAAATAAATAGCCAAGCTCTTTTGTTTGTTCTTGTTTCTCTAGTTCCTTGCGGTGTGACCTTAGAATGTCAATTTGTGCTCTTTCAGTCTTTTTGATGTAGGTGTTTAGGTCTGTGAACTTTCCTCTTAGCGCTGCCTTTGCTGTATCCCAGAGGTTTTGATAGGTTGTGTCATTATTGTCGTCCAGTTTGAAGAATGTTTTAATTTCCATCTTGATACCATTTTTGACACAATGCTCACTCAGGAGCAAGCTGTCTAATTTCCATGTATTTGCATGGTTTTGAAGGTTCCTTTTGGAGTTGATTTCCAGTTTTATTCCACTGTGGTCTGAGAGAGTTCTTGATATAATTTCAATTTTCTTAAATTTATTGAGACTCGTGACCTATCATATGGTCTATCTTGGAGAAAGTTCCATGTATTGTTGAAAGAATGTGTATTCTGCAGTTGTTGGATGGAATGTTCTGTTATGGTTGAAATATATCTGTTAAGTCCATTTGTTCCAAGTTATAGTTTAAATCCATTGTTTCTTTGTTGACTTTGTCTTGCTGACCTGTCTAGTGCTGTCAGTGGAGTATTGAAGTCCCCCACTATTATTGTATTGCTGTCTACCTAGTTTCTTAGGTCTATTAGTAATTGTTTTATAAATCTGGGAGTTCCAGTGTTAGGTGCATATATGTTTAGGATTGTGATATTTTCTGGATGGACATGGCCTTTTACCATTATATAATGTCCCTCTTTGGTCTCTTAACAGCTGTTGCTTTAAAGTTTGTTTTGTCTAATATAAGAATAGCTATCCCTGCTTGTTTTAGGTGTTGATTTGCATGAAATGCCTTTTTCCCACCCCTTTACTTTAAGTTTATGTGAGTCCTTATGTGTTAGGTGAGTCTCCTGAATGCAGCAGATGGTTGGTGAGTTCTTATCCATTCTGCAGTCCTGTATCTTTTAAGTGGAGTATTTAGACCATCTACATTTAATGTGGGTATTGAGGTTTGAGGTACCCTTGCATTTATTGTGTGTTATTTGTTGCCTGTGTACTTTGGTTTTGTTTTGTTTTTGTTTTTGCTTTTTAACTTGTATTTTTGTTTTATAGGTCCTGTGTGATTTATGTTTTAAAGAGCTTCTGTTTTGATGTGTTTCCAGGATTTGTTTCAAGATTTAGAGCTCCTTTTAGCAGTTCATGTAGTGGTGGCCTAATAGTGGTGAATCTCTCAGCATTTGTCTGAAAAAGACTGTATCTTTTCTTCATCCATGAATGATGCTTAGTTTCATCAGATACAAAATTCTTTACTGATAATTCTTTTGTTTGAAGAGGCTGAAGATAGGTTCCCAACCCCTTCTAACTTGAAGGGTTTCTGCTGAGAAATCTGCGAAGCTGATAGGTTTTCCTTTATAGATTACCTTGTGCTTTTGTCTCACAGCTCTTAAGATTCTTTCCTTCATCTTCACTTTAGATAACCTGATGACAATGTGCCTAGGTGATGATCTTTTTGTGATAAATTTCCCAGATATTCTTTGTGATTCTTGTATTTGGATGTCTAGGTCTCTAGCAAGGCCAGGGAAGTTTTCCTTGATTATTTCCCCAAGTATGTTTTTTAAGCTTTTAGATTTCTCTTCTTCCCCAGAACACTGATTATTCTTAGGTTTGGTCATTTAACATAATCCCAGACTCGTTGGAGACTTTGTTCATATTTTCTTATTCTTTTTCCTTTGTCTATGCTGGATTGGATTAATTCAAAGACCTTGTCTTCAAGCTCTGAAGTTTTTCTTCTACTTGTTCAATTCTATTTCTGAGACTTTCCAGAGCATTTTGTATTTCTGAAGCGTTTTGTATTTTGTGTCCGATGTTTTCTGAAGATTTGAATGTTTTTTCTTTATGCTATCTATTTCCTTGAATATTTCTCCCTTCACTTCTTGTATCATTCTTTGCATTGGGCATACCTTTTTCTGGTGCCTTCCTGATTGGCTTAATAACTAACCTCCTGAATTCTTTTTCAGGTAAAGCAGGGATTTGTTTTTGGTTTGGATCCATTGCTGGTGAACTAGTATGATATTTTTTGGCAGGGGGATGGGGGTGTTAAAGAACCTTGTTTTGTTATATTACCAGAGTTGGTTTTCTGGCTCTTTCTAATTTGGGTCAGCTTCATCAACCCTAGAGCAGCTTCAGTTATAGGGCTGGAGGCAATTGTTCACACTCTTTTGTCCCACGAGGTGTTCCCTTGATGTAGTACTCTTCCCTTTTCACTATGGATGTGGCTCCTGTGAGTCAAACTGTGGTGATTGTTGTCTCTCTTCTGGGTCTAGCCACTCAGCAAGTCTACCTAGCTCCGGGCTGGTACTGACATTGTCTGCACAGAGTCCTGTGATGTGGACCATCTATAGGTCTCTTAGCTATAAATGCCAGTACCTGTTGCAGTGGAGGTGGCAGGGGTGTGAAATGGACTCCATAAGGGTTCTTAGCTTTGGTGGTTTAATGCTCTGTTTTTGTGCTGGTTGGCCTCCTGCTGGGAGGTGGCATTTTCCAGAGAGCATCAGCTGTGGTCGTATGTAGAGGAACCAGCAGTGGGTGGGGCCCTAGAACTTCTCAAGATTATATGTCCTTTGTCTTCAGCTACCAGGGTTGGTAGAGAAGGCCCATCAGTTGGGGGCAGGGCTAGTGTCTGAGCTCAGACACTTGGGTGGGTCTTGATATGGCTGCTGTGGGGGATGGGGGTGAGTTTCACAGGTAAATGGAGTTGTGTATCTAGGAGGATTATGGCTGCCTGTGCTGAGTCTTGCAGGTTGTCAGGGAAGTGGGAGAAAGTTGGCAGTTACAGGCCTCACTCAACTCCCATGCAAACTGAAGGGCCTGTCTCACTCCCACTGTGCCCGTCAAAAGCCCTGAGTCTGTTTCCAGGCGGTGGGGCGAGCTGGGCTTGAGAACTTGTGCCAGGCTGCTCACCTACCAGCTGTGAAAGAAAAGGGCTTGGTTCTTCCCCAGCCTGTGGTCTGCACACTGGATTTGTACCCTCCCTCGAGTTCTGGCCAGGAGGCTTCTTGCCCCATTTAAGTTGTTACAAAGTCTAGCTGGAGATTTCCTTCTCCCTATGTCTTCCCCCTGCTCCTCTGACTGCCCTCCCAGCGGATCCCTGTGGTGCCAGGCAGGAATGGCCTGCCTGGGAACCCAGCGAACTCCCAGGAACTTTCCCACTGCTTGCTCTACTGTGTATTTTGCTCTGCTCTCTAACTTGACTCAGCCCCAGGTAGGGTTGGAAACTTCTCCAGCAAACGGACCTTCAGTTTCTCTAGTGGGGGGTGTGTGTTCAGAAGAGATTCTCTCTTTCCCACTTCTGCAGTTGGGGAACTCAACAGTATTTGGGGTGTCTCCTGGGTCCTGCAGGAGCAGTCCTCTTCCTTCAGAGGGTCTGTACACATATGCTTCTCATATACACATTTTATAAAATAAAAGTAAGAATGAAGAGATATTTGGGTACTTAAAATAGAAAACCCAGAGTTCAAAGCATATATTACCAATGCCAGTGGGGTAGAGACTTAAGCAAACCAAGATGCAAAATATTTCAACATGCAAAAAAGAAAGCAGACTAAAAATAACTTAGAAAAAGAAGTCTTATTTTCTAAGACCATGTTTATCAGGGTTCTTGATTGCTAGTAATAGAAACTGACTGTGTAACTTAAAGCTGAAAATAAATTTGTTAGAAATATATTAGATAGCTCACAGAATCACTCAGACAGCAAAAAACAGGTATTGGCCAAAGACACCAGCAACCACTACCTGAGTCGACTTATGCTGCTGGAATAGTCTTGTTAGGATGCTACAGCTGGGATCACATCTACTTCTGATGGCCTCTTCCTACTGCCCGCTTCACAATGACTGATGTCTAAACTTGTCCTGTGTCTTTGCATTCCTTCCTCAAGATTCAAAGTCTTGTGGGAAAATATCAGATGTCTGACTGGCTAAAGCTACTTCTCCTGCCTGCGTCCCGGATCTCAGGGATGGAGTGGGGAGAAACACCACCTCCTCTCTTAAGCTTCCACGGTTGGAGGCGTGATACCTTATTCCACCGGTGTTGTAACCAATTGAGAATTCCTCAGAAATAGGAAAGGAGTTTGTGTTGCCTCTCCCCAGATGGTAACTATCCATCTCAAAGACCAAGAGAGGGATTATCTATGAACAATACATCTGAAATTTGAAGTACAGTGTTCTCATCATTGAATAGACGAATTGCATTACTGAATTGCAGCATTTACTTAGGGGATAAATAAGTAACATAACAAATTAAACATCCAAATGTGAATGTGATTTGGTAAACTCGAGCCTTGGAGATGCAGTAGAATTAGAATAGTTTTAATAAACAGGATTTAAACCCCAGAGAATTTAAACAGTGACTAAAATCTTTAAAGTATTTCTGATAATTTCAACAAAATTTTCTGGAAAGAACCTAAGAGTTAAGATTTAATTAAGTGCCACTTATTTTTCTGTGGATTGAAAAATCTAATGATATAAGAAAAAAACATGTTTCTTTTTTTTTTTTTTTCTTTGAGACGGAGTCTCGCTCTGTCGCCCAGGCTGGAGTGCAGTGGCGCAATCTCGGCTCACTGCAAGCTCCGCCTCCCGGGTTCACGCCATTCTCCTGCCTCAGCCTCTCCAAGTAGCTGGGACTACAGGCGCCCGCCACCACGCCCGGCTAATTTTTTGTATTTTTAGTAGAGACGGGGTTTCACCGTGGTCTCGATCTCCTGACCTTGTGATCCGCCCGCCTCGGCCTCCCAAAGTGCTGGGATTACAAGCGTGAGCCACCGCGCCCGGCCACATGTTTCTTATGTTCTAGGAATTAAAGGAATTTGACAAAATACTGATGTTTATTGATATAATTGAAAACCACTTGTGTACCTCTTTCATTTGGTCCTGATATTGTAGAAGAATAAAGTATTAAGGAACTTTTCACCCTATTCATTGGAAATTGTGTTAATATTTTTATTGTTTACTGAGGTTTATTTTCCCCTCTGGAGTCTTGGAAGGCAGATTTAAATATAAACTATTAAAATTAGTAAAATAGAGGGAAATGATAAAGAAATTGATATGGGTGATACTGGAGACTTCTTTCAAAATGTAATAAATATAATGGTTCAAATTTTCATAATTATATTTTGTGCTAAATTGTGGATGGAAATAGCCATCTGTCAGTTTGTTTCTTAACAAAATTACAGAAGGGGAGACAACTGAGATATTATAATAAAAATAAAAACAGAATTGTTTCAGAAAAGAGGTATATTGTGTCTTTTTGCTTACTTGCCTTGACATAGCAGGTTAAAAATATGTGAAGTAGGTAATTTAGCATCTGCAACATTTAGTTGCACTTCAATACAGGAACCATTATCCTGGATCATCAAACCTCTGGTGAACATGTACATCTGTTCCAAACCTCATCTCTGATGCACAACTCTGTTTAATACCTAGAAACTCTGTGGAACAGGAGTTACAAGTAGTTTCTATGAGAGTACATTGGATATGCCTAAGTTACTTTTAGAATATGTTACAACCAAACGCTCAGTGGACTCCCCAACTCATCTATTGAATGATTTGTTAGAGCACTGAAAAAAAAGCACGCAAGTTTGATAAAACTTCGAGAGGGGCTGCATGGCATCTTCTAATGGATGAGCTTGAAGATAAAAATCACAGAAATTTGTGAAAAATGTGTTCTAATTAACAGACATCTGACTTTAGCTACATAGATGAAAAATCGATAATAGTTTTAGGGACAGTAAATGTACATTTCTGGGTTAAATTTTAAGTCACACAAAAATATCGAGTGTCCAGTATTTGCAGAGCATGCTTCTGGGTGTAGAGAGAAGATCAATGTGAATTCCTAGATACAGACCTTGTTTTCAAAAATATTTTAATTGCATAAGAAGATAGGGCATGTAAAGGATAAGCTACCTCTAGGCTGGAGGAATATAAATAATGACTGATTGACTCCCTTTTTCCATTTCCCCCACCCCCTAATTTGCTTTGCATGTACCAGACTCTGCTTCTAAGCCTGTTGATCCGTCTTTTGGTTGCTGCTACCACCCAGTCTTATACCTGATATTTCTCTTTCCACAAATGCTGCTTCCCTCTGCTGTTCTCCTACTGCCATTCTCTAAGCTTTAGGAAAGTAGGCAGGGAATAATACAAATAATAAGCAGGGAGAAGTGACAAACGTTGCAGCATTTTGTAAAGTCCTTACAGATTCCATTATAAGAGAGTAGCCAGAACTCTTATTGAGTGTCTGCCCTTAATTTATATTTCTGTTATAGTGAGGGAACTAAATAACTCTCTCTCTTTTCCCCTTAATTTACAGTAAATATCATTCAGGATTCAGAGAGGAGGGAAGAGAGCAGCTTTCCTTTGAAGACAGAATTTTAGCAGGCTAAGGTTCTCTTTGCATGAAGGGAATAATTTTCCTTTCTGAAGACTTCTGGACAGTGTGACTTCTATTCTAAGGCTTCACACAGAATTGGCAATTTTGAGAATTTCCTCACAGGACTTTCTAGCCACATTATGCTAGTACTTTTGCCTTATTCGAACTTGGCTCAAAATAGCATTTGTCTGTTTTCAAAAATCTAATTCAAACTTAAAGAATGGGGATTCATTACAAAAATTAAAAATGTGCTACAACTTTTAAAAATGTACTTTGGGTTCTGCAGGCATTCCAGGAGAGTAGTTCTATACCAGTTTTTGCCACAGCAAAAGCACTGGGAGGAATGCACAGCCTTCTAAACTGAGGAGTGAGAGGGATAGCACTCCTGTACGCAGCCATGCCTTTCCTATGCTTGTCAAGCAAAAAGGTGGCTCTTATAATGACAGAGGTCCAGAAAGTTCTCCTTTAAGGGTGGTATCTACATGAATTCAAACTCATTTTATTTATCTTTTACTTCATTACATAAAAAGACTAACAAGTTTTCACTACATTTAGATTTTATGCTTGAAATGGCCTGACTAAAAATACTGGTTAGACATACAGGGAATTCACTCTGGGCAACTTCAGGGTAGGGGTGAGATGTGGAAAGACTTTGTCCAGATGGCTGATGATTGTGATCATCTGGCCTCACATAAATGGCAACCCCATGTTGGGTTTCAAGGTGATTTATACGTTTCAGGATGGTTAATGTTCCTAGAGCAATGTGAGGAGGCCACTTTCGAAGTAAGATTTTTTTTTTTTTTTTTTGAGACGGAGTCTTGCTCTGTCACCCAGGCTGGAGTGCAGTGGCCAAATCTGGGCTCACTGCACGCTCCACCTCCCGGGTTCACGCCATTCTCCTGCCTCAGCCTCCCCAGCAGCTGGGACTACAGGTGCACGCCGCCATGCCCGGCTAATTTTTTCGTATTTTTAGTAGAGACAGAGTTTCACCGTTATCCAGTATGGTCTTGATCTCCTGACCTCGTGATTTGCCTGCCTCGGCCTCCCAAAGTGCTGGGATTACTGGCATGAGCCACTGCGCCTGGCTCGAAGTAAGATTTTTTTTTTTAATTACTATTATACTTTAAGTTTTAGGGTACATGTGCACAATGTGCAGGTTTGTTACATATGTATACGTGTACCATATTGGTGTGCTGCACCCATTAACTCGTCATTTAGCATTAGGTGTATCTCCTAATGCTATCCCTCCCCGCTCCCCCCACCACACAACCATCCCCAGAGTGTGACGTTTCGCTTCCTGTGTCCATGTGTTCTCATTGTTCAATTCCCACCTATGAGTGAGAACATGCAGTGTTTGGTTTTTGGTCCTTGTGATAGTTTGCTGAGAATGATGGTTCCCAGTTTCATCCATGGCCCTACAAAGGACAAGAATTCATCATTTTTTATGGCTGCATAGTATTCCATGGTGTATATGTGCCACATTTTCTTCATCCAGTCTATCGTTTTTGGACATTTGGGTTGGTTCCAAGTCTTTGATACTGTGAATAGTGCTGCGATAAACATACGTGTGCATGTGTCTTTATAGCAGCATGATTTATAGTCCTTTGGGTATATACCCAGTAATGGGATGGCTGGGTCAAATGGTATTTCCAGCTCTAGATCCCTGAGGAATCGCCACACTGACTTCCACAATGGTTGAACTAGTTTACAGTCCCACCAACAGTGTAAAAGTGTTCCTATTTCTCCACATCCTCTCCAGCACCCGTTGTTTCCTGACGTTTTAATGATGGCCATTCTAACTGGTGTGAGATGGTATCTCATTGTGGTTTTGATTTGCATTTCTCTGATGGCCAGTGATGATGAGCATTTTTTCATGTGTGTTTCGGCTGCATAAATGTCTTCTTTTGAGAAGTGTCTGTTCATATCCTTCACCCACTTTTTGATGGGGTTGTTTTTTTCCTGTAAATTTGTTTGGGTTCATGATAGATTCTGGATATTATCCCTTTGTCAGAAGAGTACTTTGCGAAAATTTTCTCCTATTTTGTAGGTTGCTTGTTCACTCTGATGGTAGTTTCTTTTGCTGTGCAGAAGCTCTTTAGTTTAATGAGATCCCATTTGTCAATTTTGGCTTTTGTTGCCATTGCTTTTGGTGTTTTAGACATGAAGTCCTTGCCCATGCCTATGTCCTGGATGGTATTGCCTAGGTTTTCTTCTAGGGTTTTTATGGTTTTAGGTCTAACATGTAAGTCTTTAATCCGTCTTGAATTAATTTTTGTATAGGGTGTAAGGAAGGGATCCAGTTTCAGCTTTCTACATATGGCTAGCCAGTTTTCCCAGCACCATTTATTAAATAGGGAATCCTTTCCCCATTTCTTGTTTTTGTCAGGTTTGTCAAAGATCAGATGGTTGTAGATATGTGGCATTATTTCTGAGGGCTCTGTTGTGTTCAATTGATCTATATCTCTGTTTTGGTACCAGTACCATGCTGTTTTGGTTACTGTAGCCTTGTAGTATAGTTTGAAGTCAGGTAGCATGATGCCTCCAGCTTTGTTCTTTTGGCTTAGGATTGACTTGGCAATGTGGGCTCTTTTTTGGCTCCATATGAACTTTAAAGTAGTTTTTTCTAATTCTGTGAAGAAAGTCATTGGTAGCTTGATGGGGATGGCATTGAATCTATAAATTACCTTGGGCAGTATGGTCATTTTCACGATATTGATTCTTCCTACCCATGAGCATGGAATGTTCTTCCATTTGTTTGTATCCTCTTTTATTTCATTGAGCAGTGGTTTGTAGTTCTCCTTGAAGAGGTCCTTCACGTCCCTTGTAAGTTGGATTCCTAGATATTTGATTCTCTGAAGCAATTGTGAATGGGAGTTCACTCATGGGAGTTCACTTGTCGTTATTGGTGTATAAGAATGTTTGTGATTTTTGTACATTGATTTTGTATCCTGAGACTTTCCTAAAGTTGCTTATCAGCTTAAGAAGATTTTGGGCTGAGACAGTGGGGTTTTCTAGATATACAATCATGTCATCTGCAAACGGGGACAATTTGACTTCTTCTTTTCCCAATTGAATACCCTTTATTTCCTTCTCCTGCCTAATTTCCCTGGCCAGAACTTCCAACACTATGTTGAATAGGAGTGGTGAGAGAGGGCATCCCCTGTCTTGTGCCAGTTTTCAAAGGGAATGCTTCCAGTGTTTGCCCATTCAGTATGATGTTGGCTGTGGATTTGTCATAGATAGCTCTTCTTATTTTGAGATACATCCCATCAATACCTAATTTATTGAGAGTTTTTAGCATGAAGCGCTGTTGAATTTTGTCAAAGGCCTTTTCTGCATCTGTTGAGATAGTCATGTGGTTTTTGTCTTTGGTTCTGTTTATATGCTGGATTACATTTATTGATTTGCGTATGTTGAACCAGCCTTGCATCCCAGGGATGAAGCCCACTTGATCATGTTGGATAAGCTTTTTGATGTGCTGCTGGATTCGGTTTGCCAGTATTTTATTGAGGATTTTTGCATCAATGTTCATCAAGGATATTGGTCTAAAATTCTCTTTTTTTGGTCGTGTCTCTGCCAGGCTTTGGTGTCAGGATGATGCTGGCCTCACAAAATGTGTTAGGAAGGATTCCCTCTTTTTCTATTGATTGGAATAGTTTCAGAAGGAATGGTACCAGCTCCTCCTTGTACCTCTGGTAGAATCGGCTGTGAATCCATCTGGTCCTGGACGTTTTTTGGTTGGTAAGCTATTGATTGTTGCCACAATTTCAGAGCCTGTTATTGGTCTATTCAGAGATTCAACTTCTTCCTGGTTTAGTCTTGGGAGGGTGTATGTGTGGAGAAATTCATCCATTCTAGATTTTCTAGTTTATTTGCATAGAGGTGTTTGTAGTATTCTCTGATGATAGTTTGTATTTCTGTGGGATCAGTCATGATATCCCCTTTATCATTTTTTATTGAGTCTATTTGATTCTTCTCTCTTTTCTTCTTTATTAGTCTTGCTAGTCGTCTATCGACTTCGTTGATCTTTTCAAAAAACCAGCTCCTGGATTCATTAATTTTTTGAAGGGTTTTTTGTGTCTCTATTTCCTTCAGTTCTGCTCTGATTTTAGTTATTTGTTGCCTTCTGCTAGGTTTTGAATATGTTTGCTCTTGCTTTTCTAGTTCTTTTAATTGTGATGTTAGGGTGTCAATTTTGGATCTTTCCTGCCTTCTCTTGTGGGCATTTAGTGCTATAAATTTCCCTCTACACACTGCTTTGAATGTGTCCCAGAGATTCTGGTACGTTGTGTCTTTGTTCTCGCTGGTTTCAAAGAACATCTTTATTTCTGCGATCGTTTTGTTATGTACCCAGTAGTCATTCAGGAGAAGGTTGTTCAGTTTCCATGTAGTTGAGTGGTTTTGAATGAGTTTCTTAATCCTGAGTTCTAGTTTGCACTGTGGTCTGAGAGACAGTTTGTTATAACTTCTGTTCTTTTACATTTGCTGAGGAGTGCTTTACTTCCAACTATGTGGTCAATTTTGGAATAGGTGTGGTGTGGTGCTGAAAAAAATATATATTCTGTTGATTTGGGGTGGAGAGTTCTGTAGATGTCTATTAGGTCCACTTTGTGCAGAGCTGAGTTCAATTCCTGGATATCCTTGTTAACTTTCTGTCTCGTTGATCTGTCTAATGTTGACAGTGGGGTGTTAAAATCTCCCATAATTATTGTGTGGGAGTCTAAGTCTCTTTGTAGGTCACTAAGGACTTGCTTTATGAATCTGGGTGCTCCTGTGTTGGGTGCATAGATATTTAGAATAGTTGGCTCTACTTGTTGAATTGATCCCTTTACCATTATGTAATATCCTTCTTTGTCTCTTTTGATCTTTGTTGGTTTCAAGTCTATTTTATCAGAGACTAGGATTGCAACCCCTGCCTTTTTTGTTTTCCATTTGCTTGGTAGATCTTCCTCCATCCCTTTATTTTGAGTCTGTGTGTGTCTCTGCACGTGAGATGGGTTTCCTAAATACAGCACACTGATGGGTCTTGATTCCTTATCCAATTTGCCAGTCTGTGTCTTTTAATTGGAGCATTTAGCCCAGTTACATTTAAAGTTAATATTGTTATGTTTGAGTTTGGGCTTGTCATTATGATGTTAGCTGGTTATTTTGCTCGTTAGTTGATGCAGTTTCTTCCTAGCCTCGATGGTCTTTACAGTTTGGCATGTTTTTGCAGTGGGTGGTACCAGTTGTTCCTTTCCATGTTTAGTGCTTCCTTCAGACGCTCTTTTAGGACAGGCCTGGTGGTGACAAAATCTCTCAGCATTCACTTGTCTGTGAAGTGTTTTATTTCTCCTTCACTTATGAAGCTTAGTTTGGCTGGATATGAAATTCTGGGTTGAAAATTCTTTTCTTTAAGAATGTTGAATATCGGCCCCCACTCTCCTCTGGCTTGTAGAGTTTCTGCTGAGAGATCAGTTGTTAGTCTGATGGGCTTCCCTTTATGGGTAATCTGACCTTTCTCTCTGGCTGCTCTTAACATTTTTTCCTTCATTTCAACTTTGGTGAATCTGACAATTATGTGTTAGATATGACAATTATGAGTTGCTCTTCTCGAGGAGTATCTTTGTGGCGTTTTCTGTATTTCCTGAATCTGAATGTTGGCCTGCCTTGCTAGATTGGGGAAGTTCTCCTGGATAATATCCTGCAGAGTGTTTTCCAACTTGGTTCCGTTCTCCCAGTCACTTTCAGGTGCACCAATCAGATGTAGGTTTGGTCTTTTCACATAGTCCCATATTTCTTGGAGGCTTTGTTCATTTCTTTTTATTCTTTTTTCTCTAAACTTCCTTTCTCGCTTCATTTCATTCATTTCATCTTCCATCACTGATACCCTTTCTTCCAGTTGATCGCATCAGCTCCTGAGGCTTCTGCATTCTTCACTTAGTTCTCGAGCCTTGGCTTTCAGCTCCATCAGCTCCTTTACAGACTTCTCTGTTTGGTTATTCTAGTTATCCGTTCGTCTAATTTTTTTTTCAAAGTTGTGAAGTTCTTTGCCATTGGTTTGAATTTCCTCCTGTAGCTCAGAGTAGTTTGATCGTCTGAAGCCTTCTTCTCTCAATTCGTCAAAGTCATTCTCTGTCCAGCTTTGTTCCGTTGCTGGTGAGGAGCTGCATTCCTTTGTAGGAGGAGAGGTGCTCTGCTTTTTAGAGTTTCCAGTTTTTCTGCTCTGTTTTTTCCCCATCTTTGTGGTTTTATCTACTTTTGGTCTTTGACGATGGTGTTGTACAGAAGGGTTTTTGGTGTGGATGTCCTTTCTGTTTGCTAGTTTTCCTTCTAACAGAGAGGACCCTTGGCTGCAGGTCTGTTGGAGTTTGCTAGAGGTCCACTCCAGACCCTGTTTGCCTGGGTATCAGCAGCGGTGGCTGTAGAACAGTGGATCTTGATTAACCACAAATGCTGCTGTCTGATCGTTCCTCTGGAAGTTTTGTCTGAGAGGAGTACCCGGCCGTTTGAGGTGTCAGTCTGCCCCCACTGGGGGGTGCCTGCCAGTTAGGCTGCTCGGGGGTCAGGGACCCACTTTAGGAGGCAGTCTGCCCATTCTCAGATCTCCAGCTGCATATTGAGAGAACCACTACTCTCTTCAAAGCTGTCAGACAGGGACATTTAAGTCTGCAGAGGTTACTGCTATCGTTTTGTTTGTCTGTGCCCTGCTCCGAGAGGTGGAGCCTACAGAGGCAGGCAGGCAGGCCTCCTTGAGCTATGGTGGGCTCCACCCAGTTGGAGCTTCCCAGCTCCTTTGTTTACCTAATCAAGCCTGGGCAATGGCGAGCACCACTCCCCCAGCCTTGCTGCTGCCTTGCTGTTTGATCTCAGACTGCTGTGCTAGCAATCAGCGAGACTCCGTGGGCGTAGGACCCTCTGAGCCAGGTGCGGGATATAATCTCCTGGTGTGCCATTTTCCAAGCCCGTTGGAAAAGTGCAGTATTAGGGTGGGAGTGACCCGATTTTCCAGGTGCCGTCTGTCACCCCTTTCTTTGACTAGGAAAGAGAACTCCCTGACGCCTTTCACTTCCCGACTGAGGCAGTGCCTCGCCCTGCTTTGGCTCATGCATGGTGCGCTGCACCCACTGTCCTGCACCCACTATCTGGCACTCCCTAGTGAGATGAACCTGGCACCTCAGATGGAAATGCAGAAATCACCCGTCTTCTGCGTTGCTCGCACTGGGAGCTGTTGACCGGAGCTGTTCCTAATTGGCCATCTTGGCTCCACCCCCTAAGTGAGATTTTTAAATTGAGTGCAGTGCTAGCTCATTTCAATTTATCGGCTCTTTCTTGAAGAAAGCATTAATACAGTTGACCCTTGAACAACATGAGGTTAGTGATACAAGTCCCTTCCTATGGAGTAGAAAATCCATGTATAACTTTGGACTCCCCTAAAACTTAATTACTAATAGGCTACTGTTAACTGGAAGCCTTGCCAATAACATAAATGATTAACACATTTTCTATGTTATTTGTATCACATGCTATATTCTTACAATAAAGAAAGCTCCACCGGGCACGGTGGCTCAGCCTGCAATCCCAGCACTTTGGGAGGCCAAGGTGGCAGATCACTTGAGGTTGGGAGTTCAAGACCAGCCTGGCCAACATGGCGAAACCTCATCTCTACTAAAAATACAAAAGTTAGCTGGACATGGTGGTGCGTGCCTGTAATCCCAGCTTCTCTGGAGGATGAGGCAGAAGAATCACTTGAACCCGGGAGGTGGAGGTTGCAGTGAGCCGAGACTGTGCCACTGCACTCCAGCCTGGGTGACAGAGCAAGGCACTGTCTCAAGAGAAAAAAAACAGATATTAAGAAATCATAAGGAAGAGAAAATATATTTATTATTTATTAAATGGAAGTAGATCATCACAGAGGTCTGCATCTGCATCTTCATGAATAGGGTGAGCAGAAGGAGTTGGTCTTGGTGTCTCAGGTGGCAGAGGAGGAAAAAAAATCTGCATATAAGTGGATCTTCACAGTTCAAACCTGTGTTTAAGTGTCAACTGTAATTCTAAGTGACTTTCACTTTAGTTGTTATGTAATTGAACAAATAACCATACAAATAACATAACTGATCAATTCTATCATGCAAATTGTACTATCATTATTTTTTAAATTTTCTAATTAAAAAAATTTGATTAAGCCCAATTTATTACTAATTTAAAAATATTTCCTGTGTTACTGAGAATTTAATCAGGTGAAACTCAGTTTTATCATTTACAAAGTAGTAGTAGTAACTATTCATCTTATCTCCTGGAATTGTGATGAGAATGTAATGAGGTAATAAGTGTTCTGGAAACTGTAAAATGCAAGCTGTATGGTATTGTAGTCATCATACTCCCCTGAAAAACCCCTGAGATGGAGATTTGTATACAGACAATCTGTTTTGGAATGCTCTTAGTAATAGGTTTTGTGAGAGAATGAAGAGAACAAGATTGAGCAGAGGAAGAAATTGAACAGTGAGGCAATTGCAACAAAGGTTTCAGCCAGTTACAGGGGAGCACTGTATGGTCTTTAGAGTTGTACTGAAATGAGGTAAGGGAGCCAGACCTTTGTACCTCTGATCAGCTTGTCGTTAGATGTGGGCTGCCATTGAGGAGGATGGGTACTGTGGGATTAAGCAGTTTTTGTGGGATTGTGGGTAGATAAAAATTCCTAGGGGAAGGACTCAGTTGTGAACCCTCACTGGAATACACTACCAGCAGCTGGAGGAATGCATGGCTGGGTCCCAAAGGGAGGATTTTGATGCTGTACCAGAGTATCCGTCACAATGCACTGCTCAAATTATTTGATCTGTTTAAGTTTACCTCATCTGAGACCTGCTCCTCCTGAATTCTAGTTGATCTCTTTTACTGAGGAAGTTTATAAAAGGAGGTTTAGGAGATGTACTATATCCCTTCCTGATGCAGCTGGTCTCAAGACTATGCCAAAAAAATTATCTTTGTAGATTTAAAAAAATCTTCAGCTAGGCCAGGCACGGTGGCTCATGCCTGTGATCCAAGCACTTTGGGAAGTGGGTGGATTACCTGAGGTCAGGAGTTTGGGACCAGCCTGGCCAACATGGTGAAACCCTGTGTCTACTGAAAAAACAAACAAACAAACAAACAAAAAAACGGGTGTGGTGGCAGGCACCTGCAATCCTAGCTACTCGAGAGGCTGAGGCACAAGAATCGCTTGAATCAGGGAGGTGGAGGTTGCAGTGAGCTGAGATCACACCACTGCACTCCAGCCTGGGTGACAGAGTGAGACTTTGTCTCAAAATAAATAAATGAATAAATACATAAATCTTCAGCTACCACCTTGACTGGTCAGCTGGCTTATGTGGTGGAGTAATCCAGACCACCTCTGAGGTTCTTTTCTCAGAGAGTGGCTACTTCGCTTGCTCATTTTCTGACAAAATTAGGCAAGGGAGTACCAATAGGCATCCCAGTAGATTATTTGTATGCTGAATGTATTCTTCCTTGCCTCTATTCTGTAATTTCATCTTTCATGATCAGAGTAAGTTACTCCTACCAAGATGGTGGCTCCTTTCTTTGCCTACAGATGTTTTGGCAAAAGAAACCCCAAATGACTGGGTTGCAGATGTAGCTTAAAATTTAGTGGAACTCCTGCTGTGTTCCCTGGTGGAAGCAGGACCTACAGGCCTGTAGAATGTAGAGTTCTACATTCTTTACCAGGTCATAGTCTTAATCCAGGACGCCAGAGGTCTATGTTGCAATTCACCTATTGGGCCTTAAACTTTACAGGTTATCTTTTCCTAACACAGATAACTCTATTACTATAGGTTTGCTGTGTGTTATGGGCCGAGCAAAAGGGTAACTTGAATTACAGCCTGGACTTGCTGCAGAGACCTTTCCTGATTTGAGTCCTTCCAAAGCTGGAGGCTTTCTGTATCTCCAGTTACAAAGGATGATTCCCAAGTGTTAATATCTGCCTTCGGAATTGAGTGAGGCCTACCAGGTGGGAGATGCAAGATGCAATTGTTTATATTTTACTTTGGAGATGATGTTCTACCATAACTCAGAGTACAGGACTCCTAAAACCTTCACTGATGTGTAGGTTCCTGAATTTTTATAGTTTTTTATTCTAGCTTCATGAGTACATTAGTCTCATTAAGATTTCCAATTTATTTGCAGCTTCTTTCCCATTGGGTCCAGTGAACATGATGCCATCAATATAGTGGGCCAATTTGTTTTTCTACAGAATGTTCACATGATCCAGGTTTCCTCAGACTATATTATGATAGAGGGAGGCAGAATTAATAGAGCCTCAGGTATAAACATAAGTGCATACAGTTATTTATTCCGAGTGAATGAGAACTGTGCCTAATCCTCTTCTATTATAGATATGAACAGCTGCATACCATGTACTCATGGCCATATTCATTTACTCTAGCAAACTAACCACATCTGATATAACTGCCATCATATTATAACTGCTAATAATTGGTCAGGTTTTCAGAAGTCCACTGTCATCACCCAGCATCTGCGTGGTTTTTGCCAGACTGGGTTATTAAGTGGAGATAGAATACAAGGATACTATGTATCCTTTATGTTTTTAAGCATAGCACTAGCACAGAAGCATTTCTTCTGGGATGTTGGATATTGTTTTTGACTTACTATATTGTCTAGTTATTTCCCCACTATAATGGCTCTTACCCAAATGTCATTGTGGCTATCCTGCCAATTACCAGGTATGTTCATTTCAATTATACATCCGAGAACCTGGGAAATGGCCATTTGGTGGGTCTGTGGAGCTAGTGGAACCTCTCTGACCAAATGTGGGCTAGCGCTCCACAGCTTCACCAAAGTAAATGCCATTTACTCAGCCGCTGTTGTTTCAGGATCCTATTATTATCCCCACTGTTACCAAGGAACCAGTTCTATAATAGCATTGTCCACCATTAGTCCTGGCTTATGGAGAAGACACCTTCTCAGTGATGCAGGTGCTGCTTTCACTAGCACATTCCTGATTGCTTTGGTGAATGGAATATCTTTCAGCACCCCTTGCAGATAGATAGTTGGCTGGTGGGTTTTTCAAACTTTTGTGGCATATTAACACTAGCATACCTATTTCTCTGAACCTTTATATTTTTCCTTAAGTTGGTGATGAATCACTTTCAGCCTTTTTTTTCACCTACCATGAGAATTGTAGGGATTCTACATCAGATAGCATGGAGCATAGATTTTTTTTTCTGCCTCCCAGAGCTACCCAAGGATGGTGTAAGCACCATCAGCCAGGTTTTTTTGTCAGGGTGTTAAATTCTGTGTCATGGGACAGTACTCTGTGATAGAGCTTCCCTTATTAAACTTTATGTTCTTGGCCAGGCACGGTGGCTCACACCTATAATCCTAGCACTCTGGGAGGCCGAGGCGGGTGGATCATGAGGTCAGGAGTTTTGAGACCAGCCTGGCCAATATGGTGAAACCCCGTCTCTACTAAAAAAAAAAAAAAAATACAAAAATTAGCCGGGCTTGGTGGCACACGCCTGTAGTCCCAGCTACTTGTGAGGCTGAGTCCCAACTGGGAGGAGAATTGCTGGAACCCAGGAGGCAGAGGTTGCAGTGAGCCAGGATTGCACCACTACGCTCCAGCCTGGGTGGCAGAGTGAGACTCCATCTCAAAACACACGCACACACACACAAACAAGAAAACCTTCATGTTCTGCTCCTCTTGCTTGATCCGGCATCGTAAATATCCATCCCCATACATACTCTTTTAACTCCTGCTGCTACATTTTGGTTAGATCTTGCAAATCTTTTAGCATATAGTTCTTTTCCTTCTTTAGCAGGCCCACTTGGCACTGGCTGTTACATTATACTTAGGCAAGAGGAAGCATCATCCTTTAACGGAGGGGAGGGAAAATTCTGCAAGTTTAATAGTTTCAGGGGAATCTGGGCTTTAAAGATTTTTGAATGCATGGATCCTGATGTCCTGATCTTAAATCTCAAGGTCCTACCTTCCCCAAACAAGGCCTTAGTTTGCCGAGACTGAGCTTTGAACCTTTTTGGAGCTCCCACTGTCTTTAAAGTTATGTTCTGGGCCTGGCCTTCAGTCTGTCCTATTCTTTGGCTGCAGGAGTCAAGCCTATATAAACTGCTGCCAAGGGAGCTTTCTCACTTTCATATTTTGCCTTACTTTGGTGATGAATCACCCTTAGCCTTTGTGTTTCTCTAGCTCATCAATAGCACTAGCAACAGCCATCTGATACTATTATCCATATAATTAATTACTACTTCTTAAACCTCTGAAACTCATGAAATATTGACTACTGCCTTCTGTTCTAATGGTATCCCTTCCCAGTTCACACTGGTGAACGTGTTAACAATTGCACCACTAGAGCATGCCATGTACTACCCATTTTCTACTTACTATCATACATGGGATCCTCATGGCCAGCTTGCTGGTGGGTGATTCAGATTTGAAATCCTAATTTTAGAGTCTGCTTCCTCAGATCATTACAGACACCACCTATTTTTGGTCTGGTTTCTCAGGAAACAAATTCTGCGATTGTATGAAGGAAATTTTCTGGAGAGCACTCTCCCCACAATACCTGTGAGGAAATTGGGTGGAGGGAGAAGTTGGACTGGAAGCTTTGGATGGTCCTTCCAAGATGTCCCAAATTGAGGCAATGAGGTGGGGTCTCTGTATCACTCATTATTCAGTTATTTGATTCAAATTTGTGTCATGGAGGAAGCATGACCATGGGCAAGGAAGGACCTTTGAATGAGTGTAATTCTTTGGGAGTTTCAGATGTGAGTTGTGAATTGTCAACAGGTGACACTCCTAGCAGTTGGGTAAATAAGGGTCTTGATTGTGAAGGAAAGCGGGGTATTTGTGCAGCACAGCATAGCATCTGCTTCAGCCTTTAAATACGGGAGGTTATATCATGTACTTATTAAATTTTCATAAGCAAAATGTGATAATGGTACCTCCAGTACATAGACAACATAGGATATTTGAGGTGCTTAGTGCCACAGTGAGAGCTTTTAATACAATAAATTCTTAAACTTGTATTGCCTCTTGAAAACCTAATTAAAATCGTAACCAAATTGTTTTGTGTTTAATTTAAATCAGACAATGCAACAAATTTAAATAAGGTAAAATCATTTTAAAAATGTAACCAGTGACCTGCAAGTTTACCCATTCATTATATTTGATAGCACTGGTTAAATAAGTTTAAAACAAGAGACTTTAATGTGGTACATAGTCTAGTAAGATGTTTGTGGAAATGTTGGAGAATAAATCACTTCAATAGTCCAAACAGGGTAAAGATTAGTTATTTACTATTACATTCAGCTAGATACAAATCAAAGCACTCCATGCTTGCTTTCTATGAATTAGAGAAGTGTGAAAACGAATAGAGAGTGTATTGCTTGTGGGATATTTAGTGAGATGACATTTAACTTTTAAGAAGCAAGTGATTTTTATTGTTACAGATATTGTTTAGCTGTTAACAGAATGTTTTCTTGGGGAAATTCTTTTATTTTGTTATTGCCAGTGTTTTCAGTGGCTAATATTTCCCTGTCTCTTCTGAGTATTCCTTTTTGCCAACCTTCTCCTGCCCCTAAGAAAGATTTATTGGCTATCTCTGCTGTGGGCTTTTTAAAATTAGTACCTCCACTGGTTGAAGTTTAGTAGTTATGTGAGCAAAATATAGTCTCATAGAAACAAGGTGCTGGTATTAACTCAAAAATGGGTTCTGTTTCAAATACATAGAAGTGTTTTACTTCTGCAAGCATGGCAATCTGACTCAGATATCACGATTTTTGTCCAATTTGGATCAATTTCTCTTGATTTATTCATTCAAGTATTGAAACATTAGCAACTGCAGATGTGTCTGACAAAGACTTTTAAAATATTCCCATCTGACCTAAAATGAACAAAATTTGAAAATCTTGGCACAAATGATTCAATTTTACAACTTTAGATGTGTATGTATTCCTCCAAATATTTCAGTATTCACTCAGGGAGCAAACTTTTGACAGTCTTTCCTAGTCTAATTTGATGTCTCTTTGGTGAGGGATCTGACATTTTCTCATAGATCTTGTTTAATACTGACACTGTGCTTTTAATTATTGGAGAAGCTGCAGGCAATGAAATGTAATTATAATGAAATGAATTGCAGACCGGTGGACCATTTCACCTTTTGCCTCCCCGTGAAGATTGTATAGTCTCAGCCTCAAAGCATCTGATGCTTATTTCTAATCTCTCTATTTGGATGAGGCGAAGAGAAAATCTGATTGAGAAATTACCTGTTGTACTATCACAAGATGAATTTTTGAGACTGACATCATGTATATGAGATACGGTATGAAGTGTTTTCCTGCTTATTTCAAGGTACAGCTGCTACCTGCAGAGAAAGAATTGTCTGCCTGGCTTTTAAAGTAGTATAGTCTTTTTTTTTTAAAGAAAGTTTAGGAAGATAGATACAAATGTTTGTACTCTTATATATTGTTTTGAGTTGTTTTCCCAGCAAACAAATAGTTTAGAAATCAACAATTTAATTGATATAGATGATAACTATGTCATAGTGGCCTAATGTTTAAGAGTAAAATTCTACTGACTAGGCCATTTGGACATAAATGAGAGTTAAAGAACTATGTTTAAATTTCTTACTGTAAAGAGCATTTACCCATTGTAAAATATAGTTGCCTCTTGGGTGAAGAGGTTCTAGAAATCATGTCTTCTTACTTTCCTTAGACAATTCTCATTTGGCAGGCTTTGGTGAATAAAATTAGGCAGATACTGAAGCTAATTAACTGCCAAGTTACTTGATAGAACAACTCTGTTCTCCTCCTGATTATTCTATAACCACTAATTCATTCTTTTAGGATTATATTTCATTATCTCATTTTCTGGAGAAAGTGTTTGAAAGATCCTGGCCTTGCAAGGACATTAAAATGTTCATATATGTACAGCACTTGTTTTAGCATTTTACTTTCTTGTCTTGGGATAAATTCACTTGTGGAATTATAATGTATCAATTGCCGAGGTCAAAAACTTTGGTGTGAGATGAGACTCCAAGGAAATGAGTTATGCAACTTAATAGAGTTTCTCAACTGATGAGATGACAAATTGCACTCATTGAAGAGACTCACTGGGGAAAAAGTAAGGAAGGTAGGCAAAATGAGAGTTTTTTTTTTTAAATAAAAAGATTTAGAATAGGAGAAATTGGCATAGAAAGAAAGAAGGTCTCTGGAGAGAATGTGAGGTAAGGGATATAAAGTTAAACAAGGGATACGAGATGAATTACAAACAGTTTATTTCTGTGGTCTTTCAATCTTTTGCTACATTATTTCTTAAAATAATTTTAAACCAAAAACAACCTATGTAGTCTCTCATACAGTTTTAGCTTGACATTTAACTTTTTAAATTATAATTTTAAGTAGCTGGAAGTGATATATTTTCATAATATAAATGTTGACAATGTTAATATTTATGTTTCCAATTGTGTTAGTCCATTCTCACACTGCTATAAAGGACTGCTTCAGACTAGGTAATTTATAAAGGAAAGAGATTTAATTGACTCACAGTTCCACGTGGCTGGGGAGGCCTCAGGAAACTTACAAGCATGGTGGAAGGGGAAGCAAACAGGTCTTTCTTTCATGATGACAAAAAGGAGAAGTGCTGAGCAAAAGGGGGAAAAGCCCCTTATAAAACCATCAGGTCTCATGAGAACTCACTATTATGAGAACAGCAGCATGGGGGTAATTGCCCCCATGATTTAATTACCTCCCACTGGGTCTCTCCCACAACATATGGGGATTATGGGAACTACAATTCGAGTTGAGTTTTGGGTGGGGACATAGCCAAACCGTATCACCAATGAATGTTTTAAGTGTATCTAAGACATTTAAATACAATTATTTCTTGAATATAAAGAAATATATAAGCAATTATGTTTTCAATAGTCAAAAGGTTTTCATTTTTTTTCCTTTTGAACTTGTACTCCATTCCATTTTTGCCCATAGATTTTTTTCTTAATATAATATAATTTTATGCTTGGGAGTCTTTCAATGATGGTTCCTTCATAATTTTCTGCAAACAAAATATGTATATGTAAGTTGAAATTAAATTTATAGTGTCAGTAGGTCTTTAAATGATAAACCTTTTTCTTGGTTGTCAATTATTAAATTATTTTACAATTGATCAAAGTAGCATATAATTTACCAATTTTAGTAAATAATTGCTATTAAATTTTTAAAATTGAGAATGTATCTCTTGGTGAGATGAGCTATTTATTTCTCTCCTTATGGAATGAGGAACAGGTCAATACTAATATCTATTTTTTCATTTCTGTAGATTGGACAACCAAAACCTTGTTCATTTTAAAAAGTAAATTGGAATAGAGTTTTATTATATCAGTATGTGCTGTTTATTTACTGTTTTTTCTTACTCCTAAACTCACCCTTCTCTAGTCTTTTGTGGGATTCAGGGGCTGTGATTCAACAAAATGCATTTCCCAGCCCTTCTGCTTTCTAAGGGGAGACGTGATGGCAGGAGAAGAGGAAAAAGGGAACTCCTTTATGTTTCATCTGTACTTACCTGTGACACACCAGCACAATCAGTTGATCCTCTTAACTTCTGGTACTGTCAGAACTAGACCTTTTGCTCCCTTACCCTTTAGGGGTCCCACAGTGTTGGAGTACCCACATTTTCCAGAGGTCCCTTTTGGTACCAGGATGCAATGCTATGTTTCAGAGACCAGCACTATTGCAACATTGATCCTGTAGAGTTGTGAGACATGCTCAATTTTCACATTTTAAAATTCATTGGGCATATTTCTTCTCTTGAATAAAGTAGTTCTGACCCCCTAAGGACACGAAATCCTTTATTCCCCCAACCCTTGAGGTTGTAGCTGCTTCTTGTAGTTATCCCTGGGTGATTTCAAGTTCCTTTTTCACTCTTACAGTTTTAACAACTGTGAAACCAATTCCCTACATTAAATCTCTTAGTTTGAAATATCTAGTTTGATTTCTGCTTTTTAACTAGACTCTGGACACAGTGATCTGTCATTATAAACCATTATAAACTACTTTTCAAATTGGCAATTGGCTTAAAACTTGGTTCGATATTTTGCTTCAGTTTTTTTTTTCTTTTTGAAATCTAAGAATTGGGGAAAACAAACCCCAACTTACAAAACGAGTTGCTACTCAGTCATTAGTACCATTCACTTTCAAAATTTCTGGCAGGTATTATTACAAATACAATTATTAAGACTAATTAAATGGCTATTACAGCTATTTATAGTGGTACCTTGTTTATTGTCCACATTTAAAAGCATTGAGAATATTGTTAATTTCAGTACACCATTGCCACTACCAATTTTAAACAAAATGCCTTTCTTGTAACTGTACTTTAAATATATATATATATATATATATATATATATTTTTTTTTTTTTTTTTTTTTTTTTTTTTTTTTTGAGACAGAGTCTCGCTCTGTCGCCCAGGCTGGAGTGCAGTGGCGCGATCTCGGCTCACTGCAAGCTCCGCCTCCCGGGTTCACGCCATTCTCCTGCCTCAGCTCTTATATTAGCAAAATTAAGTGATCTATGTTTGCTGTTAACCTAATTGAGAAAAGCATTGTCTGCCAATAAACCAAATCTGACTTATTTTCTTTCAGAAAATATGTCTTATTTTTCAATTTTTGTTGGTCAAAACTTGTTTTCAAATTCTTAAAAAAATTCTATTAAGAGGTCATCAGGAAATTATTACTGTTATTATTTTTTGAGACAGGGTTTCGCTCTTGTTGCCCAGGCTGGAGCGCAATGGCGTGATCTCGGCTCACCGCAACCTCTGCCTCCCAGGTTCAAGTGATTCTCCTGCCTCAGCCTCTTGAGTAGCTGAGATTACAGGCATGTGCCACCATGCGCCGCTAATTTTGTATTTTTAGTAGAGACAGGGTTTCTCCATGTTGGTCTGGCTGGCCTCAAATTCCTGACCTCAGGTGATCCGCCCACCTTGGCCTCCCAAACGGCTGGGATTACAGGCCTGAGCCACCGCGCATAGCCAGGAAGTTATTTGTGTGTGTGTGTTTTGCTGGAAAAGTTTTCAAGGGAAAAATAAAATTGGCATGCATTCTATTTTCTGATGTCTGTAATTCTCACTTTGACCAATAATGGTGCCAGAGAAGGTGAGTGGAAGGAGGAGAAGCAGGGAGACTACCTCAAACTTCTCAAAGGGAGTAGAAAAACGATTTTGTCTCTCTTTTCTATTTCTTAAATACTTTTCAGGGAGGGATTTCTTCCCCTTGATTGGGAGGATATTAATATAAAAATTCTGAAATAGAGGAAATTTTTATTTTGCCGTGGTGTCCTTGAAGTGTCACAACTACTTTATTCAAGAGAAGAAATATGCCTGATGGATTTTAAAATGTGGAAGTGGAGCCACAGGTCTCATAACTCTCTAGGATCAATGTTGCTATGGTGCATGTCTCTAAAACCTAGCATGGCATCATGGAAGAATTCAGCATGTTGCAGTCAGTTAGAACCACTGAGTCTAAATAGTGATACCACTACTTGATAGAGAATTTCTTAAGCACTTCAAACCTCAGTGTCTTCATCTATCTAATAATATTTACATTGTAGGATAGTTTTGAGGATTAAAGGAAGAAATGTATAAAGCACTTAGAACAGTGTCTGACACATGGTAGACATTCAGTAATTATGAATTATCAGCCACATGGTGGCTATTAATATTAATGGGCTTTTACTATTTCTTAAAGGGTGGCTATTAAATGCATTTAAATACCCATTATTTCACACTAGGTATAGAATATGGATCACAGTGGTCTGGTTGGGGAGCACCCCATTTATTTTCATATTATGCTGATCATCTTCCCAGTGTCCTTACTATTTTTGCCCTGTGCTATTCTGCTTTAGGACGTATTTCTTTTTTTTTTTGAGACAGAGTCTCGCTTGTCGCCCAGGCTAGAGTGCAGTGGCGCAATCTCGGCTCACTGCAAGCTCCGCCTCCTGGGTTCACGCCATTCTCCTGTAGCTGGGACTACAGGCGCCCGCCACCACGCCCGGCTAATTTTTTTGTATTTTTAGTAGAGATGGGGTTTCACCGTGGTCTCGATCTCCTGACCTCGTGATCCGCCCGCCTCGGCCTCCCAAAGTGCTGGGATTACAAGCGTGAGCCACCGCGCCCGGCCATGGACATATTTCACCTCTGTTTAATCAGGATAGTATTTATGCAAATTTTTTTTTTTTTTTTTTTTTTTGAGACAGTCTGACTCTGTCACCCAGGCTAGAGTGCAGAAGCGTGATCATAGCTCACTGCAACCTTGAACTTCTGGGTTCAAGCAGTCCTCCCCACTCAGCCTCCTGAGTAGCTAGGAACACAGGTGTACACCACCAGGCCCTGCTAAGTTTTTGAAAGTATTTTGTAGATATGGAGTCTCACTATGTTGCACAGGCTAGTCTCAAACTCCTGGACTCAAGCAATCCTCCTGCTTCTGCCTACAATTGTCTTTTTCTTCTCCTGGAACAGTTTCACTCTTGTCACCCAGGCTGGTGCTGTGGTGCAGCCTTGGCTCCATGCAACCTCTGCCTTCCAGGTTCAAGTGATTCTCCTTCCTCAGCCTCCCAAGTGGCTGGGATTACAGGCACCCATACAATTGTCTTTTGATGGAAGTTTTGTTTCCCTCCAACACACCATTAAATTGTGTCTGTCTTCCCTTATGAGCTTCTGCATGCTTCCTCAATGACTGTGTGTTTCTTGTTCAAGTACCTCTAAGATTTTCCTGGATGCTGTGCTTCCTGCATTTTACTGGTTAGCTATTTCAATCATGACAAAGTGTAGATATCATTATATTTTTTCACTTTAGGACTTGATATAATATAGACTTGATATAATATGGCACAGGGTATGACTGATGTGACCATGTCCCTGCCTTCTTAAAATAAGTGATTTGCTCACATTTTCCTATGCAATAAAATATCAGGGTGTTCTCCTATCTATGATTCTCTACTTGCTATGTTATCTCTCATTCTAGGTAAGCAGAAGAGGAAAAATATTAAATACATTAACTTGAATATTTGGTTTCTAAAGACAATTATTGTAAAACACAGTTGAAAAGCAGTTAGTATGATTTTCAGCTCCATGTACTTCCTGTGTCTAGATGATAGGCTGTCTTTTAGTTCCCTTTTAATTGTGTCTCAAAAATTGGTGTTTTGGGAATTTAAAAAGCTAATATACCTCTGATTTAGGAAAACCTCAGTACTTCCATGGTGATGTTAGAGTCACAGATGAAATCATCTTTCTGCTCCCTTGCAAATACCCTATTTGTATTGTCATCCTCATGCTTCTTTTGAACAGAATATTTGTTCTGATACTCTTGTCTCCAAACAGACCCCTTCTAAAGTTGACTGGCAAAAAGGACAGTGTAAAGCTTCACTTAATGTAATTCTCCTTTTCAAGTTAACGGAGGAACCAGGCCAGAGACTGGGTTTTGACTGTGACTGTTTGTAGTATCCCAGTGAAGTCAGCTGCTTTTAAGGAAAAAATTCCCCATCAGTGTCCCCAAGAAATATAGAGGAAAGGAAGAAAGTCTTGGAGGAATTTATGTAAGCATTTATGTCTGTTATGATCCTAGAATTTTAAAAAATTTAAAGTAAAACTGACTCTTTAGAATTACATTTTCAGAGACATCAAAGAAAGCATTTTTTTTCCAGTAATTGAAATAGTTCATGTCAATTTCTCTATCGTCTTTCATACTTGAATACTGGTTCCCCTTTTCTCACATTTGCTAGGTGTATGGATAATGTTTTTCCTTCAAAATGCAGTACATTAAAAATGAAAATAATTACTGTAAAAAGCCTTTTCTATGTTTTGGTAGGATTACAAGGTTTCCATCTCCATGGTTTCTATTTCAATTTATCTTTTGAAATCAAATTAAACCTTTTTCTTTCTTTGAAATGCCAGGCTCCATTTGTGGTAATAGTTTCTGACAGTTCTAGTCTTTTACCAAACCTCTCAGTGAAAATGTGTTAGATGATTTATTTGTTCCTCATATTGTTATTTAAAAATGGAAAACAAAGACAAGACTACTTTTTATGAGAAAGTCTAACAGAGCACTGGCATTTCCTGGTAATGAGAATACAAAATCTTGCTTATCAATTTAATTAAATCTATGAGATCTAAGTCTAAATATGTTTTTGGTTATGCTGCAGAAGAAAAAATTCAATTATTACTATAATCACACTGAGAACTTAAAATGAATCCTTAAACATGAGTGATCATAATCAGTTACAAGGCTTCTGTATATTCTTAGAAGGGATTACAAAGTGCTTTTTTAAACGTATCAAATTTTTTATGGCTGTTCCATCTACTTGTGAAAACATTAGTATATGTCTAGTCTCCTTAATGAATAATGTGTATACACACATACATATGCATATGTGCATGGGCACATTTAGTTGAGTTTACATACATTTCTTATACAATTAAGTGCAATTTTAATGGGTGTTACCTATATTAATTGAAAAAAGAGAAGTAGTGAAATAATTTTATTTAAAAGTCACATTTTACTTTGCAATATAATCAAAAGTGTTTAGAAAATCTGGAAATTATTCCTTTCTAGTGCTGATTTGGAGATAAGACATTTCGACACTTGGGGAATTTAGCTGTATTAAGGTAACCTAAATATTTTACCAATTTTTCTTTTTCCTCTGGCCTACACTTCTCTTCTTCCTGCCTAATTGATACATGGTAGAACTACTACTGATAGTTATGACATAGCTAGCAAATCTCTTAGTAAAGGGAGCTGAGGGAGTTCATAAATACAGAGCTTAAGTTTAATCATCTCAAAGTTCTGTTTTGATCTCTATATCTTTGAGTTTCAGAAAGTGCAAAACTTTATTACTTCTGAAGACATTTTGGATTCTATTATAAATGCTAAAACACTTCTGATGAAAATTTTTCTATATCAATGGGCTAAGTGCTTGCCTAAGGCTTGCTCAGACATTCATAGAAAGAAACAGAGAAAAGATTTAAATTCTATAAGGTACCAGAAAATCTGCAAATTAAAGTCCAAAGAAGTTAAATCTGAAGGAATTAAAATAGAAAATAAAATTTTCTTGTTTATGTGGGCTAAAATTTCAAATAAATTAAAGTTTCATGCTCTCAGTTTCTTATTTCTTGGTGAATCTTAGCCGAGACATTTGAGATAGCTGGGAAGTTGTGAAGTTCTTTTAGCAGCTTTAGACCAGACTGTCTTCAATTTGATTGCATGTAGCTGTTTCAGAACCTCAGAAGAAGAATCAATCTCTTCTGTCTGTTACTTTTTAAAAAGTCATAGATACACTGGAGCTATAAGATGATCATATCTATGCAGTGCAATGAACAAATATTCTAGAATCTACTTTCTGTGGGAGGATCTACACACAACTTGTCTTCCCATGGGACAACATTGTCTCACCCCTGATGAGGGCTCAAAGCCTGTAGCTGCTGGGTGTTAGGTATTTCCAGTGGATTTCTGTAAGCAACTGAGTCCACAGATCCAGACGGGTTGATACCAAGCAGCCTCTGTATTCTCCCACTGACAACGGGGGAAGACTCATGGGGTGGCAGGGCAGGGAGAAGAGTTCCTCCACTGGAATGCAGAGTTACATTATAGGTCCAGTTCCTGTTGTGTCTCCCCATGTGGTGATGGGAAGTTCAGGGCCCAAACCTTCCATGTTCCTGTTGGTTCTTGGTCTATGTTAGTATCTCCTTTATTATTCATCTGTTTCTAAATTCATACGATAGGGAATTTGTCTGGGACCCTGGTTCATGATAGGCGGAGACCCAGAAGTTACCCACCTTATATGACGATGCCCCTCTCCTCCCATAAAATTGGGAAAACAAAATATCTAGTCTCAGAAAGACACAGCTCCAAATATGGCTCAAACCTATTTTACTATTGAAACTCATTGGTACCTAAGAGGAAGTGGACAGGTAGAGAAAAATCTGGTTTCCCATGAGTCAGTTTGTGTCAGCTTTAAAGACTCCACAATGTATGAACGTAAACCCAAACAGTGTGTGTGTGTGTGGCTGTGTGTGGCTCTCTGCTGGTGTGTAAGTTTACGGAATTAACTATAGCACTGGCTTCCATATTTGTCAGGGGAGGTGGGCTTTTGCAGGAGAGGGATCTGTTTTTGCATGTTCTCATCTCTTATTGAAGACCTTTTTCTTTTAATAGAGATTTAGAATAGTCACAGCCACTGTCATTGGTGTTATTACAGAAACCTTTTCCGCATATTAAAAGCTTCTTAATTTCTATATTGCTTCTAAATGCTGGGATTCTAGTGTTCTAGTTGTACACTGAATGCAATGACATTGCTCCCACATTCTCTTGTGAACAGGCATTTTGAGTCCTGGGTCATTTGCCTGAGACCACTGCTTCTGGTAGAATTGCTGCAGTTTGAGTAACCCGTTTTCTAGGAGATATTTTCCCCTAGTCTACATACTTATTCAACCTGGAGAATTATCCTCAGCTAATTCCACAAATGTAGCTCTGTTGATGCTCTGAAGCCTGTGCCTGCAGGACCCTGGTGAGAGCCAAGACCTGTGTCATGGTCTCCTAGAGGGTGCACTGCCTTTCCTCAGCTTTTAGAAGTTCCAGACTTGAATGGCTTTTCTTTCTCCTGTATCTTTTTCTTAAGTGGTGGGTTTTTGGTTTCCCTCAGTTCTTCCATGCTCTTCCCTTTTATTATTCTCTCTAGGATGGTCCCTTTTCTTTAGTTTATGTAGGGTGAACATTCTTTGCTGCATCTGTGTATTGTCTTTCCTGTACATTCCCTTTTGCTTTTTGGCCTAGGCATTTATTTTGCAAAATTTTAAATTTTGGTTTTGGGATCTTCCATTGTGAGAGAGATGAAATTAAAAGATTCTGTGCCTGCTAAATGTGATGACTGTTGTAGCAAACTTGTCCACTTTCACCATTCTGAGTTGGATAATCCCACCTAAAATATAGTCTCCCATCAGACAAATATCTAAGTCAGGCTTGTCCTGCCTGGCTCTCTTTTAATGTCTTCTATTTTTTGTGCCTTTTATTAGATTTCTAATTCCTGAGCGTGCATATTCTCTAAGAGAACAGACTATCATCTGAAAACCTGTCCAATAATTCTTTGAAAATTATATAGTCATCTTTTCAGTGTTCTCTTTTCAAATCTGTTTATATTTTATGTAATCTATTCTTTAGCTTTCACAAACCTGGAGAAGGGTGTGCAACTTATCATCTGTTTGCTGAGGTCCTACTGCTCATCCCCTGATATATGGCTTTGGGGCCCTACTCATCATTTCCGATCTGAAAGCAACTTAAGCATCCTTCCTCTTCTCTGATGGCCACTCTCAAAATGATTATGACTGGTACATCTTCTTTACCCTTTATCTCTGCCTGTTGCCTTCAGCATCTCACTTTCCCTTTAGCTTCTGTTTAGACTTTCTTTCCTTTAAGGAAATCTGTTTTTTTCCTCAAGTTTAACCAGCCAATCTCTCTCCTCCTGTTTTTTTTTTCTTTTTATTTTACCAGTGTTCCTGTTATGATAGTAAGACTAAAGCCCAGTTTTACATCAGTCCAGTTCCTCTTTGGTTTCTTAGCTGATATGACTCCAAAGCAACAGAGCTTTTGAGGTCCAAGAACTACCATTTTTAATTGCATTTTTGGGCTTTTGAATTTTTTATTCACCCTCAACAGGTGATATATTCTTTTTCAAACATTCATTCCTTATTTATCAATATAATCTACCCAGGGTTAAATGAAATATTGGTTTCTGAAGTGCAAAGCCAGAAAAAAACCTGTGCAATAAACAAACTCAGAGTTAATATGAGACTACTTGGTGTCCAGTAACACTTAAGAGCCTGTATTTAAGCCAAATGAATCTAAGATGCTAGCATACCTCAGCTGGCCCAGGAAAAAATTAAAGCATAAGTAGGAATAAAATTTGGGGCATTCCAATGTGTCCTACTAAGGTCTAGTACAGACAATCAAAATTATTTTTATTGTGGTAAAGTAGGCATAACAAAATGTATAATTTTAACCCTCTTTAAATTGCACATATTAGCACATATTAGTGGCATTAAGTATATTCACCTTGTTGTGCATCCCTCACAACGATCCATCCAGAACTGTTTCCTTATCACAAACTGAAACTCTATACCCATTAAACAGTAACTTCTCCTTCCTCCAGCCCCCCAGCCCCTAGTAACCACTATTCTTTTTTCTGTCTCAATGAATTTGACTATTTTGGGTACCTCATATAAGTAGAATCATAATATTTGTCGTTTTTTCTGGCTTATTTCACATAGCATATCTTTAGGTTTCATCCATATTGTATCATGTAGCAGAATTTTATCCTTTATAAGGCTGAATAATATATTGTATGTATGTACTATATACAAATGTTGTATGTGTAGAACATTCGGTTTATTCATTCCTCCATCCGTGAATATTTTGGTTATTTCACATTTTGGCTATAGTGAATAATACTTCTATGAACATTGGTGTATAAATACCTGTTTGAGTCTCTTTGTAGGGACTCATTCTCAGTTAAATATTCTTTGGACTATAGAAAAAGTAAATTGGCAGATCATATGGTAATTATATATTTATTTTTTTGAGGAACCTCCTCACCATGCTGTTTTTCACAATCATTTTACATTCCCACCAGCCATGTACGAGGGTTTCAATTTCTCCACATTTTGCCAACTCTTGTTATGTAATATGTGAAGTGGTGTCTCATTGAGGTTTTGATTTGCATTTCCTAATGATTTGTGACGTTGAGCATCTTTTCATGTGCTTATTGGCCATTCGTATATCTTGTTTGGAGAAATGTTTATTCAAGTGCTTTGTTCGTCTTTAAATTAGTTTTTGTTGTTGTTGTTGTTGTTGAGTTGTAGGATTTCTTTGCATATTCTGGATATTTATCCTTCATCAGATATATGACTTGGAAATATTTCCTCCCGTTCTGTGGGTTGCCTTTCTACTCGGTTGATCGTGTCCTGTGCACAAATATTTTTAACCTTAATAAAGTGTAATTCACCTATTTTTTTCTTTTATTGTCTGTGCTTTTGGTGTGATGTCCAGGAGATCATTACCAAATCCAGTGTTATTAAGCTTTCTCCCTATATTTTCTTAGCAATAAAAATATGAAGTAATATCTCGTAAATGCTCTGTAGTATGTGCCACTCAAGGATCTTAGGGCTGAGTCCACTGCAGTCACAAAAATATACTTCAGGCCAGAGAGGATAGAATCAAGGAGGAAGGAGTAGAGCCCCTGTCAGGAAAGCAGGAATTTTCCAGAAATTTCCAGTAGGCTTTTGCTTCAATGTGTTGGCCAGAATGGGTAATGTTGCTTCTCTTGACTACAAGAGAGGGTATCTGGGAAACATATAAGGGTTTTGTCATTGTTCATTTCTGAGCTGAGCACATCACCATCTAGAGTCTGTAGGTGAGGGTGAAGAAGAGAATTACATAATAGTAGGTGGGCACATGGTGTCTGCAACAAGTTTCAACTTTCTGTTGGTGTATCTGAAACTTCTTCAGTAGAATCATTTAAAAGTTTTGTGACATATAAACACATTCTTCTCTGGAGTGTAGAGTTGACATATACTTTATCCTATTTTTATATTTAAGTTTGTTTCTGGGGATGGGAGGTTGAGAGTGGGGAGAGAGGAGGAGTCAGTGAGACCTGGGGCAGAATGGGTATATATGCCCATATCATGTTCTTTCTGGAATTTATAAAATACACCATTGGACTACATCTCTGAATAATGAATTTGTGTTTTTTTCTAAGAAGAATGTAAATATTCCATTCTTTCAAGTTTTACTATTTGGCTGAGTTACTGTTATAACTGTTGGAGCTCTGCAGACCACCAAGCAACTTGCCTTTGCTGCACTCAATGATTAGATACTGTTCTCTGGACTCTAGTCCTCCCTGCATGGGTCTGCTTGCTCTAAGCAGGGTGCACGTAGTCCAGCTAAGTGTCGAAAGCCTCTTTCCTACAATGAAACCTCAGACCTTGCTTCCTGCCTGCCCCTCTTGGAAATCCATTCTATTCCTTTTTAATCTGGTTTGGACACTTAGACACCAAATATAGCTGCTGATTGGGAAAGTGTTCTTGTCTGGCCTTACTTTTTTCTACAGAACTTCGTTACTTGAATCTCATTTCTGAATCACAGAGCTTGTATTTTCTTTAAGGTATTTTTGGTAAGATATTGCAGGAATTGTGACTTCTTACATTTTATCTTTGTATATTGAGTTGCAAAGAAGGTAAGTTAAACAGAAAAATTCATTTCAAAAGCTAAACAATGAATGGAAAAAAATAAATGTAATAAATGTTTCTCTGTTTTTTGGGAATTTGCTAGTTGAAAAGCCTTAAAAGTTATTATGTTGGTTTTTGGATTTTTCTAATATTGCATCATAAATAAAATATATGATATTACTTCTGTGTATAAGGAATTCTAACATATTTACAGTGAACCATTTTACAGCCTCTAATTTTTTCCATTTAGTTTTCTTGTAAAGATCCTTTGGACCTTTTTTGACCATTTTATATTACTCTAAAGCTGCAAAAAACTCAACAATGTGTCCTGTGGCTTCTTGGGCCAACATGGACCTCACAGCTGTGACCACTTACCTTTAAATGGAAAATTCAGTCTCTACATCTTCCAGCCCTGTGAACAATAGAGCTCTTAATAAGGAGAAATTCAAGAAATTCAAGTGTAGTAGCTCAGCATTTTTATCCTTTTGGCTTATTTTACTCTAAAATTTTACCTTAATCCTAAAACCTGGACATTGGCTTTTTTTTTCTTTTTTCTATATCGCAATGCCCCATATTAAGCTCTTTTTCCAGAAAATGAATCCCTATTTTTCATTTCCTTCCCAGTGCACCGATTTCTCTGGGATTAACTTCCTGAGCCTAATTTCTGGGACTCAGCAGCTCATTCCCTATATTTAGGCCGGCTTTATTCATGTAAATATTATGGGAATGTGGAGTCAGTCTTCTGTTAACCCCTTGCTGGTTTAAATATCGAACTAGACACTTTTTGAGAAACTGTGACTGCAGAGGGGCGTTCTTTTAATTCAGTGTTTACGCTTCTGAGATGATTTGACTGGAGAACGTGTAGAGTGATGAGTTTGCATGGAGAAATTTGACAGCAAGAAATGACTGTGTCCTAAAGCATGCATATCCCTTGCCTGCTTTGTTTTATTTTATAAGCCAACAAAAATGGATGTATATTCTTTTCATACAATACAATGAATAGTTAAAGTTACAGTAATATTCTATCCTGAGAGGTAGTATGATTAAATCTTCCCTATAGAATTACATTTTGCTATACACTAACAATACATGCTTACTTAAAACAACTATGAATACTGTGCCATGGGTTTTCACAGCAATTTTTTTTTCCACTTAGGAACTTTTAATTAGGGTGGCCAAAAGATACTTTCTATCTTGCTTTGGTCTACAGTCCTGTCTTCTGTGCCAATGCAACTATTCAAAGTTGCAGGTCTTAAGCCTTTATTCATTTATATAACATTACATTTCCTTCTATACTTCTATACATTTCCTTCTATACTCTCTATAACTTGCCAATTTCATGCTTTGTTTATTCATTTTATTATATTTAATAGCTGTATTTAGTTTTAATTCTCTTTTTTAAAGATCTGCCAGCTTTGATTCTATATTTTCTTGCCCCAGAAATTGCTATGATGATGAGGGATATTTCAAATATAATTTGGTGGGAACAGTTTTGTCCGCATTGTATTCTGAGCTGAAAACAGATTTCCCTTAAGAAAGATGACAAATATGATATTTCTTCTGTAATATCATCAGCAACTGTTTTTAGAGTAACTGAGGGGTTTTTTTTTTCTTCTCATTCTCTTATTTATTCATTCATTCAATAAATATTTATAGGATGTCGACTAGTGCCTGATATTTTCCTAGGCACTTGGGATTCAGCAATGACCAAACAAACTCTGCTTGTGTGGAGCTCACATTCTAGTTCAGGTGTTCTCAAACTTTGCTGCATATTAGAATCGCTTAGGGGAGATTTTAAGTCTACTGATGCCTAGGTTTTGCCTTATGCCAATGGAATCATAATGGAGGTGGTCAACACAGGCATCAGTATGTCTTTGGAAATTTCTGAGGTGATTTCAATGTGCATCTAAAATTTGAGACCATTAACGTATAGCAGAGGTTATCACATTTTAGCATACATCAGAATACCAGGAGGATTTATTAAATGTCAAAATAGCTTCTAATTCAATAGCCTAAAGGTAGGCCCATGAATTCACATTTTAAAGAAGTTCCCTGATATTGCTGATGCTGCTGATTTGGGGATTAAACTTTGAAAATAACTGAGATAGAGCCTCGATGCTCAGTGTGTGGTAGTGGATCAGCAGTGTGGGCTTTGCCTAGGAGCTTGTTCGAAGTGCAGAATCTCAGGCTCTGCCCCAGACTAAAGAGCCAGAATCTGTTTTAACAAGATGTCCAGGTGACTCAAATGTACATTAAAGTTTGAGAAGGTTTGCCTTAGTGGACTTTCTAATGTGTGTATTAGAGTTCTCTAGAGGGACAGAACTAATAGGATATGTAATACATGTATGGAAGTTTGTTTGTTTATTTATTTTGAGACAGCCTCACTCTGCTGCCAGGCTGGAGTGCAGATAAAGGGAAGTTTATTAAGTATTAACTCACACGATCATAAGGTCCCACAGTAGGTCATCTGCAAGCTAAGAAGCAAGGAGAAGCCAGTCCAACTCCCAAAACTGAAGAACTTGGAGTCCAGTATTTGAGGGCAAGAAGCATCCCACACAGGAGGAAGATGTAGGCTGGGAGGCTAGGCCAGTCTAGTCTTCTCAGGTTTTTCTGCCTGCTTTATATTTTAGCCACACTGGCAGCTGATTAGATGGTGCCCACCCAGATTAAGGGTGGGTCTGCCTGTTCCAGCCCACTGACTGAAATGTTAATCTCCTTTGGCAACACCCTCACAGACACACCCAGGATCAATACTTTGCATCCTTCAATCCAGTCAAGTTAACACTGAGGGTTAACCCCCACAATGTGCATGTCACCCAAACTACAGATTTATTCCTGACTCTGGAATATATTCCATTAAAATAAGCTGATATCACACACATTTTGGAAACAAAGCAGTGTAGTGGTAATTTATAATGAGATCATCTGTGTTCTATGTTTTTTTCCTGCCACAAAGGCTTATAGTAGCAAATACAAAATGACAAGATGCTTAATTCTCCCTGGTGAATATAAGAGACTCTTGTTTTCTTTTCTTAGAACATTTACTTCAAAAAAATTGTAACGTCTTTCTCTGTCTCTGAAATATATGTAAAACTTTTAAAAACGTAAATACAACTCTAGCCCGCTTATGATCAAGGAATGTCTTTCTCAAGGATACAAGAACCATCTCTTTGAGATATGATCAAGGAAGATAATGCCCCTGTCTCCCAGTTTCTGGGGGAAGGTAGGACCTTAACTTTGGTGAGCCCCCCTCTCTCTCCAAATTTCAAAACTACCTTTTGTCATAAAGCTGTGAAAAGTTTATGGATAAAGCCAACTAGCTAATACAGAAGGTTACGCCAACTATCTACTGAATTTAGAACAAACTGTATGTGACAAACAATGCTGTCAAGTCCTCTTAGTTGAAGACTAGTTATTACCTTGAGAACAAGTATGTAATGGGTCTAGTCTGCTTGACTATATAAAAGGGTGAGATTTCTTTGTCTTTGCATTCTCTTGGCAGATTGCCTGTGATGGGCATCATGATCTAGTTTAATAATTATTCAATAATAAAATTATCTTTTTTCTTTTCTACCTTTGTGGAGAAGTTTTCTAGGTGGGGAGGAAATTCTATTTTTATTTATAGTTCCCTAAAAGAATCAATTAAATCATTTATTAACTTTCCAGACCACTCTTCTCTTGCTAACCAGTCATAGCATACATTCTGCATATATGACGTTTTTCGAGAGTGAAAGAAGATTAGAGAGAAGATACAGAATATATCTAGAGAATATATTATTAATCTTATAAAAACAAAACATTCTAATTCAGATGTTCCGTTTCTATATATAAAAGTAGAGACAATAGTATAACACCCCTTTACTTATCTTCCAGCTTCAGCAATTATCAAGATTTCTCCAATCTTATTTCATCTATATCCACTTTTATTTTTGTTTTTTGGCTGTGGTGTTTTAATACAAAATTTAGGTGTATCATTTAATCTGGAAACACTTGAATATGTATTTCTAACATATTATTTAAAAAAAACATAAACATAACTATTTACAATAGCCAAAAGGTGGAAAAAGCACAAATGTCCATTAATGAATAAATGGATAAATTGTGGAACATACATACAATGTAATATTATTTAGCCATAAAATGAAGTACTGATATATGCTACAAGGTGAATGAACCCCCAAAACTTGATGCTAAGTGAAAGCAGGTAGATGCAAAAAGTCAGATATTGTATGACTCTATTTATATGAAATGTCCATAATAGATCATTCTGTAGAGACAGAATGCATATTGGTGTTTGTCAGGGCCTAGGAGAAAGGAAGAATGCAGAGAAACTACTTAACTGGTAAGAGTAACTTTGAGGTGATGAAACTGTTTTGGAACTAAGTGGAGGTTATACAGCATTTTGAATGGAAACTTTTTAGTCCTTCAGAATCTCATATGAGACACTAACAAGTGAAGAGGTGAATATTGGAAGCAGTTACAAATCATGAAAGTTTATAATGAGAGCATTGGGCTGAGAGAGAAAATAATTGGGGAATTCTTTAGATGACACTGTCAAGGAAGACCTTTCTGAGGTTGTAATGTTTAAAGCAAGGCCAAGACGTTGAAGAGAAAAGTTTCCAGTAAAGTCAAGGGTCTTGAGAAAGAAGAAGTTGCATGTTTGAGAAACTAAGTGCAGGTGAGGGTAGTGGGTTGTGTCTGTGCAGGCTTTCCCAGCAATCTAAATGGGCCTGTATCTGGCTAACAGTGTAATTGGATACATGGAGCTTAGTTATTCAGTTCATGAACGAATAATGAGTTGTCATGTACTTTTCTCTTAAATCATGGTGAAATGAGGATATTTATCTAGACTGGGGCAGGGAAAATTGCATTTTTATTTCTCTAACACTCTACTCATCCCTTAACTGCATGAGACCAAAAGGTCTGAATAATGTTGATAATGTTGGATTAGGATACAGTAATTAAAACAATTTCTAAAGAGAAGGATAGGTTGAAGAAACTGTAAAGCTAGAATATCTTAGGAATCTAGGGTCAGAGAAAGAAGTAGAGGACTAGAGAGAGAGGGATGGGGACAGCAAGGGGCAGAAGATTTTTAAGCGAATGGAAGGAAACCGTCTTCTGTAGTGCATGATAGATAGAATGCGTTTGGTGTAAACTCTGCCCCCTCTAGCTGTGTGCCCATCAGCAAATCGTTTTACCTCTGGAAGCATCGTTTACCTCTGGAAGCTGTGGAATGGCAATCATCATAATAGTACTTATTTTACAGGGATTATGTGAGCTTTAAATCAGATCATGATTGAAACTGGCTTAGCAAAATGCCTGGTACAAAGTAAACCCTTAAATGTTTACTTCTGCTGTGGATATTATACCTTTTTTTGGCTCCTCAGCTTTTTGACCCCTCTCAAATTAATGTTTTGTCTCATGGTTTTATACCTTGAATTCCTATTTTGGTGTTCTCCTTTCGGGGCCTTAAAAAATGCTCCCATAGAGAAAATTGTTTAAGTCTCTGAATAGCCCAGGTTTTCTCTTCAACTTCTTAGTGCATGTTAAATAAATAAGGAGCTTCTTACCTCATTTATGTTACTATAGTCGGTATATTTTGACTCAAAACAGTAAAATGGTAGTCAGTACCTTTACACATACAAACACCAAAATGGTAATTGAAATCAACCATTATTAAAAATACTAGTTGTTTATGTGAATTAAGTAGCTCAGATGCTTTTGTGTGTGGAAACTCTGGCTTACTTAGAAGTTTCAGTACCAATTACAAATAATTTATTGAGTACCAGTTGCAAACAAAGCATGATGTTAGATGCATTTGAGGAAGTGGAGATGATAGGTACAAAGAATATAGGTGTAATATTTCTAGCATTTTGCTACCATCTTTAACATTGATCTGATTTGACTCATAGCAAATTTTATGAATTTATTTCATTTTATAGATGAATATATATATATAAAAGTTTGGAAAGGTGGATCACCTGAAGTCAGGAGTTCAAGGCCAGCCTGGCCAACATCGTGAAACCCCATCTCTACTAAAAATGTAAAAATTAGCTGGGCATGGTGGCACATGCTTGTAATCCCAGCTACTTGGGAGGCTGAGGCAGGAGAATTGCTTGAACCCAGGAGTTGGAGGTTGCAGTGAGCTGAGATTGCACTGCACTCCAGCCTGGGCGACAGAGCAAGACTCTGTCTCCAAAAAATAATAAAATAAAATAAAATAAAATAAAATAAAATAAAATAAAATAAAAGTTTGGAAAGGCACAGTGATTTTCCCATGAGTAGTAAAGTAGTAATAGGATCTTACTTTGTATAAGTTTTTCCTCCAAATCCCAGGGTTCTCTTTCTCACATAGGCATCCAGAGAGATAAAACATACTCACTTTTTAGCAACTGAGGCCAGGCAAAGCCTAAGTAACAAGGCTATAAGCTCTAAACAATGCAAGATACTGAATATAGTAGAAAATTCCTACGAATTTTTAGTCCAAAGACAATATGCTTAAGTCTCAGCTCTGCATTTACTACCTTTGGAGCCTTGGATGAGGTCACTTAACCTTGTTGAGCTTTAATTCCCTCATCATCTTTTCATGAAGATAAAAATATATGATATAGTGAAGCCACTGAGAAAAGGAAAATTCTCTAAAAATATAACAGCATTCCATTAATTGTAAGACACTGATTTAATATTTACAAAATAACACTTTAAATTTTGATAATTTTCACATACATCACAATTAAAATATTTAAGGAATGCTTTATATTAGGTTGGTACAAAAGTAATCGCGGCTTTTGCTATTGAAAGTTACGGCAAAAACCACAATTACTTTTGCACTGACCGAATACAACTGATGTCAGATAGGTTTCACGTACTTGCATGTAAGATGGTTTTCCTGTGAAACCCTTTTACAGTAGGCAGCTTACTTACTTTAAGGAACATTATTTATCCTATTGTTTATCTGAATCCATTTAATGAGAAGGCACATTATAGTTCTGCCGTACCTTATGTATTATTATTTAAAAGATCTTTAAAAACTACTCTTGTCCTCCCCTTTGGATGCTAGAGATTAGTTAAGTTCCTTAGTACGGTAGGTACCTTTAAAAAGATTCTTTGTTATGAGGCCCTCAAATACTTGTAATAAAGTTTTATTCCTCTCTACCATTTGAGAACTTCAGTTACCAGAAGCAATCAATATATTTCCAAAAGTGCTGATTAGGGAATATCCTGCTAATTGCTTTTGATTTACCTTAAAGAAAGCAATTAGCAGCTCAAATTTTATCTTTGGGGATATGAACATTCTTATGAGCAAACTTGAGTTTTTGGTCTAAAATTTATCATAGAGAAAACAATTCTTCTAATCCCCATGAACATGTTTGAAGAGTTAGGCTGATGTTTTTCTCACATCTTTTTCCACTGAGACACACAGTATATACAGCCTTCTTTCGTGGGGGATTAGGATTCATAATTACTTACATATTTAGTAACTATGAGAGTCTAAACTGATGATTAATAGTAGAGCATCATTTAAAAAATGTATAGCTGAAGGCAGAAAATAAAGTGCTGATTGGTTCATTAAGCAATTCAATCCCAAACCATAAAAAGTTTAAGTTTAATCCTGCCTGAAGCCTGACTGATCCTGTCATAAACACTTTTCATAAACCTTCCACTTAAACCTGGTCTTGTGGTTTTATTAATCTAACAATAATTCAAAATGACACACCATGTAGCAATATAAATCTGTAAGATGGATATGATAAAACATATACCATTACAAAACCCTGGGTAATTACGTAAAAATGCAATATCTTTTAGTTAGGTATGCTTTTCTGAATTGCAGCTTCTGGCTTGGTTAACAGAAATGTTGACCGTAACACTCTCTCAATGTGTTGATATGCCTGAAGGAAAAGAAAAAAAAATTGAGATAGCCACTGGCAGAAAGTTCTGGAGTTCAGAAAGCCTTATCTGCAAAACTCAGGGAGTTATGTAAAGAAGACCTAGTTTATATTCTCTAGGAGGACTCCTCTTCCATGTTGCTATGTGGCACTTTTAGCTCTTGGATTTAATGGCTATACTGATATTCTGTAGATACACTTAGGGGCTCTGGGCAATAGGCACACTTTCAGAAACTCAAATGAACTCTCAGATGCTGGACTATTTTTTGGGGGGAGAGTTTCTTAGTTCTCAATCTAGGGGTTAGATGAACTCTCAAACTAGATCATAAGAGTAAACCTTAGAAATGTATTACTCCAATCCTGTTATTTGGGACGGAAGACTGCATCTCTATTTAATAAGGGGCAGAGAGAGGCATTTCCAAGAATAAGCCTAGAAGGAGGTCCATAAGAGCTGGAGGGTTTGTTCTCATATCCCTGCCATAGTCACTCAACAGAAGCAGTCTGCTCTTAAATAAAAGGGAGCCTTGAGCAAAAGTTCAAATGCTTACAGTTGAACCCATGGGACATTTATGCTTTTATAAGACAGTTGTTGGAGAAATATCTGAAGCCATAGAGTTTTTTCCCCTGCCCGTGCTTTATGGGTCTAGATTGACCATATGTAAGAAAAAAATCCACTTTAATGTGATGGGATGAAAGCCAAGGTGCATTACACACTGTGCTTTAGGATGGTCACAACTATAACTCAGTAAGACGTGTGTGTAATTATTTGTCGAGGATCTTCTCTTCTGACAGATTTTGAACTCCTCTCTAGTGTTTAGTTCAGTGCTTGGTGCATGGTGAATGGTCACTGAGAATTTGTTGAATGATTTAATCACTAAGGATATTTATACAATGGAAAGGGAAAGACGACATTTTGAATGTTAACCCCGTCTGTGACCAAATATTGGCATTCAAACTTCGTTCTAAAGTAGTTGCTTTTTAAGGGGAGTGTGTGCATCACTGTTTGTGTTTGGGGGGCACTTGTGCAGTGTTTGTAGCATCAATTAGGCGGAAGATCATAATTACTGCATATTTTATTTAGTAATTTGTTAAAAATATAGTAAAGAAATAAAATTTAGCATTCTTACATGGAAGTTTAAGATATCTGCATTAGGTCCTGTACTTTCCTTATCAGATTATCTTTCTCAAAAAAAGCTTGCATTCTTTCAGTCTTTCAAATATAGGACAACACAACAATAATGTGAATCTGAATATCATAAACATTTGGCAATTGCCTCCTACCCCCATCCTCTGCCCAGCCCCTGATATTAAACAGCCAGGTAGCGGGAGTGAGTAGTAGGCTAAAGTTATCATCCTTCGGTGGCAGCAGAAGTCGTGTTTGTGGTAGCCGGGCGTGGTGGCGGGCGCCTGTAGTCCCAGCTGCTGGGGAGGCTGAGGCAGGAGAATGGCGTGAACCCGGGAGGCGGAGTTTGCAGTGAGCCGAGATCGCGCCACTGCACTCCAGCCTGGCCGACAGAGCAAGACTCTGTCTCAAAAAAAAAAAAAAAAAAAAAATCGTGGTGGTGGTAGTGGTGAGCCTCGGGAAATGTAGACAGGAGTGTGGGGCTCTGTGAGGAAACTTCAACTACCAGGTAATCCCGTTCCTCAAAAGCAACAGAGTAGAAATCAGAGACATTTGTTCCCAGTGTTCTCCAAGTAGCCTCCTGACCCATCCTCTTTGGTTCAGGCTGGTGAAATTGACCCTTCTTTGTCCCCCAACAATCATATCCCTGGAATTCTTGTTTCTTTAAAGTTCTCTTGATATTTAAGTTGTAACAGGAAAATGACACCAGGGTGCCAGGCTGTAGCTAGATCAGATGGACTTGGATCAATCTCACATTTCATTAACGTTGCAAGAATGGAATCCTATATTTTACCTGTGTGTGTGTGTGTGTGTGTGTGTGTGTGTGTGTTTTGACTCTACTCATAGCCTTATGGCAAGGTTTTGCTGGATCAACCACCATCATTTTGTCTAAACATGAAAATGTAAGTTTCAATACATATTGACAATATAGCTTATTTTCTGTTGCATTATGTGGTCTACTAGTCCTAAGAAGCATCTTCATAGTAAGTCAAAAATTAAGCCCTGTATAGTGCAATGTTCCTGTTGCTATATGATCAGATGCTAAAATAGGCAATTGCTGTCTTCCCTCTTACATCTTCATGTAATAGAATAATTTTTCTAATTTCAACTTTCAGGTAGTACAAACAATGCTGATTTGCATTCACTCATCATGTTTAAGATTCTTCAGATCAATACTGAACTAATATGGAACCAGCACACATCAGAGCCAGAATCACAACTGCATTTATTATCCTAATTAATTTTGCTATCCCAATAGAGATAATTTTTAATTATTTTATTCAAATGAGAGGACAATTATAATTCACAATTGTAAACACTCATATTGTAATAATAAACACCGGGGCTGCCACTATTAACAGAACTCATTTAGTTGAATCTAAACAGATAAATGTATTGAAAAAAACTGCTTACCCATAGGCGATTTTCCTTCAGCCATCAAAATAAGACTGTGTTTTTCTGCTTATACATGGGGCCTACAAATCTACTGTTCCATTTTGTCTTTTTCATGAGAAGGGGGTAAGGAGAGAGGAAATGGATTCATCCTTAGGGCAAGCAGAATTCACCATTTCTCATTTTGGTGTTTTTGTTAAAACAGGATACTAATTAGGAGAACAGAGAAAATTAACAGTTGAGCAATTCTTTAGAGATTTTGAATAAATACAGACAAACAGAACTTTCATTCCGAAACAAAGTAGGACTTTTATAGTTCTATTTTCAGTATTGCCTTTTTATAAGAACACAGGAGTCTTGCAGCTCTAGAATTTGCCAGCTGCCTTTCCAAATTGTTTTAAGGTAGGAAAGAACAGTATTTAGTGGCAAACTCTAGACTTGGCTTGCTGTCAGAATTTAATACAGAAAACCTCTTTAAATTATTAACAAAAACGTCCAAGAGTCTTAATATACTTTTTCTCATTCTTAGGGCATAGATAATTGTGGAGATCACATGTTGTTATCCTAGTAATTCTGTTACCTATCTTATGAGAGCAATGGAAAACTCTGAAAATTTAACTTTAAAAATGTTTTTAAATTTTATATTCACTTTTTAATTTACTCACAATCAACTTCACTCTTTTGGATGCACAAGTTTAAGAATTTTAACAAATAAATGGAATCATGTGACCACTACCACCATCAAGATACAGAGAAGACCAATTGTCTGAAATTATTTTTCCATGCTTGCCCTGCTTAACCCTTCCTCCCACCTCAACCTCTGTCAACAATGATCTGTCTGTTCTCCATCCATATAGTTTTGCCTTGTTCAGAGTGTCAAATAAAGGAAATCGTACTATCCATAGCTTTTTGAGCCTGGCTTTTTTCACTTAATATATTTCAGATTTATCTATGATGTTGTATGTATTAATAATTTGTTCCTTTTTATTGCTGTTGTGCTACAGTTTGTCTTTCCATTCATTGGGGTTGTTCTCAGTTTTTTTTTTTTCCACAGGTGAAAAAAAGTTTTAAGGCAGTCATAGTCAAAAGACACAGTTGACAAGGAAACTTGTTACCTCTGGCACACAATAATTTTAACATAACAATTATGATTATTACTCACAATATACGCTGTTATATCAGAATTACATGAGTTTCCCATAATTTTGGAACACATACCAATAACATATTTATACAAATACAGCGCAAAGAAAATCAAAAATATTTCATATTTGACAATGCTTTCTATATAATTTTTATACCAAATAAGCCAAATTATGTCATTTTTGGACTTTAGGAAACTAATATCTTAAAGGATTAATTAGGTCAGACAGAGACATAATTTATAACTTGATTTTGGAAAGTTTGTCAAATATAAAAGGTTTAAAACATTTGATATTACAAAATAAGATTACAGGTCATTGTAAAATCATTTATTTAACCAAAATGATAATTCAAGGATTTCACAAAAAAGCAAAAACCTTCATTCATTGAAAGAGAAGACTTAATTCTCTAAACAAGAAGCCCTAATAAAGACAGCATGAAGCCAATTGCATTTGTTTTTCAAAATTTTGTAAACAATCTATAAAATTTAATCTTGATTATAAAACTTCCATAAGCCTTTTCTAACCTTTATAACCTTTATTAAGGGGTTGGTTAATGCTTCAAGAAAACCTTGTTAATCTGACACAGGGGTCCATATATTGGTTTTGCATCAGCGTGCCTTCGACATTAGTAATTCATTTGTAGAGAAACTGAACTTACTTTATCTTTCAAAATCGACCCTTACAATCTTAGGCTCCCACCTCTTTTGCAATTGTCCCTGGGTCTTGAGGAGTTGCATAGCTTTAATTTCTGGTGCTGTGTCTCAGGAATGTAGTTGTTTTGATTGGCATCCTCTATGGGGCCTGAAGATGAGGTTTTAATTGCTGCCAGTGTTTAAGATTTAAAAGGACTTGGTGTCCTTTGTAGACCCAGGAATTAAAGCCCTCTAACTCAATTGTTCTCAGTTTTGAGTGATTGTGAATAAATCACTATAAGCTCTTGCATACAAGTTTTGGTGTGACCACAGTTTTCATTTTTCTTGGATAAATACCTAGAAATGGGATCACTGTGCTATATAGTAATGTATTTTTAACTGTACAGAAAATTGACGAACTGGTTTTTAAAATGAATGTGCCATTTTTCATTCCCACGTGTAATGTGTGAATATTCCAGTTCTGCATTTTCACCAACATTTGGTATTGTTGATGTTTTTTAAAAAAAATGTTGCTTTTTAGACGATATATAGTCGTATCTTGTTTTAATTTACGTTTCTCTGATGAATAGTGATGTCAAGGTTTTTTCCATGTGCTTATTTGCCATCTGTCTGTCTTTTTTGATGGAAGTATTTGTTCAAATATTTTGCCCATTTTTGGTATTTTTTTCTATTGAGTTTGGAAGGCTCTTATATTCTGGATAAGTCATTTGTCAGGTGATTTACAAATATTTTCTCCCAGTCCATTGCTTATCTTTTTGTTCTCTTAACAGTATCCTTTACAGAGCAAAAGTTTTGGTTTTAATGAAGTTCAATTTAACAATTTTTGTCTTTTATGAATCATGATTTGAGTGTCATATTGAAAAACGTTGCCTAATTCAAGATCACAAATATTTCTCCTACATTTTCTTCCAGAAGTTTTATAGTTTTGGGTTTTAACTTTAGCTCTGTGATACATTTTAAGTTTTGTATATGAGTTGAAGTACTTTTTTGCATATAGGGACCAATTGTTCTGGCACCATTTTTTGAAAAGGCTATTATTTTCCCATTGAACTGTCTTTGTACCTTTATCAAAAGTAAGTTGTCCATATTTGTGTGGGTGAAAAATTTCTGGATTATTCTGCTACATTGAGCAATGTGCCTATTATTTCTCCAATACCACACTGATGTTGCAGTAATGTTTGAAGTTAATTAATATATGTTATCCAACTTTGTTCTTCTGCAAAATTGTTCTGGCTATTTTAGTTATCTGCCCTTCTATATATTTTTGAATTAGCTTGTCATTTGCTACATACAATTACCTGATATTTTGATTGGGATTATGCTAAATCTATAAATAAATTTGATGACTGTTATAATATTAAGAGTATCAAATCTTCCAATTCATGAACATGGTGTATCTCTATATTTGAGTTTTTCATTTCTCTTGTCAGTTATATAGTTTTCAACATATATGAGTCTAATTTGTTAGGTTTATATATACACGTTTTGTGGGGTTTTATGCTATTATGCATTATATTGCTCTAAAATTTTAATTTCCAGTTCATGGCTAGTAGAAGCAGAGTTGAATTTTCTATATCGAACCTTGTATCCTGTGACCTTTTAAAATTTATATATTGGTTTTAGGACATCTTTCTACAAAATCTCTCAGCATTTGCTTTTCTGTAAAAGATTTTATTTGTCCTTCACTTAGGAAGCTTAGTTTGGCTGGATATGAAATTCTGGGTTGAAAATTCTTTTTTTTTAAGAATGTTGAATGTTGGTCCCCACTCTCTTCTGGCTTGTAGAGTTTCTGCCGAGAGATCAGCTGTTAGTCTGATGGGCTTCCCTTTGTGGGTAACCCGACCTTCCTCTGGCTGCCCTTAACATTTTTTCTTTCATTTCAACCTTGGTGAATTTGACAATTATGTGTCTTTTGGTTGCTCTTCTCGAGCAGTATCTTTGTGGTGTTCTCTGTATTTCCTGAATTTGAATGTTGGCCTGTCTTGCTAGTTTGGGGAAGTTCTCCTGGATAATATCCTGAAGAGTGTTTTCTAACTTGGGTCCATTCTCCCTGTCACTTTCAGGTACACCAATCAAACGTAGATTTGGTCTTTTCACATAGTCCAATATTTCTTGGAGGCATTGTTTGTTTCTTTCTACTTTTTTTTCTCTAAACTTGTCTTCTGGCTTTTTTTTTCATTAATTTGATCTTCAATCACTGATACCTTTTCTTCCTCTTGATCAAATCAGCTCTTGAAGCTTGTGTATGCATCACGAAGTTCTCGTGCCATGGTTTTCAGCTCCATCAGGTCATTTAATGCTTCTCTGCACTGTTTATTCTAATTAGCCATTCATCTAACCTTTTTTCAAGGTTTTTAGCTTCCTTGTGATGGGTTAGAACATGCTCCTTTGGCTCGGAGAAGTTTGTTATTACTGACATTCTGAAGCCTACTTCTGTCAGCTCGTCAAAGTCATTCTCCATCCAGCTTTGTTCCATAGCTGACGAGGAACTGCAATCCTTTGGAGGAGAAGATGCACTCTGGTTTTTAGAATTTTCAACTTCTCTGCTCTGGTTTCTCCCCATCTTTGTGGTTTTTATCTACCTTTGGTCTTTGATGTTAGTGACCTACAGATGGGGTTTTGATGCAGATGTACTTCTGTTGATGTTGATGCTATTCCTTTCTGTGTGTTAGGTTTCCTTCTTTTTTTTTTTTTTTATTATACTTTAGGGTTTTAGGGTACATGTGCACAATGTGCAGGTTTGTTACATATGTATCCATGTGCCATGTTGATTTCCTGCACCCATTAATTCGTCATTTAGTATTAGGTGTATCTCCTAATGCTGTCCCTCCCCCCTCCCCCCACCCCACAACAGTCCCCGGAGCGTGATGTTCCCCTTCCTGTGTCCATGAGTTCTCATTGTTCAATTCCCACCTATGAGTGAGGACATGCGGTGTTTGGTTTTTTGTCCTTGCGATAGTTTACTGAGAATGATGTTTTCCAGTTTCATCCATGTCCCTACAAAGGACACGAACTCATCGGGCTAATATCCAGAATCTACAATGAACTCAAACAAATTTACAAGAAAAAAACAAACAACCCCATCAAAAAGTGGGCAGAGGACATGAACAGACACTTCTCAAAAGAAGACATTTATGCAGCCAAAAAACACATGAAGAAATGCTCCTCATCACTGGCCATCAGAGAAATGCAAATCAAAACCACAGTGAGATACCATCTCACACCAGTTAGAATGGCCATCATTAAAAAATCAGGAAACAACAGGTGCTGGAGAGGATGTGGAGAAATAGGAACACTTTTACACTGTTGGTGGGACTGTAAACTAGTTCAACCATTGTAGAAGTCAGTGTGGCGATTCCTCAGGGATCTAGAACTAGAAATACCATTTGACCCAGCCATCCCATTACTGGGTATATACCCAAAGGACTATAAATCATGCTGCTATAAAGACACATGCACACGTATGTTTATTGCGGCACTATTCACAATAGCAAAGAGTTGGAACCAACCCAAATGTCCAACAACGATAGACTGGATTAAGAAAATGTGGCACATATACACCATGGAATACTATGCAGCCATAAAAAATGATGAGGTTTCCTTGTAACAGTCAGGTCTCTCGGCTGCAAGTCTGTTGGAGTTTGCTAGAGGTCCACTCCAGAAGCTGTTTGCCTGGGTATCACCAGCGTAGATCACAGAACAGCAAATATTGCTGCCTGATCCTTCTTCTGGAAACTTTGTCCTAGAGGGGCACCCACCGACAGAGGTGTCTGTTGGACCCTACTGGGAGGCGTCTCCCAGTTAGGCTACATGGGGGTCTGGCACCCGCTTAAGAAGGCAGTCTGTTTGTTCTCAGTGCTCAAATGCCATGCTGTGATAACCACTGCTCTATTCAAAGCTGTCAGACTGGGACGTTTAACTCTGCAGAAGTTTCTGCTGCGTTTTGTTCAGCTATGCTTTACCCACAGAGGTGGATTCTATAGAGGCAGTAGGCCTTGCTGAGCTGCGGTGGGCTCTACCCAGTTCGAGCTTCCCGGCAGCTTTGTTTACCTACTGAAGCCTCAGCAATGGCAGACACCCCTGCCCCAGCCAGGTTGCAGCCTTGCAGGTGGATCTCAGACTGCTGTGCTAGCAGTGAGCAAAGCTCCATGGGCATGGCACCCGCCAAGCCAGGCATGGTGGAGGATCTCCTGGTCTGCCAGTTGCTAAGACCATGGGAAAAGCACAGTATTTGGGTAGAAGCGTCCCAATACAGTATGTCACGGCTTCCCTTGGCTAGGAAAGGGAAATCCCCTGACCCCTTGCGCTTTCCAGGTGAGGTGATGCCCCATCCTGCTTTGTCTCGCTCTATGTGGGCTGCACCCACTGTCCAACCCGTCCCAATGAGATGAACCAGGTACCTCAGTTGGAAATATAGAAACCACCCATCTTCTGCGTCAGTCACACTGGGAGCTCCAGACTGGAGCTGTTCCCATTTGGCCATCTTGGAACGGAAATGGTATTTAGGTGATTTTTATTGAATGTAATTGTCAATATGATTGGATTTAGATATATCATTTAAATATGTTTTTTTGTTTGTCCACTTTGATTTTCCTCTGTTCCATTTTCCTGCCTTCTTTTGGATTGTTTAAATTTTTTTACCATACCATTTTCATATAGATATATATATATACACACACATGTGTATATATGTATATGTGTGTATGTCTATGTGTGCATATATGTACATGTGTATATATGTACATATGTGTATATGTATGTGTATGTATGTATATGTGTGTACATATGTATATATGTGTGTATATATTTGTGTGTGCATATGTATATATGTGTATTTATGTATATATGTGTATATATGTGTGTGTGAATATATATGTATACTTGCTTTTTGGATATACTGCTTTATGTTTATAAGTTGTGCTAGGGAATAAGATATATACAAGTAATGTTTCATAGTCTGTATAGAGTTAATATTTTACCACTTCAATAAAATGTAGAAGCCTTGCAAGCATACAACAGGCCCCTTTATCTTTCCTCCTATGTGTTAGAGTAGTCATATGTATTATATATACATACATTGAAAATCCCAGAAAATGTTATGTTTTGTTTTCATGAATTTTTTATTGTAGTAATATTTTGAATGTTGCATTCTGTATTTCTTAGTCCTCCAGGTAATCCTGACTTTTTTTCCTTTTAAATTTTTGTAGGCAGTCAATCTGCAACCATCAGTTCAGACCATCAGTTTTATTCCACCTTCTGTGGGTAGGGTTTCCAATGTCAATTCAGTTTTCAAAGACTTCACTTGGCTATTTTCACTAAGTTTTGTGCATGTGCCTCTCAGGGCTTATTTGGGCAAATGGAATGTGTATTATACTGTAGTTCGCTTTTCATAACCTTTGCTATGTTAATTTGGGTTTGTGTTGTGCATGCAGCAGGTGAGCCTGGAACTTGTTCTAAATCATGGAGAGAATTAGAAAGTTCCCATCTACAACTCTGGGAATTTGGAATTCCCATCTCCAACTCTGAGAAATCCCTCCCACACTCCTTGGCTTCTAAGATTCCCTTTCCGTGGTTCTCTTGCTAAAAGACAAGACTTCTCTTTGGGATTTTTGCTGCCTGTGCCTATTGCATAGTTCCACAAAAGGGGCCACTCTCAGGTCAAAGCTAGGAGAGAAAAGATGATGTATTAGTTTGCAAGGGTTATAGCAAAGTACTATAAAGTGAGTAGCTTAAACAATAAAAATGTATTGTCTCACAGTTCTAGAAGCTAGGAATCAGAGATCAAGTACTGGCTATTCTCCTTTGATGGCAGTGGGGAAAGATTTGTTCCAGGCCCCTCTTCTAGCTTCTGGTAGCTCCTTGATTGTGGCAGCATAACTTTGATCTTCACATAGTGTTCTTTCAGTGACCATGTCTGCTTCTGTGTACAAATGTTCTCTTTTTATAAGGAGACCAGTCATATTGGATTAGGGACCACCCTAATCACCTTGTTTTAATTTGATTACCTCTGTAGTAAAGGCCTTATCTCCAAATAACGTCACATGATGAGGTGGCACAGGGAGTTAGGACCCCAACATATTTTCCTGGGGATATAGTTCAACCCAAAGCCTATATGGGAGTGAAGGGAGACAGGATGCTCAACACTACACTAGTCACCTCTTCAAGTTTTAACTACTTTTTTCAATCTACCTACTATTATTTGCTTTTCAGAATTCTCATGTAGTTGCCTCATATATTTTGACTGCAGATTTTATTTGTAATCAGTGGGAGAGAGAGGCTGTAGTGGGTTTACTTTATCTTGGTCAACACTGGAAGATGTAGTTTTTAAAGATAAGTAAAATCCTTTAGTTTTAGGGTCATACTAGGACTTCTGAGGTTCGAGTGGGTGTGTTGGCTGGAATGAGGATCAGAGTTGAAATGAGCAATAGGCTGAGAAAGTCTATTAGAAGGGAAATTTTGAGTCCAATATGCAGGACAGTAGCCTGGGGTAGAGGTGAAGTTTATTTCAGTCTTGAAACATTTATGACTCAGAACTACTTAGTTTCATACTCTAATTCTCTTTCAGTTGTACCACTCTCAATTGATTGCTTAGGGGTAAAAATTTGTTAGTGGGATTAGGACTAGAAAAATCTAAGTTGAATATTATTTCTAATGGTTGCTAGTTATAATAAAGCCCAGTTCTATTTATCATATATTCATTTATTGTTTTCTGGGATTACAAAGATATATTGGGTATAGTTCCTGAGATTAAGGAGTCTCACTCTAGTCAGGGAGTCAGAAATGTGGATAAATGTTGTATTGATATGCTAAATGTACTGACAGAGATAAAATGGTACACAGGAAGAAGGGGGAAGGTAGGAGAAGAGTAATACCTACACTAAGATTTGAAGGAAATGATCTCACTATGTGGGGAAAATACTGGAGAGTGCAGAAGGGCTGTGAGGCAAAAACAGTCTCTGCCATGCGAGCAGAGCTACAGTGCAAATGGGCTTATGAGTTTGAAAGGTTCTCTGGTGTACATTTCTTTAAAATATTGTTTATTGAAAAGTATTATGTAGTGGTGCCCTAAGACTTTATGCTATTTGATGATAGACAGAGATGACCAGCAGCCTAAAGGGAAAACTCTTAGTTGGAGGAAATGTATTTTAGGCAAAACATTTGCTACTCTTTTTGAAACTCTTTTAAGGATTGATCTGAGAAATATCACACAGGATACAAATATAGAAAGATCTCAGGAGAATGAACTTTTATCTCCACAGGCATATTTTTATTTCTTTGGTTCATTATGTTCAATAGTCCAGAATGGCTCATTCACAGTTTGGTCTACTCATAATCAGTCAGGGAAGAGGAATTAATTTATAATGCCACCCAAAGTCAGGTTGTATCCTCAAGTCTTTTACTGGAAATCTTACTTTGTTTTGAAGTTAATTGGTAATGGTGTTGGATGAGGCAGTGAAGAAAGAATTAATTTCAGTTTCTACGAAAGCTGGTACTCAGGACTTATGCACATCATACAGAGCAAAATCTATCCAGCTTGCTCTTGCCAATTATCAGCTGATATAACCGTGGTGATAGCTATAAAGTAAACCCTGTTTGGTACTACTTTGCTTGGTATATTTTAGAGCCTTTAATAATCTAGTATTTCTTTAATAATTCTAATATTTTTGAGTATGAGATATAGCATTGTTTAACAAGTATTTTTTACCACCCTAAAGGCTGCTTTGCTTCTTTTGTAGTTTATCCGTTGTCTCTCAAAACTAGATGTTTTTATTTTTTGCAAAGTGAATTTCCAAAAATACTGCCTTAGTTCAAAAAGAATAGAACACTGAAGAATGTCACCTTTAACTCCTTATTGTATTACCATTGATTTTTCCTGTTTGTGGTGAGGAATATTTATTTTATTCTGGTCAAAATCTAGGACCTTAAATTGCCATTTGGATATTGAATCGATTGTCTACTTTAGTCCTTACCTCTAAAGAATATCTTGAACTACTTTTTACTACATAGCTCTAAGAGCCAGAGAAAATGAACACACCCAAGAATTATAGGGATATAAATATAGTCTCTCATAAGTTATTCCTTTTTGAAAGTAAAATAAATTGAGAACTATAAACTTCTTGTTAGCAGATGTGAACTGAGAGACTCTGCTAATTTGTTGTACTGCCAAACTCATAACTATATATATCAAGACTGACAATATTTGCAAGGACATTTGTTACTTAGATTTTCTCAGCAGGAATTAAAATTCACCTATATAGTAAATTACTCCCTCTTTGACTGATAAAATAATTTATTCTATAGTAGATGTTTATCAAACCTAGCTAGATCATAAATTACAGATTTTGATCAAAGTGTCAAATTGCTCTGTGTTGATAACCTAAGTGGCCATTAATAGTGACAGTGCTATGAAGCTATTTAATATAGAAACTTTAACACACTGAGAGGTAAATCTCATATTTATCAACATTACTGAAATGAATTCCTAGTGACCTTGCTTATGTGCTCAAAAATTCCAAGTCTACATTTTTTTCAGTTACTTTGATAACTCTTTTGAAATTGTCATGCTTATGTTACATATTTCTAAATTTTAAATGCTGGAGTTATAAAAGGAGCACTGATTCTGAAAGTGTATTTATCAGCTATAATAGAACTAAAAGATGACAGATAGTAGGGTAAAGAATGCAAAATCTTTCCTAGAATTAAATAGTGTTCGTGATACAGGGAAAAAACCCAGTCATAATAGAGACAATAATGAAGACATAGTGGAAGAAAACTTTTCCCAGCCCAAACAACAAAAATCGAATAAAACAAATTTGACTTACATAGTGGAACTGCTTATTAAATTTTAGGCAAAATCTAGGTTATTTATACTTAGTAGTATAATAGCAAAATATTTAAATTACAAAACCATAGAGACAATTTTTCTATCATAAAAAAACTATGGGCCAAGAAACAAGAATCTGATTGGCTTCAGACTTCTCTGTAACGGCATACTCAATCACTCAAGGGCTAAAAAAGTAAAATATCTAAGTAAAATAAATCCTCATTAATGTTGTTGATAGGTTCTTGAAAACTGCAACTTTAGGCAAAACGACATTAACAAAACCAGTTTTACCTTAGGCGAATTGATATAAACAAGAGTTAAGTTCCTGTAGCATATTTCTAGTCACAAAAAATCACCACACTTCTAAATAAAGACCCAACAGATTTCTAAATGAAATAGTGCAATAAATGTTAGCTATATACATTTAAGAAAGATCAATAAAAACGAGTGAGATAATTACCCATTTTTTGGTGAATCAGTGAGTGACAGTGGTCATAGTTGTGGTGGATTAAATCAAGGAATAAATGTTTGCAAAGTGAGATGGTAAGGGGCACCTAGCTCCTCTCAGTTCAAATAATAACAGACATGGAGGGCTCACTGAGTGCTTTTGTACTGCTTAGTTTATTGTCGTGCATTTATATTATTATCAGAAACTTTATGAATTTTTATTTTAGAATAATTTATATTCATCCATTTATTTTCCAACCTACTTATTCCAATTCAGGGTTGCAGGTGACTGGAGCCCATCCTGGTAGCTCAGGGTGCAAGGGGGGAACTAACCCTGGACACGATGCCATCCTATTGCAGGACTACACACACACACACACACACACACACACACACACACACACACACACTCTCTCACCCACTCCGTCACACTGGGACAGTTTAGACACACCAATTCACCTAATGTGCGCGGTTTTGGGATGTGGGAGGCAACCGGGGTACCTGGGGAAAACCCACACAGACATGTGGAGAACATGCAGACTCCACACAGATGATGGCCCTGGCCAGGAATCTATTTTTTTCTCATCAACATTATAAGGAAACTGCATTGAACAAAACATTATTTGAGGGTCTGCTGTATTTATCTTAGAAATATTTTTTGAATAAGCTTTTCAGTCAAGTGAGAGAGAACTCAAAATTAAGAAGGTGAGAGAAGTATGACTAAAAGGGCTGTGCTCTACTGGACATATTCACTAATAGCCAAGTGGCCAGTTGCCTGATGATGAGCATCTCAGGAGACAGGTGCCACAGAATTTGAGTAGTTCTATTACTTTTGGGTTGTCTGGTAGTGTTGAAATATTACTACAAGGCTTGAGTTGTATCATCAAGAGTTAAATGTCCAACCCTACAGCTCCAGTCCCCAAGGAGCTGAGATGGCCAGCTGACTTCTAGTAGCAAATCAAACCAGCAACAACTTCCAAACTGAGCTGTGATCAATGCCTCAGTCTCATCACAAGATCTATTGGGTATTGATCTGAGTTTGATCTGTTAAAATCACCATGTTTGAATATTCTCAGAGATATGTATTATGAAATTATATCACTTTGAAGTGTTTGTCTATAGACTCCACCTTTACAATATGTGGACAGTGTGGCAAATATTGGGGTATGCTGCACACACACATGCACACACACACAACAAACTCCAGATGTGACATGTGCTGGACAAAAACACTACTAGATCTCCTAAACTTCTCTCTTGAGAAATGTAGGCATGGTCTAAATGGCTGATGAGCAATGTCTCCATGGCCACTTCTTTGCTTGTAAACTAATTTAAATAACCAAATAGACACATCAACTAGGTAAAATTAAACAACTAAGGTAGAAGACAATTGTTTCTGAAATTATTTTGGAAGTCAAGCTAAAAGACATTATAATGGGGACACTAGAAGGATTACAGTACAATTTGACCACTTTGTGAGTATCCCCAGTGGAAACAGTAAACTAATTTTCTCCCCCAGGATGCCTTTTGTTCAAATCCAAAGTTTAGATCTTCCTAACCTTGTCATATGTAAGACTCACTCTAATGCTCCTACACATGGTTCAAGGTAAATGACTTAAAAAAAAAAAAAAAAAGAATGATGTAAGTATGCCATTGGTTATAGCTGGATGAGGCAATCTAGCAGTAGTTACAAAGAGGCAATAGTTCTTACACTTTAGTAGAAAAGAAAAATCACTTGGGGTGCTGGTTGAATTTGTATATTTCCTCAGAGATTTCAGTTCAGAAGGGTTGGAGTACAGGTATATGAATTTGCATTTTAGTAAGCACCCTAGTTAATTCTTCCACAAAACGTGTTTTAAAGAACACTAGCAGATGGTAATATCTCCATGCTGTAGTTTCTCTATTTGTAAAATTAGAAGGATAATTACCTTAAATTTTGTAAAATTAGGACAATCCGATAATTACCTTAAAAGGTAATGGTGATGATTAAATGAAGCTACTTCTGTGAGTCTGGCCGAGAACCTGGCATGTTGTAAATACTCAATATATGTTGTTTTAATAAACATACTCACAATGGGGCAATACTTAAAGCTATAATTTTACATAAAGTTGTAAAGCAGATATATGGCACAATCAGTTATGTAAATGTATTTCTTGAAAAAGACTAGAAAAATAATTAGTAACATGTTAGTAGTGTCATTAGCCTTTTTGATCTATTTTCACAACTTCTCTCTGTATTGTGAATATAAGACAATAAACACATATTTACTTTCATATTTTCCATTTTATAAGCTTTAAACAAGGCACATAATAACTACACTATATTCTACATTCTTTATGTTATAGATCTCTACCTCTTTATGTGTTATTTTCATGATCTTAAGTAGCTGTTATTAAGGTTGATTACTGTATTAATAACTGGCAAAGAACATTTCTGAGTCTTGCAGATGTTGAATATATTTTATTTTGAGCTATAAACTTTAAGGAGAGCAAGGGTGCAGAGTAGGAAATACTTTGAAGACAATGTAATCTATGAGTTCTTTATAAATTTTTATTTTGAAAAATGAAAAAACCACCCTTACCATTTAGAAAAATTAATTCACGAGAAGCTTTACACAAAAGGAGCTTATTGCCCATGGTGGAAGTGTGTGTTGTATTATCTGTACGGCTTGTGTCACCTGCTACCATGAGAGATGAAGGTAGTTGGAAGGGGGTGAGCAGTAAATTATCCAAGACTTTGAAAGTAATAAAAGAAACCATGGCCTGAAAAAAAGACATTCTATACATAATTCACAGATTTATTGTAATCGTTTTCAAAGCACTGAAACAGACCAAATGTGTGGAGAAATTATTTCTGATGGCATACTGAAATTTTAAAGGCACTCAGATGTCTGAGGTTTGTGTTCCATATAAAAACTCACTTTGAATGCTAGGTTTGGGAATTGGATAGAAAAAGGAAGAGATTCACATTTTGAATAAGCCTGAGAAGCAGAAAGGCAGGAGAAACTTAGAAGAAGGCAAAAACTCTAAAGAGATTAAAGTGAGACTTGGCCTGGATAGCAAAGCGAAATAAAAAAAAAAATCTGGGAACAAAAAGGGCTCAAAAATAGTCATTGCAATGTGGATAAAGGTTAAATGCTTCTTGCCCAAAACTAAAAGAATACTGTGACTTAGTGTATTGAAGCAAGAGGCAGGCATAGATACTTGGTGGGAAAAAAATCATACAGGGCTGGGCACAGTGGCTCACGTGTGTAATCCCCGCACTTTGGGAGACTGAGGTGGGTGGATCACCTGAGATCAGGAGTTTGAGACCAGCCTGGCTAGCATGGTGAAACCCTCTTTCTACTAAAAATACAAAAAGTTAGCCTGGCGTGGTGGCATGTGCCTGTAATTCCAGCTACTCGGGAGGCTGAGGCAGGAGAATCGCTTGAACCTGGGAGGCGGAGGTTGCAGTGAGCCGAGATCTTGCCATTGCACTCCAGCTTGGGCAACAAGAGCGAAACTCCATCTCAAAAAACAAAAAATCATACAGATGACTTTCGTTCTATTTTCTATTCTAATTTGTTCACTAGAAACCTTGGGACTCACATTCCCGGCCTTTTCTGTAAAATGTCGACAATGAGGTGCTGGTTGAATTTGTATATATCACATGGTGTTCTGTATGGGTATATGTGAGTAAGGCTTTCAGATTAGTTTCTGTAATTTGTTTCTTGCTTGTTTCAGAAAACAAAGGTAATCTTCTAAATTTGATGATAGCAGTGGTGGTAAGCTCTTATAAAAAAATGAGTGCCCTGCAGTTTCAAATATTCTACCGTCTCTTCCCAATAGAACCCTAGAAAAAAAGAGTTGAAATGGAATTTGGAAGTTATTTCCTCATTCACTGAAGATTTCCATATCACTTCAAAAGATGGCCATCTGACCTTGGCTTGAATTAAGATATACTGTGTCTATGTCATCAACTGTGATTTTACTGTTATATTAATCCTGTTAAAAAAAGAAAGGTTAATTGAGTATAAAGTGATTTTAGAGAATTTAATCTTTCAGAATTTTGCAGTGGAGAATATCAATATCACACTTATAAAATGTAATTTGTAAAACCTATTTTTTCCCATCAAAGGTTGGATATCTTTTCATTGCTCCTAACTCCCTGTTTCTGAGTAAAGATAGCCAGTAGCAACTCTGACATCTGGTTCTTTTCATCTCTACAGTTACAACTCCAGGATTGCCCCGCTGTGATCCCTCTGTCACATTGCTGCCAGAATAATTTTTCTTAAAACTGTTCATAAATGTCTCCTGCTAAGTCATTCAATGACTCTTCAGTAACTTCAATATAAAAGTTCAAACTCTGCAGCATGGCATGTGATATGTCTTATAACAATGAATGTTTCTGTATCAGTTGACCATTGCGGCAAGAATGCTGCATAACAAACAAACCTGCAACTTAGTGCCTTAAAACAATGAGCATTTTTTCTTTATGAGTCTATAGGTCAGTTGGGAAGTTTTGCTGATCTCACTTAGGCTTTGCTGGCCTCACCTTGGCCCTCTGATACCTCTGTGGTCAGCTGGCAGGTGTCAGGTGGCTGGCTCTTGGCTGTGGTGGTGGAGTGACTGGGCCACGAGTCTCCTTATCTAGCAGCTGGGACATGTTCTGTGGCTGTTGATCCTGGCTCCAGGAGAGGGATTGGAAGTGTACAAGCCTCTTGAGACCTAGGCTTGGTTCTGGCACACTGTCACTTCTGCTGGATTCCACCGGCCAAAGTAAGAAGGTCAGCCCAGATGCAGGAGTGGTAGGGAAATAGGCTTTTGATAGGAGGAACTACAGAGCCACAAAGCAAAAGGTGAGGATACAGGGAAAGGTGACAACTGGGGAGTTTCTGCTGCCAATCAACGATTCTTTCCTACCTCTTCATCTCCCATTCTCATTAAGCCCCAACTTATTTGTTATGCATAGTAATAGTGAATTCTGTGTAGTTCTCTAAATGCTTCCTTTAATTTTTGCATCTGCTGTTCACTTTGCCTATAACTGTCTTCTGTACTTAACTACTTCTATACTCCTTCAATAAAAATGTAATAATAACCACAATAATGATAGCTAAAGTATTAAGTACTTACTATATATCGGTCACCATTCTAAGTTCTTTATATGTAGTAACACATCTCATTCCCATTCTAAAATAAGTACTATTATTTTCTGGATTTTACTGAGGCACAGTGAGGGTCTGTAACTAATTTTTTTGAAGTCAGGATTTGAACCAAGAAAGTCTGAGACCATCAGTCATCCTCACAGCCATTGCTAACAGCTGATGTTGATTGACTGTGCCCTCCTGTGGGAAACCTTCCTTTGCCCTCCTGACAAGCTTAGGCACTGCTTTTGCTGTTTCGCATATTCCTCTGTGACGAACACTAGCTGGTTCTTGCCACATTGCACAGTCCTTTGTGGCTTGCTTCATTGTCCTTGCTTGCGGAGGGCTATTCTGGAGGACAGAGGTTGTATCCTTTATTTCTGGATTTCTAGCACCTAGCAGTGTCTGGCATGGAGTCTGGCTTTGGGTCGTATTTCTGGAATGAATGAATCGGGGCTTTTTCAACCTTGGCACTATTGACATTTCTGATCTAATAATTCTTTTTCGTGGAGGCTGTCCTGTGTATTGTAGAATGTTTACCAGCATTTCTGACCTCTACTCAATAGATGCCTGTATTATCTTCATTGTAACAACCAAATATGTTTGTAGTCTTTACCAGATATCCCCTGGGGGCACATTTACCCCTAATTCAGGTCACTGAAATAAATGAAGGATGTAGAACAGTTTTTATAGTTGTCTGAGTAGTAAAATAACCTGGGAGAACTTTTTAAATCCCTACCTCCTCAGACAAATTAATCAGGATTTCTGGACATGGGGCCCAGGCCTCAGTATTTTCTGGAGCTCTGCAAATAATTCCAATGTACAGCCATATTTGAGAACCCCTGGCCCAGAGGCTTAAACTTTTGAAAATTCTTACTACTTCCACACCTGTGAAGCCTTCCCTTAGAGTCCCACTGTATGTGAAATCTCTTTCCTATTATTAACTTTCTTGAAGTCAGGGACTACATCTTATATTTCTTTGCTTTTTCCTAAGAGGCTAGCACAGTGCTTTATATAGTTGGCACTTCTTTTTAACCTTTCAGGTGAGATTGAATTTGTATTAGATAAAAAAACAAATCAAAGTTAACCATCCCCACAACCAAGAAAAGAGGGGGCAAAGAACTGTCTGCAAGGCATTTTCATTGGCAGTTATTTGACTAGTAGTGCTCACTCAAGTTTCTGAGTTTATATTCACTGAACTAATGGGATGCACTGTGTCTTTGTCCCAACATGCTGTTTGCATGGCACATGGTATAATACTATTGCTATTGCCTGCTTTTACATTGCTCAGTGCTCCAAATGTTTTTTTTTTTAGATTGAAAGGGACCCATGTTACAGATGATACTTTGAAGGCAGCTGTGAAATTTTTTTTTGCATCTCAAATGGACCCTCAAATAGAAGTCTGTGGATGGGTTATGTTATACTTCTCTGTGCCCTATCATAATTCCAACCCATTTCACTTTGCTAAAAATACTTTTATTTTCAAGCAGCTTCCTAATTGTATTTACTGTTAAGTTTGTTGTTTTATAAACTGAACAATTACATTCTGGGAATTGAGGCTTTATACTTATTTCTTTATATGGTGGGATATTGATTAGTACCAAATTACAAAACAGCTTCCAAGTAAACCATACTCTGTAAAGCATACAATTCCTGGAGAAAATTTATAATCATAAGATTTTATTACAATGACTCAATGATTACCACTCTTAAAAGGAACATAAAATAAGTAAAGTATAATACATTAAAATCAGTCTTTTGTACAAACAAAGCAGTGTAGTTGCAAATGTTGACCATCTATAACATTATGTAAAGGCAACAGATTAAATCACTCACGTATTATTAGCATTACTTCATTCTCAAATACTGCTTAGGTGTGGCTTAATTAAAAGTCTCTACTGCTTATTGGATAAAATCTCACCCTAAAAAGATGAAAATATTTTGCTATTGCCTAGATATAATAAAACTGATGTTTTAATATTGATCATTGTGTCTCAAAATGAAGAGTTAGACATGCCATGACATTCTGTCTTGCTTATGTTAAGGCACCTTGGACTTTTATATTGTGATGAATTGTGTTTCTGACTCTATATAACTCAATGATAAGAGGACCCTGGCTATATGTCTTAGTCTGTTGGGGCTGCTGTAACAGGATGTCATAGACTGGGTGGCTTATAAACAAAAAACACTTATTTCTTAGACCTCTGGAGGCTGGGAAGTCTAAGATCAAGGTGCTTGCAGATTTGTTGTGTGGTGAAGGCTCATTCCTCATAGATGGTGCCTTCTAGCTGTGTCCTTATATGGTGGAAAGGGTGAGGCAGCTCTTTGGGGCCTCTTTGATAAGATTTCTAATACCATTCATGATATCTCTACTCTCATGACTTAATCACCTTCGGAAAGACCCCACTTTTTAATATCAGCATCTTGGGGGCTAGGATTTCAACATATGAATTCTGGGGAGACACAAAAATTCAGACTGTAGTGCTATAGAAATTTAAAAATTCATGTTTTCAGCAGGAAGACTGGTCATTAGTGAGCCTTCTTTTATTGCTGTAAATACTGTGTCATAATTAGACTACATAAATATAGATTTCCATTCAATAGTAACTATTCTGTTCCTCTTAATGTTTGATAATGCTATTTTCTTGGGAAATGTACTATTCTGTGTCCTCAATTCTCATTGAAATATAAGAAATTATTTAACAGGAAAGCATAGCTTCTCTTTAATATTATTAAAGATAGATATATGCTAGTAAGTCAGATCTTATTTTTGTCATCCTAGTGTGTCAGTTATAGGCAGTGTGGCTCCTCAGTCTAATAAAGAACACTTTAAAGCTAATGAAAAGGTGAATAGCATGATGAGAAAGATACCATTGTTTGCTGAGGGAACAGTAGAGTACCATATCTGAATCTGATACAGCTCTGGAGAATGGCTAAAAATTGGTTGGTGTCCATAAATTAACCTGTCTCAGAAAGGTGACTTAATCAATGGATAGATGGCTGGTTCTCAACCTTTTGATGCCCGCTGGGTAGTCACTTCTGAAATACTTTTAGCACTGAGTTAGAAATACCTATCAATTTCAAGAGAAAATCTTGTCTTGTATTTGAACAAAATGCTCTCTTAACTTAGAGCTGGTATATATTTATCTAATTGCAAGGCAAGTCAAGCTCTAAAACAATTGCTATCCACCAAAATATATAAATAGAAAGAACTGCCCAACTCTTAAATGGTCAGCACCACTTTTGTCATGTCATTTTGACTACCATTGACAACTTCTGTCCGCATAGCACAAATTGGGCCAGGGTGAGCTGTAGAGAACATGCCATCACCACATCTCACTTTAGCAAATATTTTGAAACTCTGTATATCGAAAAAGTTATTTACATGGACAGTGATTATTTTAAATAGAAGCATTTTAGAGCAGGCTAGTTTTTTAATACTTTCAGTAAGACTTCAGGATAAATAATCCTATAAATCTTATATACAAGAAAATAACAGTAGGTTAACTCTTTCCAAAATTTTCATTACCCATAGCCCATCTTCTTAAGCTTTAACAAAGATGCAAATAATTTATTTAGAATTGTATTAACAAAATGACAGAAATAGTTAGAAATGTTCACAGAAACATCCAGATTTCTACTTTAGTTCTGTGATGGAACAGAGCATTACTAGTACTCTTGCACGTGCACAAATTGCCTTCATTCTTGGCTTGCCTACCCATCACCTTTCCATTGTTTAACGATCGCTGAATAATTGGGCAGGTCTAGATTTGCTTTTTTAGTGTGGACTTGCATTCAAATTGGTTTTAAATTGCTCTGAAAGATCTGGTAAAATTTTGAAGATGTCAAGATTTAGATTAAGATGAGGTATAATTTAGCTTCAAATTCTTTGCCTAACAGAACAAATGAATAGGGTAATAAAAAACAAAAGGGGTATAGCAAGAATTCTGAGTTTTTCAGCCACCTTGACAGACTGCTGAAAGACTTTTCATTTTCTCAGTGCAACTGGCTGCTACAAGAAGGAAGAAGGCGTCAAGAAACAAGACATTTTCCAAGCCTCATACTTTTAGGCAATATAGAGATAACCCAGTCAAAATAATTTTTAGTTTATGATGTAAATAAAAAACACTCAACAGAATTCTTCCATATTGTAGCATTTTTGTTGCCTCCAAATATCAAATAATATCTTCCCAAGCAGATCCCTTTCTTTTTCAAAAGATGCTTTTCCTATTGTAGACATACACAGAAGAGAAACAAAATTGATTGTTTGAGTTGTCTAATATACCCATAGAAGAGTACATTTTTCTTCAGATAGTCATTTTAAGCTGTATTTTTATTTACCAATTTTCCAAGATTTAATTACCCTGTGCAATGGACTGAATTGTGTTCCCCCAACCCCAAATTCATATGTTGAAACTCTAACCACCAATGTGACTACTGTATTTAAAGGTGGGCTTTTAAGTAACTAAGGTTAAATGAGATAATAAGGTAGGGGTCCTAACTTGCTAGGATTCGTGATTTATATAAGATATATAAAGACACAGCAAAAAGTCGACCATCTGCAAGCCAGGTGGAGAGGCCTTGACAGAAAGCAACAATGCTGCCACCCTAATCTTGGAGTTCCCAGTCTCTACAACTGTGAGAAAATATATTTCTGTTGTTTAAGGCACCTAGTCTATGATATTTTGTTACAGCAGCCCAAGCAGACTAGGACAGCCCATTAATGGTTATAAAAGTCTTTCTTTTTAAACATTCCCTTCCCTCTGTTGACTTACTGTTTGTAGTCCTTTCTTACCACGACTCTCTGAGGAGGGGACAGGGCAGGACTATCATATGATAGGTCATTTCTCTAATTGTGAGTATCTTGGCTGTGTCTGGATGAAATAATTCATTCTACCACTGCTAACTATTAAATGCTTAATCTTCACCAGGCATCATGCTAGGTCATATATATCTGTTCTAATCCTTACAAAGATCTCTGCACAGTAGGTATTGATACACCTTTTCTTTTTTCAAACAGAAAAACAACTGAACTTCAGAAAGTTTATATAATTTGTCCAATACCTACAGCTGGTAGGTGGAAAACTGGGTCTGACTAGCTCTAAAGCCCCTGCTTTTCTCCGTATGGCCTGTTGTGTTGTTGAGTATAATCAGAGATATCTATACCAGGAGATTTATTCAGTGGAATTCAATTGGACCATGAAGAGGGGCAGCATGGCAAAGAGGCTTTGGAGTCCAATAAGTGGGTTTCTATCACAGAACCTTACTTGACCTCTCTGAGCTGCAATTTCCTAGTCTTTAAAGTGGAGATATAGCATCTAACTTTACAGGATTGTTGTAAAAATTAAAGGGGGTAAATATTTGTAGCACTTGAAACAGACTTGGCATCCAATAGTCTTTTTTGTTTGTTTCTCTTTCTCCTTCCCATAATTGTTTAACCAAATTTCTTGATTATTGGCCTATGTACCGGGCACTTTTCTAAATGTGGGGAGCATCAGTATGAATAAAACTATGCCTTGAAGAAACGGCCTCTTAGAGAAGTGAGATGTGAGCATTTATAATGTAATCTAGAAAGCACATGGAGTTTTATGTGAGACCAGAGAGTATACATATGACCAAGTGTGATCGGGGCAGGGCTTGTTCCTAAATTAGGTAATGTCCGAGCTGCATGTTAAAGAATTAATACTCCTAAGAATGAGTCAGGGATAGGAAGATGAGAAGGGAACGCTAGGCAGAAGGGAGAATGAGAGCAACCACATGAGAGTGGTAAAACAGCATTTAGTGTTACTGGGTCACGGAATAAAAGGAGGAGATCACACTGGAAAGAAAGGCAAGAGTCATATGTAGTGCAGCCTCACACCTGTCTGTAAGAGCATAAATATATTTATGTTGGAAATGGGGAGCCTTAGCAGGATTTGGTTTTAAGCACATGGGTCTCTCTGGCGGACCTTATGTGTAGGGTGGATTTGAAGAAAATAAGATGAGTCAGGAAGTTAGTATTGCAGGTGGGAGGGGATGGGGGTTGAGCAGGGACAGTTGGAGTAGGAGATGGGAGGAGAAGATGGCCTTGATAAATTTAATACAATTAAATTAAATTTATTGGATTTAGGTGGAAGTAGAGAAAAAGAGTTAAGGTTGACTGCTGGGTTACTAATGTGGGTAAATTGGAAGGCTGGTGGGACCACCAGATGAGAGAGAATGATGAGTATGAGGGCAGTGCTGATGTGTCACCTATGTACCCTCTCAAGCATACCCATGGCAGGGAATGCAGTGACTGACAGCCTCAACTATGGTGCCTTTGGATCTACCATGGCAAGGGATCCCTGAGCTGCTATGAGCAATGCCTGATCACTATGGTAGCCCCAGAGTCGGGCCATTCCTGCTTGGTGTGGGATTCTTCCATGGGCAATTTCGCTCAAAGATTTCCCATTGTTGTGGCTAGGACTCTGAGAACTGCAGTGCAGTATCAGGCTCTTTCTACCCAACCCTGCCTCTACCCTCTCCTTTCACAAGCATCACATCCACATTGTGGTCTGAAGGGTCTCATTGGCTATCCAGCTCCCTCCCGCTTTGTCCTGTCTACCCTCTCCTTTCACAGGCATCACATCCACATTGTGGTCTGAAGGGTCTCACTGGCTATCCAGCTCCCTCCCGCTTTGTCCTGTCTACCCTCTCCTTTTACAGAAATCAGATCCACATTGTAGTCTGAAGGGTCTCATTGGCTATCCAGCTCCCTCCCGCTTTGTCCTTCACAGGTGTTTCTCCCTCCAGATCTCTTGTACCTCTAATCTCAGTGTGGCTTCTACTTCTTGGAGGACCGAAACTGACGTAAGTAGCATTTGGACATGGGTATGATGAAACACGAGATCAGTTACAGAAATACTAAGTTTGGTATGACTGAGAGACATTTGGCTGGAAATATCCTGTGGATAGTTGGATAAAGAAGTTAGAAAATCAGAGATCAAAAAGTGCTTGACGTACAGATTTGGGAATTTTTAGCATGCAGTGGGTAATCAAAACTATGAGTGTGGATAGATTCACTCAGGGAATAGGAATAAAGTGAAAATAGCAGAAATTTTATATTTGTATGCTATGGTCTGAATGTTTATGGGCCTCCAAAATTTATATGTTGAAATCCTAACCCTCAAGCTGATGGTATTAGGAGGTGGGGCTTTTGGGAATGGGGTTAGTGAACTTATAAAAGAGACCCTGGAACGATGCTTGTCCCTTCCACTATGTGAGGGCACAGGAAGAAGTTGGCAGTCTGAAACCTGGAAGAGGGCTCTCGCCAGAACCTGGCCATTTTGGCACCCCAATCTTAGACTTCTAGCTTCCAGAACTGTGAGAAATACCTTTCTATTGTTTATAAGCCACTCAGTCTATGGTAAGTTGTTACAGCAGCCAGCATTACTGGCATTCTGCAAGACACACATCTGGATCAGCTTGTCTTTTGCCTTGGCCTCATGTTCTTGGCATATTTTATAGCGTGACCGAAGGGTGGCTAAGGATGTACCTGTAGTGGGGTGGGGTAGAAACATACAGTATCATTATGTGTGAACTTGGGCAACTTGCTTTTAAAATGATTTCTGGAAGGTTTTAAACCAAAAATAAGCAGGAGGCCATTAGTCTGAGTTCCTATATGACAAACCACAACCTAACTTAGTATGTAAACCTCTGAAACCTAATTTAGGAGTATATTTAGTAACCAACAGCTGAGTTTCAGCCAATCACAAACAGCTATGCTTCAGCCAATCACAGGCAGCCAACTGATCAGCTCATTCTCAAGGCAGATGCCTAGCTGTGGCCTATTAAGTAATTTCTCTGCTTTGCTTCCATGTGCAGCCTATACCAACTTGTTGCTCATTCTGCTGGGTAGAGCTCTCTGAACCTCTTATGGTTCTGATTGCTGCCTGACTCATGAATCATTCTTTGCCCAAATAAACTGTCAAATTTACCTAAAATTTTTCCTTTACCACAGAGAATAAATAAACTAGCATTAACATTTCCACAATATTCTTAACATGGTGGCTGCTTTCTAAGTTGATAAGATTTGGGCACAGCAGAATACTTAGTCCCCAATACGATATTTTATATTTATATGCCCCTAGCATCAAATATTCAAATTTTATACATATATTTGACAGAAGGAACATACATGTGAATTCCAGAGGTTTATTTCTTGCAATTTTTGTATTAGGTTAACTGATTTAATTGTAATATATTCAGTTTGTACACAGCTGGCACCAATCTCAATTTTGTTTACATGTATCTTCTGTCATTTTAGGTCATAGACTGTGTTCCACACAAGTCTTACCTGAAAGTCACACCATGCGCAATCCCCCCAAATGCAGTGCATCCAAACTTGCCACATTTTATGAGCTCCTCCATATAATCAATTTCACGAAACATTGATAGATTCATTGTTTCTCATTATGACTTCTGGCAATAGTTGAAATACAAGGTAAGCACTCATTTCACAATGTTATATTGAGAAGACTAGTTAATACAGAAAACTATACCACATCTATGCTAAGTACCAACTGGGAAGTCAATGAAGGATTTGAGCAAAAGTTTACCCGATTAGAGTGAGTTGGATGAATTGGAGGAAGTAAAATACATAGAATTATTGAGGTGAGAATCAGCTGAAATGATGAAGAGACTGAAGCTTTCAACAATGTCATAGGAAGGCAGTTTGAAAAAAAGTCACAGGGAAACAACTGACATTTCACAATCAGAAATGGTGTGCCACAGGAAGCCTCAGGCACAAATATAGTTTCACAAAGAATATATTTTGTGCATACTGGCAAAAACATATGGCTCTAGATTGTAATGTATATATGTACATAAGTAATGGTCATAATAAATAGTATTTCTGAAGCTGACAAATAGTAATTCTAAACATCTCTAGGCTAAAATTTACTATCATCGAAGTTCGGAAATTTTGACCTATGCTGATAGTTATGTTTTAATCATAATTGTTTATTGAACTAATGGCTACACATCTTAGGTCTCTGTTAATATACGAGAACGTTGTCAACATGAGAGATTGCTTTTGTATTTACTTCCCATTTGACTGCTTCTCTCCCCTTTCCTGTTTTCTCTTAATTGTTAGGTTCTTAAATACTGCACTGATGGAATAATATTAATCAATGGAAATAAACAGAACTTCACTTTAAGAAATGTTAGCATATGTATAAGCTAATAATTTGCTCACTATTGATGGTCATTAGATAATCAACCTTCCATGATATACTCTAAGTATATAATTATTTTAAAATTATCTAAATGTTCACCCATTTTTAGAATCTTCTTTATGAGAATGAGGATCTGTGTTTCATAATTAGATCACCTTCTTTCAACTTGGATTAGTTTAATCATCTCTTCGTCCCAATTACTTTTCAGTAAATTAAACTAATGGAAAAAAACCTAGAGAATTGAAAAGAATGTGAATTTAGGCCTGAGAAGTAGAAGGATTAAACACACATCTGTTCCTCCTGGTCTTTTAAAACATTTTCTGTAGTTGTAACAGTAACTTTGGCCTAAGAAACTGTTGAAGCTGTGTGAAACCACTGAGAGAGTATGGAAAGTGGGATGACATTTAAGTTCTGTGAAATCTAGCTGTGACTTTGGGCTTACAGTTTTAAGTATCTATTTCCACACACACACACACAGAGAATATTAGCTAAGGTGTGTAGGTATCTCCCTTGCAACCTGAGAGAATCTATGATATTAGAAATTGAGGGTCTTTTGCAGTTATGTGGACTTATTTAGTCATTTAAAAATATGTGTGCAGTGGAATCCTTTGTATTTCATCTTCATCTCTATCCCAGGGAAAATAAATACATCTTTGTTTGAAATTATCTCTATTGTATGCCCAGTTCTGGAAATGTAAATTGAAGACAAGTTCTTTGGATATCGATAATGCAGCTATAATTTCTGAGAGGTAATATAGTGGTTTAGCTTATTTGACACGTGCTGTGCTGAAGTAATCTTGTTGAAGAAGCTTTATTCTTGTATCTCATGCCTGTAAGCTGGGCATTTTTCACTTAATGGACAACATATCTTGTTAAGTTCTACAGCCAGGTGTCATTTATCTTCTTCATGGACAACTGGAATATAGAATAAATCTAAATACTAGTATTTTCTACCAATACAAACTCATTGAAAATGATCTAGAAAAGAGATTCTTATCAACTCTGTTGGGAAAAGCTGAGTGTTGGGAGAAGCCGAGGCAGGGCTTGCATGTCTGACATAATGTAAAAGAGTCCTGGAACATGTCTGGGGTCCAGGGTCTAAAACCCCTTGTGGCCTTTGGAGCACCAAGCTCTGTGCTAAAGGGTGGAAGAATACCCTGACGCACCATAATCTGACCCCAGGGCATAAAACCCCTCATGGCTTGTATAGAATCCAGGGCTCATGGCTCTGGAATGTGTCTAGACTTGCTGACTCCTTGCTCCTTGCTCTCCCAGGATCCATTGTATCTTTAGTTAAAAGAACCTGCTCTCCATTATCTCAAGTGGCAGAGCAAATGCTAAACCATCACAGCTGTAAATCATGTGCTTAATGCAACGTGCCCTTTAGACCTCCACATTCTCACCACCTGTTTCTTTGTTGGATTACCAATAAATAGCGTGGGCTCCCAGAGCTCAGGGCCTTCGTAGCCTCCACGATCGCGATGGCTCCCTGAGGTGAGGTCCCACTTTTCTCTCTCAAACTGTCTTTTTCTCAATCCTTTGGTTCTGCTGGACTTTGTCACCCCCACGACCTGGTGTTGGGTCTGAGCACCCCAACAAACTCTCCTTCAAATTATATAAAACATTGCGGTATGTGTATATACATGTGTTTTAAAAGAGAGGACCCATAGCCTTCCTCTGATATTTAAATGGAGTTTGTGACTATCTCAGATGTTTAGAATCATTAGTATAGAATATAAGAAATATTATGAGCAAGGATTAAAACAGTAGAGTGAAATTTGTCTATTTCTTTCGTGAATAATATTAATCATAAATTTCAAGGTTTAATCTGAATTTTGTTTTACTCTAAATATCTGTAACATTTAATGACATGTTATAATTTTATGACATAAAGTTCCAGTATGAATGATATTCAAAGGTTGCCATGTAAGGAATACTCATTTTACACATTCAAGTTGAATAACTAGCATTAGTTCATTTAAATTCTCTGAGGAAAAAAATCTGCCACAGAAAATTACTCAATTGAATTTCCTGTAAGTAAAAACATAAATTATTTCATCAGAATGATTCTAAAAACTTCTGAAATTTTATATGTGAATAAAATATTGACTTAGTTTTTAATTACCCAAAACTGCATAGGGTTTTTTTTTGGGCTAGCAGTTTCTGGAATATTGTCTTAATATAACATGATGGTTAAAAGTTGAGTCTTTGGAATCATTTAATCTATTTTTAAATCCCAGCTTTAGTACTTACTGACTGTGTAACACCTAGCTAAATAACGTATATTCTCTTTCCACAATGAATGAGGCAATGTACAAGAAAAGCTTTGCCTAGTGCCTAGTAAATGTAAATGCTTCATAAATAGTAGCGGTAGTAGTAGCATTCATTCTTAGGGAGAGCACAAAGAGACTTAATGTATACAATAAGATATTAGTGAGGGAAATTAGGAAGGAGTTCTGGGGAGGTGGAGTCACCTAGGAATATAACTCAGGCTTTAATCCATTGCATTAGCAGACACTGCCCCAAGAATCACTCCCTGTACAGAGGTAATTATATCAAAATAGGTCTCTATGTTTGAGCTAAGACTATGAAATACAGCTAGTGTACAAAACCCTGAACATAACATAATTGATAAACCACAAAGGCACAAATTTTGTGAGATATTGCAAAGTTGTCAATGCTATGCAACTACTGTTGTATTGATTGTATTGTGTGTAAATGATTTTCTGTATTTTGTACATGAGAAAATTTTAGCTATGTCTTTCTGCAGGTACACCAGGGAGCAGTTGTTATATTTATGTGCTATATTATTTTTATGTTTGGTTGTGAGTGTTGAAAAAGCCTTGTTTTAAATGTAATTACAATTTGATAATGCCTTAAAAAGTGGTATTTTTTTCTTACTCTTCTTTTCCCCATTTCTGTGTGTCCGGTTATAGAGAGGTCTCTATTGAGTGTTTTGGACCCATCTAGTTTTCCTTCTAGGGAGTTAATATTAATTAGAGCTAATGTTTATTTAATGCTTTCTATGGGTAGGCACTAAGAGCTCTATCAATTTTATTTTGCTTAATCCTCACAATAACCCTGAAAGGTAAGAACTGCCATTATCTCTATATCATAGATGAAGAAATTGGATCTTAGGGTAATTCTTCTGCTTAAGCTAGCCCAGATAGTGAGTGGTAAAGCCACAATTCAAACCTCTTTGTGCTCTCAGAGTCCATATGCTACTACACGATATTAGCCTGCATCTCAGAAGGGAAAGCAAGATGAGCCATTGAGTGTAGAACTTGTTACCAATAAAAACTACCTGCACCTGTGTGCCCTGGAGCCACTTCTAAGATGTTTTTGCCAAAAGTAAAAGACTACTGTCTGATGCTCATGTTCATAATGTGCCATGTACTTTCTCTCCAAACTCTTGAATGCATATCACATCAATTTTTCCCCAAACACAGAAGAAATAGGATTTATTCATTTATTTCACCTTGGTTGCATGTCTATAGAACCAAGGCAATGTTTTAAGCACTTGTAATTTGTTTAATCCCTGAACAAAACACAAAACAAAACAGACTCTGCCTTTTTGGAGTAGTTTTGTGGATTTCAATGTAAAGGAAATTGACAGCATCTAAGAAAAAGGGAGAGTCTAACTAGCAACTGGGCAATCATGTAGTAGGTTTTAATCAGCATTCATTTCTTAAATGTTAGGATCGCTGAAGACAAATATGCCTGGAGTAGAATTTTTTTTTGGTTTTTATAGATTAGACTATCATCATTCTTTCTCATCTTTGTTTTCCTATTAAATAGGTCTACCAAAAGAGAAAGGCGTGCATTCCTCTGTCTTAGGATATTTAGTGTTTTCCCATAGTTGGATATGTTGTATATTTTTTGGTGGCAGAAATGAGAGATCAATAATCAATACTGTTGGTTGGAAAATGTCAAGTAAAACTTCCATCCATCCGGATACCGTTCTTTGTTCATGCACAGATGCTAGATGCCACTAGATCTTGAAAGCTAATAAGAAGGCAAACTAGGGATCTTTCGATCCAGGATGACATGGGGGAAGGGAAGATTACTGTTATTATTTTTAACAAATCTCTTGATTTTCTGCTATTTGTCATAGTATTTGAGTTTTGTGGTGTTGACACTGTAGAACTAAAACATGAAGAGGATTGTGAAACTTTATAATGGGAGAACTTCTTTCCCCAATATAATGTCAAGAGGTACAGCTTTTGTAAGTGATTGGAGTCCTGCATGACCTTACATAGGAATGTACAAGTACGTACTAATACAATCTCTTAAATATGAGCAAACTAGAATGGTTCTGTCTCTTCTGTGTTCTCTAGCACTCCCAAAGTTTCCTTCCTTAAAGGGAAGTCTTGTTACAATGACATATTGAAGGGCAATAATATTCATGAGCGTTGGAAAGAGAAAAATAGCTATCTTGAATAACAGTATTTTTTGAAGATTCTTCAAGATTTACTCAAGATTTTTTTTTTCTTAAGAGTTCCAATCTGGAGTGACTCCTGATTATACACTTAAACCTTTGAAGAACTTTCTATGTGTTTATAAAATGATTCATTCTACTTTGTTGAGCTCTTAAATGCCTGTGCCCCAAACACAGTAAAAGCCCATGACTATGTTCAGTATTATTAGGAACATGGAGGAGTGAGTCATTTTTCCACCTCTGTTTAATGAAACCTCTTTGTTCTGATGAGACTGTGTGATCTCGGGTTTTAAATTCAAAGCATATTAACTAGAAAATATAGAAGCTAAGAAAAAAATGCAGAAAAGCGATCTCTGAGGCACTGGGAAAAGCTAAGAGTCTTAAGCTGGAAAACGATAGAGTTTTGTAATAAATATGATAAACAATATAAGCTGGTGGGTTTATGTTCCAGTGAAATCTGTACTAAATATGTGTTATTTACTAAAATACTCTTACTGTTTAAATAAATGCATTCTTAAACTGCTTAATAATTTTAACATTTAGAAGTTAGTACTTATCAGGTAGAATACTGTGCACCTTACATAAATTAACCGATGAACTGACTTAACACTTATAACATTCCCAGGAGTTAGCTGCTCTTACTGTTCTCAGTTTACGGATGAAGAAGTTGAGGGACAGAGATGTAAGGTAACTTGGTCATTGTCATGTACAGAAGGAGTAGGGGCTCCAGAATTTGAATCTAGGTAGTCTTTCTCCGGAACTCATACTCCTAACCACTACATATCTCTCAGCAGGTTATCTATTTTTGTTCACGTATTAGGCAATTTATTAATAGCTTACATCAATATGTATACTGTTTTAAGTGCTATGTTATCACATTTAGAGAGCTATTTTCAACTGGGCACGGTGGCTCACGTCTGTAATCATAGCACTTTGGGAGGCCGAGGTGGGCCGATCACGAGGTCAAGAGATTGAGACCAACCTGGCCAACATGGTGAAACCCCATCTCTACTAAAAATACAAAAATTAGCCAGGCATGGTGGTGCACACCTGTAGTCCCAGCTACTTGGGAGGCTGAGGAAGGAGAATCGCTTGAACCTGGGAGGCTGAGGAAGGAGAATCGCTTGAACCTGGGAGGCGGAGGTTACAGTGTGCCAAGACTGCACCCCTGCACTCCAGCCTGGCAACAGTGTGAGACTCCATCTCAACAACAACAACAACAAAGCTATTTTCTATTCTTTGGTGAAGTAGTTCAAGCAAAAGCTGGTCAGTTAATTATTTGTATTCGGGATTGGAGCAGTAGGTAAAGGAATTAGGAAATAGCTGTACTGTTTAGCTGGAAACCGACAACCCAATTTTGTTGCTATAAAAGTTGACTACTTTCTATGCTATAAATTATTTCAGAAAATAGTTTGAATTATTTATGGATTATTATTTTGGAAAATAGTCTACTTTAACAGAAAGTATATAGTGGTTAAGCTTGGAAACTTTAGAACACTTTCTTTTAATGGGGTAAGGGAGAAGGAAAATTTTTTTTGTTTTTGAAATGGAGTCTCACTCTGTTGCACAGGCTGGAGTGCACTGGCACGATCTTGGCTCACTGCAACCTCTGCCTTCTGGGTTCAAGTGATTCCCCTGCCTCAGCCTCCTGAGTAGCTGGGATTACAGGCACCTGCCACCACACTGGGCTAATTTCTGTATTTTTAATAGAGACAGGTTTTACCATGTTGGCCAGGCTAGTCTCAAACTCCTGACCTCAAGTGATCCACCTGCGTAGGCCTCCCAAAATGTTGGGATTATAGGCGTGTGCCACCACACCTGGCCAGGAGAAGGAAAATTTTGATTAGTTCTTGGTCAGAACATGGTACTTAGAAAGGATATGGAGGAAACAGTGGAGGTATTGGTCCACTCAGCTATACATTGAAGACCTGCCAGGATGCCCTAGATTCAAGTCTTATCACTTGCTAGATATTTGGTAATGTGCAAAGGAGAGAGAGAGAACTTGCCTTGTAGAACCTTGTTAGTCCAAGTGTGGCCCAGCAGTACTGACATCAGTAGGGAGCTCATCAGAAATGCAGAATCTCAGTCCCCACCTAGACCTATTAAATCAGAACCTGCATTTTGACAAGATTCCCAGAGGATTCATTTGCCTATTAAAGTTTGATAAACATTGTAATGGAAGGAATTGTAAACCAAAGATAAAATTCTAAGGTTCCCCTGACCATCTGAATGGACCCCTTCTCTCTGCCAAGGGCATTCCAGAGTTAACCTGAAAAACTAGTTCAGGCCATGATGGAAGAGGGGGTCAGACCTGCCTCATTATACCCTTCAGCATTAATATCAACACAGACCTTAAGTCTGATAAGAAACACTTACAGTCTGTTCTCACCCAGACATTCCTTTCTATTGATAATAACTCTTTCAACTAATTGCCAATCAGAAAAATTTTAAATCTACCTATGACCTGGAAGCCCCCACTTCTAGTTGTCTCACCCTTCCAGATCAAACTGGTGTAAATCTTACATGTGTTACTTGATGTTTTATGTCTCCCTAAAATGTATAAAAGCAAGCTACACCTCAACCACGTTGGAAACATGCTGCCAGGAACTTCTGAGGCTGTGTGCCAGGTGTGTCCTTAACTTTTACAAAATGAACTTTCTAAATTAATTGAGACCTGTCTCAGATACTTTTGGATTCACAGGAGGATACACTTTTTAGGTTTCTGTTCTGTTTTGACGGACAAGAAATGACCTCAAGTACCCTAAAACTTAAAATATAATAATAATTAAAAAAAAAATCTTTGGCATAAATCTCATCTCTTTAAGAGCCTTCTATCTAGCTGAGTCATTTTATTTTCATGCAAAAGTTCTTTTTCTTTTGCAAATAATAGTGATACCTGAGATGATAACAATAATACCTAAGATTGACTGAGTATATACTATGTGCCAGCCATTGCCCTAAGTGTTTTATGATTGTTATCTCATTTAATCTTCATAGTTAACCAATTTAACTGATATTTTTGCTTATCTCCAGCTTGCAGATGAGGAAACAGAGGTATAAACGATTAAATAACTTACCCAAGATCATACTGCTAGCAGAATCCAAACCCAAATTTGACTCTTAGACTCAAGTGGCATTGTTTGCAGACTGAACTGTTTCTCAGCTATTAAGACCTACCCTACTGTTCCTGTAGTGACTTAATTTCTTATCTGATCTTCCCATTAAATAGGAAAATGTAGAGAGATACTGTATGGACCCTAATACGTTTAGAATTCTTCAAAGCTTCTAAGCAATATCAGAATGCTTACCATCAAACTCTTCAAAAAATGTCTCATTTGCGAGCAATTGGCATATTTGTGGATACATGCTGTATTGTAGAACATATTTCAAAAAAGAAAAAACAGTGGGGATTTACAACACCGTATATTAGGACACATTTTTTTTTTCCAACATTGGAAGGTGCTACCTTTTAATTTCTTTTATATAATTTGGACCTTTGACCTATAGCAGTACTATTGTGGTGTGCTAATGGAGGCTTCTGGGGGGGAGTAGGCTAAGACCTCAACAGGTAACAGAAGAATCATTTCAAATGAAACATATTATACCTCCTGCTAGCAGGTCTCACCTGTTAACCTCAGAGTATGAGGCTGTTGAATCTTTGAAGGTAAGGCCTCCTAGGGGATGCCACCTAATTCATCCCAGGGAAACTAAGATGGAAAGTGTTTCCCAAATGGCTCTCTGTATGTTCTTTGACCTGAAGCTTCAGCCCTGGATGAGTGAGTGTTTTCCAAATTGTTCTTTTGGTTCAGTGAAAGATGTTTCTAATGCTCTTCAAATAATAGAACTTTTTGTTATTGTTGTTCAAGTCAAGGCAAGGGCAACAATTCTTTAGCAGCTGTATTCCTTTTCTTATTTTATTACAATTCTGCTTTATATATTCAGTGTTTCATCATATGCTTTTTACTCGTAAGGTTGTAACTCAATTAAAGCATTCAAGCATTTTAGCCTTGTGCATTAAAGACTATCATCAATAAATTCAAATGGGGCTAACCTTGGAGTGACATCTTCATTTCTGTGGTAATACACAGTCTGCAAATATTCATATCATTGGTCACAGCTTGATCATACTCTCATAAGTAGAGACCTTGGAACTTTAAATAAGTTACTTCTTCATCTTTAGCCAGTTGGATTCATTTATTTATAAATGCTTATTTCAGTTATTTCACTGAGCTCAAGCTGTTGATTGATGTTTCGTGTGACCATTTTCCTTTTCAAAACACAGGAATATAGCTGGGACATAACTTTCCAATAGCCTTTTAATATGAAAACCTATTTTGTGTATGGTTCTTTCTGTGATCACTTGTGCATGACTGAGCTTAAATGGTTTGCAGACCTTGCTGATGGATTACAGAACAAGCAATGAACTTGCAATTTTTTCTTAAGAGATTAGATGATTTTGCACTGTGGTGAATTGTGCATTTTGCCCCTCATTTCACTCTGCTTAGGTGCTGTTTGGTGATTAATTTTATGAGATATGATGAGAAATCCCCTAGATGAGCTGCACAAGGCAGATGGTGCCTTGTGATAAAAATGACATTCTTGTCCAGTAGTGATAGGCTTGGGTTAGAAGATGATGATCTGTTTGTATGCATTTCCAAAAGGAAGGCTGAAGAACTCAGTTAAGGAATAAATAGTTTAAGGCCCTTTTACCCTTTACTACTTGCAGGCCTATGGAACCATATAGAGAACCCCAGGTTGCCACTGATGCTCACTAGCCAACCTATGGCCAACTCTCAGCTTGCAACATATGTTTCACCAACTTGTTATATTGTAGCATTTTGTTTTATGTTTGTTGACTGATATAATGGGGCAGAAATACTGCTAGAAGTTTGTCTAGCACAGTAATTGATCAAGTAATTAATAAAATTTATTTGATTTTCTTCCAAAGAGCCACCTAGTCTTTGAATTCAACAGTGTTTTTAGCTTTAAAAATGTGTTAGAAAAAGGGTAATAAAAGGAAACAGAGACTATCACTATAATAAGTGATAAGCAGAATTAGCTTTTCAATTTTTTTTTTTTAGTGGAGATAATGTATTCACAGGTTTCAGAGTATGGCTACTTGCTGTGAAAGCTGAGGCAAGTCACAAGATTTTGCAAAGCCCTTGCAAAATGGAGATAATGATGCACCCACCTTTTAAGCTTGTGGAACTTGTGAGATTTGAATGAAATGATCCATGTATATTGCTAAACATAGTACGTAGTAAGTTTTCTAGAAATGTTGGTGTCTTCATCTGTTTTGTGTTGCTATTACAGAATACCAATACAGAATACCACAGACTAGGTAATTTATAAACAATAGAAGTTTATTTGCTTCATGGTTCTGGGAACTGGAAAGTCCAGGAATATGACATCAGCACCTGGTGACAGCCTTCATGCTATGTCATCCCATGGGGGAAGGCAGAAGGGCAAGAGAAGGTGAGAGCAAGAGAGAATAAGGAAGCTGAACTAACTTTGATAGTAACCTACTACCACGATAACAACAGTAATTAATTCATGAGGGCAGAACCCTCATGACCTAATCACCTATTATTAGGCCCCACCTCCTAACACTGTTGCAGTGGGAATTAAATTTCCAACACATGAACTTTGGGGGACACATTCAAATCATAGAAGTTGGTTACTATTATATATCTTTGAAGCCATGCCAAGCATACTCTGTTTAGACTTATTTCCCAGTTTAAAAGTGAAGAAACAGACATGTAAAAAAGTTAAGCAAAATTTGCAGAGTCACAGCTAATGGGCTCAGGCTGTCTCATATCAAAACTGCAACTATAATTCTGTGTTTAATGCTGAACATAATTTTAAGTGTTTTTTCTCCGTAATCTTATCAGGAAACTGAAAATCAGAAGTTTTATGTAATATACAAAAGAACCCCAGGTTACTAAGTCACAAAGCTGGGATTTGAATGTTATTCTGCCTGGATTCCAGATGTTCCTTGCTCATCACCCTGCTCTCTGAACATCACATGGGATTATAGTATTTGAGGAAAGGGCTTATACATCTAGTAACATTTTTCCATTAATTTCCTATTCTTTTTATTCACTATATTCTCTATATTCACTAAATATTTCAATGATGATTGAAAGGAACAAACTTTAAAATACAGAGGAAAAAATACTAATAAGATACTACTTCAAAATTACCAGAATGGCTACAACTGGAAAGACTGGCAACACCAACTGCTGGCAAGGATTTGGAGTAACCAAAACTCTAATACTCTTTCGGTGAGAGTGGAAATGGTACAACCACTTTGGAAAAGGTCTGACAATTTCTTTTTAAAAGTAAACATACACCTCTACTATGACCTGGCAATTCCACTTCTAGGTGTTTACCCAAGAGAAATGAAAACTTATGTCCACAAAAAGACTTTGCATAAATGTTTATAGCAGTCCTGTTTACAATGTCCAAAAACTGGAAAAAAATACAGATGTTTATCAATCAAGAAAATAGATAAACTGATGTATAGTTAGATGGTAGATTACTACTTAGCAATAAAAAGGAACAAGCTACTGCAATGAACCTCAAAAACATTATGCTAAGTGAAAGAATTACACAAGGGAGTACATACTGTTTGAGTACATTATGATAATTATGGTCTAGGACAAGCAACATTAATCTGTGGTAGTGCTTCCCTCCCTAAACACAGTGACCTGCTCCTTATGGGCAGTAATGAGAGACTGCACATGTTTAAGGAAACACTATGGCTCATGTAATTCTCAGACAACTGTGGAGGTCTCTTAAATGAAACTACCCTTAGTTACTTCAGACAGCTTTGTGGAGGAACAACTGACGTTATTTATGTCCCTACTGTGGGTGGTTTTACCTGCAACATGGGTTATCCACTTAAAAAAAACTGGTAATAAATTTGTCTCTGAGATTAGCTAAAGTGATCAATAACATCTTCGTTCTGTAAGCCATTCAAGCCAGCTTGAGCTCACTGGCCTGGGTTATTTTGTTATCTGTATTCATTAAATATTCCAGTGATGGTTGAAAGAAACATACTTCCACAAGAGATGTTTTGGATGATAAAAGTTGAGTTGGCTTCTTCCTTGTGGGCCAAGGCAGAGTTTGTGCAATCACTAATACATCCTGCTGTATATGAACGAATGCCTTGAGGCAAGCAGAAAGGTCAGTACAGAGACCTAAGGAGAAAGCCATCTGGTGGTTTATCAGACTTGTTCAGCTGACCGCATCTGGGACCCTGAGCAGGGCATGGTTGAGATAATACTGCTTACAGTTCTATTGGTAGTACCTATAATTAAATGCTGTATTAGTCAAATTGAATGGATTACGTCCCAACACGAATTACTCACTGAGAGAATGGTGTATGCATGGTACAATTCACGAGATGCCAAGGTGGTGTAGAAACGAGGAGTGGAGATTGTTGTGAGACAATTCTCCATGTGTCTATTGCTTTTCTGCATGTATTAGGAGTGATGCTCTTTGTTGGGAAAGTTCCTTTGTTACAGATGTTTCTTTGTTCAAGATCATCTTTTCAAGGATGTAAGCAGGCATGGTCACTGCCCATTATAAAAGATTGAGTTTCCCCATGGAACCAGGATGAATATTGACACTAGTTGTTGCAAGAGGGAAGAACTGAGGCTGATTGATTGGCAAGGAAGTCATCCTACACAAAGGAGAGTCAGCAACAACTGATTTTGTCTTTGAATCCACTTTCTAGTAGTAGGCCTGTAATCACCTTCCCATTTTTTTCTCTGTTTACTGAAAAAATACATGGGGGTCTATTTGTTATCCATAGACCATACCATTTGATTAACATGTTTACTACCAGTTCTCATAGACTTTTCTCACATTTTGTTAAATGTCCTCATCTTTCCTTTTGCAGAAACCCACATATTTTCCAGCACTCCATTCTCACTGTCAAAACTGTCAAGAATGTAAAGGGTCTAAGATTGTACCTTACTTGCAAGGCAACAGGTTAACCTGGCATAGTTTCATGTCTGCTGGTAGAAGCTATGAGGCTCTTGAGTCAGAGATAAAGAACTGCTTATATTGTTTATTTCTCACAGTAATAGCAGTAACCAGAATATGAGCCCGTTTTCCAATTTTCATAGAGGGCTGGATGGTGCCTCAATAATTCAGTAGGTTGCATTTTAGGAGAGAAACGCTGAACTTAAGGTGCCTGAATCTCTATAATGGGCAGTTAGCATGTTTGCCCTTTGCTCCAGAGGGAGATGGTTTCTGTCTTCCAAGGCTGTTCACAATACAAATATCCTAAAAAATATCGTCCAGAATAAAGAGTAGTTAGTACATAGCTCACAATCATATGTGTGGAAATGTGAGACACCCATGGAGAATTGTCTCCATAGATGTCTAATCTTATACATGGCTTCACATTCCATGACCTGCTCACAGCAGTGCCCTTCATTTTCATTTTTGTTTTACCTTCCTCCTCCTCATCACTCTCTGCTTGACCTTGCCCTCATCTAGAAGTGCTCTTCCTATAAGATCTTCAAACTCTAAAATGTCAAACTCTAACCCAAATATTGTACCTTTCTTTCTTCCTCGTGGAGACTAAGCAATCTTTGAAATTAATCTGACTTGAACCTCAAACCCGTTATTTTCCTGGCCTATCTTTCCTTCCTGGCTTCACTCCCTTACCTGTCAGGCTAAGGCCCAGCCACTTTCTCTGCACCAGTGTCGATGCCTTTGCCCCTATTCCTTCTGTTATACTTGTTTGACACTCGCAACTCTGGGTTATCTACTACTTGTTTTCTTTCTGTTGGCAAAATGTGGAGAACATGGAATGACCTTGTTGATGAAAACATTAAAAATGATGATTTCCAATTTTAATAGCCTCAGGCCATCTCCCTAGTTCAGACTTCTTACTTGTAAAATATTTTGGAGAGGTGGCAAGCACCACAGCAATGAAAACTGAAATAGGCCTCAGATAATGGTCACAATAAAATGTTTATTATAATGCTAGCAGTAAATATAAGAGGCACTTTTCTGTCCAACATCTACCTGGTTAATGGGGCAAAAGCATTTTAAGTTTACAAAGTGAAAACAATACTTTCTCAAAGCTAGATTAAAACAGTACCTAAAATTACATACTCGATGGATCTATGTTGTGGTTATCTTTACTGAATCTCAGTTCAAGTTCAGGGATGTAACTTTGCAAGGTGACTTATAACTGTTCCTGTTTTTCATTTTGTTATTTTCCATTAGACAGTTAAACATATTACTAAGTGTCAAAAGCTTTTGCCATGAAGGTAGGTGAAGAAAATATGAGAGTGAATACTCTGATGATGGTTTTAGTTTATGATGCATTTCAAGCTGTGCCTTTTCAACAGTTAAATACTTCAGCATTTTTAGTGGGATGAACCATCACGTATTTAAAAACCTTAAGCACTTTTGTTTCAAAGAGAAGAGTCAAGTTTAATGTCAACTGGTGAAAGCATAGAGTATGATGGGTTTTAGGAGGGAAACCTGAAATTGTACAATGTATAAGCATTTTGACATTCTTATTTTATGATCCCTTCCTCAGGGCAGTTCTTATTCAAAATCAAATTTGTGCTGACACGATCAGGCTTCTGATATTTATATTCATGATAATAAATTAGGAAAAAATTAGAAGGTAATAAAGTAGATACTGTTTCAAATGAGGGCAAAAACGAGAGGAAATCATCAATTGGCAGGAACATGAAGTCTGTATTATTAATGCATAAGAATGAAATGAAAAATGGGCATATTAGGGAGGTTTCTTTTTTTTTGTAAGTTTTATTGAAATTTAGAAAGTTCAGTTGTTTTTATTTTTCACAAAAGCAATGTCAAAAATGGTAGATCTTAGTCTTGGAAACAAAAGCCTATTTAACTTGCTGAGAATCTGACACAGGTACTACACTATTACCAATATGATGACAGAGCTTAAAATAATTCCATAGTGGGGAGAGTTTTAGACTTGATTTCTATTTCTGGCTCCTCTATTAATTTAGACTAGCTGCTTAATCTCTTTAGGTCTTTTAAATGAGTGTATTAGATAATCTTTAAACTCACTTCTAGTTTAAAATTCTTTTGTATTTCTCTATTTCCTATTTCCTCCCTTTTTAGAAACAAAGTGCAGAATTTTTTGGAAGCAATTCTTTTGTCTTCACCCTGGCATATCTCGTCTCACTCTCTCTCTTTCTCTCTTTCTCTCTGTCTCTCTCTCTCATCAGATAAAGTATAGGTCTGCATTTTTGGGGCTATTATGTATCTGGGTGGTAGTCATCTTCTTTATGCTTTTGAAATAATGTCAATGCTGTGTTTGTGCTCGGTTTCTTTTGATAAAGATAAAAGCAGATTGCAGGATGCTGTGATCATCTCAGTGACAGTCCCTCGGGTATTTTTTAAAACAGCAATTCATTTTAGAAAAGCTCAATGATTTAATGTACATTAATTCACTGATGTTCACATGGGCCTAAGGAGTGGGAAGGGCTGGTATTTTACCATTATGTGCTCTTACAGGCACAGAGGAGCCCCTGAAATGCAGTGGAATGAATATAATCTGACTAAAAGGTATCTCAAATTTTAACCCCATCTGCTACGGGGAAAGAACGCCCAGTGCATGCCTTCACACAGCACTTAGCGCACTGCATTGCAATTACTTATTTATGGGTCTTTTTTACCCACTAGACTGTGAGCTTTTCAAGGACACTGCGTAACATATAATGAGCCCCGCGTTATTTCCTGAAATGACATGGAACTTACTCAGTGTAACAGGTTCATTATTGCATCTGGCCCATTTTTGCAGCAGTTTTGCCACATTCTAGGTGTTTGCCAGGTATAGATTTTGGAGATCCCCTTCTGCAAATCCCTAAATTTCAAAGCCTAGGAATATTTGCACAAGTAATCAACTTTGTATGTAATCACGTTTCTGTATATCTTGCTTTACATTGGCCATTTTTAAAAGTTTGATTAAATAAAGCTTTCTCTCTTACTTGATGCATATTTTCCCCCAAAGTCACAAAATCTTACCACATTATGGAAGTGACTACCAGTAGGAAAAAAAAATGTCAAGTTGAGATGTGGATTATATACATCAAATTTTTAAATTCCTATGATGACGATGATGATAATGGTTGTATTTGGAAATGTGTGCTGTTTCCTTTTTGCCAGGCACTCATGTGTTTTATATGTATTTATTTACTTCTCAAAATAACAAGTAGGTAGGTAGGTATCATTCTCATAATGAATTGAGAAATCGAGATTTAACAGCTTTGTCTAAAATCAACTGCTATAGTTAGAGAGAACAGGCCTCACATCTGTATTTTTCTTTTAGAGTCTATACCTTTAACTTTCTCTTGGACAGAAATTAATTTCAATATTTCACTTTAAACCATTTGCAAGGAAATCTAAATTTTAACAGACATCTGAAGATTTATTGCTGAATCCTTTCATGGAATCCCTAATAAGTAAGCCAAAGTCTAGTTGTAGATTGTCGTTTCTCAGGAGGTACCACCAATAACTTATTGTAGATTTTTTCATATTTGAAATTTAAATGTGTGCAATTTTGATGATTTGCATGTATATTAATAAGTTATTGAGATGTAATTCTTTATCATTTGGTTGAGGAAAGAATTAGAATTCCATGTGCTTTGATGGAGTATGTGGAAAGAAGTTAATCGCATAGTAAATATTTGTGTTTGGTTGTTGGGCTTTTGATTCTTCTTCCTTTTGGTAAGAACTCTGATTGGATTTTAGGGAACCACTCCTGCCCCATTGTCAGCCCTGGAAGTTTCAGTGAAGCAGCTCAGCATTCCCTTCTTCCACAGGCAGAACATGAACCTAAGATTATTCCAATCAGTCAAAATAACCAAAAGTCCAAATTTCTTTTCCCCTGGTTATAGTTATTGGTTCAGAGATAGGCACTGCAACACTGACCAGTTGTCTTCACAGCTAAACTAAACATTTAAGCTCACTTCCATACATCTTCCTTGATACCACTATACAAGGAAGGTCATAGGAGAGAAAACACAGCTTTCCAGTAGAATGGAATTAGACATTATTTCTTGCAAGAGTCCTTGCAGCAGTCCAGCTTAGCGGTAAAGCTAAGGTACAACAAAACATAATCTGCATTGTACAGGTGAGGAAATCATCATCTCCAATAACCAATATCATCTGTAACAAATCTTTAGGCTTAACTTCAAGGGTGTCTGTGACAAACGTCATTTGGAAGAGTCACTGAACTCAAGGAAGTCCAAACCATGGCAGACCCATCAGTTGTTTAGTTGATTTATAGTTCCTCCAAGTCCAGATGCAATTTACTAATCAAGGGTCCTATTTTATGGTAAGCAATATTATCTAGTGATATCCTGACCCTTGACTCTTATCAGATGGCCAGAGGAGCAGAGCTAAATGGTTGAACAAAGGTCAGATTCTCATGCAGCAGGGGAAATGGTTCTGTTAACCCTTTATCTATAGATACTAAATTCTAAGACTTTAAAAGCATGTTATCAGGGAAGCAGATTCTTTTTTTTTTGCCACTAGATTTTAAGCTTGAAAGGAGATATCAAAGTGAACTGCTATGGCCACATTATTACCATGAATGGAGAGGCTGTGTGAGAATGGACCTAATCCAGAGGAAGCAGAACTCGGCAAGATGGAAAGAGATACTTGGGACATGGTGGTTTCAGTAAGCCAGGACTAAAACATTTTTATACAAGGATCTTTCAGTCATTTGAGTCAATTATTTCATTTTTGGCTTAAGCCACTGTGTGTTAGATGAATAGAACTGGGTCCTGACACATTGGTATAAAGGGGACAATCAATAAATTTTTGTTAAATGCATAAATGAACATTACTGATTATTTCTGTTTTGATAGGCAAAATGAGGACAGATTCTTAAAAAACAAAAAATGATATCTGCAAAAACACTTATGCTTAGTGATTGACAAATATAATCCCATTGTATCTAGTCATTCAGGTTTAGCAGTAAAAAAATAAATAAAATTGAATAAAAATCGCAGGAGCTAGAAAAATAGTGACATTTTGTGAGTTGAATGTTGACATTAGAGCTTGGTATCATTTGATTAGATTGATTCATTATGTTGTTCAACAATTAGTTGCTGAATAATTTTTATGTGCAGAAGACAAAAGCCTTTTGTCTTTTAGAAAGTAGAAATGACCAGGTTAAACTAATGTAACAGGACACACATCTGAGAAGAGGGAAACCTGGTGGTTGGTGTTGACTTGTGAAAGATTAAGTGGGGGCATAGCTGTGTGCTCTTAATCTCTTCACAAGTTGTGGAGAGATTGTATATGCACACAAACATTTGTGTTTATATTTGTGAGACATATATACACACACACACACACACACATATACATACACAAACCTATATTGGCATATATATGAACAAAATATTTGTTGTGAGGACCTGGCTTACATGTTTATGGAGGCTGAAGAGCTTGAGAAGTCTGCTGTCTGCAAACTGAAGACCCGGAAAAGCTGGTGGTATAATTAAGTCCAAGTCCTAAGGCCTGAGAACCAGGGCAGCCAATGGTGCAAATCCCAGTCCAAAAGCAGGATAAGATAAAATGAGATGTCCCAGCTCACTCAGGGAGATAAATTTTAAAAAAGCAAATTCTTTCTTCCTTCACTGTTTGTTCTGTTCAGGCCCTCAGTGGATTGGGTGATATCCACTCATACTGGGGGGGATAATCTACTGAGTTCACGGATTCAAATGCTAATCTCATCCTGAAACACCCTCACAAACACACTTTGAAAGAACATTTAATTTGGGCACCCTGTGGCTCAGAGAGGTTGACACATAAAATGAACCATCAGAGGTCATGTATGTAAAGCTCCTGGCATCAGGGCTGCTGTGCTGCCCAAATCCAGGGGTGGCTTTCACACTGTGTCTCTGTGTCTGAACCCTGTTGTCAGCGGCTCTTCCTAGGACTGCCCTTGTTCCCTCATGATCCACGCTAATGAGTGCTACAGCTGTTATTTTGAGCAGGCACAATCGTGGAACAGAATCAGAAAGCAATTTTACTTTTGTCTTCCTTCGTTAATATTCATTCGGTGGGAATGTTTATTTTCCTCCAACAGTTCAAAAATTCAGTAAGATGATCTACTTTTCTGGTTATTTGTAGGTAATACAAACGGTACTGCTCCAGAAGTTAAATTGCCTAACCCCATAGGATTGTCAAACTTCATCCTTGATTTAAAGTGAAAACATCTGTCTCTGAGCTGAAATTTCTGTGGGCTGTCTGCATGCAGTTGGGGAGTGTATTGACAGCTGCTTCTTCCTTTCTATACCTCACGTGTTCTTCTCTCCATGCCTGCTAACCATGATTTCCAACTCTCCTGGCATTAGAGCTGAGTGGAGGGTGTAGTGAAGATATCAGAGAGGGCAGGAAAGTTTTTTCCTTCACTCGTACTGCAAACACTGCCCTCATTTTCTCTGAGCTTGGTGGATGTGTATGAGTGACTATTGTGGGACTCATTTGCAGTTTTTTTAAAATTTTTTTTAAGAGATTCCTCAGTCGCTGGAGACCCCTTATTCTAGAGTATCCTTGACAAGGGAAGATGTTCTTTTATTACATCTTGTCTCATGTACCTGCTTCCTTGTCTCCTGAGAATTCAATCATTCATATCTAGTTTCTCCTGAGGACCTGTCAGCCCACTCTCTTGGACAAGACCTAAAATGACTCCACTTTAGTGCTCTCTTGCACGTGGCTCCCAGAAAACCCTCTAGAATTCTTTGTTCTGATGCGTTCTAGGAGGGCAGGATAATCATGAAATTGCTATCTCACCTTTGCTGTGCCATAAGGTGGCTGGCTAGTTTCTGCTCTTAGATTTCTCAACTTTGAATCAGATAATTCAGTCTCTCCCCCACTCTGAAACAGCAGTTATTAGGTTTTCTGAGTAGTGCTATTGAAGCGTTTTCACTAGATTTGAGGTAAGGAATGACACACCTTCCCTCCCTTTTTGGGAAGATTGGGGTCCACAGCATCCTTGGCTGGACACGGTGGTTCAGGTCTATAATCCCAGCACTTTGGGAGGCTGAGGCAGGCGGATCACCTGAGGTCAAGAGTTTGAGACCAGCCTGGCCAACATGGTGAAACTCTGCCCCTACTAAAAATACAAAAATTAGCCAGCTGTGGTGGTGCCCACCTATAGTCCCAGCTACTCAGGAAACTGAGGCAGGAGAATTGCTTGAACCTGGGAGATGGAGGTTGCAGTGAGCCGAGATCACGCCATTGTACTCCAGCCTGGGTAACAGAGTGAGACTCATTTCAAAAAAAAAAACCCCAGACAATTTTTTTTTTTCAAAAACTGTTTTCACTCTTGATGTTTTATATATATCCTTAATGTAAGTGTAAGGGTCTAACTGGTTTTCAAATACTACTGTTGCAGGACTTTTCCTTAGTTCTGCTAAAGATGGGAATCCTGTCTGTCCCATGACTATGAAAATTTAGGCTCACAGATGGTTTAGAGGGTGAGTAAAGCAAGGTTTTATTGGGTGAAAAGGGCAAAAAGGGGGAAACAGAAATCCTATGCAAGGTCAGAGTCCCTGCTAGAGCATTTCCCACCCGCTGTTTGAATCCCAGGTTCCACACAGGGAGAGGAGGGGCCAGGCTCACTCCCCACTGCAAAGGGTGTGAACTTCCCAAGGCTCCACCTCAGTGGGCGTTCTGGCTGGAGTTTCTTCAGGGACCCCCTCCCACCTTTTTTTTTAAAACTAACTTTGAGATATTCTGATACTTTAAAAAATCAACATATGACAAAATGAACCTATTTTATTACAGTTCAATGAGTTTTGACAAATGGATACACACATGAACTCCATTATAGTCAATATATATTTTCATCAATCTAAGAAATTCCCTCATGCCCCCGTGTGGTTAATTCACCACCCCGTCCCTAGCCCTAGACAACCATTGATCTACTTTCTGTCACGATAGATTAGCCTTTTCTGAAATTTCTTACGATTGGAAACATACAATATGTACTCTTCTATATATACCTTCTTTTGCTAACTATAATATTTTTGAGATTCAACCATGTTGTTTTGTGTATCAATAATTCACCTCCCCCCTTTTTGCTGAATAGTATTACATTGCATGGTTATAGCACAATTTGTCAGTTCATTTACTGTTTACGGCTATGCAGATTTTTTCTAGTTTTTGGCTATTACAACTTAAGTTGTTACGGCACAGTCTGGTGATGTATTGGTTCTCTCCATGGGACATATTCTACTTTATGTTTGTTTCAGGCTTTTATTTTTGTTTAAAACATTACAATTTTTACATTATTGCGGAAGATAAACTGGAGCCTAAGATTCATCTTCTAAATGACTTGTTTTGCTTACTCATGTATTATCAGGTTCCATGTCCTATTGCAGTCCAGATAATTATATATATATTTGTCACCTTTGGGATATTGGGCAATTGTTGTGAAAGGGACCTTTTGAACCACATAGGGAGGCCCTGGGATGTGTAGCTGTTGTTATGGGTAGCTTTTGAGCTAGCCCTTCACATGCCCACAGAACAATTAGTTGATAAAGATGAACACCACCACTCACATGCATTCCAGATCATTATCCTGGGTGTCTCCAGTCTGCTCCTGTGTCTGCCTGGCCATACACTCTGTGCTCTGATTCTTGTTGTTAATCACATTCCTGCTATTCTACAGTTACTAGTATTGGTTGTCATGGGCTTAGGTTCTTAGTTTTTCTTCAAGGATTTGGCTCTAAAAGGCCTTATGGATAGCCACCTCACGTAGGTTACTTCTCCTTGACCCAGTCCTGATTCTAAATCTTATGTGGTTCCTAAAAAGGTGGGTGTTTAGATAGACGCACTTAAAGTCATGTCATATAAGAAAATATGGAAGGAACCGGACACTCTTAGCATAATGGAGAGAATACTAAAAAATCTTCAAATATTTGAAGGCCTGATGAGAAGGAATAAGCTGATTATTTTTCTTGGGTGGGGAAGGTTCCAAGATATATAACTGATCATTAGGTTGAAGATTTGGAAATAGCATTTTTGCCCTGGTAGTCAGAATCAGCTAAAAATTGAATGGGCTGTGGTTGAGAAGTAATCAACTGATGTCATTGCAGGTGTTTTAAGGTTATATAATTGGGACTAGTAGCGAGCTCGGTTAAATAAGATTTAAAGTTCCTTCTATTGCTGAGATTTTATGAATCTCTGATACATAGTTTTTGAATGTTTTTTTATGGAAAATTGCTCGGACATATTGCTGGCTAATATAATTTTCTTTGTATAGTTGTCAACTCCTAGGAAAGAAATGATAGAACACTGACAGAATTTAAGAGAGCCAATAAAGTAAAGAGTTAGTGTATGAGTTGGGAAGGTTACAAAACAAGCAAATAAATCTTAGAATTAAAAGTGACTATGAGTAGATGATTTCTCATCTTAGGGTTGTAAGATGGGCAGGTGAAAAGGAGAAATAAACAAACCTTAGAATAAAAATGTTGCCATAAGCAGATTTCTCACCTTAGTGCTGTGGAACACACGGGTTCCTGGAATACTATTAATGTAATCTGCTGGTGTTCACCTAAGGAGATCAAGTGGGTATCTATTTCTCCTAATTTTTATTTTATTTTGGTAAACCAAAGTCATTTGTTTCTTTAGAATGCAGAGTGGAATTTCTATAATTAGGTGTTTCATAAAGTTGTAATAGCAACAATGAAAAGAAATTCCATGTTTTTACCAAATAAGTTCCAGGCTAATCAGATTCCAGGGAAATGCTGTAGTAACATTGACTTGGCAATCAAGTGCAGTCACTGAATTTTTTAAGTAGATGAAAAACAGCTTGTTTTCTTTGCCTTTTCGTAGTATTCCCACGTCAATTTTTTTTTAAGCTTCATTAACAGATTTTACACTGTTAGAGTTACTTAACACAGTCAGTATACAAGTGCTTATTTTACAGCCCAATGCAGTTTAGCAATATACTTAAAAACACTTTCCAGGATACATGTTGTACTTTATTAGTTTAAAAAATATATATACTTTTATGATTACAAGTGATATCTATTTTTTAGTTAAGCAAATTGTACTTTTTTTTTTTTTCTTGAGGCAGAGTCTCGCTCTGTCACCAGGCTGGAGTGCAGTGGCACGATCTCAGCTCACTGCAACCTCCATCTCCCAGGTTCAAGTGACTCTCCTGCATCAGCCTCCTCAGTAGCTGGGACTGTGGGCATGCACCACCATCCCTGGCTAATTTTTGTATTTTTAGTAGAGGTGGGGTTTCACCATGTTAGCCAGGATGGTCTCAAACTCCTGGCTTCTCAAGTGATCCACCCGCCTTGGCCTCCCAAAGTGCTGGGATTACAGGCGTGAGCCACCACGCTGGGCCACAAATAGCACTTTCTGTTCTAAATACTGCTTTGTGAGTATTTCATTTTTACTTCCTCCTTTTGTTTTAAAGAATAGTTTCTTCCTAATCAGCTGAGTTTGGAATTTCATAGTTTGTATGTACCGCAGCACAATTTTGTAAGCATGGCTAATTGATAAAATTAGTGATTGAGTTTTCTATTTCTGATATTTTACAAGAGGGTGCATTTTATTAGCAGAATATCCTCAAGCATGGTACATAAAGAACTCTGTTGAATGATCCATTAGAGAGTCAAGTGATAGTTAAGAGATCAACCTTTGGACAAGAGCATCATATTTTGGTGCCCCCTGGACTTCGTTAAAGGTGGAAAGACACTCTAGAGAAGGACATTGGGACAGTGAGATTTTTTTCCGTAGAGAAAGGTGAGACATTAGTTATCTTGAGCACTGCAGACAAGCCAGAATTTAGGATGAGAGCTGTTCCCAGGACTTTTAACCAATAGTGTTGTTGGTTAAAGAGTACCATGGGGGCCGGGCGCGGTGGCTCACACCTGTAATCCCAGCACTTTGGGAGGCCCAGGCGGGCAGATCACGAGGTCAGGAGATCGAGACCATCCTGGCTAACATGGTGAAACCCCGTCTCTAATAAAAATACAAAAAATTAGCCGGGCATGGTGGCAGGTGCCTGTAGTCCCACCTACTTGGGAGGCTGAGGCAGGAGAATGGCGTGAACACGGGAGGCGGAGGTTGCAGTGAGCCGAGATTGTGCCACTGCACTCCAGCCTGGGTGACAGAGCGAGACTGCGTCTCAAAAAAAAAAAAAAAAAGAGTACCATGGATGGCACTGTGTGTTCACAGTAAACCATGGAAAACATTAATTGCAGGTGATCATAATGAAAATTTGGTGAGGTTTATATTGTCAGTTTAAAAAATATATTAAATAATTTTTAAAAAGCTAGTCAGAAATAAGGATAAGGGCTTCTACTAGTTTATACTTGTTTTTGCTTCCAATTTTACTCACTTCTTCCATAGTACCCATGGTAACTAAATTATACATGCCACTCAGTTGGTGAAAGTCTCCTCTGTAGTGTTACAGGTTCCTGTGGGCAGGGGCTGTGTCTCATTTTCCTTTCTAATCCCTAGCAGGAGGGAGAGCAGGAGGAAGAAGGGAGCTTGTATGTGCAGGCTTTACAAGTGGTGACTGGAAAGCTGCTGTTGTGGTGGATTGGATCTGGATATGGGAGAAAGCCCGCGGTGGGGATCAGGTTGATGTGTGCCTGCTGGAGGCCTAGGTGGAGGTGGCTTTGACTGAGGTGAAATCACCCAAGGAAAATAAGTCAGTGACCTAACTTAGGATGTGTCTTCATTCATTATAATTTTGAATTTTACTAGGGGAACTATTATATATGACATATTTTGTTATTCCTAATGTGTAGCACATAGCTCTTGAGTACTGCATATAGCCAAGTTTATCTTTCTTGAATTCTTAGATAATTCTTCCATCCAATAGGAAAATGCTTGAGGAATGTTCATTTTAAAGATAGAGTTGGGTTGGGCTTTTGCTATGCTTGTTTTAGGTTTTATGTGTATTGTAGTATAGTAGTGGTAGTTGTAATAGTAGTAGAAGACATATGAAACAAAATAAAAAAGGAAGGAGAAAGAAAAGGATTGGTTATGTGTCTCACAAAAATATTTTCTCCTAATTTTAAGATTGATAAGTACATAAACATACTCTAGTTCAAAAGATAGAATTTAGTGTTTTGTTCATTGTTTAGTCCAAAAGTCTATATTTTAAAGGGAATTAATCATCTAATTTCTTATTCTCTAATACCTCTGAAGCACTTATTCTTTGTTGAATAGAATGCCTGTTGAATCTTTTCACTGAATATTAATCCTTCTTAAAATTGGAATTGACTTTTGATTAAGAGTCATCTAACTTGAATACCTAAGAAGTCATAACTTTGATGGGCTTTAAATACAGCCAGACTTTCTCTGAGAAATGTATTACATTTCCTATGATGAGACATTATTTCAGGAATAACTTAATGAACCTTAAATTAGATATTTTTAATCATCCTTTATGTAGGACAAGATTTGTGTCTTAACTTATCTGAGGGTGTCTACAGAGTCACTGGAGATAAAAGCCCTTTTCAGTTTGACAGGTTGTTTAGGGATTCTGTCAATGCAAAGAATTTCACCAGAATTGATTTCTTTATGCATAAAGAACTGTAATTTAATACCAAAAAGTCATAGAAAAAAACAGATATCCACATAGCTTTCTCTCACCCAACGATAGAACATTTGTAAAAGGTAAATGATGTAAGAAAAGCATGTACTTCTTTGATAAACATTTCCATCAATATGAGGTTAGCTGGATAACTAATTACCAATATCAAAAACAATTACAATGTCAAAAACATTATGGTCTTACACATTGCATTTCTTACAGTAGGTACTAAGAGTGGCTCAGATGCCTATGTGCTAAAATCACATCCAAGTCTATGGCAGAAGTGATATTTTAACTTGGGTTATTGTCAGCTGTGAGGCAATCCTCATAGCTCCTCCTACACTCTCCTTTCTTTTCAACTTTCTGCCAGATTTAGAATTAATTTTGCATTGTGGGATGAAAGAACATAAAACCATAGTGCTCAGAGAATGCCAACCGAAACCTTGATAGATCTTGACCTGTTTTTCCCCTCATAGAGAAAAGGCCATATAGAGTGCTTACAGATAATTGGTTTAAAATAATCCTAACTTATTTTTAGTTTTAGGTGAGAATCCCTGAGTATTTTATCAGACTTGACTTAGGGCTAACATAGGCGGGAAGTAATAGGAGAGTGGGCCAAAAGCTGATTCACAGGGAATGCTAGAAAGAATGCCTTTAGCTCTTACAGCTAATGGATCTCAAGGGAGAAGATAAACAAAGTTTTTGAGAGAAGCAGCAGTTTTTGTTATTTAGCGTTGATGGAGCATGGGCATTCTAATTTGCATATTGAATGCCAAGTACTGAAGGATGGAAGAGACGTGGCACAGCACAGTAAGAGGAGACTTCTGTCATTCTTACATTAGTCTGTGCTTTCAACTAGCTTTGTAACCATGGGAAAGTGCAAACTCTCTGAACCTCAAGTTCCTTGTCTGCTAAGTGAGGGCTAGTCTATATTAAAAATTTTAATGTCTCTGGGACACTTTAGAAATCTGTGTGGATGTTTTCAACTGTCAAAATGATTGGGGAAACTCAACTCACATTTATAGGGTGGAAACAGAAATGCCTAATGTCTTAAAATGGGTCCTGCACAACCAAACATTGTCCTTTATCCGACATGACATTTGTCTATCCCAGTGAACATTTATATAGGCAAAACAAAACCTGTTTGTGATTTTCTGAGTATAGGACCTAACTCCTTTCATATATCTAACAAAGTATTTTCTGTATCATATTAAGAAATGAGGTACAAAATTTAACAGATGCTATATTTTACAGGAGTCCATATGTGTATCTTGGGAGAAAATTTTAATTTGTTTTTTTTTGGGACTCTCAAAGAGTTGTTCGCCATCTAGGAAATGATGTTCCAACAGCGTACTCCTCATGGAATTTGAATAGCTAATACTCTTGTGCAGTCTGCATTTGCAGCAGTGGCAGTTACGGTAATTTATGCAGAGCTTAAGTCTGACTACTTTGTTATATTTCCCAGTATAGTTGTACACAAGCATTTACACTTTTGAATACATATTATTTTACTTAAAGTTAATTTGTCATTCTCCTTTTTATTACATTATGGAATTATACACACCTATTTGATATTGTGTGCAGGTTGGTTATACTATCTTTGAATTTAAATTTTGGGATAATAAAGGAATCATTACTAATATTTGATATAAAAATAAGTATTTAGTCTGATTGGGTTGAGAACCACTGAATTTAGATGTCTTCAAAATTGCTTCTGTTGTCAGCAAACTGTCTCTCTAAATAATATGACTATAGCACATGCTTTTTAACCAGTAAGTATCTAAATTTGTTTGTCCTATTATAGTGGGAAAGGCTAACTTCCAGGAAAAGATCAAAAGGATGATGATGAAATGGCCTGGAATATGGTGTAATTAGAAAACAGTAGAGAGGAGGTTAACATCTCTTTTTCTTATATCTAATGAATTTTGAAACTGCTATGATGTGCCTGCTACTTGTTACTAATCCCAATTTAAGATAAAGTATTATATGATTACTGAATCTATAGTTAAGAAAAAATAGTTACTTTTTACAAGAGTTTACATTTCTTGAGCACATTTCCTGTCACTGAATTCACACACAAATTTATAAATTCATAACAAGTTCATAAACTTCTAGATGAATTACTTTTTTCCTAATTTAAAAAATTGTGTTAATATACAAATAACATAAAATTTATCATATTAACCATTTTAAAGTATACAGTTTAGTGGTATTAAATACATTTATATTGTTGAGCAACCATCACTACCATCTGTGTCTATAATAATGCTTTTCATTTTTTAAAACTGAAATGCTACACCTATTAAACAATAACTAATTTCTCCTTGCCCCACCCCCTGGCAACCACTATCCCATTATCTATGATTTTGACTACTCTACCTCTTATCAGTATAATCATATAATATTTGTCATTTTGTGAGTGGCTTATTTGACTTATCATAATGTCCTTAAGATTCATCCATTTTGTAGCTTATGTCAGAATTTCCTTCCATTTAGTGGCCAAATAATATTCCATTGTGTGTTTATATTTAAATAGTAGGGCTTCTGACTAGAAGATACATATGATTTTTAAATAAACACCCAAGAGGACTGACATTACATTTTGCATGTCTCCTAAGGATAGTTTTGCAAGGTACAAATGATGTTAAAATAGCAATTCAGTGATGAGCATAAACATTCACTGTTCTCTTTGAGTTATCATCATGGATATTGCAGTGAGTAAAATGTTGCCTTCTGCTTGTTATCTGTTGATATCAGGAACCGTGGCTTTGCCAGTGATTTTTCTCTTGGCCTTATATTCCATACCTTTTTCAACCTTCAGTGTAATCCAGTAACAAAATACAAAGATGCTCAGAGAGGTGGGACAGGGCAAGGACAGAGTGGCAGAAAGGATGGGTTGTGCACCAAATAACTGTATACTCTTGGGTCTCTAATTTTTAGGTCTAAAATAATGCATTAGATAGCATGATGTCTTAGTTTTCTTCTGGCTCTAAATTTCTTTGGTTTGTAGATAAGCCAAAATTATATTATCAGCTATAGGCTTTGAATAATATTATGTGATACATTTACCATATCCAAACTGTCAGGCCTAATATCTACCTGTTTTTGAAAGATTTCATTAATGGTTTTTTCCATAGGTAATAAGTGAAAGTGATTTCGGATTCAGGAAGGTGGCAAGGATGGATTGGGAGACTGCTGATCTCTGGAAGGGTCTCAGGTCATGCAAGAGACAGAAAAATCTAAAAGCCAATGTGAAATAGGCAAATGCCCAGCAGAGAAGAGAACCTTAAGTCTTAGATATTTTCCTGTGTCCAGATCTCCTGGAGCCAAGTGACATTGAAGTCTTTTCTCTTGGCCAATTAGATCGAAGACACTGGCTGCACTACTCAATATTAGGACACCTCTTGTCAGTTGCTTTGCCTGTCTTTGCTTCAGTTCTGTTAAGGGTTAACCTGCAGGCCTAGAGAGTCCACAGCAAGCTGGTGTACTAGTCCTTGGCACAGCATTTTCTCTTGTAGTCCTTACACCTGGTCCCAGATTTCGTAAATAGTCCCTTTACTAAGCTCTCCTCAAATCGCTCTATTTGAGTATGTCATCTGTTCCTGCTGGTATCATTATTGGACAAAGTGAGATGAAAAAAGGATGACTGTTACTCACAGAGGCCGGTTCCTCTACTGAGACATTGCTTTGCATTAAGAATCATGCTATGGGAAGGAGTTAGTGCTATTACCAGGTATAGTAGACTGATTAATAGACCCCAAAGATGTCTGGGTACTAATCCCCAGAACCTGTGAATCTTACCTTATATGGTAAAAAAGGACTTTGTGGAATTGATTAACAGTCTTGCCAAGAAAAGATTATCCTGGATTAGCCAGAGAGGCCCAATGCAAGCTCAAGAGTTTGATAAGGGGAAGGCTGGAGGGTGAGAGTTTGAGAAGGAGATGGAACAATGGATGCAGAGGACAGAGCAATGCCATTGCTGGAAGGGGCCATGAGCCAAGTCGTGCAGGCAGCCTCTAGAAGCTGGAAGAGGCAAGGCAATGAAATGTCCCTTAAAGCCTGCAGGAGGAATGCCAGTAACTTGGTTTTAGAACTGACCTCCAGAACTGTAGATAATAAATCTGTGTTGTTTAAAACCACTACTTTCAGGTAATTTGTTACAGCAGCAATAGAAAACAAACACACCTGAGAATGGGATTAACAATTAGTTTTCAATTTTCAATGAATTTATTCATTTACATTAAATAACATTTTGATCATATACAAAAATAGTGGAGTATAATGAGTTTTCTTCTGTTGATTTAAAAACATCTCCTAAGACTCAGCTTCTTCTCACTTGCGGTGGGTATTCATCATTATTTCTGACTTCTCAGCATCTGAAACCCCTGGCTATGTTTTGAGGAATTTAGTATCTGATGAGTTCTTGATTGGGGCAGAGACCAGTAACAAAGCTGAAGGCTGAAATTCCTAGTAACCTGCCTTCAAAACATTCCTTGCTGCTGGGCTACAGACTGAAGACCTAGACATTGCCAAGTAGATGCACTACGCCATTCTTCAGAATCAGTGATAGAAGCAAAGGGATGGTGGTTGCAAATGAAGTTCCCAGCCGTGAAGTGGCAGCGGAGGTAACTGTAGCAAGATTGAGTTTCTCAGAGATAGTAGCAGCAATTTACTCCATCTTCCAGTTCTGCTGTGTGGTTTGGGATTTTGTTTACTAGTTGTATAGCTTCAAGCCTAATTTTCTTTTTCTTTTTTTTTTTTTGAAACAGTCTCACTCTGTCGCCCAGGCTGGAGTGCAGTGGCGTGATCTCGGCTCACTGCAACCTCTGCCTCCCAGTTTCAAGCAGTTCTCCTGCCTCAGCCTCCTGAGTAGCTGAGATAACAGGCATGTGCCACCACGCCTGGCTAATTTTTGTATTTGTAGTAGAGACGGGGTTTCACCATGTTGGCCAGGCTGGTCTTGAACTCCTGACCTCGTGATCTACCCTCCTCGGCCTCCCAAAGTGCTGGGATTACAGGCGTGTGTCACTGTGCCGGCCTTCAAGCCTCATTTTAAATGATTTTAACAAATTATCTTTGTTCTTAACCTAGTTGGAATTGTTTTATGTTGCTTGAAACTAAGAACCCTGATTAACTCATGATAATTCAACTTAAAATTTTTTTGACTTTTTGATGGTTTCATTGAGACACAACCCTAGCATAAGTCCAGGAACACCTGTACATACTTTCCATTCTGCCATCTTTTGTGTTGGCATTGACCTCAGGCAAGCTTCGCTCCTGACCTCCTGATAGCTGCAGTTGTTGCAGGAATTAGAGGCAGATCTAACAGCCAGAGGGAGAAGAAATCACCTATATATGTTTCACTCTTAGGAATGGAGGCCCCTTTACCTCAAATCTCCTAGCAGGTCTTCCCTTACCCCTATGGGCTAGAATAACATCTCATGGCAGTACGTAATCACTAATCACTGGCCAGGAGGAAGAGACTACAATTTTTATGTTAGATCATTAAGAACCTTATTGCATGGCTTTATGGTACAGGGTGAATACCTGAATAAAGGCAGAGCTTTCCTTAAAAAGAAGGGTGAGAAAGTATATTGTTTAATGAATCAACACTGCTGGCCACAAATAAAATTTCTCTGAAAAGTAAATAAGACAATGTGTGAAAAGCTTTTCACACTGCACCTGGCACACTTGAAGTGCTCAAAACTTGCAATATTTCTAGCAGAATCCCTTGGGAAACCTTGTAGAACACATATAACTCAGACTTCATCCCAGTCCTACTGAAACAAAATATTTAGATGCAGTGCCTAGTCATTCATATTTTAAAAACTTCCTCAAGAGATTCTTAGTATATCCCCGGTTAAGAATCAACAAAGAGGAACAACTGTAGCATTTTAAGTAAGATGGAATAGTGTTCCCAGTGGGGCAGTTCCTTAGAGCAGAGTGAGAGATCTATTTATTAAATATGGCATTATATTATAGCGGGCTATTGACAAAGGGAAACTAGAAAAAGTGCCTCTATTATATCTTAAGAATGGGAGTTTCAGAGATATTTGACCTGAGTTGTTTTATCAAGGGGACCTTCTACCTAGGTGAAGTTTCCTATTGCTTCTTTTTGGTAGGTCATGAGTTAATGTTAAATTGTTGGCAAGTTAAAGACTAAGCAGTAAAAGCTATGTGTCCTCATAAAGAGCTGTTGAAACCTGAGGAAATAAAGGCTTGAATTGCCCTAGGGCAAGGCTGGTTGCCACTACTCTGTCAAAGGTAAATTTGTTTTTCTAGTTCTTCTGAGTCAGTCAGCTCAGTGGTTTTTAACTTAACTGGCACCTTTTTAATTGGCTAACATTATTGTTCAGGGTTTCACCTGGAGGTCTAGCGCAGGGGACTGGTATGGGGCATAACAGCACCAACTGGAAAAAATCCATTTAACCTGTTTGCTTTTGGCATGGATAACCCTGTGCTTCCTGCTGTTCAGGAATAAATGAGTAAAAGTTAAAGTCATGATAAAATTTCTCACATATTTAGTGAAAAACACAATAGAAGAAAATTGATACAATGAAAAAGGCAATCAGATAAAAGAATACCATGTTTGAAGATAACATGCCCATGTAGAGAGCAGAAGTGTTTGTTTACACAGGAGTTTTGGAGTATTCAGGGCATACATCAGCTTTTTGGTTAGTGGCTGGTGAGTTAAAAGCTAATAGGAAATGAAGAAATAGATAAAGAAAGTCTAAGCCTTTCTAAGAAGACAAATAAGGAGATTCTTTGAGAAAGGTTTTGTTTTGTTTTAAACATGTGAAATACTTAAAGATGTTTAAAGGCTTCTGACAAGGATTTATTAGAGAGGTACAGGTGGCAGATAGAGGATGTCACAGGAATTATTTACAGTATATATTCTTACTCTGGTGTGAATGTACGTTGCCCACAAATTCATATGTGGAAATGTTAACCCCCAAGGTGATGGTATTTAAAAAGGGGTCTTTTCCAGATGATTATGTTGCAAGAGTGAAGCCTCTTGAATGAGATTAGTGCCCTTATGAAAGAGACCCCAGTGAGACCTCTTCTCCGCCCTTCCACCTGGGGAGGAACACAGCTCCAAAGTGCCATCTATGAGCCAGAATGCAGGATCTCATAAGACACCAAATCTGATGGTGCTCTGATCTTGAACTCCTCAGTCTCCAGAATGATGAGAAAGAAATTTCTGTTGTTTATAAGCCACCCAGTCTATGGTATTTTGTTATAGCAACCTGAATGGACTAAAATACTTCTGAGATAAGTTGGAGGAGCAAGGATGTAGAGTATGTTTGGAGGGATGTGTCTTAGCTAGGAGAGCAGAACCTTTCTTTTCAAATCACTGTGTATGAATGCTCTTAAAATATTCTTTTTGGCTTTCAGCTTGCATGTTATTGGTGTATAGAAATGCTACTGATTTTTGTACACTGATTTTGTATCCTGAAACTTACTGAAGCCATTTATTAGTTTTAGGAGTGTTTTGGCTGCCAGCATCTTTAGAGTTTTCTAGGTATGGAATCATATAGTAGGTTAAGAGAGATAGTTTGACTTTGACTTTTCTTATTTGAATGCCTTTCATTTCTTTCTTTTACCTGATTGCTCTGGCTAAGACTTGCAGATGTTCTCTTTTATGATGGGAAGCTGAGAGAGTTTATATGACAGTGTGTATTTTCTCTGTGAGGCAGCATGAGAGATCATTTGCTGAGACTAAAGAGATCATTTGCTGAGAGAGATCATTTGCTGAGATTAAAGTGAGAGGAAAACTTGAGATTTGATGGCACTAAGGATGATGGGAAAAATGATACCTAAAGAGAGGTAGTCAGATTTAAAGACAGTATTGAGTGCTCAGGTGAGTTGGTGACCACGAATTAATAGTGACTTGATTCTACCCCACAATCTGTTTCATGGTTTCCTCCAGCAGTATTGAGGGCAGGCAAGCATGAGATGCCTGTTTGAATTCATATGGTTTTGGATTTTTACTAGATATGTTTGGGAAAAGAATAAAAGGTCAAGAGAGTTGAGAGTATTGAAAATGATGAAACACAAACAGGATAAGGAAAGGAATAAAAAATAGGAGTACGCAGAATGACAGGAAGAAAGAGAAAGCGCTAATGTGTTTCAAGGGGAAAGATAGCTAAGGAAAGAGAGAAATATAGAAAACTTCAGAGAAATGCTTGAATCCATAATTTTGCAGATGATAGCCAGATTCATGGTGGACTTATGGGAATGAGAGGCACAACACCTCTCACTGTGCCTGTCAAGAAACCAAGTAGTCATGGTGTTGTGCCTTAAAGTCTCTGAGGATAATATCAGAATTGGCATGGAAGGAGGATAGCTGGAGAGAACCTAACTGGAAACTTTTCGGTAAATGAGGGGAAAAGCCCAGGGCATGAGTAGAAGACAGCAATAAGGAGGGCTATAGCATGTTATAGTAAATAACAACAACAAAAAGACTTGGAGTAACAGGAATTTTAACAAAAGGTAGGAGTGTTAATAGTCTAGAAGAGGAAACAAGGAACATGGATGATTCTGAATCTCTGCTGGATCCCAAGGTGCAGGGATGTGTGGGACCAACGGCCTCTCCTCGATGGCACTATAGGGACAGTACTTCACAGAGAGCTAGGTTCCAGTGCAAATGAGGAACATGGAATGTTCCTCTTTTCTCCCCCTCTATATGCTGTCTCTGGGACATCACTTACACTCCCATTGTAGCAGGACGAGCCGCAGACAAAACCTCTCAGAAGACACCTAGTTGTAGAAGGAAGGGCTTTATTCAGCTGGGAGCATCGGCAAGCTACTGCCTTAAAATCCGAGCTCCCCAAGTGCACAATTTCTGTCCCTTTTAAGGGCTCACAACACTAAAGATTTCACATGAAAGGGTCATGATTGATTTGAGCAAGCAGAGGGTACATGACAGGGGCTGCATGCACTGGTGGTCAGAGAGAAACAGAACAGGGCAGGGAGTTTCACAATGTTCTTCTATACAATGTCTAGAATCTATGAATAACATCGGTTTCTAAGTTTTGAGTTGATTTTTAACTACTGGGTTTAGGCCAGGCAGGCCCAGGCCTGGTTTCGGGACTGCCACCGGGCTGCCTGTCTTTGGTTTTACTTCCTCATCGTTTTTTTCTTAAAACAGGTACTGTGTATACAACAATATAAAATAATATGAGAGGGTCTTTCTCTTCCTTCACCATGGTTTCTATTATAATGTAAATGATGACTTTATCAGTCCCTCCTCTCTCACTGGTCAAAGGTTCAATCCATGTGCTACTGAATCCCCCCACTTCAGGTGGTACACATGTGGTCACCGAGTGAGTTCTGAGGGATCAGCAGGGCAGCCCCAGTATGGGAGGTGAGAGATATGCAAGGTTGAAAGTTGTGACTGCATGAAGTTAGTCAGAACCTGCCAAGAGCTGGTTAATATTGTGGCAGCTGAAACAAGAGCAGGGTGAGGCTGAGAGCACCTGAAATGATGCAGAAGAGGGTCTAACATGTTGGGTAACCTCTACTTATCCCACAGAGATCAGATCAAATATCACTTTCTCCGGGAAGTCATCCCTGATGCTAAAACAATGAGATCCCTCCAGTATACACTCATGGTCTCCTACACTTTCCTGTAGTAAAAGTCATCATATTTTGCTGTTGTAACTTGTAGCATAGGTGATTTGTCTTTCCCATGAAATGTGTCAATTCTGAGGGCAGGTTTACGGTCATCTATCACCATGAGGTTCCCCTACCTTTGCCCTACAGTGCTTCACACAGCTCTGCCTGATATAATTTAGGTTCTCAATAAATATGTGTAGCATGAATGGATGAAATTTTGAATTAGTAAAACATAAAATCATGTGTTATTCTTCCAGAGCAAACCTCTTTAGCAGAGGTACTTTCAGAATATAAACTGATTACTAAAGGTTAGTTTGCCTTGTTAAGGCTTTCACGGGCTGTCAGACTGTAACCTGAAATAATGACTCGGGTGGAACATGCATTCTGACCAGTGAGGCTCTGCATCCCTTAGGTTCACTTGTTTTGCAAATTAGATTTGTCAGGTTGGAAGTTCAAATGAAAGCTCTTTTTTTTACTGCTGCTCTTTGGCACATTGTAATGAGAGCCATAGCTCCTGAGTTGTTGCTTCCACATTCACGTCTAATAGGAAAGAAACTGAAAGCTGAAAGGAAACCTTGGGGCTCCAGAACAGCAGGTCCATCAGGCAGCATGCTTAGCCCCGTTCTTAAGCTGTGTCTTCAATGAGAAAAGCTCTGACTACTGCATTATGCCCAGCAAGAAAAGCTAGGTAAAGGAGATGTCACAAAGGGAAGCAGCATCAGCATTCATTCTGAACCCTTTCTGTGCCATCTTCAGTCAACTTATGTCACAGGGAAGTCATGCTGCTTGCTAATGATATTCCCACCTGGGGACCCCATTGTTGAGTGATGTCCTTGATGCCAACTCACACATTCCAGCTAATTCCAATTCTATTACATATTCAGTATTTTTCTTGGAACCAATTAAGCTATTGGGAGAAACAAAATAGAACTCTCTTTTCCCAAGAAATCATTCAACCAGAATTTTTAAGACAAAGAACTGGAAACTGGGTATACTATCAAGATCCCTAAAATACATGTAGAGTGATTCAAATCTGAAATTGCATGAAGTGATTCACTTATCCTGGAGAGAACTCATGTGTGAAGAAGCCACTTGTTTAGATTGGTAGCCTTCATTTGTCCACCAAGAGTATCAATTTCTTTTTATTATTTAAATATTTTGAACCCTAAACCAACAAAAACAAATTTTAAAAATTCAAAGTAATAAAAGTTACAAATACTAACATGACAGAAAACTGGAAGATTGCAAATTGGGAGTCGCTTACTGCCTTATGGATGAAAAGAGAAGAAACAAAAGTAATCATAGAAAGTGCAGACTACAGGACTTGAAATAAAGAGAGTTTTGTAAACAAATGCTAAGTTATTAAGTGAGAAAAGCTTTTTACTGGATCAACAGGACTGTGAAATCTAACTACAAAATACTGAACAGACATGTCTTCCCAGACACTGCCATTTAACAGATGCTCAGTAAATATTATTGACCTGCATATTGGCCTGATGATCTTATTTATGAAAAGCAGCCTGTGAAGGAAATTCCCAGGTAATAAATTTCAGCTGCTAACAAGTCTTTTATCTTGAGTAGTCTTTATAAGATCTTAATCAAGACAGCATTGATAGCTTCCTGTTCAAGATGTTCTCCCTGACTGTAAATGAGAGTGTTAAAAGATAATAAGTCCCCATTTTAAAATTGGTTGTCACACTCAAAAATCTCACCCTTGAGAGTTTTAAGGGAAAAATCCCTTTTATTCTTCACATGAAAAAAATATAATGTATTTTTAAAACTAAGATACTTATTACACAGTAAAGGTTTGGGATTCAGAGGCAGGTCATTGGCTTAGAGCCTCAGAACTGAGTGTAAAGGAGAACTCTGGCATTCTCCATCTACGAAGATTTGAGGAGTTTACAACATGTTACGTGTTGAGCTACAGTTTTCTTCTCTATGCAAGAGATACAATGCTAAATTCATTGCAAATATATTATCCCATGTAAAGTACCTATTCTGGCCTCTGTTTAGCACATAGTTAGTATTTAATAATAACAATGTTTAACTGTTTATGGTTGTGATTGGCGATTATCATTTCTTGATGGGAAAAAAAGTGCCAAAATATTCTCTCCTCTGTCATTAACTCTATGTGGCATTTGCTAATTATAATGCTCTCATTTCCTTTGCACTAAGCAGGTGGCAGGCATGGTTCTATGTGCTTCGTGCACATGATCTAATGTGATCTTCACAGCACCCTCATGATTTTACCACTCTGCACATTGCTTTGTGGATGAGAGAGCTGAGGCATAGAGAGGTAGTAAGACTTGCTCAAGGTCACAGGGCAAGTACATAGCAGAACTTAGTCTGAATCCAGAGAATTATTCGCCTAGGATCTTATGTTTGCTTTTTCTTAAGTTTTTTTTTTTTTTTTAAACTTCAGTGTGTGTGAGAACCACTTGAAAAACCTGATTCAAATGTGGATTCCTGGGCTGTTACCTTGGAAATCCTGTTTTGGTAGGTCTAGGTCTGGGGTCTAATGCATTTTTAACAAGTTCCCTTGGTAGTTTTTGAAATAGTGGTTATGTAAAAGCTGAGTTAGAGTATGAAAATACTTATGTCTAATCTGTTCATTCACTTATTAATTCACTTAGTATTATGGAGGTTCTACTAAGAGATATGCATACAAGGTGCAAAAGTTAGAATACCCTTGGTGTTTAAATTCTATCTTGGTGTCTTTGGGCCTGTAATCTCCACAGAGAGAGAAAATAGTTACCGTAAGCCAGCAATATTCTATTAGGACCCAGAGCACTATAGTAATATTAGTTGTAGCCACCTGATTCATATGTTTTCTTGTTCCACATCTGAAGGATTTTTTAAAAACATGAAGACAACCAGAAGCTATGTTAAGAAAAACTTTACAAACTGGATTCTGATGACTCACATCCAATTTTTTCTTCTCAAGATTCTGTTCAGAGAATAATTTGTTACGTTGAGAATAATTTAACTCAGACCACTCATTCAGGTCTGGTTCAGAGAATGGTCTGTTGTGTTCAGATCTTGATCTCCCTCCTTACATTGTTCAAAGGCTGCAGTTTCACAGTTCTTGTTTTACATCTGCCTGTGCAGGGATACTGTGTTTACTAGGGATTGCCTTTAAATAACAATGACCATGATTCCTTGCATTCTTAGGATCCTGCTACCAAATGTTGCTTTAGGAGTGGCCTCTCTTCCTCTCCCTGCCTCTGCTTCTGAGCTGAGTACCTAAAGTATTGTACTGGGTAACCTACCTACTCCACTCTTCTGGGATGACTGGAAGGGTAAGGTCTACCTCATTCTAAGATTCCATGGACATCTTGCTACTCCTTGGGTTATTTAATAAACACCCTCATGCCTGAAGAGGGAGCTTAAAGCTCAACAGGTATGGGATATATCACTACCGTAAAATCTAACATTTTTAAAAACACGTTTTTTCCATTAGCAGGGAAAAATATAAGTGCAAATATATAGATTTAAAATAACTTGCCATTTCAGGAAACCTTTGTTCCAAAAGGGGCATTAAATTGCCCTAAATTTTACTTTCTATTTTCCTGCAGTAGAGAACTGTCATTGAGATTCACTGGTCTCTGAATGAATTCATACATTTATTTATTTTACTTTTCCCCAGTGTACCCTCTAGAATGTTCTGCACACCAAAGACATTCACAAATTTTATTGACCTACTGACTGACTTTTTAAAACATGACACAGGTTGACAGATGTTTTACCAGCCATCTAAGGATGGCATACCACTGCTAGAAATTATTAACTTGCAGAAATCAATAGTTGGAATGTGCTATAAGCACTTACTTTCAAGCACAGGTTTTATAGAAAGGCATTTCGTCAATTTACTTCAGATGGAGGAACATTTTACTTTTCATTATTTTATAAACATGAACTCTATAGTTTTTACTGCCATATACTTATCACTTCAAAACACAAGTTATGTACTGCTGACACAAAATTAGCCACATGCCCCAGCACTTAGTGCTCTAAAGCACACACACACACAAATTGAGACAGACTGGTTAGACCTTTTGATCTTTTCTTCAAAATTCTTCATTGTGAAGAATGAGAGCAATATTGAAAGAATGAAGACAGGTGAATTCTCCTTAATTTTTCTTAAGGAATAACAAGTTTCCTATAAAGTGTAGTCTTGGAAAATAAGTTACTCTAGATAATATTTTTAAATTAATGATGAAAGAAATGGTTAGTGAGCAGCTAGCAATGGAGGCAATAATTCCTAGGGCTGGTATGTGTTTACTGAGAAAAAACATGAAAGGAATCAACTTTCCTTCTCTGATGGGGTTATGAGATCATTAGATCAGAGGAATGCACCAAATAGTGTATTTGGGCAAAAGCAAGGCATTGACCAAATATTTCAAGATAGCTTTGGGTTAAGATGGTAGCTGATGAGCTAAGTGTTAGTGATATTAGGTGAGTGAGTGAAAAACAATACCTAGAGATAATTAGTACATCAGTGTCGTTCGGCAGTTTCCGTAAAGGTATACCTTAGGACTCTGTCCTTAATGTTATTTTCTTTATTTTATTTATTTTTTTGAGATGGAGTCTCACTCTGTCACCCAGGCTGGAGTGCAGTGGCACGATCTTGGCTCACTGCAACCTCTGCCTCCTGGGTTCAAGTGATTCTCCTGACTCAGCCTCCTGAGTAGCCAGGGTTACAGGTGCCTGCCAGCATGTCTGGCTAATTTTTTGTATTTTTAGTAGAGACGGGGTTTCACTAAGTTGGCCAGGCTGGTCTCGAACTCCTGACCTTGTGATCCCAAAGTTCTGGGGTTACAGGCCTCCCAAAGTGTTGGGATTACAGGCATGAGCCACCGTACCTGGCCATTTTGTTTATTTTCTAATGACTGACAAAGGCAACATGGTATAATATAGTTGCCATGATTAGAGTGCTGGTCTCGGACTATTTGGGGTCAAATCCTGCTCCCACCACTTATTAGAGTATGACTTTGGGCAAGGTACTGAATCTGTGTCAGTTTCCTCATCTTTAAAATGGCTATAGTAAATAAATATATCTACCTAATACAATTAGTGGGATAGATCAGGTAAAGCAGTTAACAAAGCACTAGTATCTGGTAAATGCTCAAAAATGTAGCTATAATTGCTGTCTACTTGGACGTGGGTATAAAATTCCAAGTCATGAAACTTGTGAATAGACTAAGATAGAAGAAAAAGAATAGCTATTAAATGACCAGTGGAGCATGGCCACACTTACACTCCTTCCTTCTCTTTAAACCCCAGCATCTGTGCTGTTCAAAGATAGGATGATATCTGACAAAGTGAAATATCATCAAGAATGCATTTAGGGCCCTGAATACATATCTCAACACTCAAGTGACGAACTACTGTATACAGGATATATAAAAATGATATGTGAGAAAGATTGGGTTTTAATTGCCGGAAAGCAATATGAGTTAAAAGTGTGATGTAGACACAAACAGGCACTTAATACAACCCTAGGCTGCATTAACAAAAATGTTTGGCTACCTAAGGTGGAAAATCAAAATATTTACTAGTTATATTAATCTTGAAGTGTTTTGTTTTATGCTGAACACCACAATTTAAGTGACACAGATAATCTGACTTATGCCCAAAGAACAGTGGCTGAAATGGCAAAATAAACTAAAAAAATATATCGCAAAAGGCATATTTGAAATTGTAAGATGTTGAAGTTGGGGAAAAGGAGACATTGGAAACAAATTAACTTGAGGGCTTAGATTGACTTTTTAAAAATGTTAATTTATGCTATGACATTAAAAAAAACCACAATACATACACTTCAGGATTAAGTATTCCGTAGCACATTGTTGAACCTCTACACAAAAAATATGCATCACCTGTATGATGCCATCATAGCATTGCTTTTCTCAGTCTCTACAATACCCACTTGGGCTTCTTTTCCTTAACACATCCATATAACTTAAAAGTGTATGTTATTACTGATTTTCTTGGCCAGATATTTCTGCATCCCTCGTCTCTTAACCCCCACTCATATACATCAGAACAATTTTTTATTATAGTTCATCTCAAATTAAGGAAAACATAGAGTAGCCCTTGTTGAGGTAATGAGTTACGTGTTAACTATGTTCAAGTTCAGACTAAATGACAACTTTGACATTGCAGAGGAGATTTAAAATTCAAGGTTAACCTGGGTTATTGGATCAAATCACCTGTCCCTTCTAATCATTTCATCCTAAAATGTGCATGAATTATGGTCAGAGTATCTCTTCTATTGCCTATTCTAACCCTGATATTTCACACCTTATGCTGTGGATGGTTTGAAGGTAGAGAGGGAAGAAATGCATATTTTTGGCTAAATGTTATTCTCATTTTAAATGAGCAGTAAATGTGAGAATTTGTTTAATTAGTGGCCAACTTTTCAAATTCTTAGAGCAAATTTTGCAAATCATGAATTTTCCTTCCTGACTGAGGGGTCTCACAATAATTGTGTTAATGTGTAATACTTTACATTAATTTGGCACATTTTTATACCTATATTTTCACGTACATTATCTTATTCAAAAATTCTCCCAGCTGACTTCTTAGGCAGATAATGAAACTGAGACTCAGTGAGGTTAAATGGTTGCCTGACATTTCATGGCTGGCAAGGGGCAGAATAAGGACTAAACCCTCATTTTTCTCACCCTGACTTTAATTCTTTTTTTCTTTTTTTTTTTTGCATTAATAGTTTTAGATGTCAGCAATTTTATCAGTGAGAAGTTACTTTTCCTTTTGGTTGGAGAAAATTGCCTTTCCCTTTCACAGCGTCCTTTTGCTTTATTGTGAAGTATATTTGCAGAACAATGCCAGCTTTGAAATGTCATGTACTTCAGATTCAGAAATTGTTCTGTATTTGAAGTGACATGATGGTGTTTGCCTGAGGCAGTGGATGTCACTGCTTGGGCTGTGGAGGTTGTGAGTTTATCTAGACCAGGTAGGCTGTGTACACAATCGAGTCAGACATGCGAAGGTTGCCAGGCTCTCTACGGATGAGGTCTTGATAGCTTATATCTAAGCAACATTCCAAAAAGGCCCAGCATGAGTGAGTTCAAAAGGGTCAACAGTGGACATGGGGATTGCAATGAAGTATTGTACCTGGCATATCTGATGCCAACTCTGAGATCTAACCACAGGGACCATGATTCAGAGGCATATCCTGGAATATTGTGTGGCACATTGCCTGTTAAAGGCAGCGCAGGTGGGATGGGAACTGAAGAGAAAAGGCCAGAGAGAGGAACCAGTGTTAAAACTTACCAGAATTGAGCCTCTTAGCTCAGAAATGAATCCCCAAGAATGTGACAAGTGAGAGCTATGTGACGTCAGTAGTAGGCTTGAGAGAATGCAGGGTCAGGGTGTTAGATGAGCCATTAGAGGTGAAAAATAACATCAATTGATAAATTTGATTTTTAGATCTTATAGATGTTGCTGGATTTTACATAGTTTAAAAATATTACAACTTATTAATATTAAGTAATTAAATATTTGTCCTTTAAAAAATCCAAATTAAAGGTTAAATAGGGAGGGGGTGGAACAAGATGGTGAAATAGAGGCTTCACTAATCATCTCCCCTGCCAAGACACCAATTTAACAACTATCTACACACACAAAAAAACACCTTCATAAGAACCAAAAATCAGGTGAATACTCACAGTACCTGGTTTTGACTTCATATCACTGAAAGAGGCATTGAATAGAGAGGAAAAATAGTCTTGAATCACTGACACTACCACTACTCTTTGCCCTACAAGTGGAGGTGTGGTGTAGAGAATGTTTCTGTGTTCTGAGGAGAGGGAGAGCACAGTAATTGTGAGGCATTGAACTCAGTGTTGCCCTGTTTTAATGGAAAGCAAAACTATACCAAGACCATTTGACATCCATCCAAAGAAGGATCATTTAAACCAGCCCTAGCCAGAGAGGAATCGCTGATCCCAGTGGTCAAAAGTTGAGTTTCCACAAGCCTCACCACCGTGAGCTAAAGTGCTATGGGACGCTAAATAAACTTGAAAGGGATTCTAGGCCACAAGGACTGCAACTCCTAGGTGAGTCTTGCTGCTGAGCTGGGCCCACAGTCAGTGGACTAGGGGAGCATGTGACCTGCTGAGACACCAGCTGGGTTGGCAAAGGGAGTTCTCACATCCCCCTGTAACTCCAGGCTGCAAAACTTTCAATTCCAAAAGAGACCCCTTCCCTTTGCTTGAGGAGAAGAGAGGGAAGAGTGTAGAAGACTTTGTCTTGCATCTTAGATATGAGCTCAGCCACAGAGGATAGGGCACCAGAAAGTCATGAGGCCCCTTTTCAGTCACTAGCTCCTGGATAACATTTCTAGGCACACCCTCAGCCAGAAGGGAGCCCATTGCCCTGAAGAGAAGCACCCAGTCGTGGCGGCGTTCATGACCTGCTAACTGAAGAGGCCCTGGGCACTGAATAACCAGAGCAATACACAGGTGCTACACTGAGGGCCTTGCACAAGACTCTTGAAACTTTATAGCTTCAGGTGAGACTCAGTACATTCTCAGCTGTGGTTGCTACAGGTAAGACTCCACTTGAGAAAAGTGGAGGGAAAAATAAAGGGGACTCTGTCTTACATTTTAGGTACCAGCACAGCCATAGAGGGGTAGAGCACCAAGCTGGTTCTTGAGGTCCCTGATTCCAAGACTTGGCTCTTGCATGGCATTTATGGACCTACCCTGGGCCAGAGGGAAGTCCACTTCCCTGAAGGATGAGTTCCAGGCCAGGTAGCAGTCACCACAAGCTGACTGACATACACAAATCAATCAATGTGCTACATCATATCAACAGAATGAAGGACAAAAACCATATGATTATTTCAGTTGATGTTGAAAAAGCATTAGATTCACCATCCCTTCATGATAAAAGCTCTCAAATTAATGAATATAGAAGAAACCTACCTCAGCATAATAAAAGCTGGATACAACAGACCCACAGCTAGTATCATACCAAATGGTAAAAAAATCCAAATGCCTTTCATCTAAGATTTGGAACATGACAAAGATGACCACTTTTACCACTCTTACCCAACACAGTACTGGAAGTCATGGCTAAAGCAATTAGGCAAGAGAAAGAAATAAAGGGAATTCAGATTGTAAAGGAAAGAGTTAAATTGTCCATGTCTGTAGATAATATGTTCTTATATTCAGAAGAACCTAAAGGCTCCACACACAAAAAATCCGTTAGAACTGATAAACTAATTAACTAAAGTTACAGGGTACAAAATCAACGTACAAAAAAGTCAGTAGCATTTCTGTATGCTAACAGCAAACAATCTAAAAAAAAAAAAAAGAACTTTAAAAGAGTTCTATTTACAATAGCTTAAAAAATTAAGTACCTAGAAATTAACCAAAGAAGTGAAAGATTTCTTTAATGAAAACATTAAACCACTGTTGAAAGAACTAGAAGAGGACATCAAAAGATGGAAAGATATTCTATGTTCATGGATTTGAAAAATTGTTATTGTCAAAATATTTATACTACCCAAATCAATCTATAGATTCAATGCAATCCCTATCAAAATACAAATGATACTCTTCACAGAAATAGAAGAAAGAATTCTGAAATTTATGTGGTATCACAAGAGACCCAGAGTAGCCAAAGCTATCCTGAGGAAGGGGAATAAAAGTGGAGGAATCACATTACTTGACTTCAAATTATACTACAGAGCTATAGTAACCCAAACAGCATGGTACTGGCATAAAAACAGACACTTGGACCAATAGAAGAGAATAGAGACCCAGAAGCAAGCCCAAACATGTACAGTGAACTCATTTTCAAATGATAGTACTTTAGAGCCCTAAAGTATTGAGAAACTGGGATTGAAATTTGCTCAATACTTTGAGGCTCTAAAGTACTGATAAAGCTAGACAGTTAATTTCTTTATGCAAGTTTTTTGAGGAATTTTGGATTGGATTTTTCAAAGCCTCTATTACTTGCCCCACTACTCTGAGTTAGAAAACCAAGCCCAAAAAATATTCCTCACTAAATTTTCCTGCAAAATCTATAAAATCAATTGAATTGTTTTATTTTCAAGGTCCACCAATTTGCTAAGGTCCTTGGCCTGACAGAGGGTAACACCCCTGGGAATCAGTAAGTCAGATACAAGTTCTGTTTTCCTGGAAGGGCTTTGTTGGCATTGATTCCACATATAAGGCTTGTCATACATATTTACAAGAGGCTTAGTCTCAAATATGACACTCCAGGAATGGTCTTGACAGCACAATTGATTTATCCAATGACATCCTTTTAAAAAAGAGAACAAATTATTATTGAATCTATGCAAATAACTATAGCAACAACAAATCAAAGAGAATTAATAAAAGTACTTCTTTATAAATTTTCAAAGGTAAGTGAAATCAGATATTAAAAATGTTTTATTTCAGTTTAAAATAGTATAGTTGAGGATTTAAAGTAGATTAAGAAGAAAGACAAAGGTCACACATCTATACAAATAGAGGGTTAAAAATAATACCAACACTATTTCAAACTAACATTCATAATTAAATCCTCCTTATTAGTTTATTTTGTCCTATGTAATTCGTCTTTATTTCACTGGGTCTTATATCAGCTGTTTTCTTTCAGAAACTCACCTGTTTCCAGATTTAAAATGTGCTGGAAATCCTGACTCTATCCACTGGTGTGGTCTGAAAGTAATTCAAGAGATGTCAGCATAGAAGCTCATAATTAGGACTGTTCTTTCAATTAGCAATATTTAGAATACCTGGTAGAGTATTTGCCATAAAGTTCTAAGAATACTCTACACGTTGAATACACAAATTCTAGCTTGTAGCAAGCCCTTCAGGCAAGCGTGTGGGGAAAAAAAATTATAGTTGACAAAGACTGAATGATTGTAGTTAATTTATTACAATAACGAATAATAGAACTGAGGAGTTAATTTATTACAGTAACCAATAATAGAACTGAGGAGATAAAATTCTCTATTGAGGTATAGTAAATAATTGTGTTATAAGGGTTTCATCAGTTTCCCTGAGGATATGAATATGTTATTTATAATTTTTAATTTTTGTGGGTGCAGAGTAGGTATATTTATTTATGGAGTACATGAGATATTTTCATGCAGGCATACAAGGGATACTAATCACCTCATGTAAAATGGGGTATCCATCTCCTCAGGCATTTGTCCTTTGTGTTATTAACAATCTAATTATACTCTTATTTATTTTTAAATGTACAATTAAATTATTGACTATGGTCACTCTGTTATGCTATCAAATACTATGTCTTATTTCTAACGATTTTTTTGGTACCCATTAATCGTCCCTACTTCCCTGTCATCCCCTCACTACTCTTTCCACCCTCTGGTAACCGTCCTTCTACTGTCTGTCTCCATTTCAATTGTTTTTATTTTCAGGTCCCAAAAATAAGTGAGAACTTGTGATGCTTGTCTTTCTCTGCCTGGCTTATTTCATTTAACATAATGACCTCTAGTTCCATCCATGATGTGGCAAATGACAGAGTCTCATTCTTTTTTATGATTGAATAGTACTAAATTGTGTATAAGTACCGCATTTTCACTATCCATTTATCTGTTGATAGACACCATGGTGGTTAATACTGAGTGTCAACTTGATTGGATTGAAGGATGCAACTATACATAATTTCTTTTTTCTCTCATGTTTACCTGAAGGGCCTGCTACCTCCTGGGTGTGTCTGTGAGCTTGTTGCCAAGGGAGATTAACATTTGAGTCAGTGGGTGGGTGAAGGCAGACCCACCCTTAATCTGGTGAGCACAATCTAATCAACTGCCAGTGAATATAAAACAGGCAGAAAAACGTGAAAAGGTGAGACTGGCCTAGCCTTGCAGCCTACATCTTTCTCCTGTGCTGGATGCTTCCTGCCCCCAAACATCGAGCTCCAAGTTCTTCAGTTTTGATACTTGGACTGGCTCTCCTTGCTCCTCAAGCTTGCATACAGCATATTTTGGGACCTTGTAATCATGTAAATTAATATTTAATAAACTCCCATATATATACTGTTAGTTCTGTCCCTCTAGGGAACCCTGACTAATAAAGATTTTGGTACTAGGAGTGGTTCTAGAGGAACAGAATATTAAGGATCGAGTTTTTTGATTGGTTTTGGGCTTTCTGGAGTTGGCTGCTTAATATGATTAGATCCCAAAATGCTAAGGATTCTAGTTCTAATAGTATGGAGAACATTGATAGTCCTTGGTGTGAACTGTTTAGAGAATTATGCAAAATAAATGCACTTGACATTCCTGATTTACTGCTTGTGAGAAGCAATGAGTTTAGTGACTCTGTACATAATACCTTTGACCATATGTGGAGAACCAAGGAACAATATGAAGCTGGTTGGTTGCTCCTAAGTTCAGTGGACAAAGTGATGAAAGAAAATGATGAACTCAGCGATTCTGTCTCCTTGCTTCAGAAGCAGATACTGAGCCTCAAATCCGTGAAGATTGCCCTAAGTGGGAGTCTTATCTCTTATAGAGAAAGAGCTGAAATTGTGGAAAAACAGACACAAGCTCTTATCATGTGAGTGGCTGACTTGCAACAAAAGGTGCATGCACAGCCTCACCAGGTGTCTATTGTTAAAGTGAGGGCATTGATTGGAAAAGAATGGTACTCTGCAAGTTGGAATGGGGACATATGGCAGGATACTCTTGCAGCTGGGGACAGTGAGTTTGTAAACTCTATGAACCTTTTTTTGCCAGAAGGAACAGCTTCCCCATCCCCACTAGGGGCAACATTCCCTCCCTGACCGATGTTGCCATCAGCCTTTCCACCTTTGTCTGAGGAGATAAACCCTGTGCTGCCTGAGGCAACAGTGATGGCCTCCCCTGAGGCAGTTGCCAGGCAAGATAATGTTGATTCTCCTCAGGAGCCACCTGCAACACTCCTGTTTGCTTCTAGACCTATAGCTAGACTAAAGTCCCAGTGGGCCCCTAGAGGTGAGGTTGAGAGTAGGACCCATGAGGAGGTGCACTAGACTTGAACTGCTTGAGTTCTCTAATTTATATAAACAGAAGTCTGGAGAACAGGCATGGGAATGGATATTAAGGATATGGGACAATGGTGGAAGAACATAGAGTTGGATCAAGCTGAATTTATTGATCTTGGCCAACTAAGTAGGGACTCTGCATTTAATGTTGCAGCTCAGGGAGTTAAAAAAAAAAAAGGTAGTTTGCTTGTTTAGCTGAAATATGGATGAAAAGATGGCCCACTGTGAGTGAGCTGGAAATGCCTGATCTCCCTTGGTTTAATGTAGAGGAAGTGATCCAAACGCTTAGGGAGATTAGAATAGTGGAGTGGATTAGTCACTTTAGACACACTTATCCCAGCTGGGAGGGTCCAGAAGATATACCCTTGACTTATGCCTTGCAAAATAGATTTCTGAGGGCAGCACCTGCATCTTTGAAGAGCCCTGTAATTGCTCTTCTCTGTATGTTGGATTTAAGGTGGGAACCGAAGTCACTCAACTACAAAATTTAAATACAGTGGGAATAATTGGATCTCAAGGTGGCAGGGGCCAAGTGGAGGCACTCAACTGTCAAAGGCAAGGTGGGCATAGCCACCATAATGGACAGCAGAGACAAAGGAACAATCAGAATAGTCTGACTCACGTAGAGCTCTGGCATTGGCTAATTAATCGCATTGTTCCTAGAGGTGAAATTGATAGGAAGCCTACTGCATTCTTAGTTAATTTATATAAGGAGAAAACTTCTAGGTCGAATGGACAAAAGACTAATTTGAATTATAAAAACAGAGAATCATGGCCTCTCAATCAGTTTCCAGACTGGAGCCAGTTTACAGACCCAGAACCCCCTGAATGAAGAGGAGGCCGGTTCCCCTTGAGGAAGTGCCCCACTGTATTACTGACAATTTATGCAATGAATCTTTGTCCCATCCTTCCCCCAGGAGACCGGGTAGAGTAACTGTGCATTGGAGAAAGGGAAATGATCAGACCTGTCAGGGACTACTGGATACTGGCTCTGAGCTGATGTCGATTCCAGGGGACCCACAATGTCATTAGTTCTCTAGTTAAAGTAGGGGCTTATGGAGGTCAGGTAATTGGTGGACTTCTATTTCTGGTCTGACCTACAGTGGGTCCAGTGTGTCCCTGGACTCATCCTGTGATCATTTCCTCAGTGTTAGAATGCATAACTGGCATAGATATACTTAGCAGCTGGCAGAACCGCTACCTTGGCTCCCTGACTGGTTGGGTGAAGGATATTATGGTGGGAAAGGCAAAATGGAAACCATTAGAGCTGCCTCTACCTAGAAAAATGTAAATAAAAAACAATGTCGCATCCCTGGAGGGTTTGCGGAGATTAGTGCCACCATCAGGGACTTGAAAGACGCAGGGGTGGTGATTCCCACCACACCCCCATTCAAGTCTCCCATTTTGCCTGTGTAGAAGATAGATGGGTCTTGGAGAATGACAGTGGATTATTGTAAGCTTAATCAAGTAGTGACTCCAATTGCAGCTGCTGCACCAGATGTGGTTTCATTGCTTGAGCAAATTAGCACATCTTCTGGTACCTGGCATACAGCCACTGATTTGTCAAATGCCTTTTTCTCCATTCCTGTCCATAAGGCCCACCAGAAGAAATTTGCCTTTAGCCAGCAGGGCCATCAATATACCTTTACTTTCCTACCTTAGGGGTATATCAACTCTCCGGCTTTGTGTCATAATCTAATTCAGAGAGACCTTGATCACTTTTCATTTCCATAAGATATCATCCTCTTTCATTACATTGATGACATTATGCTTATTGGATCCAGTGAGCAAGAGGTAGCAAACACGCTGGACATATTGGTGAGACATTTGTGTGCCAGAGGATTGGAACTATGCCTAAAATTCAGGGACTTTCTACCTCAGTAAAATTTCTAGGTGTCCGTTGGTTTGGGGCATGTTGAGATATTCCTTCTAAGGTGAAAGATAGGTTGCTGCATTTGGCCCCTCCTATTACGAAGAAAGAGGCACAATGCCTCATGGGCCTATTTGGGTTTTGGAGACAACACATTTCCTCATTTAGGTGTTTTACTCTGGCCTGTTTATCAAGTGACCTGAAAGGCTGCCAGTTTTGAGTGAGGTCCAGAACAGGAGAAGGCTCTGCAACAGGTCCAGGCTACTGTGCAAGTTGCTCTGCCACTTGGGCCATATGACCCAGCAGATCCAATGGTGCTTGGGGTAACAGTGGCAGATAGAGATGCTGTTTGGAGCCGCTGGCAGGCCCCCAGAGGTGAATCACAGCAAAGGCCTCTAGGATTTTGGATCAAGGCCCTGCCATCTTCTGCAGATAACTACTGTGCTTTTGAGAGACAGCTCTTGGCCTGTTGCTGGGCTTCGGTGGAAACTGAGCGTTTGACTATGGGTCATCAAGTCACCATGTGACCTGAACTACCTATCATGAACTGGGTGCTTTCTGACCCATCTAGCCGTAAGGTGGGTTGTGCACAGCAGCTTTCCATCATCAAATGGAAGTGATACATATGTGATTGGGCTTGAGTAGGTCCTGAAGGCATAAGTAAGTTACAAGAGGAAGTGGCTCAAATGCCCATGGTCTCCACTCCTACAACCCTGCCTTCTCTCCCACACCCTGCACCAATAGCCTCATGGGAAGTTCCCTATGATAAGTTGTCAGAGGAAGAGAAGACTAGGGCCTGGTTCACAGATGGTTCTGCACAATACGCAGGCACCGTCCGAAAGTAGAGAGCTGTTTTCTCTAGGACATCCCTGAAGGATAGCAGTGAAGGGAAACAAACCTTCCCAGTGGGCAGAACTTTGAGCAGTGCACCTGGTTGTGCACTTTGCATGAAAGGAGAAATGGCCAGATGTGTGATTATATATTGATTCATGGGCTGTAGCCAATGGCTTGGCTGGATGGTCAGGGACTTGGAAGAAGCATGATTGGAGAATTGGTGAAAAAGAAGTTTGGGGAAGAGGTATGTGGATGGACCTGTCTGAGTGGTCAAAACGTTGAAGATATTTGTATCCCACGTGAGGGCTCACCAACAGGTGACCTCAGCATAGGAGGATTTTAATAATCAAGTGAATAGGATTACCTGTTCTGTGGACACTGCTCAGCCTCTTTCCCTAGCCACCACTGTCATCACCCAATGGGCCCATGAACAAAGTGGCCATGGTGGCAGGGATGGAGGTTACCCATTGGCTCAGCAACATGAACTTCCACTCACAAAGGCTGACCTGGCTACGGAAACTGCTGAGTGCTCAATTTGCCTGCAGTAGAGATCAACACTGAGTCCTTGATATGACACCATTTCTAGGGGTGGTCAGCCAGCTACCTGGTGGCAGATTGATTATATTGGACCTCTTCTATCATGGAAAGGGCAGAGGTTTGTCCTCACTGTAATAGACACTTACTCCAGATATTGGTTTTCCTCTCCTGAATGCAGTGCTTCTGCCAGACTACCATTCATGGATTCACGGAATGTATTATCCACCCTCATGATATTCCACACAGCATTGCTTCTTACCAAGGCACTCACTTTACGGCTGAAGAAGTGAAGCAGTGGGCTCATGGTCATGGAATCCACTGGTCTTACCATATTCCCTATCATCCTGAAGAAGCTGGATTGATAGAACTGTGGAATGGCCGTTTGAAGTCAAAATTACAATGCCAACTGGGTGATGGTACTTTGCAGGGCTGGGACAAAGTTCTCCAGAAGGCTGGGTATGCTTTGAATCAGCACTCAATATATGGTACTATTTCTCCCATAGCCAGGACAGGTCCAAGAATCAAGGGGTGGAAGTGACACCATTCACCATCACCCCTAGTGATCCAGTAGCAACATTTTTGCTTCCTGTTCCCATGACATTATGTTCTGCTGGCCTAGAGGTCTTAGTTCCAAAGGGAAGAACACTGCCACCAGGAGACACAACAATGATTCCATTAAACTGGATGTTAAGATTGCCACCTGGACACTTTGGGCTCCTTCTACCTGTAAGTCAACAGGCTAAGAAGGGAGTTACAGTGTTGGCTGTGGTGATTGACCCAGACTATCAAGATGAAATCAGTCTACTATTCCATAATGGAGTTAAGGAATAGCCTACACGGAATACAGGAGATCCACTAGGGCATTTCTTAGTATTAAGGTCAATGGGAAACTACAACAGCCCAATCCAGGCAGGATTACAAATGACCCAGACACCTCAGGAATGGAGGTTTGGGTCACTCCACCAGGAAACAAACCATTGAGTCCTACTGAGTTGCTTGCTGAAGGCAAAGGGAATACAGAATGGGTAGTAGAAGAAAGTCACCAATACCAGCTACGGCCATGTGACCAGCTGCAGAAATAAGAACTGTAATTGTCATGAGTATTTCCTCCTCCTTTTGTTAAAAACATGTTTGTGTATATATACACTTGTACTAATAAAATATCTTCATTTTATTTCCTTTTCCTTTATCACATAAGATTTAGTGACTTCATATCAGCATTTAAGTATTGTTAACTTTATGTAATAGTATTTGGATTGAGGATTGGTGTGTTTCTGGTTGTATGAAAGATAGTTCTATTATGTTAGGTGTAATTATGACCTTATTACTGTCTTTATTTGAAGATTATGATTTCAGGAGGTGTGTGTGGATTCAAGTTGACAAGGGGTGGACTTGTGATGGTTAATGTTAAGTGTCAACTTGATTGGATTGAAGGATGCAAAGTATCCATCCTGGGTGTATCTGTGAGGGTGCTGCCAAAAGAGATTAACATTTGAGACAGTGGGCTGGGGAAGGCAGACCCACCTTTAATCTGGTGGGCACAATCTAATCAGCTGCCAGTGAATATAAAGCAGGCAGAAAAACGTGAAAAGCTGAGACTGGCATCGTCTTCCAGCCTACATCTTTCTCCTGTGCTGGATGATTCCTGCTCTCAAACATCGGACTCCAAGTTCTTCAGTTTTGAGACTTGGACTGGCTCTCCTTGCTTCTCAAGCTTGCAGACATCCTATTGTGGGAGCTTGTAATCAAGTAAATTAATACTTAATAAACTATCTATATCTATCTGTCTGTCTGTCTGCCTGCCTGCCTAGTAGTTCTGTCCCTCTGGGAATGCTAACTATACTGACACTTAGGTTGCTTCCAAATCTTGACTCTTATGAAGAGTGTTACAACAAACATGGGGGTGCAGATATGTTTTTGATATACTGATTTGGTTTCTTTTGGATATATACGCAGCAGTGGGATTGCTGGATCATATGGTAGCTCTATTTTTAGTTTTTTGAGGACCCTCCAAACCATTCTCCGTAGTGGTTGTACTAATTTACATTCCCTCCAACATCATACAAGTTTTCCCTTTTCTCTACATCCTCACCAGCATTTATTATTGTCAATCCTTTGGATATAAGCCATTTTGGTTGGGGTAAGATGATACCTCATTGTAGTTTTGATTTGTATTTCTCTGATCAATTATGTTTAACACCTTTTCAAATGACTGTTTACTATTTGTATGTTTTCTTTTGAGAAATGTCTATTTAAATCTTTTGCCCATTTTTTGATTGTTATTATTATTCTTCTTATTTTTTTTTTTTTTGAGTTCCAGTGGGCTTTTATTGAGATAAATTAACAGAAACCAAGATTTTACCATGTTTTTTGAACCTTATAAACTCAGCAGACTCTGGTCCATATATGTGTACATACAACATAACACATCCCACAAAAACAGACCCCCCACTGGAACATCTGCCAATTAAGAGAAAGCCAATTTTCCCCTCCCCCATGTTTCTGAAATTTTGAGTTCCCACTGTTCACTTCTTTAAATAGAGTTTCTTGAACTGCTTATATATTCTGGTTATTAATCCCTTGTCAGATGGGTAGATTGCAACTATTTTCTCTCATTCTGTGGATTGTCTCTTCACTTTGTTGATTGTTTCCTCTGCTGTGCCAAAGCTTTTTTAACTTGATGTGCTCTCATTTGTCCATTTTTGCTTTGATTGCCTATACTTGTGGGGTATTACTCAATAAATGTTTTCCCAGACTGATGTTTTGGAGTTTCCCCGAAGTCTTCTTGTAGTAGTTTCACAGCTTGAGGTCTTAGATTTAAGTTTTTAATCCATTTTGATTTGATTTTTGTGTATGGTGCAAGAGGTCTGTTTTATTCTGCCTATAAATATCCAGTTTGCCCAGTACCATTTATTAAAGAGACTGTCTTTTCCCCAGTGTATGTTCTTGGCACCTTTGCAGAAAATGAGTTCACTGTAGGTATGTGGATTTGTTTCTGGGTTCTCTATTCTGTTTCATTGGTCTATGTGGAACGCAAATGTCATTGGTATTTCGATAGTGATTGCACTGAATCCGTAGATTGCTTTGGGTAGTATGCATATTTTGAGAATAATAATTCTTTGAATGCATGAACATGGAATATCTCCAATTTTTGGTGCCCTCTTCAAGTTCTTTCATCAGTGTTTTAAAGTTATAGGAGTCTTTCACTTCTTTGGTTAAGCTAATTTCTAGGTACTTAATTTTTTTTTAGATATTGGAAATAGGATTACTTTTAAAGTTTTTTTTTCAGATTGTACGCTGTTGTCAGAAATGCTACTGACTTTCTGTATGTTAACTTTGTGTCCTGCATATTTACTGAATTAGTTCATCAGTTCTAACAGTTTTTTTGTGTGGAGTCACACCTTACAGTGGTAAAAACATGTTCATTAATAAGACACAAACATATATCCACGCTACAGAATATAAGTAAAATTATATAAACTTAAATTAGTGTTTTAGTATTCTATCTTATGTAGAAATGATCTGGATATCCAAGTGCTACTTATTAACTTAATTAAATATTAGTCATAAGCTTTTGATTAGGATTATGGAAGTTAGGTTTAAACTGTCATACTACAAGGTATAATTACTATTGATATAAACATTTTGTCATTATGGTTCAATTTATCAAACACAAATTTGTATTTTTTTATTAACTTAAACATTACATAGGAGTAATCTTAGCTTGTTTGATCAGTTAATAAGAATAATAAGTTAATCTGAACCTTATGAAAACAAATATAAATAAATTTTATTTTACCATGTACAATAAGTCAGAGAAAAGACAGGTTATTTTCCCTTAAGCCAAAATTAATAAACCCATCTGATTTGTCCAGATGTTCACTTATGTGAATGTGGACTTTGAAATAGAAAAACTGAGTGGGCAAATCTTTCTTTTTTTGAATAATGTGCTTTAAAATCTAATTTATTAATACCTCTCAAAGGTAAAAGCTTATCTCATTTATGGGCACATAGAGGCAAATAGCTTTTGATCTATGATGTCAACTACAGGTCTGAAGTCCATCAGTCCGTATTTCAGAGTTGTTCTCCTTGCCAGTGGTCACTAAATATTTTCTTAATTGATTTGCACTCATGAACTGACCAGTAGATAAACAAAAACATCTAACCACCATATTCTGTCATCTTTCAGTTGAAAGAATAGAATTTCTATTATGAACTTGACAGAGGTCACCAAATTCTCAGTCTACGCTATCACCATTGCAGAAAAATTAACATCCTTTTGCAAATCAGAAACAACAAAAAAACCCACAATAAATTCAAGATCAGATGAAAAACTAGAGTCAGTAACTTTAATATTCTACTGGTTCTTGGTATTCACTCCTAGAGCCAGGAAAATGCATGCCTGGCTAAGACAATGCTAGAAAAGAGTTTGAACATTGCGGTTTAATGAACACCTTACGCATCCTGAAGCAGCTCACTGGGTCCTCCAAAATTGCCAGAGGATAATTTTCGAAAAAGTAAAATCATGACTTTCATACAAATATAAAATGAACATATGCAAAGTTTTTAATCAATTCATTAATTAACGAGGGAATGAGATGTTAAAGCTGGATATCCAGTCCTATTCTTGACGACTTTTTCATTCACTTACTTTCTCTTTCTCACTTTTTAATTTTTCATTTGGTCATTTGTTTCAAATTTAGTTTACAAGTCATATTATATTTAACCATCACTGGAAAATATGATCGTTTTCCTGTGTGTGCCTGGAAAAATCACAATTTTCTAAACTTTTTGAGAAATGGACCATTTTCTGCTTGCTTCTTCAAGCTGGGGTATCAGAGGTCTTTATCCTTCAGTTATTATGGATATGGTGTGTGTGTAGAAGTCATTAACTGTTGGTTGCAGTGTTGACCATTATTCAGATAGTATGACTGTTAGTTTATTTAACTTCTTAAACAATTTTTAATTTTCTCTTCCTATGATTCATTTTCTATAAATTGATTCTATAAATGTCACAGGGACACCAAAAAGACCAACATAATAAGGTATAAAACTACTTTGTTTTTTTGGCAAGTATTTTTTATATAAATATGAATTTATAAGCAATATAAAAATCAAAGTAATTTTCTTTGGCCAGCTTCAGTGTTCAAAGGGAACATTTGAAGATCTGTTAGCTGCATAGTTTTAATTCTAGACTCTAAGGGTTCCTTGACAACAAATGTGTGTGTGTGTGTGTGTGTGTGTGTGTGTACATAAATGTGTTGGGGATAATGTTTGAGCTATTTTTACACTTCAAAAACAGGCTGTATACTTAAAATGGTTTATTCAGCAGAGATAGTTTCATGGGCTATTAAATATAATATTTTGATAAGACTAAATATATCAAAATTTTGGTTTCATAGGAAAATATGACAAAATATTCTTGAGTGTCAAAAGCTTTTAAAATGTGAATTAGTTGACGTCAAGAATCTTCAAAGGCAAACAAAGGGCAAATTCTATTTTCTTTCTATCAAGAAAATTAATAGCACACATAGTCTCTGTGCAGCATAAAGGAAGCTACTAGGTGATCCTTACTTTGAAGGATTGAAAATATACAGAACTAGTGAGTAGTAAGTTGCTGATAGAGTTATATCCATCGTTGCTGGGAGCTCTAGCATTTGTAATATTCCCACACTGAAAGGTCCACCGATGAGCTGTCAATCAGTGGTTGAGTCCATATACCTCCTAAGACCATCACCTGACAATGAAATCTGACTAGTGTCAGGCATGACCAAGGCTTCCTTACCTAGCTTATCCTCTGTTCCTTTTTTGACAGCTCCAGAATGAAGTTTATTTCCTGCATTTAATGGATTTGTCATAAACCTTAATTGAATCTTCCAGATAAAGGAAATTTAGGACCACTTCAATAGTCTAGCTTGCAGGTGTGCTGGATTCCTCAAACCTGAATATCAATCTGGGCACTCAGAAGATAGGCTGGGATAATTGCAAATCATCCTTATCAGGTCCAAAGTATAAGTCCTTTTCTGGTCTTTCTAAAGGTTCAGACTTATAATTTTAGGAAGTAGAATGTATTTCAGGAAAAGAATTTGTGCTTGGAGGATCACATTCCCACAAAAGAATATCAGATAACATTTAATAATCAAATTTACTATGAGGACACATACTCCTTAGGCAAAAGTGTTATGTAACTACAATATAATTACTTTTTGAAATGGCAACCAATCAATTTTAGTTTACTCTTAGTATAAGATTAGAATAATCAAACAGATGCATACTCGTGATTTTTTAGAATAATGCAGAACTGTGAAATTGAGCAAGATATTTGGGATATTACTTGCTGTTAAAACATATATCCTGCTCAAGTGTCTGATGACATCTTTTTATGAGTTGATAGAAGAGGATTTTTGATTCCTATATTAGGATCTAAAATTGCATATCAAAGAGTACCTGCACCTAAAAAGCAAATATGGTCTATTATTTCTTTCCCATGGTCAATATTTTTTCTATTGAGTAAGAAAAAAAGTGGAAAACATCAGAGCTTTATAAATTGAGCTATTTCTATAAAGTGCTTGTTTAGTCAGTCTTAGAAATCTAGAGTATAATCAAATCAGTTTTCTTTTTGACAGTTGTTTCTGAAGTCATGCAAACCAAGTTTTCTGGGAAATTGGAAAATATTATAGAGCAATGCTAGCTTTCTAACAGAACAAAGATGATTGATGTGGAAAATTAATACCCAAGGATAGAAGGATATTTTGCTCTTAGTTATGACTTTCTGAATAGGCAATTTCATTAAAGCCCTCTGCTTCAAATAAAACAGTTGTGTAAAACATTAAGTTTTGAGAACAACTTCCCTCAATGTTTTAAAAAAATCCGTATATCAAAGTTTCAGGATTTTTATATTGTTTTAAAATTAGACTCTTTGCTTTATAATTGAGGTATCTCATTTCTGTTTTTTATTCATCTTGAGTACTTGGTTTTCACTTTTTATAAGTCTCCTGTTCCCTAGGAGATATTATAGTTATTTTAATAAACAAAAATATTTGGAAGTTTAATAAAAGTATGAATTAATAAGATTTGTTTCTCTGCTTAAAAACCAGACTTGACTTTTTTTTTTTTTTTTTTTTTTTTTTTTTCAAAAATCATCTTATTAGTCTCCAGGATAATTTAATGAAGTGGTATTGTAATTATCTGTTCTTGTAATTGTTTCTCTTCCTAGACTGGGACCTTCTTAAGAGCAGATAACATGTTTTAAAATCTATATATCCCAGCAGGAGCATGGTTTCTGGTCTGTAGAAAATGCTTAATAAGTGTTTATTGACCAGCTATCTAAAGAAATCAGTGATGATGAGGCTAGATTATTTATTGTTAGGAGATTCTTAGAACTACTTGTAGTTATGATAGCTTTAGAAATTAGGCTGGGCAACATAAGCATAGTAGAATAAACTCAGAAAAAAAATGACTTATCTCTAATTTTTAGGTCCTGAAGTGTGGAGGAAATTTCTAAATAGAATAAATTCTGACACATTTCTAAATTCAAATGGCTGGAAAACTGTTGGTAACAATGACATAATTAATCTTGAGCAATAATATTAAAAACTGAGGTAAGCTTTAATATACTTTTAGAATTATTTGGTCACAGAAATATGACCTATAACGATTATTGTCATGTGCTAAATCAGTAACGGAGATTTGGGTAACAGTAATAGATAACTGATTCAAAAAGTTTAAACAAGAAAACCTCTTCCTTCTCATGATTGGAAGTCTGAAGGCATGATGGATCTCAGACATCAATAATGTCATCAGGACCCTGTTTCCTTTCATGTTTCCATTCTGGTATCCTCAACCCTTTATCTTAAAGTTGGTTTCTCTTAAGATCACAAGATGCCTGCTATAGTTCCATACATTAATTCCAGGCATGATAATATTCAAAAGAAGAACTTTGGGAGGCCGAGGTGGGTGAATCACGAGGTCAGGAGATGGAGACCAGACTGGCTAACACAGTGAAACCCCGTCTCTGCTAAAAATACAAAAAAAATCAGCTGGGTGTGTTGGTGGGCGCCTGTAGTCCCAGCTACTCAGGAGGCTGAGGCAGGAGAATGGCATGAACCCGGGAGGTGGAGCTTGCAGTGAGCTGAGATTGCACCACTGCACTCCAACTGGGGTGACAGAGCGAGACTCCATCTCAAAAAAAAAAAAAAAAAAAAAAAAAAAAAAAAAGGAACGCAGAGGAATGCATCTTTCCCTTGGTTTCTGTTTTCCAAAGCTAGGAAAAATTTCACAGAATTGCTACAGAATACTTTCTCTCATGTTCCATTGGCCAACTGAACCTCATGCTTATTCCTAAAGCAATCATTAGCAATGGCAATGGGGTTATCTTGATTGGCTTGCTTCAGCAGTTCTCAACCCTGGATGCAATTTAGTATCATGGGGAGAGTTAAAAAATATCAGTGCTTGGGCCACACTAGAATAATTGAATCAGAATCTTTTGACATGCCCTAGGAAACCCCCGGGTGATTATATTATAATACATCATAAGGGTTGAGAACTAGGAACCTTTATGTACATCTAAAGTGAACTGGGGATCATGATTGCTGCAGTTATCTCTATACACCGAGGCTTTTGATTTCCCTCCAGGGCTGTGAACCGAAATGCAGAAATTGCTGCTTAGCATTCATTCATTGGCATTCACTCTTTCACCTAGCTTCTCTTATGTATATGAGTATATATTTATAAGACAGCTGACCAGGGTTAGAATCTGTGAGCTGTGAAGATGATTGGATTGAGCAAGAATTATATCCTGATCTTAGCAAAGAATGATAAATTGAACTAATCAGTCAAGAATGTCCCCAAAAGGCTTCCGAAAAATGTATGTGTTCTTTTCTCTTTCTGGAATGTTTTATAGAAGTATTTAGGCCAAACCTTCAGATAATCTCATTAGTTCCTCTTATCAGTCATGCATTCCCTAATAGCAGGGATAAGTACCTTACATGGACTTAGGTGTCAGAAACACCTGGGTAGGCTGATGCTACTTATATAGCTTCTCTAGGCCTCATTTTATTTATCTGTAACACTGGTATAGTAATTTCTATAGCAGAGAGTTATTTTAAAAATTAAATTAGTTTATGAAGAAAAAGTACTTGGGCACAGTAAGAGTTGAGAAAATGAGCTGATGATAATGAATGGACCTGCATTTAATAGATGATTACTAACTCATCACTAATATAAACCCAAATAACATATTTATGTATTATTTCTGTGTCTTGATATTTCTTGCCAGGACCCTTTCCTCTGTTATATTTGTCTTTACTTTTTTTCTTGAGGTACTTTCATTTAACAATATTATCTATATCTATATAAATATTAAAATCTTATGAAATTATCCTTCTCCTAAATTAATTTTATTCACAAAATTTACTGTTCACAAATTTAATTTGTATACTTGTCTTTCCTTTACTCTGGTTCTTGATGGGACTTGAGTGGGCAATTTTTTAAATTTTTATTTTGGCTTCTCATTGATTATGCTTATAGCCCACATCCATTTTTTCCTTTAAAAGATTTCTTTATTACCTTTTGCCTGAATCAAATATTTTCAGGTTGTCTTGAATGTCTGTTTTCAGAATATATTTTAAAAGTTCCCAATGCTAAAAAATACTGGCTGCGTTTTTATCAACACAAAAATAATGGATGTGACAGTTTGAAAAATCTGCAAAACACAGGAATGTCATTTCCAGAGGACTCTTTTTTTCAAAACAAAAACAAAAACAAACAAACAACAAAAAAACTACTCTCCAACAGTTTCTGTTCTCTGGAAATGCTCAACTCCTTCCACTCTGGTGAGCCTTCTGTGCTCTCTTGCTTCTGGATCTCCCTGGGCTGTGTCCTCTTTCTTGACTAATTACCCCCTTTTCACCTAATTACCTTCTGCTCTTTCTCACCCTAGCTTCTGCTTCTGAGTCTAAACAGCTTTTCCCAACAACTCACTTCTGGTCCCATTTGCTAATTTCTATGCCACTTCCTATTACTGTAGCATGGTTAGACCACACAAAATTATTTAACTGTCCCCTTCTCTGAACTGTGGTGCACTTCAAAGGCATCATTATAGCCCAGTATGTAGCATAGTGCTGGACATATTTCCACATTACATGAAAACTCTTGTTTTTTTCTCATGATACACACATGACAAAGGCCAGTAGAATTAAGGGTAGATGATGACGGATCTTCAGCATATTTTGTTTGCTTATGGATTTATTTTTCTTAAAATCCTCAAAACAGCAAGTATCCATCTGCTTTTATTAAACAATTTTTCCATGTCACTGATATAAAATTTACTCTTTGCTTTCTTTTAAGTACAACTGGTGTGTTTCCTTTCATTGTTTCAGGAGGTAATCTTTTTTTTTTTCCCCCTCCCGGCTGGTGGAGTTGTATTTCTTACTTTTTCAGCACTTTATTTTAAATCCTAGCCTGTCTTTGGGAGATTTGTCTTGTGTTTCCCTCCTGAATGATTTCTTCTGAGCCTGTTGCTATGAGGTGCAGTAATTTGATTTTGAGATTTCAAGGACAGAGTTTCAATTCTAGGCATTGGTTTTAGCAGCATGACCTTAGAGTGCTTGAGTCATTCTTTAATGCCAAGTCTTGTCTCTGTTCTATTTTTGCTGAAGGCATATAGATTTTACAAACATATTGGGCCTTTGAACACAATCATCCCAGCCAGAATTCTATGGGATGTACTTAAGATGTGTTCATTTTGGATTAATACAATAGAATTTTCTTAGACTTAAAAATATATTTTCCTGTCACAATTATCCTTTCGTTTTCTTTAAACTATATTGCTAACTTATTATTACTGATTTTTTCCATCTATGTATTTGAATATATTTTTAAAGTTTATCTGGTTTCTTCTTTAATAGGACGTTGCATACTCAAAATAATACTGTGATTATTGCCTTCTAAAACCTCAGAAGAGTTGAGAAAAGGTGGCTAGCAAGAGTAAATCATTATTTAACCTACAGTATTTGGATGACAGACTATTATAATTGATAAGTGAAGACAATGTATTTGAGGATATTAATTTTTAGTAAAGTACTTGGTATAGGAAGGATCTCATGAAAGTTTCTTAACCAAATTAATTAAATGGATTTGGCTAGAAACATCGCAAATTAGATTAAAAATTGTTCCAAGTATCACAAACTAGATAACGATGATATTGCATGTTAAAGCAGGTAGCTTAGATTGCAGTTAGTAAAAAAGCTCAGCTTTGAATTTTGTATAATTTTGTTATGAATGTCATGGAACTGAAAGCAGTTGATAAAAATTTCAGTTTCCATGTAGCTAACAGAAAATATCACTAAAATCTTGAAATTTCATGAAGTTATTGTGGACAGTTGTAAATATGATCATAGAACAACAAGGCAAGAGCTAATTTGAAAAAAAATGGAATCAAAATGGAGAGGATAAAATTTCATTTATGACCATAAATGATAATTTAAAGAAAAGTCAATAGTTTTAATGTTCCAGGTTTCTTCTTTTATGCTTGATATTCTGCCTTGAGAGTCTAACTGAGAATCTTGGTCCTGTGTCCCTCTCTCTTCTCTCCTCTCAGAGAAGCTGTCTACTCAGCGGGCTTCAGAGGATACATCTGAGTTGATGACTTCCTCTGAGGTCTGTAGTGCTAGACCACGAGTTTGATCCTGTGTCTCCATCCATCAACAGGGTATTTTCTCTTTTAGTGTTGTCTTCATATGAAACACAAAACTCTAAAAGCCTTTAAAAATGGCCTTATATGTCTCACTCCAGGTTTCACCTCCAGGTTTCACTAAACTTGCTCGTTTCTGTAAAGTGTGCTGTAAGACTGAAATCTTAAGGTTATTTCTTAATTCTTTCTCCATTATTCTTCATGTTCAATGAATTCATCTAATGGGGCCTGTTACTTCTTCCACGGTGTGTTTTTCTCATGGGAAACATCCTTAGTTTTCTGGCAAACTGAGATTACCTTGAGTGTAAATCTCTGTAAATAGTTTTCTAGCAGTTTCAGTGACCCTAGATTATTATTGACCCCTTTGATCTTTTTTAACCTTTGAGGTTGATATTATCCAGATCTTCCAGAATATGTGGTGAGCATCTTTGTTTCAGTCTAGTTATTTGTAACAATTTATGTTTCCTCTAATCCTATTGAAATGACCAAAAGTCATATGTGCACATGCATATGTGTGTATTAAAATCGCTGTCTGTGCTATAACAGAAGTGATTCTGAGAAATACATGGAAAGTATAGTGAAACCTTGAGTAATTTGTGAAAAGTATAGTGAAGGTAAGCGTGGACTGAGGTAAAGGAAAATACCATAAAAAGTAAATGTCTAGGTTTCCACAAGAGTGCAGTGAACCACTGATGTCAGACCAGCTAAGACTGGGAGCGAGGCGTTGATGAAGCAGGCAGCAAATGAAAGACCTGAGGGCTTCCCCAGAGCCCAGCTCATGGTGGTGGGGTTGGTGGACATTCATCCTGAAGCTTCCTCTGGTAGTGAAGTGGAAAGGCAAGCCTGGGGCCGTGGTCATGGGCCAGTAATAAGGTGAATAAAGCAGCTAGTGAGAGGAGGTTCTCCTTCAGCTACCTTCAATCTGCTGTAACAAACATCAGGCTTTCCTTTTCAGTTTATCAACTGTAACTGGGACAGCATGGCCCCACTGAACTGCAAGAGAGGGTAGAAAAACATATCACCTTTTCAGCCTCTGTAGTGATAGTGAGAAAGGGAACGTGTGTTAAACAACTGGCAATGTTTGTCTTTATAGAAGTCCAGACTAGAGTAGTAACAGTGAAGGACATTGAAAAATTTGTCCAAGAACTGTCTTCTATAAAAGTGCTCATCTCAGGAAGATTTAGAAGATTAGCGTTCTCCCTAATATACGTTTTAAAAACATGAGATAATTCCAATGTTTAAGTCTTCTAAAATATATAGAATTAATGGGGACTCTTTATTATATGAAGCCTAATTGAGAGCAGAAAAATAGAAAACTACCTATGAATATAGTTTAGGATGAGATAAAAATTTAAAAATAAAATATTAAGAAATAGAAATTAGCTGTATATTAAAGAAAATACTATAATGAGATGAAGTGGAGTTCAGTATAGTGTTATGTGATTCAGTGTTATATTTCTACAAAAATTTTCTACAAAAATTTGGATGTGCAAACTGAAAGGTAGATTTGAATAAATGTGAGGAATTTTAAAATGCCTAGAATAAACTTAATAAACCTTCTGACATGGTTTTAAATATTCCTTTATGTGGCAGTGCTTTAGGAAAAGCAAATGTTTGCTGAGCATTTTCTTTGTGCTGGAAACTTCATAGGCACAATATCATCTAATCCTCTTAAAAATTCTCAAGATAGGCCTTATTCTGTCTCCTTTTTTTACAGATGAGGAAAGTGAAGCTTAGAGAGGTTAATTAGCCTTACCTTAAGTAACCTTTGTCAGGTCTTAAATTTGATCTTGTCCTTTTTAGAAGCTGCTAAATAAGCTTATTAGTGTTTCCCGGGTGCTAGTGGAAGATTTGAGACTCTAGGGTCAGAGACCAAAGACCTTATTACATATGGCACGTGAGCATCAATGTATTTGTACTGGTTCCCCTTCAGCTGCAGGCCCCTGGGGGCAATGCAATGGGTTCAGATGTCTGATCTGCACTCAAGTAGGTTTGTACTGCAACTGAGGAATACAGAGATTGGGGAATCTACCACTTTTGTAGCAAGAGTAAGCAAGCCTGTTCTTTGTCAGAGCTGTGGAAAAGAAGACATTACTTCATCTCTTAAAGTTACCGGCTGCATAACAACTCTGAGTAATGGATTGGGTAAAAGAGTAGTCAGGGCCTTGCAATCTTGGCATTATAAGAAATGTGAAAAAAGCTAGAGGTCTGACTACATTGTCTTAATAAGCTTCACCTCTAAATTTACATACCTCGTTTTAGCAATCTTAATTCTTTGACAAGTATCTCATGCTTGTGATAAAAGTGATTTTTGTTTGATAAATTGATTCTTTTGAAATAAAAAAGTTAACAAAGTCTTACTTTTCCTGGATTTATATTCTAATACTTGTATATATTGACTTGTAAAATCAGTAGACGTTTAAAATATTTAGAAAAAGAATTTTGAGATTTCCTTGGTATTTTTAGACCATTAGTCTAAAAGGGACATTTAGGCTTTATTGATGATAATATTGCTCATTTCAAAGAAAACAAAACATTTTGAAGAAGAAGTATAAAATTAATTTAAAATCAATACAGAATTTATACTTTGTACAGTTTGGATGTGCAAACTCCAAACCAATGGCTATATCGTAGTATTTAAGTGGGCATGTGACATGGTTTAGATTTAGCATAATTAACCTTTCAGACAGAGAATATATCTATGTCATTAAGTAATATATTCATGACACCTTTCCTAATTTCGGGTCCAACAAGCTGTTTAGACACAAAGGCTTTCTATTTTGTCCAAATCAATTGCTGCAGCTTTTAATATTTATTTTTTTAAACCGTCCTCTTCCTTTTAAAAGAAAGTTCAAGCTAACAACTTGTAGAACAGGTATTGCCAAGGGGAAAAAAAGCTGTAGTTTTTGGAAAACTAGACAAAATAGAATTTAGAGCTAAGATTTGCTAATTGGAAGGGTTCACAGAAACAAGAGTGTTTTGAAGAATATTTTTCTCAGCGTTATGTGAGAAGCAGCAATTTCTGTCCTGCTGTTGTACTTAGAGCCTGTCGTATGACTTATTTCTTCTTTTCAAATAAGCCACTTTGCTGAGGCAGGAGTTTGCTTATCATTTCTATTCTGTGACTAACATTAGTCCTTTACCTAATTTTCACTTTCTAGTTGCTGGCTCTGGATGGCTCGGGTAACAACTCTAATGTAATTTCTGGGTTGCTGTTTGCATTTAATAGGTATTAAATTAAATGTGCAATTGGTCGACTGGAGATAAAAGTATCATTGAGCTTTTGGCAAGAAAGCTTGAGGCATATATTACATTCCAATGGGAGAACCATTAGCTTTAATAACTGAATATGAATTGTTGGCACTTATTATCCTTGTCAGTATGCTAATGCTCATTAGATTTTTAATGAGAGGATGGCAATAAAAACATGGCATAGAGTTAAAAATGGATATTAATTAGGGTATTAAAGTGTCCTTATTTATGTAGTTGTGAAGAGGAAAGTTGGTAATTGAAGAAATACTTCGATAATAGAAACATTTCCTCACTTCATTCCTTTTCTTTCCTACCTCTGTTATTAAACTATTATATAAATAGACAAATAGAAAAAAAAGGCAACAATATAACCACTTAAGGGAAATCTTTCAGACAAGTCCCTTGTGATAGGTATTTTTATGATGCCAGACAAAGACAGATTTTAGCTATGGATGAACAGAACTATGATAAAGCACCGTATAATTTTATAAGTGAGAAAACATAGATTATTGGTGCTTCTAAAGAGGCTTTATGGCATAAATTTAGAGTAGTTAAATAATAATAAATAACAAAGTTGCTGGGATTTAAAAATTCTGTCTTCACTACTTGCTGGCCATGTTACTAAAACTCTGAACTTAAACTTTCTTATCAGTAAAATGAGAATGAAAAGTAAATGCAATACTCCATATAAACCTCAGCATATTCCCTAGCACACAGTAGGTAAACACAAAGTTATCTGTTATTATTTCTAATCAAGTAAACTAGGAATGCAGCATGTTTAAAAACACAGCTTCAATCTAAATCTTTAACTGCTTTTGGCAAGTCTGTTCATTGTGGTTATTTTGTTAAAGGCTTTAGAGCCCAAACACCCACATTTCATTCATGTCTCTTCAGCATTCCTTTAAATAAATTAAACTCAATGACCTTTATCAAGTGCCATTCCTTAGGGCTTGTGCCAGGTGTATGGATACACTATGAATGAGAAATAGCCTCTGACTTTAAAGAGACAATATCACACTATTAGCAAGTTTAGTAATTTGGATTTTGTTCAGCTTTTACTGAAATCTAGGGGATTTGTTTGTTTAAATAAAACGTGTCTAATTTCTCAGAGTTCCTAATGCCAAGCTATAAAATAAATACGTAAGTATATGTAAATTATATACTCTTACATTTCCTAGAAATGACCCAGTATCATATCTCTTTGCTCTTATGGCACATTTCCAGATGACAAATGTACAAATAAAATTAACATGTTTTTATTGTTCACGTAGAATGAAGAATGGGGGAATTTTGAATGCTTACATAGCTATTCCTTGGTGAACACCTTTAGCCTAAGCTAAATTTCAGCTGTGGTAAATGTGCAGGTTGGTAACAGATCTCCCAGCTGCTCACTAGTATCAGTTTCTCAATCCCAGAACCAAAAACCAGACAAACCTAGGATTAAATCTGGTTCTTTTATTTACTCACAGTAGGACATTGGACATATTACCTAAATTGGGATGAACTTTGGTTTCTGCATCTGTAAAATGGGGATAATGATAGCCCACAAAGTATACAAAAATTACTATGTGCCAAGACTGTACTTAGCACAGTACAAGACTATTTAGAAGAATATTTACTTAGCACAGTACAGTCCTGGCACATAATACTTTTTATACATAGTCTTATCAAACTCCTGCACCCACTGTACTTAGCATAGTCCTGGCACATAGTAAGTGCTATGAAAATTCATTTTTTTTAAATTAAATTATTCCCTTTTTGGTCTTTTTTAATGTGACAAGAAAAGTTTCAGTGATAGAAGGGTCCTTCTCAGATATAATTTGTCTTTAATTCCTCACCCTTAAGACCAATTTAGAGGACCTCAAAGTAAATGGCATAATAGTATGAGGCAAAAAATATTTATTGAAAATGCAACATTGAACAATTCTTTTAATCTAATCCACAATTTACACTGCGTGATTTTTAAGGTGTATAGAAATATTAAAAAATTATATTTGAAATCTGGAGAGACAAACATAAGATATCTCTATGGATGCATATGGTGCTAGGTCAAAGGATGAGAGCATTTCAGTGAATCCTAGCACTGCTCTGTTTATTACAGAAAAGGAATGATCGTATGAGGCACTGAGGTGTTTCTTTCAAATGCACCAATAACTGTTGAAAGTGTGAATCTGTTGTATAACCAGGATTGGCTGCTTTAAAATCTAAGTCAATCCTTTTTGAAATCTAAGTCAATCCTTTCCCCTTCATCTATAGAGCCTCTCCCTGCATTCTAGTCTGATCAGCTATGTGCTATAGCCCTTCTCCACTAATCCTTAGCCCATGTAACCATGAAAACTCTTCAGTCTTCTGAGATACTTCCTGGAAGGCTTAGCTAATACATTCCTCTTATCACTCTTGGTAGAACTCCTTATAAGTTGTCACTTATACCTGGCATATGCCCCTATTTTTGTAATAACAATATTAGTAATAAGTACTAATGTATTACAGCCTTACTATGTGCCAGGAACTGCATTCAGGATTTCAAATATATTTTCTCATTTTATCCCCACAAGGATTCTTTGGTAGCCAGTTGAAGTTACTGCTAGAGTGACCCATTCTGGATAGTTATAATCTTGGCAAAGGCACTGGAGGGTGTAGAAAGAAACCTTGAGCCAAATCTAGTTTTTCAGGTGCAGAAAGATACTTGTGGGCATTCAGCTTATCGAAATACAAATAAGGAACAGTCCCTGGCCATGAAGGAAGAGAATCAGATAAATAGGTAACTGTTAGGTTGAGACATGAAAATTTCCATTTTTGTAGAACAAATTGGTCACATGCAAAGAATTTCATTTTTTTCACTTCATATTATATAATGTAATAATTAAGGATGCAAAAGTATCCATGTTTGCTTTAAGAACTTAAAAATGAAAATAAGAATAAGAGAAATACTTCTATAGTTCATAATGCAATTGTTTATTTTACAAGTGTATATAAATTTAGCCCAGCAATTATTTATTCAGTATTATGAGAAATATTTATTGTAAGGGAAAAATAGCAAGCTCTAAAATCACAGTGGTTAGATTATATGAAGGTAGAAAATAAAAGAAGGTTGATCTATGTTAAATGTTTCTATTATAAAAAATATACAGATTGAAATTTTTATTTGTTTTTCACATTTGTTCCTAATAGGGTACATATGAATTTTAGTGACTCCCCAGAGAAATAGACATTTTCTTTTTTTTTTTTCCCGAGATGTAGTCCCACTGTGTCACCCAGACTGGAGTGCAGTGGTACGATCTTAGCTCACTGCAACCTCTGTTTCCCAGTTCAAGTGATTCTCCTGCCTCAGCCTCCTGAGTAGCTTTGATTACCTGGGCCCTCCACCCCACCTAGCTAAAAACAGACATTTTCAAAGACTATTTTTAACATTTTTTTTTAATTTAAGAGGAGTAATAGCCATAAGACCTTCTGATCTTCCATGGATGAAAAAATAGGTTAAGCATTCAGAATAAAATGTTGTGACTAATGTATTTATCAACATATTTTTTCACATATAATTGGTCCTTTAGCTGTATTAAAGATACTTCAGATAAGCATGATATTTCAATATGACAGTAGTAAGAAGTGAAATGAATTGCTTTTTCTAGTACAGTTAAAACAAAACTTGACCAGGGTGATAGCAGAATGTCTGTAGAGAATACTGAATGTCAGTTAAACTACAAGAGACACATAGGATGTCCAGAGATTAAAATGTATAAAAGTAATAATATTATAAGTCTTTCAAATTGGATCAGTATTAAAGATATCTCATCAAATAGATGAGACTATGATTCTAAGGCTAAAAGCCGTTATCTCTGTGTTTGATGTTACAGCTCTTGTGCCCAGCATAGGTTTATTCATAAAATGTGGCAGTAGCTGTTGCATGAATAAAGTAACTAATGAAATATATCAGAGTATAGACTTTTAAGTCTAATGATTGATCTTATTTAAAATTAGAAAATCTTTGCAGGCATGAAGGCATTTGTTATATTTGCAGAAACAAGTCAGTGAAGATGAAAATTCATGTTACAGAGAGGAACAAAAAAGGAACAGGAGACTAAGATTAAATGCTTAATTTTGTTCATTCAATTGCACACCAATAAATATAAGATTTATGTTAAAGACTACATTTTATTAGATGATTAAAAAGTTGATAAACAGATCTTTAATCTCTTGTGTTTCATTGAATGAACTGAGTAAGTAACATTTGTGAGGGTAATAGGCAACTTTTCAGATTTTAACCAGATTTTAGCAGTTTGGGCTGCTATAACCAAGTAGCCTAGACTGGGTGTCTCATAAACAACAGAAATGTATTTCTTACAGTTTTGGAGACTGAAAGTCTGAGATTAGGTTGTCAACATGGCGGCCTTCTGGTGAGGACCCTGTTCTGGGTTGCAGACTGCATATTTCTCATTGCTTCCTCACAGGGCAGGATGACAGTGAGAGCTCTTTAGAATCCCTTTTACAAGGGCACTAATCCCACTCATGATCTAATTACCTCTCAAAGGATCCACCTTTGGGGGTTAGAATTTTAACATATAAATGTGAGGGGGGACACAGACATTCAGTCCTTAACAGATTACACTGATCTGCAGAGAAATGCAGAGGTAGAGGCTCAATGAAATGAAAGTGAAAAGAACCTGGCTTTACTTCATCTTTCTTTTGATTAACTTGTGATCTTGAGCCAGTGACTTAAAGCCTAAAGTCTCACAGCTGCCTACTCACTCACCTTAATCCAAACAGTACAACGACAAATATATAATTTTACATATTAACTTTACCATAATTAGGTACACGTAAAGGAAATGAAATTCAAAGTTGGTTAAGAAAGTGCCTAAGAAGGTAGCACATTTCCAGTTGTACCTTGTCCCAAATTTGGTGACCAAATAATCTTCTATCCCACAAGTCCTCAGCCACCATGTACTCTGGCAACTCAGCAACAGACCTATTGAGAGAAGACAACAAGCACGGAGGGGAAGAAGTTTATCCTAACCCAGCTTTGGTATCCCAGGAGTTGCCATGAGTTGGAATTATGAGGTTAAGTTTGGTGATTTGAAAAGGAGACTTGGCTTTGAACGTTTGTTGTCAATACCATGATTGCAGAGAATTCTAGCCATTTGTCAAAGATATGGAAATCGTGGACCAGCCCCTAGAGTAAGGGAGGCTGGCAAAACCCAGGTAGGAGGTCAGGGAACTATGTGGATTGAGTATGTTGACCTGCCCCATTGATGTTGGGGTTGGTCATATTACTTGCTTTGACCAATGAAATGTTAGCAGATATGACACAAGCAGGGGCTTTAGAAGTTTCCACCCTATTTTGTGCTCTAGAGACCCTTATAAGACCCTCAGGTAGATCATGTATGTAATGCAGATCTGAGTCTAGCCCACAACCTAGCGCAAAGGCTAACTGACCTGAAGAACACCTGTCCAGTTGGCTAAGCCCGGCTCTTTTCATTGGAATCACTATTGATCCTCAGACACATGAGCGTGGGAATACATACCTGTGGTTTTAAGCCATTGAGTTCTGGATGGCCTTTTTAAGGAGTGTGCTGTTGCAATAGGTGACTGATATAATTACCAAAGTGGGTGTGTATGTAATTTCCTCTCAACCTTTAACATTATCCCTGAGTATTATTAATTTTTATTAGTAGGAATTTTCCCAGTAATAATTTTTCATTGTTACCTGCCTAGCCAGTGGCTTTATTACTGAGGGTTCTCATTCCCAGCTCACCTGACAGAAACACCAGGGGACAAGGTAATACCTGTGTTAGACGGTTTTTGTATTGCTATAAAGAAATACTGAGGGCAGGTGCGGTGGCTCACACCTATAATCCCAACACTTTGGGAGGCCGAGGCGGGCAGATCACTTGAGGTCAGAAGTTTGAGACCAGCCTGGCCAACGTGGTGAAACCACATCTCTACTGAAAATACAAAAAATTAGCCAGGCATGGTGGTGCACACCTATATTCTTAGCTACTCGGGAGACTGAAGTGGGAAAATTGCTTGAAGCCGGGAGGCAGAGGTTGCAGTGAGTCGAGATGGAACTACTGCACTCTAGCCTAGGTGACAGAGCGTGACTGCACTTCAAAACGAAACAAAAGAAATACGTGAGACTGGAGATGGGTAATTTTTAAGAAAAGAGGTTTGACTCATGGTTCTGCAGGTTGTCCAGGAAACATAGCACCAGCATCTACTTCTGGCTCCCCAGGAAGCTTATAATCATGGCGGAAGGTGAAGGGGCAGCAGGTTTCTCACATGGCGGAAGGTAGAACAAGAGAAGGTGAGGGGAAGGTGCCACACACTTTTAAATGACCGTTCTCCTGAGAACTCACTATTGCGAGGACAGCACCAAGCCATGCAGGATCTGCCCCCATAATCTACCCACCCAGCTCTCACCAGGCCCCACCTCCAGCATTGAGGGATTACATTTCAACATGAGATTTGGGCAAGGACAAATATCCAAACTATATCACTACATTTTAGCAAAGTCCTCTGACTATTTCTAAAATATTTCATGAAAACATAAGTGCAGTTATCTACTCAATATTTTCTAAATGTGATCAGCTAATTTATTTGCTTTTTAGAGAAAAGGGCCAATTAGCCCCATGTTTTAGTATATGCGTCAAGTAACATTGTTTTCTTCAAGAATATCCGCCCATCTTTCTTCCAAATAATTTACACTCAGAAGATTATTGTCTCATGTTTATGTCCTCATAAAAAGGAATTATTAGTTTGGTGCAAAAGTCATTGCGATTTTTGCCATCACTTTTAATTGGTAAATATATTCTGTAGGAAAAGGGAGGTAATCGGAACTATTCAGCATAATCTGAAAAATCCTTCTAATCTGTTGACTTCTGGTACATATCTGAATTTAAAAAGTGTTTTATATGTAGATGTGTTTTTGTTTGCTTGTTTTAGCAGAATTGATTCTGAACTGGAAAATTTGTAAAATATGAATAATTTCTGTGTGAAGGTGAATTTTAAATTGACTTGGACTTTTGATTCCTGTAAATTATCTTCTCACACTGGAATTTTAAAATTTTAACTTTAAGGTATTTAACTGTACTAGTTTTGGAATATTAGTACAGTGATCTTTTTCTGATTTCCAGTGTCTACCATGACTAAGGTGCATTAAATACATAATTGTATTTAATCCTTAATCAAACTGTAACTGAAGTTTGTATAACTTTTCTAAAGAAAAACATACATTTTAACTAATTTTTGTAATCAAACTCCTCTCTTTTCACTACTAAGAAAATATAATTTAATCATTAAGGCAAAACATGAAATATTCCATACAAATAATAATGATAATAACAAGTAATAAAACATTTGCCAAGAGCCTACTATGAATCCTTCTAAGAGTTTTGTAGGTATTAATTCAATTATCCCTCACAGTACCCTTTAAGATAAGACCTGCTATTAGCCCCTATCATTTTTTATTTTTTGAGACAAAGTCTTGCTCTGTTGCCCAGGCTGGAGTGCAGTGGCGTGATCTTGACTCACTGCAACCTCCAACTCCTGGGTTCAAGCGATTCTTTTGCCTCAGCCTCCCGAGTAGCTGGGACTACAGGCGCATGCCACCAAGCCCGGCTATTTTTTTGTATTTTTAGTAGAGACGGAGTTTTACCATATTAGCCAGGATAGTCTCGATCTCCTGACCTCATGATCTGCCAGCCTCGGCCTCTCAGAGTGCTGGCATTACAGGTGTTAGCCACCGTGCTCAGCCAGCCCTATTTTATAGGTAAGAGGAATAAGGTATAGAGAGTTTAACTCACTTTCCAATGTCATACAGAACGTACGTGATCAAAGCAAGATTCCAACCTAGGCAATCAGGCTTTAGAACCAGCATTCTTAAAATTTATATTGGTCAGTTACTAATGTTATGACTTTAATGAATGAGCTAGTTAGGATGCTTATTGGTCATAATTTCCCTTTTGAACCACCAAAGCTACTAAAATTCACATTCAGTAACTGGCAAAGATCATCTTATCAATACAGTAAAAAATTAGAATATTGGCAGGTGATAATGATTCTATATTCAGAGGTTGGAAACTCAAACCTTAAGATGCCTGACTTTGAGATAATTATTTTTCCAGAACCGTTTGGGTGGGAATGATCAGCAAAATGGCAAATATTCAAATTTGAATATTTTAGATAAAGTACTTTAAAATTTGGCACTTTTCTATGTTTTAAGATTTTATTTCAAGCAACTGAAATCTTAAATCTGAGGAATGGTAGCTAAAGGAACTTGATCAACTTTCGACATCAAAATTAGGAAGAAAAAACTGCCTGTAAGCAATAACCATTAATAATCATGTAATTTTGTAACAACATGGACATAAATGTTGTTTGCGTACTTGGTTGACCAATCAAACATTTTTTTTTCTGCAATGGAACATTAATACATTTTTAATTTCCTAGCCTCACAATGTCAATTACCACGGGGGCTATTTAACCTAAGCTCCTCCATCTTTATGATTGGCTATAGAAGCTATGGAAATAGATTTATTTTATCAAGTGTGGTTAATGATGTTTTTGAAGGGAATGTCTTAATTTGTGAAGTTCTTTCTTGGGAAGACAGAGCTTGGCACTTTTTGTAACATATTCTGTGTTATGTAAATACCTAAATTTGACTCGAAATGATGGAACTTATTCGTTTCTTCTTTAGAGCTCTAAAATTCTGTGGAGAAAAATAATCAGAAAACTATAGACAGATCTTCATCTGAAATAAAACTGAACATTTTGAACAAGGCAGAATTCTATGAGGGGTTAAACACAGGTACAATGAATCTTTCTCAGAGTATTAGATACCTAAATTTTTTAAATGCTTTTTTCTTTTTTTCACATTAATTTTTTAGGATCCAATGAGAAGGCACCTAAAATTAATTTACAGGAAAGCAAATTACAAAACTAGATGCTTAAGGGCAATAAGGAACCATTTTTTAAAGGTCAGCGAGTGAATAGAGTGTTGAATAATAATATACATCTCATTATCTTATAGGATGACCAATTAATCTCAGCTTCCTTGGGTTAGAAACATGGGCTTTCCCAGGATGTGGAACTTTTCAGTACATGTTATAATACATAGTAGCCCTGAGAATCTCTAAAAAGCCGTGTGTTACATTTTTTCCTCTCTGTTGACTGTATGAAATAAAGAGCATTTTTTAAAATGTGGCCTTTTTTGTATGCAGGACACATTAAATAATCAGGGTATTATTATTATAGTTTTTTTTTAAATTTTTTAAAATTACACTTTAAGTTCTAGGGTACATGTGCACAATGTGCAGGTTTGTTACATATGTATACATGTGCCATGTTGGTGTGCTGTACCCATTAACTCGTCATTTACGTTAGGTATATCTCCTAATGCTATCCCTCCCCACTCGCCCCACCCCATGACAGGCCTCAGTGTGTGATGTTCCCCTTCCTGTGTCCAAGTGTTCTCATTGTTCCATTCCCACCTATGAGTGAGAACATGCGGTGTTTGGTTTTTTGTCCTTGTGATAGTTTGCTCAGAATGGTGGTTTCCAGCTTCATCCATGTCCCTACAAAGGACCTGAACTCATTCTTTTTTATGGCTGCATAGTATTCCATGGTGTATATGTGCCACATTTTCTTAATCCAGTCTATCATTGTTGGACATTTGGGTTGGTTCCAAGTCTTTGCTATTGTGAGTAGTGCTGCAGTAAACATACGTGTGCATGTGTCTTTATAGCAGCATGATTTATAATCCTTTGGGTATATCCCAGTAATGGGATGGCTGGGTCAAATGGTATTTCTAGTTCTAGATCCTTGAGGAGTCACCACACTGTCTTTCACAATGGTTGAACTAGTTTACAGTCCCACCAACAGTGTAAAAGTGTTCCTATTTCTCCACATCCTCTCCAGCACCTGTTGTTTCCTTTTTAATCACGGCCATTCTAACTGGTGTGAGATGGTATCTCATTGTGGTTTTGATTTGGATTTCTCTGATGGCCAGTGATGATGAGCATTTTTTCATGTGTCTTTTGGCTGCATAAATGTCTTCGTTCGAGAAGTGTCTGTTTATATCCTTCGCCCGCATTTTGATGGGGTTGTTTGTTTTTTTCTTGTAAATTTGTTTGAATTCTTTGTAGATTCTGGATATTAGCCCTTTGTCAGATGAGTAGATTGCAAAAATTTTCTCCCATTCTGTAGGTTGCCTGTTCACTCTGATGGTAGTTTCTTTTGCTGTGCAGAAGCTCTTTAGTTTAATTAGATCCCATTTGTCTATTTTGGCTTTTGTTGCCATTGCGTTTGGTGTTTTCCACATGAAGTCCTTGGCCCATGCCTATGCCCTGAATGGTATTGCCTAGGTTTGCTTCTAGGGTTTTTATGGTTTTAGGTCTAACATGTAAGTTTTAATCCATGTTGAATTAATTTTTGTATAAGGTGTAAGGAAGGGATTCAGTTTCAGCTTTCAACATATGGATAGCCAGTTTTCCCAGCACCATTTATTAAATAGGAAATTCTTTCCCCATTTCTTGTTTTTGTCAGGTTTGTCAAAGATCAGATGGTTGTAATTATGTGGTATTATTTCTGAGGGCTCTGTTCTGTTCCATTGATCTATGTGTCTGTTTTGGTACCAGTACCATGCTGCTTTGGTTACTGTAGCCTTGTAGTATAGTTTTAAGTCAGGTAGCGTGATGCCTCCAGCTTTCTTCTTTTTGCTTAGGAATGTCTTGGCAATGTGGGCTCTTTTTTGGTTCCATATGAACTTTAAAGTAGTTTTTTCCAATTCTGTGAAGAAAGTCATTGGTAGCTTGATGGGGATGGCATTGAATCTATAAATTACCTTGGGCAGTATGGCCATTTTCACAATATTGATTCTTCCAACCCATGAGCATGGAATGTTCTTCCATTTGTTTGTGTCCTCTTTTATTTCGTTGAGCAGTGGTTTGTAGTTCTCCTTGAAGAGGTCCTTCCCATCCCTTGTAAGTTGGATTCCTAGGTATTTTATTCTCTTTGAAGCAATTGTGAATCGGAGTTCACTCATGATTTGGCTCTCTGTTTGTCTGTTATTGGTGTATAAGAATGCTTGTGATTTTTGCACATTGATTTTGTATCCTGAGACTTTGCTGAAGTTGCTTGTCAGCTTAAGGAGATTTTGGGCTGAGACGATGGGGTTTTCTAAATATACAATCATGCCATCTGCAAACAGGGACAATTTGACTTCCTCTTTTCCTAATTGAATATCCTTTATTTCTTTCTCCTGCCTGATTGCCCTGGCCAGAACTTCCAACGCTATGTTGAATAAGAGTGGTGAGAAAGGGCATCCCTGTCTTGTGCCAGTTTTGAAAGGGAATGCTTCTAGCTTTTGCCCATTCAGTATGATATTGACTGTGGGTTTGTCATAAATAGCTCTTATTATTTTGAGATACGTCCCGTCAATACCGAATTTATTGAGAGTTTTTAGCATGAAGGGCTGTTGGATTTTGTCAAAGGCCTTTTCTGCATCTGTGTTATAGTTCCTAATAATAAGGGTAACAGAGTTCCTACCTTCAAGATGCTTATGACTTAGATTAGTTGAAAAATTTAAAAATGATACTGCAGTAAAGCAAATGAAGATATATAGGCTATAAAACTCCATTAATACTGAATATAAAATTGTACGCTTTGGGCTACTGATGTTTTTTAATAATAATATTCACCTTGGCAGTTTTTCTATTAACCACTGTGGAGTAGCGAAGTAGATCAAAACCACTGGATGTCTTGTGTTTCCACTTAGTTACCTCATAGTCTCAGTGAATTCCTTTCATTTACTTGCTATTTTCCAGATCCAGTTTAAGTTTAATGATTCTCTAGCTGTTTTGTTTTGTCTTGTTTTGTTTTAATGGAGTTTTATTCTGCAACAGACATTCTAGTAGCTTTTCTGCTAATTCGTTTTTAGAGTTTTCTCCACCTGAGCGTGATAAATGTTATGATCAAGGAAATAATTAGATACAGTTACTAATAAAGTGTTGAGCTTGGAAAAAAACTGACACGCAAACACACTAGCAGAAGTACACACCGCCTTCAGTGTGGATCATGTGAAAGGCTTTTAGCTGGACGCGATGGCATGGGATGCCCATGGAGGCTGAAACAAAACCCACTCCTCTAAGGCTTGTTCTCCAAGCACACACTGTGCTCTGATTGCTGCTTTTATCTATTGCTTTTCAGTATGTTTTTCACGTGAAGATTGTACCGTAGAACATAAATCCCAGTGCAGGGTATACCTGTCATCATTTCACTAATGTATTTGTCTTTTGGCTTTATAAGGTGATGGTAAGTTTAATCATATTTGCGACCCCCAGAAAGAGAGTTAGACATTTTCCTCTACCACATGTATTCTCTGGTGATAAACACTTTTATCCCAACTGAAGCATTTTATTTTCTTTCTTTCCTTCATAAATAGTTTACAATGTTTTCAGAAAATCCTGGGGAACTTCCTCTGGATCTCTCACTATGGCTTTCATAAATCTGGCATAATAAGAAATATGTATTTGGTCCTTGTTTCCAGTTCGTAACATAGATCTCCTAAGACCCTTATGATAGGGGTGATAGGAATGTCTGTTTTTTTTTTTCTAATATTTGGTCTTTGTCCGTCGTTCCTGACAGAGAGCTCCTAAGTCCCTTGGAATTTCCTAGGTTATAGGAGCATCTTTTGTTCTAATGAGGTAACTCTTGGTGGGACCGTCAATAGCTTCAGGATAGGGGCTGGTCAGAGAGGGGTAGGGCTGAAAGTTCCAGGCTTCGAAGTTATAATTCAGCTATAAAGCCTATAACTTTCAGCCGTATCCCTCTCTAACTTCTTGGAGGAGAGTGAAGCTGGAGATTGTGTTAATAACCGATCCTGACTGCATGATGACACCTCCATAAAATCCTCTAAATGATGGGATTCAGAGTGCTCCCATGTTTGTGAATGTGTTCATGTGCTGGGAGGGTGATGTACCCTAACTCCACAGGACAGAAGCTAATACACTGGAGACCCTTTTGGACCTTGTCCTGTGTACCTCTTCATCCGGTTATTCGTTTGTATTCTTTGTAATAGAGCAGTAAATGTAAGTAAAGTCCCTTCCTGAGTTCTGTGAACTATTCTAGAAAATTAGTGAACTTGAGGGGGTGGAGCTTGTGTGAACCCCATAGGTATAGGCAGTTTTTCAGACATGCAGAAGGTCCAGGATTTTTTAGAGGCCTGGGATTTTTGACTGACAAGAGCAGTCTTGCAGGACTGAACCCTTAAGCTATAGGGTCAGTGCTAATTCCAGGTAGCTAATGCCAAATTGAACTGAATTGTTGAACAGCCATTTGGTATCCGGAGAATACAAGAATTGATTGTTGGTATTGGAAAATACCTCAGAATAAGGAAATTAAATGATTCAATTCCTTCTGTATATTGAGTATTGTCCCCTGGGCAACTTAGAGATATACAAATATATTACAGCTATGCTAAAACTATGCCTTTTAAAAGCAACGAAAGATTAGATGGTAATTATGATGACAAAGATAATCTGGATGATGAGAATAATAGCCATGATCTGAATACTAACTAAATGTTATTTGTTGATCAAATTGCTTTATATATATGATTTCACTGAACTGTAAGAGTAATCTCAGAGATAGCTACCATAATCTTTTCCACTTCACAAATGAGGAATCTGAGTCTTGCCAAGATTAAATAACTCTTCTTAGGGTCACACATTCAGTGTGGACCTGCATAGGGACTCAGGTGGAGAGAAAGGAGCCTCTACAACCATTTCCCAAAAGAGACATGGATATGGAGAAGCAGCTTCCATTTAGCAATGCTGCTGTGAAGCAGAGCCCCCAGGTTGCATATAAGTCCAGAAGGTGAAAGCAACGTTCACTAAAGTGTAAATAATAACCATAGAATAAGTCCTCCAGAAAGCATAATGGAAGGTTTTGAGAGGAAGATGATCAGTGACAGGCTCAGTTAACGTGGTAGAGAGGGGGCCCCAAAGTATTTTGTGGATGTGGATACTTGAGGGAGCTGCTGTGTGTTCAGTAAGGGTATCCAGAGTCAGAGCAAGATGTGTTTGGCTAACCATGAGTTTTCCAAGAGAAGCGTGTGATGGAAATGAATAGAGACGCTGTAACACTTTCTGAGGTTAGCTTTAGCCTGATATGTGCTGCTGGACCTCAAGTTCTAAGGTAGTTGTGAAAAGCCTTATATTTACTGCTATTGCTGGCTGGAGGAGGCCCTAGGGATCAGGATCTGGGCCTTTCGGGGCAGACGACCATGGCTTGAATTTTGTAAATCTTCCTTGCGGGGTGTGTCTCTGGTAGTGGTGTGTCCTTACAAGGATGCATGATCCTTGTTGTACAACCCACTTGTTGGGGGTTATACATTCTAGGAATGAAGAGTTATCTTTGTATTGGATAAGTCAAAAGCAAAGGTAAGTAAGATCTTTCACCATTGAAGCAAGGGAGGAGGGGTTGGGGAAACAAAGAAATAATTTTGATTTACCACCCCAGTGTCATCAATTTTACATATACTACTTATTTTAATCTTAAAACAATGGGTGATTTTTATATTATTATTTTTATTTTACAGATAAGAATAAATCTCGGAGTTTGGATAGATTTAAAAACCATCCCAAGGTTATATAATAGTTGTAGGTAGATCTGGGATTAAAATCCAGCTCAACTGATTACAGAAACTTGGCTTTTTACATAGCATATGGCAAGACATTTTTAGTAGTTGGAAGTCTATTGCCTGAATCTGCTGAAATGCAAACATTAAACATATGTTAATTTTTGAATCTTGTCTAGACCTTTTGCCAAGACATATAAGCAACTTCTGCGACCTATGACTTTTTCATTTCTCTGAATTTTGTCTCAGCACTTTAGGAAATCCAGGATTGTACATTTATAGGCAGCTTTCATTCAGGATTTTTCATTATCTTCACTTATAATTCTGATAGATGTTGGGAAGGGACTTAAATGGGATTGAAATCAAAGTTCCATTACATTGGGGGAAGATCTTGACTTTTCTTTACTCAGAGATTTGTTGGGAAACAGCCTTCCTCATCTCACATTCCTCAGTGTTACCCAACACAAGTCATCAACACAGCCTCACTGGGCTAAGGTCAAGTCTCCTCATTAGAAGCAATAAACAAGAAGGAAAATTTCAGTCTCAAATATTATCCCAGAGGACTGGGGGAGCTTTCTAAACCTCTAATCACTGCTATAATAATTTCCACATGGACCCAGTGTAGTACCTTACACACCACATTATACATCTGTTTCATCAAGTACCCAAAGCAGGAGCCCTGTTTTCATCCCCATACATTTCTGTTATGTTTACAGGTATCTAATAAGTGCTTGCTGAAATGCACAATCAGAACTCAAAAGATGAGTAGTTTGCCAGAGAAGTTAGAATGGTCCCCCTGGAGCCTATTTTATTAAGCTGGCACTTTACTCCTATGGAAGGTGAAAAGTTCCTAACCAGGGATGTTGGGCAGGAAAAGCACTTGGCCAAGAGCATTATAGATGACATTTTAAGACTCCTTTCTCAACACAGTTTGCTGGTTGAAGGGGTCTGGGTGCTTGTTCCACGACTGCTGTTCTTTGGAAATTTGCACAAACCCCTTGATATATAACTGCTCAGTTCTTTGTTTGCCACATAACCAGGGAACATTTGATAATCTGTAAGATCATTTATATCTCAGTGATTCTTTGACTTTCATGAAGTACCATGTGAACAGTGAATATATTTATTTGAATAAGTGCAGTGTTTCTTAGAAAGGAGTATGTCTTAATAACCCAAACCTAAATAACTTAAATCATAAAGAACAAATGGAAAAAATAAGAGCATCAGAAATCTATTACTTAAGTGTTAATGTCTAAGAATATTTTTTAAAAATTTCATTTCAGTGATTGCATTTTGCTTTGAAATTATTAAAACCCTTCACAGCATATAATCACTTATGCCTGTTGCATTCTCATGAAAATAAGTGGTAATGTTTCTTTTGAGAGAGTCTTCCCTAAAGAGAAGTCTTTAGAAATAAACCAGTCATTCAGATGCATAATAAAGAGACTATCATTCTGTGTCCTGACAGACAATGAGCCAGAGAGAAAAAAGAATAAAAAATAGAGGAGGGGAAATGAGAATTAAATGTAGTATTCTTCAGTATGATCTTTATTTTTTATCCCTATCTGTCTGAAATAGCCTCCTTCACCCTGGTCCTCAGCCATAGCTTAGACTGTAGAATTCGATTACCTGGCTTTGAATTCTGACTTTACCACTTATTGAGTAGTCTCAAAAGTTAGTTACCTCTCAGTATGTCAGTTCCCTTGGCCAAAAAAGGTTATAACAGACTTATCTCATAGAGTTGTTGTGAGGATTCAATTTTAAAACACACAAAAGGTGATTAGAGGGGTGCTTGGCATGTAATAGGCATTCAATAAATGTTGTCTATTGTAATTATTACAGTCATTGTTGTTAACTTATGGCTGGAGTTAGTTGGAGATCCAGAGCAATTCTATCTCATACTCAGACATGTTTTTAAAAATAAAACTGCTCAGAGTTATTTTGTACTGAATGGAAGTCCCACCAAGTCCTGCTAATTCTATTTGAATGTCTTCCGCATCCACCGTGCACTTTTTATCTCTATTGTTAATATACTTGGTTCAAACATTCATCATCGTGTATGCTTTGGAATTAGTCTCCTAACTGAACTTGAAAATCTTTATTTCTCACGTTGTCATCAAATATCTCTTTCTGACTTACAAAACTGAAACCTGTTTGAAGCCCATTCTAGCACATAGTAAGTATTCAACAAAAATTATTTTTCTTCCTAATATTTCTCTCCTAGTGATGTAGCAGATTGCTTGTAAATAAGCAAGTTCTCCCACACTGGTGACATTCAGGTAGCTGCTGAATAAAATGTGTTAGGGATTCCATAGCAGGGATTTTCCTGTAGTGTTGTGATTGGACTGGAACAACTAAGTTGCTTTCCAGGTCTTGGCATTCTCTAATTCTATGGCATGGACATAGGCTGAGTTTAAGAAAATTATCACTTTGAAAAATTCACAATATTTTAGACATTTTTTTTTCAGTCCCATTTGGATGTCCTCTTAGTTCTAAAAATCTGTATAAATCCTATTAAGTGACTGGGTGCGGCGGCTCACGCGTATAATCCCAGAACTTTGGGAAGCTGAGGAGGGCAGATCATGAGGTCAGGAGTTTGAGACCAGCCTGGCCAACATGGTCAGGTGAAACCCTGCCTCTACTGAAAATACAAAAATTAGCTGGGCATGGTGGTGGGCGCCTATACTCCTAGCTACTTGGGAGGCTGAGGCAAGAGAATCGAAACTGGAAGGTGGAGGTTGCAGTGAGCCGAGATCACGTCACTGAACTCCAGTGAAACTCCGTCTCAAAAAAAAAAAAAAAAAACCTACTAAGTGTGAGATATAAAAAAATAGATTTTAATGCCTATAGAAAATTGTTCATTATATTATGTATACAGTTTTATACCTGATTGATTAGGAGAATCTTTATGATAATGTTTTTTCCTCCAAAGAGTTTTTTCCTCTGTTTCTTTTGAACATGCTAAAGAGAAACAGACAAAAGGGAACATTGTTTAATACTGGTGTTTTGATTATTTTGATGTTATAAATAAATAACTAAAGCAAATGATATTTGCAAATATTGTTTTTTATTATTTAAATATCAAATGATATTTGCAAATATTAATTTTTTTATTATTTAAATGTGCTGTCAAATATCATGTAAGAAAGGTGAAATAAACCAAATAACAAATAAACACATTGTGGCACTGGCCGGAACCTGCTGTGATTATGAATTATGGATTCTCATTGTCTAGATATATAATGATCTCACTATAACTCCAGTTGAGGAGGTTAGAAATGAACTTAGAATTCTGGCATGAAGTGATCACTTTCTAATAATTTTCTCTGTAACTAAAGGTTTTGGAATAGATTTGAAGAGAGCCATCTTATGTTGAATTTCATTTCATAGCAACTAGTTTTATGGCACATTCTCATAATAGTGAATTTTCAGTTTTTGTATTTGAATTATTATGGTGATAATCAGGCTGCTGCCTTGCTTGTGCTTGTATCTGCACCTGCACAATTCTTTGATATGCATACTTTTTATTGTATGATTAAGGGATTTTTGCCATATTGCCCAGCCTGGTATTGCAATAAGACACATTTCTCCACAAAGTAGGCTGAGTCACACCCTGAGAATAAAGTCCTCATAGAGCTGCTGTTTACTTAGGAGAGAGGCTTGTCCCCGAGACCAGAAAATTAGGAATGGGAGGACATTTATTGGGCATTAGTGTTAGAATCCTTCTTGGACCATGGAGGCATCACAGTGACTGAAAGGCTGCTAGGTCCTAGAGGTATTCGCTGTGTGAGGCCTCCTGGGATTTGTGAAGAAAGATTTATGGTGTGAAGCTAGTGTCTTTGAACTGACCCTTTGAAACTAAGATATTGAGATTCTCTTTTCTCTGTGTCAGGAGTACGGAATAGGCCAGGTTTTAAGGACCAGTTAGGGAAGAACAATTAAGCAACAATGAAAACAATTTACATTTGTCTAAGTTGAATTGTTTTATCTCTTTGACCCATTTTTACTTACTTTTTCCCTTTCTGCTTCAGCATCTGTTAGAGGCAGAATTGTGCCACCCTCCCCAAATTCCTGTGTCGAAGCTTTTACCCCTAGTACCTCAGAGTGTGACTGTATTTGGAGTCTCTAAAGTGATGGTTAAGGTAAAATAGGCCATTAAGATGGGCCCTATTCTAATCTGATTGGTGTTCTTATAAGAAGAGGAAATTTGGAAACATGAAGAGATACCAGGGATGTGTGTGCACAGAAAAAACATAGGAGGTGACCATCTGTTATCCAAGGAGAGAGGCCTCGGGAGAAACCGGAGCTTTTGACACCTTAACCTCTTAGACTTCTTCGGAACTGTGAAAAATAAAATTTTCTTGTTTAAGCCACCAAGTCTGTGGTACTTTGTTATCATAGCCTGAGCAGATGAATATAGCATCTAACAAAGCACCTCTTTGGAGTACCAGCTGGGTGTGTCAGTGCTGAAGGGAACCAAACAACCCAGGACACAGAAATCAATGAGAGGATACCAAGAGGTAGATAAAATCTGTGACCTCTGTGTCTTGTTGCTTTTGCTCAGTAGGCATGGGAGTTCTTTTTTATTTTTTAAGAAAGAACACAATTCCCCTCGAATTACCAGTTGTAAGCTGAACGATGAAGAAACTTGGAAGATTAAAGTGAATTATATTAACCAAATCATTTTCATTTCATGTAGTTTTAAATACAGTTGTTTAAAATCTATGTGAGATTTTCTTTTTAAATTGCTTTTGAATCCTGGGAGAATGAGTTCTTACAAACTGTCATAATTCTGAGACATCAGCTTTTCCTTCGTCAGATATTTGTAGAGGCCAGGAGCTGAAACAAAGCAATGGTTCAGGCAACCACAGAGACTTGCATGGATGATCACATAAACTAGACACCTATTCCCCATGGCTGAAGCTATCTGGTATATCATACTGTTTAAATATAATATTCTCGGAATTTAGGGAGAATCTAAAACAAAAAGAGCTGTGGTTTTATTTTGTAATCATAGAAGTATTACATGAGACAATTGTAAACCACTTACAGTTAGAAGATGGTATTACAGTGCTTTTATTGTATTTCCTATATTTATTTATGACTTTTCAGTATTCTAATATAATTTTCCTTGAGCTTCTGAGTTATTAGATCCTCTATATTATTATGACTATAGATTGAATTATCAAGTAATAAAAAGTGTAAAACATTTCTGATTTCGTGTAAACCTTGATTTTCAAGTTTCCAATCAAGAAAAAAAAAATGAAGAAAACTTTCATGTTGTTTCTAATGTGTTTTTTCTCCCCCCTTCAAATCAGAAGAGGGCCTGTAAATTCTAGAGGGAACTATTTTTTTATGCCTCAGGGAAAAAGTCTGTTATTGACGTAGACTGGCTAAATCTTAGGGGTTAATGTTGGTATTTCTATCCTAACTGTTCTACTCTATCCTAACTGTTCTACTCTATTAATTTTCTATTAATAAAAATTATCACAAATTTAGTAGCTTAAAACAACACAAATTTATTTATTCTCTTACAGTTCTAGGGGCCAAAATTCTAAAACTAGTATAACTGGGCTAAAATGAAGATGTTGGCTGGCCTGCGTTCTTTCTAGAGGCTCTGGGGAAAAATTTGTTTCCCTGCCTTTTCAAGCTCCTAGAGGCTGCCTACGTACCTTGGCTTGCAAATCCTTCCCCTATATTCAAAGCCAGCTGTGTAGCATCTTCAAATCTCTCTCTCGGACTTCTCCTTCTGTCCTTATGTCTCATTCTCCAACTGACTCTCCTGACTCCCTCCTATAAGGACCCTTATGATTATATTGGACCAATGGATAATCCAGGGTAATCTTCCATCTCAGAATCCCTTACTTAATCACATATGTGAAGTTTCTTTTGCCATTTAAGGTAACATATTTACAGGTTCTGAGTACTAGGACATGGACATCTTTGGGGGACCATTATTCTGCCTATCATACCCATACAACCCGAAGCCCTTCTGCTTGTGAAATGGAGCTATCAGGGCTCACATGCAGTGGATTAATTGATTATCTCGGGAATTTTAATAGTCAGACTTACAGAGTACATGTATGCAATCGTGGTCAGATTTAATGGGTATACTGGATTTAATAGAGAACTGCTGTTGATGTGAAAACAGCCTGATGGATGCAAGTTGTCAGAGGATATAGAGGCCCACAACCCATTATCTGTAACTTAGGACCAGCTGGGTTTCAGATTTTTAAAAGGTAATGTGGTCAGAACTATATATTACATAATGTTCCCAGTGGGCTCTGTAGCTAGATTAATTACTATTTCTGCAGTAAAATATGAATATTCCTATTTCTTATTAAGATAAAAAGCACCATAGATAGCCTTATATCAGTTCATGTCAGGTTTTTGCTGCCTCTTGACTTGCAAAAAATATGCAATTTTTAGAAGCCTTTTGATTTTGTAATTGTCTATGGTATCATTGCGTAGGGAAGACCAAGAGCCAGAAAACACACAATGCACACATGCACATGTGCAGATACCTCTACAAACAACTTTAATATACTTGTATGTTTAGTCAAAGTTGGACTGAAATTTGTGCGTGAAAATGAGCTAGAAAAAAGGTAGGGTCATACATAATAAGAACTTTACTAAGTGTTCTGTCATAAACCTCTTTTCTCGCTTGAACATAAGGAGCTGTTCTTGTATAGTTAGAGAAAACAGCTATAGATGATTGAACTACTAGAAATTTTTCTTGGTACAGAGCCCTTAGTTTTTCTAACATTTACCTGGTAGGAACACTACATGAGGGAAAAGAGTATTTTTCTCTAGACTGATGGAAACTAGCTCTTCTAAATGTTGTTAGAGCTCTCGGAGAGCTAAGGGAGATCCATCAGTATGATTTTTTTTTTTTTTTTGATGGGAAGGGGGTACCCATCACCTCAAACATTTATCCTTTATGTTACAAGCAATGCAATTGTGTTTTATCTCTGTGAGTGTAATTATTTTAATTTTTAGCTCCCAGGAATAAGTGAGAACATGCAAAGTTTGTCTTTCTGTGCCTGGCTTATTTTGCTTAATATAATAACCTCCAGTTCCATCCATATTGTTGCAAATGACAGGATCTCATTCTTTTTTTTTTTATTTATTACTGGCTAGTACTCCATTGTGTATATGTAACAGATTTGCATTATCCATTCATCTGCCGAACACTTAGGTTGCTCCCAAATCCTGATTATTGTGAGTAAAAAAGTGCTGCAATAAACATGGTAGTGCAGATACCTCTTGCATATATTAATTTCCTTTCTTTTGGATATATACCTATGAGTGGGATTGCTGGATCATATGGTGGCTCGATTTTTAGGTTTTTGAGAAACTTCCAAGCTGTTCTCCATAGTGGTTGCACTAATATACATTCTCACCAAAAGTGTATGAAGGTTCCCTTTTCTCCACATCCTCACCAGCATCTGTTATTGTCTCTTTTGGATATAAGGCATTTTAACTGTCGTGAGATGGTATCTCATTGTAGTCTTAACTTTGCATTTCTCTGATGATCAGTTATTTTGAGTATCTTCTCATATACCTGTTTGCCATTTGTATGTCTTCTTTTGAGAAATTATCCAAATCTTTCGCTCATTTTTAACCAGATTATTAGATTTTTTTTCCTGTAGAGTTGCTTTACTTATATATTCTAGTTATTAATCCTTTGTCACATAGGTAGTTTCAAATATTTTCTCTCATTCTGTGGGTTGTCTCTTCACTCTGTTTATTGTTTCCTTTTCTGTGCAGAAGCTTTTAAACTTGTGACCTCATATATCCATTTTTGCTTTGATTGCCTGTGCTTATGGGGTATTACTGAAGACATTTTTGCCCTGTCCAATGTCCTGGAAAATTTCCCCTCTGTTTTCTTTTAGTGGTTTCATAGTTCAAAGTCTTAGATTTAAGTCTTAAATCGATTTTGATTTGATTTTTGTATATGACAAGAGATAGGAGTCTAGTTTCATTTTTCTGCACATGGATATGCAGTTTTCCCAGCACCATTTACTGAATGGACTCTACTTTCCCCACTGTATGTTCTTGGCAACTTAGTCAAAAAAGAGTTCACTGTAGATGTATTGATTTGTCTCTAGGCTCTCTATTCTGTTGCACTATATCTATATCTATATCTCTTTTTATGCCAATACCACACTGTTTCAGTTACTATAACTCTGTGGTATAACTTAATGTCAGGTAGTGTGATTCCTCTAATTTTATTCTTTTTGCTTAGGATAGCGTTGGCTATTCTGGGTCTTTTGTGGTTTAGTATAAATTTTAGGATTTTTTTTTCTATTTCCGTGAAGAATGCCATCGGTATTTTGATAGGATCACATCAAATTTATAGATTTCATTGGGTAATATGGATATTTTAACAATATTCGTTCTTCTAATCCATGAAAATGAAATATTTTTCCCTTTTGTGTGTGTCTTCTTTGATTTCTTGCATCAATGTTTTATAGTTTTTTTTGTAGAGATCTTTCATTTCTTAGCATAATAATTCCTACATATTTAATTTCATTCTTAGGTCTGAGTGGAATTTCTTGATTTATTTTTCAGATTGTTCGTTGTTGGCATATGGAAATACTACTAATTTTTCTATGTTGATTTCATACCCTGCAACTTTACTAAATTCGTTTATCAGTTCTAATAGTTTTTTTCTGGTGGAGACTTTGGGTTTTTCTAAATATAAGATCATATCATATGTAAACAAGGATAATTAGACTTTTTCCTTTCTAATTTGGATGCCCTTTGTTTCTTTCTCTTGTCTGATTGTTCCAGCTGGAAGTTCTAGTACTATGTCGAATAACACTGATGAAAAGGGGTGTCCTTGTCGTGTTCTTAATCTTAGAGAAAAGGCTTTCAGTTTTTTTCCCAGTTCAGTATGATGTTAACTATGGGTTTGTTATATATGGCTTTTGTTATGTTGAGGTATGTTCCTTCTATACCCAGTTTTTTGAGGATTTTTATTATGAAGTATGTTGAATTTTATCAGATGCTTTTCCAGGATCAATAAAATGATCATATGATTTTTGTTCTTTATTCTGTTGACATGATGTATCACATTAGTTGATTTACATATGCTGAACCGTCCTTACAACCCTGGGATAAACCCCACTTGGTCATGATGAATGATCTTTTTAATGTATTGTTAATTTCATTGGCTAGTATTTTGTTGAGAATATTTGCATCAATATTCAGTGGCATTAGCATGTAGTTTCCTTTTATTGATATGTCTTTGTTTGGTTTTGATATCAGGGTAAGACTGGCCTTGTAGAATGAGTTTGAAATTATTCCTTCCTCCTTATTTTTTGGAATGGTTTGAGTAGAATTAGTAATGGTTCTTCTTTAAATGTTTTGTAGAATTCAGCAGTGACGCCATTGGGTCCCAGACTTTTATTTGATGGGAGACTTTTTTTTTTTTTTTTTTTTTTTTTTTTTTTTTTTTTTTTTTTTTTGAGACGGAGTCTCGCTCTGTCGCCCAGGCTGGAGTGCAGTGGCGCAGTCTCGGCTCACTGCAAACTCCGCCTCCCGGGTTCACGCCATTCTCCCGTCTCAGCCTCTCCGAGTAGCTGGGACTACAGGCGCCCGCCACCACGCCCGGCTAATTTTTTGTAGTTTTTAGTAGAGACGGGGTTTCACCGTGGTCTCGATCTCCTGACCTCGTGATCCGCCCGCCTCGGCCTCCCAAAGTGCTGGGATTACAAGCGTGAGCCACCGCGCCCGGCCTGATGGGAGACTTTTTATTACAGCTTTGATCTCATTACTTGTTATTCATGTGTTCAGGTTTTGAATTTTTTCAGGGTTCAATTTTGTTAGGCTGTATGTGTCTAGGAATTATTTATTTCTTCTATATTTTCCACTTTATTGGCATGTAGTTATAGTAGTCTCTAATGAAACTTTGAATTTCTGTGGTATCAGCTGTAATATCTCTCTTTTGATCTCTGCTTTTACGTATTTGTGTCTTATCCTTTTTTTTCTTAATTTGGCTAAAAGTTTGTCAATACTTTAAATCTTTTTGAAAAAACAACTTTGATTCATTGATTTTCTGTTATTTTTTTCATTTCAGTTTCATTTATTTCTCCTCTGATCTTTATTATTTATATTCCTCTATTATTTTTGAGTTTGGTTTAGTCTTGCTATTCTAGTTCTTTAAGATGCATCATTAGGTTGTTTATTTGAAGTTTTCTTCTTTTTTGATATAGGCACTTACAGCTATAAAATTCCCTCTTAGTTTTGCTTTTGCTGTGTCCCATAGGTGTGGGTATGTTGTGTTTCTTTTATCATTTGTTTCAAGAAATTTTTTAACATCTTTCTTAATTGATCCTTTGACCCACACTTTCAAGTTTATTTAGAGCCTCAGAATGCTTTATCCCATGGTGGTGAGGCTTGCAAGAACTGAAGTTCTTATTGCTGGGATGAGTGGTTCCCCTCTGGCTAGGGCCAGTTTAAATATTCCCTCTGTGGGCATGAGTCAGCTGAGTTCAGCCCCATTTTGCTTTCTGCTGTGACAGGTCAGCACTGAGTTCAGTTGTCTCACAATCACTGTGCTCTCCTTCCCCTAAGCAGACAGACTGTCTTCGTGTGTCACATGGTCACTATCAGGGGATGGGAGAGGGGTGGCATCAACAATTCAAGACTGTCTTTTCTACCCTCTTCTTTGCCTCTTTCAGAGCTATGAAGTTAAATCCAGGTACTGTGAGTGCCCATCTGATTTTTGGCTCTTATGAAGATTCTATTTTTTGTGTGGGTACTTGTTAAATAGTTGTCCTTGCCCAGGGTTGGAAGGACAATTGGTGGAGCCTTCTATTCAGCCATCTTGCTCTGCCCCTCCATCATCATGTTTAAGGGAGTTTCTGAAAAAGTCCTACTGTGGGGAAGCACAGTGGGTTTCCTGAGATGATGTAACCATGAGCAAAGGGAAAAATTGGACCCGTGGGGTAGTCCTAACTCTGAGTCTGGAATTAGGATTAAGGAGAGTAGGTGGTTTTAAGTGTATGTAGTGACATGTGTTAAAAAGCTGTCCTGAGCCCTCAAAATGTTGCCTTGAACCCAGAAAATGGCTGCATGTGTGAATTCAGAGAAGGTGTGTAAGTCTTCTGAGGTATGGAGCACTCTCAAGTGAGCTTACAATTGAAAAAAAATCCATAAATAAAGGAAGGCTATGTCATGCAGCAGTAACAAAGAGCCCCCATGTTTTACAGTGATAACACAATTTTTCTCCCTTGTTTTTCCTACATGTCTATCCATTCCGTGATGTTCCTGGCCATCTTGGCAGGAAGAGAAAGAACTCTAAGAGCACTGCACTGCCAAGCGAATGCTTTTTCCTAGCACTGATACACATCACTCTCATTCCATCTCATTGACCAAAACTAGTCATGTGGTGCCTTCACACCACAAAAGAGGCAGGAAATACAATCCTATCATGTCGCCAGTGGCACAGAACCAGAAATATTTGACAAATAACACTAATATCTATAACCTTCTTCTTTAAAGGACTGCTATATCTAGAAATGTTCTAGGAATCAGTAAGAATAGAAGACCCAGGCTCAATCTCTGGGACTCAGATATTTCAGTTAGTTTTACCAAGAGTGGTGCTATTGCTCTACAAGCCCCACATCTCTGGGATAAAGCTCAATTCTTGCTGCCTCTCCCTAGATTTCATTTCATAGGTGGTTCAGTTTCATGTCCCATTTCTGCATCGTAGCCAGCAGTCCAGAAACAGAAACTTATTCTGATCCCTGCCCCGGGGTAGCTTCATAAAGAGTGGCAGAGTCCAAAAATCAAAAGAGTTTTTAACCCACGGGTCAAAGTTTTGAAGGGGTCTTTTCCATTGACTAGAGCAAGTGGAACCTGATTGCCTTCATTTATGGGGTAGAATGTTTTGTTGAGTAATCACATTTCAGACATAACCCCAAACAAAGCTTCTGCTTAGCAGGCATTCCTTTTCAGTACATCCTCATGGGGTGTACATCCCCATCATCCCCACCTCATTCTTTTCCACCTTCTCCCCCTAACACTTGCACATTCTCCAGTAAGTATATAGTAGACAGGAATCCCTGGAAGCATAAAAGGGAGGTGGTTGGAACTTACATGTACATGAGTGCTTGAGCCTTGCACTGAGAGATATGAATGGGGCTCCTTTTTTGCACCTCAGACTGTAAAATTAAACAATCAGCAGTTCAGGCAAATGTTCTCTTTTTAAATTCATGAATAAACATTAATATTTACTAAACTGCTTTGAGGGGGATTAGAATTGTCCGTATTTTGTTCTCCCTTCTGATTGCTGAATATGGATGCCCTAGAATTGGCTTGTAACAAGCAATAGCAAAATATAAAGGATTGTTGCCTGCAAATGTATTAACTTGAAACAGTCTACTGCACATGCAAGGAAATATTATATATTTGATCTGTGCAGTGTGCCAAGTTTATTTAACTGTAAGAATCTATGGTAGTTGGAGTCAAATGTTAAGTGGTTAAATAAAGTATGCATTACTTGCTCACTATCTCCAATTGGTACTGATTAATGCACTGCTGCCGAATATTTTACTCTTATAGATGTTCACAAAATATCTTCTATTCTGTTATCTCTGTGCTTATATTATCATCATTGGCAGGTGAGAAATTCTCCTCTTTCTACCGTGCGATTGTGTGAAGTGCTTCGTCTCACTCTGTTAAGACAAATGATGACTTTTTAGAGATGATTGCTGAAAATGCCACGTTACACTACTTGCTGTTTCCCATGATTTTCGCATTAAGTAGGATGAATAAATAACTTACTTTTCAGCTGCTCATTCCTCTTGCAACTAGTCATATGGCATGTCACATTTTCTATTTGCCAAATTCTGTTTTGCAAATATATTTGCAATCCAATACGTATTTAATATCAGAGCAGGAATACAAACGGCCAGGTACTCAGGAGACTTAGAGTTGAGTTACAGTTTGTTACTAAATATTTTTAATCTTGGTGTCAGCAAACCTCCATGAACCCTGTATTTATGTATAAAAATCAATATCTTAAATAATTCTTAGGGTTACTTTACTTTGGAAAGGATCTGATTCAGAATGTTCATTACCGATAAAATATATTAGGAGGTTGAGGTTACTGTAATTATTTTGAATCTGACTTTTAGTCATTCACAATTTTCCTTTTGTTAACATAATTTAGATTAATATCTTATTTATATAATTTTATATACATTTATATTTATAATTTAAATATATGATAGCATACTATGTAATACATAATTAATATGTAATTTATGTGTATTTATGATTTTGTTTTTGTTCATATTTTATTTTTTTTGAGACAGAGTCTTGCTCTTTGCCAGGCTGGAGTGCAATTGCTTGGTCTTGGCTCACTGCAACCCTCTGCTTCCTGAGTTCAAGCAATTCTCTCAGCCTCCCGAGTAGCTGGGACTACAGGCATATGCACCATGCCTGGCTAATTTATTTGCATTTTTTTTTTTTTTTTTTTTTTTTTAGTAGAGACGGGATCTCACTGTGTTAGCCAGGATGGTCTGTATCTCCTGACTTCGTGATCCAGCCACCTCAGCTTCCCAAAGTGCTGGGATTACAGGCATGAGCCACTGTGCCCGCCCCATATTTTATATATAAACATATACTTTTGCCTCCCCATTACATACGCTACTATATAAAAATCTGAATTGATAATGTATTGAATTAATAAAAAGGATAAACGGAAGAGAGGTATAATCATATACTGCAGATTTTTAAAAAAATTTAACCATATTTCTAGAAGGGTACTTAATTGTTTGCCCACAAATTATTAGCTCTTAAACATAGAAGCTTAGAGGAAGAAGTGCCTAAGAAAATTTAATTCTGAAGTGTTGGGATTCATTCCCCAGTAAGATCTAACCAGATTTGAAGGAGAGGCTGAACATTTATGGCTTTCTTTTCCATTACTTAAAGGATTATTACATAGAAGAATAAGTATTTTGTGTGGCTCTAGAGGCTAAAATGAGGTCAATTACTGCTTATTTCTTCCTTTGTTTAATAAATAATTACTGAGTGCCTTCTCTGTGCAATATGCTGTGGATTCAGGTCAGCACCTGCTTTCTTAAGTGCCCCCTGGACTGTAAAGTTATGGAAAGGTAATTTTTGTTGCAATATGAGGAAGAATCGTGACGTTTGCAGCCAAATAGGGCAGTGAGCTCCCCGTCACTGACACTGTTTTGGGAGAGAGTGGATGAAAATTTGCTAAGAATATTATAGGAGGGAATGCTTGCCTCATGGAAGAGGAGGTGCTAGCTTATTAGTGAGTCATCTGATCTGATTCTGTGAAGAATACAAATGAATATAGGTGGTTTGATGCGATTGAGTTATAATTTAGAGAATGCTTTTCCAGTGAATACTTAGATAAGCATTTGTTGGCCTAAGGTGAGATAGAGATACCTTGCTTTTTATGAAGCAACCCTAAAAACTACCACAGTTGACCTGTGAAAAAACATAAATGCAATCTCAGTTGTTGAAATGCCACCAGTTGGCCTACTTGGCCTTTACTTTATTCCCGTATCTAACCAGGTTAACTAAGTTGCTTTGCTTGCTTTGACCATTTGTTTCCATTTATTATCTTTGCAACTTCTGTGCAGCTCCTTGAACATAGGACACTATGTTAGTGGTTCTATCTGACTATGAATAATACAACCATTTCTTCTTTAGGATCTGGCCTTGACGTGACCTTCAGGAGTGGTCTTAGCAAAAGTTCATTTTGTTTATCCACACTCTTCTGTTCTCTCCTCTCCCCCTCCTTTTTCTAGTATGAGCTAGGGGAGTGTTTCTCCATCAAGTTAGATAGAACTAGGAATGCCTCTCTTTGTGTGTGTGTGTGTGTGTGTGTGTTTTGTACGAAATACATTTCTGTATTTCAGATATATCTGTATCCCAAATGCTTAAAACATCTAAATTCCCCTAAGAGTTTAAGGTTTTTTGAAAAAGAAAATTTTAGAAAAACTGTTAAGGAGTTTTTCAGTTCTCCATTCCTCCCTTGACATCAAGAGTGAGGGAGTGGACAACCAATATCATACAGAATGGGCAAAAGCTGGAAGCATTCCCCTTGAAAACTGGCACAAGACAGGGATGCCGTCTCTCACTGCTCCTATTCAACATAGTATTGGAAGTTCTGGCCAGGGCAATCAGGCAAGAGGAAGAAACAAACAGTATTCAAATGGGAAAAGAAGAAGTTAAATTGTCTTCATTTGTAGATGGCATGATCTTATATCTAGAAAACCCCATTGTCTCAGCCCCAAAGCTTTTTAAGCTGATAAGCAATTTCAGCAAAGTCTCAGGATACAAAATCAATGTGCAAATTTCACAAGCATTCCAATACACCAAGGAGAGACAAGCACAGAGCCAAATCATGAATGAACTCCCATTCACAATTGCTACAAAAAGAAGAAAATACCTAGGAATACAGCCAACAAGGGAAGTGAAGGACCTCTTCAAGGAGAACTACAAACCACTGCTCAAGGAAATCAGAGAGGACACAAACAAATGGAAAAACATTCCGTGCTCATAGATAGGAAGAATCAATATTGTGAAAATGGCCATACTACCTAAAGCAATATACAGATTCAATGCTATTCCCATCAAACTACCATTGACACTCTTCACGGAATTAGGAAAAAACTTTATTTCATATGCAATCAAAGAAGACCCTGTATACTCAAGACCATCCCAAGTAAAAAGAACAAAGCTGTTATCAGACTTCAAACTATACTACAAGGCTACAGTAACCAAAGCAGCATGGTACTGGTACAATAACAGACACATAGACCAACGGAGATAACTCAGAAAGAAGACTACACATCTACAACCATCTGATCTTCAACAAACCTGACAAAAGCAATGGGGACAGGATTCCCTTTTTAATAATCTTGCTGGGAAAACTGGCTAGTTATATGAAAAAACTGAAACTGAATCCCTTCCTTTCACCTTTTACAAAAATTAACATGATGGATTAAAGACTTAAATGTAAAGCCCAAAACTATAAAAACCCTAAAAGAAAATCTAGGCAATACCATTAAAGACATAGGCATGGACAAAGATTCCATGACAAAATGCCAAAAGCAATTGCAACAAAAGCAAAAATTGACAAATAGGATCTAATTAAAGAGCTTCTGCACAGCAAAAGAAACTGTCGTCAGAACAAAGAGGCAACCTACAGAGTGGAAGAAAATTTTTGCAAGCTATTCATCTGATAAAGACCTAATATCCAGAATCTGCAAGGAACTTAAACAAATTTCCAAGAAAAAACAACCCCATTAAACAGTGGGCAATGGACATGAACAGACACTTCTCAAAAGAAGACGTTCATGCAGCCAACAAACTTGAAAAAAAGCTCAGCATCACTGATGATTAGAGAAATGCAAATCAAAACCACAATGAGGTACCATCTCATGACAGTCAGAATGGTGATTACGAAAAAGTCGAGAAACAACACATGCTGGTGAGGTTGCAGAGAAATAGGAACACTTTTACACTGTTGGTGGGAATGTAAATTAGTGCAACCATGTGGAAGATGCTGTGCCAATTCCTTAAAAACCTAGAACGAGAAATACTATTTGACCCAGCAATCACATTACTAGCCATATACCCAAAAGTATATAAATCATTCTATTACAAAGATACATGGACGCGTATGTTGATTGCAGCACTATTTACAATAGCAAAAACATTGAGTCAACCCAAATGCCCATCAGTTAGAGACTGAATACATATACACCATGGAATATATACATATGCACCATGAAATACTAGGCAGCCATAAAAAATAATGAGATCATGCCCTTTGCAGGGTCATGAATGGAGGTGAAAGCCATTATCTTCAGCAAATGATTGCAGGAACAGAAAACGAAACACTGCTTGTTCTCACTTATAAGTAGGAGCAGCACAATGAGAACAGATGGACACAGGGAGGGAAACAATACACACTGGGGCCTGTTGGGGGAAGGGGTGGGAGGAGGGAGAGCATTAGGAAAAATAGCTAATACGTGCTGGGCTTAATACCTAGGTAGTGGGTTGATAGGTACAGCAAACCACCATGTCACATGTTTATCTATGTGACAGACCTGGACAACCTTCACATGTATCCTGGAACTTAAAAAAATCAGATGAAACTAAAAACAGACAGAAAACAGGAGAGAATAGGGCAAGGAATGTAGTGGGGGAAAAATAGCTTTGATTGATTATCAAAAATTTTACCTTTATTCTTGCTAGCTTGATATTTAGTGGCATTAATGTGCATCTCATTCAGAATTGTATTTTGCTACATATTCAACAATTCTAGGTCTTTTATTTACTTAGAATTCTGCTAATAATTGTGGGAGGAGTTGCAAAAGATAGAGGGCTGTACTACTGACAAATTTAGACATTAGGGGGAAATGTTTTTTTTTTTTTTTCTTCTTTTTAAACATTATTATTATTATTATACTTTAGGTTTTAGGGTACATGTGCACAATGTGCAGGTTTGTTACATATGTATCCATGTACCATGTTGTTTTGCTGCACCCATTAACTCGTCATTTAGCATTAGGTATATCTCCTAATGCTGTCCCTCCCCCCTCCCCCCACCCCACATCAGTCCCCGGAGTGTGATGTTCCCTTTCCTGTGTCCATGAGTTCTCATTGTTCAATTCCCACCTATGAGTGAGAACATGCGGTGTTTGGTTTTTTTGTCCTTGCGATAGTTTACTGAGAATGATGTTTTCCAGTTTCATCCATGTACCTACAAAGGACATGAACTCATCATTTTTTATGGCTGCATAATATTCCATGGTGTATATGTGCCACATTTTCTTAATCCAATCTATCGTTGTTGGACATTTGGGTTGGTTCCAACTCTTTGCTATTGTGAATAGTGCCGCAATAAACATACGTGTGCATGTGTCTTTATAGCAGCATGATTTATAGTCCTTTGGGTATATACCCAGTAATGGGATGGCTGGGTCAAATGGTATTTCTAGTTCGAGATCCCTGAGGAATCGCCACACTGACTTCCACAATGGTTGAACTAGTTTACAGTCCCACCAACAGTGTAAAAGTGTTCCTATTTCTCCACATCATTGGGGGAAATGTTTACACGAAAAAAATTTAAGTAGGAGAAATATGAATTTAAAAAATTATAAATTGAATAAAACATGCTGTTCCAGGCATTTTCTAATGGGAGAGAGTGGTCTATATAGTTTGACATCTACCTTCTTTCTTTATTTTAGACTTACTGTATAAAAGGCTTAATTGGATTTCACCAAGCACTAGAAAATTGGTAGGCAGTTTGTTAATAAGGACTATTTGGAGATATCAGTGTGAACTTCAAGTAAAATTATAAAGTAGTAATTTAGCTAGAATCACTTGGCATGAGGGCCCACACAAGATTGAATGAAGGAGGAAGAAACTGGGCATAGATAGGAATAAGTTGCAGACAATATGTGTGAGGCGATGGTGAAGGATGGACTTGGGGTGGAGACCAAGAGGAAAGAGAAAAACCGTGAGGGATAATCATCAGAACCAATGTTTTACAGAATTTATTGTGTTGTAGATGCTGCCCTAAATACTTCTCTCACATTCACTTATGGAATCCTTACAGCAGATCTATGAGAAAGGTACTCTTGTCCTCATTTTATAGATGAAGAAATTGAGACACGTACTCACCCAAGTCACGTAGGTCATAGCAGTGGAGACAGGATTTGAACGTAGGTTCTTGTCAATTACTTCTTGAGAAATTCCAGGGTAAATAAAAGAACCCAGAACATATTAGATCTAGGTGGTAAAGAAGTAGACATCAAGGCTCACTCCCTCATCTTAATCCTGGATGACTAAAAGAACTGTTGAAATAATGACATAAAGAAATGAAATGGAAGGGAGGCTGTTTTATTATTAGGTTATTTGACAGATTTATATAATGTGTATATATTTTAGTTGTTTTGTACATAGATTTCAGAAAGACCCCAGAGTTTAGGGATTTTTTTCTCCCCATAACAACCCCTCCCAATTTCCTGAAATATACAGTTGCTAGTATCTTCAGGAGAAAGACAAGTTTTCCTGTAATCCAGGGGGTATTTTAGAAAATGAAGCCTACGTTTCTTGTCCTAGTGTCTTTGTGTTTATTGGTGGCATTTAATTTTGTCATTCTCAAACAATGATTCTTTGGCTCCTCTTCTAACCATCTTGTTGCTGGGATATTAATTTGAAAATGAATTCCGGGCACGGTGGCTCATGCCTGTAATCCCAGCACTTTGGGAGGCCGAGGCGGGCAGATCACGAGGTCAGGAGATTGAGACCATCCTGGCTAACACAGTGAAACCCTGACTCTACTAAAAATACAAAAAATTAGCTGGGTGACGTGGCGGACGCCTGTAGTCCCAGCTACTTGGGAGGCTGAGGCAGGAGAATGGCGTGAACTCCAGCCTGGGCGACAGCGAGACTCTGTCTCAAAAAAAAAAAAAAAAAAAAAAGAAAATGAATTATCTTTTATAAAATTTGCAAGAATTAATTTTCAGGGAATACTCCACTTATGTGCGTCAAGGCTGTGAGTTTTAAGGTGAATTTGTTTTGGCTCTGTCCTTAGATTCTATTTTGTTGCTATCATTTTGCTGAACTTTAGATAATTGACAGCAGTATTTGCAGTTTACTGTAATGGCACTCTAAAAATAGCAGAATTTCAAGTTACTTTAATGAAAAAGATTCATCGAGTGCCTTAAATTGGATATTTTGATATGTAGGATACTAGGTATGTGTGCAGTGAGATCCACTTATAGTAGAATTTCCTTTGCTAAAATGACCCATTTTTGCTGCACTCCTTGAATCAATACCACTTCGAAATGTCATTTAGGTGGGCACAAACCATTTTTAAAAGTGCATTATTCAGTGTGTCTTTAATTGCCTAATAGTGATACAAAAAATACACAGTGATTCATTAGTATTGACAAAAGAGCTGTCTTGCAATACTCCAGGAGGCCAAAGATCACAATTAGAAGTGCTTTAATACATGTGAATGTTTGAACTGAGTGCAAAGATGCTTTTGATACCTTATCTTTCACAGGATTGGGTTTTGTAGATTTAAGAAGGAATCTTTTTTTTTAACACTAAAGTTATAAGTCAGCAAGTTTGGTAAAAAGGTTGTGATAGTCTAAGCACAGTGAAGGCAGAGACAATGTTTGACCTGTGAATTCCTGTGTTTCTAGGGCTTAGCTACTGTGACGACCAGAGAGTCAAGGGTTCAATAATAGTTGAATGAATTACAGTGCAGATAGGCTTGGAGAAGACTTAGGATTTAATAGGGAAAAATAAATGAGCCAAAGGCAGACAGCAAGGTTTTTACAAATAGCACAACCTCATTCGTTAAATTGTGAATTTTCTTAATGTATGAATTTTCTTAAGTTATGCTACACAGAATGTCAGGTTTTAAGAAATCATGCTTTTTGCCACATGGTGGCATCATTGTAGTTATGATGATGTTTTAACTCCAACTGAAGGAATGAATTTGTTTTTGACACATACCATTAAATACTCATCTTTTGATGTAATGTACATGAAGCATTATGCAATTGGCCTATAAAGGTATAATAAAACATTAAATATGCATTTTTTTCTGCGAAAATTTAAGAATAACTTCTCCAGCCAAGTGCGGTGGCCCACGCCTGTAATCCCAGGACTTTGGGAGGCTGAGGCAGGCAGATCACTAGGTCAGGAGCTCGAGTCCAGCCTGTCCAACATAGTGAAACCCCCATCTCTACTAAAAATACCAAAAAATTAGCTGGGCCTGGTGGTGGGCCCCTGTAATCCCAGCTACTTGGGAGGCTGAGGCAAGGAGAAATGCTTGAACCTGGGAGGTGGAGGTTTCAGTGAGCCAAGATCATGCCACTGCACTCTAGCCTGGGCAACAGTGCAAGACTCTGTCTCAAAAAAAAATAAATAAATAAATAAGCCTTTATTCATAATGATTACTCCTTCTCTATACCATAAATCTTCTCCAATAAAGTGCTGATTAATAATGCAGTTATTCAAGTCAATTGAAAAAAGTAAGTTGATATAATGTTAAGTTTTAGGATTTTTAAAAAATTTCAAATTTTTAAATCTTTTCAGTGTTCCTCTTTAAAGCCAATGAAACTTAAACTTTATTTCTCATAACTATTAGAGATGGTGGTCTTCAGCTACTTCCTCTGAACCACTCTGGAATTCTCGTAATTTAGATGAAATTAGATACTTTCTTTTTGAACTGGCATTGTCTGCATGACTCCTTCATATTTACTTTTGTCCATAGGCTTTGTGTTGTTTAGAGACTTGTGACTGATAGACCTAGCCTTATCATAGCAGAGGCTGGAAACTCAAAGTACCTCTGAGATTCCGGCTGTTGAATGACATTTTAGTATCACAGTCTACTCACATATGAAGCTAAGATAAGATAGAAAAGTTGATTGGAGCACCATTAGATTGCTCAACTTTCTCTTAATACCTCCCTACAGGATCTTAGATAAACACTGAGACTGTCTGATGTTACACCCTTGCTTAAATATGGAAGACAAAAAGCTGGTTATTTTTATTAGTACCCCTTCTCTTTTACTTTTCTACTTTGAGCTCAAAGTTAATTAGGACGTTGCCTTCCTGTTTCTGTATTATTTTTACTTGAGTGGCTTTAAAAACCAGCATTAGAATAAATTAATGTAAAGGCCTGGTAAGGAGCTCTTCTGTGTTCCAGAGGCTAGTGGCATGGAATAATAGGGGAAAATCAGAGAGCTAGGTCTGAAATACCAATTTAGCAATAGGCAAGCACTGCTGGGAGATATTTGAAATAGTCCAACAGATGTAAGCCAACAGCTAATATTTGAAAATCTATAGGCAAAAGTTATGTTTTTTCTTTTTAGTATAAGGACTCTGATAAATGCTTCTGATTCTGTACTCAAGAGTGCTTTTTGGAATCTAAGTCTACCTCTGTAATGACATCTACCTTAACCATGTGTTGCACATATGATCTTTGAAAACTGATGAATCTTCTCAAATTTTTAGCTAATAAAATATCCATGGCACACCCACTTTCCTGAGGTACTGTGGGACTGTCTGTATAGAAAGGAAGTACTCTACGTATTTTGTGCTAAGCCAGCAGAAACATTAGAACCCAGTTAGCCAAGGTCATGTAATGCAATCAGGGTGATTCAGGCAAACTAGAAATCTCAGCTTTTTTTTAATCTTCTTTCTGTGTGCACTGAAAAAAATATAGATGATTAAAAAAAGGATATTAAAGAAAGTAGTTGTCTTTGGTCAGTTCAATCAAGGGCAATCCTAAAACAGAGCTAATGGAGGTAGTTCCCTCATCTAGGCATTGGACAGCTGTTCGCAGTTAGCTTATACAACTTTGATACTGCACTGTGCTTATAATTGAAGTTCATCTTTGTGAGATTTTAGCAGAACCTGGTCAAAGAGGTTGGTCATTAAAGGCAGGAAGCACAGCAACTTTAGTAAATACAGTGGAAAGAAATGCAGTTTTCTTTAGCAAGGTGTTAAGAAGGGAGCTTTTGAAATTTATCTTAATTTGGCCTAAGAAAGATGTGACCTTGCTCCTACATCTTGCTGTAGAGTTGCTTTTTGATGTACTTCTTTACGTCCTAAGGAAGATGACTGTGTTCCCTTAATTGAATTTGTGTTCTATTACTTTCTCAGTAAATTCTATTTTAGTAGCTTTATAAATTGACCATGAAAACCTATGCTAGACTGAAATTCCAGGGACATAGAAACATATTTTTTATTGAAAAAGACATTTATTTATAAAAGATTCAAGGTCATTTAAGAGTTAATTATCTTATTAAATCTTTAAAAGTTTATTAAAGTTTATTGGTTTTTTTCTCAGAAAATAATCTTCTCCAACTTGCAGTAAAGAACACAGATCATTAGTTAGGTAAGCATGGAATATGGTGTAACAATCACAAAAATCTGATTTTGGAAGCACTACAGAGCAGTAATGCCCCAAGAAGCTGGGTAGTAGAGCAATCTGCCAGGAGGGTAGGGACTTTCATGGGGCAGGTACTTTGTGGTAGGCACAATTCTATTTAAGAATGCTTTCAAGAGGAAATTCTGAAAGTTGCTTAGTTAGGAACTGAAGATGGTATGATGAAAAGAGGAAAGTGTGTCAACCCAGGTGGTTTCCCTTTCTTTAACTCTTTAAAAATCCCCTATACACTTTTTTTTTTTTCGCCACTGTCCTAGGGCATGACACTAAGAAGAACATTGCCTCCCTATATACATTCCCCAAAGTTCTATGGCTTTCCTCAGTTCAGTCTTGTTTCCTCTTTATAATCTTCTTCTCCTCCTCACCCTTTCCTGAGGTCCACATGTTGGACATACATCCTGGCCAAAGTACATAACTGAATGTTTCTGTGGTCTGTGGGAGCAGCGGTGACCACATGATATGTTAGAATAAAGCACAAGCGCTCCTTCCTGAGGCTCAAGTGTCTAGGCAGCTGATCACTGGCTGATCTTAGCTAGGTGTTTGCTGTTCTTATTTCTCTTTCATTCACAAATTCCCCACCCGCCCTCTATTTTTTTCTGAAATTTGACCCGTAGGGTTGTGGTTTTTACAAGTATACTCCAATTGATACTCTATAAGTACATAAGTATACTCATAATAGGCACACAAGGGAGAAGGAGAAGGCAATGGAAAGATGGATGCAGACACGACAGTGATATAGCCACAAGACAAGGAAGCCAAGGATTGCAGAAAGCCACCAGAAGTTGGAAAGAGGCAAGGAAGGATTCTCCCTTAGAGCTTCCAGAAGGAGTCTACTTTTACCTATATCTTGATTTTGGACTTTCGGCTGACAGAATTGTAAGAGAATAAAATTCTGTTGTTTTAAGGCATCTAATCTGTGATAATTTGTTGTGGCAGCTGTAGGAAACTAGTATAGATTTTGGTACGGGGTAGTGGAGTGCTTGCAGTAACAAATGCCTAAAAACGTGGAGGTGGTTTCGGAAATGGATAATAGGTAGAGGCTGGAAGAATTTTGAGGCCATGATAGAAAAAGCTAAATTATGGTGAGTGCTCAGAAGGAAGTGAGGAACATGCTAGAGAAAGCTTCTCTCATCTTTGAGAATACATATAGTGACATGAACAAAAATGTTTCTGATAAGAGCTCAGAAGGAAACGAGGATCATGTTACTGTAAACTGGAGGAAAGGTAATCCTTGTTAAACTAGTAGAAAAAACTTTGGCCAAATTGTGTCCTATAGTTGTATGGAAAACAGAACTTGTAGGTGATAGGCTTTGGATATTTAGCCAAGGAAATTTCCAGGCTATGTATTAAAGGTGTGGCTTTGTTTCTTCATTTTGATTACAATAAAATGAAAAAGATAAATTGAGGAAGGAACCATTGAGGCAAAAAAAAAGCAGCACTTGTGATTTGGGAAATTTGCAATACATACAGATTGCAAAAGATGCTACTGTTAGGAAAGCGTGCTCTGGAGAGAGGCCAAGGGTATGGCTGGACCACCTTTTGCTGAGATTAGATGTATGATTTATGGAATCACTCAACCATGTCAGCAGAAGCCAGGAATAGAGAGGAGGTTATCCAGGGAAATCTGTGGAGGACCTTATTCCCTAATGACACAAGACAAGTTGACATACTTAGGAAATCCATAAGGTTTGTGAAGATTTTATGTCTGCAGACACACTACCAGGCTGGACTGAAAGAGACAGAGGATAAAATGAAAGAAGGCAATTGGACTTCTGGGAGTCTAAAGGTGGGAAATGGGCTGCAAAAACTACTTGCCTAGAAACATGTGCCACCTTTCAAGAATAATGATTCCAATGCCAGAGCCATGATCCCAGAGACAGAGACATAAGCCACAGGCCCAGAAGCCTACTAGGCCAGAGCAGCAGGCCCAATGAGTGGAGTCTAGAGTCACAGAGGATTATTCTTGGACCTTGAAACCTATTATTTCCCCTGCTGCATGTTAGACTTTCTAGGGATGGGTGACTTCTTTATTCCAATTTCTCTTCTTTGAAATGGGAATATCTATAACTGTTACCCTATTCCATTCTCACCATTTTATCTTAAGAGCAGATAACTTGTTTTATAGTTTCACAGCTCCACAGATAGAGAGGAATTTGGCTCCAGGATTATTCATACCTAGTTTTGTTACAGTAGGTAGCTAGTCAGACATAAGCAGGTCAGGGGAGGACTCCTCCACCCAACCCAGGAATGTTAGGCAACCATCAGGTGATGGTCAGGTGGTTGTTAACTGCCTCTCTAAAATAATAATTGGTCGTAGCCAGTACAAGGGAAAGGAAGTCTTCCAATAAATAGAAACCCTGAAACTGCTGATTGGCGGCTTCCCAATAAGATCTCAGGAGTTGGGCATGGGGTCAAGCATGTGCATTAAATGGCAAAATAATGGAGTTTAACTGGTTGATGACCTTCTAGGAACATTTGGTAAGGGAAGAACACCACAAATGAGCATGTGTACAACTCCAGTAAACACACTGTACATGTGATCCCTCCCAAGTGCTGGCAGGACACTGCAGATGTGGACAGCCCACCCCAAGGAAAGAGTCAGTAGAGAAGGGACACAACCCCCAGGAAGCATGCTGGCATATAAACTCCAAGTCAAAGATCAAACAGTGCACTTGATCTCACAAGTTGCCTGCTTGGCCATCTTCCCAGCATACTGTTTATTTTTTGTCGTTCCTGCTCTAAAGCTTTTTAATAAACTTTCACTCCTGCTCTAAAATTTGCCTCAGTCTTTCACTCTGCCTTATGCCCCTTGGTCAAATTGTTTCTTCTGAGGAGGCAAGAATTGAGGTTGCTGCAGACCCATGTGGATTCACTGCTGCTAACAGTTTTACCCATACCTGATTTAGGTGAAGAGATTTGGGACCTTTGAGCTCATGACATTGAGATAGGATTTTGTACTTATAGTTGATCGCTGTAATAGGCTGATATTTCAGAGGATGTTGGGATGGCCTGAATGTGTTTTGCACATTGGAAAAATATAAATGTTTGAGGGCAATAGGGCGGACTATAGTGGTTTGAATTCTGGCTCTGAAAAACGTATGTACACATGTAAATCTCTGAAACCAATGAAAATTCCCTTATTTGGAGAAAAGATTTTTGCAGATATAGTTAAATAACCTTGAGACATTATCCCGGATTACCCAGGTGGGCCTTAAATTCAATGCCAAGGGTCTTTATAAGAGAGAGAAAAGAGAAAGATACGCATGCAGGAGAAGGCAGTGTGGAGACGGGGCAGAGATTGGTGTCACGTGGCCATAAGCCAAGGAGGTCAAGGAATGCCAGCATCTGCCAGAAGCGGGAAGAGGCAAGGAAGGAGTCTCCCCTGGAGCTTCTGGAGGTGGTGTGGCCCTGCTGACATGCTAATTTTGGACTTTTGTCTCCAGAACTGTAAGAAAATAAATTTCTGTAGTTTTAAGACTCCACATTTGTGGTAATTTGTTATAGCAGCCCTATGAAACAAATAAGGAATATCATGTTCAAGCTATTTTCTTTAAGGCATTGAGACTTTCTTAGTTATGGTTGTAGTTTATTCCTCTATATTACAGTGACAATCAAGGTCATTCTGGGCCTCCCCTTCAAATCAACATTTCGTAGTATTGCCAGAGTAGCTAATTCCCTGTAGAAGTGTCAGAAGCAGTAGAACCAGAGTGACTCCATTTTTAGTGAGGGCTAGGAAAATGAGGCTGAGACTTGCTGGGCTGCATTCTCAGGAAATCAGGCATTCCTAGCCTCTAGATGTTTACGGTTAAGGAAACAAATTAATAATGTTTACTAAACAGACCCAGACTGGGGAGTGTCCAGATATCCCAATATCTGCAGAACAAAGGCATGCTTGATTTTGCTTTAAAGATAATAATATTAATTCTTGGAAAATATACTTAATTAAGAAAATCCTTTATCACAAATCCTTGTAGCTGACCACGTATCCCTATATATACAAGCATTGTACCTAGGGTGGATGTGTTCCTCCTCTTACTTTTGGGATCATCTTACTCTGCCTATGGAGTAGCTGTCCTTTCACCACTTGACTTTCTTCATAAACTTGCTTTTGCTTTGCACTGTGGACTCACCCTGAATTCTTTCTTGCATGAGATCCAAGAACCCTCTCTTGGGGTCTGGATCGGGACCCCTTTCCTGAAACAGAATGACTAATTTCCTTCTGCCTCACTATAAAATTCTCTTCTTCCCAGGCTGTTGGAGCATATCCTTGGTAGCTTCTACTTCATTCACTTTTCTTTCTTTTCAAAAAGCACACCAAGTAAGTACAGCACCCACCTAACTCTTTATCCCCTTTCCCATCACCTGGTCACAAAGATCTCCTGCACTTCACTGCCCATTCCTTTCTGTAATGTACCTCTGCTTGAATTCAAATGCACATTTGCATTTTAATGGAAATATAATTGACTTCCAGTGAACATTTAAATAATTAAAACTACACATTTACACTAAAATCCAGTTCCTTTATAGCCTATTCCTCTGAACTTTTGGGGAAGACAGTTTGAACACAGATATGTCCAAATCCAGGTAGTGAGCATTTAACCAGTTAAGAGTACAATAATTCAAAAACTTCAAGACAAACACAATGTCTTATTACATGTATGAACATTGTAGATTAGGCAGATAGCCAGGCATGAGCAGGAGGGGTAGCCTTGAGAAAAGAAAAGTCTGGAAAGTCTCAGACCTGAAGGACCACCCCAAATTTACATATTAATAGCATCTCTAACGTTGGAGTGGGTTAGCAGGAAGGAGAGGAGGTACCTAGGCAGAAACACCCTGGAATGCCTCTGAAGATGTCACGATAATCATTCATTCTACAGTTAAAATGTCAGAAGGTTGCTAGGTACATGATGATAAAAGAGGAAAGAGAGCAAAAGGGGCCTTCCCAAGAGATACACAGGTGCAATAAGTAGAGGTTTGACAGCTATACAACCTTTCTGGGGTGGTGGTAATGAGCAGTACCGCCAGTAATCAAGATTGATCACTGGCCTGTGCATGTGGATTAACCAATGGTAAAGGAGGGTCCCGCAAGCCTGGGTGGGGACAAAGGCAGAGACCTAAGCCAGAAGTGGGAAAACTAGACAAAGGGAAAAGATGGAAACTTGAGACCGAAGTGGGAACATGAAGAGGAAGCCTGACATGATAAAACTCACAGTGCGGGACCCTTGGGGCTGTTTTCCTGCAAGAGCAGCCCACTCTTTTCTTGGTGTGTGCTTATTTTTTTCTGCAATAAGCTCTTTTTTTCCTGTTTTCTTGCAGTGAAGCTCTCTGTTATCTTTAAACCACCTCTTGATGAAATCTTTCTCCCAAGTTGACAAGGACTGGGACTTCTGTGCTTCCTGGTAACAATCCCAGATTGTAACAGAGTGACATAACTTGGTAGCAAATGAACTGTGTTCAGTAGATGTATTTTCGTCCTTCATCATGTTAATCATTACTGATCAAAACAGATGTTTTTTGAAGCAGCTCTCAATTAAAAGGTTAAAAAGTACTCAACTTATGCTCCGAAAACATGAATAATGGGAAAAGAGCCAAAAAATTTGAATCATTAATGGAAAATGAAACGTTATAATTATGGAGAAGCTTGGTTGAATAGTCAACACTTAGATAGGTACAAATGTGAGTTGTGGATAATTTGAAACTCTCCAAGGATCATTCTTGGCCTTGAATGACCTAAGCTTCTTTAAGAAGACAGCTTATGTTTTGTTTCATTCCAGTTCAAATAGCAGCCCAATCCTGTGAGTAGCCAAATCTTAACCACTTCCCAATTTATCAGTCTCAACTTCAGAATAGTCTAGGAGGATGTAAGAAGGGGCTTCTTGGTGGTGGAGATCTGCAAGATTCAGGCTTCCTGTTCCTCCTGGGTTTGCTTTCTCAAACCTGCCCTAGCCTGATGATGCGGCATGGTGTGTGTGTGCTGGAGTGAGTTCCTGGAGATATTTACATATGTGTGGCCAATGGGTGAGAGGTGCTATTCACTGCCTGTTGGTTACTGATGAACTTGATGTGAAACTGGTCATTGGTTCCCTGAGTGACTGGGGTTTGTGTTCTGACTGTTAGCTGCAGTATAATTATTAATCTCTTGAGGGCTCTGCTTGGCTTTGCTGTGCATAGGTCTGTAGTAAGCTTTCTTCCTAACAAAGGTGAAACCTTTTGCTATTGGAGTCTTCGTGAACTGTTGGGTATCCACACAACTTCCTCTTCACTGAAGAGAATCTCATACATCTTAGCGACACCTGCTCTCAGCTTTGCTTACCTTCACCTGCATGGTCCCCCTCTCCTGGCACTCAGCAAATAACTTAGCAAATCATAAAAAATGCCATCACATTCTACCCAGTTGCAGAAAACTGTGCAAGTGCTTCTGTTCTGCCCCTCACTGAAGGGGTGAGTTGAATGTGCCCTCTTCCTCCATGGCGAAGGATCCTTTATTGAGGATTAGGAGTAGTTTACGCTCTGTACTGCTCCATGAGAAGACGGCTTCCCTTAGGCACTCTAGCTCCCTTATATAAAAGAATGGTAGTGTGTAGACTGTTACTTAGGATTTGATGGGATACTTTATTTTAGTAATCCCTAAGACAAGATGGTTAGCAACACAGTGAGAGTCTGACAGTTTTTTCCTAGTTGAAATGATTCCTTCAGCAATCCTAGCACATTCGATTTAACTTTTCATCCAATGGTGCTCTGTTAATAGTTGTAGTCCACAGCTGAACATTAGACTCATCTGGACATATTTAAAAATTGTAACCCTTGGAATTCAACCCAAATCAATAAATCAGAATTTTGGGGGAGTATAATCCTAGCAACAGTATTTTTTTAACCAATAGGCTAGAAGGGAAGCTTAGTGAAGATGAATGAACATCCTGTCAGTTCCTTGCAACCATATAATCCATAGGAGGAAAGTATTATACTGAAAACCCTAAACTGAAGAAGCTGATATAGTTGATAAACGGATTTTAGTTCTTAATTTCAAGTCAGCCAAGACAAAGAGAGAAACAGGTTGTGCAGCTATAGTCTAATTAAAATACACATTAATAGTTGTTTAGAGTTAAAATATTTTCCCCAGATAGAAGGAATTGATTGTATGAGTATGCATTCAAAGGGATAATGGCTCATGTCTTAGATAACAACTTCATAATATAAAAATTGCCACATATTGCTATTGTTTTGTTTATCATTCGTAAAAGCTGAGAAATATGACAACATGAAGGAAGAATTGGCAGTGTTGTGACGCCGTTAACTTGATCTGATTTTCCTGTCAACACATTGGTTTATAAATGCTAATGATACTGTATCATCATTGTTTGGGCAACTACATAAATGACCATGTTGGGAAATGCTATGCATAACCCAGATTGACTCAAGAAGTCCTGAGGTTGGCATTCTTCCCTGATGGGGTTATGTCAAAAATTAGCATGATGTGTACATTAGTTGATGAGTTTGGGAACTGAAAAAATTAAGAGAATACCAACTCCGTAATATAATAATTGTGCAACATTAGAGAAGTTGCTTAATTTCTTTGAGTCTCAAGTCCTTATTTTCAAAAAGTAGTAATGATCTCTCTTTAAAGAGTTATTGCGAGGATTTAGTGAGAGGTACATACATGTGAAGATCTCAAAATAGGGCCAAGTACACAGTAGGTACTCTGTAAATATGGGTGGAGATTCTTGTTACTATTTAAACAGACCCATTGTGAAAGTGTTTCCAGAACTATATGGTGCTGAATATTATATTTTATAGATTTTGACACCAGGCCTTTCCAATGAAAGAGATATCAGAATATAGGATAATGAACCTAAAAATGAAATGCTTTTTAATCTTAATCTATTTGCTTTGCTGTTGGTTTTCTTTTTCTTAGATTATATAAGGAGCTTCCCTTTCAATAAGAAGAGTGAACTCTGAGCCTCTTTCTCCACCCTCAACACTAAAGCAAAGGCAGGATAAAAATATGTCAAAGATCCTTGTTTAATTTATAATAGAGATGGTCATTAGAGTATTAGGAATTCAATGTATTATACCACAATCTCTTTCATTTTATGAATTTCTTTGTAAAAAAGAAACATTACTATCTGTTTATGGGTTTTTACTACCTTTTCAATCTACCAGCCCTGCCACAAACATCACAATATTGTAACTTCTGAAATGTTGTTCTCTTGCAGCACAGTTCATGCTTCTGCAGATTGTGCAGACAGCATCCTTTATCTATTATACTGCTGAGATAGCACATATGTGGTTAAATTTTGCAAGGCTCCACAATGCTAATACTAATTCTGTTCATGTCTTGGCTGGGTTTTGTGTTCATGGGATGCAGAAGTGTTTTTTTCCCCATATTTTTCAAAAATAGGAATAAGCACAGCAGTTGTCAGTATTTATTTTCATAAAAATATCCATATAAGCTTAGTTCACCCAGGTCCACAGCTGTCAATCAGCAGGAATCAGTCTTATTCTCTCTCTCTGTTTCTGTCTCTGTCTCTTTAAGATCACACATTTTTATTTGTACACACATTTGTACCTGAATTTCTATTGATAAAATTAGAAAAGTCAGTCGTCTTTATTCTTCTCAAGTACTGATAAGAGATTTAGAGGAAGAAATTATCAAACTGATAATTTGATATTAAACATAAAAATATTAGCAAGAAATGTGAAGATGAAAAGTATCTTAAAAATCTGTACATTGAAATAACTTGTGGGAATAGCATGTAGCCCAGTACCCATATTATTAGACCATCTATATTGTGTGTTTCCCACCAACATGAGATAAGCGACTATGGGTATAAATCTGATTTTCTAGGAAAAAATTAACTTCCAGAGGAAACATCAATTTTACGTCTTGCTCTCTACAACTTCACTGTATATAAAGTCATTTATAATTGTCATTGGTGAAGTCATCATAATTTGTTTTCCTGGTGCCTGTGGGTTGGCTAAGCCCCTTTTGCTTTTAGATTTTATGTTCACTTTTTCCTGTTTCATCTGTAGAGTGAGCAAAAAGAACTTGTAAAAGACATAATATGAGTCATCCTTCAACAATAGATTTCTCCTGAGATGGTATTTCTAAGCGTAAATTGCCTTTTTTCTCTTCTGCTCAAAATAAGGACTGAGGGTTGTTTATTCTCTCTACTGCTTTGGCTGTTGTGCCTGTAATCTCTCTCTCTCCTCCTCTCTTTATCTCTCTGTTAGTTTAGTGGATGGCAATTATGTATTGTTTCTCTAGGTGCCAATTGTAACTGCCATCTTGCTATCACAGTCGTAGGAGGCAATTGTTTATCCTTTTTTTGTTGAGAGGGGTATATATAATCAGTAATTCTATCTATTACAATGGCAAGCGGGTCATGTCTAGAACAGACTCTCATTTCTCAAAATAAAGTAATATATGTATTGGATGTCCAGCTGGTAAGTGAACTAGAAACTTAAGAAAGGGCAAAAATATCAGAAAATTAAACGATATATATATGTATCTTAAAAATTTCTTTGGTTGTTTACCATAAAGAACAATATATGTAATTTATGGTGATACTGTGTAGAAAGACAGATGTACATTTAAAGTATGATGAAAAAATATATAAAAAAATTACAAAGCTATTTCTAGATAAGCAAACCTGATATATATTGATTTTGAAAAGGATATTTAACATGGAAAATTGATCTTTTCACTTTTTATGGCTTGACAAATATGGCATAATAAAAATTTTTCTTTTTTGTTTTTAAAAATATGGGTCAACTTAACTCAGGTATCTGTAATTTTGAGAGCAAAGTACCACAACAGGAGTGCATCATAATATATTTCAGACTTGTTCTATATGTAGTCATTTGTTGGCTACTAGAAATAAGGAATCCAGAATAGGAAATTATAAACATTCTGACTGATATGCTGAGTAAATCATTTAACCTCTGTCAGTCTGAGTTTCATAATTTTTACGGGGAAAAGAATATCTGCCTATTAAATCTATTGGGATAATTAAATGGCACCTGCACATAAAGCACTTAGCACAGTTTTTAGAATATAGTCAACACATGCTATCTCATAGCTGTAATAGTGATAATAGTGATGAAATGTGAGAGATGAAAAGGACTATTAAAATGATGACTCCCAATTCCTTTATTTTACAGGACAATCAGAGATGTAAGGAGACATAACCAAGGTTAGATGGCAGGGCCAAAACAAATGCTAGCTAGCAATGCTCACTCTCACTTAGATCACTACTCATGGTGTTTTGCTATCTCCTATTCTGCAGGATTTTCTGCAAGAAACTCAGAATTCTATATTTTGTCATCATAGACAGGAGTAGTATTTCGTGATTATCTTATAAATAGTAACAACCATGGTTGCAACATTTTAGTTCATAAGCAGTAAGGAAACAAGTAAGAATTTCAAATAGTAATCTCTGTTGCTCAATGTTCTTCCAGCGAATCTCTGGAATTTTATTCTGGATTGGTTTCAAGAACCTGCCATGGTCAATAGAAACTTTATAGGTTGGGAAATGGGTTCATTACCTTTGACAGTGGGGAGCATCTCTTTAAGGAATTATAAACTAATATCAATTAAAGCAGGAACAATAATGATAGCTTACAATACCAACCACTTTATATATATTAGGACATTACAGGGATTATTTTAACTTACCCTTATATAAATTTTATGAGGTAATTAGTATAATCTTGATGTTATAGATTAAGAAACGTAGACATAGAAAGCCAAATAGTTGGCAGGTTCAATCAAGATCTGACTGATTTCTCAGCCATGGTGACTCACACCTGCAATCCCAGCACTTTGGGAATATGAGGCAGGAGCATTGCGTGAGGCCAGGAATTCAAGACCAGTCTCAGCAACATAGTAAGACCCCCCTTCTCTACATTAAAAAATAAAATTTTGTTTTGACAACTTGACTCTAATGAAAAAACAAAAAACAAAACCAAAAAGATCTGTCTGATTTCTTAGCCTGCCAACTAGAGTACATTGCCTCTGATGTGAGGCTAGTAAAATGTTTTACTTTTTATAAGGCACCTATACATTTTAAAATACAGTATGAATAGAGAAATATTTGTTTCCATTTTTAAAAGGAAAATAATTTTATTGACTCAATTATTTACTACAACTTTGTATCATGATTTTGTCTCCATAGTCATTTAAGTTGAAACATGTCAGTATAGTAATATCAGTATTTTAAAGATGAGTTTTCATCTCTGTTTGATAGTTTTGGTTTGTCTGAATTGTTTCATCATAGTTAATTTAGTTATAGAGGTCTCCCTCATAGTGCTGGATTCTCTCTATTAAATATTGATTGGTTTGATGCACAACTGGCTCTTTCCAAATTATGTCCTACAAGAGTTCACAATGAAGAAATTTGTATTTAGGATCTATTATTTGGTTAGAATGTTTTCTACTATATATAACAGAAAAGCCCCAACTAAAAAGAGGTTTAATCGTAAGAAATTTATTTTATCATGTGTGGTAGGGCTGCTCCAAGGTTAGTTAATTAGAGGATACAGTGAAGTCATCAGTGATCTGATTCTTTATATCCTGTCTCTCTGCCATTTTCATTGTGGTGGGTTCCTTTCCTCATGGGTTACAAGATGGTTGTTACAGTCCTGAAGTCAGTCATGTGGAGATATAATAACATCCAGCAGAAGAAGTGGGACCATCTTTTCCTTGCCTCTTTTTATGACTACAGAACCTTCTAGCAAAAGACTTTGGTAGCTTTCCTCTTCTGTCTCATTGGCCAAAAATCACATCACATGTTCATGCCAAGGGAGACTGGAATTACTGTGACTGGCTAGATTAATCAGGCTCTGCTTCTGGGGCTAGGGCTGCGACCAGTGTTTATGCAGAAGGAAAAAAAGGGCAATGGCTGCTGAATAGGTAATCGAGAGTGTCTGACACGTAGAAGGAGCTTGACAATAAGTGATAGTAAAACTAGGCAAAAAGAGAAAATGGAAGAAAACTCTGAAAACCATAAATAACATTAATGCTCATCTTTTTAATTTATCTGGAAGAAAAGGAGAAGAAATATAACTTAGTTGTGCCATCTAAATGGTTTCTTCTTCTGGTAAATTGTCCTCCTGCTGTTGATGAAGACAATTACTCCATTTGTGTATTAGAGTCCTGCTAGCTTAATAGATCCCTAATGAAATTAGCAGAGAGTTTGTGTTTCATTATACAACTTTTCAACAAAAAATGTGCTTATTAGAGGTACCTATAAGTATCTTCATGCCGTGTACTTACATAGTTTATTTTATTGTTATTAAAGACCATTTTGGCTATGGTTCTTTATCAGAATTCATTCCTTTAAAGAATTGCCAAATAAGTTGTAGCTTATGAGGTCTTTCTAGCATTTTCTAGCATTAATTTGACATTAGTTTCTTGAATTTTTGCTTTTTCTTTTTGATGGGGTCATCAAAATAGTTGTGAGAGTTTGAATTTAGACTTAGTGCTTTCAAAGCAGAGTAATTTGGAGAGTTGCTTGTTATTATTAACAATAAAACACAATATTCTATGAAGTTTAAGACATTGAAGAAGAAGCATAGCCACAGGAGAGTGAAATATAAGCACCCTGGTGAATTCTGGAAGCATAGAGGTGAGATGAAGTGATTAGAAGGTTAACTAGTAGCTACATACTCAGTTAAGAGTCACAAAGACTGTGGTCAGTGCAGTGGTTACCAGGATAAGAGGAAAACAGGTTGGGGCAGAGACTGGTAGAAGGCTAAGAAAGAAGTGATAGTATTTAATCCTGATAATGTGTCCCAGATATGTCTTTGTCATTGAATTAGAACAAAAAATAATCTAGATAGTTAACTTCTTTCTACATGTTTTTTCCTCTTCAGACTTTCTCCTCACTACTTGCTCATGTTACAGGACTTTTCTTAGATGTCACTTGAAAGCCTTTCTTGATCTCATTTACCACGTACAATATTGCTATGATAAACCTTTGCTGGCTTATCTGTATCCTGCCCTGGATGTTGGGCAGGAGAGGTGTCTTTTCCTTCTGTCTCCAGCATCTAGCTCAGTCCCACACAGGTAGTCTGCACTCAATAATGAGTGAATTCCCACTCCTACCCACAGGTTCTAACTGGAAGAAAATGACCCAAAATATGATATCTCCTTTATGTTAATCCTTCGATCATTTATTGTGAGATATTTTTGACCTACAAGTTACTTTTTACCTTTTAAGGTAGATTGGTAGCATTGATAGCCACAACTAATGGTTTCCTTTTAATCTTGCCCTCTACACTGTTACCTTGCAATCTCCTCCCATCAAGAGATAGAGACGGTTTCACTATCCTTGCATTTGGGCTGCCTTATTAACTTTCTTTAGCCAATAGAAGGGGGAAGAGAGGTGTTGTGCCTGTTTGGATCTTACATCTCAAAATACCTAGCTCTTCTGTTCTTTCCTAGAACCCTTCACCAGCTTGTGAAGAAGTCTGGACCAGTCTGAAGGAGCATGAAATACCACATATAGGGAGAACCCAGTTATTTCAGCTGAAGCCATTCTAGAGCAGCCATGACTGGCCACATCCAAAACAGAGAACAGTGTGTGGTACACGTAGAGAGAACCCAGTTATTTCAACTGAAGCCGTTCTAGAGCAGCCATAACTGGCCACATCCAAAACAGAGAACAGTGTGTGGTACATATAGAGAGAACCCAGTTATTTCAACTGAAGCCATTCTAGAGTAGCCATAACTGGCCACATCCAAAACAGAGAACAGTGTGTGGTACATGTAGAGAGAACCCAGTTATTTCAACTGAAGCCGTTCTAGAGCAGCCATAACTGACCACATCCAAAACAGAGAACAGTGTGTGGTACATATAGAGAGAACCCAGTTATTTCAACTGAAGCCATTCTAGAGTAGCCATAACTGGCCACATCCAAAACAGAGAACAGTGTGTGGTACGTTTATAATGTTTGATAAATATTAGATATTTTTATTTTGGCTCTGTAGATCTCCACACCTAGGATCTCACTTCTTTGACCTGTATGGTGACCATTTTTTTGGTCATGTGTATCCTTTTAATTCTTCTACTCTTGCCTCCTCCATGTGAACATTTATAGGACACTGTTGTCAGCCATCTAGTTTAGTCTACGTATACATATTTTTTTGTCAGAAAAATATTTCTACCTTCATGATTTCAATTATGTGCAATGTGCAGATAATGCCATAATTGTGTGTATATTTATAACACTTTATCTACATATTCAAAGTCTGCTCAACAACTTCCAATCTTGGGTATCCTCTTAGTAGATCTAATTCAAAATAGATAACACTTCCTATCCTATGTTTTTTTTTTGAAGCTAATCATCCTGTATTAGTTTTTGGGGCTCTATTCTCCCTTTCCATTGAGAGGCAGCCATTCTTCTTTCATAAGTTTAAAATTTTTCCCCTATTTAAAAAATCAGTAAGAAGCTTTTATGCATTTGCATTGCCATCTTTCTGTTTGAGAGCAGTTTTTAACCTCCGTGTCCCTGTTTTCATTTCTTACACGTCTAATATATTCTTATGCACCACTGCAGTAATTCTACTAAATATCAGGGAGAGGAGAGGAAAAAGGGAGTGACATTCTTTGAAATTCCTACTGGGCTGAGAGACACTGGGCTACATGCTTTATACACCCAGAAATATGTTTTAGTAACAGGGGCAGTCATTGTTCTAGTTATTGTAAAATATACATAATTTCTGCCTGCACAGAGCTAATAATTTAGTAGATGAGGGACAGAGGGACAATGTGCACATAAATGAGCTAACCAAAAAGGCTCCAGTTAATAGACCAATTATGCAATATTGGTATCGGTACTTTTTCCAAACTCATCTTATACTGAGAGAAATGCTGGTAGCTATATTCTTAGAAAGTTGACTAATACACAGCCATCTTCAAAACGAGGAAATGAATTCCCCTTGGATTGAAGACTGTGAAGCAGCCCATGTAGAGTAAAGCAGGTTTGGGGATTCACAGTAATCTAAGGATGACGCCTCTGAAATCTGTTACGTGGGAACCAATACGTCCATGCCATGTGGTGAGACAGCAAAGCGCAGGGCACACTCAGGAGAATTCTGCTGTGGAAAATGAACTCATAACCAGAAACCGTTAAATTAGCAATGAAGATCAATGCCAAAAGGTACAATATATGTACCTTTCAGGCTATAATATATATAGCCTGGAAATAGAAAATTTGAGCCAAAGAAAAATATACTAAAATTCTTTAAAATAAATATTTCTAAATAGTCTTGTTTTATGAGGTGATTCCTACCCTGATGCCAAAAATCATATCAAGATAGTTCCAGAAAATAAAAATACAAGCCTATTTCCTAAATAAAATAATAGTTAATTCCTAAATCAGATAATATCTAACCAAATTCAACAGAGTATTACACAAAGTATTAAGAGCAAGTACAGTTTTTCCCAGTATATAAAGAGTATATCAAAGTAACTTATCACTTAATTAAATAAAGGTTAAAAAATGGTTGTCTCAACAGGTACACATAAAGAATCTGATAAAGTTGAGTATCTGTTTATAAAATTCAATAAAAAAATAGAGATTAGGAATAGAAATAAAATTTCATGTAGCTAACACATGTAGGAAGAGATGCTTAAACTTAATGGAATTGGAAAAATGCAAATAAAGTTGTTGGATATCACTTTATACTCATCTAATCAGCAAAAATTAGAAGATAGGATAGATCCCAAATGTCAGTCAGGACATGAAACTGCTGGAACCCTTGTGGAAATGTAGATCAGAGCAGCCATTCTGGAGGGCAATTCTGGAGTGCTGATGGAATTATATACCAATATTTCCTGTAACCCATTGACTCCTGGGCTTTTTTTTTTTTTTCCATACAAGCATTTTCATAAGAATATGTGAAAAAAAATGGTTGCAGCTTGTTAGTGGTAGTGGGAGGCTTGAGGCAGCAAATAGATTGAACATAATGGAATAGTATGTAGCGCTTGGAAACAATGGCTAATGGACACAGACCAGCATAGATTTAAAAAATATGTACCTGAACAAAAATAGCAGAAATGCAATGAAGTCTACATGCTAATAAAATGTATGTAAATTATGCATATCTGTCTAGGAAGTAGCTCTCCATTTTTAAAAAGACATAGATAGTTGAAGGATTATGTATCTAAAACGTTAGAATGGTTGTCTGGGAATGGGGCAGGGAGTGAAGACGAACTTGGAGATGAAAAGGAACTAAAAAATAAAATAAGAGAAGGCCTCAGAAAAAGCAACAAATAAAATACAATGTAAATGGTGAGGATCCTTACAGAGATAAAAGGAAATAATAATAACTGCTAAGAAATAAGGGATTAAAAAAAACAACTAGAAGTTCTTAATATGAAGATGCCATTTGCCATTGAAAAGTACTATGAAAGAAAGAAATCATGCTGTCATGTAATAGAGCAGTGGCAATGTGGGGAAAGGACTCTACTCAGATGAGTGGTGAAGAGGCTGTTTCTGAGCTGTGGAAGTTTAAAGCCAAGACTCCAAAGGACAAGAAACAGCCAAGCATATAAATACCCTTGAGAAAAGCCTCCCAGACATAGAACTTGGCCTGTTACAGGAATTGAAAGAAGGCCAGTGCAGCTGGTGTGTGGCAAACGGCAGGAGAGAGGTCCAAGAGGAGATATAATCAGAGGCTAAGGCGTGTAAAGCCTTTAGATTTCATTCCAATTATAATGGGAAACCCTGCAGGGTATTAAGCAGATGTTAACAAGATTTGGTTTACATTTTTAATTTTTGAAAGTTTACTCTGCTGCTTTGGGTATAATGGATTAGCAGAGGGCAACAGAAGGAGCAATAAACTGATTAGGAAACATTCTGTGAGAAAAACAGTGCTGTTCTGGACTACAGTGGTGGCCATGGAGATGGGGAACAATAAACAAGATATAATTTTGAAATAGAATTAACAGGAATTACAGATAGACTGGTTGGGGAGGTGAGGGAGAGGGAAGAATAAAGGTTTTTTTTCCTCAGGTTCTTAGCTTACCATTCACTGAGAGAGTAGACGAGAAACATATTTTGAAGTAAAATCAAGAAGTCAATATCAGACTTCTTTTAATAATATTCTCATCTGCAAAGTAATAATATTCTCATCTGTAAGTCTGGCCTCTTGTGAGACATCCAAGTGAAGATATCAAATAAGATACTGGATTACAAAGACTAGGACTCGAAGGCTAGGTCTAAGCTAGAGATGTAAATTAGGGAGATGGTATCATATGGACCATATTTAAGCCATGGGAAAGGTGAGACCAGCAGATCGGGTGTGTAGAGGGAGAGAATGAGATTTGTGCAAGATCTTGAGGAACTCTGCCATGCAGATATTGGGGATGGGCAGAAGAGCTAGTAAGGAAGATTGAATAGCAGTGGCCAAAGTGGCAGGAGGAAAAACAGTCTGGCTTTCCCAAAGCTGAGGACGTGGTGTTACTCAAGGAAAGGAACTGCTAATTCTGTCAAATGTCACTAAAACAGGATGAGGTCATAAAGGCGGGTCCGTTAATTTGGCAACAAGGAAGCCATGTGTGACCTTAAGAGGAATAATTCCATGTTGTGTAAGGGTCGGAGGCCAGAATGGATTGGGCTGAGGAGTTAACATGAGGAGATGAAATTGAGACACCTGTAGACAACGCTTTGGAAAATGCTAGGAACTTATCCTGATTTCTTCACTCAAGGTAATGACATTCTCATCTGGGGCGATAGGCAAAGGTAAGAGATGTTGGTTTAAAGATCCTGTTATTTAAGGACCTATACAAATTGGTTCCAAACTCTAAGTAGTTTCTCTATTCCAGACGTGTCCTTTCATGCCCTCTCCTAGGATAGGCTGAATGGAGGCATTTAGTTTCCTCAGATAGGCTGATTACTAAGCTTCCCAGGGCCGGTTAATAAATAGTACCCCATAAAACAAATATTCTTAAAGTATTTGCTCAATACTATTGGTGGTGGAGTCTGAACAACAAACATTCTTTTTGTTTATTTCCATTTTCACTCTAGCCAGGTTATTTTTTTCTTTAGCGGAAATAGAACAAATCTATATGTTATTCAATGACCTGAGTTTCTAGCATCACATTGACGATTTATTGTGTTATAATTTAGTGTCTTTTGTAGACTGACCCCAGGACGGTTTACTAGCTGGCCTGTCATTTTAGTACAGCTTTCTTTACCTAGTTTCTTCACTCAAGGTAATAATATTGTCATCTGTAAATTCTCATCTTTCGTGCTCCCTCAAGCCCTTTCCATTTAATTTCTTCCAGGTCTGAGTTTTCTTATCTGACCCAGAATATGTTAATGTCCTTTCCTTTGGACTTGTGATTGACTTTTTGTTTATAACATCTATTTAGCAATTCATTATGTTTGATGTCTACTTGCAGTTAAATTGTTAATGTGTATCTACCTAAATAAGTAAGTACTCATATATACAGTACCTAATAGTGTTTTTGATTGGCTCCTGAGAAATTTGTAGGCTGGTTTACATTTTGGCACTCTCTGTGATGCCTATTTCTACACATATATTTCCTTAGGAAGTAAACATAGTATGTACATCAGACGTTAAACAGGAAAGGACATTTTATATCATGCCTTCTTTCCCATTACCCAATTATACATTAAAAAAATTCACACTCAATTTACCTATTTTCCTCTCATATCCAAAATGTATTCCAATGATCTCTTAGTAAAAACAAATAACAAAAGTTTACTCTGTTTTTGGAAGTCTGGAGTCATGCAGACCTGCTTTAGAACTCCTGTCATTTGCAAGCTTTGCAATTGTTACTTAATCTCTCTGATTTCTGTTTCCTTCTGTCAAGTGGAAACAAAAATTGATTTCTTTGTTATATTTTAATGAGATAATTGTGAAAAGCACCTAAATAAGTGTGATCATCATGAATTATTACCATAAAATAATAATAAAACTAAGCCAAAAATTATAGTTACCCAAGTTAAAATTAGACCCCTCTGGTCTCTCCAGGAAGAACTCTATGACTTTGATATAATCTGGGTGATTTCTCTCTGATTTCTGTTTCCTTCTGTCAAGTGGAAACAAAAATTGATTTCTTTGTTATATTTTAATGAGATAATTGTGAAAAGCACCTAAATAAGTGTGATCATCATGAATTATTACCATAAAATAATAATAAAACTAAGCCAAAAATTATAGTTACCCAAGTTAAAATTAGACCCCTCTGGTCTCTCCAGGAAGAACTCTATGACTTTGATATAATCTGGGTGATTTATATCAAAGGATCTATTTGACCTATTTTTCAACTTGGTTAGGAATTTTCTCTCATTTACAAACACAGTGCTTTTCACTACGTGTAGAAATTCAGTATGTTTCTGAATTTCAACTGATCACTTAGCCTTCAAATATGTATGGGTAATCCTGATTTCAGCATCCCTCCCTCCTGCTCTACCCCTTTCAAAGATTATCTCTCAATAGGATAGTCAGCAAAAAACCTTGTTTCTATTATGTCCAGTTCTAAGTCAGTTCTGTGCTTTGCCTTTCCCTGATATACTTTGATCTGACCTAGGCAAAAGAAGATGGATCTGTGCTGGATACTTCTCAGAATTCCTTTCCTCTCTTGTTGCTGTTACCACATTTGGGTCTTAAAGAACTGAATGTGGGAAAGCCTCAGTTCTGTTTTATCATTGCTAATTCTAATTGACCGTTTTCCAAGTCTATATGGGTGTTACAGGTTTTACTGAGGGAGTTGATCTAGTAGAGATTACTATGTAGGAGACACGAAAATAAATATTTAATCAAATGTTGAAATATCATGGTACTCATGAGCCATGGAAAGAGAATAAAAGGGTTAAATTTATTTCAGATTTCGTGGATGTACCTCAGATTCTTCTGCTTTCAGGACCATCTCTTCTGCTTTGTTTTTCAAAACTGCATGGAGGTCTCCATGCCCCTGTAGCAAATCCCACCCCTCACATGACTGTCCTGCCACAGGATACATTCCTTGCTCCTATTATGGGACATAGACGTCTCCCAACAGACTGTGAGGCTGGGCTTTAGCCCTCTAAATCTAGTCCCTTGGAGGATGCTATTTAGTGAGGTATCCATATCCTTCTCCATTCTTTTTTTGGTGTCCAATGGATTACTTACACATACACAAATGGCAAAACCAAAATCCATGTTTCAAATACAAACATTTTCTTTACTGTGGTTGTAATCCTGCAGAACTACCCTTCGACAAATGGGGGAAAATGTTTATGTCATTATGCTGAGCACATTTAAAGTTTCTTTGTCTTTCCGACTGTGTTTAGGCTTCTCCTCAGTCTTTAAAGTGCATAAAAATCAAGAGTCGTTGCAGCATTGAACACTATAGAACTCCTGGAAGGACAGCATCTCTTAATGATAAAACCTCCACAGTAACTTTGAGTACTTATGGATTTTTTTTCTTTAGTTATATGTCACGTCACATCTTGGGTTACTGTTAATGAAAGAAGACTATATGAAGAACTATTCATTTTCACCCAAACAATCTGCAAGAACTGGGAAGGATATTTTAAAGGGAAATAATCAACTTAAAATTTTACCAAATATAGCTTGTAAAGATATTAAGGAAAATGATTAGGACTCATATGAATATGTCCCAATAAGCAAGAAAAAAGTTATTGTGATACAATGCCAGTTATCGCAGGAAATTCAAGAGTTCTGTTCTAGATACATAAAGAAAAAAATACATTAATTTCACAGTTAATATATGAAAATCATCATCAACATTTTGGTGACCATTTGGGCCTACCAACCTATTTATAATTTTTCTATTTACTTATCTGAACAAAATTTTGATCAAGTATACACATTGTTTTATAATATAATTATTTAATCCACATATATAACAAATCATGATTTTTATATATTATTACACATTTTTGAGGACTTGATCTTTAATGACTAGTATTCCATAAGTATGTGCTATGTTTTAGTCCATCTGATCAATCATCTATTTTTACACAATTAGACAATTTTCAAAGACAGTTTTACTCTATAAAAGTACATGTTCTGTTTACTTCTAATAAAAATAGTTGACTTGTCATCCTTTGGGTCACTTTTTGTGAAATAAAAGTATTGTGATCTAAGAGTTTTAAATAATTTCCTTGTTAGTAACAAGTCTCCCATATGATTAAAAAATCTAAGTTCATAGCTAAATTCGTAGGTCTATAATAGACATTTGAAAGCAAACTGTAGTTCTTAGGAAAATTTATTATTAAGAAAACAACTTCAACTCATGGCAAGTTGTTTCTACTAGTAATTTATCCCTTTGATATACTGAAGCACTTAATATAATCATGAACGATTTTAAGAAAATTTTCATGTATATATGTAGAGAGTGAGGCACCTTTAAATATAGATAGAATGAGAAAAATGTTGCTTTGATTTCAGGAGTAGTAGAACTTCATATTTAGTGTTTCTGTGTGATCCATTTTCTCTTAAGTACCATATTGGCATTTCCAGCAGATGGCAGTGTTACACTAAGAAACCAAACACCACAGCTCAGGCATTCCTTAAGCAAATGTAGATTTTAGAAAGGAAGGGAAGAGGGAAAGGAAATATTTATCGAAATCTATTCATTGCTGGTTCTTTTATATGTATGGTTATATTTAATGCTCACAGTGGCTCTTGTAGGTAGGTGTTAAGAATAAGTAAACTGAGGCTGAAAGAATTTAAGACACTTAATATTCACAAAGCAAATCAGTGACAGACCCAGGATTGTAATCTAGATCTGGCTGATTCAAAGAGCCTATGTGGCTGCTGTGTTTAAATTAATGGCACTACAGTGAAAATATTTGTTTATAGAAACAATTTCAAATGAATGAATTGTGACAGTTTGACTGTACTTCCAAGTAAACAGAGTTACTTGGTAAACAGAGTTATCTTGGTAAACAGAGTTATCATAATTAGATTCAGAAATTTCATTCATTGGTGCATAGCCAAATATTAACTACTGAATTAATGTACAGGCATTCTGCAATTCTACTCTTATATATAACACCAAGAAAAATAAAAACATGCCAATATAAAACCCTGTACACTGATGTTCATAGCAGCATTATTCATAATACTTCAAAGTATAAACTCAAATATCCATCAACTGATGAAAACTAAAATGTAACATATCAATACAGTGGAATATTATTCAGCAATATGAAGAAATAAAATACTGACATATTCTGTAGCTTGGATAAACCTTGAAAATGTGATGTGAAAGAAGCCAGTAAGAAAATGTGTAATTCTATTGATATTGTAATGCTAAGAAAAGGCAACTCTGAACATCCAGAAAGATTAGTGAATGCCTCGGCTTAGCAAGTAGGAGAAGGGAATAAGAGTAACTATTAATGGGTGCAGAATTTCTTTTTAGGGTAATGAAGATATTTTAAAATTAGATTTCATTAATGATTTATAGTTCTGTAAATATACTAAAACCCATGGAAGTGTACACTTTAAAAGGGTGAATTTTATGGTATATGGATTATATCTCAATAAAACTGCTTATAAAAATTTATAAAACAAATGCAGTTTTTCTTTTCAAACTGAGATAAAGTGGCCTTACCCTTTGGAGTACATGTGAAGAATATATATCTACCTATATTAAGTACCTTCTTTGGGCCAGCAACTTTGGTAACACCATCTCATTTAAGACATTATCCTTGTCATTTTATAGATAAGGAAATGTTATGTTAAAGATTACCTCACATAGAGTCTCTCATCTAGCAAGTGCTAGATCCCAGGTCTCTCTTTTGCGAAGCTTATATGCCTTCCATCCTTCACTTTGTGGTTCAGTGAAAACATGCTTTATTAGAACCAAGTGCTAACTTGTTATACTTCGTGTCTGTTTTTGTGCTAGAAAGGGTAATATGGAGTTACTAACTATCCCGATTGTAGCTTTGATTATTGGCAAAAACAAGTTGAGAAAAATGTCAATTTTCTCTTCTCACAGCACTTTATTAATTGGTGATTTCAAAGCTGGCCAATCTGTGACATTCTTATTTGGTACATTAAACGGAGTTTGGTACTGTGTGGACAGATGCTTCTTGTCTGTAAGCTAAAATTTGAATCCAGAATAAGGAAGATGATTATTGGTGGTGGGGGTGGGTTTTCATTGGTATAAGGATAGGAGATTTTTCTTAAATTTGAATCAATAATGTAGGTCTTCACTTCCACAATCTTAGTTTTCAAGTATATATGTTAGTTTTGGAGTTGGTGTTGTTATGTTAAAGTTGACTTGTCTTTGAGAAAATTATATATTTATCTGTGTGGAGTTTATTGATCTTTTGCAATGATAAAAGGATAGACTATGGAATTAAGAGGCAAACTATCTTCATACACTGATGATGATTTTTTTTTTTTTGTATAGAACATTTTAGGAAAAAAGTACTTATTCTTCCTGGGTCTCATTTTCCAGAATGAAGCACTGCATTAGCGAGTCCTGAAGATCCTTTCCAGCTCTTTGATTATATGACATTCTGACTAGCACAAAGAGGCACACCTGCAATCCTACTGAGAGTTCCATGGATCATTAATGATTATTCATGGTGTAGGAAGCAGAGATAATGTAGACTCTGAAAGCTGATACTTCTCAATGTAGAAGTACACTCTTGTGTTACAGTGTTTTTGTACATGAGAAATTCTACCTGCCAGCTCTTGAAGGTCTCTGAGCACAAGGGATTGACTCAGTGCCCTTTAAGTTAAAATACCTCCTGCAAACCCAGCACAGTGTACCTGCAGTGAGGGGACTGTTATGGATGCTCATTTTTATGTCTTTTAGAGCTTATGCTATGCATATCTTGCTTAAGCTTTGTCTCTCTTTTTCCTTAAGTTTTGAAATGCTTTTTATTGTGTAGAAAAGTTAAAATTGTTTAAAACGTTGATCAAAAGTAAAAATGATAGAGAGTAAAATGTGACTTATATATTTTTTCTATTTAAAATACACAATGCATATAATTTTTGAATTCTATGACCTAGGAGAGTCTAATGTAACAAGACTCACTGCGAGCATATTCCAGTCTACTTTAGTGCTCTGACTTCAGCCACCTCCCAATAACTAGTTTAGATAACTTTTTTGAGCATTTGTACTATGCTGTTTAATATAAGAACAAGCAGTGGTGAATACGTAATTTTCTTTCAGCTTTTATGCTCTGGGGTACTTGTGCAGGATGTGCAGATTTGTTACATAGGTAAACGTGTGCTATGGTGATTTATTGCACAGATCGTCCCATCACCCAGGTATTAAGCCCAGCATCATTTTATTCTTCCTGATAGTGTCCCTCCCACCCCACAGGTGGCCAGTGTGTGTTGTTTCCCCCTACGTGTCCATGTGTTCTCATCAATCAGCTCCCACTTATAAGTGAGAACATGTGGTGTTGGTTGTCTGTTCCTGCATTTATTTGCTGAGGATAGCGGCTTCCAGCTCCATCCATGTCCCTGCAAAGGACATAATCTCATTCCTTTTTATGGCTGCATAGTATTTCATGGTGTATATGTACCACATTTTCTTTATCCAATCTATCATTGATGGGCATTTAGGTTGATTCCATGACTTTGCTATTGTAAATAGTACTGCAATAAACATACGTGTGCATGCATCTTTTTAACAGAATGATTTATATTCCTTTGGATATATACTCAGCAATAGGATTGCTGGATCAAATGGTATTTCTGTCTCCAGGTCTTTGAGGAATTACCACACTGTCTTCCACAATAGTTGAACTAATTTACATTCTCACCAACAGTGTAAAAGCATTCCTTTTTCTCCACATTCTCACCAGCATCTGTTTCTTGGCTTTCTAATAATTGACATTCTGACTGGCATGAGATGGTATCTCATTGTAGTTTCGATTTGCATTTCTCTAATGATCGGTGATGTTGAGCTTTATAAAATATGTTTATTGGCTGCATGTATGTTGTCTTTTGAGAAGTATCTGTCCATGTCCTTTGCCTACTTTTTAATGGGGTTGTTTGTTTTTTCTTGTAAGTTTGTTGAAGTTCCGTATGGATTCTGCATATTAGACCTTCGTCAGATGGATAGATTGAAAAAATTTTCTCCTATTATGTAGGTTGACTGTTCACTCTGGTGATTATTTCCTTGCTGTGCAGAAGCTTTATAGTTTAATTAGATCCCATTTGTCAATTTTTGCTTTTGTTGCAATTGCTTTTGGCATTTTCGTCATGAAATCTTTGCCCTTATCTATGTCCTGAATGATATTGCCTCGATTTTCTTCTAGAGTTTTTATAGTTTTGGGCTTTACATTGAAGTCTTTAATTTATCTTGAGTTAATTTTTGTAAATGGTGTAAGGAAGGGTTCCAGTTTTAATTTTCTGTACATGACTTGCCAGTTCTTCTAGCAGCATTTATTAAATAGGGAATCTTGTCCCCATTGCTTGTATTTGTCAGGTTTGTCAAAGATCAGATGGCTGTAGATATGTGGTCTTATTTCTGGGTTCTCTGTTCTGTTCCATTGGTCTATGTGTCTGTTCTTATACTAGTACCATGCTGTTTTGGTTACTGTACCTTGTTGTATAGTTTGAAGTTGGGTAGCATGATGCCTCCAGCTTTGTTCTTTTTGCTTAGGATTACCTTGGCTAGTCAGCCTTTTTCTTTTTTTTTTGGTTCTATATGTATTTTAAAGTATTTTTTTTTTCTAATTCTGTGAAGAATGTCAATGGTAGTTTAATGGAATAGCATTGAATCTATAAATTATTTTGGGCAGTATGGCCGTGTTCATGACATTGATTTTGCCTATCCATGAGCATGGAATGTTTCTCCATTTGTTTGTACCCTCTTTGATTTCTCTGAGCAGTGGTTTGTGGTTCTCCTTGAAGAGGTCATTCACTTCCCTCGTTAGTTGTATTCCTAGGTATTTTATTCTTTTTTTTAGCGATTGTGAATGGCAGTTCATTCATGATTTGTCTCTCTTTTTGCCTGTTGTTGATGTATAGGAATGCTAGTGATTTCCACACAATGATTTTATATTCTGAGACTTTGCTGATGTTGCTTATCAGGTTAAAAAGCTTTTAGTCTGAGATTATGGGGTTTTCTAGATACAGGTTCATGTCATCTGCAAACAAAGATAATTTGACTTCCATTCTTCTTATATGAATATCCTTTATTTCTTCCTCTTGCCCGATTGCCCTGGCCAGGACTTCTAATATTATGTTGAATAAGAGCAGTGAGAGAGGGCATCCTTGTTTTATGCCAGTTTTCAGGGGAATGCTTCCAGTTTTGCCCTTTCAGTATGATATTGGTTGTGGGTTTATCATATATGGCTCTTATTATTTTGAGATATGTTCCTTCAATATCTAGTTTATTGAGAGTTTTTAATATGAAAGGATGTTGACTTTTATCAAAGGCCTTTTTTTTGCATCTATTGAGATGATCAAGTGGTTTTTGTCTTTAGTTCTATTTATATGGTGGATCATATTTATTGATTTGTGTATGTTGAAACAGCCTTGCATCTTGGGGATGAAGCCAACTTGATCATGGCGTAAGCTATTTGACGTGCTGCTAGATTCAGTTTGCCAGTATTTTATTGAGCATTTTTGCATTGATATTCATCAAGGCTATTGGCCTGAAGTTTTCTTTGTTTTTTTTTTTTTTTGTATCTCTGCCAGGTTTTGGTATCAGGATGTTTCTGGCCTTACAAAATAAGTTAGGGAGGAGTCCTACCTCTTCAATTTTTCAGAATAGTTTGAGTAGAAGTGGTATAAAGTCTTCTTTGTACCCCAGTAGAATTCAGCTGTGAATCCATCTGGTCATGGGCTTCTTTTTTTTTGGCAGTAGGCTATTTATTACTGCCTCAATTTCAGAACACATTATTGGTCTATTCAGGGCTGCAGTTTCTTCCTGATTCAGTCTTGGGAGGGTGTATTTGTCTAGGAAATTGTTTTTTTTTTCTAGTTTATGTTAATAGAGGTGTTTATTGTGTTCTCTGATGGTCGTTTGTATTTCTGTGGAGTCAGTAGTGATATCCCCCTTATCATTTCTGATTGTGTTTATTTGATTCTTCTCTCTTTTCTTCTTTGTTAGTCTAGCCAGTGGTCTATTTGATTCATGTTTTCAAAAAACCAACTCCTGGATTCATTGATTTTTTGAAGGGTTTTCCATGTCTCTGTTTCCTTCAGCTCGGCTCTGATCTTGATTTTTTGTCTTCTGCTAGCTTTGGGGTTTGTTTGCTCTTTGTTCTCTAGTTCTTTTTGTTGAGGTGTTAGGTTGTTAAGTTGAGATCTTTCTGGCTTTTTCATGTGGGTATTTAGTGATATAGATTTCCCTCTTTACAGTACTTTAGCTGCATCCCAGAGATTCTGGTATGTTGTTCTCTTTTTTCTCATTAGTTTCAAAGAACTTCTTTCTTAATTTCATTATTTATCCAAGAGTCATTCAGGAGCAGGTTGTTCAATTTCCATGTAGTTATGTGGTTTTGAAAGAAAAATTTCTCAATCTTGAGTTCTAATTTGTGCTGTGGTCTGAGAGACTGTTATACTTTCAGTTCTTTTGCATATGATGAGGAGTGTTTTACTTCCCATTATGTGATCAATTTTAGAGTAAATGTCATGTGATGATAAAAAGAACTTATATTCTGTTGTTTTTGGCTGAAGAGTTCTGTAGATATCTCTCAGGTCCACTTGATCCAGAGCTGAGTTCACGTCCTGAATATGTTTGTTAATTCTGTCTCGATTACCTGTCTAATATTGTCAGTAGGGTGTTAAAGTCTCCCACTATTATCGTATGGGAGTCTAAATCTCTTCGTAGGTCTCTAAGAACTTGCTTTATGAATCTCAGTGCTCCTGTATTGTGTGCATATGTATTTAGGATAGTTAGCTCTTCTTGATGAATTGAACCCTTTACCACTGAGCTTTGTCACTTAGTGTAAGATTCATGGCAAATCCAAGACACTTTAAATTCTTTTTTTAGTTTATGGGCTGTGTTTCTTTTAAAGATAATTTTTTTCCAAGTTCTTTAGTGGCTGTAAATTAATGTTTCCTCTCATTAATTAAAAGAACCATAAACCAATAGCAATGACCAAAAGAGACAACGTTTTGAACCTTAGAACTCCTTAGAATACAAAAACCATTTTTCTGCCTGTAATCACATCTTACAAGTTTTTATTATTTTTCTAGTATAAAAATAATATATACTTTATGTTTAAATATGTTGGAAAATACAAAATATACATAGAGAAGAAGAGAAATAGTTCTTGCTAATACTTTTGGATTTTCCATTGTAACTATCATACTTTTGTACTATGTACATCTGGCTGATATTTGTAAAGAATTTTAGTTGAAAAACTAATTTGAGATAATTCTGGGGGAGTTGCATCAAAATGATTTAATATTCTCAGAGAAAAATGCTTAGAATTGATAAAATGTGTGATAGTTTCTGGTTCATCTGTGCTCTGGGTATTGTTTAGTTCAGGCTTCTGGGTTGCTTCCTTGGGAAAATTAGATGCAATTGATGGGCTGTGTCTTGCAAGATAGGCAAATACTTTGGCCTTATTCTATGGGAAACAGAAAATATTACTTAAAAATGAGCAAAGAATAAATATAGGAAAGAATGTCTGCAAGGGCAAAAGTTTTAGGCAAATCCTGAGACATTATCCTTTTAGTAACTTAGCAGGACTGTTTTTAATGGCTGAACTATGTGTCAGATACATCTTATAAACATTTTCAGACTACTGTGGCCTCACATATGCATCATCCTAAGCCTATTGCTCCATGTCCTCCACTGTTGAGGGGAACTGCCCTTTCTGAAACCATCTCATGAGACTTATTAACTGTCACGAGAACAGCACGGGAAAAACCCGCCCCATGATTCAGTTACCTCCCAGTGGAACACAGGGATTACGGGAGCTACAGTTCAAGATGAGATTTGGGTGGGCACACAGCCAAACCGTATCAGTATCCAAGGGATCCTAGTGTCTGTTTTTTCCATGGTAAATTATAAAATTATAAGGCTATCAGAAATTACGCATAGTGAGTAAATTATTCTTAGTTTCCAGAAGGATATTTCAGGATGTCTGTTGGCACTTATAGAGGGCCATCTTATATCATTTACTTAGGTTTGAATACTTAGTGATATAAACAACTCTTTTCCATGAAGCTTTTATACTGTGTGTGTTGGTGACGAGAAGCTTTCTCATGCGGCATTCATATCACATGTTCATTCATTCAGCATTCAATGAATATTTATGGAGTGCCCAGCCGATTTAGAAATGGGATACATTAGGGCGGGCAGGCATCTCATGCCTGTAATCCCAGCACTTTGGGAGGCCAAGGCAGGTGGATTACCTGAGGCCAGGAGTTTGAGACCAGTCTAGCCATCATAGTGACACTCCCGTCTCTACTAAAAATACAAAAATTAGCTGGGCATGGTGGCATGTTCCTGTAATCCCAGCTACTCAGGAGAATGAGGCATGAGAATTGCCTGATTATGGGAAGCTGAAGTTGCACTAAGCTGAGATCACACCACTGCATTCCAGTCTGGGTGACACAGTGAGACTCTGTTTAAAAAAAAAAAAAAAAAAAAAAAAAAAAAAGTTTGTGTGTGGGGATACATTAGTGAACTAAAAAGGAGCTAACATTCAAGATAAATAATATATAATATATAAATTTTAAAAAGGTGATAAAATACTGTGGGAAAACTGAAATGGGATAAATAGGATCAGGAGTACAGCAAGGGCAAGAGGCTTAGGGCTTCGCATGTCGCTGTATTAAATAGTGAAAGGGCCTTCATTGAGAAGGTGAGGTTGATCAAATATATCTTAAAGAAGTAAGGGAGTTAGCCAAGAGGATAGCTGGGGAAAGAGCATTTCAGGCAGAGGAAATTGTACAGCAAATTCTCAAGGTGGGAGCCTGTCCAGCGAGTGTCAGGATCTGGAGGAGACTGCTGTGGATGCTAGCAGAGTAAGCAAAGAAGAGTGAAGTTGGAATTGAGGCCAGGTAGACTATGTTGAAGCTTGTCCAGCTCTTATTAGCGGTGAGAAGGAATCAGTTGCATGTTTTATTTTTTATTTTTATTTTTTACTTTTTTTTGAGACAGAGTCTCACTCCGTCACCCAGGCTGGAGTGCAGTGGCTCGATCTTGGCTCACTACAACCTCCGCCTCCCAGTTTCAAGCGAGTCTCCTGCCTCAGCCTCCTGAGTAGCTGGGACTACAAGGGTGTGCCACCATGCCAGGCTAATTTTTATAGTTTTAGTAGAAACGGAGTTTCACCATGTTGGCCAGGCTGGTCTTGAACTCCTAGCCTCAGGTGATCCACCCTTCTCTGCCTCCCAAAGTGCTGGGGTTACAGGTGTGAGTCACTGCATCCAGCCCAGTTGCAGATTTTGATCAAAGGAGTGACCTGATATGACTTGACTTTTAAAAGATGATTCTGGCTGCTGTGTTAATAATAGACTTTGGGGAATGCACAACAGTAGAAGTAGGAGACCCAAGCCAAGATGATGATTTAGCCTATCAGTGAATTGGTAAAAAATGGATGAATTCTGGATGTATTAAGAATGTATTAGGAATATTGAGTCTATAGTTTTTTCTTTGTGATAATGGAATCCTGTAGTTAGCTGTATGAAACATTTGTCAAAGGACCTTCTGAAAAAATATTTTGTAAGATATCTCAATTTAATATTAATGTATTACAGTTGGATTCATCTACATTTTAAAGTTTCTACTTATGTTGCAATTATTGCTGCATTTAAAACACTAGACCCTGCATCTGGTAGGTTTCATGGTATGTACATAATAAATATAACTTGTGAGATGACAAGAACTCTACCTGTACTTTTTGCAATGATTCTGAATGAAATATGCTCTCAAGTTGCTTCTCCCACACACAAATTTTGGATGTCAAATCCCTGAATAGCCAAATACTAGACTGATATAATCCTCTGGATTATGCTTGTCTAGTTGGTATGCTTCGTTGGCATGTTATAAACTATAGTTACATTTTAATTTAATGCTTGTAAATTCTGAGACATGTAGTATTGTATTATTATTTGCCAAAGCCTTTGTGGGAGGCCATTATGAATACAAAATTTGATTCAGTTAAGAGGCACATTTGAGGACTTCACAAATATTAATCGAAATGCATGCTGTTCAAGAAAATTACAATTTTTGTGATATGAGCAAACATTGCAGTTCTGCAACAATGTTGATTTTATTCATCAAATTTTTATCCTAAACAGATAGCTTTAGAATGCTCTTTTGTTTAGGTCACATATGAGCATCATATTTAATTGCCCAATTATCTTTTAATGACATCTTTGCTACTGGAGGATGTTGTATTAGATAACGCAAGTAGATATGATAAGCAAAACTTTAGCCAAATAATCTTTTCATTTGATTTTAGTAAAATAAAGAAACCGTAAAAATATAACTTTTGGCTAACATTCTAAATGTTCACGTGCCACCACATGAACTCAGTACACATGCACGTGCACACATACACACACATGTGCATGCACCCCCGAACCCACATAGAAACCTGTAATATTTAGACATGTCATCAGCTGGTAGAATTAAGCTCAGGAAAGCTGTTACTTTTATAGCCATTGTATAATATGAGTTAGTTAATGATAAATAATAAAATAAATTGGTTTTCTGTAATTTACTTCTGGCTTAAATATTGCATTTCACAGAAATATTATGGAAATTTGATTAAAGGCATGACAAATGCACCACTGTTTTAAGGTTAAAAAAAGTAGCAATTTAAGGAAAAGTGAATAGCCAGATTACATTCCTTTTTCTTTTTCAATCATGGTTTATAATATTATTATAAATGAATAAATTATTTCAGCTGTTGGCTTAGGTTATACTTACCAAGAGAGATATTACAATAGTATGATTGTCAGGAATTATATTGCACTTTTGAGTTGACTTTTTGTTAACACCTGCATTTTGTTTGGTTGACAAAACTCTTTCAGAACAGAGTGGAAAACAGAGCTGTTTACAAGTTACCCTGAAGGTCGCCGCCCCTAAGGGAGTGGCAGGCTTTTTCTCCTACATAGATGAGCGTTTTTTAACAAACACCTTGAGATGCCTCTTTATATTGGGAAGCAAGAGCACTCCAGGGTATGGTTTTGAAGGATACTGATGGCTGGACTGCACCACATCAGAAATAAGTGGTTATTTGAAGGTGGGAGTAAACCCAGGAGAGAAAAAGAGAGTGTCAGAAAAACAGTACCAAGCGGTGGACAGTAGAGAACTATTAAGAGTGGAAACCTAGGAGAGGGATGATGAAAGGATTGTCCATACTCAGTTTTTTTGGTGTTTCTTATCAGGAGCTGTTGTCATCGGCATCTTGCTCCACACATGCCTTCGGCAGTATCATATACACAAATTTCTTGATCAAATGGTGTTTGATGAATCAGAGAAAAAGCATTATAATATCTGAGATTGTGCTGAGCAGATAGGAGAGAATAAATATTTTGGGTCAAACACAGATAACAGTGAATTTAGCAGGCGAGGAAATCAGAATTAGAGGTAACACAATACAGGCAAAATTGGCAAATTTGGCAAAATTCTGCTTGAAGGGATTGCCTTTCCCCTAGACATGAGATAGAGGCTAGAGAAAATTGTAAAGCAGATGATAGCTTCAGCTCACATCTGGATTATACTTGCTTTTGGCTCTCCACACAAAAGGCATTTCTTTCATATTCAGAAAGCTTACCAGCAACTGTAAATGTAGAAGGCCTTGTTTTAACTGTGCTGGTGGAGGCAGCTTGGCATTCCTGGGCTCCTTGAAGTTTGAGAATATAGTAAAGAATCTCTGAGGTGTTCCAATTATTTAAAAAGTCTAACAAAAATCTAATATTTATTCATGATAAGGTGACATGAACTAACTCATCTGTCAAATAACCCCTCCATAATAGAATTATATCCACTCAGTTGATAATTCTGTAATGGTATCTCATGCTGATCAGAAGCTCTGATAAGTAGTTAGGCGTCTTTGATGGAAGAAAGGAGAAAATTATTATTAAAAATTTCAGCTTCTGTTTCTGCTCCTTTCTCCTGCACTGAGATGAACTCTTTCATTCTGAAATTGTGTTCCTTGAGCAGCAGATGAGACTGCATAACTGCAGTGAACATGGAGGCCTGTCGATTTCTAAAGCAAGTTCCCTCAAAGACATCCACTTCACTGTGAAATAAGTGGTCATGGCTCAGCTAGCTGTCTTGTAGCTGTAGACAGTAAAGCCCCGACAGAAGCATTTACAAATTTCTGGTGGTCGCTGCAGACACAGGTCCCTTGGAGAGCTCTCACATCTCCTGGCATGGTTTGAAAAGGAAAGTGTGCGGCCAGGTGTAGTGGCTCACGCCTATAATCCCAGCACTTTGGGAGGCCGAGGCGGGCTCACGGGGTCAGGAGATCGAGACCATCCTGGCTAACACGGTGAAACTCTGTCTCTACTAAAAAATGCAAAAATTTAGCCGGGCGTGGTGGCGGGCGCCTGTAGTCCCAGCTACACGGGAGGCTGAGGCAGGAGAATGTCGTGAACCCGGGAGGCGGAGCTTGCAGTGAGCTGAGATCGCGTCACTGCACTCCAGCCTGGGCGACAGAGCAAGGCTCTGTCTCAAAACAAACAAAACAAACAAACAAACAACAAAAAAGGAAAGTGTGCTTTCAGTAGGACCTGGAGTAGCCTGAGGTGTCTCCGGGTCTGTCATTGTTCAGTCACCAGCAAATAAGGCATGTAGCTGAAAGCCAGGATTGAGTCCATCCTGCAGCCCCCGGGAAAACTAGAGATCTTTCCAAACCTCCTGGAGACTTCTCCCTGGGGGAATTTTGCATTGTATTAATATATTATCTTTGTATCAGCCCCTGTGCCTTTTAAATTAATTTTCATCGTTAGAAATTGTAGTGCAGAATCTTCCCTCTTGATTTTTTTTAAAAATGAAAATTTTACTTAGCCACTTTAAACACTAAGAAAGAGCTAGAAGGAGTATGATAGGCCTAAGGAAGATATCTGGGTCCAATTTTCATCAACCAACTCTTATTGAACACCTACTATGTGCAGAAATGCGAGCAGGTGCACAGTGGTATTTCTTGAACTACTTTTGTCCTCTAACATGTGACCCTCCTTGGAATAAACATGAGCTTTTTGTCCCCTTGTCTGACATAAAGTGTTCCCTGCAAGTGAAACGGATGAGGGGGTTTCCTTTTCTCCCTCGATATTTAGGGAATTAGACCTTGAAGGAAGAGGGGAGGCAAGTGTTGGATTACAGGATTTAGGGGAAGACATGGCCTGTGGCTGGAGCCAACAAGTGAGATATTGAATCCGAGGAGATTCTCTTTGAAGGCAGAAAACTCAGCTCAACTGGACACTTTGTACCAGCTCAGAGAGTTCTTAGGAATGATTGCTGCCAAAATAAATGTACTCTTAACTGAATCAGAAATCAGCTAAATGTCACTAGTTGTGAGCACTCTAATAAATAATTACATTTCAATACTTTTTTTTCAGTTTCTATGATAATGTCTTTTGAACTATGTTCATGAAGTTCCTGGAATCCGTGGTGAAAATTCATAAAAATGGTCCTAAAACCTAAAGTATAATAATAAAAAAAAATTAAAAAGAAATTAACCAATTTGACTTCATCACTTATTAATTACAAATGTCTGCTCTGACATCACTGGTGTTTTGGGGATCATAATGTATTAAAGTTTTGTTTTAAATCATAAGGTGTTATAGAAATTCAGATCTTGCAGGTTATAAAGCAGTGGTTAAAGACCTGGTCCTGGCCGGGCGCGGTGGCTCACGCTTGTAATCCCAGCACTTTGGGAGGCCGAGGCGGGCGGATCACGAGGTCAGGAGATCGAGACCACGGTGACACTCCGTCTCTACTAAAAAATACAAAAAATTAGCCGGGCGTGGTGGCGGGCGCCTGTAGTCCCAGCTACTCAGAGAGGCTGAGGCAGGAGAATGGCGTGAACCCGGGAGGCGGAGCTTGCAGTGAGCCAAGATTGCACCACTATACTCCAGCCTGGGTGACAGAGCGAGACTCCGTCTCAAAAAAAAAAAAAAAAAAAAAAAAAAAAAAAAAAAAAAAAAAGTACACCTGGTCCTTGAAGCCAGATCTTAGATTTGAGTTCTTTTTCTGCCACACATTTTAATTGCACAGCCTTGGGGATGCCTCTTGACGTCTCTGAGGCCCAGGATTTCATTGCCTGGCACCTACTAAGTGCTCGACAGATACTATTTTTATTTTTACTGTATGGCCTCTGATTTTAAGGCAAATCTATTCCATAAAATCATAAAAATAACCCTCTACTGTCAATCTTTTTTGGGAAGCATTAACGGTAAGTGGTCTTGGGGATGTATTGTCGGGTGAAGAATGGCATAATTTATTATTATTTTTGATCTTATAAAGAAGAACAGAGTGTCTCCTATACTGGAAAAAAGTTACATTCAATTTCTCTAAGGAGTAAAACAAAATTTTATAGTATGTAAACTGTTAAAGAAACAACAAAAAAACCCCAAACCACATGCATTAACCTGTTTTTGGTACTTAGTGACCTTAGGAGGGAAAGAGTTTAGAGTAACAACCAAGTTATTATAATTTCCATCAAAAATAAAACACTGAAGCAAGATAAATCTGACACATGCTAGCTGCAGTGTCCAGAACAAGCACTTTTCCTTATATAGCCAACTGTGGCAAGTAATGGCTGCGGTAAAGACAGTGGTCTGTCTTTACCGCATTTCAACTACCCAGTTTTATAAAACTGCCGAAGAGCAAAAAATGCAGCTAGGTTTGGGGAAAGGTCTTGAATACGTGGAAGGTTGGAGGAGAAGGATCTTGTTTGACCAACAGGACATATTACTGAAGATAATTATTTAGGTTGCCATAAGAATTTACATCAGTGTGTACTAAGAAATAATGTGAGGCAAATTTAGGAGTCTTAAAAAGATGTGAAATAATGATGGGCTTATGTTTCATGACTCTTTAGTATGGGAGGCATTAGGGAAAAACTATTAAATCAGTCAGCAACTCTCCCAAGTCCAGCAGCGTGTTTTTAAAGCACAGTGCCAATTCCTAGTAGACTTGATAAAAGTTTTCTGGTTTTTATAAAAGAAAATCTTTCAAATGTTACAAAAGATGAATTTTACTATGTTAAAGAATGAAATGATTAATGTCTAGCCAGTTTGAGAGTGGTGATGGAAGAAAACTCTACATTTGACATTAGGAGATACCATCCTTTTAAAATACAAGTACCTATTTTGTTTCTTTAGTCTCCCTCATTTCTTCCTCTTTGATCTGCCTCTTAAAGGAGAATTATTCCAACTTTTTCTTCTAAGCCTCTCCATCTTCCTCCTTTCCTTCTTTTTTTTCTCCAATAAATATCTTGGCTTTGAACATTGAGTTTGTGCTATGTATATTCAAGTCACCACTGGGTATACAAAATTAATAAGTCATGATCTCTGCCCTAGTTTTGGTGTGTTGGGGACAGAAAGGCAAGAAAACTTATAACATGTGATAAAGTCTTTATACAGTGATTAGGAAAATGTGTTTTAGAAGCACAAAAGAGGTGACATCTGAAGTTCCATGAAGGCTAAGTGAGTTAGTGGGGAGGAGGCATTTCAGGAAGGAAAAACTGCAAGGACTCAGGCATGGGGCACAGAAATGGATGGTATCTTGGGAGACCTGTTAGTCATTTTGTGTGTTTGGAATGTCGAGTGTATGTTGGAGTGTGCAGCAACTGAGCCTGGATAAGTGGGGAGCTAATGATTTTATACTTTATCCTGCGGGTAGTGGAGAGTGACAAGAGGTTTTTAAGCACTCAGTGGGCTAATTTCTTTTCATGGCTTTAACCAGCATCCTTAAGTTAATTATTCCCAAATCCGTACCTGCAGTTCTGACTTTGTTCCTAAGTATCATAATTGTATTTTAAAGTGCTAACTTACTACTGAACATATTATCCTGCTGTTACTCAAGCAAGTTGAGTTCAGACAAAGTTACTTTGTCCCTTTACATTGTTCTTCCACTTGCGCTCTTTTCTTTGTTTTATAATGGCAATGTTTCTCCAGATCAACTGGGCCGAACATCTTAGTGCCATCTTCAGCTTCCTTCTTTATTTGTTTCCCCATAGTATTTTGTTTACCAGAACCTACCACTTTTGCTCCCAAGCACTTCATGGCCATTTCCCTATTTCTATTTCTACTGCCAATGCCATACGGCTTAAACTCCTATTCTTTTTCATCTGTACTTTTGCAATGGCCTTTTAATATCCTACTTATTTTCTCTTTTACTTCTAATCCAGTGTGCATAATTGGACTATAATTTTCTTCCTAAAATATGGATTTCCTGACATAATTTCTAATCTTTTCCACTTTTCCTTATTTTTGCAATCTCCTTCCTAATAATATTGCTTGTCAGAGATCATCATTCTTTGTGACACCATAATGCTTTTAAAAAATATCTTGATAACATCACAACTTGCCTTATATTAAAATAAACTTTATTTTAAAAATACTTACACATTTTTAGAAGACAGAGTATGTTAGTTACCTATTGCTGTATAACAAATTACTCCAACATTTAGCAGCTTAAAATAATGCACATTCATTATTTCACAGTGTCACTGAGTCAGAAGTCCAGGGCGCATCTTAACTGTGTTCTCTAGCTTAGGATCCCTCACAAGGCTGCTGTCAAGATGTCAGCTGAGGGTATGGTCATGATCAGGTTCAAGTGGGGTAGGATCGGCTTTTCAGCTCACTCAGTGGTTGTGGCAAGGTTTAATTTCTTCCTAGTTATTGGACAGAGGGTGTCAGTTTCTCACTGGCTGTTGGCCAAAGACTTCCCTCGGTTACCTACCATACGTATGTGTTTCTTTGTGGGACAGCTTACATGAGAGCCTGCTTCATCAAGTGGAGAGTAGTGAGAGAGAAAAGTCGCGGTCTTTTATAACCTAATTTTGGAAATGACATCCCATTACTTTGCTATATTCCATTTGTTAAAAGCATGTCACTACGTCCAGCCCACATTCAAGGAGAGTAAATAATTATACAAGCGAATGAGTAGCAGGCAGCTGACTATCACACAGAGTGTCTATAATTTTACTCCCGACCTCTGTGATTAATGCCTTCTGCAACAGGTGGTTAATACTTTTTACTGATTGTATTGAAAGATATTGCTGCTTTTTGTAACTAAGATTTATGCTAGTGTTAATTTTAACATCTACATTTGGTTAAAATTAGTTGACCTCTTTGAATTTTTTTGTGTAATATAAAAAGAGAAAAAAATGAAAAGGTACTAAATAGTTGGGTCATTTGGGCGTTCAGTACATGAATGCTACTCAATCATTTGGCAAAAATGATGACAACATACTGGAGAGGGAGGAAGAGAGTAATGTGATGGAAATTATCCCCGATACCATTTTGTTTTCTGAATTTAACTTGACATCAACAACAAAAATATATACTAAAATTCAGTTCTAGGTAATTTCTAAATTTGTTAATAGGTTAGATTTCTTAATTTTCTCCAGTTAGATGTTTATGTAAACACTTTAGAATTTAAGGCAGTTGCCAAGTTTGAAGTGACTTTCTATGTAAAGATATATAAATTTGAAGTAATGATGGTTTTAAAATTTAATTGTTTATAAACGTAAAAAACTCATAAAAATATACTTTTCCTACATTAGTTTTAAGTAGCTTTTTATATCATCTTTATGAGCAAAAGAATATTTTGATAGGTATTAAGGCCTAACTTTCAGGGACCATTAGTGTGTTATAGCTATTTTACTTTTAAATTCAGAAATACTACACTTCGACTCTAATAAATTATTTTTATATGCCTTTTCAAAGTTATACACAGATTAAAATAACATAATGTGAAAAGAGAAAAGTTCTATTAGAAATATTCCTGGTTTAGCTTAAGGTTTTATTCGTTACTTGGGTCAAAATAACCTCAGCTTTATCTTTTTTATGTGTGTGTTATCCATTTTTGAGATGTTTGAGATACAATAAAGCTCAAGTTTCCAGGAGCAGCCAAATAATTGTACTTTGAATTTTTAAAATCATTTCTTTTTAGATGACAATAATGAAGCATTTGCATTTGAGCCTGGCAACACGTGCATTTGAAAGTTTGCTAAATGAATATAATTGTGAGTTAAACAACAAGAAAAATATTATTCTTTTAAAAACATTATTGAAACCATTACATGTGAATTATAAAGTTTTTTTCAGGCAACACATTAATTAATCAACTTTTTTCAGAGCCTTATACATTGATTCAGATACTTCCTTTCATAGACTTGTCTCATCTTCAGGTGTGATTTTTAATGAATATTTTCAATTCTGCTAAAGACTACATTATTAAGTTCTATAACCAGGCCTAGTTATATATTTACATTTTATACCCTTTTCTCAACTGAAGCGCATTTGGAACTTAAGAATTTGAAAGGTCATGTAAAAATGAATTTAAAATTTAGATAATTGCGATTTTACCACATTTCCAACTGTTACAGTCTCCATAATGAGAGATCAAGCACAACATCATATATGAACTAAATTTATTGTGTTTTTCAGGAAAGTGAAACCTTTTCTAAATATTAATAATGGTTTATGTGATGGCTAATATGAGTGTCAACTTGATTGGATTTAAAGATGTAAAGTATTGTTCCTGGGTGTGTTAGTGAGGGTGTTGCCAAAAAAGATTAATATTTCAGTCAGTGGACTGGGAGAGGCAGACCCATTCTCAAGCTGGGTGGGCACCATCTAGTCAGCTGCCAGTATGGCTAGGATAAAAGCAGGCAAATTAACATGGAAGGACTAGACTGTCTATATATATAATACCTTTGACCATATACATAATACCTTTGACCATATATGGAGAACCAAAAAATATGATTAAGTTGATTGGTTGTTGCTAAGTTTAGTGGACAAAGTGATGAAAGAAAACAATAAACTCAGGGATTCTAACTCATGGCTCCAGAAGACATACCTTTCACCAAAACTTTGCAAAATAGATTTGTGAGGGCAGCACCTGCGTCCTTGAAGAGCTCTGTGAGTTCTCTTCTCTGTATGCCAGATCTTACAGTGGGACTTGCAGTTACTCAACTACAAAATTTAAATGCAGTGGGAATAATTGGATCCCGAGATGGCAGGGGCCAAGTGGTGGCACTCAACTGCCAATGGCAAGGTGGGTGTAGTTACTGCAATGGACAGCAGAGGCAAAGCAAGCGGTCAGAATAGTCTGACTTGTGTAAGCTCTGGCTTTGGCTAATTAATCATGGTGTTCCTAGAAGTGAAATTTATAGGAAGCCTACTGCGTTCTTACTTTTATAAGCAGAAAACTTCCAGGTTGAGTGGACGAAAGACTAATTAAAATTATAAAAGCAGAGAATCACAGTCCCTCAATCAAATTCCAGACCTGAGCCAGTTTATAGACGCAGAACCCCATGAATGAAGGGGGAAGCTGGGAAGGCCTTGAGGAGGGACCCCAGTACACTACACTACAAACAGTTTATGTTGTTAATCTTTTGCCCATCCTTCCCCAAGGAGACCGCTGCCCTTTTACCAGGGTAACTGTGTGTTGGGGAAAGGGAAATAATCAGACCTTTTACGGACTACTGGACACTGGCTCTGAGCTGACATTAATTCCCAGGGACCTAAAATGTCATTGTGGTCCTCCAGTTAAAGTATGGGCTTATGGAGGTTAGGTATTAATTGAGTTTTAGCTCAGGCTTAATTTACAGTGGGCCCACTGGGTCCCCGGACTCATCCTGTGGTCATTTCCCCAGTGCCAGAATGCATAATTGGCATAGACTTAATAGCTGGCAGAATCCCCACACTGATTTCCTGACTGGTAGCGTGAGGGCTATTATGGTGGGAACGGCTAAATGGAAGCTATTAGAGCTGCCTCTACCTAGAAAAAACAGTAAATCAAAAACAATATTGCATCCCTGGAGGGATTGCAGAGATTAGTGCCACCATTGAGGACTTGAAAGATGCAGGGGTGATGATTCCCACTACATCCCCGTTCAACTCTCTCATTTGGCCTGTGTAGAAGACAGATGGATCTTGGAGAATGACAGTGGATTATCATAAGCTTAACCAAGTGGCAACTCCAATTGCAGCTGCTGTACCAGATGTGATTTCATTGCTTAAGCAAATTAACACATCTCCAGGTACCTGGTATGCAGCCATAGATATGGGAAATGTCTTTTTCTCCATTCCTGTCCATAAGATCCACCAGAAGAAATTTGCCTTCAGCTGTCAAGGCCAGCAATAAATATACCTTCACTGTCCTACCTCAGGGGTATATCAGTTCTCCGGCTTTGTGTCATCATTTTGTTCGGAGACATCTTGATCGCTTTTCCCTTCCACAAGATATCACAGTGGTCCATTACATTGATGACATTATGCTTGTTGGATCCAGTGAGCAAGAAGTAGCAAACACACTGGTGAGACATTTGTATGTCAGAGGATGGGAAATAAATCTGACTAAAAATCAGGGACCCTCTACCTCAGTAAAATTTCTGGGGGTCCAGTGGTGTGGGGTCTGTCAAGATATTCCATCTAAGGTGAAGGACAAGTTGCTGCATTTGGCCCCTCCTATAACCAAGAAAGAGCCACAATGCCTAGTGGACCTATTTGGATTTTGAAGGCAACACATTCCTCATTTTGGTGTGTTACTCCACCTCATTTATTGAGTGACCAGAAAGGCTGCCAGTTTTGAGTGGGGTCCAGAACAGAAGGCTCTGCAACAAGTCCAGGCGCTGTGCAAGCTGCTCTGCCACTTGGGCCGTACGACCCAGCAGATCCAATGTGATTGAGGTGTCAGTGGCAGATAGAGATGTTGTTGGGAGCCTCTGGCAGGCTCCCATAGATGAATCACAGCAGAGGCCTCTAGCATTTTGGAGAAAGGCCCTCCCATCTTCTTCAGATAACTACTCTCATTTTGTGAGACAGCTCTTGGCCTGTTACTGGGCTTTGGTAGAAACTGAATGTTTGACTGTGGGTCATCAAGTCACCATGCGACCTGCATTGCCTGTGATGAACTCGGTGCTTTCTGTCCCATTTAGCCATAAAGTGGGTTGTGCACAGCAGCATTCAATCATGAAATGAAAGTGGTATATATGTGATTGGGCTCGAGCAGGTCTTGAAGACACAAGTTAAGTTACATGTGGCTTAAATGCCCAGGGCCCCCATTCCTGCCACCCTGCCTTCTCTCCCCAAGCCTGCACTGATGGCCTCATGGGGAGTTCCCTATGATCAGTTGACAGAGGAAGAGAATACAAGGACCTGGTTCACAGATGGTTCTGCACAGTATGCAGGCACCACATGAAAGCAGACAGCTGCAGCACTGCAGCCCCTTTCTAGGACATCCCTGAAGGACAGTGGCAAAGGGAAATCGTCCTAGTTGACAGAATTTGAGCAGTGTACCTCATTGTGCACTTTAGTTGGAAGGAAAAATAGCCAGATGTTTGATTATATACTGGTTAATGGGCTGTAGCCAATGGTTTGGCTAGATGGTCAGGGACTTGGAAGAAGCATAACTGGAAAATTGGTAACAAAGAAATTTGGGGAAGAGGTATGTCGATGGACCTCTCTGAGTGGTAAAAAAAAAAAAAAAAAAACTGTGAAGGTATTTGTATCTGTTGTGAATTTTCACCAAAGTATGACCTCAGCAGAGGATGATTTTAATAATTACGTGGATAGGATGACTCGTTTTGTGGACATCACTCAACCTCTTTCCCCAGCCATCCCAGTCATCACCCAATGGGCCCATGAACAAAGTGGCCATGGTGGCAGGGCTGCAGGTTACTCATGGGCTCAGCAACGTGGACTTCTACTCACTAAGGCTGACCTGCCTATGGCCACTGCTGAGTGCCCAATTTGCCAGCCTGAGATATCAATACTGAGTCCTCGATATGGCACCGTTCCTCGGGGTGATCAGCCAGCCACCTGGTGGCAGATTGATTATATTGGACCTCTTCTATCATAGAAAGGGCAGAAGTTTGTCCTCACAGGACTAGACACTTACTCCAGTTATGGGTTTGCCTATCCTGCATGCAGTGCTTCTGCCAAGACTGCCATCCGTGCCCTCATGGAATGCCTTACCCACTGTCATGGTATTTCACATAGCATTGCCTCTGACCAAGGCACTCACTTTATAGTTACACAGGTGTGGCACTGGGCTCGTATTCATGATTCTTACCATGTTCTCCATCATTCTGAAGCAGCTAGATTGATGGAACAGTGGAATGGTCTTTTGAAGTCACAATTACAATGCCAATTAGGTGGGAATACTTTGCACGGCTGGGACAAAGTTCTCAGAAGGCTGTGTATGCTCTGAATCAGTGTCCAATATATGGTACGGTTTCTCCCATCGCCAGGATTCATGGGTCGAAGGATCAAGGGGTGGAAGTAGAAGTGGCACGACTCACCATCACGTCTAGTGACCCACTAGCAAAATTTTTGCTTCCTGTTCCCGCAGCATTTTTTTGTGCCAGCCTAGAGGTCTTAGTTCCAGAGGGAGAAGTGCTGCCCCAAGAGACACAACAATGATTCCGTTAAACTGGAAGTTAGGATTGCCACCTGGTCATTTTGGGCTCCTTCTACCTCTAAGTCAGCAGGCTAAGAAAGGAGTTACAGTGTTGGCTGGGTGACCCAGACTATTAAGATGAAATCAGTCTACTATGCCACAATGGAGGTAAGGAAGAGTATGCGTGGAATACAGGAGATCCCTTAGGGCATCTCTTAGTATTACCATTCTCTGTTTAAGTTTAATAGGAAACTAAAACAACCCCTCCAGGCAGGACTACAAATTGCCGAGACCCTTCAGGAATGAAATACCATGACTGTGGGTAAGGCATTCCATGAGGGCACGGATGGTAGTCTTGGCAGAAGCATTGCATGCAGGATAGGCAAACCCATAAGTGGAGTAAGTGTCTAGTCCTGTGAGGACAAACTTCTGCCCTTTCTATGATAGAAGAGGTCCAATATAATCAACCTGCCACCAGGTGGCTGGCTGATCACCCTGAGGAACAGTGCCATATCGAGGACTCAGTATTGATATCTGGGGCTGGCAAATTCAGGAATGAAGGGTCTCGGCAATTTGTAGTCCTGCCTGGAAGGGTTGTTTTAGTTTCCTATTAACCTTAAACAGGGAATGGTAATACTCCACCAGGTAAAAAGCCACAACTTGCTGAAGTGCTTGCTGAAGGCAAAGGGGATACAGAATGGGTAGTAGAAGAAGGTAGTCATCAATACCAGCTATGACCACGTGAGCAGTTGCTGAAACAAGGACTATAACTGTCATGAGTATTTCCTCCTTAGTTTGTTAAGAACATGTTTGTGCATGTATACACTTGTATGAAGAAAATATCTTCATTTTATTTTCTTTTTCCTTTATCATGTGACATAAGATTTTTTGACTTCATATCAGCATTTAAATGTTGTTAACTTTATGTAAGCAATTGGGTTGGGATTGGTGTGCTTCTAGTTATACGAAAGATAGTTGTCTTATGTTAGGTGTAATTATGACCTTATTCTTTTATTTCTCTGAAGATTATATATGATTTCAGGAAATGTGTATGGGTTCAAGTTGACAAGGGGTGGACTTGTGATGATTAGTATTGAGTGTCAACTTGATTGGATTTAAAGATGCAAAATATTGTTCTGGGTGTGTCTTTGAGGGTGTTGCCAAAGGAGAATTAACGTTTGAACCAGTGGATTGGGAGAGGAAGACCAACCGTCAAGTTGGGTGGGCACCATCTAGTCAGCTGCCAATATGGCTAGGATAAAAGCAGGCAAAGGAACGTGGAAGGACTACACTGGCTGTGTCCTCCAGCCTACATCTTTCTCATGTGCTGCATGCTTCCTGCCCTTGAACACTGGATTCCAAGTTCTTCAACTTTTGGACTCTTGGACCTTCGACCACAGACAAAAGGCTGCACTTTCGTCTTCCCTACTTTTTAGGTTTTGTGACTCAGACTGGCTTGCTTGCTCCTCATTTTGCAGACGACCTATTGTGGAGCTTCACCTTGTGATCATGTGAGTCAATACTTCTTAATAAACTCCCCTTCATATATACATCTATCCTATTAGTTCTGTCCCTTTAGAGAACCCTGACTAATATACGTTGGTTACTAATTTGTTCTATAATGGCTTTAAGGATACCCTTTTATCATAGACTACATTTTGATGAACAATAGAAAATAATATGATTAAATACCTTTTTATTTTATTACTCCAAAAATGAAGATCACTAAAATTATTAAAAAGAATATCCACAAAAATCCGTGTTGATTTTCCCCAACTAAACTGATAGTACAATTTAGTTGTTCAACTTGATGAAATTAGCTAACATATAGTGAATGAAATGGGCACAAGCATTGCAGGCATGATGGATATCATGCATGTGTGGAGAGGAAAATGTCTTAGGGGCCAGCGATATAAGATGCCAAACTGTTGAAGATAGTCTTAGACATTTCTTTTCCCAGTGGCCTGTCCCCCAGCATCCCCCTTGAAACAAAGAACTTAGCATGAAGCTGGGACATTCCCTGGGCAATTTTTAATGCTACACAAATAAATGATGTGTTAGACTGTTCTCACACTGCTAATAAATATATATTAGAGACTAGGTAATTTATAAAGGAAAAAGGTTTAATGACTCACAGTTCTATGTGGCTGGGGATGCCTTACATTCTTTTTTTTTTTTTTTTTTTATTATACTTTAGGGTTTTAGGGTACATGTGCACAATGTGCAGGTTTGTTACATATGTATCCATGTGCCATGCTGATTTCCTGCACCCATTAACTCGTCATTTAGCATTAGGTGTATCTCCTAATGCTGTCCCTCCCGCCTCCCCCCACCCCACAACAGTCCCCGGAGTGTGAGAAGACATTTATGCAGCCAAAAAACACATGAAAAAATGCTCATCATCACTGGCCATCAGAGAAATGCAAATCAAAACCACAGTGAGATACCATCTCACACCAGTTAGAATGGCCATCATTAAAAAATCTGGAAACAACAGGTGCTGGAGAGGATGTGGAGAAATAGGAACACTTTTACACTGTTGGTGGGACTGTAAACTAGTTCAACCATTGTGGAAGTCAGTGTGGCAATTCCTCAGGGATCTCGAACTAGAAATACCATTTGACCCAGCCATCCCATTACTGGGTATATACCCAAAGGACTATAAATCATGCTGCTATAAAGACACATGCACACGTATGTTTATTGCGGCACTATTCACAATAGCAAAGAGTTGGAACCAACCCAAATGTCCAACAACGATAGACTGGATTAAGAAAATGTGGATGCCTTACATTCTTATGGCTCCCCCAAAACATACACATATAGACTTTCTCCCTCTCTTCTGTTTCCTGAGGTGCCACCCATTCCTTAAGTCCTGTTTCATTTTCCAATTTCACCATGAAGCCTTTCCTGATTTACTTAAGTAAATATTCTGTTTTTCTTTCAGCCTTCATATCTTGCTTTATTCCTCTGTTAAGGTATTTCTCTTAATCTTTCCTTATATTTGTTGTTTCTTTTCTTCTTTATTAGATCATAGGCTATCTGAAGGCAGGGGTTGAGCTGTTATGATGTTTATGTTACTTAGGATCTAGATCAATAATAGCTAGTTAGTCAATAGATGTGTATGGGGTTAAAACAAATTAATCCCCTTTAACCATGGATGAGGCCCCGTCAAAAATGAGCTAATGCTAACTTAAAAAGGAGATTTCCATTACACTTGCTTATGAAAGACTCTTCTGTTGTACTGTATGTGACAAAATGGGAAGGTAAAGGTATAATAGTGACTTTTCTATGAAGGTAAATTTATTCAAGTTTACAAAAAGCCTTTTATTTTATGTTGCTGCTCTTTTGTCTTGTTGAAAATTAACATTTCTCCTTTATTGTGGCGGGAAGTGCTTGATTGTTAGAAGAATAAGGCTTTAGAATCTCTATGTTAGTCTCTCTAATTTTTTACTGGTGTTTGAAATCAGAAGTCTTGGGAACTGCTAATCTAGGGTGTTTGTACATTCCAATATAACCAAACAAAAGGGCTAAGGGATTCTGGTGTAACCATGTATGGAGAAAAGAACAATGGACTAAGATGGAGGAAAATTGATGCCAGCCCTAACAGATCTTACAACTACTTATGTAACATTGGTCTTGGCTTTATGCAATTAAGATGAATAAAACTGCCTCAGGTACCTCTTGAGGTAGATGTGAGTCCCAAGTAAATAATCAGGTTGTGAAATGTTTTTGTTTCTATTATAGTTTAAAAGGAAGGGATTGTGTAGTGCTGGTTATTGGTAGTTTGTGTGTGTGTCTTTAGTTTCAACAGTATTTCCTTTAGAGCCCTTTATTCATAACCAGAAACAAGTCCATGATTTTCTATCCTTTGAATTACAAATTATTCCTCACCCTTCTAGTGACATTGATTTGATTATATATCGTAAACTGTCCAGCAGGATTTTTATTGTCAGTTTAAAACGAAATAATAGCTTAAACATCAGAATGCCAGTGGTAGATATTTGTGTAAGTGATTCTAGCTGAAATGATATATGGACACCATTTGTATTTTGGGAGGCTCTAGTCATGTAAGAAGTGAACTTTAATTCTGAAGCATACTTATGCAGATATTCTACACGAAGGGTTATTTCTGCAATGCAAAGTTGTCTTTCACTTTGCATGAACAAAACCAAGACAAATGGAACTGATTGCATTAATTCACTAAGTGACTACACATGGGCTGTGTGTAAAGATATGTTGCCAAAATATTGAATTGCAGGACTGTTTGTAAAATCTGAGAGTAGAGTAGGGTTAGACCTAGAAGGGTAAAATTGGCCACTATATTAGTCCAGTTTCGTGCTGCTGATAAAGACATACCTGATACTGGGAAGTAAAAGAGGTTTGATGGACTTAACAGTTCCACATGCCTGGGAGGCCTCAAAATCGTGGTTGAAGGCAAGGAGGAGGAAGTCATGTCTTACACGGATGATGACAGGCAAAGAGAGAGAGCTTATGCAGGGGAATTCCTCTTTATAAACCATCAGATTTCATAAGACTTACTCACTGTCACAAGAGCAGCACCGGAAAGACCTGCCCCCATGATTCAATTACCTCCCACCAGGTCCTTCCCATAACAGATGGGAATTCAAGATGAGATTTGGGTGGGGACACAGCCAAACCATATCAGCCACTTATTCCCCTCTTGTGTGTCATCGTGATTAAAAAATGATATTACACAGGCCACACATAATTTTTTAAAGTTGAGAAACTTTTGTCTTTTGCCCTGTCCTCCCTTAATGCCTTAATGTAGTTTCCTACAAGCAATAGGTATTTCCATTTTTTATCTCTCAGGCCCAGTGGCCTCTGCTACTCTCTGGCTTTGTACAGACTGCTAATGAGATACCACCACTATGTTCCCTCCCAGGAAGTTAGTATTGCAGGCTCCTGAGTGAACCTTTTATCTTTTACTTCTTGTCTAGCAAAACCATACTTTTTGGGGCTGTTGATCTCAGGTAGATGTTAGGAATATAGCCGTAAAATAAATTCACACTGAGATGCCACTGCTAATAGCTGATAATGAGGTAGGCATCCCAGGTTTTATTTATCAGACCAAAAAATGGACTGGACAATGTTGGACTCACAAGAAAGGGATTTAGATAGGGATCTTTCCTGAAGCCCTTGAAATTATCCCCTGGAGATCAACTTAATCTCACATATAATGGGACCTCCCTTTCTAAATTAAAATTTCAATGGGTCACTGCATTATATTCAGAGATACTGTTCTGAATCAAAAGTAAATTTTGTCTGTAGAGAAGATTTTTAAACTGGAAGGTGAATGCAAATCCAATCTAATCCGTCTGAAAAGGCTAAATGAGAGCTCTACCTGAGATTAAAAATGGTTGGCTCTGGTCCACATCCATTTAAAACAAGTAATAGAAGATCAGTAAATACAAAAATGGAATGAAGGACAGGAGAATCCATGGTTTTGGGTGTATGAAGTCCTTAATTATCACTTACCAAACACATACTAAACACAGGGTGACGCTAGGGTTTTATAAATGAAACACATGGTTCCTGAACTAAAGAAGCTCACTCTCTAGGGAGTAGATCAGCAAATAGAACATTATTTTATAAATATGTGATAAATGCTCTGTTAGAGGCAAGTCCAAGATATTCTGAGAGCTCAAAGTACCACCTAACGTAGACTGGGAATGGAAAGACATAGAGCAATATTTTAGAAGGCTTTTATTAGGTAAATTAATTGAGTTTGGAAGACTGAATAAAGATTAAAAAGAGGAATTTTAAAAAGACCACTCTTACTGTCTTGTTTTCTATCTTAATTTGAAAATCATTAACCCTGAATTAACTCATTTGTGTGTTTTTAAAGTATTTTCTAAGCTCACATGTATATTAAGGGATAAAGGTTGAAAAAGCACCTACAGTAAAGGATAAAAAGCTTTTATGTTCCTTTTGAATGCCCAACTGTGTGTGCCTTTTGGTAATTATGGGCTCAGTTACCATGTGTATATTCCTACCAGTCCCAAAAATGGTGGTTAAAGGAGAAGAGCATAGTAAGTGCAGCCAGAGACTATTTAAAGTGTTCAGCATTCCTTAACTACAAAACCTCTAAATTGAAACAAGTGAGGTAAATTATGATTATGGATTCAAGATACAGGAATGGATGTGCAATACAAATCTATCTGGGGTTTTCATACTATGGTAATTTGCCAGGGAGTTATAGAAACTGTAGGATAAAATAAATGTATCTCTGGATAATCTATTTTACTGAAAAATTTGGGAATATAGTTAATGGTAAAACATAGAGATACACAGCAGTCCATGATGGATTGATACATATCACACACACACACACACACACACACACACACACACAAACACACACACACACACATACACACACACCCACATGCCCTTCTTTGGTTTATTTGAGTAGGACAGTTTGAAAAAATGTAACAGACTAAAAAGACACAGAAGAAAATAGCAAAACTATCAGGTATTTTATAGTCTTTACTGAACTTCATTTTTCTTCATTGTATAAATATGTTCAAATATGCTATCAGATTCAGAGCACAAATCCTGACTCATAACTCATCTCTCACTCCTTATAATTGCTACACTTTAAAGGTCTTTTAGAAAAGAACATTTAACTTACTCCACTCAACTCTCTTTTGGCTGACATTTGCTTTCACTCCCTCTTTGTCATTTTCAGTCATACAAAGGCTTCTGGAAAAGGTATGAAAAAAAGAAATACAAAGGAGGACTGTTCAGGTGGTGTCAAAGGACTAACTCTTGGCCTAAATTTTTCGTTTTTCAGTGAATTACAACATGCAGGACTTTAACAATGACTCTGAGTACATCTGGAGCATTTTAAGGAATAAAATAAAAGGGAGGATTGCCACTTTATAATCCCCGATCCAAGAAGCTACATGTTCTTTTAGGCAGATTGATGCAAGCTTTAAGTGAGCAAAGGGCTGAAAGCAGAGTATTTTCAGTCACTGAATTATACATAATAAAAATGTGACTTCTGTTGAATGTGAATTGTATCTCAATAAATCTGTTATAAAACAGAATATATAACAAAAAATTATGAAACAATAGAATTACATATTGCTCTACCTCATAAGAAATTACAAGATGTATTTATATTTCTTTTTTTTTAGTTTACTAGTAATCCTCCTAGGGGGCCTATGACTTTGGATAGTATGTGCTATGGCTAAAGAAACATGCACAAAATGGTTTACTTGCTATATTGCAACACTACTTGGTTCTATAGACAAGCACATGCAAATCACTAGGCTCCATTTAGAAAACATAATTTTATATTTCATCAATTTCTTTTATTGTTATTCTAATTATAGACATATAAAACAGAGCTTCGAGATCTCTTAATTCAATCTTTTTATTTTACTTATAAGGACCCTGAAATCCAGAGGAGTTAAACTCCAACATTTCAGCACATGACTAATGGATCTGGGTCTAGATCCTGGGGATAGCCTCAAGTCCAGTGAATAGGGCACTAGACTGGGAGAAAAAGATCTAAATTTGAGTTTCAGAACTGTCAACTTTCAGAACTTCCCAACTTTCCCATTTATAATACTTATGAACATGTTTAATAGTTAAAGCAAAGTTCAAATGTTGGTTGTCGTTATTGATAAATAATGACATTATTGATTAATAACGTTATTGATAACTAACAAACTTCCAAAATTTTTATGGAGAAATTTAAATTGCCAAAATGATGTATGCTTCTCATCATATTAGTGCAAGATGGATATCAATTTCCCCTAATTTGTTTGAATCCCAGTGCTATCATCTCTTAGCTGAATTTTGTTTCAGGGAATGAAGATTTGTCATTTTCAATCCCTAGTATACTAGCTCATTTTTTTTAGAATTGTCTTTAAATTACAGAGATGAAGTCATGTTATAGATGAGCCAAGTCATGATGAGGTCACCTACATACATCTAATCTATTTCATAAAGCACAGCTTTATTTTGAATTTAAATGTTATTAAAGACCATTGGTCCAGCCTGCATAAATAAAAGTCTTAGACCTTTACCTTGGAAAGGATAACTTATTGGTCTAAAGCCTCATTGACACAATGACACTTATTCTGCCAGTTTGTGCGCTGCATACTATATCAGCATAAGGAGAAAATTATTAACATTTATATTACCATGCCATGAAAGAAAGCAAGCAGCTTAGTTTTCCCTGAAAATAAAATCCATGTGAATTTTATTTGAAAGATGGGACTGAACTTCACTAATAGAGCTACTTTACGATGAAGATACACCCATGTCTTAAAAGAAACATCTGTCCATAATCTGTAAACTTACACAGGGTTGTCCTTCAGAAGTATGTGAAAGAAGACTAAGTATATGATGACTTGCAGTGTATTAGATGCTAGCATGTTTCTGGGATGACGTAGGAGGTATGAAGGCTAATCATTTAATTCTGGAGTGTTCCCTTGGAGGGTTAGGAGTGTTAGCAGGGCAGTGTTATTTTCAAGTGGTGTGCATGTGTGTGTATTCTCAAATGCTCAGTGAAATGTTTGTGTGTGTGTATGTATACACAAATATTTCATTGAACATTAAACATGTTAAGCAGTAAAAATGTTAATGCTAAACATTCACATTAAACACATGAAAGCACAAAACCTTCTAATAAAATTATAACTAGAAGTAGCCTTTTATTTATGCATGTCCTAGTATTTCAGAAACCTTCACAATTTTCATAAATGAATGATAATAGTGGATGTTTACTGAATATACCAAAGAAGTTAGATATCAAACACTTTTAATGAAGGATATTGCCATCAATTGTTTTCACTAGTTTAAAACTTTTACAGCTGCTTGAGTCATTGATCTTTGGAATTGATCACATTGGCCAATTTTCTTCATATAGCATTGCTATCAATAAATATTGATAAACTCATGTAGATTTGCTTTAGTCATAATTCATTGCCTCTGTTTTTCTTTAGTTTCAGTTCTTTATTTGTTGCTGTTATTTTGTTTTGTTTTCTTGTCTCACTCTTCTTTCTATTGACATTCTAGTATTGTTTATAATGGCTTTCTCTCTTGAAATATTTCACTAACCTGGCTCCTTAAGGCATATTTCTTTCTTCTAGTTTCTCTTTTTTCAAATATTATCTTAGTTGTGTTTAATTAAATCAGTATGGTTAGCTGATTCTCTCAATACTCTTTACTGTCATGAAACTAATGTTTGATTCTAGAGTTTTTAACTAACACTTCTATTTTACTTTCCTCTCATATGCACACAGAGAAACAATCTCTTCAATGCTCACGTGTTGAATGAGTGTATACTGAGAGAAGGGTTGCCTTGGAAACACTAAATATGGAAAGCTTTCATATCAACTGGTAGATTGACATCTGTTTCTCTGTAGAAGTCATCAGTTTATTTCAGGGCACTATACACATTGTTAGTAATACAATGCACACAAAAATCAGAATTGCTTCACTGAATACAGTAATGAGTAAGAGAAAATGCAATGTTTCTCTTCACAGAATAAAGCATTTGTTTTGAAACCTTAAAAATTTTACACTGGAGTTTGAGATTTTCCTTGGTCATTTCATTTCGTAAGGGATTTGCATTAATTTAGATAGATTCGATGACATAAAGTTAATTCCCATTTTTGTTTCATCATTATTAACTAATATAGAATAATGTTTGCTGATGCTTTAAAAAATTGGGTTCTCATTGGACCCAAGTACAGTTATAATTCATGCTTATAAAAAGATATATTAAATTTCTTGAATGCTTGTGAATATGATAGATTAAAAATCAATGTAAAATTATCCATTTTTATGTACTTCATAGAGGATACATATGATACACATGATATTAGCAAACAAGATAGACTCCCTCATGTTTGTAATAACATTTTCATAGACTTTTCAAGTTAATTTCTTGGATTTATCCAGTTGTAACTTTTCTCCCCTTTCCATGTTTATTATAAACTATTGGCTAGGTTCTGTCTTTTGACTAATTTGATAAAAGAGAGTGTCTCTCTGATACAATAAATGTGTAGATTTGGAAATACTTTAAAATGTCAAGTAAGATGGTTGTCTATACATTGTTAAATAGTCAATAAATATATAATTTTAATAAACTCCTAACCAATTAATGAACAGAGAACATTATAAAAAACTGCTGTCAATCTAATCTCTATACTCATGTTTCACTGGCTTAAAGTAGAAGACGGCCAGACCAAAAGGGATATCTAGATTTAAAGACTGGCACAAATGATAATGAGGGCTTGGCTCTTGGAATTTAAAAAGTGGAATTTAAATTTAGTGGGTTTGGTCTTCGTGACCCCTTGATTTTGGTAGCTCTTCATTTTACTGGCCTCTGCTAAGAACAGTTGCATTAAGTTTAAATTATGGAGACCTTATAAGGGCATTTCTACTGAGAAGGATAAGTTACTTTTCCCATTTATTCCAATATAATTAATAAGAAATATACTTTCTTTACAAGATTCCCCCCTCTAAAAAAAACTGGAGAATATTTTCTTTACTATCCTTCACCAGTTCGATACACTGAAGTACACTGTTGTGTGCCAAACCTAGTTAGAACTAAGTAACATGTGTCTTGGGTCCAAAGTTCTCGGTTGCCTCATTAACTAGCTCTGAAAATGTCCTTTCATCCTTGGGGTCCCCGGTGATTTGTGAAGCATACTTTCTAGCCTGCCACATATCTTACTGCCTTAACACTCCTTCCTAGTATCTCTGCAGTTGGAAGTGGAACTACTGACTACTGTCCCATCAATGTTGAACAATTTCCGGGCAACAGGAGAGGTGGAGTGGTGTGGCGCCGAGAGTCTGGGCCTCATGAGATATGTAGTGGGACAGGGGCCATCTGGCTCACAGGCACTTCATGGTGCTGCATGTTCTTACTATTAAATCCAAGAGTCCCTAAACTACTGCATATACACCCCAGGCAGGATCTGGGTCATACCAGACATTTCTGTGACTCTGTGATGCTATGCCTCTCTTCCTCTGTTGTCCCTTATGGAGTTTACCCAAAGTTAGCAGTACCAGGTGTCTCACAAAACATCAGTCGGACGACAATCATTATTACAGACATCACTGAGGTCTCCCCACAAACCTGGAACTTCTCTTTATGTAAAGAGAGTGAAAGAGCACCACCCCTCTCTGCTTTGGAGCTGGTAGCCTGAATTCCTTCCCTTCTTTTATTGCTTAGTCAAATGTTTCTGCTGCTTCTTTACTAGGAGAGGGCCTGGGACTCCCTCCTGTAATTGTAGCTTTACTTATGATTCAGTAGAATAGCCAGTAAGATTGGGAAACAGCCCATCACCTGTGACAGAAGGATGAGGTAGGGCTTACCAAGCCATCCTGATTCCCTAAGCTCCAATTTGGAGTATCTTTAATTACAGCATTGCTGAACAATGATGTTACCTAATCCATGTTAGCTTTGAGTTGACAGGTCCAAGTGGAGTGGGACGTTACTTGGCACTGTGGCCTAAGGATGACCCTGGGAAGGAGGTGGCCACTCTTGCTGGGAACCTTCACCTAGAGTCCTCCAAGGAGAGAAGGCAGAAAGTGAAAAGGTTAGTAAACCTATGGCCAGAAGGCCTGGCCTCTAGGCTTCCAGGTCCTTGGGCATTTTTATGAATGCCATGACAGCTAAAGAACTACAGAGGAAAGACTCAGGCCATATACAAAGTCAGCTCTGCATAGAAACCCTTGTCCCAACCCTTCATAACTTGGGTGTTCTACACCCAAATGCCCCAGAATATCCATAGAGATGCCCACATCTTAGAAGCTTTCAGCTGATGTGTGGTCCTGTAAGACAGGAATTTGGCAGAGCTGGCAAACCTTCTGTCTTAACATCCCACTCCTTAAATTACATGTGTTTTCCAAGAAGTTTTCCTTAAAATTCCATGGATCATGTGACCCTGATCCTAGTGGTAGTAGGCTATCTAGGTAGCTTGCTGGTGTCTCTCTAACATCAGTCCTTCCTTGTTCTGTACTTACCAGTCCTATCAACTCTTCCCAGAGCTGACCAGAACAAATCATCTATTTCATGTTTGAGAAATGGTGACAATACATAGGACTTGGTTTATTTTACTTTTAGTTTCGTTTACTCTTGTACTCTCAAAGAGGCAATGAAGAAGGCATACATAAAGTATTCCTTAAGAGCATAAAGCCCCAGTGTCTCCTTTTGCTACTCTTGAAGTCTGCACACACAAATTTGGTGGTCTCTGAAGCTTGCGCAAAGTGGGACATCTGCCAAGCCACTTGGATTTTCTGCCTTTTATACTATTTTGGTTCAGAATGGCGTATGTACTATTAGTTTCCACCTATTACCACCTAAGGAAATTTAGGTATATTCTTCCAGGCTGTATTTCTTACTGCACTTTTCAGGCCCAATTTTTAGTGCAGCAGGCCCGGCTATGGCCTACCACATATAACCATCCTGGACGAGTCTCTGAAAACTGAGTTCGATGGAATTGCTTTTAAAAAAATTAAAGGCAGTCCCTGAAATTGAAGTTAGTCAGCTTTACCTGGGGCACCACACCTGGACTATGCTGGAGATGGATGCATTCTTGATGAAATCAGGAAGGGAAGAATGCTGGAAGGCCACCAAGCAAGCACTGAAGAGCCCTGCTTGTGGATGAGGGGTGCTGATGGGTGTGTTTATGTTTTCACTCAGGTTCTGGCCATGATGTTCAGGATGCTGCACTGAATTCTACCCAGGCTTCTGGTGCTTACTTTTTTCTCTAGAATAGGTAGAAAAACAGTGTCCACTCCTTTTAATTCTATTCTAAATTTTAGATGTTCTTAATGCCACTAGAGTCACAGAGAAAGGAAATATCCATTCTAATTTTATAAACACACCTTTATTCAGAAGAATAGTTTAGGATGGGTTCTGTGGTCAACATTATTTAAGTTTTACTGGCTAGGCTAGCTTAGTAAAACACCCAATGCATTAGTAATGTCATAATACTTAAATTTGCTACATTAAAAGCACATTTTTCACAATGTGTCATTATTTTCAGTCACATACAATAGGTGTTTTCTTGCAATACAATTTTTCAATAATATATTAATTTTACATTTTTGCAACCTCCTGAAGAATAAAATTTGATATAAATACACATATACACATGTAAGTACACATACACACAAAGCTTACTAGGACTAGACTAAAAGAATAATTAAGGCTTAGCAATCTCAAAGGCATTACTTCAGCTTGAAGTTCAATATACTGCATTTATTTTCTTATAGTCTGAGACTAATGGGACTTTACTAATGGAAAACTTTATGTGTGTTATTTAAGCATATAATTTTGTTTCCTCAACAAATGAAACAGTGGCCATTAGAAGGTGGGAATAACTAGAAAGAAATAAGGATAGCTTTGCAAAAAAGGGAATGGAAAAGATAGGCTTCCTTTTGGCTGAGATGATAAAAAATATAGGTGAGAAGTATTTGCAAAGGGTTTTTGCTTTCTTGTTACTTGCCATCCTCCTACTCTTAGCTATATGTGCTTCTGATTTTTCCTACTGTTTTTTTTTTTCCAGTTGGAAAATTTTGGTTGCTGGGGTAAAAAGATTTCTATTATTGTATGATGGTATTAAAATGGATTATCATAATCCTTTTCTTTATTATATGCATCTAGGTGGAAGCAAATAGAAATAAAAGGATTTGCCATTTGTAGAAATCAAATACCTAAAATGACTAATAAGTTTTACTGTTTGCAAACTTGAACTAAAACTGAAACCAATTACTATTATTATTTTTCCCAGTCCAACAATTCCTTCTTTGTACTTAAAACTTTTTCCATTCTGCTTTTATCACCTGGATTATTCTAAAGAAATTCTTCATCTCTGAATTGATACTCCTCCTGTGGTTTGCAGTGAAATCAGATTTTCTCTAAGGTGCAGTCATACTCGATGGGCCAATTTAGAGAAGCAAATGCTGAGGCCATGAGGACAGAGCACAGACAGGCTGCACTGATTGTTTTAACCAACCGAAACTCACTTAGGTTTCTTCAGCACTTAACAATATGCAGCACTTTCATGCAAAGTAATTAGATATAAATAGTATGGGCTTTAAGAATATAACTTGATTAGCATTACTTTTAAACAACTGAATCATTTTACAATTAATTCTGTTTTTCTATTATCTGGGTCACTTTATATCTAGGAATAATACTCTGTTAAAAATAGTGCCTGATTCACTGTACTGCTAATTGATGTCCTCCCTCAATCTCTGTCTTTACTTGTCTGTGTCTCTTTGGCCTCCTGTTTTTCTAGTCTCATGTCTTTCTGGTTTTTCTTTCCTTTGAGGCTGTGATCTCTTCTTACTAGCATTCTCCAACCTCTTCTCTCTGGTGAAGTTCCTGAGTATTGGTCTAGCTGCTCTCAACACTACACTTGATATATCAAATAGGTATGAAGTATGTCCTGTGAGTGGGCTTAGCACAGTAGAAAAACCAGCTCTGAGGTCAATTGGCTGTGTATAGGCAGCCCAAGGGAGCTGGCACAACTGGTACAATTTGTGGTGAACAAAGCGAAGGCTCAACAAGGTAGTAAAACCTGAGCTAGATTTAGAGACAGAACAGCCAAGCAGTTCAGGCACCATGCACAAGAGAAGCTGAAAATAACACTGAAACGAAACATACTTATTTAAGCCAACTTTCCACACATAACTCCTTACATAACTGGAAAAATGTAAATTGTCTATGCTCTTGCCAAATTATACAGTGCCCTTAAATGAAAAGAATAAAATAAAAGCCCTTTCACAGTGCCGATACATAGGCTAAACCTTAATTTTTTTTTATTGTCCTAAGAACACAACTTGAGATCTACCCTTCTAACAGATTCTTATGTAGTACAATACAGTATTGGTAGCCCTAGGCACCATGTAGGACAGCAGATCTCTAGAACTGATTCATCTCATGTAGTAAATTTTACACACATTGATTAGCAGCTCATTTCTTTCTCTCCCTAGCCCCTGTTAATCAGCATTCTACTCTTTGCTTCTATGAGTTTGACTATTTTAGATACCTGATATTAAGTAGAATCATGCATTATTTGTTTTACTGTGACTTTCTTTTTTTCACTTAGCATAATATCTTCAAGGTCCATCCATGTCCCAGGCATTATCACAGTGCACTAAAACCTCCAATTCCTGGCCTCAAGCCCTCCTACCTCCTCAGCTTTCTAGAGGTACTTGGACTATAGGCGCAGGGAGTACAGAAGCACACCACCGCACCTAGCTCCGTGTTGTCTCATGCTGAGGAATTTGCTTCTTTAAGGCTTAATATTATTCTATTGTGTGTATGTAACACTTTTTCCTTATCCATTCGTCTGTGGATGGTCATTTAGGTAGTTTTTACGTCTTGGCCATTGTAAATACTGCTGCAATGATCATGTGAGTGCTGATATATCTTCAAAACCTAATTTTACATTTTTTGCAACCTACTTGCAATTGTAGGCTGCCAAAATCAGAAGCTATAGTCTGCCTAAACTCTGATCTTGAATAACCCCTGGTCTACTGTCGTTTACTTGGAAGGAGTGGTTTTCATAAAATATAATTTAAATCTGAATTTAATTTCCTTAATATGTCTCCCAGGAAGCACTCTGGTTTATACAGTTACAAAAGAAAAGTGAAATGTGACAAAAGAATAAGAAATACAGAAAAGCGTCTTTGTAGATTGTTTTATATAACCAGATTCTACTTAACCAGTGGACAAGGCTTAGGAAGCAAATTTGTTTTTATACAGTATTTTTGTCAACAAAAAAGTCAGTCTCTTTCCACCCCCTAAAAATGGGAAACAGACCTTTAAGAAATATAATTTTAAAATGGTAATATGGTATTAAATTTCCAAGTTGCCTGCATATATTTGTGAAGCTGTGAGTAAAAAAAGCCTAGTTACTGTGAGCTTGGAGGCAAGTGTATATAGCATTGGCATCCCTGAGAACTGTGCATTCTTTGCCATAGGCAGGGAATGAACAAGTATAGCTGCATGTTAAGAAAAATTATTTTACCCTTTTTCCTATTTTCCATAACTCTCAGATGTTGGAATTTATGAGAGGTATGGGTGCAAGAGAGGTATGTGGTGGTGGCAACAAGACCAAGAAACTATATTTACAGAAGGAGATCTGCAAGACCTATATCTGTGTTCCACTGGCCAGCAAAGAAATAAAGAACAAAGATGGACCAGAAATTGCATAAGTATTGTTAAGTGTGATGGTACATAAAAACAAGCATATTGTAAATTTTCCAACTTGTGGATATTGTTAGTCTATGATGGTAGCTATTTTAAGAGTTGAAATAAAGAAAGCTGTATCAGTCTTGTGGAAGAAGATGAAAAACGAACTGAGGAATGAACAAAAAGTTCAGAGGTGAAATTGATTGTGAAAATAAAAATCTGAGCATACACTTTTGAGATGTAGGTAGTCTTTCCATGAATTTTAGTTATGCTTTTCAGAATGACAGATATCCCATACCTGTCAGTTCAGAAATATTTAATGGTACTTACTAGGTGCCAGGTACTGTTTTAAGCAGTGAATAATTCAGAATTCCTGCATCCAGGAGGTTACATTGGCCCACATTTTCAGGAGCTGAAAAGTGTTTTTTATACACACACACACAAATACATGCACACATATGTAAATATATATGTAAAATAGGACATACAATGGGAGGGAGCCACTTCAGCACAGTGAAGAAAGGTATCTCTGAGAAAAATTGGATTGGAACTTGAGTAATGTGCAAAAATCCTGGAGAATAGCATCCCTAACAGAAGGAACATCAAGATCAAAGGCCCTAGGGATGCGAATAACCTTTGGCCATTAAAGGGACAGAAATAAGGCCAGTATAGCTAGAGTGTAGTGAACATGGAGAGAGATTAGATCAGAGATGTAGGCAGGGGCCAGAATACACACGATCTTAGCAGCCATGGTACAATTTTATTCTGGTTGTGATGGTGTGCCAATGGTGTTGAGAAAAGAAGAAAATTGTGATATAAATTCAGAAAAACACTGTAGAGGATGGATCATTGGAGAGAGCGAGAGACAGGGATATCTGTTGGGAAGTTAATGTAGTGTTCCAGGTGAGAGATGATGGTGGTTTGGACTAGGGTTCTAGCAATGGAAAAAGTGATAAATGACCCAATAGGTGATGTATATTTGAGATAGAGACAGAAAGTAATTGGCAAATTGGTTGTTGAGTGTGAGGGGAAAGAAAAGAATACTCAAGTATTAATCCAAGTTGTTAGGTTTGAGAAACCATATGAATAGTGAACCATTCAGTGAGTTTTGGTGAATAAGTACACTTTGAGGATAAGTACACTTTACAGGGTAGAAAGTGTGTCCTACTTGGGTTTTATTAAGATGCAGTGGTGATGACAAGTTAAGTAGTTTATTAATCTGTAGCAAAGGTAAATTGACTCGTCTGGAGATATGACTAGGAGGACCATTGGCATAGATATTGTTTTAAGCCATTTGGTGGGAAGAAAAGTAACCTAAGGGGAGATGGCACTAAGAAAAAGGTTGAGGGGAGTCCTTTAAGGCAATCCAACATTTAAAAGTCTGACAGGGGAGGAGGAGCTAACAAAGACAGCTGAGGAAGTGCAAGCAGTGAAGTAGCAGAAAAATCTGATAAGAGCGTTTACCTAGTCGTACAGAGAGATTTTCAACAGAGAAAAGAATCGAACATGTCAAAAAATTGTTGAGAAGTAGAAGATAAAGATGCAGAACCATTGGTGACTATTTGCTTCTAAGTGTTGATCTTCCCTCGTTGGGCCATTGAACTTCCCCTTATTGGTGGCGCCCTGACTCATCCTCAGGAAGGCAATCCTAGTTCCTGGTCAGGACACATTCTCAGGGTCTCACTTTACCAAATTAACCTATTGCCTAGTTTTTGGCTTGCTTCTGAATGGCTAGGGTGGCTATATATGCCAGTTTCCCCAGGGAAAGCTTAGATAGTGTTTTTTTTTTTATTATTATTATACTTTTAGGGTACATGTGCACAATGTGCAGGTTTGTTACATATGTATCCACATGCCATGTTGGTGTGCTGCACCCATTAACTCGTCATTTAGCATTAGGTATATCGCCTAATGCTGTCCCTCCCTCTCCCCCCACCCCACAACAGTCCTCGGAGTGTGATGTTCCCCTTCCTGTGTCCATGTGTTCTCATTGTTCAATTCCCACCTATGAGTGAGAACACGTGGTATTTGGTTTTTTGTCCTTGTGATAGTTTACTGAGAATGATGGTTTCCAGTTTTATCCATGTCCCTACAAAGGACATTTTTTATGGCTGCATAGTATTCCATGGTGTATATGTGCCACATTTTCTTAATCCAGTCTATTGTTGTTGGACATTTGGGTTGGTTCCAAGTCTTTGCTATTGTGAATAGTGCCGCAATAAACATATGTGTGCATGTGTCTTTATAGCAGCATGATTTATAGTCCTGTGGGTATATACTCAGTAATGGGATGGCTGGGTCAAATGGTATTTCTAGTTCTAGATCCCTGAGGAGTTGCCACACTGACTTCCACAATGGTTAAACTAGTTTACAGTCTCACCAACAGTGTAAAAGTGTTCCTGTTTCTCCACATCCTCTCCAGCAGCTGTTGTTTCCTGACTTTTTAATGATGGCCCTTCTAACTGGTGTGAGATGGTATGTCATTGTGGTTTTGATTTGCATTTCTCTGATGGCCAGTGATAATGAGCATTTTTTCATGTGTTTTTTGGCTGCATAAATGTCTTCTTTTGAGAAGTGTCTGTTCATATCTTTCGCCCACTTTTTGATGGTTTTTTTTTTTTTTTCCTTGTAAATTTGTTTGAGTTCATTGTAGATTCTGGATATTAGCCCTTTGTCAGATGAGTAGGTTGCGAAAATTTTCTCCCATTTTGTAGGTTGCCTGTTCATTCTGGTGGTAGTTTCTTTTGCTGTGCAGAAGCTCTTTAGTTTAATTAGATCCCATTTGTCAATTTTGGCTTTTGTTGCCATTGCTTTTGATGTTTTAGACATGAAGTCCTTGCCCGTGCCTATGTCTTGAATGGTATTTCCTAGGTTTTCTTCTAGGGTTTTTATGGTTTCAGGTCTAACATTTAAGTCTTTAATCCATGTTGAATTAATTTTTGTATAAGGTGTAAGGAAGGGATCCAGTTTCAGCTTTCTACATATGGCCAGCCAGTTTTCCCAGCACCATTTATTAAATAGGGAATCCTTTCCCTCATTTCTTGTTTTTGTCAGGTTTGTCAAAGATCAGATAGTTGTAGATATGAGACAAAGAAGGCCATTATATAATGGTAAAGGGATCAATTCAACAAGAAGAGCTAACTATCCTAAATATATATGCATCCAATACAGGAGCACCCAGATTCATAAAGCAAGTCCTGAGTGACCTACAAAGAGACTTAGACTCACACACAATAATAATGGGAGATTTTAACACCCCACTGTCAACACTAGACAGATTAACCAGACAGAAAGTTAACAAGGATATCCAGGAATTGAACTCAGCTCTACATAAAGTGGACCTAAGAGACATCTACAGAACTCTCCACCCCAAATCAACAGAATAAACATTTTTTTCAGCACCACACCACACCTATTCCAAAATTGGCCACATAATTGGAAGTAAAGCTCTCCTCAGCAAATGTAAAAGAACAGAAATTATAACAAACTGTCTCTCACACCACAATGCAAACAAACCAGAACTCAGGATTAAGAAACTCACTCAAAACCGCTCAACTACATGGAAACTGAACAACCTGCTCCTGAATGAGTACTGGGTACATAATGAAATGAAGGCAGAAATAAAGATGTTCTTTGAAACCAACGAGAACAAAGACACAACATACCAGAATCTCTGGGACACATTCAAAGCAGTGTGTAGAGGGAAATTTATGGCACTAAATGCCCACAAGAGAAAGCAGGAAGGATCCAAAATTGACACCCTAACATCACAATTAAAAGAACTAGAAAAGCAAGAGCAAACACATTCAAAAGCTAGCAGAAGACTAGAAATAACTAAAATCAGAGCAGAACTGAAGGAAATAGAGACACAAAAAACCCTTCAAAAAATTAATGAATCCAGAAGCTGGTTTTTTGAAAAGATCAACAAAATCGATAGACCACTAGCAAGACTAATAAAGAAGAAAAGAGAGAAGAATCAAATAGATGCAATAAAAAATGATAAAGGGGATATCACCATCGATCCCACAGAAATACAATCTACCATCAGAGAATACTACAAACACCTCTACGCAAATAAACTAGAAAATCTAGAAGAAATGGATAAATTCCTCAACAAATACACCCTCCCAAGACTAAACCAAGAAGAAGTTGAATCTCTGAATAGACCAATAACAGGCTCTGAAATTGTGGCAATAATCAATAGCTTACCAACCGAAAAGAGTCGAGGACCTGATGGATTCACAGCTGAATTCTACCAGAGGTACAAGGAGGAACTGGTACCATTCCTTCTGAAACTATTCCAATCGATAGAAAAAGAGGGAATCCTCCCTAACACATTTTATGAAGCCAGCATCATCCTGATACCAAAGCCTGGCAAGCAGAATCAAAAAAGAGAATTTCAGACCAATATCCTTGATGAACATTGATGCAAAAATCCTCAATAAAATACTGGCAAACCGAATCCAGCAGCACATCAAAAAGCTTATCCACCATGATCAAGTGGGCTTCATCCCTGGGATGCAAGGCTGGTTCAACATACGCAAATCAATAAATGTAATCCAGCATATAAACAGAATCAAAGACAAAAACCACATGAGTATCTCAACAGATGCAGAAAAGTCCTTTGACAAAAGTCAACAACCCTTCATGCTAAAAACTCTCAATAAATTAAGTATTGATGGGACGTATCTCAAAATAATAAGAGCTATTTATGACAAACCCACAGCCAATATCATACTGAATGGGCAAAAACTGGAAGCATTCCCTTTGAAAACTGGCACAAGACAGGGATGCCCTCTCTCACCACTCCTATTCAACATAGTGCTGGAAGTTCTGGCCAGGGCAATCAGGCAGGAGAAGGAAATAAAGGGTATTCAATTAGGAAAAGAGGAAGTCAAATTGTCCCTGTTTGCAGATGAAATGATTGTGTATCTAGAAAACCCCATTGTCTCAGCCCAAAATCTCCTCAAGCTGATAAGCAACTTCAGCAAATTCTCAGGATACAAAATCAATGTACAAAAATCACAAGCATTCTTATACACCAATAACAGACAAACAGAGAGCCAAATCATGAGTGAACTCCCATTCACAATTGCTTCAAAGAGAATAAAATACCTAGGAATCCAACTTACAAGGGGCATGAAGGACCTCTTCAAGGAGAACTACAAACCACTGCTCAATGAAATAAAAGGGGATACAAACAAATGGAAGAACATTCCATGCTCATGGGTTGGAAGAATCAATATCGTGAAAATGGCCATACTGCCCAAGGTAATTTATAGATTCAGTGCCATCCCCATCAAGCTACCAATGACTTTCTTCACAGAATTGGAAAAAACTACTTTAAAGTTCATATGGAACCAAAAAAGAGCCTTCATTGCCAAGTCAATCTTAAGCCAAAAGAACAAAGCTGGAGGCATCACGCTACCTGACTTCAAACTATACTACAAGGCTACAGTAACCAAAACAGCATGGTACTGGTACCAAAACAGAGACATAGATCAATGGAACAGAACAGAGCCCTCAGAGATAATGTTTTTAAGTGTTAAATTTTATGACCAAAAGTGTTTGATCAATTATATGGTCACTCTACAAACAATCGTATAAATCTGAAGCAACAGGGGCAAAGACTGGTTATAGGGAAAATATATTCTGCATGTGAAATGCAGAAGAGTATTTACTGCTGTTCAGCTGAGTCCTGTGAGGGCCACTGAGATTTGGTGTAGTTCTTCTAGATATAAGTTGACAGACCTGGCCAGGTACAGTGAGATTGACTGTCCGAAACTGCATTTCATTGTATATGGTATTGAAGATTAAGAAAGGGAATAATCTTGTATTCATATTGCCTGTCTGCAGACTCAGGAGATACCTCATTAGGTATTCTCAGTTTGATTCTGGATCGGTTTCAGTCTTTCCTAACCTTTTTCATGTCATTGCACATATTGAACATGATGATGTATCTTGCTGCTTCGTAGAGTAAATGTACCAAGGCTATGACTTGCCTGGAGGACACAAGACTCAGTACATGAGTAAGCCATCCACAGCACATCAGTGTGTCACAGCACATTACAGGGATGGCTGCATGAGAAAACATGCTCCCTAGGAAGCAGGTCAGATAGTCCTGAAGAAATTTACAAGAGGCAGGGGAAATAGCCAATGTGATATAGGACTGAAAATGCCTGCTCATGACAAAGTGAACACAGTAGTTTCAGCTCGAGTCCTCATTTAATTCAGTACTGGGGAGAAGTATGCTGGTTGAAAAAGAAAGATGTTTCAAATTAGAATTAGTATGGTCTATCAGCATTCTAAATTTTCTGTAGGTTGAGAAAATATATTAATGTTTCCAATGTCACTTGTTTAGAGAATAGTTTGTATTGATGGATTTCTACCCCTTCTAAGATAACGTAAACAAAATTAGCACAGTCTAAATTTATAAAAATTTAGCTCTTCCATTTGTGTTTATGTTCACAGCTCTTGGATTTAAAAAAAAACTGAGGTAAACTGACTCCAACTGCATTCCTAACTACTTCTAATAATACTTTTATGGCCTGGGAGTTGGCTTATTTTCTAAATTTGGAGAGTATCAGAACAGAACTGCAAAAATATTGTCTTACTACACTTTGAATTCTTTACAGCAAGGCTCAAGAGAAACTTACTGAATAATTCAACAACATAATTCCTAAAGGACTACACACTGATTCCAGTAAAAGAGCCAGAACCTCACTTGATAAAAGAACCCTAACTATAACAGCTGAGATTGAGGAGAATTAGAAGGTTGGGATGGGAGATAATTATTGAATGTTAATTAATCCACAAAGGTGAGATATTTTGAGTCTGGACTTTGGGATTTTAAATTTCATCCTTAATTTGCAAAAAAAAAATTATATTCAATTTATCATAGACAATTTTACAATAGATGGGATTTTTATATTCAAATATGAGGCATTTCTAGAATGGTAGTATTTTGTTGTTGGAATCTTGATATTGCCATTTGATCTTACTGCAAAACCCCTACTAGGCCCTATTGGACAAAGAAGTTGAATGTAATTTAGCATGGGAAATATCACAGCCCATGAAATTTTAGCCCTGAGTATGGAAGGGATATATTACAGGGGGTGTCTGATTAACCTTTGCTCTAACATAATTTCTTCAGTGAGATGATAACAGTCTTCCACAACACTTACCCTGCCTGTCTGAATCTTCACACTTTCTCTGTACTTGGATCTCTGCTAGCTGACTGTTGTGTGTGTTACTTGAAGAGACTCTGATTTTGGATTCAGCATAAAATTCTGACTAATGGCCCTTTTATCCAACTATATGCAACTCCTGGCATTAGACTTACCTTAATATGGTCATCTCAAAGTACTTATCCAGGTATTTACTCAATTTTTAATTACATCATATAGCTTTTTACTTTCGTCTACCTCTGTGCTAAACTTTTCCTTGTCTTCCTTGATATATCCCAATGCCATCCAAGACCTAGCCCTGACACTGATTATTCAGTTGTTCTGCCATGGCCTGAGCTTTTTAGTGTGACTCAAGTCACAGCTTCATGTTTGTGTTTATATCCAACCAGAACTTCTCCAAGAAGGTAGTTTGACATGGATTATAAAAATAATGTTTGTTATCAGAGTACATGAAATAGAAAGTTGACAATAAAAGTACGTCCATTATCTCAGCAAGGCAATATTTTGTCCTATTAGTGGTGAGACAGAAAATTTTTTAAAATTATGGAATTTTAAGATCAATTTATCTCATCATTTTACATATATAATAGAATAATTGTTCTATATGTGATAATAGGATACTAGAGCTATCAAAGGTTTCTTCCCTCCTTTTCCTTCTGTCTCTTTCTGCAGAGCTGGGATGCAGACTCATTCACCTGGCTCCAGAGCCTGAGGCTAAAACTCTGGGGAATCACTACCTCTGAGGACGTTGTGCTTTAGTCCCCGTCACCTGCCTCTTCCTTTCATATATTTTATGAATTTATTTCCAAGGATGGGAATCTGACTTTCTTGAACCAAATGAAGATAGTAAATACTGTCCAAATAGCAGGTGACAGGTGTCATGAAGCTCAACTCTTAAAAAAATTGCTAGTTAGATGATACTTCAGATTTACCCATAGACTGGGTGGCTTGAACAAAAAACATTTATCTCTCAAAGTTCTGGAGACTGAGAAGTCCAAGATCAAGGTGCGAGCAGATTCAGTTCCTGGTAAGGGCCCTCTTCCTGGCTTGCAGATGGGCACCTTCCCACTGTGTCCTCATATGGTGGAGATGCACACACACACACACACACACGCACACACACATGAGACAGAGCAAGAGCATGAGCGCTCTGGTCTCGTCTTATAAAGGCACTAATTCCATCACGAGGACCTCGCCCCCATGCCGTCATCTAAACCCAATCACCTCCCGAAGGCCCTATCTCTAATGCCATCACATTGAGGATTAGGGCTTCAGTATATGATTTTGGGGGGACACAATGCAGTCCACAGCACTCCCCGATTATCAACATCCTGCAACAGAGTGATATATTTGCTAACAATCAGTGAACCTACATTGACACATCATTATCAAATACGTTTCAAACAATATAATTAAAAATGTTGAATTTTATCTATTATTTTTTTCCTGCATCTATTAACATGATGGCATAATCTTTCTCCTTTAATCGTCTGATGTGGAGATAGCATTACTTTATTTTCTAATGTTAAATCAACCTTGCATTTCAGTGATAAATTAAGTTGGTTCTGCTATACTATCCATGGTAAAATTGTTTATGTTCATTTTGAAAAATTTTGTTTAGAACTTTTGTGTATATATATATATATATATATATAATATATATAATATATTTGAATTAGAACTGAACGTTTGTCAGTTTTGTCCTTTATAGATTCATTATAAAGATTATGCTAGCTTCACACAGTAAAAAGAGCAGCGTTCTGTCATTTTAAAATCTCTGGAGGAGCTTTTGTAAGATAGAAATTACTGTTTCTTAAATGTTTCACAGGAAAGTTTGGGGGAAGGTGGCCTGTGGAGTAATAGGAAGACTGCAGTTCTTTTCTTTCTTCTTTAAACAGTTTAGTAACTTATATCTTTGCAGAAATGACTTTTATCTAAGATTTTAAATATATCGCTTAAGTTATTTATAATATACTTTTATCTCTTTTAACAGTAGCAACATCTGTAGTTAGCTCATCTTTCTGAATTCCTTATACTGGTTGTCTATGTCTTCTCTTTCCACTGATGATTACTGGAGATTTTTCATTTTAGGACTTTCAAAAAACTGAGTTTGGCTTTATTTATTCTTTTAGTATATGTTTATTTTATTATTTATTTTCTTCTTTTTTGAAGTCTTTAGGGTACTGTTTTTTCTAAATTCTTGATATAGATACTAAAATCACTAATTTTTAATTTTTCTTATTTTTCAGTTCATGCGTGCAATTGGATCTATATATTTCCTTCTAAGTAGAGTTTTAACTGTATCTGAAAATTTTCAGTATTGCAGAATTTTGTTATTGTTCAAAATATGTTTTATTTTCAGTTATGATTTCTTTGAGCCATTAGCCATTTAATGGTTTCTTAGTGTTAAAAATATTTAGTTTTTCTAGTTTTCTGTTTGCTTTGGTTTGAGTTGCATTGAAGCTAGAGGACACACTGTGTTGGACTTCAGTCCTTTGAAATTTATTAAGGTTTGTTTTGTGGCCTTACTATATGGACAAATTTTGAATATATACAAAGTTTTATATATATAATATATACATATCAACAATTGAAGAATACGCATTTTTTCATCTTTAGGAAATATGAATTCGAGGGTCTATTGGAATTTTCCTGCAGTGTTTGTGGTTAATAGTGCCTGATAAGGTCCTGTCCATTAAACTTTTATTTTTAGATAAAAGTCAACATTTTTAATTATATTGTTTGAAAACATATTTGATAATGATGTGTCAATGTAGGTTCATTGATTGTTAGCAAATGTATTACTCTGTTGTAGGATGTTGGTAATCGGGGAGTGCTGTGGACTGAATTGTAGAAGAGCAGTCTTACAGTGATGTCATGTCCCTGAAACCAGGTTTCCAGGCTGTAGGTCATTCAGGGGTTCCTGTGGTTTATATTTGTGAGAACTCGTTTTGACTTATTGGTGGTAATCTTGAGTATATACATTAAATCTTTGTGATATTAAGCCATATTAATCTGTAAAAGAGCAGATCAAAGGTCTGACAAATTGGAGTTTATATTAAGATACTTCGTGTTTCCTTTCTGGTAATGCTCTTTTCAAGTGAAGAGAATTAGTTCTGTAAGGTTCTCAGAGAGTAAAATAGAAGATCATCAACATACTCTGTAAGAGTGGATTACTGAGACGTGAATGTCTCTAAGTTTATAATTATTTGCAAGGAATAAGAGAGTACTTCTGTAAATCCTGGGGTATAACTATTCAAGTATATCGTTGATTTTCCCAAGTGAATTGCAAATAGATACATTAAGTCTGGGTATAAGTGTACACTAAAAAGTGCTGAGAATTGATCTAACACTAGAGAGTAAATAGCTATGTCAGTGATCAAGGAGAAAATGATATTGGGGTTAGGGAACACAGGAAGCAAGAAGCACAGTCTTTTAATGGCCTTTAAAACTTGCACAAAACAGTAGCTGCACCTATTTGTCTTTTCAATGAACAGAACAGAGTTAATACTAGGGCTAATACAGAGACTAATGAGTTGTCTCAGAAGGTACCAGATAGAATAGATGGTATTTCTCCCTTAGTGAGTATTGGGCTAATTTTACCAAGGACTCAGCCAGATCAATTGAGGCTGTAATAAGTTCAGCATCATTTATGTGCCCTACATCTGAACTGTTTTTAGCCCAGAAGCTCTTGGGAACAGATTCAGAGCTTAAGGTATCAATAGAGTAGGTATCAGGTAATAACATCTGTGCTATCATCAAACCACAGACTGGGGATTTTATTTAGAAAGTGGCTGTCTGATTCAACCTTAATTGAGGCACCTCATTTTAAAAATAGGTTTTGGGCCGGGCGCGGTGGCTCAAGCCTGTAATCCCAGCACTTTGGGAGGCTGAGGCGGGTGGATCACGAGGTCAGGAGATCGAGACCATCCTGGCTAACACGGTGAAACCCCGTCTCTACTAAAAATACAAAAAATTAGCCGGACGTATTGGCGGGCGCCTGTAGTCCCAGCTAGTCGGGAGGCTGAGGCAGGAGAATGGCGTGAACCCGGGAGGCGGAGCTTGCAGTGAGCCGAGATCGCACCACTGCACTCCAGCCTGGGGGACAGAGCAAGACTCCGTCTCAAACAAACAAAAAAAAACCAAAACAACAACAACAACAACAAAAAATACGTTTTGTACCAGCAGATTCACCAGAGTGAAATTTCTAGGTAGAGAAGCTTAGTGACTAGTGCAGTGTCCCAGAGTGATAGGAAGTAGTTGAGAAAAAGGCAAAGTTTGAAGGGTATTTGAGATTCTTACCCTGGAAAACTTTTTGTGACTCTAAGGAAGGCATAATAGAAAGGTCATAGGGTTAACAGCAAATGGAAGATAGTGTTTTTGCCAGTCACATGGATATTTATTTTTTTTTTTGGTGGTAAGGGCAATTTTGGGCAAAATGAACATATTATGTCCTTGGAGGATGTTATTTTGTTACACAAATTTGTCCTTTCTCTTTTGATATTCTATCTTTGGAATGAAGGCAGGTCTAATGTTCTTTCAGTGTCCCATTTTGTTATAATTTGAACAGATGTCTTTGTCTAGATTCGGCATGGAAGTGTCCTTTTTGCTTAATCCGATTAAGTATTATTTGGTCTTTAATTTTTCTGTTTCTCAACTCAAGGTATCTTCAGAGTTGTTTGCCAGCTCTTGTAATTCATACTGATCATCGTATCATCTGTTTATAGGAGGCAGATAGGAGACTTTTTATCTTCTGCTTCCTAACTATATCTGCCACCTCAGTTTTAAGAGTGTTAACAAAAAGATGCCTAGGACAGATATAATGTTCTCTGATTGAGGTTAGTGTAGTCTCTAAATGTGGTAGTGCCATGGTCTCTAAGTTCGGGGATTAATTTTATTTTTTCCTTTTTATAAGACTAAAGATTTTGCCAATTAGTTTGGATTGAAAAGATATCAGGGGTAGTTGCTAAGAGATATTATACTATTTTATATCCATTTTGTTATTCATTTCTGTTCAAACTTTGATACATATTTGATAAAATTTTGTAATCAAGTTACTCTGCTTTTTTTTTTCAAAAGAGATTTTGGTATCTCTGGGTCTCAAAGGAAGATACGTTAATTGGGGAGGGTGAGAGAGTCCTAGACTATACGACCCAAGGACAATTCCCAGTTCTTTACTGAATTCTTATTTTTCAGTGTGAGAGAAGAGTAGATCTTATAGTTCTGACCTTGACCAATATTTGAAACTACATTTCCAGTGGAGCTGGGATGATAATTCTTTCCCACTTACGTTAGAAGACATTGTGAGGCATTATGGACCAGTGAGATGGTTATGTTTAAAAAGAATAGGGGAGAGAGGAAAAGGTCCAGGGAAGGTGCAGAAAGAGGAACAGACCAAGTGGGAGGAGGAAACAAATATGCAGGCGGACCTATAGCAGGGAGGAAAACCCTGAGGTGGGTCAAGAGAAAGAAATGAGAGGTAAAGCTTGGATTGCAGATGCTCTAAGTTTTATTCGCCTTTTTTAAAGGCTCCTTAAAAGGAGAAATTTAAACTTTTTCGGTCTTTTAGAAGCTTCTTCATATGGATCTTAAAAATTCTGACAATTGGATATTTGAAGTCTTTGAGCCCTTTGATTCCAAGGCACCACATAGTGGATTATCATATTCATATTTCAAATTATCCAGTGTGGTCACTGAAGTTCTAAATTGCCCTTGACAAAATCCTGTCATAGCTTCAAATATTTGGTGCCTTTGGTCTCATGATATGAATACATGATCCAAACTGGACAACGACCCAGAGAACGATTCATGAGAACTCTGAATAGTGAAACAAATCAAATAAAGGCTTTTATCAAGGACAAATTAAGGATAAAAGATTAGGAGTTATCCATGTAAGAGGGTGAAGCCCATGCAGGAGCAAGGCAGGCTCATATATTCAGTTGCTGGGACTCAGAGGAGCAGACACATAAATGGAGGCAAACATGTATGTTCAGTATGCATTGTGTCACTGCAGGTTCATTACTTTTTCCAGTACTTGGAACTTTTCTGCTATGGATACCCATTAGAATAACTGGAAGCTCTTTAAAAATATCAATGCCAAGCACCACCCCAACCGTAGGGTGATTAATTTAGAATCAATATATATTTTTAAAATTTTTTTAATTGAGAAATAATGATTGTGTATATTTATGGGGTACATAGTGATATTTTGATACATATAATATATAGTGATCAGATATAATTTATATTGTTTAAAGCTCTCTAAGTGATTATAATATGTATCAGAACCTCTGCAATTCACTAAGCTGCTGTAAGAATTCAAACAATTCTCTTCCTAAATAGGAAAAGCCTGATTTGGGTTTTATATAAAAAAACTTATCTTAGTTTTCATGTTTTAATATGTCAGTTGCTTGACAAGTGATTTATCTTTGTGTAGTTCACCTAAGGAGTTTGTGAAAACGATGTGTATGACTCTGAGAAGAAAGGAAGAAGAAGAGTTTGGTGCTGACTTCTCTTTGAATGTTTGAACCATTCAGTGCTAGTGTAACTTAGCAAGATCATGGAAGCACACATTGTTATTCAACACTTCCCCGTCTTATGTGAAAAATCTGTATTCAAGATCAGAATGTGGTTTAATCTGTTCAATTATTTGCTTTGTAACTCTGGGATGGAGTATCTCTAGATATTTATTTCTTCTGCTGATTGTGATTACATCAGGATAGTGTTAGTAGTTTTTTATTAATAAGCTAGTCTGTCAATTAACATTATTCTTTGACTTTCTTTTTTTGCAGAACACTGTTAAATATTGACGAGTTTTAATTGTCATAACAACCATAGATGCAGAAAAGCAAGAATAATGGAAATAAGCATTTGCATTATTTCTGTTTCTTCCCTCCCTTCTTTTCTTTCTTCTATTCTTCCCTTCCTTTTTTCCTCCCTTCCTCTATCCTTCTTTCTTTTCTTTTCTTTCAACTTGTAACTGAATTCTGGCCAATAGGATGTGGACATGGGTTGTATGCCCTGCTGTGATGGTTAGTTTCATGTGTCAATTTAGTTAAGCTAAAGTAGTCAATGATTAAACAAACACTAATCTAGGTATTGCTGTGAAGATATTTTGTAGATGTAGTTGACATCTGCACACCAGCCTGGACAACAGAGTTAGACTCTATCTCAAAAAAAAAAAAAAAAAAAAAAAAAAGGCCGGGTGCAGTGGCTCACTCCTATAATCCTATCACTTTGAGTGGCCGAGGTGGGCAGATCACCAGGTCAAGAGATCGAGACCATCCTGGCCAACATAATGAAACCCCATCTCTACTAAAAATACAAAAATTATCTGGGCGTGATAGCATGTGTCTGTAGTCCTAGCTACTGGGGAGACTGAAGCAGAAGAATCGTTTGAACACGGGAGGCGGAGGTTGCAGTGAGCCGAGATCATGCCACTGCACTCCAGCCTGGTGACAGTGCAAGACTCCGTCTCAAAAAAAAAAAAAGTCTTTATTAAAATTATTTTGTTTATTTTATTTAAATTACTGCTTGATTTACCGAGAGGGATTATCCCTTTCATTATGGGGATTTGGGCAACTTTTTTAATGTCACAATATTGAGTTATTTTGTAATAGATTTATATACATTTTTAAGGAATAAAAAGATTTTGAGTTTTTTTGACAGAAAATTATGAGTAAAGATTTATGAGAAATGTTGACTAGAGAAATAACACACAAATTAAACCCATTATTTGTCTTTTAAAGAAATGTATATAACATATTTTTACTGTTATCTTTTCTATGTTTAGACATGTAAATACCTATACCATTCTGTTACAATTGCCTACAGTATTCAGTGAAGTAACATGCTGAATAGGTTTGTGGCCTAGGAGCAAAAGGCTGTGCCATAGGGCATAGGTGTGTACTAGGCTATAGTATCTAGGTTTGCATATATATACTTTTACGATGTTCACACAGTGACAAAATTGCCTAACAATGCATTTCTCAGACCATATTCCTGTCGTTAAGCCACACATGACTGTGTAAGCATTCTTCTTCGATGATTATTTGAATTATTCCTATATTTTTGTTGTTTGTTATTATGGGAAATCTATGAAAATTCTTGAATGTACTCTGGTTCCTCAGTAAAGACATTTTCTCAGGTATATACTAAAGAGAGGGTGTTGCTGGATATAGAATATATGCATATTCACATAGTGTATAGATGTTTTTGTTGATTCCAATCTTTACATCTTTAGTAACACATGGATTTGTCACATTTGTTAGGTTTTGCAAATTTGCTGGTATAAAATGTCGTCTTCATTGGTTGTAATTTTCATTTACTGGTTGCAAAGTATGTTGGGAACTTTTAATATAGTTATTGATCATTTTTGTTTTATCTCCTATTAATTACCCATTCATGTCTTCTGCCAATTTTTATATTTGGCCATTTATCTTTTTCTTATTGACTTTTAGAAAGCTTCTTTTTATCTTCTACTTAGATTTAGGGATATTTTATTTCCTTACTATGTCTTTTGGTGAACATTACTTCTGAATTTTGATGCAGTAAAATTTAGTGAGCATATATGTATTAATGTAGTTTGTGCCTTATTTTAAAAATATTTTTCTCTTGTGAGTTCGTAAATTTCTTGATATTATCTTATGAAACTTTGTTTGTCTTTCATATTTAAATATTCAGTCTATCCAGAATGACTTTTGCTATATGATATAATCAATTTTGTCCCTTTTCCTCTATGGTTTACCACTGTCCTAGTATTATTTATTAAAAATAATCACTTTTTTCCATAGATCGGGGTTAGAGGTTCAATTGTGTCTCCCCTTCAATTCATATGTTAAAGACCTAACCCCCAGCACCTCCGAATGTAACCTTATTTAGAAATAGAATCATTACAGATGAAGTTAGTTAAGAGGAGGTCATGCTGGCATAGGGGGTAACCTTAATGGAATATGACTGTGTCATTATACTAAAGGAAAGTTGGATACAGATACACATACTGGGAAAACACCAAGCAGAAGTAAAAATGATGCCTCTAGAAGCCAATAAATGCTATATGTTACCACCAGAACCTAGGTAAAAGGCATGGAAGAGATTCTGTCTCACAGCCTTCAGAAGTAACCAACTCTCTTCACAAAATTCTAGCTTCCAGAACTATGAGACAGTAAATGTCTTTGTTTAAGCCACCTGGTTAGTGGTACTTGGTTACTGCAGCCCTAGAAAACTGATAAAATCTGAAATGCCATTTCTCTCATAACAAAGTTCCTGTAATTGTAGGAGAGCTTTTTTGTCCTTCTATGTATATTTCCTTATATCTCAATGGTCAAAGCAACTGTTATGATTAAGCCTGACATCAGTGAGTGGAAAAGTACATTCTGCCCAAGAAGGAAGAGTATAGGGAATAAATATTTGCTGGTCAATAGTTCCACTTATCGCAGAGAACTTTTTCATTCTTTTTATAACTGATTTTTTTTAGGATATGCCATAATTTATTCATGGGCATATGGGTTGTTTGCATTCGTTTATTAATATAATCCCAAGATAATAAATACTCTTGTACATACATCATTTTTCACATATCCAAGCATAGCTGTAGGGGGTATTCTTGGATGAGGGATAGGTGAAAATTGTATGCCTTTGTAATTTTGATACCTATTGCTGAATTATTCTACATTGAAGAGCTAGCAATTGTACTCCCATAAGCAATGAACAGAGAATAGCTATTTCCCCCAAAATCTATACTATACAACTTTTAAAATTTTGCCTGTCGCTTATTTGAATAATAGAATCTCAGAGCATTTGTAGTTTTTTCTTCACTTGTATTTCTGCTTTGTTCTTGGCCTCTTTACCTCTCCCCCTTTTACGACCTTTTCATGATTAAAAATATTAATTTTCTAAAGTTATGTTTGTTTCCATCATATTTCTACACGTGGAATCTTAGTTTATTTTAATAAGTCAAAGCATGAATAAAGTATGTAGTTTAGCTAATAGCAATGCCCAAAGTTGATTCCTTAGTTGTGACAAATGTATTCTTGTAGTGTAAGATGTTAACAGTAGAAGAAATTGGGTAAGGAATATATGGGAACTTTGTACTATCTTGGCAACTTTTCTGTTAATCTAAGACTATTCTACAATTAAAACTTTATTTAAATTTCAAAATCAACGCAAATATGTCTTAAAAGAGGAATTTCATTTAAATAAATTCCAGGGATACATCTAACAACCAGGCCATAATTATTGAAAGAACAGATGATATAATTTCTTCCTATTTAAAAAATAGACAAGTTAACTGGTGAACAAAAATAGAATTTATCTGGTGAACACAAACTCAGAACAAAGATTGTTGGACGATATTAAAAATTACAAAATAAAAATTGTTAGATGATATTAAAGATTTTTCTGAAACCATCTTCTCTCAATAAGTATTTTAGACATAACCATAATGTTCAACTTTGCCTTCTTTAGCTAAGGTCCTTGGATAACAGATCTCCTTTCTCTATGTTTCCATAGCAGACCATCTGCCTCTGTTCACAAAATCTCTTTGCAGAATAGTTAAAATAAATCGAGCTTCCTGTTAAATCATTATAATTCTTCCAGTTCTACTTCCCTAAGATTATTCCTTAACCATCGTTTTCACGTTTCAGGTTTCCACTTCTTTTTCTCCATTTGAAACTCATTCTAATCTGTACAGATTTATATACATTCTAACTAATTTTAGCAAGAAATTTCCTAGATATGGGCGAAAAACTATTCATGTAGGATTTTGAGGCATTTTGTTAGATTACTCTATATAATATTTGCATCAATATTTGTTCTCAAAAGGAGGAGGTAGGAATGCTCATTTCCTGATATAATTCATAATAATTTTTAATAAATGGTAATTATCTTACTATTTATTATATTTTAAGATAGCCAAGTTAACATTTATATCTATTAGTCTTTAATATTAATTTGCTGAGGACTTGTGAAGCTAAATGTATTTTTATATGTTTGTCATTTTTACCTTTCCTGGTAAATTGCCTGATTTTGTTTTTGCCCAGGCATTTTTGTAAACTTGATTAATTTGTGGACAATTCTCTTATCGCTGAGAAAATCTGTTTTGTGAGCCTGAGGGCCTGGGCAGTGGTGAATTCACCTAGAGAAATATCTCAAGCTCCTGACCTCCCCAGTCAATACATTACTTTAAACTGTGGTCCTTGACATTTGAAATTAGAAGAAAAAATGTTACATCTTGCCTTTCTACTCTGCTCTACATCCAGGACTTTTCCAGATCTTACCACCTGTTCTCTTTCCAACAACTGCAGAAATTTCTTGTTCTTACAATTAGCCACCTCCCAATCTTATTTTTTTCCTTCAAAAGTAATGCCCGTAAGCACTGGAAATAAATATGGCCATTTCATTTTAATTGTCAACCTGTTTGTGCGGAGGTCTCCATCTTCCTTGAATCGCAATTCAGGAAATATGTTATTTTGGTTCTCACTCTAAAATGTTTCTTTTAAAAGTTTCTGAGAGAATAAGTGATGTTAATTCAAACTGTCTCTAAAGAGCATATGTACTACAGTAAAATTTTATTTTTGTCCTTTAGCTGAAAAACTGGACTAGAGTGCTGGATATTGCTGATTCTTCTTTTATTCTCAATAAAAATAAAATCTGTGCCCAAATATTGTTTCTCAAAGCTGAGGATTTTTTTTCTTTTTTTTTTTTTTGGTCCTTTGTGTTACATATTTACTTGCTTCTCTCATTCCTTTCCCACATGGATTTTGAAGTCTTTTGAAATTCTCCTTGATATTTATTGTTGCCTTCCCTCAACACTCTATGTGCGTGGCTAGTAAGAAATAATTCACAGAATCTCAAAAGTTCTTCAGTCACTGTCTTGAAGCAGAACGTTATTTAAATATATTTTAGAAGAGCTATTTGTAAAATGATAATGGATGTCATACTAGGCTTTATGGATGTTCTATATAGACAGTAGATTTAGTCTTAGAAACTGTAGTGTTACCATTTTCAGATATTGACTAAGCTGTGGCAATTCTTCTCTAACAAAAAGAGATCATGTGAACATAACACAGCAGGTAAAAGTTTCTGAGTTTTGTGCTGAACCTAGACCAAAAGGCCACAATAAAGTAAGATTTAGTGGGCATGTACTTCCCATGTCCTCCTCTCCTTTTACCACAAAGGTTTGATCAACCCCTTCCTGTAATTTCAACCCTAAGCTCTAACCGTAAGGATTTTCCAAAAGAGAGAGTACTTATTCTAACACAGTGGAAAAGTGTCCTATAATTTTCACTTGTTCTCGTGTATCCTCTCCTGATATGGTTAATTTGTCCATGCCTAATCTTAATATGAGACATAAAAATTTTGATTACTTTCTTAGTTACTATGGTTGACAATTTTATTGACTTAGGGGCTTCAAAAACTTCAATTAAGTGTATTAAAAAGTTGGGATTTCTTGGGACCCTTGGTATCAAGGAATCTATGACTTCATGATTTTCTCCTTTACTTAAAATAATTATTTTTCCTGGGTCTACTTCAAAGCCTTCCCTTGTCTTTCAGAGCTTTTGGCATAACAACAGAACTTTTATGTCTTTTCCAAAGGATTTTTTACGCTAGCTTTTATTAGAAAGTTATGTTGGGCCACTTTTTTATAGAATTCTATATCTTGCTACATTTAGCTGTTTTAAGCCTAGGAAAGTCTTATTGTGTTAGTCTGTTTGCATTGCTATAAAGGAAAACCTGAAACTGGGTAACTTTATAATAGAGATTTATTTTGGCTCATGGTTCTGTAGGCTGTACCTGAAGCATAGTGCTGGCATCTGCCTCCGGTAAGGACCTCAAGAAGCTTCCAGTCATGGCAGAAGGTGAAGGGGAGCCAGCATGTCACGTGGCGAGAGGAGCAAGAGGGGTAGGATTTCTAGGCTCTTTTTAACAACCAGCTTTTGTGTGAACTACCAGAGTGATACCTCACCCATTACCATGGGCATAGCATCAAACCATTCATGAAGTATTGTGTCAGTCCATTCTCACGTTGCTCTAAAGAACTGCCTGAGACTGGGTAACTTATAAAGGAAGGAGATTTAATTAACTCGCAGTTCTGCATGGCTGGGGAGGCCTCAGGAAACTTACAATCATGGCAGAAGGGGAAGCAAGCACATCCTTCTTCTTGGTGGCAGGAGAGAGAAGTGCAGAGCAAAGGGGGAAAAAGCCCCTAATAAAACTATCAGATTTTGTAAGAACTCACTCACTATCATGAGAACAGCATAGGGGAACCGCCCTCATAATCTAACCACCCCCATAAGGTCCCTCCCCCAAGATATGGGGATTACAATTCAGATTACAATTCAAGATGAGGTTTGGTGGGGACACAGAGTCAGATCATATCATTCTGCACCTGGCCCCTCCCAAATCTCATCTTTCACACCTTTCAAAACACAATCATGCCTTCCCAGTGGTTCCCCAAAGCCTTATCTGTTTCTACATTAACCCAAAAGTCCAAGTCTATAGTCTCATCTGAGACAAGCCCAGTCCCTTCCACCCATGAACCTGTAAAATCAAAAGCGAGTTAATTACTTCCTAGATACAATGGAGGTACAGGGATTGGATAAGTACACCCATTCCAAATGGGAAAAATTGGCCAAAACAAAGGGGCTACAGGCTCCATGCAAGTCTGAAATCCAACGAGGCTGTAATGAAACCTTAAAGCTCTGAAATAATCTCCTTTGACTCCATGTCTCACATTCAGGTCACACTGATGCAAGAAGTGGGCAGCCTTGGGTAGCTATATACCCCCATGATCCAAAAATCTCTTACTAGGCCCCACCTCCAATACTGGGAATCACATTTAAACATGAAATTTGAAGGGGACAAATATCCCAACCCTATCACCTGTCACTAAGTCTTCATGGAGGTACAATTAAAGGGGAATGCAAGCTGTTATCCATGACCAATTTTTGATTTTCTTTATTCTCTTGTTTGTATTTTTCTGGTGCACATTATATTTTTTTTCAGATATTGCAAATACAAACAAGTAAAAAATTAGAAGATAGGAAAGAGGTTGGAAAATGATACCAAGTCTTCTAGTAGCAATAGACGATCCAGATTGGATCCTTTCAGAAATTAGATACTTATGCTTTTAAAATAAGCCCTCATGGTATCTTCTTCTGGCATTCTTTCTTTACATCTCCTGCTTTTGTGAAGGGCCTTTATAAAACCTTGCACGTATTTTTATCATGAATACTCTATTATAATTGTTTGTTTCTGTTTCCTTGATGAAGCTGCATTTATTAAATTTAGGTCTGCATCATACGTTACTGCATTCTAAGCTTCTAGCATAATACTTTTATATAGTAAACACAAACCAAGTGTTATCTGTTAAAAGTAATGGTTTTTGAGGGCTTTTCTCATGTCCTAATTGAGTACTACCCAAATGGAATTCTCATTTAATCCTTTTATGAAAGTATGAGAAGTTCTATTATTGTACTCATTTTTGTGATGATGACCTGAAATATAGAGAGGAAAGTTAAACATCTTACCTGTTACGTGATACAGAAGTTTTAGAGCTAGGATTCAAACAAATGAGTCTGTCATCCCTGAGCATTGTTCTACACTGTTTCTCAGCATGAGCAAACGAATGGACAAATGAATGATGCTTCCAGATTAACTTCAACTTAAATCTACAAATGTCTCAAAAATACTATTTTTACTACTGGCTCCAGTTTATAACTGTAGACCTGTTATCAGATTAACAAGGCTGCAGCAATATTGAGATTTCTCTCCTTTTTCTTTGTTGGACATTTAAAATATCCATTTGATGGATATTTAAATATCTCAAAGGCAACCAGAAAACCAGAGGAAAGAAATTTAAAAAGAAACAGTAATAAACGTGATACTTAGCCCTCAGTATTTGAACTTTTCTGGCTTTCTAGTTAATTCCATATTGATTTAGCATGTTGGTATGGTTCGAATGCCCTCACCAAAACTCATTTTAAAATATAATTGCCCTTATAATGGTATCAGGCAGTGAGTCCTTTAAGAGGTGATTAATTCGGGAGGGTTTCATCCTCATAAATAGATGAATGCTGCTATTGTGGGAGTTTGTTCCCCTTTCCCTCTCTATCTCAAGCATGTACTACTTTGCCTTCCACTATAGGAAAACCCTTGCCAGATGTCAGTGCCATGGTCTTGGATCTTCCATCCCCCTGAAGTGTGACCCAAGTAAGCTTTTATTCTTTATTAATTACCCAGCCTCTGGTATCCTGTCATAGTAGCAGACAGAGTAAGTCACAGCTATACTCAGTTTCCTTATAACCTTCGTATCTAGGGCCTTTATTATTCTGTGTTTTAATCTAGTGATGGTCATGCTCATCTTGACCTTTCCTTAGGCTTTTGTTTAAGTGCAGACTTTCTGGTGAGAACTTTAAGTGGATACTATTTGGGATTATAGTACCTGCAAAGCCTCTGAAATACATTATAAAGAACAATGGCTCTGATAAACTATTCACAGCTTTTTAAAAATGTATTCATGTATGACTGCTCAGCATTGCTGAGCAGTAGGTTTATTTAAAGTTAAATTAACATTATATTCCCTTGCCTCTGTTCATTTCAAAGCAGTAGGATATTGTAGCCAGACTTCCCTTGAGCAACCAAAAAATAAGAAGCCTGTATGAAACTCGGATATTTAACTGATTGCTTCAAGTAATTGCTGTGAAAATGCAATGGCGCTTTTGATGAAAGGCCAACAAGTAAAATTTTCTATCAAATTCATTCTTACAGGAATAACTTTTTCACTTGTTAGTCTAATTGAATGATATGAATGCATTCAGAAAATTCTCAAATGAATTCATTTTGCAGTCTGAAAGTACAAATAGCATATTATAAAATTTATAATAAATGGGGTTAAAAAGGAAGTTAAGACTACAATGCCCCATGAGTTTTGCCTGGGTTCTTGATTAACTCTTTCATTGTATAACGTCCTTTGTGATTGCTCGTAAGATGGCAGAAGACTTTACGACATGCAGCAAGAAAGATAACCTACAAGCTCCTTTGTATAGTTCTTTAGGCTGCTGCTACTTTAAATTGGACTGCCAGCTGGCATCTGGGAGCTCAGCTCTGCAATATTTTAAGACTGACAGACTGGAGAAACTGACGATTAGAGCTCAGCATTTAAGGTACTTCATATGTAGGGACATTTGTGCAGAATATTCTTCTTAGTGACTATAAAGAAAGTCACTCTTCCATTATTTGAAGAAATAACCAAAGTATTTGTTATTTCTTTGCTATTAATTTAACTCTAATTTCAAAAATTTTACTCAAGTGTGTTTAAATCCAGTTGTGGAGAGGGTGGCTATTTTAAAAATTGATGCACAAACCTAAACATTTGACTAAATCATATACATTTAAAAATTATATTTCATATTGAAGCAATGGAAAATGCCTATTTTGGGGGTATGTCTAGAAAATTGCTGAAACTTTCTTGTTGTAATAAAATCTTATCATCTAATGTAAATAGCTCTACAAACAACTTTTGACTTTGTTTCTTATCCTATATACTTGAGAAAGTCAATATCTAGATTAAGATATTTTATATTCCTAAAAGTAATGTTTCCCTATTTTCGTATCTGAAAATATTTTATATTCCTAAAAGTAATGTTTCCCTATTTTCGTATCTGCAAATCAAATAGCATATTTAGGTTATCAGCAAAGGGAATTGAATATACTTCTCCATTAGAGTTCTGTAGTTATGATAAAATTTGAGGGAGATGAATGAAAACATCAAATCTGATACATCTTTAATCTTGGAGAGAAAAGTATAAAAACTGACTTATGTAAACACTGAATACACAAATAATAGCTAAAGAAAAAAATAATTTCCTTCTGTCTGCCTCGAAAGATTAGGACTTTATTCCAAATAGTAAATACTTCTAGCTCATGTTAAAACAGATATGAACGTTATTTATATCACAAGAATGGTTAATAAATCCTAGAACATCTAGCTTGACTGAATGAGGATGTTTCCACCCTAGTTTTAAAAATACATTGAAAATGATATACTAGCATTACACTTAATGTCATAAAAATAAAACATTAAAATATTATTTGATACTTTTGTTGGCATTTTAGATTATTTAAATTTTATTTAAATAAATTAAATAAATAAATTAAATAGTTTATTAAATAAATTAAATTTATTAAATAAATTAATTAAATTTATTAAATAAATTAATTAAATTTATTAAATAAATTAAATTTATTAAATAAATTAATTAAATAAATTAAATAAATAAATTAAATAAATTTATTAAATAAATTAATTAAACTGCCATTTAAGCCAATGTTTACTGGGATTATGAATTTTTCCTCTATTCCTTCTATTATAAGTAAAGAATTGCTGATCAGAGGGTATTTGTGTTGCACTGAGTTGCATGTAGGTAGAGAGTGATCCAGGAGAGTAGAGTTGGATTGATCAAAAGCTTATTCTTTAACCATGTTTTTCTCAAGATACATAATTTTGAAAATTTGCAGAAGATATTTTTTGTTTTATCATGCTTTTCCCAAACACATGGTCTATTTCTGTTAAGGAGTTTGTACTTTAACAATGAAACATATTTATATTTACTACTAATCATGTACACCTGTTTGTATACAGATATATGTATAAATGTGTGCGTAAGTGTGGGTGTGTATGCAGCAGGTCATTGAATAACATTGTTTCCTTTAACATGATGAGGAAAAAATATTAATTCTCAGCCAAGGTCATATGTGTGTGGAGTTTGCATGTTCTTTCTATGTCTGTATAAGTTTTCCCTGGGTATTATTCCAATTTCCTCCCACATCCCAAAGCTATGCATGTCGGTTGAATTGGCATGCTTACATGGTCCCAGTCTTAGTGAGTGAGTGTGACCTGTGTTGGAATGGTGTCCTGTCCAGGGATGATTCCCACCTTATGTTCTGAGTTGCTAGGATAGGCCAGGGTCACTCATGATCCTGAACTGACATAAGTGGGTTGGAAAAATTGAATTAATAAATAAATATAAATTATACTATTATAAAATAAAAATTCATAAGGAATACAATAATTATGTATTGACAATAAACAATGAGGTATGGAAGTGCTCAGCATGGCTGCCACATTTGATATTGTCTTTGAACTGAATGTTGGTTTTTGCTTTGCAAACATTTATTCCTTGATTTAACCCACCACCATTATAACTGCTGTAACTCACTGATTCACCAAAAATTGAGTAAATAATCATCTTACTTGTTTTTATTAATCTTTCTTAAATATATGTATATCTCACATTTATTTCAAGGTTTAATATTAAAAGTTTTTGGGGTCTTTATTTAGAAGCTGGTGATGTCTTTGTGACCAGAAATATGCCATAGGAACTTCACTCTTATTTATATCAATTAGCCTATGGTAAAATTCGTTATATGCTGTTTCTCTTAAAGTCGCAGTATCCAAGAACCTATCCACAAAGATAAGTGACATCTTACTATATATGTACAGTGATGTGCTGCATAATGACATTCTGGTGAAAATTGAAACGTATGTGACAGTGCTCTCATAAGGTTATAATACCGTATTTTTACCATATCTTTTCTATGTTTACATATGTTGAGATATACAGGTGCTTATAATTGTGTTACAATTGCCTACAGTATTCAGTACAGTAATATGCTATACAGGCTTGTAGCCTAGAAGCAAGAGGCTATACCATATAGCCTAGGTGTGCTGTAGGCTATACCATCTAAGTATACTCTATCATGTTCACCCTATGATGAAATTGCCTAACAGTGCATTTCTTAGACCATGCCTACATTGTTAAGTGACGCATGATCATATATGAATGTATGAGGTTTTCCATAAGGTCTTAAGAAGGAATTTTCAAAAGTAACTATGAAATTAAATTGCTTTTCCTGAAATAACATATTTATACAATAGTTGTAAAGCATTTTGGCTGTCAGTAACTAGTCAGCAATGTGTGATTTAGTTTATATTTTCATTTCTTTGCGTTTTTAGGCAAAGCATTTTCTATTTAAATCAGATAAGTATTTTCTAATGTGCCAGGACTTTACTTAATTGACTGGGCATATGGTGACTTAATTCACCTATCCATCTCATGCCCCAATTTTAGACACGTTCTATTAGCAAGGATTATTTTCCCCATCTTGTAAACTGAGCATCTTAAGTCTACATCTCTGCTTTTCTTTTTTAACTGTGAGATAGTATCCAGAACTGCTACTGGAAAGGATTAAAATGCTGTAAGCAGAACAAGGACACCTCTTTTTGTAGAATCTTTGAAATTTAAACAGCTATTGCTAGTGAAAAGGATAATTTCCTTCTGCTTGCCTCCAAAAATCATTGTATATTTCAAATGGTAAAAGAGAAAGACTCTTACTTTGCTGCTTTTGATTAGGAAAAGCAATCATGGGCAGATGAAAGATCAGAAGAACCTCTACAAATATTCTTTATTCAGAGGTAATGGAACTTTGGGCTTTTGAACTAATTAAAGATGCTTTTCACTGCAAATCACTATTTCTTGGGTGCTGAATATCAATTCAAACCTGGATTGAAAGTCAGATGTGTGCACAAATCTCATACTGGCTCAAGCAGGTCCAAAATATTCCAGCAACTCATTTAAGCGTTGAGAGCCATGTTTTCGTCTCACTCTGAGATTTTTAAGCTGCCAAGAAACTGGAGAGGGATTTTACCTTGAGATGTCATTCATAACACAGATGCCAGAGTCAGCTACTGACATCCCTGGCTAGTTCCGTGGAACTCCAGTCAACAGCTGGTTGCTTGGGCTGCCAAAGTGATCTACAATATTTTGAGCTCCTGCCTTCCTTTTCTCTTTCCAGGCTTTGCAGAGAGATGGGAAACAAATAGTCATTCAATTTCCACGGTTGTAAAGAAAACTAAAATTTGCCAGTTAAGATGATTTTGCTGCTTGGAGGAAGGAAGATACATTTTTAATAATGGAATTGTGGACACCATTAGCTTGAGGGTCACATTTGAGCAAATAATTAAAAGGGGTCCTCCTTTTGGAAGATGTAGGTAGGATCTTACGAGCAAGGATGGGCCATCAACTATTATTTGTGTGTGAAAGATGTGCTTCATCCTGCAAGTAGAGAGATACAACCTTGCATACCCTGCTCACCTTATGACCATTGTATGTGGTAAACCTGAATCTCAGAGGCCTTTATGGCACAGTTGAATTTCTTTCATAGGAACAATAGAAGCAACATCTGCACTACCTTTGGGTCTTCTTAACTTATTCACCCATATCTGTTCTTATTCTAATGACCCAGACATCCACTTTTAAATATCAATAGGAAAAAGCCATTGATATATGTCATTTTTCCTCCTAACTAATGAGCTAAAATATCAGGTGTGTATAAGAAGTAAGAATCCAACATGATCTGATCTGCATTTTATTATCATATATTTAGCTTTAGTTTAAAAATATAGTGGGTTATAAGAAATAATAAAAGCATTCCAAAATTAGACTCCAACACTTAAAAATACGTCAACACAACACAGTAGCTTATAAGGCTTTGAGGGTCCTTGTCTTATTTACTGCTTTATCACCAGTGTCTATTTTGTTGCTGTGTGTTTAATAAATATTTATTGGCAGAAGGGAGGAAAAGAGAGAGGGAAAGACTTAAAAAGCTTTTTAAAATGTGGTAAATTTAGAAATTAAAATCAACCAGATTTTTTAAAGGTGTAAGATAGTTTTTAATTGCAGAAGATTTAAATAAAATTTTAATCCAAAAGGTAAAGATCATGATCTTTGATCCACCTGTTACTGTTAAAATAAGTATTTTACTGAGGGAAAAGCAAATGCACTAAAAACAAAGTAAAATGTCATCTGGGCATATTGAGTGAGCCTCATATTATGGGATGATAACTAAAAATTCAAAGGCCAGATGGCTTATAACAAGAAAGATAAAACAGTTATTATAGGGAATTAGATGAAAATCAACACCACGTTATAGCCAAATGCCATAGAATTGATAGCAGCAATACATAAAAAGAGGAAATAGAATTTTTTTTAAATGTTGAAAGTTTAGGGTCTGAAAATAGTCTACAATTTATAGTGTCAAATAATATATTTCATTCACATTTTTACTTTCAGTAAATTATGTTTATTGATTATCTATTAATATATCAAGAATCCTCTTTTAAAGAATGTGATTACAACTATAATTATAGCAGGAGAATCAACTGGAACTCAGAGGTATTGGAGTGACAATATAAATTGGTCACTTTGACCCAGATGAAACACGAATCCAAGCTGCTGCTACTGTTGTGCGATGTCCTGGGATATAATTTAATGCATGAAGAAAGTGTACTTTGGAGAGACAGTGGAAAGCTTGTCTCCAGAGAGACTTTATCTGTAATTGCGTTTTATGTGCTGGAACTACAAGACAAAGGCAAGGGCATTGATGAAGTGTTGAGTGAGCTAAAGGGGAAATCTGCCTATGACCAGAGTGGCTTTAGGAAACCAAGCCTCACCAAAATCATGCAGTATGTAATGCTGCAAATTTAGTAATGCTTATTCATAATGTACTTGGGAGTGTTTAACACATTTTCAATAGGATAATTAAACTGCAACATGTAAGGTGCCATGAGAAAATAATAATTATGATAGTGGTTACTATTTTTATATTTAAATTAGGAAATTTCTCTATGCTAGTAAGCTGTACACATAAAGAGAGAGATAATGGCAGCAGTGGGGAAAAGTGTACATGTGGAAAATTTTTTGTATAGTAAGGCTAGCTGGTGACAAGTTTCAACTGAGATGTTTCAACCCAGTAAAAAATTGTTTTCCATAGGGAGAATACGTCTTCCAATGCCACACCCTTGAGAACAAAATTCTTGACTGTCAAGATATTTGGACCCCCAAGTTTAATATTAGCTACCCGTCTTTGTGACTGAGATCTTAATACATTGGTATATTAGGTAGACATTTAATAACACTATAAAAATAAAACACTGAGTTCTTCTAGAAAAGATGGACTTATATAGACATCTAGCTTTTCTACCAAAAAAAACCCCTTAAAATATAAATTTATGATGGTGATCTTCAACAGAAGATGATTTGTTTTACTTCTTTTGAGACCTGTCACTTTAGACGAACTTGTCAGCCTACATTGTGTAGCTGTGTGCATGTCTATGTGAAAGGGGATGAAACATTTTTATTAATCTGTTAAAGAGAAATTCTAAATCCATTTATTATTTCTCTTAAATTTTATGGCAGGCATACACATTTAAATCCAAATAATACTTTTCAATTGATTTCCTTCCCCTACCACATGGCAGAGATGTCCTCTGACAATCACAATACAGGAGATGCTAGAGACCATAGCAACAGCGAAATGCTACCTATTTTAAATTTATACTATTGAGTATTTTGTATGCCATCTGTATTTTTGAATGAACACTGCACCCTGATACATTGTTAGATTCTGTGAGGACATCAAATAAATATGAGATTATTTTTGTCCCTAAGGCGTGAAGAGTTTTGCATCAGTTTTCTGAAATAAAAATATGATGCAGCCCTGAATTGGTTAACTTTCAGGTGAGAGTAGGATTTATTTTTCCCTAAAGATCTTATAAAAGATTTCAGTTTCAGACAGTTCCACTAGGTAGAAAGATTGAATGGATATGCACATGGATTTAGTGGAATGGGGAAGAATGGAGCTTTGAAAAAGAAGGTGAGGAAAATACCAGAATCCAAGTACTTCATTAAGAAACATAGAGTGATGCCAGCTAAGAGATTGAAAGTCTGTAAAACTAGCTTATGACAAGATCAAGGGCACATTTGTTTGTCATTTCTATTTCTCAGTTCCATGGCAAAAATAAATTCCTAATGCATTTTTACAGATTGGCTTCCCTATAGATTTTATTGGCTGCCTTTAAACCATTGATTTGAGAATTCAGTCACTTCTTTTTAATCTTTCACAATTTAAGTTTGTCTAAGGCTGAGAATAAAGGTTAGGATGGAGCGTTGACACTCCTTTCATACCCAGGGAGCCACGTTAAATGGAGATTTCTAGAGTAGCCACTGGAACATGTCAAGATAAGAATTCTGTGTTTTCCATAATAGGAAAGAACAGATAAGTTACCTGCATATCAACACCGGATGAATTATAAAATGGATTCCAAAACCGAAAGATTGCAAAAACATTGCGTGGATATGTGTATTAACAGCACCTTGTGAATACATTTAAACATTGGAATAGTTTAACCTGGGGGCATGTAATTGGCATTTATTCCCTAAAAAGTCCCCAATGCTCAACAAGGAGAATAAAGGAATATGGAAGTATGGATGGACAAAATATAGAGAATTTACTTTTAGTAGAATTATTACTACCAAAAAGGGGGCAGGAGCAAGGATGAGAGTTGGTAATCAACCAGATATAGATTTTTCAGAGAGGAAAATATATGGTCTATATGAGAGTGTGTAAAACTACAGTGCAGATATAAAGTATGCATACTTACGGCATTTTCTGATTTTCAAAATTCAGCTATAGCACCTGAATGTAACCTGAGATTTTATTTCTTCTATCACTTAGATTGTGAATTTTAAAAGCTGTAGTGATTGAAGCATAACTTGTTAAAATGTTTTTTCCAATAGCCAGAAGTTGAGGCCACAAGCTTCTATATTGCCATTAATTTTGCTCTGTGTACTTGTAAACATGAATTCTTCATTTGGATTAAGGATGGAGATATTTCTGGGAATAAAGCCCTGCCTATTATGGTCTCCTCCTGATGAGAGTAAAGCCAAGTGGACAGTGAAATGATTGTCTCCATAAAAAAGCATGTAAAATGGCATGTTAAAGGCCAATCATAGGAGAATTTCACTCTAAACTCTAAAAGTTGTTATGTTCATGGATCTGGTATACTGGATTATTTTTAAATTTAGTATGTGCCTCAAATGACTATGTTGTTGAAACTTTAGACTTGAAGCTGGGTGAGCCCTGCCATGTTTTATACTTGAAAATTAAATGAGCCCCCTGCCTCTTTTGCTACGGAAATTCTTTTAGCTCATATGTATTAATCTGATTTTTCAATATTTTATCATTTCATGCCCAAATCTTTGATTCAGGAAAATGTAATATTATAAGCTTAAGATGTTCATTTATTGGGTGATTTAGTTGAGGACAATTTACAATTATAGCATTTAAAATAGAAAATGATTCCCAGCCTACTTGCTCCCTTAATTAGACTAGAGAAAAAGAGAACTGTAAATTATCCAGATTTCACAGACACATTTTAAACTACTTCATACTACAGATTCTTTGTAACATTAGAAAATGTGTTCCAAGAAAGGGCTACTGGAATGGATTTTTGAAAGTCTTAAAGCTAGAACACACACTTAATACTGTCACAGTTTATAGTGGAGGGAGCTAATAAATGCTTACAGGTTAGAATTGTACATAAATTTTGAGATTGTTGCTTCTCCCCCGTTTTACAGTGCAAGAAGGAAAAAGGATCTCCTTTTAGGTTAACTGAACAAATGACTAGGTCTGAACTCTTCTTAACTTTTTCATTATTAGAATCATCAGCCTGGATTTACTTATCTTCTCTATTAGTAGCATTTCTTCTCATCAATACTACCCCTTCACCCAGCCCCTCCTCCCAACCAATGGATTCATGCAAATTCTTAATTGGACATCACATTAAATTTTTTCATTATGTAATATTCTATTATCTTGTGAAGAACTTTCATGAGCATAAACTTGGTAAATAGAATTAGAAGCTCTGATTCTTTTTTCTAAAATGATGCCTTCAGTTCACAGGTGGATTTACGATGAAATTAATAAAACTTAAGCTTCAGATGTTTTGCTTCCTTTGGGAGAGGTGCCTAGCAATATATTCATGTGATTGAATGTTTTTATAAATATTGAAAAAATAAATGACTTTAACTGCATTTAATTAAGACCTACTGTCAGTTTGTTCTCGGACCAAACTGAAGATCAAGCTGCTGTTTCTCACGGCCCAGTAACAAAGATGCAGATGAACCGGGGAGGAAGGGAGTTTTTATTTCTGTGACTGATTACAGGGAGAGGGCTTGGAAATTATCATCAGACCAGCTCAAAATTACAGAGTTTCCCAGAGTTTATATTACTTCCAAGCTATATGTCTACATGTCAGTGTGCATTCGTCTGCAGACACAGTGATTCACTTCTTTTAATCTATAACTAAGGGCTGAGTCCTGAAGACTTTCCTCTGGAGTCTCAGTAAATTTACTTAATCTAAATGGGTCCAGGTGCTGGGGTGATTACCCTTATCTTGTCTCCTGTTAAATCATGGAGGTTTCAGGAGTTCCTTCAGACCTCCAATAAACTTGTTTGTGGAGGCCTGGGGAGTTTGTTCAGACCCACAATAAAACTTGTTTAATCCTAAATGGGTCCTGTTAAGAATTCCTTCGTTACTTTGACATGCTTTAAGGCCCAGAAAAGGCCTAGGCAAAACTCCTGATGGGCTTTTGTTACATCCCAGCCTTTGTATATGGTCACTGACTTTTAATGTTTAACTTAACCACTCAGTCAGTACTGAAACAGCTGTGAGACCTGCCCTGCCACATTTATATCACACTGACTTTCCCTTCATTACATTTCCTTCTCTCAGGTGGTGATAGAATAGTATGGTTGGGTTCTGTTTAAGGGGGACGATAGATTTAGTGGAATATATTTATATTTTACAATCATTTTTGTTTGTAGTTAAGTTGTTGCCAGCTATCCTGGTGTAGAAATGAGGCCCAGAAAGACTCCCACACTCACTGTGCTGACTCATCTGACTTTGTGAGCCTAAAGTTCAGGGCCAGAAGTTTTACTGCAATATGAACATGTCCTACGGCCCTGGGCAATGGATGTGTATGGTTTGTCGAAGAAAAACTATGTTTTAACTGTATGGAGGCAGAGCTAGTTTGTGAGATTATTGGGACAATTGCTAATGATTGATGTGAATTCAAAGAGTATTTAAGATTAGCCACTGCACAAGAAAACTTGAAATGCTATGAAATCTTAAAGCTTATATATGAAAAAACTTGAGAATTTCTGAAGTTTGACAAAAATCATAAAATTTTAAATTTAAATTTAAATTATTAATAAACTTTTAATCTGAAACATTTCCAAATTATCAATATTAAAAATTAAATTTAAATTAAGTTAATAAACATTTAATATTACAAAAATAAATTTTGATCCCAACCATTCTGGAGAAGTTTCAGACCTCAAAGGTTAATCCTGCTTCTGATTCTATTTTATATAGAAAAATGAGAGCTAATTATAATAAAGAACAGTAAAGTAGGGAGAAAAATTGGTTGAATTTGGTAGTAAATGGTCTCTAATAGAAAAATGTCTTAGTCTATTTGGGTTGCCATAGCAAAATACCATAGACTCAGTGCCTTAAACAACAGAGATTTATTTCTTATAGTTTCAGAGGTTGGGAAGGTCAAGATCAAGTTGCTGGCAGATTTGATTCCTTGAAGGGCTTTTTCCTGGCTGATGGACAACTGCCTTCTTGCTGGGTCCTCACATGTTCTTTTCTTGGTGCATGTTAAAAGAGAAATCTCCCTTTTTCTGTTTTTATAAGGCCACTAATCCTCACACGGGCCCCACCCTTTTGACTGAATATAACTCTAATGATGTCCCAAAGGCCCTGTCTCCAAATACCATCAATTTTGAGGAGGACACAAATATTCAGTCCATGACAGAAAGTACCTTGTGTGTGCTCACAGAAAAATGTCTCAATTTTAAATGTGACTTGGAAGTGATTGTCTTCTAGGAGACATTGGGTCAAAAAGGTCATTTTACCAATTTTTATCTCTAAAAGAAGCAGTCATTGATTCTAGTAGCACAATTAAAGAACTTTCGAAAATTAATAGCATAAAAGGGACAAAAATGGTGAGGTCAAACAAAACAATAGAGGGAATATATAAGAAGAGTACAAGAAAAACTGAAGAAGAAAGATTCAGGGACATAATTGAGAGTGCATGTATATCTTACTCCAGGAACACGCCAATTTGAAATGGGGCAGATGGCAAGGTAGACAAAGAGATGAAAGAAAAGAAATAATTTGAGCAACTTTGGAGGTTAATGCAGAAGTTGGAAAAAATCAGTAAGTTAATACTGTAAGCTATAGGATCTCTAAACACTGTGATGTCTTAGTCACTGTGAGATATGTCATAAACAACTTAATAGCATTTAAAGAACATGATTAATAGACCTATGGATAAGTATGTCTTTTGTTATTTTGTATCTTCTTGGGTAAGAATCTTAGAAATGTGCATGCTGGAAAAAGGTCAATGTGTATGTAATTCTAGATATTGATAATTTTCCTTTCATGAGGGTTGCACAGTTTTAAATTCTTACCAGGAATCTTTGCAAATGACAGCTTTGGCTCAGCCACACCAGTAGATTGTAACAATAGGAAATTTCAACCTTAAATAGCACACTTTCATTTTACTACAAATAGTTGGAGAATTTAACAAATGGCAAGCTATAAAATCAATATGCAAGACAGAAACTTATTTTTCCTTTTTAGTTATGTTGTCTCTCATCCTTTCTTTTGTCAAATCCACTTGTTGGATACCTTCAACACAGTGTTTAAGATTAGTGCAAATATTGAGTAGCCAAATATATGCACTTTTTTGTTGTTAAGAAATTATCCATCACTGTTTTGAAGGATTTAACATAAATGTATACTGAATTTTGTTCATGTCTTTTATGTATCTATGGAGATAATGTTGTGATTCTCATTTCTAACTCTTTTAATAAGATAGACTTTATCAAAGGTTTTGATTGAACCCTTTTGAATTTCTGAAATAAACCACACTTAGTCATGGTGAATTCTTTTTTTTTTTTTTAACTTTTATTTTAAGTTAAGAGATACAAGTCCAGGTTTGTTATATAGATAAACTTGTGTCATGGGACTTTGCTGTCCAGATTATTTCACATAATGAATTCTTTATGTGCTATTCTCTTTGCTTACATTTATTTCTTTAGTATTTTTGTCATAATATTTTAATGAGCATTTTTGTAGTCTTGTTTTCAGGTACAATCTGTGAGATTCAGAGAGCAGTGTTACATTTACTTTATAAAAGGAAATTTGAATATTTCTCTTTTTGTAATGCTGTAGACTCACTTAAGTAGTATCTGATATGTAAGGATCTCTTAAGAATAAATTACCAAACAACCGTATGGGCCTGGTGCTTTTACCTGCGAGAGCTCTTTAAGTACTTTCTATTTTATCTGTTGGCATTATTTATTGGTGTTGTTCCATTGAAACTTTTTGTCCTTGCAGGAATCAATTTCGATGGGTAGTTTTCTATCAAAGTATCAATTTGTTCTAAGTTCTTGAATTTATTTAAAATAATTATATAAAGTACAGAAAATATTACCATCTTAACCGTGTAAAATCTTCCAATCCATGAACTTGGAATCTCTTCCCATTTACTTGGGTCTTTACTTTGAATAATATTTCATATTTTTCAGTGTACATGTATATTTCTTTAATTAAATTTAACCCTAAGTATTTTTTGATACTATGAGTGAAGTTGTTTTCTTAATTGCATTTTTATTTATTGCTAGAGCATATAAAATGATTTTGGTATATGAATCTCATATCCTGCAACTTTGCTGAATTCATTAATTCTAGGATTATTTTTTGTTCTTCAAGATTTTCTATGTACAAGATCATGTTATTTGTGCATAGAGAGAGTTTTACATCTTCTTTTCCAATTTTGATGCTTTTTTTCTTGCCTGATTGTCCCAGCTAGAATTTCCAGTACAACATTGAATAGAGGTGACGAAAGTAGACGTCGTGTGCTAAATCTTAAGAATAAAGAATTTAGGTTTCACTATTTAATGTAATGTTAGCTGTAGGTTTTTCATAGCTGCCAATTAGCAGGTTGAAAAAGTTCCCTTCTACTCCCAAGTTTTTGAGTGTTTTTACAATTAAAGTGTTGTATTTTGTCAAATGCTTTTTCTGCTTTATTGAGGACCTGTCATTTTTTTTGTCCTTTATTCTACTAGTGTGGTGATCACATTGATTGATGATTACATATTAAACCAATCTTGAAGAATTTGATGATGAATCCTTTTTTTTTATATGTTGCCAGATTCAGTTTGCTATCATTTTGTTGAGGTTTTATTTTGTGTCTATATTCAGAATAGATATTGATCTATAGTTTTCTTGTCTAGTTTTTGTATCTTTGTCTAGTTTTGAAATTAGTCCAACATTAACTTCAAAGAGTAAGTAATGAAGTGTTCACTGTTTTTTTTTTTTTTTTTTTTTTTTTTTTTTTTTTTTTTTTTTTTTTTTTTTTTGACAATGTCTCACTGTGTTGCCCAGGCTGGAGAGTGGTGGCAAAATCATGGCTCAGTATAGACTCCAACTCAAGTGATCCTTCCACCTTAGCCTCCCAGTTAGCTAGAACTTACAAGCATGTACCTCCATGCTTGGCTAATTTTGTTTCTTTTTTTTCTTTTTCGGTAGAGATGGGGTTTCACTATGTTGACCAGGCTAGTCTTGAACTCCTGCCTTGAACTCCCGACATTCTGGGATTACAGATGTGAATCATCACTCCTGCTCCTGCTCTTCTGTTTTTGGAAGACTTTGGGTAGCAATGGTATTTATTCTTCTCTAAATGTTTGGTACAATTCACAAGTGATGGCATTTGGTTGTGGAGTTTTATTGTGGGAAGTGTTTGTATATAGTCTTTCTTTGCTGTTGTAAGCTTTTAGTAACTTAAAAACCCCACAAATTTATGATGTTACACTTCTAGAGTTAGCAGTCCAGCACAGTTCTTCCTGAATTAAAATAGAGGTGTCGGCAGTGCTACTTTTTTTTTTTTTTTTTTTTTTTTTTTTTTTTTTTTTTTTTTTTTTTTTGGAGCTTCTGGGGAAGAATCCACTCCTTGTCTTTTCAGGTTTCTAGAGGGCACCTACATGCACTTACATTCCTTGGCTCATGGTCCCCTTCCTCCATTTTCAAAGCCAGTGATGTTATATTTCTCTAGCCATTCTTCCATAGCCACATCTTGCTCTGACACCAATTGGCAACAGCTCTCAGCATTTAAGGACTCAATTATATTAGACCCACTGATTGAGTTAATCTCCCCATCTCAAATTCCTCAACTGAATCACGTATGCAAAATCTCTATGTAAAGCAACATATTTACAGGCTACGATGTTTAAAATAGACTTTTTCGGGGAGTCATAATATTGCCCTACCACTTTTAAAATGGTAAAATCTTTTTAATTCTTATATGTCTATTTAGATTTTCTATTTCTTCCTGACTCAGTGTAAATAATTTTTGTCTTTTTAGAAATTTGTTCATTTGATCTAGGCTATCTAATTTGTTGGCATACAGTATTTCACAGTGTTGTCTTATTTTTCTTTTTATATCTTAAGGTTAGTGATGTCCCCCTTTCATTGCTGTTTTAATAATTTGCTTATTTGCTTTAATAATTTGTATATTCTCTCTGTTTGTTTCTTGGTCAAACAAAAGCCCTATTAATTCTGATCACTGAATTTCTCTACTGTGTTTCTATAACTATGTAACTTGTTTGCACTCCAATCTTTATCAGATCCTTCCTTTTGCCTGCTTTGGTTTTAGTGTGCTCTTCTTTCTCTAATTCTTAAGATGGAAAGTTAGACTAATAATTTAACATCTTTCATGTTTTATAATGTAGAGGTTACAACAATAATTTCCCTCTAGTTAATACTTTACATGAATAACTTACATTTCAGTGTTTGTTTATGAAAGTATTTTCTAATTTCCCTTATGATTTCTTCTTTGATTCATTGGTTATGTAGAAGTAAGTTGTTTATTTTCAAAATGTTTATGAAGTCCTCAATTTTCTTTTGGTATTAATTTCTAATTTAATTCTACCATGGTCAGAAAAGATACCTTGTATGATTTTTAACTCTTTTAAAAAATTATTCAGGCATTTTTATGGCATAACATTTGGTAAATCCTAGAGAATGTTTCAAATGCACTTGAAAATCATGTCTATTCTGATGCTTTTAGGTAGAGTGCTCCATGCACTCTTTTAGTTCTACTTGGTTTATAGATCTTCTATTTTCTTATTTCAGTTGTTAGTCTTATGAAGGATCCTTTGCTTGTGGTGAGTCATTTTTCTCTTTCTGCTTTCAAGATTCTCTCTTTGTCTTTGTCTTTTTACCTCAACATCATGAAATACACATTTGTCACAAATCTGCACAGGTACCCTGATTCTAAAATAAAAGTTAAGGAAAAAAAAAAAAGGAAAATGCCATAAAGCCCACTGTCACTGTTCTTGCTGCCATTGAGCTTTTTTTTGTTGTTGTTTTTGGAATAAGTAGTCCTTGAATTTTTACTGTCCTTTGTTTAATATCTGAAGTTCTGCTTTTCCTAATTTTTCAAGTGTCTAATTGTGTATTTTTGGAGGTCCTTTTTGCCATTGTATAAATGTTTCTGGAATACTACCTATCTACTTCCTAATATAACCAATGCTGAAATTAGCTAGAAAATTCTTATTTCGTTATTCCACAACATATAGTTTGAAGTAAAATTCTTTTATTTCCAACTAATATTAATTATGCAATCAGTTAATGTATTCTACTTTTCATGTGCTTTTCCATTCTTTCCAAGTTTTTATAGTTGTTGTGTGTCATAATTATCTAGGACTACTCGTTAAAATTATTTTTCCTGAGAAAAAATTTCTAGGGGTACAAGCACAGATAGTCATAATTTTCTAAGCATACCTGGTGACCCATATATAACTAGTTCATGAACTACTGCTTTAATCTTTCCAGAAGGATTGTATGTGTATTTTTTCTACGAAGAACGTGTTTAAAATAGCACATATGACACCTGTGTCTAGATAACAATTTAGAGTAGATATCAAGTCTGACACAGTTTCTTCGGGTTATATGCCAGTTATTTACATATACCCTTTCTACAGACAACATTGTAAGTAATATTTGAAATAAATTAAAGATAAGCATACAACTTGTCACATGATTTCATTGATAAAAATACAATTAATTTTTGGTATGGAAATGCAATGAAAAATACAGAATTTGGACTCAAATTAGACTAAGTTCAAGTCTTATTGTGTTCCTTACTATCTTCATGATTTCAGAAAATTCTCAAATCTTTCTGAACTTCACAATCTGTTTGTAGAAGGGGCACTACAGTACTTACTTCATAGGGTGCTTGTGAGAATATTATGTCAGCAATTAGTAGGATGTACCTGTAAATAACAGCTTTTAGATGTTACTAGCTAAGGAAACCCCTCTGTGTCATAAAATGGATGGTACAGGTCTTTGTGTCTGGATTTCCAGAATACTGAGCCCAGTTGGTGATGCTTATTTTACTAACCATTGGGAGGTATAAGTAGTCTGTTTCTCATATTATGAATTCTTCTGCTTAGTCACTGGCCATGCTCAGCTAGATGTTTACCTGCCTCATTCACTCTGAAGGCTTGTAGATTACTTGGCTCTGAGAATTTAAAGGTTTCATCAGGCAGAATCTAATCTATTAACTTTTACTGAGGATTGGCTTTTTTTCTTTATATGCTTCTCTTTTCTCTACGGTTTCTTTCATTCATCAGAACATATTGGCAGTTCTATATGATCCATTGCTATTATACATTCCTAAGCTACTTTATATGTCTGGTAGATTTTCCTTTTGTCTTTTATTCTTATGTCTGTAATCACGTGTATAAGTCCATTCTCGCATTACTATAAAGAAATGCCTGAGACTGGATAATTTATAAAGAAAACAGGTTTAATTGGCTCATGGTTCTGCAGGCTATACAGGAAGCATGGCTGGGGAAGCCTCAGTCAGCTTACAATCATGGCGGAAGGTGAAAGGGAAGCAGGCACATCTTACATGGCTGAAGCAGGAGGAAGAGAGAGGTGGGGAGGTGCTACACACTTTTAAACAAACAAATCTGGTGATAACTCACTTACTATCATGAGAACAACACCAAAGGGGAAATCCAGCCCTGTGATCCAGTCACCTCCCACCAGGACCCCCTCCAACACTGGGGGTTACAATTTGACATGAGATTTAGCAGAGACACAGACTCAAACCATGTAATCATTTTACATATATAAAACTTGATATGTACATTTGTCATTTTTGATGACAATTTCCCTTTCCTAGTTTGAGAAAATTCTCCTTTAAGTGTTATGTTGGCCATTGGGAGTTCCTTCTTTTTCATTTTAGAAGTCAAACAGACTGATCCTTTCTCTACAAACTTTTATAAAGTTTGTATACACTTGATATGGGCTTGATTTCCAGGACATTTCCCTCTGGGACTGAATTTTCAGCAACTGATGAAAAATCAAAGCGTTGGTCAAAATCTGTGGACTCAGCAGCAGTGATGGTGGAAGCATTCTTCTGGATAAGTAATTATTGCTTTCGGCCTGCTGGAACTGCCTTAGTTTCTGTCCACTTTTCAAAATGTCTCTTTTTACATTGTGTAACTACAGTTGCTTTCTATTGAATAGAAGTAAGGATCCCATTGGATGAAAAGCTTCTCATACTCTTGTCCTATCCTTCTTGGCATCTTCATCACTTTGCCTGCCATTCTTGCTTAAATACTCTATGCAACAGCCACACTTAATTTCTTACTATTATACAAATAGTAAGCTCACAGTTTACAATAATATCTGTGTTAGTTTTTGTTAATGAACGAATTCTTACTCTGAGTTTATGTGAGATCTTTTTGTTTAAAGGAGTGTAGCACCTCCCCCCCAACTTCTTGCTCCTTCTCTTGCCATGTCATCACCTGCTGCCCCTTTGCCTTCCACCATGATTGTAAGCTCCCTGAGGCCCTCAGCCGAAGCAGATGCTGGCACCATGCTTCCTTACAGTTCACAGAACTGTGACCCAATTAAACCTCTTTTCTTTATAAGTTACCCAACCTCAGGTATTCTTTGACAGCAATGCAAAAATGAAATAACACACTGCCTTAACAAATTACCACAAATTTAGTGGATTACCTAACGCAAGTTTATTATATTACAGTTATGTAGGTTAGAAGTCTGACTCAGGTATCACTGGGCTAAAATGAAGTGTCAGTAGGCTTGTTCTCCTTTCTGTAGGTTCTGAGGGGTAATCTATATCCTTCTTTATTTAAGTTGCTAGAAGAATTCTGTCCCTTGTAGTTGTAGGGCTTGAAGCTGTTTACTTGCTGGGTCTAAGCTAAGGGCCATTTCCTGCTTCTCCAGGCCACAGGTTTCCTTTGATCATGATTTCCTTTCTCTATCTTGAAAGCAGGGAACGGCAGGCTGAGTCCTTGTCATGTATTATCTTTCTGATTCTTCTTTCATCATCATATCTCTCTTTGACCTCAGCCAGGAAAGATTCCCTACTTTTAAGGACTCGTGATTATATATATATTCCATAATAATCACATTATTTCAAGATACATATTTTTAATCATGTCAATAAAAGTCTCTTTTTCAGTAAAACGCAACATATTTATAAGCTCCAGGCTTTAGGGCATGAACATCTTGTGGAGGAGATGATAGAACATCCTCTGACTCCAAAAGACTTACTACAACCCATCTCAGTGTTCCCTAAAGTCTTAACTCGTTAGAAGAAGCAACAGATATTCTAAGATACTATCTGATGCACTGGAGTGCATACAAATATACGACCTCACACATAGACACACTTCTTTGTAGTACTTCTACAGATATAAAAATTCTGATAAATTATGTTTTTTATGATTGTCATAAAATTATTTTTGTAATCATAATTGTATTAGTCCATTCTCATGATGCTATAAAGCACTGCCTGAGACTGGAAATTTATAAAGAAAAGAGGTTTAATTGACTCACAGTTCTGCATGGATGGGGAAGCCTCAGGAAACTTACAATCATGGTGGAAGGGGAAGCAAGCATGTCCTTTTTCACATGATGGCAGGAAGGAGAAATGCTGAGCAAAGGAAGAAATGCCTCTTATAAAACCATCAGTTCTCGTGAGAACTCATTCAACATCATGAAAAGCATGGGGGTGACTGACCCCATGATTCAATTACCTCCCACTGGTTCCCTCCCACAGCACATGGGGATTATGGGAAATACAAATCAAGATGGGGTTTGGGTGGGGACACAGCTAAACCATATTATTCCATTCCCGGCCCCTCCTAAATCTCATGTCCTCACATTTCAAAACACAATCATGCCTTCCCTACAGTCCCCCTAAGTCTTAACTCATTCCAGCATTAACCGAAAAGTTCAAGTCCAAAGTCTTATCTGAAACAAGACAAGTCCCTACTATCTACAAGCCTATAAAATCAAAAGCAAGTTAGTTACTTCTTAGATACAATGGGGTACAGGCATTGGGTCAATACACCTGTTCCAAATGGGGGAAATTGGACAAAACAAAGGGGCTATAGGCTCCATGCAAGTCCAAAATCCAAATCTTAAAGCTTTAAAATGATCTCCTTTGACTCCATGTCTCACATCCAGGGCATGGTGATGCAAGAGGTGGGCTCCCAAGGCCTTAGGCAGCTCTGCCCCTGTGGCTTTGCAGGGTACAGCCACTCTCTTGGCTGCTTTCACAGGCTGGCATTGACTATCTATGGCTCTTCCATGTGCATGGTGTAAGCTGTTGGTGGATCTACCATTCTGGGGTCTGGAGGATGGTGGCCCTCTTCTCACAGCTCTACTAGGCAATGCCCCAGAGGGGACTCTGTGTGGAGGACTCTGACCCCACATTCCTGCTGCACTGCCCTAGCAGAGGTTCTCCATGAGGACTATGCCCCTGCAGCAAATTTCTGCTTGAACATTCATGTGTTTCCATACATCCTCTGAAATCTAGGAGGAGGTTCCCAAATCTCAATTCTTGACTTTTGCACACCCACAGGCTCAAAGCTACATGTAAGCTGCCAAGGCTTGTGGCTTGCATCTTCTGAAGTAACAGCCTAAGCCATACCTTGGCCCCTTTTAGCCGTGGCTGGAGCGACTTGGTTGCATGGCACTAAGTCCACTAAGTCCCAAGGTTGCACACGGCAGGGGTGCCATGGACTCAACCCGTGACACCATTTTTCCCTTCTAGGCCTCTGGGCCTGTGATAGGAGGGTCTGCCATGAAGATCTCTGACATGCCCTAGCAACATTTTCCCCGTTGTCTTGGTTATTAACATTCAGCTCCTAATTTCTTATGCAAATTTATGCAGCAGGCTTGAATTTCTTTCCAGAAAACGAGTTTTTCTTTTGCACCATCAGGACTGCAAATTTTCAAACCTTTTATGCTCTGCTTCCTTTTGAATGCTTTGCCACTTAGAAATTTCTTCCTCCAGATAACCTGATTCATCTCTCTCAAGTTCAAAGTTCCACAGATCTCCATGGCAGGGCCACAGTGCCACCAGTCTCTTAGCTAAAGCATAACAAGAGTCACTTATACTCCAGTTACCCCAAGTTCTCCATCACCATCTGAGACCATCTCCGCCTGGACTTCATTGTCCATATCACTATCAGCATTTTGGTCAAAGCCATTCAACAGGTCTCTAGGAAGTTCCAAATTTTCCCACACGTTCCTGTCTTCTGAGGCCTCCAAGTCTGTAGGAGGTTCCAAACTTTCCCACGTTTTCCTGTCTTCTGTTGAGCTCTCCTAATTGTTCCAGCCTCTGCCTGTTACCCATTTCCAAAGTTGCTTTCACATTTTTGGGTATCCTTATAGCAGTGCCTCACTCCATTGGTACCAATTTACTGTATTAGTCCATTCTTATGCTGCTATAAAGGACTGCCTGAGACTGGGTAATTTATAAAGGAAAGACATTTAATTGACTCACAGTTCTGTATGGCTGGGAAGGTTTCAGGAAACTTACAATCATGGTGGAAGGGGAAGCAAACATTTCCTTCTTCACATGATGGCAGGAAGGAGAGGTGCCGAGCAAAAGGGGGAAAAGCCCCTTATAATAGCATCAGATCTCATGAGAACTCACTCACTATCATGAGAACAGCAGCATGGGGGTAACCACGTTTATGTTTCAATTACCTCCCACTGGGTTCCTCCCACAATACATGGAGATTATGGAAGCTACAACTGAAGATGAGATTTTGGTGGGAACACAGCCAAATCATATCAAAATTATATAAGCTGCATCATTAAGTATAAGCAGGACACAAGAGAATTTCTTTTTACTAGGTGACAATAAGTATAGAATCCTCTAGTTACAATTATATATATTACTGGAATAATTTCTCACAGACTAAATTCTGGTTCAGTACATTTCAATCTTTGTTTCTCCTCCATTACTGATACTTTTCATCTTGAATGCCTTAGGATATGTTCACATTGCAGCCCCTGGTACAATATGTCATGATACCAGATGAATCATGACTTGGGTAGTAGGAGTATAAACTCCTATAAACCACTTCTAGCCAGGATGTCTAGCAATATCTTAACTACACACAGAAGTGAGGCATATATCTCGTTAAACTCAAGCTACTATGTCCTCGATTTTAATTATCTTCAGCTGATCCCAAAAGTATGTGCAGCCATCCCAGACTTACCATATAGGAGCAGGAATTTTGATGGAGGGGGAGACAAGGTAAAAAGAAACGGTAATCTTAGCTAATTTTAGTTAAAATATCTTAGTTTGGCAAATCATAGAACTATATAAACATGTAAACACACTTTTGGGACTTATTCCAGGTGTTGGAAAGGTCCATGCACATAAGGGGCCTTAAAGTATCAAGGAAAATTTCCTCTCCTAAGGAACGTGTGATATCTGTTAAGTCTTCTAGCAATTCTATTCTTCAAGTAACTCAGCCTAGAAATCTTGGGGTAATTTAGACTTCGCTCTTCATTCAGGCTCCATATCCTTTAGCAAATCCTTCAAAATACAATCAGACTTCAAACACTTCTTCCCATCCTTTTCTATTATTGTGACCTGAGCCACCATCAACTCTCATTTGCATTATTTTAATAACCTCCTAGTTTATCTCTTATTTTGCTCTTAATCTCCTTTAATCTTCTGTCAACATGGCACCCATTCAGATATATGTAAGTCAGATCATGGCACTTCTCTGCTTAATAGCCTCCAATAACTTGTCATCTTACTTCGAATAAAAGCAAAGTCATTACTGTGACCTGTAAGGCTCTCCTTGATCTGGCCCCTTTAGATCTTGATCTCATTTTTTCTTATTCTCTCCCCTCCAGTCACACTGGCCTTTTTACTTCTTCACACGTGCTAGGCAGGTGTCCACCTAGTAGTTTTAAGCCCTCACAGTTCCTGCTGCTTGAGGTAAAGTTACCTTATGAAGCTTTTCCTTGCTATATTATCTATTATTTCACCCTTGTCTGCTGTGTAGATTCTTCAGATTACTTTTTCTTGCTTAGTTTTAATTTTTATAATTATTTTCTAATGTAGTATTTGCTTTATTATTTATTTATATATGTATTTTGTTATTTATTACCTATTTTCTGCCACTAGACAATAAGTTCCACAAGGCAGCTATGTTTGTCTTTTTTGTTCACTGTGTCCCCTTAGTGCCTAGAAAGGTACCTGGCACAATAGGTGCTCAGTAAATATTTATTAATAAATATTCATTCAAAACGAATGAATTCTTGACCTGGGGAATACATAGTCTTCCTTTGTTCATTAACTTGGGATTGATGAACAAGTCCCTCAAAGTAGAATTAATATAATCAATGTGTTTCTATAGTATTTGGCAATAACCTACAAAGTATAAATCAAATGGTGTTATGCTTAGTTGTTTAACTTTCTTCTTTACCGTCTACGCTACGAGTTCCCTTAGGTTAGGTTCCATGACGTGATCATCTGTATACTGATTGTCTAGCATATTGACTGAAACATAGTAGGCATTTGAATACTATTCATTAAAATAAATTTAAAACCAATTGAACATATTGACTGAATGCCAATCATAAATTTTATTCTTAAATGCCAAGGTAAAAGTTGTTGTCTCTTCAAGGGAGAACTTTGAGAAAATTGGAGTTGACAGGCCAAATTTTTAATTGGAAAATTCATGTCTGAAAATCTTTGGAGTTCTGCATTTAGCAAGAAAGTGCCATTTTAGTAGTCGCAAAAGTTGGAATCACAAAAGAGTCCATAATGAATTATTCAATTAAGCCATTTGTTTGAGAATCCTAGAGCATGTAATGAAGACATTTTTGGGCCCAAAGGGTCTTTAAGTATTTCTCAATAACTTGAAATATTCACTATATCATTTATAGATTATATTCTAGAGCAGCAGCTCACAAAATGTGAAATTATGTTCATGGGATATTAACAAGGTTCAATAAAAATAAGAAGTAACTAACAGGTGAAAGAAACCTAAAATAGTTTCTTTACTGCACAATTTGCCATCGCTTTTCATATGTGTTGTGATTCACCAAGAAGTAGATACAGAAACTCATATTCTCCAAAAGCTCTTGTTTACCTTTTGTGTTTTTCCTTGGTCAACTTTTCTCTGAGAGACATTTTAGAGGCGTCCCCACAAACAGGAAATCCAGATGTGACATACGGTTTAAGAGAAAAAGATGTCAGCAACAGAAACTCTGGCTGTAGGTACTGTTCTTCATGGATTGATGCCAAGTGCTATGCGAATGTACAAGCAAGGACCATCTTCATATCACACATACCTTGCCAGTCATTTATAACTAATACTAAAACATATGTTTCAGTTGTATATTAAATATTTCTTTCCATTTAGGAAGATATGTCAGCTGACAGTTCATGAAATCTTCAAGTGCTACCTTAAGATATGTTAGTGTGAGAAGTTCCTTTGTTTATACCAGAGTAGTTCACCTATGGATTCTAATAATCTGAAACTACTTAATCATTTTGCCAAACATTTAGATATTTTCAGGCACCATGGCTGGATTAAAATATTTTGCAAATGTAAAACACTTTTCTCCTAACCCTGTTTGATAACTAGATGTGTTCTCAACACATCGTTTGATGGAGGCTGCTTTTTCCAACTGAATATACCCCATATCTAAAATATTTCACAAGACAGTTAAGCAGCTGTGTGAAAAGCTGTTTGATTTCAAAGTGATCTCCAGCCTCATGATTGTCCAAGTTCCAAAATAGAGCTGTGTGTGATTATAGCTTACATAAAAGGTTACAGGCTGTTGAAGGACTGACTCCAAATCAAATGCCAAATGTGTCACCATGTATTGTACTTTAGACTTGTCTGAAGCCAAACATTTAGAAAACACTTGATTTAATTCAGTAAGTATTCATTGGGTACCCATTATATGCAAAATAGTTGATTTCATGCTAATACCTAGAACATAATCTGAAAGTTTTACCAGGAAGGTATTTATTAGACACCCAGGATATTGGTTCCCTTCAATACCATTATAATTCTGCTTAGCAAACAATCGTTCAAGTCATATGAGCAACGAGTGAAGATAATTTAATGAGTGTAATTGGAAAAGGATCATTAGTGATGGTAACCAAGCCAATTCCCTCCTTGATGAATCTATATAAGGTTAGTCAGACATGTTTTTGACAGGGTTGGATTCTGACACAGGAATCTCATAATTTCATCAATTATCTATTAACTTCCAATGAATTGGAAACTAAATGATTAAACAGGGAACAAAGAGTTCATATAAACCAATGTTATCATTTCCTTTTTTTTGCATTTCTATATCTTTTTATTATTATTATTATACTTTAAGTTTTAGGGTACATGTGCACAATGTGCAGGTTTGTTACATATGTATACATGTGCGATATTGGTGTGCTGCACCCATTAACTTGTCATTTAGCATTAGGTATATCTCCTAATGCTATCTCTCCCCCCGCACCCCACCCCACAACAGTCCCCGGAGTGTGATGTTCCCCTTCCTGTGTCCATGTGATCTCATTGTTCAATTCCCACCTATGAGTGAGAACATGTGGTGTTTGGTTTTTTGTCCTTGCAATAGTTGGTTGAGAATGATGGTTTCCAGTTTCATCCATGTCCCTACAAAGGACATGAACTCATCATTTTTTATGGCTGCATAGTATTCCGTGGTGTATAGGTGCCACATTTTCTTAATCCAGTCCATTGTTGTTGGACATTTGGGTTGGTTCCAAGTCTTTGCTATTGTGAGTAGTGCCACAATAAACATACGTGTGCATGTGTCTTTATAGCAGCATGATTTATAATGCTTTGGGTATATACCCAGTAATGGGATGGCTGGGTCAAATGGTATTTCTAGCTCTAGATCCCTGAGGAATCGCCACACTGACTTCCACAATGGTTGAACTAGTTTACAGTCCCACCAACAGTGTAAAGTGTTCCTATTTCTCCACATCCTCTCCAGCACCTGTTGTTTCCTGACTTTTTAATGATCGCCATTCTAGCTCGTATGTGATGGTATGTCATTGTGGTTTTGATTTGCATTTCTCTGATGGCAGTGATGATGAGCATTTTTTCATGTGTTTTTTGGCTGCATAAATGTCTTCTTTTGAGAAGTGTCTGTTCATATCCTTCGCCCACTTTTCAATGGAGTTGTTTGTTTTTCTCTTGTAAATTTGTTTGTGTTCTTTGTAAATTCTGGATATTAGCCCTTTGTCAGATGAGTAGGTTGCAAAAATTTTCTCCCATTCTGTAGGTTGCCTGTTCACTCTGATGGTAGTTTCTTTTGCTGTGCAGAAGCTCTTTAGTTTAATTAGATCTGATTTGTCAATTTTGGCTTTTGTTGCCATTGCTGTTGGTGTTTTAGACATGAAGTCCTTGCCCATGCCTATGTCCTGAATGGTATTGCCTAGGTTTTCTTCTAGGGTTTTTATGGTTTTAGGTCTAACATGTAAGTCTTTAACCCATCTTGAATTAATTTTTGTATAAGGTGTAAGGAAGGAATCCAGTTTCAGCTTTCTACATATGGCTAGCCAGTTTTCCCAGCACCATTTATTAAATAGGGAATCCTTTCCCCATTGCTTGTTTTTGTCAGGTTTGTCAAAGATCAGATAGTTGCAGATACGTAGCATTATTTCTGAGGGCTCTGTTCTGTTCCATTGATCTATATCTCTGTTTTGGTACCAGTACCATGCTGTTTTGGTTACCTTAGCCTTGTAGTCTAGTTTGAAGTCAGGTAGCGTAATGCCTCAGGCTTTGTTCTTTTGGCTTAGGATTGACTTGGCAATGCGGGCTCTTTTTTGGTTCCATATGAACTTTAAAGTATTTTTTTCTGATTCTGTGAAGAAGGTCATTGGTAGCTTGATGGGGATGGCATTGAATCTATAAATTACCTTGGGCAGTATGGCCATTTTAACAATGTTGATTCTTCCAACCCATGAGGATGGAATGTTCTTCCGTTTGTTTGTATCCTCTTTTATTTCATTGAGCAGTGGTTTGTAGTTCTCCTTGAAGAGTTCCTTCACATCCCTTGTAAGTTGGATTCCTAGGTATTTTATTCTCTTTGAAGCAATTGTGAATGGGAGTTCACTCATGATTTGGCTCTCTGTTTGTCTGTTATTTGTGTATAAGAATGCTTGTGATTTTTGTATATTGATTGTGTATCCTGAGACTTTGCTGAAGTTGCTTATCAGCTTAAGGAGATTTTGGGCTGAGACAATGGGGTTTTCTAGATATCCAATCATGTCATCTGCAAACAGGGACAATTTGAATTCCTCTTTTCCTAATTGAATATCCTTTATTTCCTTCTCCTGCCTAATTGCTCGGGCCAGAACTTCCAACACTATGTTGAATAGGAGTGGTGAGAGAGGGCATCGCTGTCTTGTGCCAGTTTTCAAAGGGAATGTTTCCAGTTTTTGCCCATTCAGTATGATATTGGCTGTGGGTTTGTCATAGCTAGCTCTTATTATTTTGAGATATGTCCCATCAATACCTAATTTATTGAGACTTTTTAGCATGAAGGGTTGTTGACTTTTGTCAAAGGCCTTTTCTGCATCTATTGAGATAATCATGTGGTTTTTGTCTTTGGTTCTGTTTATATGCTGGATTACATTTATTGATTTGCATACGTTGAACCAGCCTTGCATCCCAGGGATGAAGCCCACTTGATCATGGTGGATAAGCTTTTTGATGTGCTGCTGGATTTGGTTTGCCAGTATTTTATTGAGGATTTTTGCATCAATGTTCATCAAGGTTATTGGTCTAAAATTCTCTTTTTTGGTTGTGTCTCTGCCAGGCTTTGGTATCAGGATGATGCTGGCTTCATAAAATGAGTTAGGGAGGATTCCCTCTTTTTCTATTGATTGGAATAGTTTCAGAGGGCATGGTACCAGCTCCTCCTTGTACCTCTGGTAGAATTCGACTGTGAATCCATCTGGTCCTCGACATTTTTTGGTTGGTAAACTATTGATTGTTGCCACAATTTCAGAACCTGTTGTTGGTCTATTCAGAGATTCAACTTCTTCCTGGTTTAGTCTTGGGTGGGTGTATGTGTCGAGGAATTTATCCATTTCTTTTAGATATTCTAGTTTATTTACGTAGAGGTATTTGTAGTATTCTCTGATGGTAGATTGTATTTCTTTGGGATTGGTGGTGATACCCCCTTTATCATTTTTTATTGCATCTATTTGATTCTTCTCTCTTTTCTTCATTAGTCTTGCTAGTGGTCTATCAATTTTATTGATCTTTTCAAAAAACCAGCTCCTGGATTCATTAATTTTTTGAAGGGCTTTTTGTGTCTCTATTTCCTTCAGTTCTGCTCTGATTTTAGTTATTTCTTATCTTCTGCTAGCTTTTGAATGTGTTTGCACTTGCTTTTCTAGTTTTTTTAATTGGGATGTTAGGGTGTCAATTTTGGATCTTTCCTGCTTTCTCTTGTGGGCATTTAGTGCTATAAATTTCCCTCTACACACTGCTTTGAATGTGTCCCAGAGATTCTGGTATGTTGTGTCTTTGTTCTCGTTGGTTTCAAAGAACATCTTTATTTCTGCCTTCATTTCATTATGTACCCAGTATTCATTCAGGAGCAGGTTGTTCAGTTTCCATGTAGTTGAGCGGTTTTGAGTGAGTTTCTTAATCCTGAGTTCTAGTTTGATTGCACTGTGGTCTGAGAGACAGTTTGTTATAATTTCTGTTCTTTTACATTTGCTGAGGAGAGCTTTACTTCCAACTATGTGGTCAATTTTGGAATAGGTGTGGTGTGGTGCTGAAAAAAATGTATATTCTGTTGATTTGGGGTGGAGAGTTCTGTAGATGTCTATTAGGTCCGCTTGGTGCAGAGCTGAGTTCAATTCCTGGATATCCTTGTTAACTTTCTGTCTCGATGATCTGTCTAATGTTGCCAAAGTTATCATTTCTAAGAGCCGTGAGAGAACGTAAAAGATAAATCCAATGTCAGCAAAGGGTGTGCTCTGATGAGTCCAGGTGAGGAGGGAGCTAGAACTGTGTCAGTTATCATGATGAAATTCAAGAAAAGATCCAGGGCTAAAAACTAAATCTAACCATACATGACATTTAATAAATATCAACCAATGCATAAAGAGGTGAACCAAAATTAGGACTGGAAATCACATCAGCATTTAGAAAAAAATTTATAAAAGATAAAAATATGAGCAAAAGTTAATGTGGTGGTTTGAATGATAGAAGGAGGATCTAGAGACGGGCAAGCATTAAAGTTTACTTTTTTGTTTTCACTTCGAGATTAACGCAAATAAATGTTTGAGGTCATTCTCAGGAAATTTCAAGGCTGATATAGTAGTCAATACTGATCCATATGAGTTTTTCCCTTGAAAATGGGCCCTGAAAAAAGGAATCTCTGTTGTCCTCATTTCATCACCTAAACAGAAAATGCTGGTGGGATATTTAAACAACTTGAATCTAGGGGTTTGTTCCCTCTACTCTAGTCAATCTGGTAGTATGGAAAAGAGCATTCAGGAGAATTAAAGACAGAAATTCTCACTCAGCATCTCTTCCTCTCCTGCCTTCTCCCTGCAGTGTTCTGGTGCTTTTCTTCACTTGGGCTCTTGACTACTATTTTGTTTTCTTGCTTTATCTAACATAGTGGAGGGGGACAGTGGTTCTATGGTGAGATAAAGGGATGTTTGTGAAAGAATCATAAAGATCATCTCAGGCTTAATTTCAATGGTGTGCCTTAGAGTTAAAATAAAATTACACACAGATCTATTTTTGTGACAAATCTAAAAGATTGTATTGCCTGCATTTCTACTATTGTAAGTTTTCAAAGGAGCCAAGGTTTTGTATGATCTTTGCTTTCAGATAAGGCTGAAGGGCAAAAACTTTATTGAATTCCCTTAGTATATGATTAAGATATATTGATGCAATTCAAGAAATATTGATTGAAAGTCCTGGAAAGTAGGATGAACGTTTTCCTCAGTCATAGAGCTTACACTAGTAACAAGTACCTTAAGTGTTACAAAAGAGGGCTTATTGAGTGATTTGGTAGTAGCTTTCAAGGTGCTTAACCTAGCCTAGAGAGTTAAGGAAATCTTTCTTGAGTAAGTAGTACTTATGATGAAGCTTAAAAAGCCTGATGCAATTTGGTAACAAGCAAGTTGTAATGGAGTGCACTCTCTCCAGCAGAATAGTAACTTGCCTCTACACAGATAAAATGAACAAGCTGAGCAAATCAAATTTCGTGGCACTAGCATACTACCAAATGAATAAAACACATGCCCAATGAATGTGATCTTATCACTAAAGATGAGGCAAGAGCAGTAGTAACTATCACTCATAGATAATCATTATGTTTCAGTCTCCTCATGCCTTAATCTATTTGATCAGAATGATAACCAGAGAAGATGGATACTGTCATCCCCTAGGAAGACTTATGGAGTTTCCCAAAGCTGAACATCTACTGAGAAGTAGGGACTGGTTTCAAATATAGGTCTGATTTCAAAGCTTATAAAATATTTTATTCCAAATTCATTTACTTGTGCTTTACTTCTCCTTAAATACAAATATAATTAATATGAGTAGTTTAATGGTTGTAGCTTGTAGCAGATGTCTTTTGATCCATACATCACATCCCTGGGCCACCTCTGAATTCTACTGCAGATGAGTGCCCAGGCCAAGTGTACACTAACGGTACATTTCAAGCAATCATACCTTACTGTGTTTTCCTGGTTTTCTGTCTTAGGGCTTTCCCAGAAAGCAAGGGAATTTGCTCAGTCTGGTTGAATTCATGGGGATTATAATGTCCTCTGAAGTAACTCTTGCACAGTGGAGTAGGAGAGTCTAATGAGTAAAAGCCCAGTCTTCTCCCTTTTGGAGGGTCAGTTCTGAGGCATTTTCTACCTGGTTACTCAGAAGTTTCCTGGGGAATTGAGACCTAGCTGTCCACAGATATAATCAGCTCAATAGTGTATGCTTATTTTTCTTGCTTCTCCACCTCACTCTCTTCATTTCCTGCCCTTGTTTCCTGAGGCAACTTCCCAGAAAAATCATCTGCATCTGGTCCTTGTGCCAGGTTTTGTTATCAGCGAAGTTCAAACTAAAACAATGCTTTTACTCATGGAAATTTTTAGTAAAAATTTTATACTACATTTCAGTTGAAAGTCCACTAGATCTCAAGCAAAAATAATATAATATTTCACATATATTTTACTACCATATGGGAGTGCTCAGATGCTTCAATGTTTAAGAAACAACAAAAGCAAAACATACATGAAACATGGCATAAAATCTGAAGGAGGAGACATCAGTAAGATGGCTGACCAGAGATGCCTAACACTTATCCCCTACCACAAAAAAATGACCAAGATGACAAACAATTACATTTTAACCAGAGTGACTAAAGGAAAGCACTGGAGTACCGCAAGGAAGTGATGGAAACTCTGTGGAGCATAGAAACTCAGGACGGCTACATAGAGAAGGAAAAGAAACACCTTGTCTCTGCCATCCCATTGTGCCAGTCAGATAAGTTCAGAACCAGGAAAGACTTCTCCCTGTGGGGAAAAGTTAACTAGGATGCCTCCAGAAGCGTCCATTACTGCTAAAGACACTTGCAGTCTTTGAATTCATGGGAATACTGAAGAATTCTGCGGTCCTCACAGGCCCTAGATCCAGTTTAGGGAACATTCTGGAGTTTGTGTGGCTACACAACTCCAGGGAATGAATCCACACCATGTCTTACAAGCCTGTGATGCAAGATGTGATTGTACTGTAACATTGTAGAATTAGCATCACTGCTAGAGTACATCTTACCTGCGGCACCAGTAGCCACTACAGCTCTTCATCCCTGAGGCTCTGTCACAATTCGACCATACTCTTACACAGTAGTGCACCATTTGCTAGCTGAGTTGCTGTAGCTTCTAAGCCACTGGAAACAAGCTGCCTAGGAGGCACTCTATCTCTTCCATCTGAGTAGTCCCCAACTACTTAGAGCCCTAGGCCCAGCACAACAGCCATGACCCTGATGTCCAATCCCACATGACACCCTGTCTCCCAAGAAACAACAGGTCTGGCTCAGGAGAGAAACTGCCTGAGTCAGCAAAGCAGACGTGTTCCCTCAGCATATGAAGCAACCTACTGCCCCACCCCCAGGGAAATAGAGATTTGACTAGGGGAGCAGCCACATCCACAGTCCTTGAGCCTGTGTGGCATCCAACACCCCCAAGGAAACATACCTTTGACTGATCTGTATCACCCTGCCCTCTGGGCAGAACAGCGTCAGCACCCTGTCTCTCAAAATTTAGAATAGCCTTCTGGAGTCTTAGCTGCTGAGCATACCAACTCCCTGGGGAGGAAAGCCAACATTGCACTGCTCCCTGCCCGGCCCCCCTCCCCCAGAGCCCAAGCCACAGCTATGCCTCACCATACCTAGGTCCTTGCTGCCAGTGCTCCTGGGCCAGTGCTGTGTCCCACAGCTGCTGTGTCCAACAACTTAAGGGGCCAGAGTCTCCCATATGCAGTACCCTCTCCCTTCAGGGACACACAAAAAAAAAACAAGAAAAAGAAAGGAAACATGACGCCATCAAAGGAACAGAATAAATCTCCAATAACTGAGCCCCAAAGAAATGGAAATGTATAAATTGCCCATAAAAGAGTTCAAAATAATGATCTTAAAGAAAGCAAGCAAGATGGAAGAGAATACGGATAGATAATCCAATGAATGCAGAAAAACAAACCATGATCTAAATAAGAAATTCAACAAAGAGATATAACAACAGCAACAACAAAAAGAAAAAAACAGAAATCTGAAAACTGGAGGACTCAATTTTTGAAATATCAATAGCAGACTAGAACAAGCAGAGAAGAATTTCTGAATTTAAAGACAGATTTTTATAAATAACCCAATGAGAGGGAAAAAAAAGGAAAAAAGTAAAGAAAGCCTTTGCCATCTCTCTGGCCTCTAGAATTCCCTTAATAAAATACTTTTCAACCAATAGCAGCAGAATATACATTATTTTCCAGCACACATGGAATGTTAACCAAGATAGAACATATGTTAGGCCGTGAAACAAGTCTTAATAGATTCAACAAGATTGAAATTATAACTAGTATTCTTTCTGATCATATGATATGAAACTAGTAATCAATTATAGAAAAAAATCTTCCCTTAATGAAATACTTTCATTAAGGGAATTCTAAAGGGAGGAGAGATGTTAAAGACACAGAAAACTTACTTGATGAAACAATTCTGGAAAATTTTCCAAGTCTTGGGACAAATATGAGCATTCAGGTTTATGAAGCTCAAAGATCATCAAATTTGTTTAATCTAAAGAGGTCCTCATCAAGGCACACTGTAACAAAAATGTCAAAAGTAGAGTTTTTAAAGCAGCAAGGGAAAACTTGACATGATATACAAAAAGTTATTTATTAGACTTCCAGCAGATTTTTTTTTTTGCTGGAATCTTGCAGTCCAGGAGAAAATGGGATTATATATTCAAATTCAAAAAGAAAAAAAAAACTGTCAGCAAAGAATACAATACTATACCTAGCAAAGCTGTTCTTCAGAAATGAAGAAGAAATAAAGTATTTCCCAGAGAAGCAAAAGTTGAGGGAATTCATCACCACCAACCAACTTTATGGGAAATACTTAAGGAAGTGCTTTAACTGTAAGCAAAAGAGCAATAGTTACTGTTATGAAAACATATAAAAGCCTAAAATTCACTAATAAAGGCAAATTTGTAGAATTCAGAATATTCAATTACTGTAATAGTGGTGTGTAAATCTTTCAAATCTCTAGTATGAGGTTAAAAGTTAAAATGGTCAAAACTATCTACAATAAGTTGTTAAGAAATACACTATATATATAAAGCTGTAAACTGTGACAAGAGAAGTATGAAATGTTATGAAATGTTGGGGTGGGGGCAGATATAGCACTATTTTAATTTTTATTTTCAATTGTGCTGGTTTAGAAGTTGTGCTTTTTTTAATTTTTTAATTTTTATTTTTTATTATACTTTAAGTTTTAGGGTACATGTGCACAATGCGCAGGTTAGTTACATATGTATACTTGTGCCTCTAGGATGGCTAGAGGACTTTTACATGACCAAAGTTAAGTTGTTGTCAGCTTAAGATAGTCTGTTATAACTACATTGTTTTATGTAAGCTACATGGTAACTTCACAGCAAACAATTACAGCAGATAAACAAATAAGAAAGAAAGGAATCAAAGCTCAGCACTGAAGAAAATCACCAAACCACAAAGGTAAACAGTAAGAGCAAAAAATGGAACAAAGGGTTTATAAAAGAAACAAAGGAACAAAATGGTAGGAGTAAGTAATTATTTATCAATAATAATCTTAAATGTAAATGATTAAACTCTTTAATCAAAAGAGATAGAGTCGCTGAGTGGAACAAAATAACATCCAATTCTAAGCTGGCTATAAGAGACCCATTTTAACTTTAATAACACACATAGGCTGAAAGCAAAGGGGTAGAAGAGGATATTCTATACAAATAGTAACCAAAAGAGAGCAGGGATTGCTATACTTAAAGAGCTTCATGAAAGAAACTGTCACAGGAGACAAAGATGGCCATAATTCAATGATAAAGGGATTAGTTCATCAGAAGGATATAATTATTATAAATATATATGCACTAAACATTGAAGCAGCAAAATATATAAAGCAAATATTAATGGACATGAAGGAAGAAATAATAGCAATATAACAACAATAAGGGACATTAATACCAACTTTAAACAATGGATAGATCAACCCAACAGAAAGTTAACAAGGAAATAGTTGAGTTATATATCATTTAGACCAAGTAGACCTAACAAATATATATAGAACTTTTTAACCAATAGCAGCAGAATATGCATTATTTTCCAGCACACATGGAATGTTCACCAGGATAGAGCTTATGTTAGGCCAGGAAACAAGACTTAATAGAGTCAACAAGGTTTAAATTATAACTAGTATTGTTTCTGACTATACAATATGAAACTAGAAATCAGTTACAGAAGAAACCTTGGAAATTCATGAACATGTAGACATTAAACAACATGCTTCTGAACAACCAATGGGTCAAAAAAAATCAAAAGATAAACTAACAGGGAGATCAGCAAGATGGCAGAGTTGAAGATACCCTACCATCCCTCTTCTGACAAAAATTAAATTTGAAACTATTTAAAGACAAGAATACCACACTGACTTTACTAGAACTCAAGGGAGAAGCAGAGAAACTCCCTGGGTCTACAGAATTGAGAGAAGCCATGACTGGTAAAAGAAATGGTGATTTCAGACTGTACTTTCCCTTTATGCAAGCCAGCACATTGCCACTCAAAGAGAATTTTCTTAGACAGATGGTTTCTGAGGGGAGAGGACAAAATCGAAGTTGAACATTTGATCTCCTCACTAACCAGAGAATCTTCATGGGAAAGCCAACTCTGGTTTCATCCCACATGAACCACTGGAGGTGTCAGGAGGGCTGAACTACCTGGGGTAAATTGAGAATAAAGAGCAAAGTACTGATTGAAGCAACTGATGTGTAGATCTGATGGTTACTCAGCAGTCTGATAACTGGATAAGTGGAGATGCCACACTGAATAGACTGACCACTGCCATAGTGCTGCCCGGGGTACAATACATGGAAAGGTCTGAATTCCTGGCTGAATTTGCACAAAGCCCAGATGCTCATGTAGAGCCTCCCCATATCCCAGAGAGAACTAAAAAGTTGTGATGAGTTCTGCTTAAGTCCTTCCCAGATTAGGAAGCAACAGCAGGGAAACAATATAGTTCTGGGGCAATGTTCATGGCGCTCACTGTAAGTCTTCTGCAGGCCAGGCAACAATGGTAGGACAATGAGTTAATTTCAGTGTGGTGTTTTAGTCTCATTGCTCACTATGGTTCTCTCCAGGATGAGTAGAAATAACAAGCCAGAATTTAAGTTCTGATGCTAAATAGCAAAGTTCTGGCACCACTGAAATACAATGGCAAAAATTGGAAGAAGGGGCTATTTCCTGAAATGCACAGGCATTAACATAAATAAGTTAAGAACTGTGAAAATTCAGAGAAACATAACACCACCAAAAGAAACCAACAAAACTCCAACAATGAACCCAGAAAAATTAAAGATCTTTGAAATGTTGGATAGAGAACATAGAATAATCTTCTCTAAAGAAGTTCAGGGCATCATAAGAAAATATGAATAGAAAACTAAAAGAAATTCTTAATCTAGAAACAAAATGAGAAATTTGACCTAGAAATATAAACAATTATTAAAAACATAAATCCTAGAAATAAGTATTATAATAACTACACAAATAAAAACACATTAGAAAGCTTCAACAGTAAACTTGGCCAAACAGAGAAAAGAATTAGTGAGCTTGAAGATAGAGCATATGAAATTACCCAATCGGAGGAGCGAAAAGAAGAGAGAATTTAAAAATCGTGAAGAAAGTGGCGTATGATAATTATGTGACACCATATTTCTTTGCATAATAGTAGTTATTGTAGGAGACAAGAGATAAAAAGGCATAGAAAGCATATTTAAGAAAATGGATAAAAATTTCACAAATCTGGAGAAAGAGGACACCATCAGGTACAGAAATCTCGGAGGTCACCAATCAATCTTAATCCAAAGAGAGATTCCCCAAGGCCTCTTATAATTAAATTAGCAAAAATCAAAGACCAAAAGTAATAAAGACAAGAGAAGAAAGTAGCAACAGTAAAGAAACAACACATTTGATGGAATCTCAGTACAGCTTTTATCAGATTTCTTTATGACTTCTTTTTTTTTTTTTTTTTTTTTGAGATGGAGTCTCGCTCTGTCGCCCAGGCTGGAGTGCAGTGGCGCGATCTCGGCTCACTGCAAGCTCCGCCTCCCGGGTTCACGCCATTCTCCTGCCTCAGCCTCTCCGAGTAGCTGGGACTACAGACACCCGCCACCACGCCCGGCTATTTTTTTTGTATTTTTAGTAGAGACGGGGTTTCACTGTGGTCTCGATCTCCTGACCTCGTGATCCACCCGCCTCGGCCTCCCAAAGTGCTGGGATTACAAGCGTGAGCCACCGCGCCTGGCTAGATTTCTTAACAGGAACCTTGCAGGACAAGAAAGAGTTGTATACTATATTCAAAGTGCTGAAGGAAAAAAAAAATCTGCCAACCCATAATACTGTTTCAGTAAAGCTATCTTTCAACTACAAAGGAGAGAGGTAAAGACATTCCCAGACATACAAAAGCTGAAGGAATTAACACCAAAATTGTCTTTCAAAAAAATGCTATAGAAAGCTGCTCATTCTGAAAGAAATGGATGCTAATGTGTAACAAGAAAACATCTGAAGATACTAAACTCACAAATAAAAGAAAAAATTCAAAATACTCTAATACTATAATTGTGGTAAGTAAACCACTTGAATCTTAAGTATAAAGACTAAAGGACAAACTTTTAAAAACAATAATACCTACAACAATTAAGAGACAGGTATTATAAAAAATTTAAATTGAAACACGAAACCTCAAAATGTGGAGGTGGGATAGTGTTAAAGTGTAGAGTCTTTTTTTTTGTTACCTTTATTTTCTTTGCAATTTTAAGTTATTATCAGTTTAAAATAACCTGCTGTAACTGTAAAATGTTTTCTTGGTAAGCCTCATGGTAACCACAAAGCAAAAAACTATAATAGATACTCTAAAAATAAATAGCATGGAATAAAAAAATGTTCCTAGGGGAAATAACCACAAAGAAAGACTGTAAATGAGGGGAAAAAAAAGAAAAAGAAAGGAAGCAGCTACAAAACAACCAGAAAATAAGCAACAAAAAGGCCATACGAAACATTTATAATAACCTTAAATTTAAATGGATTAAATTATACAATTATAAGACAGAGTGGCTGGCTGGATGAAAAAACTAGACCCAACTACATGTTGTGTACAAGAAACTCACTTCATTTGTAAAGATGCACATAGAGTGAAAATGAAGAGATGGAAAAGATATTCCATGAAGAGATGGAAACCAAAAAAGAGTACCAAAAAGTAATATTTATACTCATTCAACCAAAAGTAATAGTTATACTCATTAAAAGTAGACATTGTTAAGAATGATAGGAAAGACAAGGCCATTATATAATGATAAAGAAGTCAATACAGCAAGAGAATAAAATAATATGAATCCAATACTGGAATACCCAAATATATAAAGTATATATAATAAATATGAATAGACCTAAAGGGAGAGATCGATTGCCATGCAATAAAAGTCACGAACTTCAATACGTCATTTTCATCCAGACAGAAAATCAACAAAGAAACACTGGTATTAAGCCACACTCCATACCAAAAAGATTTAACAGACGTTTACAGAAGATTCTGTTCAACAGGTGCACAATACACATTTTTCTTAACAGCACATGGAACATTGTCCATGATAGACTAAAACTTAGGTTCCAAAACAAGTCCTAACAAATTTAAAAACATTGAAATTGTATCAAGTATCTTTTCTGACCGGAATGGAATCAAACTTAATAACAGAAGGAACTTTGGAGAATGTATACATTTATTAAATTAAATAGCATGCTCCTGAACAATGAACAAAGAAGGAGACCCTGCCACTTGCCACAACACGGATGGACCTGGAGGACATGATGCTAAATGAAATAAGCCAGACACAGATAAAAAAAGTATTGTATGATCTCACGTATGCGTGGTATAAAAAAAAGAGCTCAAATACGCAATAGCGAATAAAAAAGTTGTTACCATGGGAGGGTATAGGAAGGAGAGGAACAGGATAGATGTATGTCAAAGGATATAAGATAGCAGATACAGAGAATGAACAAGTTGAGACATCTAATGTATAGCATAAGTACTGAAGTTAATGAAATTGCATTGTATGGGGATTTTTGTTAAAGAAGTAGATTTGAGCTGCTCTTGTCACACAAATAATTATGTGAGATGGTACATATGTTAACCTGCTTCACTATATTAACCATTCTTATGTGCACGTATCCTATAAGATCATGTTGTATACCTCAAATATACATAAAATTTATTTTAAAAATCGAAAATTCACGAATTTATGAATTTTTTAAAAAGTCTGAAGGGAATTTGACTACTGAGAAAAGCACCATTGGAACCATTTATAATAGAAACTAAACTGCAGACTTAAAAATATTAAAGGTCAAATTTTAATAGTAATATGCATATTTATGAAGCCACCATGTATCTTAAAAAGTCACTTGTGGCAATTGCATAGTTTGTGTTGCCATTGCATTGGCATTTATATGGGCATTTTACTAATACAGAATAACTTCCTACAGCCATTTTTTAAAGCTGATACCTCTTGTAGAATACTTTTAAGATGTGATTGTGTTACTTAATTCAATGTGTTGTATAGATGACACCAATGATTTTGAATTTATCTGAAGCAATTGAAACACCTTATGATCTGGTTTCTTTATAAAATGCCACACATTTTTCAGAAAGTGGTCATCTGAGCTTTCTTTCTGTCACTCACATATATTTCAGAAGCAATTGCTGTAGTGAAAAGTTAGTCTTTCAAGGGTTTCTATGTTTTTTCCGTCTCCTTTAAGTGTCACATATGGAAACATAGAAAAAGCAAACACCATGCATTGAACGATCTATCATTCATTGGAAGGTGATGGATGAGGTCAGACTTATTCAGGCAGTAAATTCACATCCATTTTCTCAGAAAGCCTTTTGGCATGGTTTGGGAAGTCCTCTCTTGAAGTAAAATATTATCTCCTTCTCCCTGTTCCTCCTGTCTCTGCATTTCCTCCCTGGTCTAGAAGCCAGTGAGATTTTAATTACGTTGAAGATCTTATTTTAAAAATCAAACACATCTGATGTATTCAATGGAAGTCAGTGCCTTGATAATCTAGAACTTTTCAAAGAAAATAAATTACTTCATGAGGCTTCTTCTAAATTAAAATGAGTTGGAGGCAAAGGTAATTATTTCACACACTGAGAAACAGGTGTAGATGCTATTTGGAGATCCACATGAACATGCCCGTTAGTGCATTAGGTTTACGTGCTAATGTAGTCTCACTTAATTGCCATGCCTGAGAAAATTTGGCTTTTTTATATAATGAGTTTTGGAAAATAACACTGCTAGTCATTCAGTAGTTACGATGATAGAATGCTAATGAATGAGAAGAGAATGTCTGCATTTAGACATTTTGAAGATGCCAAATTTTGAATGCCCTGGGTTCTGCCCTCTCGAGAAACACTTTGCTTTGTTGCACGTTCCACTGGGGTCATGATACTTTCTGAAACAGAGAACTACAGAAAGTCAGTTCTGATGGAACATGTATGAGTAGGTAATAGGAAATATAGAAAATATGATGTGGTATTTTGTATTAATTTAGTAAGGCAGGAAAGGACAAGAAAGCAATGCCTCTCAAATCTGATACATTTCATGATTACATGTCATGAGAAATAGTATAAATTAAGAAACGTTTAAGTAATATTGCTAAGGATTAACATGAAAGTGCTTGATTTTGTTTCCGTTTTCTTATGTTTTTGTTAATTTTAATCTAATGGAAGTGAATGAGAGGAAGCAGGCTAACTTTGTGAATATTGTCAAGTCTGACATGTGGATTGTGATATTTCTTGTTCAAAATGCCTATAAATGTTCAACAGAATAAATTTACATGAAGTAAGCAGTATATAAAGCAATTATTGTTTAGAAATACCATGTCACGTAGACTACTGTTTCTGCTAAGAGGATGACAAGCTAAAACTAGCAACCCTTAGGAAAACTGCTGGTGATCTTACACCCCAGCCACTTGTTTGAACCTCTCTGTCCTTTGTTTAGAACAAGAGGTGATAAGGGTTATACAAGAGCCCTCTTGGCGGTGATAGGAAAAACATGCCATTCCTTCTTGAACAAATTATATCAGTTATAAATATTGCACTTGCTCAGAGCTATTTTGCTTTTGCAGTAAATAATTTAAAATCATTGTTATTTTAAATGTAATTTCTGACAATATATTATGAGGAGTGTAGTTATAAAAGTACAGAAGAACAGAATGTACCAGTGGAAGTTAACGTTATCTAATTCCTACTATTTTGGGAGTCTTAGAAGCTGGCACATCCACAAATTGTTATTTGGCCTGTATACAAAATGTGTTTCTAAAATGTCTGTTTTAGAAAAATTCACTATTTAATATGCAGGAATTTTTTAATTCAAAAATATTACTTCTACATGTCTTTGACTACATCTTGGGAAAAAATGCAATTAAATTCAAATCTGTAGTTGGCTCTACAATCCTACAATCCCTCAAAAAGCTTACAATCTAGTTTTGAAGACAGTGCATATACATATTAATAAAATAGAGAAACTAAACAAAAGACACGAAACTATGAGAGCAGATTGTGAAATCCACATTCATGAGAAATAATAGGGATTTTGTATGCAATGAATGTTCTTTTCAGGGCCCCTTTTTTGTCTTCTCATAACTTCTTGGTTTGAAACAATGATGATCTTATTTTTTTTTGACTAACTTTTTGATATTTCTTAACACAGGAAAAGTAGACTTGTGCTTTACTCAGTTTTAATGGCCTAACCAACTGCACATAAAATGAGAAGAGCTGAGTGTTGTTTAATAAGCAACTTGATATAAACCTCTCCAGTTTAACATCTCTAATGAATGCATTTTTGTTTCCTCCTGCCAATATTGTTCCATAATTCTCTTCATTTCATGTGTATGCTTTTGCTTGTTGTTTCTTCCAGCTTAGAATTAAGACCATGCCTCATAAAAAGGAAATATTTATTGAGTGAGCAAAACTTTCAGAGGGTTTTACATTTGATATTGCTGATACACTTCATTGAAAACAGTTCAGATTTGAATAGATAGTCTACATTGAACTCTACATAAGATTTGAATATCTGTAGCATTTATTTGCCATTCTCTAGAGTCAAAAGCAGCATTTCTGAGAGAGATAACTTTGTTCTGCTGGTATAATAGTCCGTTTTGTTACTCATAGCCTCCCAGCTGCTGCTTAATGAGATACAAGCATAATTCAGAGAAAAATAGACGAAGAAACCAAGACTATTAGTAGCAAACGATGTAATAAAAGTTAGAGAGAAAAGAAAATGAGCCACAAAAGGATTTTTTTTACCAGGCTACCCTGTGGTACACTCTGATTGCAGGCAGACACAAATCAAGACTCAACACTGCATTCAAGAGTTACCAACTGTGAAATTGGCAACTTTATGATGGAAAGAGGAGAGACTTAAATATTCTTGCTGCTCTGGATAGAAGTCATTCTATAGACTGATATTTGTAGCATTTTAACTTCACTAGATAATTGAAAAGATTTTTAATTCATGTACTTTGAATTGTGATAACTGGCAGGAATGTGAAGACTTACAGATAATTTGTAAATAGTGCAATTATTCAAATGTTATAAATGGTTATTTGTAATATTTTTGAACTATTTATTATTTAATTACTCATAGGTTAGAATTAGCACTTAGTCCATGTCATATTTTTAAGCTGCATATATATATTGATAAATAGACAAGCAAATGGAATTCTAGTATACGCGTAGACTAGTGTCTACTCACCTGAAAGATGCTAGTCTTTCATTTTTTTTTTTGAAGAAAGTCTATTCATGATAATCTCCCAAAGCATTTAGTGCTCTGAATGACTGCCCTTGGAGGAACTCACTGAGCATAAACACAACTAGTAGGCTATCCCTGAATAGGTCCTATGAGGTATTAAAGATGGCAGATCACAGGGAAACTTCTGCATTCCAAAGTGTGATGTTATTCAATGGAATTATGATCAAAAGGCATGTTAGTGGAAATGAAAAACTAAATACACAATGGAATGAGATCACAAATCTAAAATTATTTGCAAGATATTTTTCAAATTTGTAAAGCAAAAGCATCTAGATACTCCTTGGCTTTTTCAGTAGTGGGCCCCGTTCATCCTGTCAAAAAATATGAGTGAGTAACTAATGAGAGACAATTTAAATTATTAAAGTAAGAAAAACATAAGTTATGCATTTAATAAGCAATGTGTATAAGTAAAAACTGTTTTCATTTTACCTGTCATATATAAGATCTAAGTTATCTCTTTTTCGATAGTATCAATTTACATTGACTAAAATAAAAATGTTCCATTTCTCATGCCATTCCTATTAGTCTCCATATAATAATTAACATTCTTTGTAAGCTTTGGTGAGTTTTAAAAATTCCTCTATATCCTATTTCTTTTGGGCAGAAGAGATTTCACTCTGATACGAAATGTTAGGCGGTTCACTTTTATGCAGGCAAATAAAGTTTTACCTTCAGTTTCCAAAACAGATGATTGTTTTCCTGTTAAAATCCCTGTGATGAAACTTTATGATCTTTTAAAATAGTAATTTTATTAATCACACTTACACTAAGCATATATATATATTTATTTCTGTATCTAATATAAAATATCTGTCTTCTAAGATAAACTGTTTTTCTTTAACTCTGAGCTTTGTGGATGCAGAAAACAGAGACTCCTTGAAATTAATTTTCAAGTACTTGCAAACAGTCTGGTTCCCTTCCCGTGAACTGCTTCTGTCATCTTGGCCATTTTTTATGGTGTAGCTCTATGTTGTTTCATTGTTTATTAAATAATTTGTTCAACTGGTATCTCTTGTTCTAAAAAATTGTGCTTAATATAGTGACTGCTTTTCCTTAAGAACTGGCTTCCTTATTTGAAGCAAGCCAAGGAAAGTTGTCATGCACGAAAGTTAAGGAGGTGTTTGTTTAGAGAGTTAAGTTTATATAATCATATATTATATAATTTTAAATCCTTATTCTGTAACTTCATTTAGAGACATTGTTATGATTCATGAGGTAGCTCATTAAAATTGCTGTACTTGTTACTTAGACTTTACTGAAATTACTTCACTAGAGCGCTGATGTAGACTTCCAGAGGTCTAAGTTTCACATATAGCTTCAACTCTGAATAAATCTGTGACCTTGAGTAAATCTTCTCATCTTTAGTGGACTGCATTTACATATCTTTAATGAAATATTAATAGTGAGACTGTGTGTGTGTCTGTGTATGTGTATGCGTGTGCGCCTGAGGGTGGTTTTTACATGTAAATAATTTAGAAATTAATTTTGTTTTTATAACTTAAAATTTAATTATTAAAGTTCTAAACAAAAACCTAGGTCTTAAGCTTTAAGTTTGTAAATTTTTTATCCTAATTCTAAAAATCAATATACTGTTTTAATCACTGCCAAAGGTGGTTGAATAATGTTTGATCCCATTAAAATATTTAGTATTTGTTCTTTAGAATTTTAAATAACTTAAATATCATGTATAAATGTGATATATTTAATTTTCCTTTAAATATTTTAATTTCCTGATTGATAAACTCTTTAATAAACTAAATAACTCTTAGAAACCTAACCTAAAACTTATAGTAAAATTTATATTCACTTAATATTGTAATAGATAAAATTGGTTCTGTTTCAACTTAAATCACAAATGTGAAGCATTTATTCAAGTATACATTTTAAATTAGCATTATTAAAGTTTACTCTAATTTTCAAAAATTCGTTGAACATTAGAAATGAACAAAATATATATATATGTTTTAATATATTATTGTTTTAATTCTGTATTTTATACTTAATTATAAATTAATATAAGTTAATTTTAATTTATAATTATGTTTTTCTTGGTTGACAGATGCTTAAAAGAAATGGTTACATTATTTTAGCCATGTAATTTAGTGTAGCCTTTTAATTTTCTGGAGAAAATGCTAAGATGTCAAGTATGAAAACAGGAATCTTGTTGAAGTCGTTCTTTAAAGTAGCTTCCACATGGGGGTGGTCACCTATTTTCATGCAAACTGTAGATTAATTATGTAATTTTTGTCTACTCATAGGTCATGCCAGTTTTTCACAGGACTTAGGGTCTTTTGTTTCTTTGACTCTCAAAATATGTAAATATATTTACCAGCAAACTCTATAGACATTTATACTTGCTGAAGTCTTTCATATTTTCTTATTTTTAGAACCACACTAATTTTTTAAATTAATAAATGTTAAATTTTGGATATCTTTCATTGCTCCAGATGATTATTCAGTTATAAGATCATCCTAATGATGACATAAAAGATCATTTAGCAACATTTTCAGCATTAATATTTCAACTCACTTAAAATTTGATTGTACTTTTACTATGCACAGGAATATTTCCAAGAATTTGAAGGAATAAAAGGTTCATCATAATCTGGTCATTCAGGGAACTAAAAATTAAAGAAGAAATAAGCAAGTCTTTTAAAGTAGAATTCAAATGCAACAAAATATATGGTATTTCTATGGATATAAGTACAGCTGACCCTGAACAACATGGCTTGAAATGTGCAGGTTCCTTTATATGCAGATTGTTTTAAATAAATATGTTGGAGAGATTTTGGAGATTTGTGACAATGTGAAAAAAAAACTCCTAGATGAATCTCTACCCCTGAGAAAGCAAGACCAAGCCCTCCTCTTTCTCACTCTCCTACTCGGCCTACTCAAGTCGGAGGCCTTTATGATGATCCACTTCCACTTAACAAATAGTAAATATATTTTCTCTTCCTTATGATTTTCTGAATAACATTTTCTCTAGCTTTATTGCAAGAATACAGCATATAATACAGATAACATACAAATTATGTGTTAATCAACTGTTTATGTTATTGGTAAGGCTTGTGGTCAACAGCAGGCCATTAGTAGTTAGGTATTCGGGTAACCAAAAGTTGTATATGGATTTTAGACCCTGCAAAGGGTTAGTATCCTTAACCCCAACATTGTTCAAGGGTCAACCTTACTATCTGCATTTTTTAAAGGGAGAATTTGTTGTTAACAAGGTAACACTAGATATGCATCTAGAGAAATAAGTTTATAAGTTTATGGCTTAGTTTAGAAGAACTGATATGAGGGTGAGGGGTGAAGATTAAAAAAAACTTTAATTTAAAAGACTTTATTAGATATGGTACCAGCTCCTCTTTGTACCTCTGGTAGAATTCAGCAGTAAATCTGTGTAATCCTAGGCTTTTTTGGGGGGTTGGTGGGCTATTATTGCCTCAATTTTAGAACTAGTTATTGGTCCATTTAGGGATTCAATTTCTTCCTGGTTCAGTCTTGGGAGGGTGTATGCATCCAGGAATTTATCCATTGCTTCTTGATTTTCTAGTTTATTTGCATATAGGTGTTTATAGTATTCTCTGATTTTTTTTGTATTTCTGTGGGTCAGTGGTGATATATGATTGTGTTATCACTTCTGATTGTGTCTATTTGATTCTTCTCTCTTCTGTGTTAGTCCAGCTAGTGGTCTATCTATTTTACTAATTTTTCAAAAAAACCCAGTTCCTTGATTCATAGATTCTTTGAAGGTTTTTTCTTTTGGTGTGTCTCTTTCTCCTTCAGTTCTTCTCTGATCTTAGTTATTTCTTGCCTTCTGCTAGCTTTGGGTCTTGCTTGCTCTTGGTTCTCTAGTTCTTTTAGTAGTGATGTTAGATTGTCAATGTAAAATATTTCTAGCTTGTTGATGTGCGCATTTAGTGCTATAAATTTCCCTCTTAACACTGCATTAGCTGTATCCCAGAGATTTTGGTATGTCGTCTCTTTATTCTCATGAGTTTCAAAGAGGGTCTGCCTTAATTTCATTATTTACCCAGGAGTCAGTTAGGAGCAGGTTGTTCAATTTCCATGTAGTTATATGGCTTTGAGTGTGTTTCTTAATCTTGAGTTCTAATTTGATTGTGCTGTGATCTGAGAGACTGTTATGATTTCAGTTCCTTTGATTTGCTGAAGAGTGTTTTACTTCCACTTACGTGGTCAATTTTAGAATAAGTATCATGTGGTGATGAGTAGAATGTATATTCTGTTGTATCTGGGTGGAGAGTTTTGTAGAAGTCTATCAGGTCCACTTGATACAGAGTGCTGAGATCAGATCCTGAATGTCTTTGTTAATTTTCTGTCTTGATTACATGTCTAATGTTGTCAGTAGGGTGTTAAAGTCTCCCACTATTATTAGGTGAAACTATAAGTCTCTTTGCAAGTCGCTAAGAACTTTCTTTATTAATCTGGGTGCTTCTGTGTTAAGCACATCTACATTTAGGAAAGTAAGTTCTTCTTGTTGAATTAAATTATTTACCATTATGTAAGGCTCTTCTTCCTCTTCTTCTTCTTCTTCTTCCTCTTCCTCTTCCTCTTCCTCTTCTTCTTCTTTCTTCTTCTTCTTTCTTCTTTTCTTCTTCTTTTCTTCTTCTTCTCCTTCTCCTTCGTCCTTCTCCTCCTTCCTCTTCTCCTCCTTTCTTTTCTCCTCCTTTCTCTTCTCCTTCTTCCTCTTCTCCTTCTTCCTCTTCTCCTTCTTCCTCTTCTCCTTCTTCCTCTTCTCCTTCTTCCTCTTCTCCTTCCCCTCCTCCTCCTTCTTTTTCTCCTCCTCCTCCTCCTCCTCCTTCTTTTTCTCCTCCTCCTTCTCCTTCTTCTTCTTTTTTTTGCTTTAATCTCATTGGGTTAAAGTCTGTTTTGTCAGAAACTAGAATTGCAACTGCTGCTTTTATCAAAGAGGAGGTGGTACCATTTCTACTGAAACTATTCTAAACAATGGAAAAGGAGTGACTCCTCCCTAACTCATTTTATGAGACCAGCATCATCCTGATACTAAAACCTGGCAGAGATACAACAAAAAAAGAAAACTTCAGGCCAGTGTCCCTGATGAACACCAATGCAAATATCCTCAATAAAATACTAGCAAACCAAATCCAGCAGCACATCAAAAACCTTATCCACCACAGTCAGGTCAGCTTCATTCCTGGGATGTAAGGTTGGTTTAATATACGCAAATCAATAAATGTAATTCATCACATAAACAGAACTAAAGACAAAAACCACATGATTATGTCAATAGACACCAAAAAGGCTTTTGATAAAATGCAACATCCATTCATGTTAAAAACTTTCAATAAATTAGGTATTTAAGGAACATACCTCAAAATAATAAGAGCCAGTGAAGACAAACCCACAGCCAATATACTGAATAAGCAAAAGCTGGAAGCATTGCCTTTGAAAACTGGCACAAGACAAGGATACCCTCTCTCACCACTCCTATTCAACATAGTATTGGCAGTCCTGGCCAGGGCAATCAGGCAAGAAAAAGAAATAAAGGGTATTCAAATAGGAAAAGAGGAAGTCAAATTGTCTCTGTTTGCAGATGACATGATTCTATATCTAGAAAACCCCATCTTCTCAGCCCAAAAGCTTCTTAAGCTAATATGCAACTTCAGCAAAGTCTCAGGATATGAAATCAATGTGCAAAAATTGCTAGCATTCCTATACACCAGCAACAGGTATGCAGAGAGCCAAATCATGAATGAACTCCCATTCACAGTTGCTTCAAAGAGAATAAAATACCTAGGAATACAGCTAACAAGAGAAGTGAATGACTTCTTCAAGGAAAGCTACAAACCACAGCTCGAGAAAATCAGAGAGGACACAAACAAATGGAAACATTCCATGCTCATGGATAGGGAAGAATCAATATTACGAAAATGGTCATACTTCCCAAAGTAATTTATAGATTTAATGCTCTTCCTGTTAGACCACCACTGACTTTTTTTTTGTAGAATTAGAAAAAAAACTATTTTAAAATTCCAATGGAACAAAAAAAGGCCATATAGCTAAAACACTTCTACGCAAAAAGAACAAAGCTGGAGGTGTCATGCTACCCAACTTCAAACTATATTACAAGGTTGCAGTACCCAAAACAGCATGGTACTGGTACAATAATAGACACATAGACCAATGGAACAGAATAGAGAACTCAGAAAGAAAACCACGCACTTGGAACCATCTGATCTTCTGACAAAAACAAGCAATGGGGAACAAATTTCCTACTTAACGAATGGTGCTGGGAGAGCTGGCTAGCCATATCCAGAAAATAGAAACTGGAACCCTTCCTTACACCTTATACAAAAATTAACTCAAGTTGGATTAAAGACTTAAATATAGAACTCAAAACTGTAAAAACCCTAGAATACCATCTAGGCAATACCATTCAGGACATAGGCATAGGCAAAGATTTCCTGACAAAAACACCAAAAGTCATTGCAACAAAAGCACAAATTGACAAACGGGATCTAATTCAAGAGCTTCTGCAAAGCAAAATAAACTATTATCATCAGAGTGAACAGACAAGCTACAGAATAGGAGGGAATTTTTGCAATCTATGCATCTGACAAAGGTCTAATATCCAGAGTCTTCAAGGAACTTAAATTTACAGGAAAAAAACAAAGAGCCCCATTAAAATATGGGCAAAGGATGTGAACAGACACTTCTCAAAAGAAGACATTCATGCAGCCAACAAACATATAAAAAAAGCTCAACCTCACTGATTACTAGAGAAATGCAAATCAAAACCAAAATGAGATACCATCTCATGCCAGTCAGAATGGCAATTGTGAATAAGTTAAGAGACAACAGATGTTGGCAATGTTTAGCAGAAAAAGGAATAGTTTTATATGGTTGGTGAGAGTATAAATTAGTTCAACCATTGTGGAAGACAGTGTGGTGATTCCTCACATATCTAGAAGAAATATCATTTAACCCAGCAATCCTGTTACTGGGTATACACCAAGAAGAATATAAATCATTTTGTTATAAAGATACATCCATGCATATGTTCATTGCAGCACTATTCTTAATAACAAAGATGTGGAATCAACCCAAGTGCCCATCAATGATAGACTGGGTAAAGAAAATGTGATACATATACACCATGAAATACTAGGCAGCATAAAAAGGAATGAAATCATATCCTTTGCAGGGACGTGGATGGAGCTGGAAGCTATTGTCCTCAGCAAATTAATGCAGGAATGGAAAATCAAATACTGCATGTTCTCATTTATAAGTGGGAGCTGAACGATGAGAACACATGGACACATGGTGAGGGGACAACACATACTGGGGCCTTTTTTGTTGGGGAGGGAGAGCATCAGGAAGAATAACTAGTGGACGCTGGGCTTAATACCTAGGTGATGGGTTGATCTGTGCAGCAAATCACCATGGCACACGTTTACCTATGTAACAAACCTGCACATTCTGCACATGTACTAATGACTTCAGTAGGGCTACAAAGTTAAATCACTAAATAGTCTAGGAATGGCAATGTAGAACAAGGATGAGAGTGATGTAAAGTTAATGAAGCATGTAGCTAACGGTACTGAAAATAATCTTGAATACCAGCTAGAGGGTCTAAACTTTATTTATATGCATAAGAAACAGATCTGACCAGAATGTATTGGGTAAATTTGAGAGTGCCATCCTGTGCCCTGCGATGTGTCCTATAAATGTCAGTCAGGTTAATTTGCTTAATAGGGTTGTTCAGTTATACCACATCTTTATTTCTTCTATCAATTATGAAGAGAGAAGTATCAAAATCTTCAATCGTAATTCTATTTATTTTTCTGTTATGCCTGTCCAGTTTTGCTTCATGTATTTTGAAGCTCTGATATTGGGTATACGCACATTTGATATTGTCATGTGTTCTTGATGCATTAAATTTCTAACCATTAATTAATTTGTCTCATTATCTATGGTAATTTTCTTTGCTCTGAAATCTATTTTATCTGATAGTGAAACAGGCAGTCTTCTTTTATTTAGTGTTAGTCTAGTACAACTCTTTACACCCTTCTATTTTTTTTTTCCTTTTTCGACTTCATAATTGAAGTGAGTTACTTATATACTTGCGTGTGGTTTGGTTTTCCTTTTTTTTTTTTTTTTTGAAATGGAGTCTCGCATTGTTGCCTGGGCTGGTGTGCAGTGGCATGATCGTGGCTCACTGTAACCTCCGCCTCCCAGGTTCAAGCAATACTTCTGCCTCAGCCTCCTGAGTAGCTAGAATTACAGGTGCCTGCCACCACACCTGGCTAATTTTTTGTGTGTTGTTTTTGTATTTTTAGTAGAGACGGGGTTTCACTATGTTGGCCAGGCTGGTCTCGAACTCCTGACCTCGTGATCCACCTGCCTGGGCCTCCCAAAGTGCTGGGATTACAGGCGTGAGCCACTGCGCCGGGCCTGGTTGTGTTCTTTATCAAATCTGACAACCTGTCATTTTTGGAAGTGTTTATATCAGTTGCATTTAATGTAATTATTGATATGATTGTGTTTCTTGCCTTCATTTTGACTAATTTAATATTAATGTTACATTTAAACTCTGTTATTAAAAAACTAATTCTTCAGAGTTTGTTCTAGAATTTATGCTATCAATTTTTAACTTATCACAGGCTACCTTGAGATAACACCACTTCTGTGTGTACATATATATATACACACACACATATATATACACACACACATATATATACACATATATATATATACACATATAAAGTATTTATATATACATATATACACATATATATACACACATGTATGTATATATAAATATATGTGTATATATATGTATATATAAATACTTTAAGTTCTGGGATATATGTGCAGAATGTGCAGATTTGTTACCTAGATATACATGTGCCATGGTGGTTTGCTGCACCCATCAACCCATCACCTACATTAGGTATTTCTATTAATGCTATCCCTCCCCTAGCCCCCCGGCCCCCAGCAGGCCCCAGTGTGTAATGTTCCCCTCCCTGTGTCCATGTGTTATCATTGTTTAGCTCCCACTTATGAGTGAGAACGTGTGGTGTTTGGTTTTCTGTTCCTGTGTTAATTTGCTGAGAATGATGGTTTCCAGCTTCATCCATGTCCCTGCAAAAGACATGAACTCATCCTTTCTTATGGCTGCATAGTATTCCATGGTGTTTATGTGCCACATTTTCTTTGTCCAGTCTATCATTGATGGGAATTTGGGTTGGTTCCAAATCTTTGCTACTGTGAACAATCCTGCAGTGAAAGTACGTGTGTATGTGTCTTTATAGTTCAGTGATTTATAATCCTTTGGGTGTATACCCAGTAATGGGATTGCTGGGTCAAATGGCATTTCTGGTTGTAGATTGCCACACTGTCTTCCACAGTGGTTGAACTAATTTACACTCCCACCACCAGTGTAAAGCGTTCTTATTTCTCCACATCCTCTCCAGCATCTGTTGTTCCCTGACTTTTTAATGATTGCCATTCTAACTGGCATGAGATGGTATCTCATTGTTGTTTTGATTTGCATTTCTGTAATGACCAGTGATGATGAGCTTTTTTTCATATGTTCATTGGCTGCATAATTATCTTCTTTTGAGAAGTGTCTGTTCATATCCTTCATCCACTTTTTGATAGGATTGTTTGTTTTTTTCTTGTAAATTTGTTTAAGTTCTTTGTAGATTCTGGATATTAGCCCTTTGTCAGATGGATAGATTGCAAAATTTTTGTCCCATTCTGTAGCTTGCCTGTTTATTCTAATGATAGTTTCTTTTGCTGTGCAGAAGTTCTTTAGTTTAATTAGATCCCATTTGTCAATTTTGGCTTTTGTTGCCGTTGCTTTTGGTGTTTTAGTCATGAAGTCTTTGCCCATGCCTGTGTCCTGAATGGTATTGTCTAGGTTTTCTTCTAGGTTTTTTATGGTTTTCTTACATTTAAGTCTTTAATCCATCTTGAGTTAATTTTTGTATAAGGTATAAGGAAGGCATCCAGTTTTAGTTTTCTGCATGTAGCTAGCCAGTTTTCCCAGCACCATTTATTAAATAGGGAATCCTGTCCCCATTGCTTGTTTTTGTCAGGTTTGTTAAAGACCAGATGGTTGTAGATGTGTGGCTTTATTTCTGAGGCCTCTGTTCTGTTTCATTGGTTTATATGTTTGTTTCGGTACCAGTACCATGCTGTTTTGGTTACTGTAGCCTTGTACTATAGTTTCAAGTCAGGCAGCGTGGTGCTTCCAGCTTTGTTCTTTTTGCTTAGGATTGTCTTGGCTATATGGGCTCTGTTTGGTTTCATATGAAATTTAAAGTATTTTTTTCTAATTCTGTGAAGAAAGTCAATGGTAGCTTGATGGAGAGAGCATTGAATCTATACATTACTTTGGGCAGTATGGCCATTTTCATGATACTGATTCTTCCTATCCATGAGCATGAAAAGTTGTTCCATTTGTTTGTGTTCTCTCTTATTTCCTTGAGCAGTGGTTTGTATTTCTCCTTGATGAGGTCCTTCACATCCCTTGGAAGTTGTATTCCTAGGTATTTTATTCTCTTTGTAACGATTATGAATGGGAGTTCACTCATGATTTGGCTGTCTCTCTCTTTTGTTGATGTATAGGAATGCTTGTGATATTTGCACATTGATGTTGTATCGTGAGACTTTGCTGAAGTAGCTTAGCACATTAAGGAGGTGTTGGACTGAGACAATGGGGTTTACTAAATATACAATCGTATCATCTGCAAACAAGGATAATCTGACTTCCTCTTCTATTTGAATACCCTTTGTATCTTTTTCTTGGCCAGAGCTTCTAATACTATGTTGAATAGGTGAGAGAGGGCATCTTTGTCTTGTGCTGGTTTTCAAAGGTAATGCTTTCAGCTTTCGCCCATTCAGTATGATATTGGCTGTGGGTTTGTCATAAATAGCTCTTATTATTTTGAGATACGTTCCATCAATACCTAAGTTATTGGGAGTTTTTAGCATGAAGGGGTGTTGAATTTTATCAAAGGCGTTTTCTGCATCTATTAAGATAACCATGTGGTTTTCATGATTGGTTCGTTTATGTGATGGATTACGTTTATTGATTTGTGTATTTTGGACCAGCCTTGCATCCCAGGGATGAAGCCAACTTGATCGTGGTGGATAAGCTTTTGATGTGCTCCTGGATTTCATTTGCCAGTATTTTATTGAGGATTTTTGCATCAATGTTCATCAGGGATATTGGCCTGTAATTTTCTTTTTTTGTTGTGTGTCTTCCAGGTTTTGGTATCAGTATGATGCTGGCCTCATAAAATGAGTTAGGGAGGACTCCCTCTTTTTCTTTTGTTTGGAATAGCTTAAGAAGGAATGGTGCCAGGTCCTCTTTGTACCTCTGGCAGAATTTGGCTGTGAATCAGTCTGTCCTAGGCTTTTTTTTTTTTTTTGGTTTGTGGGCTATTAATTATTGCCTCAATTTCAGAACTTATTATTGGTCTATTCAAGGATTCAACTTCTTCCTGGTTTAGCCTTGGAAGGGTGTATGTGTCCAGGAATTTATTTCTTCTAGATTTTCTAGTTTATTTGCATTGAGATGTTTATAGTATTCTCTGATAGTAGTTTATATTTCTGTGGGATCAGTGGTGATATCCCATTTATCATTTTTTATTGTGTCTAATTGACTGAGTTTCTTAATCCTGAGTTCCAATTTGATTGCGCTGTGGTCTGAGAGACTGTTATGATTTCCGTTCTTTTGCATTTGCTGAGGAGGATTTTACTTCTGATTATGGGGTCAATTTTAGAATAAGCATGATGTGATGCTGAGAATAATGTATATTCTGTTGAGTTGGGGTGGAGAGTTCTGTAGATGTATCTTATGTCCACTTGGTCCAGAGCTGAGTTCAAATCCTGAATACCCTTGTTAATTTTCTGTCTCATTGATCAGTATAATATTGACAGTGGGGTATTTAAGTCTCCCACTATTATTGTGTGAGAGTCTAAGTTTCTTTGTAGTTCTCTAAGAACTTGTTTTATGAATCTGGGTGCTCCTGTATTGGGTGCATATATATTTAGGATAGTTAGCTTTTCTTGTTGCATTATTCCCTTTACCATTATGTAATGCCCTTCTTTGTCTTTTTTTTAATCTTTGTTGGTTTAAAGTCTGTTTTATCAGGGACAGGGATTGCAACTCCTGCTTTTTTTGCTTTCCATTTGCTTGGTAGATCTTCCTCCATCCCTTTATTTTTAGCCAATGTGTGTTTTTGCACATAAGATGGGTCATCTGAATACAGCACACCAATGGGTCTTGATTCTTTATCCAATTTGCCAGTCTGTGTCTTTTAATTGGGGCATTAGCCCATTTACATTTAAGGTTAATATTGTTATGTGTGGCAGATACCTCATACAGGAGAGCTCCGGCTGGCATCTGGTGGGTGCCCCTCTGGGACGAATCTTCCAGAAGAAGGAACAGTCGGCAATCTTTGCTTTTTTACAGCCTCTGCTGGTGATACCCAGGCAAACAGGGTCTGGAGTAGACCTCCTGCAAACTCCAGCAGACCTGCTGCAGAGGGGCCTGACTATTAGAAGGAAAACTAACAAACAGAAAGGAATAGCATCAACATCAACAAAAAGGACATCCACACGGAAACCTCATTCAAAGGTCACCAACATTAAAGACCAAAAGTAGATAAACCCACAAACATGGGGAAAAACCAGCAAAAAGGCTGACAATTCCAAAAACAAGAACACCTCTTCTCTAAAGGATCAACTCCTCACCAGCCAGGGAACAAAACTAGATGGAGAATGAGTTTGATGAATTAACAGAAGTAGGCTTCAGATTGTGAGAAATAACAAACTACTCTGAGCTAAAGGAGCATGTTCTAACCCAATGCAAGGAAGCTAAGAACCTTGAAAAAAGGTTAGAGGAATTTCTAACTAGAATCACCAGTTTAGAGAACATAAATGACCTGATGGAGCTGAAAAACATAGCAAGAGAACTTCATGAAGCATCCGCAAGTATCAATAGTTGAATCGATCAAGCAGAAGAAAGAATATCAGAGACTGAAGGTCAACTTAATGAAATAAAGCGTGAAGGCAAGATTACAGAAAAAAGAATGAAAAGCAATGAACAAAGCCTCCAAGAAATATGGGGCTATGTGAAAAGACCAAACGTACGTTTGATTGATTTATCTGAAAGTGACGGGAAGAATGGAACCAAGCTGGAAAACACTCTTCAGGATATTATCCAGGAGAACTTCCCCAACCTAGCAAGATAGGCCAACATTCAAATTCAGGAAATACAGAGAACACCACAAAGACCATCCTCGAGAAGAGCAACTCCAAGACACATAATCGTCAGATTCACCAAGGTTGAAATGAAGGAAAAAACATTAAGGCCAGCCAGACAGAAAGGTCGGGTTACCCACAAAGGGAAGTCCGTCAGACTAAGAGGGGATCTCTCTGCAGAAGCCCTACAAGCCAGAAGAGAGTAGGGGCCAATATTCAACATTCTTAAAGCAAAGAATTTTCAACATAGTATTTCATAGCTAGCTGAACTAAGCTTCATAAGCAAAGGAGAAATAAAATCCTTTCCAGACAAGCAAATGCCGGGAGATTTTTGTCACCACCAGGCCTGCCTCACAAGAGCTCCTGAAGGAAGCACTAAACATGGAAAGGAAAAACCAGTACTGGCCACTGCAAAGACATGCCAAATTGTAAAGTCCATCGACACTATGAAGAAACTGCATCAGCTAATCTGCAAAACCATCAGCTAGCGTCATTATGACAGGATCAAATTCACTTCTGTATATTATAAGAAACTTACAGCAGTATTCTATTTATTCCCTTATGCTTGCGTTTTGCTGTCATGAATTTTTCTTTTACATAAATTAAAAACTACATAATTCAGTATTATTATTTTTGCTTTAGCTGTAAGTTATATTTTAAGTAAATTTAAAATTAGAATTTCTTAACATTTATTAACATATTTATAATATTTTTTGCTCTCCTTTACAATGAATATTCACATTTTCATCTAATGTCAATATACTTCTGCTTTAAAAACTTACCTTGGCTGGGCACAGTGGCTCATGTCTCTAATGTCAGCACTCTGGAAGGCTGAGGCAGGAGGATGGCTTGAACCCAGTAATTCAAGGCTGTAGTGAGCTATGATGGTACCACTGTGCTCCAGCTTGGGTGACAGAAACCTTGTCTCACTAAATAAATAAATAAATAATTTAAAAACTTCTCTTAACATGAATTCCAGTGTGTTCTGAAAATAAATATTATCAGTTTTGTTAATGCCTGAAAAATGTTTCGTATTCATTTTTGCAAGATGTTTTCTCTGAATAGAAAATTTTAGGTCAATAATGTTTTACAAAAATTCAGAACATTAAAGATATCATTCATTATCTTAAAGCTTGAGTTGTTTCTGAAAAGAAATCTGTGATCATCCTTATCTTTATTTTGTTCTATATAATAATTTTTCCCTGTTTTTCTTTTTTTACTTGGCTTTGGCTTTTAGCAGTTTGAATATAGGGAGCCTTGTTATGTTTTATTTTGTATTTATCCTGCTTTGGAATCTGTGGGCTTATAGTTTTTATCAATTTGGAAGTTTTTGCTATTATTTCTTCAAATGTTTTTTGTCTTTCATTCTCCCGTGATTCAAATAGTACTTATATTATATTGCTTAATATTGCCTACTCAGTCTCTGGGTTTTTGTTTAAAGCCTTTTTTCTTCCATGCTTCATTTTGTATCATTTCTATTTCAGTTGCTTCATGTTTGCTGATTTCATTTTCTTCTGTAGTTTCTAATCTGTTGTTAATCCAGCCAATATATTTTTTATTCCAGATATTAAATTTTTAATCTCTAGGTCTTCCATTTGGATCTTTTAAAATATCTTCAATTTTCCTACTCATTATGGTTATTTTTTACTACATTCTTAAACATGTGGGGAATATTTACAATAGTTGTTTTAACATCCTTGCCTGCTCATACCGTTATCTTAGTCATTTGCGGCTCTGTTTTCATCACGACTTGACTTTTCCTCTAATAATTATGGATCATACTTTCTGATATTTTGCATGTTTTGTAACATTTGATGAGATCCAAGGCGTTGTGATTTTTACCTTTTATGTGAAGGATTTTATTATATTTTAATAATTATTGTGTATATTGTTTTTTATACAGTTAAGTTACTTGGATTAATTGTGGTCTGCTTTGAAGTCTTTGCACTTGACACTTAGTGTAATTAAACCCTACCACGAAGAAGATGATAGACTTCTGTGAACTTTACTCTATGCCCCATGTCTTATGAGGCCTCACCTTGTGTGAGCTTTGGAAATTTTTATGTCTCCCCATTTTGGTAGTTGTTTCCCCAGACTGTATAGTTTCTGCTTTTTGTTGTACACATCACACTTAGACAAAAACTTGAGGAAACTCTGAAGACCTCCATCTCTCTCTGTCTGTACAGCCCCCTATTTTTTGGTACTCTGCAGCATGTATTCTGTCTAGATACTTTGATCTCTCAAAATCTGATATTTGTTTCTTCAGCTCAAAGAGACCACCAGGTTCTCAACGTGAGTTCCTCCACCTTTGTTGGGACCTGGTAAGTGGCTTTGGGTAATAAACTGTTATAATTTGAGGGCTCCTCTTCTTAATTTGCCTTTTTACAGGGCTTACAATCCTTAGCTACTTACTGTCTAAGGTCTGAAAATTATCATTTCATGTGTCTTGTTTTTTTTTTTAATTTTCTTAGGCGGTGGAGTAAATCTAATTTCTGACCCTTCAACGAGGCTGGAAGCACGTCTTACAAAATTCATTTTAATTGTCCTATTTATACTTTTTTAATCCTTCTTTTATCATCCTTTTGCATAAAAAATTCTATTCTCTATAATTTGCAGTCTGTTCTATCCTTACTAATTGTTCTTATTTCATTAATGCAATCTTTCTTGCTTTCTGGGATGCTTAATATTTTTCTTTTCTTCTCTTTTCTTTTTATTTCTCTCTCTCTTTCTCCTTCCCACCTTTCAGAGATAGTGTCTCCGTCTGTCATCCAGGGTGGGTGCAGTGGCATGGTCAGAGTTCACAGAATCCTCAAATTCCTGGCCTCCAATGATCCTCCTGCCTCAGCCTCCCTGGTGGGCTACAGGTATACACCACCATGCCTGGCTAATTTCTTCTCATTTCTTCAGAGACAGGATCTCATTATTGCCCAGGCTGGTCTTGCACTCCTACCCTCAAATGATTCTCTTGCCTCAGTCTCCCAAAGTGCTGCAATTACAAGCTTTAGCCATCACATCTGGTCCCAGTATTTTTGCAAATTTTTTTCTGTCATCTGTGCTACATTTTCTGATTCCTGTGGTAATTTTTCTGCTTCTTGAAATATTTTCTGTTCAGAAATACTTTTCTTCTGGGTCATTACAGTCTTACTCTGTTTGCTTTGTTGTTTCATACATGTTTTGTCACATATTGGGATTTTTCTGTTTTAGAGTTTCTTAACTCCTGACATCTTGGACCAGGTATATTTTTGTGGAGTTAGTCCAGTGAATTAAAGCATATTTAACATTTCTAATCTCTACCCGTTAATGCCAGTACACTCCTACCCAGTTATGACAACCAAAATTATCTCTGCATACTGCCAAATGTTCTGGGGAAGAGGGAAAAATTGTCTAGGGTTGTGAATCAATGTTGCATTTACTAAATCTAGGGCTGTTGTACACTTAGTTAGTAAATAGGTTGTATTTGATTCACTCTTGATACCATGATCTTGTTGAAAGTTGGATGACACCTTTTCTCAGACCTACCATACTCAGATACATATGTATTTGTGTATCTTAAAACAAATTCCTAATGTGTAATATCTGTTCATTTATTGCATGTCTGCTTATGTGAAATGGGATATTATTCTGAACCCAATGCTGTGACTCTGTGAATCACAACCCTTAATATATATTACAATTGGATATTCCTCTTTTCTTTTCCCCGGTGATTCATTCCATTTCCCATCCAGACTTTTCCTACTGAGATTTATGTTTTGCAAAATTAGGAAGATAGGGTGACAGTCAACAGCCTTATTCTGTTTCTGTGAATTTATAGAATGAGTAATCACTTGTGTTTTTAAGTCACATTTCTTTAGCTTTATAGTTGAGGGAAATGTCTCATAGATTTTGGATATGGACTCTGACATGAGTTTTACGGTTGTTTTGAACTTTTGACTCTATCTTCATCCATACTTTACTAATAAGCTGGAAATGGAAGTATAGATTATGTCATCACGTTACTATATTTAACTTGATCACTGTGCAGACTACTTCTGAAGACCTGGAAGAGGAAAGATGAAACTTTAAGTTGAACAAAGTTGACAGAATGATTGTTTCTTTGCTTACTTGTTTTCAGAATAAGAAATGCATGAAAAGTTTTAATAATAAATCATTTGGGTTTACTTGCATTTCCTCATCAGTGTTCATGCAACCCTGCCAAAATATGCAAATATAAGTCCTTCTAAGATTGATTAATCCTCTGTGTTGATAAATGAAGTCCTATCAGGTTTCAAATATTGGTTTTACTTTTTTTGCAAATTACTCCTGAGGTATACATCCTGCAGATGTTACCACTGTTCTATCACAGACTTTTAGATAGAGCTTTGCAAAATGTAAAATGACATTTTATAAAAAAATCACTAATTGGTGGGTAAAAATACAAAACTTTTATTACTCTCTATACATGATAATGTTTGTGGCTTCTGCTACCATATATTTTACATGTTTATTTCAATATGAATTTCATTAACTAACGCTTGAAACATGACATTTTTCAGTTGATTAGTTTTCAGGAACTTTGATAAGGTATTTATTTTGAATTATAAAATATAATTAGATATATACTGTTGATAATTATTTTTTGGTGGTTTTAAATATATGACAGTTCCAACAATTTGCTTCTTGTCTTAATCACCACATTGATTTTTTATTGTTGTTTTTTGACATGGGAGAATTGTAAATTTTCAAAAACAGCCCAACTTCTGAATGACTCAAGTCAAAACACCTGTATCACATTATTATTGGAGCCTGTCAAGTACTGGCACCATGATTCTATGTAAGTTCTTTCTGAGGTTAAGCACATTCAATACATCAAAGGCTATTATTCCTGACTGAATATGTCTAAAACAAAGACTTTGCTTTCAACATATATTTGTTTTTCTTAGTGCTATGTGCCACTTTTGATGCACAGGATTTACTTCTTTAAAATACTCAAGCATCAATTTACATTATATCAGTGGATCTTATTCTGTCAGTGGATGCATTTCAGCGGCTATTCAACGCCTTGAAGATTGAAGAAACATTTTGTTTTTATACGGATATATAATGTACATTAGTTCTATACTTTCTGGAGTATAAGGCCTAATGGTACAAAAGAGTTTAAGAGCCACAAAAGAAATTATAACTTACTATTGTGCATATATTTTTAATCTGAAGGACTCATTAAAAATTATATAAAATTATTCAGTTTATGTTCTCTTTACCTTTTCTTTATTTCACTGAGTGGATATTTTACATTATATATATATATATATATATATTTAGAACTTGCAATGGTAAATGTGATTTGTAACTTCTATAACTTGTTAATCTTACTTAAATATGACAATATTTTTAAACTTCCATTAGGAATTTGATTCTTGCCAGCAGTTTAAAGAATGCTTGAAAATAATAACTGGAAAGAAGTAACTGAAAATTGTATTTTTCACTAGAATTCCAGAGCCTCATAAACAATTTCTGTTACATTTCTGAAATCTCAATATCTGCAGAATATTGTTCACAGGGAGACTAGAAATAAGACATTTTTTCTCTATGACAAACTTTGTGGTTAGTATTGATAATATGGTGGTTATATTTGTTAGTGTGTAGGGCATATCAACTCAAGGTAAATAATTTTTAATTGAAAAATGGTTGCAGTAAAAATACTAAATGTATTTTTGACAGTGTTTCACAGAATATGTCTGTGTAATAAAAATATCTTTTTTTATTATACTTTAAGTTCTGGGATAAATGTGCAGAATGTGCAGATATGTTACATAGGTATATACATGCCATGATGGTTTGCTGCACCCATCAACCTGTCATCTGCGTTAGGTATTTCTCCTAATGCTATCCCTCACCTAGGTCCCCAACCCCTGACAAGCCCTGCTGTGTGATGTTCCCCTCCCTGACTCCCTGTGTTCTCATTGTTCACCTCCCACTTATGAGTGAGAACATGTGGTGTTTGGTTTTCTGTTCCTGTGTTAGTTTGCTGAGAATGATGGTTTCCAGTTTCATCCATGTCCCTGCAAAGGAATGAACTCATCCTTTTTTATGGCTGCATAGTATTCCATAGTGTATATGTGCCACATTTTCTTTATCCAGTCTATCACTGATGGGCATTTGGGTTGGTTCCAAGTCTTTGCTATTGTGAACAGTGCTGTAATAAATATACGTGTGCAGCATATAAAACATATGTGTCTTTATAGTAGAATAATTTATAATCCTTTGGGTATATACCCAGTAACGGGATTGCTGGGTCAAATGGTGTTTCTGGTTCTAGATTATTGAGGAGTTGCCACACTGTCTTCCACAATGGTTGAACCCATTTTAAAGCTTCTTTTTTCTTCTTGGGCTGAAATGAAAGAATTCGACTTTTTACCATATTGGTAAAATTAAAATGTGGTTGTTTAGTATATTTTGACTTATTTATTGAGACAGCTAATTTATACACCATAAAATTCATGCATTTTAATTGTTCAATTTAATGATTTTTAGTAAGTTTATAGAACTATGCAACCATCATCACATGCCAAGTGTAGAACACGTCTGTCAACTTCCAAATTCTGTCATCCAGTTTGCAGTTAATGCCTGCATTCATTCTCAGCCTTAAGTATCCTTAATCTGCTTTTTACTAGATTTGCGTTTTTTTGGACATTTCATAAAGACGAAACCATATAATATATATTCGTCTATATTTAAATTCCTTCCATTAGTATAGTATTTCTGAGGTTCATCCATGTGGTAGCATGTATTTATGTTTTGCTGGTTTGCTTCTTTTTATTGCAAAATAATATTCCATTGTGTGGAAATATAATATTTTGTTTATACATTCACCAGTTGTTGGACATCAAGTTATTTCTAGTTTTTGGTTAACATGAGTAACTCTGCCATGAACATTTGTATACAATTTTTGCATGGAGATGTTTTAGTTTCCTTTGGGTAGATACCCAGGGGAGGAATTGCTGAGTCATGTGGGAAGGTTTATGTGTAGATTTTTTAGAAATTTCCAAGCTGTTTTCCAAAGTAGCTGTACCATTTTACATTCCTACCAACAATATATAAAGGTTCAAATTTCTTCACATTCTCATCAACTTTTGTTTGTTTGCTTTTATTTTGTCTTTTTATTTCTTAATAGCCTTATATTCTGCAAAAAAATCCTGTCAGATTGTGTTGAATCAATAGATTGTTTTGGGGGAGAATTGCTGTATAAAAATTGGAGTCCTTCAACGCATGACAATGGAATGTCTCTTTAGTTACTTAGGTCTCTACTTTCTCTCTGCAGTGTTTTGTTGCTTGTTTGAATGTTCAAGCCTCGCATTCTTTTTTGTTAAATTTTTTCCTAAATATTTTATTCTTCTTGATATTATTATAGATATAATTGTTTTGTTAATCTCATTTTCTACCTAATCTTTGCTAGTAAGTGGAAAGATGACTGATTTTTGTGTATGGATTTTTTATCCTGAGACATTGCTGAACTCAGTTATAAGTTTTGGTTGTGTGTGTGTGTCTGTTAGTTCCTTAGGATTTTCTGTGTTAAGAATTATGTTAGGTGCTAATAAAGACAGCTTTATTTCTTCTTTTCTAATCTAGGTATCTTCTTTTTCCCTCTCTCACTCCTCCCCCCATTTTCCCTCCCTCCTTCCCTTCCTTCTTTCTGTTCTTCCTTCCCTTCCCTCTCCCTCCTCCCATTCTCCTTTTATTCCTCCCTGTCATCTGGCCAACTTCTGTCTCTTCTCCTGACATAATTATTAACAGTATTCTCTTTTACTTTCAAAGGTGTCACTGAAGATTACAGCAAGCACTAAGGATAAAAACATGAAAACATTTTTGCAAATCTTTGTGTGGTTTCTTATTCTAGGGCTATCCCAAATTCTTAGAGAAGCAAAAATATATAAAATGCTGTCTTTATTTAAAGTAATAGAAGTAACCATTGCTGGAAAAACCTACTTAAGTCTGATAGTAATGCATGCAGAATAGAATAGTTCTTGAAGTTATTATTAAGGAAAACACTGATTAGTGTGAAAACTGTGTTAGCAATATCACAGTTCACCTGTGAAAATAAATGCCATTCATGAGTCATTTTCAATCAATAGCAAACAGCAATAATTGATTTCTAGAAAGAAGTTCCATAAGTAACCGTTCAGAGCTCCGAAGTTCCTCTGGGTAGGATGTGTTGAAATTAACTAACAGTTAAAGTCATGCACTGGGAAATAAATGCATATTTTATGTTAAATATTTTGTTAGCATTAGCCTCACTATGTAAAATATTGCTCTTGAAATCAGCTTCTTGTAAAATTCTATCTCAGTTTACTTTAGGACATTAGGATTTACAAATAAAAGTAATTTGTTTTTCTTTTCACAATTGTTTGTTACGCGCCAGCCTTTAATTTCATGTGAGAACTTATTCTACGTTTATCCAGAAATTTTAATTAGTTTGACTATGATGTCATCTTACATAACATTGGGGTCTTACATCAAATAATGTCTGACCAAGTAAAGTGGCTTAATTAAAATGTTTTGGCAGTCAATCAATACCTAAATGAATAAAGCAGAGTGAGAAAAATCTAAATATTAGTTTAAAATATGCCTTTTTCCTCTCTAGGGTGTGTTCGAATATACTCCCAATCAACATATAGGTAATAATCCCAGTAGCAGAAAATTTTTATCAATTTCCAGAAATATTACATATGTATTCCATAAGAATTTTTTATGAATATATTTTAAATAATGTCTTTGAAAATATTTTAAGAAGATTCTAAAATATAACTGAATCATATTTAATAATTAAAAGGAATTGTAGGTAACACATTTTTTATTATTATACTTTAAGTTTTAGGGTACGTGTATACAACATGCAGGTTTGTTACATATGTATACATGTGCCCTGTTGGTGTGCTGCACCCATTAACTCGTCATTTAGCATTAGGTATATCTCCTAATACTGTCCCTCCCCCCTCCCCCCACCCCATAACAGGCCCCGGTGTGTGATGTTCCCCTTCCTGTGTCCATGTGTTCTCATTGTTCAATTCCCATCTGTGAGTGAGAACATGCGGTGTTTGGTTTTTTGTCCTTGTGATAGTTTGCTGAGAATGATGGTTTCCAGCTTCATCCATGTCCCTACAAAGGACATGAACTCATCATTTTTTATGGCTGCATAGTATTCCATGGTGTATATGTGCCACATTTTCTTAATCCAGTCTATCATTGATGGACATTTGGGTTGGTTCCAAGTCTTTGCTATTGTGAATAGTGCCACAATAAACATACATGTGCATGTGTCTTTATAGCAGCATGATTTATAATCCTTTGGGTATATACCCAGTAATGAGATGGCTGGGTCAAATGGTATTTCTAGTTCTAGATCCCTGAGGAATCGCCACACTGACTTCCACAATGGTTGAACTAGTTTACAGTCCCACCAACAGTGTAAAAGTGTTCCTATATCTCCACGTCCTCTCCAGCACCTGTTGTTTCCTGACTTTTTAATGATGGCCATTCTAACTGGTGTGAAATGGTATCTCATTGTGGTTTTGATTTGGATTTCTCTGATGGCCAGTGATGATGAGCATTTTTTCATGTGTTTTTTGGCTGCATAAATGTCTTCTTTTGAGAAGTATCCGTTCATATCCTTTGCCCACTTTTTGATGGGGTTGTTTGTTTGTTTCTTGTAAATTTGTTTGAGTTCATTGTAGATTCTGGATATTAGCCTTTTGTCAGATGAGTAGGTTGCAAAAATTTTCTCCCATTCTGTAGGTTGCCTGTTCACTCTGATGGTAGTTTCTTTTGCTGTGCAGAAGCTCTTTAATTAGATCCCATTTGTCAGTTTTGGCTTTTGTTGCCATTGCTTTTGGTATTTTAGACATGAAGTCCTTGCCCACGCCTATGTCCTGAATGGTATTGCCTAGGTTTTCTTCTAGGGTTTTTATGGTTTTAGGTCTAACATGTAAGTCTTTAATCCATCTTGAATTAATTTTTGTATAAGGTGTAAGGAAGGGATCCATGTTAACTTTCTGTCTTGTTGATATGTCTAATGTTGACAGTGGGGTGTTAAAGTCTCCCATTATTATTGTGTGGGAGTCTCAGTCTCTTTGTAGGTCTCTAAGGACTTGCTTTAGGAATCTGGGTGCTCCTGTATTGGGTGTATATATATTTAGGTTAGTTAGTTCTTCTTGTTGAATTATGTATTGGCCTTCTTTGTCTCTTTTGATCTTTGTTGGTTTAAAGTCTGTTTTATCCGTGACTAAGATTGTAACCCCTGCCATTTTTGTTTTCCATTTGCTTGGTAGATCTTCCTCCATCCCTTTATTTTGAGCCTATGTGTGTCTCTGCACGTGAGATGGGTTTCCTAAATACAGCACACTGATGGGTCTTGACTCTTTATCCAATTTGCCAGTCTGTGCCTTTTAATTGGAGCATTTAGTCCATTTACATTTAAGGTTAATATTGTTATGTGTGAATTTGATCCTGTCATTATGATGTTAGCTGGTTATTTTGCTCGTTAGTTGATGCAGTTTCTTCCTAGCCTCGATGGTCTTTACAATTTGGCATGTTTTTGCAGTGGCTGGTATCGGTTTTTCCTTTCCATGTTTAGTGCTTCCTTCAGGAGCTCTTTTAGGGCAGGCCTGGTGGTGACAAAATCTCTCAGCATTTGCTTGTCTGTAAAGTATTTTATTTCTCCTTCACTTATAAAGCTTAGTTTGGCTGGATATGAAATTCTGGGTTGAAAATTCTTTTCTTTAAGAATGTTGAATATCGGCCCCCACTCTCTTCAGGCTTGTAGAGTTTCTGCCGAGAGATCTGCTGTTAGTTTGATGGGCCTCCCTTTGTGAGTAACCTGACCTTTCTCTCTGGCCGCCCTTAACATTTTTTCCTTCATTTCAACTTTGGTGAATCTGACAATTATGTGTCTTGGAGTTGTTGTTCTCGAGGAGTATCTTTGTGGTGTTCTCTGTATTTCCTGAATCTGAATGTTGGCCTGCCTTGCTAGATTGGGGAAGTTCTCCTGGATAATATCCTGAAGAGTGTTTTCCAACTTGGTTCCAATTCTCCATGTCACTTTCAGGTACACCAGTCAGACATAGACTTGGTCTTTTCACATAGTCCCGTATTTCTTGGAGGCTTTGTTTGTTTCTTTTTATTCTTTTTTCTCTAAACTTCTCTTCACACTTCATTTCATTCATTTTGTCTTCCATCACTGATACCCTTTCTTCCAGTGATTGCATCGGTTACTGAGGCTTGTGCATTCGTTACGTAGTTCTCTTGCTGTGGTTTTCAGCTGCATCAGCTCCTTTAAGGACTTCTCTGCATTGGTTATTCTAGCTATCCATTTGTCTAATTTTTTTTCAAAGTTTTTAACTTCTTTGCCATTGGTTCGAATTTCCTCCTTTAGGTCGGAGTAGTTTGATCTTCTGAAGCCTTCCTCTCTCAACTCGTCAAAGTCATTCTCCATCCAGCTTTGTTCCATTGCTGGTGAGGAGCTGTGTTCCTTTGGAGGAGGAGAGGCGCTCTGATTTTTAGAGTTTCTGGTTGTTCTGCTCTGTTTTTTCCCCATCTTTGTGGTTTTATCTACTTTTGGTCTTTGATGATGCTGATGTACAGATGGGTTTTTGGTGTGGATGTCCTTTCTGTTTGTTAGTTTTCCTTCTAACAGTCAGGACCCTCAGCTGCAGGTCTGTTGGAGTTTACTGGAGGTCCACTCCAGACCCTGTTTGCCTGGGTAACAAATATTTATAGAATAGTCATTTTGCTACATTCAATGGGATTGCATAGATATTTAAGACATTATATCTACTACCCAGGGGCTGACGCTGTGGAAAAACATATGTGCTATGCTAATTCTTTGGCACACTATTTCATATGAATTTATCTCTTGCTGCATAGCCAAACACTCTATATTAGTGGATTAAAATGGGGATCCACAAATTATAGCTGATGTGCCATGTCTAGTTTGTGTCCTGTTTTTGTGTATCCTGTGAGTTATCTTTTTATTTTTTTAAATTTTTTATTAAAAAAGCAAATAATATGTGACGGAGATTTTATATAGTTTGTAATGATGAAAATATTTATTTTCTAGGCCTTTAAAGAAACAAATTGTGCCGTCCTCTGGCTTAAATGACATGTTATTATTCAGATTCTGTGGGTTGACTCTGATCAGATGTTAATTCTTGCTTTGCTTCTTTCATTTGGTGTCAGTCAGCTCTTGACTGGGGCTGCATCTGTTGAGCTTTACTGACAGTTCATTTACATGGCTGGCAAATGATGCTGTCAGTTGCCTGGGAACCTATTGGGGACTGTTTACAAGAACACCTGCACTTGGCCTTTCTATGTGGCTTGCATTTCATATTCTTGCAGCATGGCATCTGGATTTTTAAATTGGGCATCCTAATGGTAAGCATTCTAAGAGATCTACACTGAAGCTGCAAGGTTTTTATATCTAGTCTTGAAAATCATGAAGTGTAATTTCTGCCTTAATTTATTGAAGATACATCAGCTAAGATTCAATGTGGGAGGTGTCCACCACATTGCAAAGTATATGCCAGGAGGTGTTCATGGGTGGGGCAGGGGATGGGCATCTTTGGAGAGTAATTTCCACAGTACCCTCTGGGGATTCCAGTGATTTTCTTCCCTCCCAGGTACAAAATATACTGAGCCCCTGCCAAGACTCCCAAAGTTTCATCTCATTATGTCATTGGGATCAGACTTAAATCTAGAATTTCATTATCTAAATCAGGTCTAGATGTGACGAGGCTCCTCAAATAAGATGCTGTAAATTCAGAGACAATGTACCTGCTTCCCACGTACTGAATGGTGGGACATGACTAGTGCCATAGACATGTCCACTAACAATGTAAAATAGAAGGAATATAGGAGTCCTTGTTCCATAGCAATTCTGAAATCTAGCTGAGCTCAGGTGGTAATTCACCCTGCTTTGGGTGAAGGAAATGTATGCTGACTAGGGGTCAGTTCTGTTTCTGGGATTTGTTTACTTCAGTGCTTGGCTCTATCCACTGTGGTTTTGGGGCTCCAGACTGCATTATTCTTTTCCACAAGAAATGCCAATATTCACAGCTGAGCAGCTTTCACAGTCTGTTTCCTCTCCATAGAAATTGGAGGGACCTGAAACATCTTTGTTTTACTCTCAGTTCCTTTAAGTACAAGTTGGTCCACTTATTAATTTTTTTGTTCTTTTGTATCAAATTGTAAATCTGCTGTAGTAGAATAGACTTAAACCCACATTTCATTCTGAGACAATCCCTTCTCTACCTCGGTCACCTGTGACGTTGCTGTAGTAGACTTTAATTCTTAGGCAAGAAAATCAAAAAGCCCCCTTAAGATATTTAGAAAATATTTTATCTAGCTGAGAGGGTCTAGGAGCCATGCCCTTGTTATTCTTAGAAGTCATTTTTTTTTTCTAGTTCAGAAGGTCTACAAGGAGCTGCCTTAAATCAACCAACCAACTTTCCTTTTTCCTTTTTCCCCTTCCCTTCCCTTCCCTTCCTTTTCCTTTTTTGAGACAAGGTATCTCTCTGTCACCCAGGCAACTGACATCAGAGAACTTATCCACCACGATCAAGTCGGCTTCATCCCTGGAATGCAAGGCTGGTTCAATATATGCAAATCAATAAACGTAATGCATCACATAAACAGAACCAAAGACAAAAACCACATGATTATTTCAATAGATGCAGAAAAGGCCTTTAATAACATTCAACATCCTTCATATTAAAAAACTCTCAATAAACTAGGTATTGATGGAACATTTCTTAAAATAATAAGAGCTATTTATGACAGACGCACAGCCAATATCATATTAAATGGGAAAAAACTGGAAGCATTCCCTTTGAAAACTGGTACAAGACAAGGATGCCCTCTCTCACCACTCCTATTCAACATAGTATTGGAAGTTCTGGCAGGGCAGTCAGGCAAGAGAAAGAAATAAAAGGTATTCAAATAGAAAGAGAGGAAGTCAAGTTATATCTATTTGAAGATAACATGATTATATGTTTAGAAAACCCCATCATCTTAGCCCCAAAACTCCTTAAACTGATAAACAACTTTAGCAAAGTCTCAGGATATGAAATCAGTGTGCAAAAATCACAAGCATTCCATTACACCAACAATAGACAAGCAGAGAGCCAAATTATTAATGAACTGCCATTCACAATTGCTACAAACAGAATAAAATACCTAGGAATACAGCTAACAGGGGATGTGAAGGACTTCTTCAAGGAGAACTACAAACCACTGCTCAAGGAATTAAGTGAGGACATAAGCAAATGGAAAAAACATTGCATCCTCATGGATAGGAAGAATCAGTATCATGAAAATGTCCATAGTGCCCAAAGTAATTTATAGATTCAATACTATTCTTATCAAACTACCATTGACATTCTTCACAGAATTAGAAAAAACTACTTTAAATTTCATATAGAACCAAAGAAGATCCTGTATAGCCAAGACAATTGTAAGGAAAATGAACAAAGATGGAGGCATAACACTACCTGACTTCAAACTATTCTACAAGGCAATTGTAATCAAGATAGCATGGTACTGGTACCAAAACAGATATATAGACCAGTGGAACATAGTAGAGACCTCAGAAATAACACCACACATCTACAACCATCTGATCTTCTACAAACCTGATAAAAACAAGCCCTGGGGGAAAAGATCTCCTATTCAATAAATGGTACTGGGAAAACTGGCTAGCCATATGGAGAAAACTCAAACTAGACCCCTTCCTTATACCTTATACAAAAATTTACTCAAGTTGGATTAAAGACTTAAATATAAAACCCAAAATCATAAAAACCCTAGAAGAAAACCTAGGCAGTACCGTTCAGGATATAGGCATGTGCAAAGACTTCATGACGAAAATGCCAAAAGCAATTGCAACAAAAGCAAAAATTGACAAATGGAATCTAATTAAGCTAAAGAGCTTCTGCACAGCAAAAGAAACTATCATCAGAGTTAACAGGCAACCTACAGAATGGGAGAAAATTTTTGCGATCTGACATTGGATCTGGACATTAGATCTGACAAAGATCTAATATCCAGAATTTATGAGGACCTGAAACAAATTTACAAGAAAAAAACAACCCTATCAAAAAGTGGGCAAAGGATATGAACAGACACTTCTCAAAAGAAGATATTTATGCAGCCAAAAACATTTGAAGAGAGCTCAATATCACTGACCATCAGAGAAATGCAAATCAAAACCACAGTGAGATGCCATCTCACACCAGGCAGAATGGCAATTATTAAAAAGTCAAGAAACAATAGATGCTGGTGAGGCTTTGGAGAAATAGGAATGCTTTTACACTGTTGGTGGGAATGTAGATTAGTTTAACCATTGTGGAAGACATATGGCAATTCCTCAAGGATCTAGAACCAGAAATATGATTTGACCCAGCAATCCCATTACTGGGTATATACCCAAAAGAATATAAATCATTCTACTCTAAAGACCCGTGCACATGTATATTTATTGCAGCACTATTCACAATAGCAAAGACATGGAACTAACCCAAATGCCCATCAATGATAGACTGGATAAAGAAAATGTGGTACATATACACAGTGGAATACTATGCAGCCATAAAAAGGAATGAGATCATGTCCTTTGCAGGGGCATAGATGAAACTGGAAGCCATCATCCTGAGCAAACTAACACAGGAACAGAAAAGCAAACACCACATGTTCTCACTCATAAGTGGGAGTTGAACAATGAGAATCCATGAATACAGAAAGGGGAACAACACACACCAGGGCCTGTTGGGGGGTGGGGGGCAAGGGCAGGGAACTTAGTGGATGGGTCAACAGGTGTGGCAAACCACTATGGCACACATATACCTATGTAACAAACCTGTACGTTTTGCACATATCCTGTTTTTTTATTTAGAAGAAGTAACAAAAATTACAAAAAGAATTTGGAAATAGAGGTAATAAAAATTTGCTTACGTATAGCAATAGTCTTAGTACCAATTATATTTACATGTAACTTTAAAGGGCTGCGTGCTTTATATAGATATATATGTTGTCCCCAAGTCTTGTAAGAAATTATGATTTTATGATGTGTGAGACATTGTAAAATGTTGTTTTCAATACCAAACCATACATGCTCTATTTAAACATATTATCACCTCTAATAAAATGATCTCTGTCAATTATAAGGAAATTGCTTAATGATACGTGTATTGAAGCCTGATAATGGTTTGAATTTGTGTCCCTGCCCAAATCTCATATTGTATTGGAGGAGGGGCCTGGTGGGAGGTGATTGGATCATGGAGACGAATTTCCCCCCTGCTATTCTCATGTTAGTGAGTTCTCAGGAGATCTGATAGCTTAAAAGTATGTGGCACTTCCCCTTCGTTCTCTCTGTCTCCTCCCTCCGTGTGAAGAAGGTGCTTGCTTTCCCTTCACCTTCCACCATGACTGTAAGTTTCCTGAGGCCTCCCAGCTATGCTTTCTGTTAAGCCTGTGAAACTGTGAGTCAGTTAAACTTTTTTCTTCATAAATTACCCAGTCTCAGGTAGTTCTTTACAGCAGTGTGAAAACAGAGTATTACAAAGCCATTTTAGATTAAACAAGATTTTTTTTTAAAAAAGTTTACATCCAAAGATTGAAATAGAAATTATATGTGATATTATGTTATTTTAGGTTATGCAATTTCCAAAAGATTGAAATGACTAACGTTACAACTTATGAAGAGAATTAAAGTTAGCTGAGATAGCTTTCTGGAATAATTGGGCATACTTCCAGGAAGGATTGAAGGAATATATTGCATCTGAACCTGCTTCCTACTTGACTGAACAGCCATGCTATATGTAGACGGCTCATGTCCCTTTTCACTTTATCCTAATGGTGAGTTATGAAGCAGTTTAAAGCTACTAGATAGGAAAATATCAGGACTATGCCCTTATTAAACTATCTAGAAAATACAGTAAAACTTGTAATGGCATTTTTTAGCAAGAACATTATGACAGTCTTAACAATTGACAGACGTGATTTGCTCCAATCTTGCCATGGTTATTTTGAATGGAGAAAGATGTGCCATCAGGGAAGAGAAGGTCTGCCAGCTAATTAGCACATTAGATGCTCCACCAGCCTTGCTGGCTTCTTGCAAATAGTACGGTTTACTTAATTTTTTGGCATAAAAAATGAAGCTTCCTTTTACATTTGAACTTGTATTGGTAAAAACATGTCATAGTGCAAAAAATGTGAGTAATGTTTAAGATAGATTAATATTTTGTTATTTTTACTTGTATTTTCTTAACTTTAAGGTATTTCATATTCCTGTTCACACTTCAGAATCCAATATGAGTATGGCATATCTATCAAAAAGTTTAAGTTTAAAAAATAAATGGTACTTTCACTTTAATTACATGTTTTACCTTTTTTAATAAAGAGAAGGAAACTGTGACTTTAGAAGATAAATGGCTCATATGTACAATATATAATGAGTAGGGCATATAAAACTAATGTTTCTAAATGTTTTACGTGGAATACTTTTGATGGATTTATAGTAAATCAATATTTCAGTTGTTATAAGTATATAATTTTGCTACGTTCTTGTTAGGAAAGAAATTCTAAGGGATAATGAAATAATTCTAAAATCATTTCTACCTCCACTTGTCTAGGTTTTCAGAACTCCATAGAAATAAATCTGAAGCACAATGTCAGCTGAATATTCTTATGGGTGTTTAATTTGCAAATTAAGAAAATCTTAATTGGCAATATAGGTCTCCTATAGCTATTTAACACGTTGTAAACTTAATAAATGTAGAAAGTTGTGGTCCACGTAGATATACAAAAACCAAAAGTAACAGAGAAAGTCTTCAGTGAGTTGACGCAGCTACTTAGTAGGCCCTTTCCCTTTTGTCCCTTCTTTATTGCTTACCTTATTCCATAAAGTAGAAATTATATACATTGTGTATCTCCTGCATCACTTTTCTATGGGTGACTGATTTCCCCTGCTTAGAATTATCCAGAGGTCTCCTTTATCTTCATTGAGGAAACATTTATCTGATTTTGTTTATCACAACCTCTGCACTGAATGAGACTTTTATGTTCAATATACATTCAACAGTATGCACCCATAAGTCTATAAATGTCTTAACAGCCCTGGCTATACAAAATATTTTAAGCAACGTGAAGTCTTGCACTTGTGTTTTGCATTTCACTCCCCATCTTCACTTTCAGGATTGTCACTATCCTTTCTTTATATTATACATTGAACAGTTCTAAGTACAATTTTCCTCCACTAATTAAAAAAGTTTCATGTCTGTTGCCATTATAAAGCAAATAACAATTGAAAAAAAATTCTCTTAATTTCTACCTAACCCATATATCTATCCTATCTTCTTCTTTTAAAGTCTGCATATATTTTAATAATTAATCATTTTTATTTTCTCAGAATTTCATTATCTCAGTGTATCTTACTGCCTCCTCAAGCCATTGCAGTCTGGATTTTTGGTCCATCACTGCCCTGGGACATCATTCAATAAGGTCACCAGTGGCCTCTCTGCTGCTTATCCTGCAGGCTATTTACAGTAACATCTCAGTATTCCAGAATCATTTGAAAATAATGACCAGCTTCTCCTTCTGAAAACCTCTTTTCTTGGCTTTCCATGTTAAAAATCTTTTTTTTTTCTTTTTAAAAAAATTACCCTTTTTGGTCTCTATCCATACTTTCTCTGGCTTCTTTGCATGTTATTTCATTTCAGTCTGAGGGTTTCTCATCCTCCAACTCTTCACTCACTATTTCCCTGGTGATCTGATTCACATAGAGCCACCTATATGGAGCTGACAATTGAACTCATTACCTTCTTTCCCAATACTACTTTTTCCATGGTTACTAATAAAAAAATGGCACCATCCAGTGCATAAGCCAAAAGCACGAGAGCAATACTAATATCCTCCTCTGTTTCCCTTGCCACTCCTCCTCCAGGCTTTAACAAATTCTGCTAAAAATTTCTACTTAAATATTTAACTTTTTTCTTGTTCTACATCTCCACCAATATCACTACTATTTTTTTTTTTTTTTTTTTTGAGACCGAGTCTTGCTCTGTTCCCCAGGCTGGAGTGCAGTGGCGTGATCTTGGCTCACTGCAAGCTCTGCCTCCCAGGTTCACGCCATTCTCCTGCCTCAGCCTCCCAAGTAGCTGGGAGTACAGGTGCCCACCACCACACCCAGCTATTTTTTTTGTATTTTTAGTAGAGATGGGGTTTCACCGTGTTAGCCAAGATGGTCTCGATCTCCTGACCTCATGATCCGCCCGCCTCAGCCTCCTAAAGTGCTGGGATTACAGGCGTGAGGCTCCGCGCCTGGCCCAAAGTCACTACTATTCTTTTTTTTTTTTTTTTTTTTTAATAGCAGATACAGTTTTACTGAACTAAAAACCAAGAAAGGAAAGAGCTGCCCTGGCTTCTCAACTGTATCCATGCTGATTAGCTAACAGCACCATTTCAATAGAATGCCCTCCGCTTTGACTGGCTCATTTGTTGTTGCAGAGCTGAGTCAACTGTACTGCCTGAAGAATGAAAGTGGAGCTGGGGTAGAGAGGTGGTCATAAGATACTACTGATTGTCTTGAAGTAGAAATGTAGGAATTTACACTAGGCCATGACCAGGCATGTGGCTCTGTAGGCTCATATAGATAATGGCATCATGCCTGCTAGCATTAGGAGAGAGTGCTCAAGGGAGAAAAACAGTTAAGAATTTAACTGAAGTAAATGAAACAAGCAAATATAAGACTTTTACAAAAAGGATGCCTCACCCTATGCTGATTCATTATCAGCCTTTCTTTCTGCACTATTGGCGAGGCTGGAGATTGGCACTTGGAATATATTTCTTTTTTTTTTTTTTTTTTATTATACTTCAGGGTTTTAGGGTACATGTGCACAATGTGCAGGTTTGTTACATATGTATCCATGTGCCATGTTGATTTCCTGCACCCATTAACTCGTCATTTAGCATTAGGTGTATCTCCTAATGCTGTCTCTCCCCCCTCCCCCCACCCCACAACAGTCCCCAGAGTGTGATGTTCCCCTTCCTGTGTCCATGAGTTCTCATTGTTCAATTCCCACCTATGAGTGAGAACATGCGGTGTTTGGTTTTTTGTCCTTGTGATAGTTTACTGAGAATGATGTTTTCCAATTTCATCCATGTCCCTACAAAGGACACGAACTCATCATTTTTTATGGCTGCATAGTATTCCATGGTGTATATGTGCCACATTTTCTTAATCCAGTCTATCGTTGTTGGACATTTGGGTTGGTTCCAACTCTTTGCTATTGTGAATAGTGCCGCAATAAACATACGTGTGCATGTGTCCTTATAGCAGCATGATTTATAGTCCTTTGGGTATATACCCAGTAATGGGATGGCTGGGTCAAATGGTATTTCTAGTTCGAGATCCCTGAGGAATCGCCAGACTGACTTCCACAATGGTTGAACTAGTTTACAGTCCCACCAACAGTGTAAAAGTGTTCCTATTTCTCCACTTCCTCTCCAGCACCTGTTGTTTCCTGATTTTTTAATGATGGCCATTCTAACTGGCATGAGATGGTATCTCACTGTGGTTTTGATTTGCATTTCTCTGATGGCCAGTGATGAGGAGCATTTCTTCATGTGTTTTTTGGCTGCATAAATGTCTTCTTTTGAGAAGTGTCTGTTCATGTCCTCTGCCCACTTTTTGATGGGGTTGTTTGTTTTTTTCTTGTAAATTTGTTTGAGTTCATTGTAGATTCTGGATATTAGCCCTTTGTCAGATGAGTAGGTTGCAAAAATTTTCTCCCATTGTGTAGGTTGCCTGTTCACTCTGATGATAGTTTCTTTTGCTGTGCAGAAGCTCTTTAGTTTAATGAGATCCCATTTGTCGATTTTGGCTTTTGTTGCCATTGCTTTTGGTGTTTTAGACATGAAGTCCTTGCCCACGCCTATGTCCTGAATGGTATTGCCTAGGTTTTCTTGTAGGATTTTAATGGTTTTAGGTCTAACATATAAGTCTTTAATCCATCTTGAATTAATTTTTGTGTAAGGTGTAAGGAAGGGATCCAGTTGCAGCTTTCTACATATGGCTAGCCAGTTTTCCCAGCACCATTTATTAAATAGGGAATCCTTTCCCCGTTTCTTGTTTTTGTCAGGTTTGTCAAAGATCAGATAGTTGTAGCTATGCGGCATCATTTCTGAGGGCTCTGTTCTGTTCCATTGATCTAATGTCTCTGTTGTGGTACCAGTACCATGCTGTTTTGGTTACTGTAGCCTTGTAGTATAGTTTAAAGTCAGGTAGCGTGATGCCTCCAGCTTTGTTCTTTTGGCTTAGGATTGACTTGGCGATGCGGACTCTTTTTTGGTTCCATATGAACTTTAAAGTAGTTTTTTCCAATTCTGTGAAGAAAGTCATTGGTAGCTTGATGGGGATGGCATTGAATCTATAAATTACCTTGGGCAGTATGGCCATTTTCATGATATTGATTCTTCCAACCCATGAGCATGGAATGTTCTTCCATTTGTTTGTATCCTCTTTTATTTCATTGAGCAGTGGTTTGTAGTTCTCCTTGAAGAGGTCCTTCACATCCCTTGTAAGTTGGATTCCTCTTAAAGAAAAGAATTTTCAACCCAGAATTTCCTATCCCGCCAAACTAAGCTTCAGAAGTGAAGGAGAAATAAAATACTTTACAGACAAGCAAACGCTGAGTGATTTTGTCACCACCAGGCCTGCCCTAAAAGAGCTCCTGAAGGAAGCACTAAACATGGAAAGGAACAATCGGTACCAGCCCCTGCAAAAACATGCCAAATTGTAAAGACCATCGAGGCTAGGAAGGAACTATAGCAACTAACGAGCAAAATAACCAACTAACATCATAATGACAGGATCAGATTCACACATAACAATATTCACGTTAAATGTAAATGGGCTAAATGCTCCAATCAAAAGACACAGGCTGGCAAACTGGATAAGGAGTCAGGACCCATCAGTGTGCTGTATTCAGGAAACCCATCTCACGTGCAGAGACACACATAGACTCAAAGGGATGGAGGAAGATCTATCAAGCAACTGGAAAACAAAAAAAGGCAGGGGTTGCAATCCTAGTCTCTGATAAAACAGACTTTAAACCAACAAAGATCAAAAGAGACAAAGAAGGCCATTACATAATGGTAAAGGGATCAATTCAACAAGAAGAGCTAACTATCCTAAATATATATGCACCCAACACAGGAGCACCCAGATTCATAAAGCAAGTCCTCAGTGACCTACAAAGGGACTTAAACTCCCACACAATAATAATGGGAGATTTTAACACCCCACTGTCAGCATTAGACAGATCAACGAGACAGAAAGTTAACAAGGATATCCAGGAATTGAACTCAGCTCTACATAAAGTGGACCTAATAGACATCTACAGAACTCTCCACCCCATATCAACAGAATATACATTTTTTTCAGCACCACACCACACCTATTCCAAAATTGACCACATAGTTGGAAGTAAAGCTCTCCTCAGCAAATGTAAAAGAACAGAAATTATAACAAACTGTCTCTCAGACCACAGTGCAATCAAACTAGAACTCAGGATTAAGAAACTCAGTCAAAACCGCTCAACTACATGGAAACTGAACAACCTGCTCCTGAATGACTATTGGGTACATAATGAAATGAAGGCAGAAATAAAGATGTTCTTTGAAACCAACGAGAACAAAGACACAACATACCAGAATCTCTGGGACACGTTCAAAGCAGTGTGTAGAGGGAAATGTATAGCACTAAATGCCCACAAGAGAAAGCAGGAAAGATCCAAAATTGACACCCTAACATCACAATTAAAAGAACTAGAAAAGCAAGAGCAAACACATTCAAAAGCTAGCAGAAGGCTAGAAATAACTAAAATCAGAGCAGAACTCAAGGAAATAGAGACACAAAAAACCCTTCAAAAAATTAATGAATCCAGGAGCTGGTTTTTTGAAAAGATCAACAAAATTGATGGACCGCTAGCAAGACTAATAAAGAAGAAAAGAGAGAAGAATCAAATAGATGCAATAAAAAACGAAAAAGGGGATATCACCACTGATCCCACAGAAATACAATCTACCATCAGAGAATACTACAAACACCTCTATGCAAATAAACTAGAAAATCTAGAAGAAATGGATAAATTCCTCAACAAATACACCCTCCCAAGACTAAACCAGGAAGAAGTTGAATCTCTGAATAGACCAATAACAGGTTCTGAAATTGTGGCAATAATCAATAGCTTACCAACAAAAAAGAGTCCAGGACCTGATGGATTCACAGCTGAATTCTATCAGAGGTACAAGGAGGAACTGGTACCATTCCTTCTGAAACTATTCCAATCGATAGAAAAAGAGGGAATCCTCCCTAACACATTTTACGAAGCCAGCATCGTCCTGATACCAAAACCTGGCAGAGACATAACCAAAAAAGAGAATTTCAGACCAATATCCTTGATGAACGTTGATGCAAAAATCCTCAATAAAATACTGGCAAACTGAATCCAGCAGCACATCAAAAAGCTTATCCACCATGATCAAGTGGGCTTCATCCCTGGGATGCAAGGCTGGTTCAACATACACAAATCAATAAATGTAATCCAGCATATAAACAGAACCAAAGACAAAAACCACATAATTATCTCAATAGATGCAGAAAAGGCCTTTGACAAAATTCAACAACCCTTCATGCTAAAAACTCTCAATAAATTAGGTATTGATGGGACGTATCTCAAAATAATAAGAGCTATCTCTGACAAACCCACAGCCAATATCATACTGAATGGGCAAAAACTGGAAGCATTCCCTCTGAAAACTGGCACAAGACACGGATGCCCTCTCTCACCGCTCCTATTCAACATAGTGCTGGAAGTTCTGGCCAGAGCAATCAGGCAGGAGAAGGAAATAAAGGGTATTCAATTAGGAAAAGAGGAAGTCAAATTGTCCCTGTTTGCAGATGACATGATTGTATATCTAGAAAACCCCATTGTCTCAGCCCAAAATCTCCTTAAGCTGATTAGCAACTTCAGCAAAGTCTCAGGATACAAAATTAATGTACAAAGTCACTGCTATTCTTATACAAGTTATTGAGATCTTTTGCCTGAATAATGCCATAGTGTGTTGAATAGTCTGTCATTCACTTTAGCCTTTCTACAATTAGTTCTCCATATTGTAAGTGCTAATGTGACCATGTTGCCCTGCTTTCCACGCTTAAAATTCTTTAATGATTTCGTATTTTTCTTTGGACAAATGCAATCTTTTTGAGATGACTTGTAAGACCTCCCCAAAAATGATCTCTAACAACTTCTAATTTTTTTTTTCCAATCACACAGCACGCTTCAGTCCTTTGTATCCAACATACTTTCTGTAAGTATCTGTTTATTTAGTTTAGTTATTCTCAAATTTCAGCTCAAGCATTGCTTTCTCAATGTAGCCGTTTTGATCTCCATGATAAAATTAATCACCCCCATGAAATCATTCAGTATCCTGGTAATTCTAGTCTTTCAGCACTTCCCTCAGTAAGAACTTTGCATTTGTACCGTGATTGTTACATATCTACTTTGCTAGTCAATTATAAGCTTCCTCAGGAAAGACATTATAACTTTTGTTCCTTATCTTTGAGTCATTAATGTTCAGTTAATCATTTATTGTTTGACCCTATGACAATTGACTCTTGTATTCTTTGAATTGAACAAGTCTGTTTCCCCAGCAGGAGTTCAATAAGTATATGATAAATAGGAAAGTGGTATTGTAAGAAGAATAAATTGGAGGTTCCGTAACTTTACAGCAAAAAATACACTTAGAAAGAGGCCTGAGGAAATGACAGCTTGGACAGTTTTTGTGAGTAAAGAGAAGATAAACTGATGCATTCAGTCATTGAATCATACATTCATTCTAAAGGCATATAGCAAATACCTACATGCAAGGCATTGAACAGACAAAGTTAAGGTATGTACAAGGTTTGGAAGAGAATAACAGTGTCTGTATCTGTAATTCAAGTACATTGACAGAAATGAAGAACAAAGGCAAACAAGCTGGTTGAAAAGAAAGTCAACAATTCTGCTTTAAGTATGATAAATTGAAGTGTGGATTTATGTAGAATATGTGTTTGTCAGTTCAGTACTGGAATTTAGAAGAGGAGTTGTGTCTAGAAATAAATTGAGATTGAGAAATTTGCATGGTGAAGCTAGTTTAAAGTTATGACTCTAAAGGCAGTCAAAAAGGGCCATATACTGTGCAATCTCAATTAAAATAAATGTCCATAATAGGAAAATCTATAGAAACAGAAAGTAGATTTGTGGTTGCTTAGGGTTGGGGGTGAGTGTAGAGTGATAGCTAAGGAGTACAGGATTTCTTTTGGGAGTAATGAAAATTTTCTAAAAATGATTATGGAATGGATACACAATTCTGTGAATATACTAAAAGCCATTGAATTATATGCTTTAAGTGGGCAAACTGTATGGTTTGTAACTTATAAAGCTGTTAAAAATAAAGTCATAACTATAAATGAGTTATTAGAAGGATTACAAAGTAAAGAGAAAAAATTTATAGAACCAAAGAGACTGACTCTCAAGGATATTTATAATTGAAAGATAGGAAAAAGAAAGTAGATAAGGAGGCAACCAATACATTCAAAAATCTCCTTGAGAAAATGCCCTGAATTTGAAAACTTCAATATAATTGTGGTATTTGACAGTGCTCATAAGCACATCTGTAGTGTTGAAACTAACAGTTTCAATAAGGTGAGTCATAAATAAATAGGAAGTAAGTAAACGAAGTAATAGGCACATTTTAAAGACTGTCCTGAGGGTAAAAGGAGATTGGCAACTCTAAATAGCAAAAGGACTTGTCCAACTCCTGGACCTTCAGTAGGTTGAGTAAACTGTCTAATCTACAAGTTCTCATAATAGGCCAAGAGTGTCAGAATGGCATATCCAAGTGTAATCCTTAGACGGATAAGAGTAAAGTATGACAGAGGACGGAAATGCACACCAGGACCAAAGAGTGAAAAGCAAGATCACAAAAGTGGATTAGATTCCAGAGTCATGAACTCTCCAGGAAGCAGTTGGAAACTAATACACAAGGAGATGTTTATGCTTTTTGAATAAATGAATGATTCAATAACTGGTTGCATCCGTTTATCTTCTCTCCACTCACAAAAAACTGTCCAGGCCTTTATTTCCTCAGGGCTGTTTCTATGTGTGTTTTCACTTTGAAGCTATGGAGCCTCCAATTTATCATTCCTAAGATATCGCTTTCCTATTTAACATATACTTATTGAACTTCTGCTGGGGAAACAGGTTTGTTCAATTCAAAGAAGGCAAGATTTAATTGTCGTAAGTTCTGGATCCAAGTCTTAATTTCTTTATTTTACTATATTGTGATTATGGATAGGTTACCTTTTTTTGCTTCAGTTTCATCTTTAAACTGGAAGAGATGAAGTTAGTAATGCCCATTCCAGAGGGGATTGGAAAATTTGAAGTACATAGCATAATACCTAGTATATTACAGGTACTCAAAAATATTGATGAAAGAAGACACTCAAGTGTTATCATGTATTTTCAAATACTTTTAAATTTAAGGAGATTAACTTATTAATTAATCCTGTTTCAAACAGCAAGAGAGGAGTGATAAAAGCTCCAAACAATTTTTTAGGAACAAGAAATTTTGTAACTTGTAGCCTAAATTCAAAGATGGATAGTACACTTCAGTGACAATTCAGAAGAAAGACTTCTACGTTTCAAATTTTATCTTTTTCAGTATGTTCTGAAAAAAAATTGGTGCATAACTTCTCTTTGTGTATCTTGGCCCCAGAAACTAGGTTACACTTAATAAAAGTGGCCCCATGAGTTGAGAGGGTCTATGACCTTCTTTCAGGGCCATGTGAAGCAACAGGACTTACCCCTGGTCTGTGTGGCTGCTGTGGCACCTCTTGAGACCCTGTGGTAGAGGAGTTGCTTCTTCCTGCCAGGGTCAACCAGCATCCTTGGGCATTGCAGACACCAGAATCACACCCTCTCTGCATGTTTCTTTGCCAGCAACAGAAAGTGAAACTCTTAGGGAATAGCAAGAACAATAGTTCTTGGGCTAGGAATCTCCTCCTTTTCCTTGCAAGGTGTGGAAGAGAGCTGTGGATCTGTGCTAATTATGTAAAGAGTCACTCATTTTAAAGGAAAGCAGTTATTCTAGAAATAAGAATTTAGTTTTCCTTTATGTTTCAGGTGCTTGCCATTATTTATATAATCCTCAAAACCACTCTTTCAGATAGATAACAGTTATCCCCATTTTATAGGCAATGGAACTTACGTTTATGAATTTTTCAAATGTCACATCCAAGCTAACATAGCCAGGGCTATGTGATATGATAGGGCTGATATTTGGAGCCAGATCTTTAGCATAATACTCTGAAGAATCCAAGCCCAGTACCAGGGCAGCCAGCAGGGGTAAGGGGAGAACAACTAATTTTGTTTTCATGGTCATCTGAGTAATTAATAATGATGAGTGGGAGTAGAGGGTAGTCAGCTCTCAAATAGTGAGCAGGATAGGCTGGGCGTGGTGGCTCATGCCTGTAATCCCAGCAGTTTGGGAGGCCGAGGAGGGTGGATCACGGGGTCAGGAGATCGAGACCATCCTGGCTAACACAGTGAAACCATGTTAGCTACTAAAAATACAAAAAGAAATTAGTCTGGCGTGGTGGCCAGGGCCTGTAGTCCCAGCTACTCAGGAGGCTGAGCCAGGAGAATGGCATGAACCCAGGAGGTGTGGCTTGCAGTGAGCTGAGATCGTGCCACTGCACTCCAGCCTGGGCTACAGAGTGAGACTGTCTCAAAAAAAAAAAAAAAAAAATTGTTAGCAGGATAAAGCCCTCAGTGTTGGCTTTTGGAGGATTCATTTTTAATCAGATTAACAGACTCCCAGTTGCTTAAATTATTAAAATATTCTGTTGGCCCTTTTTGATGAGACTCTGTAATCTGGTCTTGATGTATTTTGTAATAATATGTTTTCCACTTTATCTTACTAACCATGTGATCCAGCAACAACCATTGCCTCAGGGGCCTACAGACATAACTTTTTTTCTTGCCTTTTAATTTTTTAAAAAATCTGTCACTGCATGCTGGGAATATTTTCTCCCATTGCTGTGAAGACTTCCATGACCATGGAGATCCACAACTGTCTCCCCTTGTCTGATCCTCTGTAGAATTTATATACAACACTATATCCTTTTGAGACTGACTTGCTTTCTCAAAGAGACTATACAGTTCTCAATAGCTTTTATACCTGTGTGTTCTCACTAGTATCTAGTATGTTATACACATAGAATGCAGTCAATACCTATTATTCAATGGATAAAGTGAAATTTTCTGTAAGCTGAGGAAAACAGATACCATCAAGAAAAAAACTGTCTTAGAAGATTAATTTGTGAAAGTTTAGTAAAAACTATAAAACAAGAACTAAATTTTAAAACCAGAGATGGAAAAACACCTAAAAGAACAATGAAACAGTTTATCAGTTAATTGAATTCAGAAATTAATCATTTTTATATGCATGCAGTGTCCCTGTTTCTACTCTAAGTTCAAGTATGAATGCCAGCACTGAATTCAAATAGAACTTTTGTGAATGAGTAACTAGCTCAAGGTCAGCCATAGACGGAGCATGCTTCTTGTGTGTTTCCCAGGAAGTATCCTGGAAGCTATGGGTGTAACTAAAAGGTCACTACAGTACCCCAGATTTTGCATTATTAAGGCTTCTGGGAATATGACTCTACATCAAGATGCCATCTCTTAAGACTACTTAAGTTTTTAAAGCAATAAGCTTTTGTAACCTTACAAAATGATATCTCTTCCCAGAACCACTTCCTAAAGCATAGAAGAAAGATGTAATAAAGGCAAAGTCATTGAGCATCTTTGTACAATACTGACAGTTTGAAAACTATATTTAGGTAACAGGAACCTATGTGTAGATATACATGATCATACTTTCATTTATTGGGCATTTCCATTCAAATAAATTAATATTGATTAACTGATTTTGCATCCAATTGTATTCACCTAGGTAATATCATTGAACTATTGTGTGTGTGTATCTGTGTGTTAATGATGTTGAGACTCATAGTCTCTGGTCACTACTGGATTAATATTGTGGATGTTTTAAGAAAAGCAGAAATACATGACTCTGGAAACGTCACTTGAGACTTCTCTTAACCTGATGATTGAATCCAAGATTCCTTTATTTAAGCAAATGTTCTAAAACACTGATATGGCCACTGCTGGATTTTTAATACTCATTTTTCACTGAATGCACACACTGGCATTCTAAATCACAAACATTATTATCAGTTTAAAAAGCATATAACATTCATTTGTTTTCCTCCCACTTTGATTTTTAGCCCAGGGGTAACTCTATGAAAGCCAGGTCAAATGTTTTCTGTATACAAATTTCAAAGTTTATCAAAGGTGAGACACAGAGAAAATTATATATATATATACACACACACACACACGACACACATATATATTTCACATACACCACATTTTCTTTATCCACTCATTTGTTGATGAGTGCTTAGGTTGGTTCCATATCTTTGCAATTGTGACTTGTGCTGCAGTAAGCATATACATGCTGGTGTCTTTTTGATATAATGATTTTTCCTTTGGGTAGATATCCAGGAGAGGGATTGCTGGTCGATAGGTTAGTGCAGCAGTAATTAATTAAAGTAATTTTACTATTAAAGTAATGGCAAAACCCATAATTAGTTTTCTACAAACTGAATACTTTTGCTTCTTTAAGAAACCTCTATACCGTTTTCCACAGTGGTTGTGCAAATTTACATTCACACCAGCAATGTATAAGCATTTCCTTTTCACTACATGTATGACAACATCTATTGTTTTTTGACTTTTTAATAATGGCCATTTTTGCAAGGGTAAGTTGGTATCTCACTGTGGTTTTAATTTGAATTTCCTGATGATTAGTGATGTTGAGCATTTTATTCGTATGTTCGTTAGCCATTTCTGTATCTTCTTTTGAGAAATATCTATGCCATTTGCCTGCTTTTTGATGGGATTTTTTTTTTTCTTGATGATTTGAGTTCCTTGTAGATTCTGGATATTAGTCCTTTTCTCCACCTCTGGGTTGTCTGTTTACTCTGCTGATTATTTGTTTTGCTATGAAGAAACCTTTTAGTTTAATTAGGTCCCATTTATTTATTTTTGGTTTTGTTGCATTTGCTTTTGGGGACTTAGTCATAAATTCTTTGCCTAAACTAATATCCAGAAGAGTTTTTCGTTGGTTATCTTCTAGAGTTTTAATGGTTTTAGCTCTTAGATTTAAGTATTTGATCTGTCATGAGTTGATTTTTTATATGAGAGATAGGGATCCAATTTCATTCTTCCACATGTGGCTATCCAGTTTTCTCTGCACCATTTATTAAGTAGGATGTCCTTTCACCAATTTATGTTTTGTTATCTTTTTCAAAGATAAAGCAGTAAGGCTGTAAGTATTTCACTTTATTTCTGGGTTCTCTATTCTGTTCCACTGGTCTAGTGTCTACTTTTATAGCAATACCATGCTGTTTTGGTAACTATAGACTTGTAGTATAGTTTGAAGTCAGGTAATGTGATGCCTCTAGATTTGTTCTTTTTGCTTAGGATTGCTTTGGCAATTCAGGCTCCGTTTTGGTTCCATATGAATTTTAGAATTTTTTTTTAATTCTGTGAAAAATCATCTTAATATTTTATAGGAATTGCATTGAATTGTTAGAATGCTTTGGGCAGTGTGGTCATTTTCATGGTATTAATTCTTCCAATCCATGAGTTTAGGATGTGTTTTCTCTTGTTTGTGTCATCTGTAATTTATTTCAGCAGTGTTTAATAGCTTTCCATGTATGGATCTTTCACCTCCTTGGTTAAGCATATTCCAAGGTATTTTAATTTTTTTGCAGCTGTTGTAAAAGGGATTGAGTTCTTGACTTCATTTTCATCTTGCTCATTGTTGGTGTATAGCAGTACTACTGGTGTGTGTACATTGATTTTGTAACCCGAGACTTTAGTGAATTCATTCATCAAATCTAGTAGTCTTTTGGAGGAGTCTGGGGTTTTCTAGGTATACAATTACAACACTGGTGAACAGTGGTAGTTTGACTTTCTTTTTTTACAATTTGGATGCCGTTTATTTCTTTCTCTTGCCTGAATACTTTGACTGGGACTTCCAGTACTGTGTTGAATAGAAGTATTTAAAGCAGGTGTCCTTGCCTAGTTTCAGTTCTCAGGGGGAATGCTTTCAACTTTTCCCCATTCAGTATGATGTTTCCTGTGGGTTTATCATATATATAGCTTTTATTATTTTGAGATATGTCCTTTCTATGCCTAGTGTGTGGAGGGCTTTTATCATAAAGGGATGCTGGATGTTTTTCAAATGCTTTTTCTTGCATCTATTGAAATGATCATATGGTTTTTGTTTTTAATTCTGTTTATGTGGTATATCACATTTATTGACGTGCATATGTTAAACCATCCCTGCATCCCTAAGATGAAATGCACTTGATCATGGTGTGTTACCTTTCTGATGTGCTGGTGGATTCATTTACCTAGTGTTTTGTTGAGGATTTTTCCATCTATATTCATCAGGTATATTTTTCCATCTATGTTCATCAAATATATTGGTCTGTAGTTTTCTCTTTTGGTTATGTCCTTTACTGGTTTGGGTATCAGGGTGATGCTGGCTTCAGTTAATTAGAGAGAATTTCTTCTTTCTCAGTCTTTTGGATTGGTACCAATTCTTCTCACTACTCCTGCTTACTTTTGGTTTCCATTTCCATAAAATATCTTTTCCAACCCCTTTACCTTGAGTTTTTATGAATCCTCACATGTTAGATGAATCTCTTGAAGACAGTAGATGTTTGGTTTGTAATTTTTTATCCATTCTGCTAATCTTTATCTTTTAAGAGGAGCATTTAGGTCATTTATGTTCGATGTTAACACTGAAATGTGAGGTACTATTCCAATCATCATGTTAATTGTTACCTAGTGATATGGTAAGGCTCTGTGCCTCCACCCAAATCTCATGTTGAACTGTAATTCCCAATGTTGGGGGAGGGACCTGGTGGGAGGCAATTGGATCACGGGGGTACATTTCCCCTTGCTGTTCTTGTGATAGTGAGTTCTTAGGCAATCTGGTTGTTTAAAAGTGTGTGGCACTTCCCCCTTCATTTTCACTCCTGCTTCACCATGGTAACACATGCCTGATTCCTCTTCACTTTCTGCCATGGTTGTAAATTTCCTGAGGCTTCCCAGCCATAATTCCTGGGGAGCCTGTGGAACTATGAGTAAATTAAACTTCGTTTCTTCATAAATTATCCAGTCTCAGGTAGTTCTTTATGGCAGTGTGACAATGGATTAATACACCTAGATACTTTATTTTCTTTGTTGTGTTATTTTTTATAGGTCTTGTGAGTTCCGAGAGTCTTTCAAGAGGTCTATTCTGGTGCATATGAAACTGTTATTTCAAGATTTAGAACTCCTTTTAGCATTTCTTGTAGGGCTAGTCTTGTAGTGACAAATTCTCTCAGCATTTGTTTGTCTGAAAATAACTTTATTTCTCCTTCATTTATGAAACTTAGTTTTGCTGGATACAAAATTCTTGGCTGACCATTATTCTGTTTAAGGAGACTAAAGATATGACCCCAATCCCTTCTGATTTGTAAGGTTTCCACTGAGAAGTCTGCTGTTAGTCTGCTAGGTTTTCCTTTACAGATAGGTTTCCTGATGCTTTTTCCTCACTTTTCTTTGAATTTTTTTTCGTGTTGGCTTTAGGTAGCCTGATGACTATAGGCTTAGTGGTGTCCTTTTTGCAATGAATATCCTGGGAGTTCTTTGAGCTGCTTGTATTTGGACATGTAAATTTCTAGCCAGGCCAGGAATGTTTTCTTCAATTATTCCCTCAAGTAAGTTTTCCAAACTTTTTTGCTTTCTTTTTTCCCTTGGGAACATAAATTATTCTTAGGCTTGGCCATTTGACATAATCCCATATTTCTTGGAGGACTTTGCTTATTTATTTTGATTCTTTATTCTTTATTTTTGTCTCATTGGGTTAATTTGAATGCCTTGTCTTTGAGCTCTGAAATTCCTTCTTCTACTTGGTCTAGTTTCTTAATACTTTACACTGCATTTTGTAATTTCCTAAATGTGTCTTTTATTTCCAGACATTCTGAAGTTTTTTTTTAATATCTATCTCTTTAGAAAAATTTTCATTCACATCCTGAATTGTTTTTTAAAATTTCTTTATGTTGATTTTGTCTTTCCCTGGTATCTCCTTGAGGAGCTTAATAATTCACCTTCTGAATTCTTCATCTCATATTTAAAATATTTCATTTTGGTTTGGATCCATTGCTGGAAAGTTAGTATGATTTTTAGGGTTGTTATAGAACCTCTTTTATCATATTACCAGAATTATTTTTCTGGTTTCTTCTCGTTTAGGTAGGCTATTTGTTCTAATTATTCCTGAACATGTTTTTATTTGATTTTTTAAAATTTCTTTTTCCCCCCATAAGGATGTGACTTTAATATGTGTAGTGTATTATACCCTAATTTGGCTCTTGATGCTTTCAGGAGTGAAGAACAGGTATAGGTTCCTTGGTTATAGAGAAACTTTTAATAATGGCTTTCTCAGATACTGGCTGTAGTGGCAATATGCTGGTATGTGAGCAAATTATCTCCTATGGGGTTGGAATGGCAGAGGTCTCTTGAAGCTTATCTCATTCCCTCATGGTTTACATTTTTAATTTATTTATTTTGCCCCAATATTTAATTTACTGGGTTGAATAGTTCAGGCTTCATGCCAATAGGGGATGTGTTCCTGGGTAGAAACCAGTTGTGGCTAAAGCAGGTAAATAAATGCAATAATAAGTGGTTGGCAGATGTCCCCACCTTGACCGAGGTAGTTGGAGGAGCTCTCAGAGAAATGCACTGAAGTCTTATCAGAGGGAAAGATGAGACCCACCTCAGATCCCCTGCCAGAACAGCAGGAAAGTTATTCACCTCCAAGACACACTCCTGACTCAGTGTTCCAGCTCTTCAGATCCAACAGACACTTTTTTAATCTGCAGGAATGTTGATGTCCCAAGTAGAGAGGAACTGACTCTACCCCTTGTGCACACCTGAACCTAGAGGGACTCCTTCTGTGGGGATGTGGTCACCCTGAAATGTTCCAGAAGGGTTGTCTTTAGGTGCACCCACACTGAGCTCCTGTGGGAGAAGTTGGGTTCATAATTTTTATAATGTAAATATATAGGGAAAAATAGTACTCACATCTTCTTGGCACCTTGGACTTAGCTCAGGGATCTAGTCCAGAGCATTTGGCACTGGTAGTTCAGAGCAATTAACCAGAGAGAGGGCTACAGATCTAACTTTCATGTTATATGAAGAGTAAGAAGATTCTAGAGGAAGCGAAAGCCTACATCCCCTACCTTACATCATATACCTTTGCATGTCTCTGGAGGCTAGGGCTTTTCACAAGCACACTGAGAAATCCAGGGGCATTTAATCTCCCCAGAGCTTCCTACAGGCTAGATTTATTGGTAGATGCTTTCCAATATACTATTTGATTGCCACAAGAAGTCTGCATGGTAACTATTGTTATACTAGAGTTTAAATTTGAGAAAAACAAGACTTGGCAAGTATAAAACAATCAGCCCAAGACTCTGCAGCTGGAGTAGTTATTGGTTTGGTAAAAGAATTCTGCCTGGCTCCAAGACTATCCTGTTTTCCTCTGTACCACACTGAAGTGAAGGAGAACATATTCAAGGAATCTCTTGTCCTAGGATATCTTTGACAAATAAAACAAGAAATTACTTTAAAAAAATGCTTTCACCATATAGAAAGTTAAAAACCTAAAGGAAAATGAAACCACATTGATACCTGACATCTGGGTCAAAATCAGGAGAGAAAAAAAAGCCCCCAAACTTGAAGCTTTTCTTGTAATTTTCAAAGGAAAACATAAGTATCTCATATCAGAAAGTAGACCTTTCTAAAAAGCAAAACTATTTCAAAATATGTTATTTTCTGGCATTAATCCTCAGATGGACACATCTCTCTTTATTCAGTGACTTTTACTCTTTTAGGTTAACCCGCAGAGACCCATTCTGAGAGCTGAGATAAGCAACTGCTAAGCAAATGTACAATAACACATCACAGACCTGAGAAAAGTTTTCTACACACCTAAAGCCTAAGGATAAAATTTAAATAATGGGAGACAGCCTAAAGCTTGAGATCCAGATGTTACCACTCTACTAATGGCACTCTTTAAGCCTGAAGTCAAATGCAAGGCAAAAACAATATTTTTCTTTTGTTGAAATAATTTCTATAACCTGAGCAGAACAGATCAACTAGCAATCTCCTCGTTTCCTTGGAACACATCCCTCCCTCATTCCACAACAGTTACAAAGGAAATCAATCAAAATAAAACATAGCAATACATAGTGGTTTTATATCGGGATTTTTTTGCCTTCTTATTAGTTTATTTATTTATTTATTTATTTATTTATTTGAGACAGAATCTTGCTCTGTCACCCAGGCTGGAGTGAAGTAGTGCAATCTTGGCTCACTGCAACCTCCGTCTCCGGGTTCAAGCGATTGTTCTGTCTCAGCCTCCCGAGTAGCTGGGACTATAGGCACGCACCACCATGTCCAGCTATTTTTTTGTGTTTTTAGTAGAGACAGGGTTTTACCATATTGGTCAGGCTGGTCTTAAACTCCTGACCTCGTGGTCCGCCTGCCTCTGCTTCCCAAAGTGCTGGGATTACAGGCGTGAGCCTACACGCCTGGCCTTTGCCTTCTTAAGAAGTGATAAAGGGAATCAAACTTTCATAAACTAACAACCTCTCCAATTTAAGAGTCCTGGAAATATGATAGCAAATAATACATAACATTTTCAATGTGTCCTCAAAATTGCAGTTTTGTAGTGTTTTAAATAATTGTGAATGATAGAACACTTATTTGTAAAACGTCAAATGGCTAACAGCTGATTCAAGGATTCATTAGAAGAATAAAGGAAAGAGTGATATGATGCACTGTTCAAATTGGAGTTAAGATCTTTATTTAAAATTTAATATGAAATAATTTGTTGGGGGCAGGAGAGGTGAAACTGTATGGACATATAAACATCTTCTTGATATCCCCCCAATAAATTAAACATGGTCAGAGAAAACTTAAAAACTAATAAATCTGAGGTTCTAAAAGCATCTGTAAAGAACTTATCAAGATTATTTTATTTTTTAAAAAAGCTACAAATTATAAATAGGGGCTGATAGAATTGTGTAAAAGGGAACATGAGGATTATATATCTTTGTCCTCTAGATATACTAATATTGTACTTCGTCACTTTCCAAATTCACTGTATTGTGAAGCTTTCTGTCACACAAGCCTTTTCAGGCTTACCTTTTATGCCTCGGAACTTCTCAGCTACTCAAGAACCTGCCAAGTTTTTATTCTCCAGCATCTCAGGTTCTTGTCTTCTTCAAAGGTTAAATTTAGCTTATTCATAATTTTCCTATTTGGTCATTTCATTTAGGTTGAAAGTCCCTTGAAATCACGAGTTTTCTATTACATGCTGTATAGGTCTACACAAAACTCAGCCTGGGACTGGGATGTTATTTCCAGAAAGGAATATTGAAAGAGGTTTTTGGAACTGCAAGACATAATTCACCAGCCCTGAGTGAAACATGTTTAAGCAATTCACTTAAGTGAGATGGTTCCCTTAGGAAGATTCTAAAGGAGTGGACACTAAATGGAGGGTGGCTTTCATAAATGTTAAATATATGATGCCCATTTGTCCTTGACTTTGGGAAAAATCAATATCTTTTATTGACAGTTAATCATTTGACTAGCTAGGCATAAAATTAAGACTTAAAATAATGTTCACATCAATGCACATCAGAAGAATCATTTATAAAATAACATATATTAGAGATCAAGGCAGAAAATACAAAAAGCTTAAAAACCTATAGCAATAGGACTTTATCCAAGTGATTTATTCACTAACTCTACAAAATTATGAAGTTAAAACTGGTCTTTACTATTCCCCAGAGAGTAATATCACTACAAAGCACTAAATTACCCCAATTACAACTTGCTTAATTTGGTAATTTAGAGACAAATAGAATGGAGGAGTGTGAGGCAGTATCAGTCCCCCAAAGTGTGAGCTAAAACAGATACAACAGACGCTATGGGACCTCACGTGGGTGCTTTTATAGTAGTTACATAAATTGCTTCTCTCATATCACAAGATTTAATTCCTTTCTTACATGGAGCTAAGAACACTTCATTTCCTTCTTTGAAATGTGTGATAAAATACCATGCATATGAAACCTCTTAAAGAGCCAATAAGATTAAAAATAGATCAGGATTAAATAGGGTATTAAGATTTCTACTACCAGCGTAAAAGTGTAATTCATTGTACTGTAGGCAGTGGGAAAGAGGTTTTATGGTTAGGCTTTCCTTTTTTGATCTACGCAAGTCACACTGGACTTAGTGAAGTTTTCACACTACATATAAAGCAGCTGAATTTATATCTTCAGATTCTAAGGTTTCCTACATCCTGGATAATGTTTACCTCTTAGTGTAATATATAGCCACCCCACTTAAGAAACTGGTCTTATTAACCTTTGAAAATCTTTAAGCCTTACCCTGTGTTTAACATATTCATGCTTCACTGAGTAATGTTCTGTGATTCATTCTCATCTTTTCTTTCTTTCTAAAGCTGATTAATTCTTTAAAGCTAGCTCAAGTTCACACTTAACCTTCTTAGATTATGCCATGACAGATTTCAGTGCTTCTGATGCCATCTGTTTGGTAGGAAAGACATTTCCTTTGAGAGGCAGGTGAAAGGGCAACAAGAAAGTCAGCTAGTAGATAATCTTTAGTTTAGGGCCTGTAACCTAGTGGTAAGAAGTCATTCTAGAATTTAATGGTTACTTTGCTTTTTCTCTGCTTCCTTTCACACTGACCAAGTTGAACATACAGCTGGGCTAGACCTGACCAAAAAAAGAAAAAAACAAACAAACACTTTAGAACTTTGCAAGAAAGACAAGTTGTCTCTGTTTAAGGCTGCTTTTACCATGGGAAAGAATCAGAATAAAAGATATATAGTAGATAAGTATATAAATGAACAAGAATATAAATGAATATAAAATGAATGACGGACCTCCCCTCCCTCCATTTGTTCCTCTTTATCTTCCCTAGTTCTTGACAGAAGTAGTATCATTTCCTAATTAGAAATCTCCTGTGGCCTTTTCTTAATAAGGGCTGGAGAGAGAAGTTAAGTTAAAGCAAGGAAGAAACCAGAGGTTCCATTCCTTTTAAACTTATCAGAGCCCTGTGCCAATTACTCTAGATTCTATTCACTACCTTATTAGACAATTAGTTTCTGAGCTAGTTATATAGCTTTGGTACGCTAATATTACTGATGATATAATGATCCTGCAGAAGATTTGGCAGTGGCCTACCAGAAACATTTAGGGCTGTGGTGTTTTGATGTCCAGAGTGGACTCTTGGCAGGAGTGTCTAAGAATTACAACACATCTGCCTGAGTAGAACAACAGGTAGCAAGACCCGGATATACAAGCATATCTGTACTTAGTGAATTAAGAGAACAGTAAGGCAAGACTGCATTTGGCTTAATTGTTAAACATAGTTGTTCTCTCCTTCACTGCTTTGCCTTATCATGTGAATTCATTTCTGTTTTCATTTTATGCCCTTTGCAGCACTCTTTGCTTCTTTTGGTTCTAGTCAATTTAACAAATTCCCATCTATTGTTTTGTATTTTGTTTTTCATTTATTTTGTTCTCATAAAAATAATTTGTTATTCTTTTAGAATGTTCTTATTTTTAGGTTAGGTTATGAAAAGAGAGCTAGTAAGTTGAATTAAGTCTGTCTATTTTTTTTTCTTGGTTAAGTTGCACACAACTTAATGCCCTTGGTTGTTGGTGATACCTTACTATATGGAGATTCTCATTCTATTTTAAGTAATGGACTAGCATAGATAAGGATCTTAGTCTCTCTTAATTACTATTTGTAAACCTTTCCCAAAATTTGGTCTTTTAAACTGCTTCTTTTCTAATACGATACTTCTGATCAGAAACGTTGTATAACTTTTTGTATTATTCACTGGATATAGTCCAAACTCTTTCACTGTCCATTCAAAATCCTTCACAACCTTGTTGTAATATGAAATTTCAGTTTTGTAAGCTGTCTCTTCTCTAAGCAATAAATATTAGATATCCATTAACCATGACTTGATTTGTATGCTATTACTTGGAAAATTCCTCCTTTTCTCCTTATCCTGTATAAATCATAAGCATTCTATGAGCGTAACTCAAACCACCTACATTACATTTTAACTCTAAATGCTTTCTCTCTCTTCTGAAATTACATGTAATTTATTATCCTTACTGTTCATTTTAATGCTTTTCATGAATTCTTTTTTTTTTTTTTTTTTTTTTTTTGAGACAGACTCTTGCACTGTTGCCCAGGCTGGAGTGCAGTGACGCGATCTCGGCCACTGCAGCCTCCGCCTCTAGGGTTTAAGCAATTCTCCTGCCTCAGCCTCCCAAGTAGCTGAGATTACAGGCACCCTCCACCATGCCCGGCTGATTTTATTATTATTATTATTATTTGTATTTTTAGTAGAGATGGGGTTTCACCACGTTGGTCAGGTTGGTGTCAAACTCCTGACCTCGTGATCCACCCTCCTCAGTCTCCCAAAGTGCTAGGATTACAGGTGTGCGCCGCCGTGCCTGGCCCATGAAGTCTTATTGGTAAATTATCTTCATACATCTACTAGACTGAAAATATTACAAGAAAGGGCCACTCTTTTTTTGCTTGTGTTACTCTTGTATGGCTTTTCCAATAGTAATTGCTTAGGAAGTACTTATTGTTTATTTACTAGATTAATACAACAGATTATTCCTTATCAGGTATAGTGTAGTGTAGAAGATTTCCAGAGTCCTCCTATCAAAGAATAGTTCAGGTAAAAGGGTTAATGCAGATGCCCATTAAGGCCCCAAAGCTAGGTGAAGTAGGCATGTGAGGAGATGTTGCCTTACACTAGATTTTTACGTCCATCATGACACCAATTTACCTTTGTTTTTTGAATAGATATATTTGATTGTGATTATGGAGTGACTTTTAAAAAGCCAAAGATTAATGTGACAAGTAGTAATTGGTGAGTTTGTATTAATCTCATTAGCTAATTGTCTAAATCTCAAGCCTTTATGAAACATATACTTTTTTTTACCAGCACAGATATATATCTTATAATACCATTTTTCTCTCAATATCACATTGCCCAACCTCCATAATGTAACTTTGTACAACAAATACTGGATTCACTAACAAACATTATGTGAAATTGTGTAATGAAAAAAATGGCTTTACCTTTGTCTTTAGATTTCACTACCATATTCTTTTTGGCAAGTCTTGTTATCTTATTATCTTCAACATCCATCACTAAATTCTAAAATGTGAACAAAATGCCAGCTGAGCTAGATATATTGGTATTAGGCACTTTCTACCACAACTAATAATAATATATCAACAGGTCACATGACACAAAGCGATGGCAGTCATTCAAAGACAATATGGCTATTGAACAATATACTTATTGCTGACTGGTATAGGTCAATACAAAAGGAAAATCAGAAGATTGAGGAAATATAACACTGCACAATTCTGTTGTAGGTACAATTCCAGAACCCTGAGAACATAAGAGAGTCCAGAATATTGCCCAATTCTGACTGATGCCTTCCTAACCTCGCTAATTTGAGTTTAAGTTATCCATGGAACATCTAAGTGGGGATTACCTTTAGGTAATTGAATGTATGTATTTGGATCTTGAGTGATGTCAAGTATAGAAGAAATACAGCAATTAACAGTTATTACATGTCTACTATGAATTTGGCAGAACTTTTAGCACTTTACACATATGAAACATTTAATCTTCACAATAAGCCACTTTAATATTATTACTCTCTTTGTTTTAATGCTGAGGAAACTGAGATACAAGCAGAGTAAATCATTCGTCCAATATCAAACCTCTAGAAAGCAGTGGAAGTGGATTTTGATTCAGGTGTTCTAGTTCTAGGGCATCTGTTCTTACCTATCACTCCTCTTTTCTAGTGGAACCTGGGTGGTGATTGAAATAGTGATTGTGAAGGAAGTTTCTCAGTTAAACAGCTGGTTCAAAATAGTAAATGCTGTATGCTGGCCATTGCATTACTTAAGATTGTGCTAGTTATAATGACAAAATACCTAAAAATACATGATGACTAAGATATATGGTGGCCAAAAACACTGAGTATTTCTCAATCTTGAAAAGTGCAAACACCAATTCGGGGATCCAACCTCCTTCCAGCTTGTGGTTCTGTCAGACTCAAAATGTGGCATCTGAAATTGCTCTGGTCATCCGCATCAAGCCAACCAGAAAGAAGATCAGTGCCATGAACGTAGAGGAGGAGATTTTTGTGGTACAGTATATGGGTTGGCTCTATGTCCCCATCCAAATCTCGTATCAAATTGTAATCCCCATAATCCCCACATGTTAACGGTGGGACCTGGTAGGAGGTCATTGGATCATGGGGGTGGTTTCCTCCATGCTATTCTCATGACAGTGAGTGAGCTCTCACGAAATCTGATGGTTTCATAAGAGGCTCCTCCCCCTTCACTTCTCTGTGCAATCTCACTGTCTTTCTCTCTATTCTCTCTCTCTCTCTCCTGCCACCATGTAAGATGTGCCTCTTACTCTTCCACCGTGATTGTAAGTTTTCTGAGGCCCCCCCATCCCTGCGGAACTGTGAGTCAATTAAACCAATGTTCTTTATAAATTACCCAGTCTTGGGTATGTCTTTATAGCCGTGTGGCAACAGAGTAATACAGTACATTTCAGGAAGTAATATGTATCATTTGTTTTCACATTTTGTTGGTTAGTGCTTTGTCATATGGTCAGTCTGAAGTCAGTTAACTACAAACGAGTCTAGTAAAGTTAGTCTAGCTATGGACCCAGAAACAAGAGGGCATTGGTTGGAGAAAGAGTTTTATGTTTCCACAACATCTACTAATGAAAACTGGCTTGTTTTATGGATTTTCAAACTATGTAATTCTAGTTTGCATTAGGGACAAATACTGTAAGCAGAAATCCTAAAATTTTGAACAAAAATTTAAGATAGTTTTATGACGGCTTCATGCACTTACCTATTTTATTTTATTATGTTTATTTATTTAGAGACAGAGTCTCACTCTGTCACCCAGGCTGGAGTGCAGTTATACAATGTTGGCTCACTGCAACCTTTGCCTCCTGGGTTCAAGCAGTTCTCCTGCCTCAGCCTCCCAAGTAGCTGGAATTACACGTTCCTGCAACTATCCCTGGCTAATTTTTGTATTTTTAATAGAGATGGGGTTTCACCATGTTGGCCGGGCTGGTCTCAAACTCCTGACCTCAAGTGATCCGCTCATCTCTGCCTCCCAAAGTGCCAGGATTATAGCTGTGAGCCACTGCACCCAGCCACACTTCCCTATTTTAAAATAAAAAGTTCTACGCCACTTTGGAATAAAATTAAAATCTCTCTGGCTTTTAAAATTATATATGCAATAACGATTATTTTACATAAGGAATATGGCAAAATAAATCTTTTGGAAACACGTTAATCTTAATCCTTAATTTAGTTTTATATTCAAAGGTTGAGAAATTCACATTTATAAAATGTTGAAGTGCTGTGAATGATGAAACCAAGTAGACATAAAGAATATTGCTATATTCTTACAATATCTTGTAATACATATTAAAAGAAATTCTTCAATTTACCTACTACAGAATTGAAAAAGAAACATACTTTGCATAAAGACACACATGAATAACACATTTACATTGATACTTAATGCTCTAAATACAGAGAAATGTTTATTTTAATAGAGGTCTATTTTCCAAAAATAATCCCTAAAATGCTAATTATCAAATAAAGAGACAGGGATATAAGTATCTAATCAGAAACTTGCATTTTCTCCATTAATTAAAGAGAAAATGCTGATCAAAAATATTTTTCATTTTATCTCTTACACTATGCTTTTATTTTACTCCATCCCCCGAATTCCCTATGCTCACATGTAAGACTACTAAATAATCTGAGTAGTTGAAGAAAATCCCACACATACAGTAGCAAGATTTTTAACTTTTTTTTTTTACACAGAAACAAACAATATGAACCATAAATGAAACAGCAAAAAGCAGTAAATATCTCCTGCATTCTGTGACACAAGTATGTAATTATTTTCCCTTGAAATGTATGAGCATTTTTCTAGTAACATTAGGTATACAAAATTACTAATTATGATAGTTATGATTCACCATTAATTCCTACAATTACATAAAATAAGATGTAATCTTCTTTCCTTTTAAAAGCTTGACGAAAAATAGTGACACCTGGGGCATCATACTTGAACTCAATAGAAGCTGGGGCATCATACTTGAACTTTGAATATTCAAATTTGATATCCTAATTACATACATTATACAAATGTAAAACTGTGCTGACTAAAGTATAATGAAGGATCTGTGTGCATTATTCAGGTCTGTGTGTACTGTTATGAGGATTTTAGTATTACTATCTGTATATATTAAATAAAGAAAAAATTAAAATACTGTTTTAAAATAAAAATTTTAAAAATTAAATTACTGAGATTTAAAATATGTAGGTATGTTTGGACATCCCAAAGTAATGTAAACAAAATTTCCAACAGGTTCTAATCATTGAACACTGTCTTGTATTTATATAATTTCTCTAGTTTTTGTTCTAAAATTACTCATGAAAACTGACGCCTTTTGCGTGCCTCACTCTAAGTGACCATAGTGTACTGTGAAATAATCGTGCATGTTTTTATACTCTGAATTTCACAATGATCAGTGTGTACTTGGAGGGAGAGAAGAAGAGAAGAAGTGGGGGAGTAATTAAATAATGCAGAAAATTCTGCCTGTTATTGTACTTAAGGTATTTATGATCCAAGGTGAATAGTGGGATTTTTGCTGGGATGGGGTGGGGGGTGAGTGTTAGTTTCAGAGGAGCTTTCATAGTGTGAGCATCTTGCAGCCTGATTGTAATTTTAGCGTTTGAAGATTCATAATTGAGATACTAATGGCTCCAAGTGCCAGTCAAAACTTCCATCTGTTGCCAGCCGACAAAACATCTGTCTTATCCATTGTTGGAGGAATTAGGAAAAGCTAATTTTTATCCTATAGTATTTAATTGTATACAGCATAGGAATTAAGGACTGACTTTATAACATTTACCCTGTGTAAGATGGGATTCCACTGGAATGGACATTTATAGTTCTATATTATTTTTCTATGATCCACTTGTATGTTTACATAGTTCCTTAGAGTAGGTAGATTTATTTGCATTCTTCTCTTTATCTTTCCAAAGAAAGTCATAATCATTATTTCAGCATTATTTACATATCCCATTCCTCACGTTTTCACTTGGTTCACTTATGATATCCAGTGACTAATCTTTGAAAGCATCTCAAGACAATGAGATGTAAGACTTACAACTAAAACAGGTTTCTTAAATTAGAAAAGAAAAACATCAAAAATTATCAGCTTCAAATATTCCTAGAGAAGGGTCAATAAATGTACAATAAAATTTATGAAATATGTTATATTTCCAAAGAGTAGAGAATACTATTATGAATCATCCAGTTTAAGGCAATGTTAAAACATGGAAATAACTTATAAAAATTTGAGCTTAAATTTGTCTTTTATAGTTGGATAAAAACAGCAAGAAAGAGAAACATGGGAAGTGCAATAGGGAGCTGATATGGTTAGGCTTTGTGACCCCACCCAAATCTCATCTCGAATTGTAATCCCCAGGTGTTGAGAGAGACCGGGTGGAAGGTGAGTGGATCATTGGGAGGGTTTTCCCCATGCTGTTCTTATGATGATGAGTGAGTTCTCATGAGATCTGATGGTTTTATAAGTGTTTGGCAAGTTTATCCTTTGCTTGCTCTTCTCTATCCTATCATCTTGTGAAGAAGGTGCCTTCTTCTTCTTCTGCCATGATTGTAAGTTTCCTAAGGTCTCCCCAGCCATGTAAAACTGTGAATCAATTAAACTTCTTTTCTTAGTAAATTACCCAGTTTCAGGTAGTTATCTTTGTAGCATGTGAGAACAGACTAATGCAGAAGCTTTACAATAATAGTGGTCACCAAAGTAAGTGTTACGGCTCTTGCTTGGGCTGACCCATATAGGGCTGGAACAGTTTAGAACTTCCTATATTTTATATATCATTTAAATATTTTTGAATGTTTAAAAATAAGCTTAATACTTTCATATAATATTATGTAAATTAATACTATATATTGGTATTATTAAAATATTATATATATTCGGGGTCATCCTAAAATTGTTTCTTATGTTGGTATATGTTCATTTTGGAGATTGGAAGCTAAATATCAATACTCTGAAAAAAAGGAGTGTCTAAAAGAAACCTTATGGAGACATGGAAATAAATCTTTACTTTTTTTGTTAGCATTTCTCTCTACTTTCAATATGATTTGTATTTTTTCCTGTAGACTAAAGCTATATTAAAGTTTCAGGGTTTAATGTTTTAGCAATTTGCTATAATATTAAAAGCTTTACCGGGAGTGGGTTATGATGTATAAATTCTTGCAGAGGCTTAGAGGCTGAAAATGGTGTTGTACATCTTATTAACTTCATAGGATATTCATGTAGGTCACAGACTGCAATCACAGTTCCACTATACTCAAAGTTTGGACTCTTGCGGTCTTGTAAGTATTATATGACCTGCAAGAATTCGCCCTACATGAGACTTATGTCTATAACAGAGAAAAGTAGGCAATGGCTTGAAAATGTAGCAATAAGGTGACATAGAATTCATAATGTTTCTAAACTCCTAAATAAGGGGTTAGCCTTACTGATATTCTACAAGCTGTACTGATCTGAGTATTTGGAATAATGGACAAAGGTAAATAAAAGGACCTCTGTTAGTTGCAGTAGATCGCATTGTAATGTTAGTCAAACTTTTATTATTATTATTACTTATGAGAAATTATTTGTAAGCACTTTGGTTATTTAAAAATTATGTGAGCCTTTCAGCTTCCCAGTAAAATGGGTTTGTGTTTCCACTTTTTGACAATGAAAAGTAATGCATCTGGTGAGAGTCACAGAGAAAACTAATGACGAACTAGGATGAAAACTTTTTCTTCATTTCTATGTCATTTTCACTGAGCCAAAGAGGTAACCAAACTCAAATTTAAAATTAAAATACTACTTATAATCTTTTATTTAAAATTTTACTTTTGAAAAATCTTTATTTTCTTGTAAGCTATATTTTACATACATATGATTATTTTAATCTATTTTCTTAGTGATATATGATTATTAAAAAATCTAATTTGGTTTTATGGATTGAGAATCTGGCTAATGAACAGAGAGTGCCTTTTCATGATATTGTTACAATTCTTTCAAATGCATATGAGACTTCAGCTTTCTGCTTATTTTCAGGGTTATTTTATTATTTTTGATGAGCTATAAAAATAGGTATTAATTTTCAACCACAATTCTCATATACAGTATCACGATGCATACTCATACTCACAGCCAGGCAACATATTTATATTTACCGCTTAGTATGCACCTCCTATTCTCAAGGAGCATACCTCATCTTTAATCTTTCCATAAACTCTGCAAAGCAAGGACAACAAGGCTTACAGAGAATATAAATCTTTGAGCTCACAAGTTAAGAAGTGGCAAAGAGGTAATTTACATGGAGGTGGAGAGTATGGGGATGGGTCTGGCTTTAGACCCTTTCCTCTTTCATTACACTATGTGGTCAGCCACCCCACCTTCTCAAATAAATAGAATATCTGTTAGAGAAAATTTATTTCTACCTAATTTTGACATTATAACAAATCTACTCAGATGTTTTATGGCCTTTTTAACAATGCAGGCATAATTCTAGAATTAGTCACTTACTTTGCAATGTGTCTTGGGTTTAATTATTTATTTGTTGTTGCTTTATCTTATTACCTTAGACAGTATCTTGTAGGTGAACTTGACCTCATTGTACACTTTGCTTTTTTAAAAAAAAATTCAATTTAAATTATTTTTATTTATTTATTTTTCCTTCCAATTTTTACTGTAGGTCCAAACAGTACAAATGGTTTGCTACATGTGTAAATTGCCAATTGAAGAGCTTTAGTGAATAGATTATTTCATCACCTAGGTAATAAGCGTAGTACCTGGTAGATAATTTTTTGATCCTTACCCTCCTCTCTACCTCCACCTTTCGGTAGATCCCTGTGTCTATTGTGCCCTTCTTTGCATCTATGTGTACTCAGTATTTAGCTACTAGTCATAAGTGAAAATATGTGGTGTTTTATTTTCTGTTCCCACATTGATTCACTCAGAATAATGGCCTCCAGTGTCATTCATGTTGCTGCAAAGGATATGATCTTGTTCTTTCTTAGCATTGCATAATATTCCATGATGTATATGTTCCACATTTTCTTTTTCCAGTCTGCCACTGATAGACATTAGGTTGACTCCATGTCTTTGCTATTTTGAATAGTGCTGTGATGATCATATTTGTGCATGTGTTTTTATGGTAGAACAATTTATAACCTTTTGAATACATACTAGTAACGGGATCACTGGGTCAAATGGTAGTTCTAAGTTCTTTGAGAAATCTCCAAACTGATTTCCAGAGTGGCTTAACTAATTCATGTTCCCATCAGCAGTGTATAAGTTTTCCTTTTTCTCTGCAACCTTGCCAGCATTTGTTATTTATTGACTTTTTAGTAATAGCTCTTCTGACTGGTGTGAGATGATACCACTTGTGGTTTTGATTTGCATTTCTCTAATGACTAGGGATGTTGAGAATATTTTCATATCCTTGTTGGCCATGTGTATGTCTCTTTTTTTGATATATTTCCTTTTGGTGGATTTATCAGCCTATTTGAAAAAATCGTTTTGATAAAATTTATTCTAATGTATTGTTTTTCAAGACTACTACATATTTTATGGTTCTATTTTTAATATTTTTGTAGTATTTCATTGCATATGTATAGTATATATTACTTTTTTAAAATTTTATTTTATTTTATTTTAGGTTCCAGAACACATTTTCAGGATGTGCAGGTTTGTTATATAGGTAAATGTGTGCCATGGTGGTTTGCTGCATATATCAACCCATCACCTTAAGTATTAAGCCCCACATACATTAGCTATTTATCCTTTTGAGGGGTGTCTATTCATGTTCTTTGCCAATTTTTAATGGGATTGTTTGTTTTTTGCTTGGTAATTAAGTTTCTTATAGATTCTAGATATTAGACCTTTTTTTGAATGCATAGCTTATAAATATTTTCTTCCATTCTGTAGACTGTCTATTTACTCTGTACATTTCTTTTACTGTGCAGAAGCTTATTAGTTTAATTAGGTCCCACTTGTCAATTTTTGCTTTGTTGCAATAGCTTTGGAGTCTTCATCATGAAATCTTTGCCAGAACCTATGCCCAGAATGGTTTTCTTCTAGGGTTTTTGTAGTATTGGGTTTTACACTTAAATCTTTATTCCATCTTGAGTTGATTTTTGTATGTTGTAGGAGGAAGGGGGTCCAGTTTTAATCTTCTGTATATGGCTGGCCAGTTATCCTGGCACCATTTATTGATTTCCTCATTGCTTGTTTTGGTGTCCACTTTGTTAACAATCATGTGGTTGTAGGTATGCAACATTGGTTCTGGGCTCTGTAGTCTGCCTCTTTGGTCTATGTGCCTGTTTTTGTACCAGTACCATGCTGTTTTGGTCACTGTGGCCCTGCAGTGTAGTTTGAATTAGGGTAATGTGATGCCTCCAGCTTTTTTCTTTTTGTATATGATTTCTTTGGCTATTCAGCTTCTTTTTTAGTTCTATATGCATTTTAAAATAGATTTTCCCAATTCTTTGAAAAATGTCATTGATAGTTGGATACAAATAGTATTGAATCTTTAAATTACTTTTGGCAGTGTGGTCATTCTAACAATGTTGATTCTTCCAATCCAGGTGCGTGGAATGTTTTTCTATTTGTTTGCATTATTTCTGATTTCTTTCAGCAAGAATTCATAATTCACATTGTAGAGAACTTTCACGTCCCTGGTTAGTGGTATTTGTGTGTGTGTGTGTGTGTGTGGCTATTGTAAATAGGATTGCATTGTTGATTTGGTTCTCAGCTTGGACATTGTTGGTCTATAGAAATCCTAGTGATTTTTCTTTTCTTTCTTTTTTAATTTTAATTTTATTTTATTTTGAGATGGAGTCTTCCTCTTATTACCCAGGCTGGAGTGCAATGGCATGATCTTGGTTCACTGAAACATCTGCCTCCTGGGTTCAAGTGATTCTCCTGTCTCAGCCTCCTGAGTAGCTGGGATTACAGGTACCCACCACCACGCCTGGCTAATTTTTTGTATTTTTAGTAGAGACTGGGTTTCACCATGTTGCCCAGGCTGGTCTCAAACTCCTGACTTCAGGAGATCCACCTGCCTCGGCCTCCCAAAATGGGATTTTTCTACATTGATTTTGTATCCCCAAACTCTACTGAAGTTGCTTATCAGATCTAGGAACTTTTGGGCAGAGACTATGGGATTTTCTAGGTATAAAATTGTTTCATTTGTGAAGAGCAGTAGTTTGAATTCCTGTCTACCTATTGGATGCTTTTTATTTCTTGCTCTTGCCTGATTGCTCTGACCAAGACTTCCAGTACGGTGTTGAATAGGACTGATGAGATTGGGCATGTTTGCTTATTCCAGTTCTCGGGGGGAATGCTTCCAGCTTATGCGTCTTCAGTATGATGTAGGATGTAGGTTTGGCATAGATCACTCTTATTATTTTGAGGTAAGTGCCGTCAATCTCTAGTTTGTTGAGAGTTTTTAACATGATGGGATATTGAATTTTATCAAAAGCCGTTTCAGCATCTATTGAGAGGGTCATTTGGTTTTGCTATTAGTTCTGTTTCTGATTAATCACTTTGATTGATTTGCTTATGTTGAAACAGACTTGCATGCCAGGAATAAAGCCCACTTGATCGTGGTGGATTTGCTTTTTGATTTGCTGCTGGATTTGGTTTGCTAGGATTTTGTTGAAGATATCTGCATTTATGTTCATTAGGGATATTGTCCTGAAGTGATTTTCTTTGTTGTTGTGTCTCCGACAGGTTTTGGTATCAGAATGATGCTGGCTTCATACAATTAGTTAAAGAAGAGTCCTTCCTCCTCATTTTTGTGGAATAGTTTCAGTAGGATTGGTAGCAGCTCTTCTTTTTATGCCTGGTAGAATTCAGCTGTAAATCTGTCTGGTCCAGGGCTTTTTGTGGTTTGTAAGCTTTTAGTTACTGATTCAATTTCAGATCTTCTTATTGGTCTATTCAAGGACTCAGTTTCTTCTTTGTTCAATCTTGGGAAGTTGTATGTTTCCCCAAATTTATACCCATTTCTTCTAGGTTTTCTAGTTTGTGTGCATAAAGGCATTAATAGTCTTTGAGACTTTTTTGTATTTCTGTGGGGTCGGTGGTAATGTCTCCTTCATCATTTCTGATTGTGTTTATTTGGGTCTTCAGTCTTTTTTTCTTTGTTAGTCTAGCTCGCAGTCTATCAATCTTATTTATTCTTTCAAACAACAAAGTTTTGGTTTCGATGATCATTTTGTATGGTTTTTGTGTGTGTGTCTCAGTTTCATTGAGTTTAGCTCAGATTTTTGTTCTTCTGTTAGCTTTGGGGTTGGTTTGCTCTTGTTTTCCTAGTTTCTCTAGGTGTGATGTTAGATTGTTAATTTAGGATCTTTCTTTTTTGTGTGGATGTTTAGTTCTCTAAACAGGCCTCTTAACAGTTCTTTAGCTCTGTCCTGGAGATTCTAATATGTGGTATGTTTGTTTTCTAATAAAAACAAAACATTTCCTAATTTCAGTGAATCTTAAAGAATTCCTTGATTTCTGCCATAATTTCACTATTGCTTCAAAAGTCATTCAGGAGCAGGTTGTTTAATTTCCATGTAACTGTGATTTTTAGAGATCTTCTTAGTATTGATTCGTATTTTCATCACACTGTGGCCTGTGAGTGTGGATGGTATGATTTCAGTTTTTAAAAATTTTTCCAAATTGTTTTATGGTTGAGCATGTCATTGATTTTAGAGTATGTGCCATGTGAAGATGAGAAAAATGTATATTATGTTGTTGTTGGGTGGAGTATTCTGTAGATGCCTGCTAGTTCCATTTCGTCAAGTGTTAGTTTATGTCCTAAATATCTTTGTCAGTTTTCTGCCTTGATAATATGTCTAATACTATGAGTGGATATTGAAGTCTCCGATTATTATTGTGTGGTTATCTAAGTCTCTTCATAAGTAGCTAAGAACTTGCTTTATGAATCTAAATGCTCTAGTTGGGTACATATATGTTTAGGATGGTTAAGTCATCTTGTCACATTGAACCCTTTATCATTATGTAATACTCTTCTTTGTCTAATTTGATCATTGTTGGTTTCAAGTCTGTTTTGTCGGAAATTAGAATAGCAGCTCCTGCTCTTTTTTATTTTCCATTTGCTTGGTAGATTTTCCTCTATTCTTTTACTTTGAGCCTATTTGTCATTGCATGTAAGTTGGGTCTCTTGAAGACAACATACAGTTGGGTCTTGCTTCTTTATCCAACTTGCCACTCTGTACCTTTTAAGTGGGGGGATTTAGCCTGTTTACATTCAAGGTTAATACTGGTATGTGAGGATCCCATTATCATGTTGTTAGCTGGTTGTTAGGCAAAATTAATTGTATAGTTGCTTTATAGTGTCAATGGTCTATGTACTTAAGTGTGTGTTAAGTGACAAGTAATGGTATTTTGTTTCCATGTTTACCATTCCCTTAAGGACCTCTTGTAAGACAGGTTGAGTGGTATGAATTCTCAGGGTGATATTTTAAAGGTAGAATCTTAAAAAGTACAAGCTGAATCCTTAAAAGAGTGTTTCTCAAAAGATAGTTAACTATATCCTTAGCTGCCCATTAAAAGACAAATTTCTAGATCCAACTGCTGATTAACTGAATGAGAATTTCTGCTGCAGGGTATAGTACTATGTGTTATGACAAGCCCCATCAAGTAATTCTTATTCACTTTAATGTGGGAAAATCACTCTTTAAAAGTGTACAAAGTATTCTGGAAAATGTGATTTAAAAAATACATATATTATTTTCATTCATATTTAATTTTCTAAGAAACATGAAAAAATCTACATATTGTTTTCATGAATATTTTTTATTTTGGGAATATTCTGTTATAGTTCAGATTTATAAAATGTCAGTGTTTCAAGATATTATATCTTAGTTTTGTAAAATCATATTAGGGTCATATTGAATACATCATAGTTGTCTAATAGTAACATTTAAAAATTTTGAGGACCAGTGCTGTCAGGAATAGACCATGGGTACATATGTGTTAATTTAGTAAGAAAGGCAGCAACTGACAATTACTACAGATAATATATCTCATGCTTGATTCCCAGTAAGTGCATCATTATAAACTTTTTTCAACTGTAGCATAACGTATGAAATTGTGATATAACTCCTAGTTTGTTGTAACAGCATTTCAATACATGACTGAGCCATATTTTTATAGAATCAAAGTTTTCTGTACAAGTGAAGGACTCATAATTAAATGTAATCAAACTAGGCATGCAGAATGTGAATATTTCCTTCATATCAGATAAATGTGTATCAAAAATGTACAAGAGTGAATAGATTATTATTAACATTGCATGAATTTCATTCTTGGCATTTTAATAATCTTCAAGTGTAGGAAAATACTTCTTTATGTCTGCAAATCCAATTATTTGACCGTCATCTCAAAGCATTACTATTCTTATTAAGAATTTGTTGTTTTTTTAGTTGTTTTTAAAACACATTTTTAAAGGTAATTCTTTAATAGCCAGTATTGTCCTTTAACATTAGGATTAGGCATTCCCAAAACTGCTTGCTTATTTAGTAAACAAGATAATTTTCCCTAGCAAAAGAAGGAAATACATAAACAATACATTTTGAAAAACTAGCACATTTTGAATTCTTACACCTTCTAAGATGTCTGCATGGATACATCCACAAAATTCCCCTCTTAAAATGATTTTTATTTCTTAATAATTTTTATTACAGTTAAACATATAGGTAGAAATGTATGTACAATTCAATCAGTTATCATTACATGGATATTTATGTTACCTCTAGTAGTAAACATTACTACCATACAGGGGCTTACCATGTATCCTTTCCCAATTATAAATTCTGATCCCTTCCCCAGAAGAAATCTTTCTTGACACCTAACACCATAGTTCAGTTTTATCTTCTTATATAAGTAGAGTCAAACAATATGTATTCTTTTTGTGTGGCTTCCCTTGCTCCACATTATTTTTGTAAGATTAATTACTATTTTTACTTGTAGTGGCTGTTAATTTTATTGATACAACCATGTTACTTGCAGGAATATAGCACAATTTACTTATCTATGCTATTGTTGATAGACATTGGGATGATGCTGTGAATATTCTCGTATATTTCTGTTGGCTTCTGCCAGTCAATAACTAAAACACATGCGATTAATGGTTTACATACAGTTTACTTGTATACAAGAAAAAAGCCAATGGACTGATTTCTTCTAATAAATACAAAAGCAGAATTTTTATACAAGGAAAAAAGGAAAAATAGAGAGGACAAACTTCAGTTAAAATGCCTCATTTTAGTTTTCATAATTTGAATAAGATGCTGATAATCTGTCAGTGAGTAAAGAGACCAGTCAGGATTTTCTGTCTTTGGACACTGAAGGGATCTTAAAAGAAACCATTTTCAGTTGTTTGAGGATTTTCCAGAATATCTTGGTTGTTTAACATGGACATGTAAGTAGCAGAATATATTTGTAGTCTGACTGCCAGTGTCTTCTTTTTAACTTGTTCAGCCCAGTCGTTCACAGTTTGTATCATTTCCCATACACACTCATAAACTTATTTGTGCATTTGGTATGATAATATACTTAAGAAGTATAAACAATGTATCATAGGCAATGTGTGTGCTCAACTGCATGCTTTCCAAAATGTTTGTGGAAGTTTAAATACCAGTTAGTAGTTTATAGAGTTCTATTTTTTATTATCTCCAACACTTCCTAATGACATCTTTTGGTGGATATGGAACAGCACCTCATTGTATTTTTAAATTACATTTGCCTTTTCTTTAACCCCAGGGATAACCCAAGGGTTTGACTATTCATTGAATCTTTCTTTCATCATTAAGTCAATGAATTTAGGGGATTGTATGTATAGTTTCCAATACAAATGTTATGTACAAAACCGAAGTACTTGGACCTCATTGTGGGGGTTGTTCATTGAGAAATTATTAACACTGACAAGGGAAGTGGAATTGATGAGGTGCAGCTAAGATGGGAAATGGCAGCTAGTCATTTTTACCCTAGAGGGTTGTGGGATAGCAACATATTTAGAAATGAGTGCTTCACAGGTGATCCAAGAACAATTGGTCTTCCCTCTTGACTATGTTACCTACAATGAGGACAGAGACCATCAAAATTCCATCTGGGAATTATGAGCCTTAGTAAGCCATTATTGTGCAAGTTGTGTTGCTGTTCTGCATGCTTTCTTAAAGTTATGGTGATGAATGGAGGCTGTTTTATCTCATGAATTTGATTGCACATCAAAAACTAAGGTTATTGTTGTTGGTTAAGCGAAGTGGGGTTTTAAATTTACAAGTAGGAGAACTTCTCATATAATTTGTGGCCACTTGTTTATACTATTTTAGAAAGTGCAAAACTACAAAAGACCCCACGTAGCCAAAGTTATCCTAAGCAAAAAGAACAAAAGTGGAGGAATCACATTATCTTACCTCAAATCATACAACAAAGCTAGAGAAACCACAATGGCATGATACTGGTATAAAAACAGACCCAGACCCATGGAACAGAATAGAGAGCCCCAATGCAAATCCATACATCTACAGTGAACTAATTTTTGACAAAGATGCCAAGAACATACATTGGGAAAAGGACAGTCTCTTCAATAAGTGGTACTGAAAAAACTGGAACTCTATATACAGAAGCACAAAACTAGACCTCTGTCTATCTGTTGCCATGTACAAAAATCAAATCAAAATAGATTGAAAACTTAAATCTAAGACCTCAAGCTATGAAACTGCTGAAAGAAAAATTTGAGAAAACTCGCTGGGACATTGGACTGGGCAAAGATTTATTGAGTATACCCCACAAGTACAGGCAAAAAAAATCAAATATGGATGAATGGGATCACATCTAAAGTTTCTGCACGCAAAGGAAACAATCAACAAAGTGAAGAGACAATCCGCAGGATAAAATATTTGCACACTACCCATCTAACAAGGGATTAATAAATAGAATATATAAGCAGCTCAAATGACTTGTTCAGATAAAATCTAATAATCTGATTTTTAAAACTGGCAAAACATCTGAATAGACATTTGTCAAAAGAAAACATACAAATGGCAAACAAGTATATGCAGAGCTGCTCAATGTTACTTATTATCAAAGTAGTGCAAATTAAAACTACAATGAGATATCATTGCACTCTAGTTATAATGGCTTTTTTTCAAATACAAGCAACAACAAATGCTGACAAGGATGTGGAGAAAGGGGAATACTGGTACACTGTTAGTGGGAATGTAAATCAGTACAAGCATTATGGAGAACAGTTTGGAGGTTCCTCAAAAAACTAAAAATAGAGCTACTATATAATCTACCAGTCTCACTGCTTGATATATACCCAAAAGAAATCAGTATATCAAAGACATATCTGCATTCCCGTGTTTGTTGCAGCTCTGTTCCCAATAGCCAGGATTTGGAAGCAACCTGTGTCCATCAACAGATGAGTGTATAAAGAAACTGTACATATACACAATGGAGTACTACTCAGCCTTAAAAAAATAACAAGATCTTGTCATTTGCAAGAACATGGATGGAACTGGAAGTCATTATGTTAAGTGAAATAAGCCAGGTACAGAAAGAGAAACTTCATTCTCACTTATTTGTGGGAGCTAAAATTTAAAACGAGTGAACTCATGGAGAAATAGTTCACTTGTATGTCTGTATCAAAATATCTCCTATAACCCATAAATAGATACATCTGCTCTGTATCCACATCAATGTAGAAATTAAAAATTAAAAAATATAAAGTCTGATAAAATGTATTTCTTCTGCAAATCAAGGACATTCTCAGATAAAATGCATAAAATTGGCTTATTTTAAAAAAAGCAATTGCATGGCAGTGAATAATACAACAGTATGATAACTGCTAATGCGATTCGGCACCAATGCCTTGATTTTTGCTAAGGTATTGGCAGTTTTACACACCATTACCTTTGCCCCATCAGTCAACATCCTGAAGAAGGCAAATAGTATCTTAGTATCATAACGAAAATAGTTTTGACTTTGTAATACCCCTGAAAGATTATCAGGAGTCATATTGATCCATGTATTATTTCTTTTGGTTTAGGGGTAAGCATGTTACCCAGTTATAATCAATGAGATCCAAAGGGTAGTTTACTGAAAGGCCTCTGCAAGAGTTACCTACCTCTTAGATAGACAGAACAGAAACACATCTCTTTTCTCCCAGAAGATATTTTTTGGACTTTGTGCTCAGAATAGCCTCAACCAACCTGAAACTTTGATGTTACTAAGGCCAAAGGAAAAGCTGGCACCAAGGAAATGGCAAAGTTAAAAAAAAAAAAAAAGAATAACAAGAAAAAAACTGGATTATTAATGATGTTATTGAAATATGTCTGAATGAACTAACCATAAGGCCTGCCAACCACCACCTATTATTATATGAAATAGCAAATAGTCTTATTATTTAAATACATTAGAGTTGGGGTTTCTGTTATATTTAGTAAAAGATAAGCTTTGTCTTCTGTTTACCAAAAACTGACAAAACAATAATTACATGGCTATGAGAGCAAAGTTCTCCCTGGGTTATTCATTATATAAAGAACTTACTCTTTCAGGAAAATCTCCATGATTAAAAGTGGGAAATTATATCAGATTGCTACTGAAGCAAGGTATACTTGATGCTGGAAGACTGCTCAGACTCCTCAACTTACTTAAAACTACAGCAAGGATTATTTCCATATTACTGGGTGGAACTGAATAGGAACAAGCTAAGACATTTCAGCTTACAAAATTATTAGGTATAAAGGTAGAGAAACACAAAATTTTCACAGAGTTCCTGGATCAATAAATGTAACCAATGTATTAGATGTTTAGGAACTGGGAGTATTCATTTACCAACTTGTACCTATATCTGAGAGACTGAAATTATGCTAGAACATGCATGTTGTGAACAAAATAAAATGTCTTCTGAACAAATTAGGTAACATCTGTTATTAAGTTTCTCTGTGGAACAACATTGATTTTAATTTGAGTAATACACATTTCACTCACTCTAGCCTGGAGGTAAAGTACTTTAATGAAACTTGTCAAATGAATTGATGACCAACATAAGACAAGGAACAAAGCCTAAACCGTGATAATCCTTTGGTCTGCACAGGGGAAAGTTACTCAAATGCCAGCATTTATAGTAAGTGTTGAAATCATTTTAAAGAAGCACATTAGGTACCACTTAAAATGGCAAAAATACGTATGTTTTCTCCCTTAAACCATGTTTTCATTGTAAAAATAACATGCACACATGAACGTGATAAAGATAATTATGTAAAATAATGTAAAATATCCGTAATCAAACTACCAAAGCATAATTCCGAAACTTTTCCTATATTCTCATTTGGTATTTGCTTTAGCAATTTTTTTACATGAAGTCGTACCATTGTATGTAAAATGTATATTTTATCTCTTCCACATTATAGTATTTAACTCAATAAAATAAAGTTCAATTAATGAATTAAAATTCATTCAATGAATATTGTTTAGGTTATTTAGTCACTCACATCTTGCTAAATATAAAAATTGTTTTCAATTATTTACTATTGATAGTGACAGGAGGCAGCCAAATGCCTAGGCAGATAGGGGAGGGTCCCTGCCGAAACCCCACCTCCAAGTCTAAGACAGTTTAAAGCCTGAAAGCCAAGCTACAAGTTAAATCCTCGGACTGGATTGAGAACTTGTCTTCTTGTTTGGGCTTTTCTTTGATTGGACCCCACTTATCACCTATTTTACATATGCCTACTGTTTACTAAGTGGTTTTTCAACACAGTCACGCCCACCTTTGCGTGCTATATTCACTTTAACCTTTTTTGCACACTCACAAAGCGATCAGCCTGCATTCCCCATTCTGAGTTCATAAAAGGCCCTGGACCCAGCCACATGGGGGAACTTTCCTGCCTTCCGATAGTGGGACCAACCCAGCATCCCCTCTTTGCTGAAAGCTGTTTTCATCACTCAATAAAATTCTTCTCCGCCCTCCTCATCCTTAATGTTTAGCATATCCTCATGCTTCTTGGATGTGATACAAGAGCTCAGGAACTGCTGAACATGGGTACAAGCTATAACACAGGCAAGCTGGGGCAAACTGGTGCACGCCAGCATGGCCAAGCAACGCCCAGGTGGGGCGTTGCTGGCCAAAGGTCCCCAGCTTGCAAAGTGAGAAGAAAAATCCTATATCATGATGACACACAATACTGAGATGAAATTCTTTGTCATAGGTTTTATATTTAATAAACATGTAAGGTGGCCATTTTATTACTTTTTTTCAAAATATGATTAACAGACAAAATACTATGAAAAATATAGTTATTTGTATATAACTTAAATGTATTTCAAATATTCTGTACCTATTTACACAGTAAATTTACAGTATAAGAGTGACCAAGTTCCTCCTCACAGTAGCATGATTTTAATATTTCATAATATAAATTAAATAGTTAATAACATAACTTTGCTATCTTCTGTAATTTTCATAATAATCTAGACATCCATGTCTAATACAAGAGAATCCTTGGGCTATTCAAGGACCTAACAAATTACAGGATGTCATCTTATTTTATTTTCATGTTATCTAAATTTTAAATAAAGAGTGCAACAAGGCCCAGGGAGGTAAATGAATTGTATACAAATGAAAGTTTGGATCTTTTTTTAAATCTAAAATTTTGGTTTTTTGTTCATCATACTTCTTTGCATTTTTATATTTTTTAATTATCACATTAAATATTATTTAATATTATTACTGAGTTTTTTGGCACTTCCTTAAGTTTTGTGTCTGAAGAGAATGCCACATTTGCCTCATTCTAATTATAATTATTGCCTAAACACTAGCCTGAAAGTATTTTGTATACATTTTCTCAATTTAAAGAATTTAAACATTTTCCCTCAAATACATTAAACTTAATTTTTTAAGCTACTTTATTCCTAAGTGTAATCCTTATTTCATTGTACTTTTTGGCAGGATTGAATAATGCAATACAGCCTCAGTCATTTAGAGAGTCTATGGTCATGTTGGTATAAAGCACTTTATAATTTATGATATGTAAGGGAACACAAAGAGTAGATGCTATTTATAACAATGCGACAAGGCAAACTATCTTAATTTTGAGAAAACTTCAAAACATAAGCATCAAGTAGATCACAAAACTACAAAGAACATATGTGTAAACTGTGCAGTCTAATAGAACTTTCTGCAGTGGCCAAAATGTTCTATATCTATGCTGTTTGATATGGGAAACACTAGCCAATGTGGCTATTGAACATTTGTAATAGGGAACTCAGTTTTACATTTCTTTGTGTTTTTATTAAATTTAAGCTTAAATAGCTCCATATGTCTAGTGACTAATAGATAGTAGATGTAGATCCTGCGCCATGTCTTAAAGGTCCTACTGTAATATAAACTGCTTATATTACTTTCATTTGATCTCCAATGTTACTTGAGCCTACAGATTATTTTCTAAACTCATGTCTGCATCTCAGAAATAGAATCACATATTTTATATCTCTTAAAAAGTAGGAAATTGAGAACATGATGTGCAGTATTTGACAAACAAGTCCCATCAACCTTCTTTTCAACAAATGCTTTATGGCTTCTGAACATGTTGCAAGTTTTTTCTAGTATTGTGCATTTTGGGACATATCTGCCTCTGTAGGATCCTCCTTAGAAGTGACAGAAAAAGAATTTTCTCTATGTCAGAATGATAACCCTGAAACAGGCTAGCTGCAAACAAACAAAACAACCCCAGCTCTGCACGCCACCCCCCGACCCCCCCCAAAAAAAACACAGCAGTGTGTAATTTGCATAGAATAAACAGTTCTCTAAAAGCCTGCCTTTGATATTCTGTCTGAGAATTTTGTATTATCAGCTCAGTGTAAACTTGATAAGCACCTGAGCTCTCTGTAATCACAGAGTGAAAACTGCTGTGATCACACTAAACACCTTGTTAGTTTTTATCCCAGAATGTAATAGAAGAGCCCACGGGTACAAAAATGGAAGAACAGGTCTTAGGGGGAAATATGGGTGTTGTCTTGTCAGGCATATAACTGTATTTAACAGTGTTGACTAATGGTATCAGATACTGACAGTTAATTATGTGAAGTGATTTTAAGTAGCTTGGATTGAATAATTAGTTTCCTTAAACGATAAGCAACAACATTCACAGCTATCTCTTTTGAACGTAATTCGGAAAATTCTAACATTCTAGTAACAAGTACTATATTTACCTTATATGGATTTTTTTTTACCTTAAATTGCTGCCATGCTTTTCTATCTAGATTAAAGTTTATGTGGTAAGAAAAATGACCTACTCTAGCCTCAACCCATTATCAATGTCACCAAGTCTTCCAACATTTCTCTGAATCTTAAATCATGTATTTTCCTTCTATATTGTTGTATAGCCCACACAATATGGATAGATAAAAATATTTCTTTGATTTCCTCTTATAAACCCACGTACAACATTATAAAACTTGATATATTCTCACAGGTCAGTAACAAGTGCAAGGATGAAAGAAGAAAGTGGATATTTGATTCTCTAAAAGTGCATTTGTGACCCGTGAAGTTAGAAGATTAAGTTGACATTAACTACCTTTCTTGCTTAGTGTAAAATTATATATAATTTAGTAACAAGAATATTTCAAAAGGTCAGAACACAGTGTAGGCCATGGAGCCCACCTAACAATAATAGGCATTTACATACTGCTCAAGTTTTTGTTTTATGCCGTTTATTTCAGACAAAAGAAACTACCTTAGCTGGTTTAAGAAAAAAATTGATTAAAGGGTATGAATAGTTCAAAGTCATTGGGATGTCTGAAGACTCTAAACTGATCTTCCAGGAACAACTCCATTAATCAGACCACAGAATTAAAATGTTTCTGCTACTCAGAAAACTCTGAATCAAATAGGTATCAGTGGTGTTGCAGTCTCCAGTAACATCTACCTCTAGTTTAATCCGGAATCTACCATAACAAGAAAGCACTATTAGAGTGACAAACCTAACACGACATTGCCTTTGACACAGTTCGTATAGGCAAATGGATATCTTGTGTCCGGTCTCCTTCCTCACTCAGATCAGACTATGAGTGTTAACATGGTATATCTAGATAGTAAAAGCTAAATTATAAGTCTCTATGTTAAGAGGGAATTTAGACAATGTGATTGCATAAGTTCTATGAGATCTTAGGTTCTTCATTAAAGTAGAACCCTTCGATTGGGGTAATGTGAGTTTTCCAAATGTGTTCTTTTTAAATATTCTGACTAGACATCTTTTGCCTTTCTATACAAACTTAAGAACCAGTTTTCAAAATATGCAAAATTAACTTTCTCAGATCTTGATAGAAATTGCCCTGACTCTATAGAAAAATTGGGAAGAATTTACATCTTAACAATATTGAATCTTCTAATCCGTGAACATGGAACATCTCTTCATTCTTTTAGGTTATGTTTAATGTTTTTTACCAATGTTTTATAGTTTTTTTGTAGATAGAGCCTGTGCATATTTAGCTATATTTATACCTAAGTATTTTACTTTTATGCTATTGTTCATTCTTGATATATAAGAAAATAAGTAACTTTTTTTCCAATCCAAAGAATTTATTCATATTCCACTAGTTTTATAGGCACTCACTGTGTGTATATAAAGTTCCAAGCAATTTTATCACATGTGCAGATTTGTGTAAATACCACTGCAGTCAAGATACAGATAGTTCCATCATAATGAAGATCTCCCTACCCCTTTATCGAAACATCAACCTTCCTCGTTCCCATTCCTCAACCTTTAGCCATTCCTTTTTGGGAATGTGCCTATTTTTTGTTATTCAGAGCTCACACTCTTCCTATGCCGGCTAAAGTGGAATTTAGAGCTATGAGATTGTGGAAAACCATATTCCTAATGGCCATTAGATGAGCAGCTTTTAGTGCTATTTAAGGTAATGTAAAAACTCTAGTTTTTACAAGATGGAACTTTGTTTATGTAGCACAATAAAGCCGTGGTGATTCCTAAATGTAGGCCATGCATTTCCCTATTTTGCCACTAATAGAGAAAGAGGCAATTTCAGTTTTGAAAGGTCTGGCCAATGCCTTAGCTGTAATTTCTAGAAAGGTTTTACCTTCAACTTTTCTATACTCATCCAAAACTTTCCAGATGCTTTTGTATATTGACCTTTTATATTGTGACTATGCCATACACACTTATTTTTAAAATTATTTCCAAAAAGTTTTTTTCTGTTGATCCTTAAAGGTTTGCTACATAGGCAACCATGCCATCTGAAAATAAGCATATTTCATTTATTCCTTTTGACCTTATAATGTCTTCTTGTCTTATTGAACTAGGTAGGACTTCCAATAAGATGTTGAATAGAAGTGGTGAGAAAAGGTGTCCTTGCCTTTTTATTGAACTTAGGAAGAAAGCATCTAATCTCTTACATTAGTTATAACTTAGCTCTGGATGTTTTGTAGATGTTATCAATAAAGTTAACAAAGGTTTTGTCATGAATAGATATTGGATTTTTCTAAATAATTTTTCTGTATTAATTCACATGATCATATGATTTTTCTCCCTTAGTGTAAGTAGTGGATTACATTGAATAACTTTTGAAAAATGTTGAACCAGCCTTAGACATATGTAGAATAAGTTTTAGTTTTTTATGGTGTACACTTTTATGCAATTATGTACTCAATTTGCTAATATTTTGTTGAGGGTTTTTGTGTTATGTTACTGAGAAATATTGATCTGCCGTTTTTTGTTTTTGTCTTGGAATGTCTTTATCTGGTTTTGATCTTAGGGTAATGCTGGCCTCATAGAATGAGCTGGGAAGTGTTCACTCTGCTTCTATTTTCTGGAAGAGATTACAAAGAAGTGGTAAAACTTCTGTGAAATTTCTTGCAGACTTCTTCAATGCAGAGTTGGAGGCTGGTGTTTTCATTTTTGTAAAATTATTAATTGATACAATTTCTTAAAAATATATATGACTATTCAGATTTTCTATTTCTTTTTTTGTGAATTTGATAGTTTGTGTTTTTTAAGCAATTGGCCTATTGCATCTAGGCTGTCAATTTTGTGAGCATTGAGTATAGTGTTCTTTTGTTATCCTTTTAAGGTCAACATGATTAGTAGTGATAACTTCTTTTTTATTTTATTTCTGACATTGATTATCTTTCTGTCTGTCTCTCTTTCTTTTTGTCTTATTAGCTAGGCTATAATTTCATCAATCTTACTCATGTTTTCAAAAGACTACTTATCATTTCATTTGATTTCATTGGTTTTCTCTATTATTTACTGGTTTTCAATTTCTTTGAGTTCTGTTTTAATTTTTTTCTTTTTCTACTGCTTACTTTTTCTTGCTTTAGGCTTCAACTGCTTTTCTTTCTCTTTTTTCCTAAGGTGGAAACTAAGGTTATTGATTTTAGAATTTTTATCCAATAAAATAATTAAATGCTATAAATCCCCCTTCTAAACACTGCTTAGCTGCACCGCACAAATTTTAATATATATATTTTTTAGACAGATCCTCACTCTGTCACCCAGACTGGAGTGCAGTGGCATGATCTTGGCTCACTGCAACCTCCACCTCCTGGGTTCAAGCAATCCTCCCACCTCAGCCTGAGTAGCTGGGACTACAGATTTATATGTATATTTGCATATAAATTAAGATGTCCTTATTTTTAAGTTATGTACATGTAAGATTTCCTTCTTTGAAAGTTATTTTTTTAATATGTATCTAATATATAGTGTAATATATATTAGAGATGAGGTTTTGGGAATATATATATTATATAATATATAGTATTATATATGTATATATATTTATATATGTATATATGAGATGGGGTTTTTACCTGATTCCACTTTGTGTTCTCTTTTAACACAGTTTTTTTTTATAACTTCTTTTGTGGTTGGCCTAAATTTACAGAATACATTTTAAACTTATGTAAGTAGTCTGCCTTCAAGTAACATTACAAAACTTCAATTGTAGTGCAACACAACTTATAACTGAGTATTCTTGCTTTCTCCTCACATCCCTGGCATTATTTCTGGCATTCATTCCCCTTACCCATATGCTATAATGACTCAACATATTGAACTATTGCTACATTAAACAGTTGTCTTTTAGATTGATAATATTAAAGATAATAATAAAAAATATTTTAACCTTAATTTATTCCTTATCTTATACTCTTTTTTTACATAGGTCTAATTTTCTTATCTCTATTATTTTCTTTCTGTCTAACCAACTTCTTTTAACATTTCTTTTCAAGAGTCTGTTGGTCATGAATTTTCTCAATTGTTTTTTGTCTGAGAGAGTCTTTACTTCTACATTTTTGAGGAATAATTTTACTGGATATAAAATTTTTAGTATTTTTTCTTCAACGCTTCAAATGTTTTGCACACCTCTCCCATTGCTTGCATGGTTTCTGGTGAGAATACTTCTGTAATTCTTATTCTTGTTCCATAATAGATAAGGTATTATTTGCCTCGTGTTTTTCTTATTATTTATAGATATTCTCCTTGTATTTGATTTTCTGCAGTTTGAACATGGTATGCCTAGGTGTAGTATTTTGGTACATATTGTGATTGTTTCTAAGTTTCTTTCTAAATTTCCTAGATCTTAGAAAGAAGGTGGTTAATTATATTTGACAGTAGTCACTTCAAAATTTTATGATAGTTTTTTTATTTCTTTCCCTTACTGTATTTAAGTTATACATATGCTATACCTTTGATGTTCTTTAATATTTTTTTTCCTTCTTTTCTCTGCATTTTAATTTAGGAAGGTTATATTGACTTATTTTGAAGCACAGTGATTTTTCTTTGCTGTATTGAGTGTACTGATGAGCTCATCAAAGGCTTTCATTATTGCTCTTAGTGTAGGTGTGCATACCTTACATTTCTACTGTTTCTTTTTATTCTTTCTTAGAATTTCCACAGACTGGCCAAAGTTTACAGATTTCTGCCACTGAACAAGCAGCAGGTCTGTGAATCACTTTTGCATAGCAGTGATCTAGGATAGGCAATGATCAGTGTCAACAGGAAGAGAGAAAACAAATTTGGAAAATAAATCAAAATCAACAACCTCCAAAGTAAAAAGAACAGATACTGCACAAGGTTATACAGGGAATCAAAATGAGAAAAGTAAATAGAGATAAGAAGAAATTTACAGCTAGAAAACATAGACAAGTATGCATGTGTCTTTAATTGAACATAATAATTCCTCCACCTAATATATGTATAGGTACTAGAATCGTGTTCTGATATTAAAGTATTCATGTTTTAATAATAATTAATGCTTAAATAATTAATGATGTTGTCTTTCAACAAATACCACATGATGACTCTTTTGGGTCACAGTTCTATTTTTTTGTGAGAGGTGTGAGGATATCCATTTATTCATTTTCTACTGTGGTAAGAAGACTTAACATAAGATCTATCCACTTAATTTTTCAGTGTACAATTCAGTATTTTTAAACTATAGGTGTAATGTTGTAAAGCAGATCTCTACAAATCAATCATCTTGCATAACTGAAATTTTATACATGTTGATAAGCAACTCCCCATTTTTCCCTTCCCCCAGCTCCTGGCAAATACCATTGTACTCTCTGCTTCTATGCATTTATGTATTTTAAACACCTCATATAAATGGAATCATGCAGGGTATATGTAACTGGTGCATTTCATTTAGCATAATGTCCTCAAAGTTTCATATTGTTGTAGATGGTAAGATTTCCTTCTTTTTAAGTTATTGTTTATATACACCAGATTTTCTTTATCCATTTATCTGTCATTGGACACTTAGGATGTTTCCACACTTGCCTATTTTGAAAAATGCTTCAATGAATATTGAAATGCAAATATCTCTTTGAAATCCTGGTTTCAATTCTTTTGGATAAATGCACCAAGGTAGGGTTGCTGGATCATATGGGATTTCTATTTTAAATTTTGAGGAAACTCCATACTGTTTTCCACAGCAACTACTTCATTTTACATTTCCACCAACAGGGTTTTGCTTTCTCCACATCCTCACCAGTACTTGTTATCTTTTGTTGTTTTGTTTTGTTGGACATAGCCAACTTAACAGGGGTGGGATTATAGCTCAGTATGATTTTTGGTTTTCTGATGATTAATGATGTTGGGCATCATATATATATGGTATATATATATGATATATATATGGTATATATATATGATATATATATGGTATATATATGATATATATATGGTGTATATATATGATATATATATGGTGTATATATCATATATATAAAAGGTATATATGAGATATATAAATGGTATATATATAGCTGTATATATATGATATATAGACATTTCTTGAAAGAACACATGAAAATGGTATATATATCATATATATGATATACGATATATATATGATATATATATCATATATATATATACCATTTTCATGTGTTCTTTCAAGAAATGTCTACTGAAATCCTTTGCCCATTTACAAAATTAGGTTATTTGATTTTTTGCTACTAAGTTGAAGAAGTTCCTTATATATTTTGGATATTAACTATCAGATATCTGGTTTGCACATGTTTTATTCTATGTTGTAGGTTGCCTTTTTACTCTGTTCTTGTAGATTTTAGTTGTTGTCATTGTTGTTTGCTATGCAGACACGTGTTAGTACCAGTTATCTATTTTTGCTTTTGTTGTCTATGCTTTTGGTGTCATATCCAATAAATTATTGCCAAGACCAATTCCCAAAAGGTTTTCCACCTACGTTTTCTTCTAAGATGTTAACTGTTTCAGGCGTTACATTTAACTATTTAATCTATTTTCAGTTAATTTTTGTGTATAGTGTAAGGTAAGGGTCCAATGTCATTCTTTTGCATGTAGGTATTTCGTTTTCCCAGAGCCATTTATTAAAAGACTATCCTTTCTCTATTGTGTATTTTTGGTATCCTTGCTGAAGAACAATTGCCTATATATGCATGGGTTAATTTCTTGGCTCTTAATTCTGTTCCACTGGTCTATGTGTCTGTCTCTCTACCAGTAACATACTTTTTTAATTACTGTTGTTTTATAATATATTTTAAAATCAGGACATGTGATGTCTCCAGCTTTGTTCTTTCTTAGGATTGTTTTGGCTATTTGGGGTCCTTTGTGGTTCAATATCAATTTTAGGGTTATTTCTTCTATTTCTGTAAAAAATACCGTTGTGATTTTGACTAGAATTAAATTGGAATCTGTAGATCACTTTGAGTGGTATGGACATTTGAACAATATTAATTCTTTCTATCCGAGCACAGAATGCCTTTCCCCTTACTTGTGTGTGCTTTGACTTTTTTCATGTATTTTGTAGTTTTTCTTGTACAAGCCTTTCACCTCCTTAGTTAAGTATATGTGAAACTATTTTACTTTTTTTCTGATGCTATTGTGAATGGAATTGTTTTCTTAATTTTCTTTTTGAATAATGTGTTGTTAATGTGTAGACCTGCTACTGATTTTTGTATGTTAATTTGTGTCCTACAGATTTACGTAATTTGTTTATTAGTTTCAACAGTTTTTTGGTTGAGTCTTTAGGATTTTCTATGTATGGTATTATGTCCTCTGCAAAGAGATAATTTTACTTCTTCCTTTCTGATTTGGACCTCTTATTTTTCATTTCCTTCCCTAATTACTATGGCTGCTACTTCCAGTACAGTATTACTTAAAAGTGGCCTGAGTATCCTTGCCTTGTTCTAAATCTTAGAAGAAAAGCTTTCACTTTGTAGCCATTGCACCTGACAATAGCTGTGGGCCTTTCTTATATGGCCTTCATTATGGTGAGGTACACTCTTTCTATAGCCAATTTGTTGAGAGTTTTTATCATGAAAGGGGATTGACTTTTGTCAAATACTATTTTTGCATGTATTGAAATGATTGTGTGATTTTTATCCATCATCCTCTCAATGTGGTGTATAATATTGATTTATGCATGTAGAACCATCTTCACATCCTAAGGATAAATCTCACTTGGTCATAGTATATGATCCTTTTAATGTATTCTTTTTTTTGAGACGGAGTCTTGGTCTGTTGCCCAGGCTGGAGTGCAGTGGCGCAATCTCGGCACACTGCAAGCTCCGCCTCCCGGGTTCACGCCATTCTCCTGCCTCAGCCTCTCCGAGTAGCTGGGACTACAGGTGCTCGCCACCACGCCTGGCTAATTTTTTTTGTATTTTTTAGTAGAGACGGGGTTTCACCATGGTCTCGATCTCCTGACCTCGTGATCTGCCCGCCTCAGCCTCCCAAAGTGCTGGGATTACAAGCGTGAGCCACAGCGCCCGGCCTAATGTATTCTTGAATTTGGTTTGCTAGTATTTTGTTGAACGTTTTTGCATTTATGTTCATCCAGGTTATTGGCCTGTAATTCTCTTTTTATTATAGGGTCTTTACCTCTCTTTGGAATCAGAGTAATGCTGGCCTCATATCAGGAGTTTGGAAGCGTGTTCCCTCTTCTTCATTTTCCTTGGAAGGGATTGAGAAGAATTGACACTATTTCTTTAAATGTTTAATAGAACTCACTTGTGAGGCCATAAGCCTTCTTGGGTCCTGTCCCCTCTCATTTCCTTCATGTTCCTGACACGACCCTTTCCCAGAAACATTTACTGATCCTGATGGTATAATATTCTGTGATGTAAAGTTTTTGTGTAAATTTTATTGACATGGTGAAATACTCACAATATAATTTATTTTTAAAAATATACAAAACCATATATCCAAAGTATTAACAAATGTAATAGGGGTTGGACTTTTATTATTTTAACTACTGACAGTGATGTTCCTCTCGGGAAGAAACTATCCTTGCTTTAGAAAATAACTTGAAATAAGCACTTGAGTTAGAAGGGAAGGCCTATAGGTGGCATAGTTGGTAGGAGCCTAAACAACAGCAGAAAGTGGCTTAACTGCTCCACATGAAGCTCAGAAGCAGGGAAACAGAGTCAGAATGTATTCCCAGGCTGAGGGCAGAAGGGCATATGGTGGCTGGTGGGAATCCGCTGGCAGGAGGAATGGCCAAAGATCTATCCATTTTAAAGGCATGGTTCTCTAGAAAATAATATATAAACCATGCAACTAACTGGGTATAAAATGGAGATGTTGTATAACCTTAATGCTCCCTGCTGTATGTGGTAACCTTGTGCATCTTATTTAGAGACCAAAGACTGTGTCTCATGTGCAGAGGAATTACCTATACTCAGTGTTCTAGACCTTCCCCTGAGGTATCTGAGCATCTTCAGTGCGTGTATCCTCAAAATTTTAAGTAAAATGCAAGGCATCTTGTTTGTGTGAGTCTGTCTTGATAGTTCAATCTCTTGTTTAACATAGTTACATTTTAGAAAGTAAAGATAAAAGGCAAATATTCTGGCAGATAAGCACAGGGTGATTATTTTTCTATTTAAAGTTTCTGAGAAGAGGAGTATGTAGGAAGTAACAGGTGATACCTTCAACGTGCAGTAAAGAGTCCTACCATTATATAGCTATGGAAATGATGCTAGTATACTTGAACTTTCAGTACCTTAGAATGTATGTCTGATGTCCAAATAAAATAAAATGTACTATAAAGAGGTATAGAGTTTTCACCTTTTTGTTTAGTTTGCTTGATTTTGTATTATAGTTTTTCATTCCCTTTGAATAACTTTCATAATTGAATAAAAATCAGTAAGCCAAATTAAACAAAAATGGAAAATATATCCGTTGAAATTCTTTTAAACAATTACAAAAGCATGAATATGTTTATTCTTTTCTATTTCTAACTTTGCCAGAAATTATGTTTCTAAACGTCAGATATTGATTTGTTTAGTTTTTCCCACCCCAAAAATAGTGTGTTTGTTTTGATTTTAGAGACAAGGTCTCACCCTGCTCCCCAGACTAGGGTACAGTATTACAATCATGGCCCTCTGTAACCTCAAACTTCTGGGTTCAAGGGACCCTTTCACCTCAGGGGAAGTACAGCCATGTGCTGCCATAACTAGCTAATTTTTTTATTTTTATTTTTTCAGAGATGGGATCTTGCTTTATTGTACAGGCTGGTCTAAAACTCTTGGCTTCAAGTGATCTTTCTGCCTCACCCTCCCAAATTACTGGGACTATGGGTATGAGCCACTGTGCCCGGCTTCTAAAAATAGTTTTAATTTATCAAACCCTTATTTTAATACATTAATTATATTTTATCTTCTTAATACATTCATTATTATTTCCTCAAGTATGCTTTGCTGTTAATTTTCTGAATTCTTGACCGGCAAGTTTTATTTCTTTTCTTTTGTGTTTTCTTATTTACTTCTGAGTGAGGATTTTGGCTCTAATGAGCTTTTCTGTGTAATGTTCTAAAAGTTATTTTCCGTTTAATTATAGTGTTGATTTTCTACCATATTCAAGAGTCTGAGTGTTTTATTAATTACCAGGTGCTTTTCTGTGTTGTACTTGCCTTATACTTTGCCATTATTTTTTTCTATTCTTTAAAATTTTGGTCATTATTTGTAACAAGACGATTTTGTATCTTGTAATTACTTTGTTTTTTTTTTGTTTCCCAAACTTACCAATAGATTTTGCTAATGATATCTGGAAACATTAAAAGAAAGCACAGTCTCTGTTAATAGACAATAGATCTTTGTGAATTTATGGACTACTGTTAAATCTGTTTCTGTTAGTTTCCTCTTGTATTTCAAACAGATGTCAAACTCATTATTTGCATGCTACAACATGACCACTATGGATTAAATCTTAGATCAAGAAAAAAGGCCCCATTAAAAAGAAGGAGGAACAGGAGGAGGCAGTGGCAGCTGTATGCAAAAGGCAAATGGAACAATTTTAGAAGAAAATATAGAATTTTTATTTTTATTTTTATTTTATTTTATTTCATTTCAGTAAAACGATGATTCCTTTTATTACTAACAAATAGAAATAAAAACTTTGTCAAATTTTGTCTTTTTCTTCACCCCATTATTTTCGTTTTTTTAATTAATTTATTTTTTTATTATTATACTTTAAGTTTTAGGATACATGTGCACAACGTGCAGCTTTGTTACATATATATATATATACATGTGCCATGATGGTGTGCTGCACCCATTAACTGGTCATTTGGCATTAGGTATATCTCCTAATGCTATCCCTCCCCCCTCCCACCACCCCATAACAGGCCCCGGTGTGTGATGTTCCCCTTCCTGTGTCCATGTGTTCTCATTGTTCAGTTCCGACCTATGAGTGAGAACATGCGGTGTTTGCTTTTTGTCTTTGCGATAGTTTGCTGAGAATGATGGTTTCCAGCTTCATCCATGTCCCTACAAAGGACATGAACTCATCATTTTTTATGGCTGCATAGTATTCCATGGTGTATATGTGCCACATTTTCTAAATCCAGTCTATCTTTGTTGGACATTTGGGTTGGTTCCAAGTCTTTGTTATTGTGAATAATGCCACAATAAATATATGTGTGCATGTGTCTTTATAGCAGCATGGTTTATAATCCTTTGAGTATATACCCAGTAATGGGATGGCTGGGTCAAATGGTATTTTCTAGTTCTAGATCCCTGAGGAATAACCACACTGACTTCCACAATGGTTGAACTAGTTTACAGTCCCACCAACAGTGTAAAAGTGTTCCTATTTCTCCACATCTTCCCCGGCACCTGTTATTTCCTGACATTTTAATGATCGCCATTCTAACTGGTGTGAGATGGTATCTCATTGTGGTTCTGATTTGCATTTCTCTGATGGCCAGTGATGATGAGCATTTTTTCATGTGTTTTTTGGCTGCATAAATGTCTTCATTTGAGAAGTGTCTGTTCATGTCCTTCGCCCACTTTTTGATGGGGTTGTTTTTTTCTTGTAAATTTGTTTGAGTTCATTGTAGATTCTGGATATTATCCCTTGGTCAGGTGAGTAGGTTGCAAAAATTTTCTCCCATTCTATAGGTTGCCTGTTCACTCTGATGGTAGTTTCTTTTGCTGTGCAGACGCTCTTTAGTTTAATTAGATCCCATTGGTCAATTTTGGCTTTTGTTGCCATTGCTTTTGGTGTTTTAGACATGAAGTCCTTGCCCTCGCCTATGTCCTGAATGGTAATACCTAGGTTTTCTTCTAGAGGTTTTATGGTTTTAGGTCTAACATGTAAGTCTTTAATCCATCTTGAATTAATTTTTGTATAAGGTGTAAGGAAGGGATCCAGTTTCAGCTTTCTACATATGGCTAGCCAGTTTTCCCAGCACCATTTATGAAATAGGGAATCCTTTTCCCATTTCTTGTTTTTGTCAGGTTTGTCAAAGATCAGATAGTTGTAGATATGCAGCATTATTTCTGAGGGCTCTGTTCTGTTCCATTGGTCTATATCTCTGTTTTGGTACCAGTACCATGCTCTTTTGGTTACTGTAGCCTTGTAGTTTAGTTTGAAGTCAGGTAGCATGATGCCTCCAGCTTTGTTCTTTTGGCTTAGGTTTGGCTTGGCAATGTGGGCTCTTTTTTGGTTCCATATGAACTTTAAAGTAGTTTTTTCCAATTCTGTGAAGAAAGTCATTGGTAGCTTGATGGGGATGGCATTGAATCTATAAATTACCTTGGGCAGTATGGCCAGTCTCATGATATTGATTCTTCCAACCCATGAGCATGGAATGTTTTTCCATTTGTTTGTATCCTCTTTTATTTCATTGAGCAGTGATCTATTGTTCTCCTTGAAGAGGTCCTTCCCATCCCTTGTAAGTTGGATTCCTAGGTATTTTATTTTCTTTGAAGCAATTGTGAATGGGAGTTCACTCATGATTTGGCTCTCTGTTTGTCTGTTATTGGTGTATAAGAATGCTTGTGATTTTTGTACACTGATTTTGTATCCTGAGACTTTGCTAAAGTTGCTTATCAGCTTAAGGAGATTTTGGGCTGAGACGATAGGGTTTTCTAAATATACAATCATGTCATCTGCAAACAGGGACAATTTGACTTCCTCTTTTCCTAATTGAATATCCTTTATTTCCTTCTCCTGCCTGATTGCCCTGGCCAGAACTTCCAACACTATGTTGAATAGGAGTGGTGAGAGAGGGCATCCCTGTCTTGTGCCAGTTTTCAAAGGGAATGCTTCCAGTTTTTGTCCCTTCAGTATGATATTGGCCGTGGGTTTGTCATAGATAGCTCTTATTATTTTGAGATACATCCCATCAATACCTAATTTATTGGGAATTTTTAGCATGAAGGGTTGTTGAATTTTGTCAAAGGCCTTTTCTGCATCTATTGAGATAATCATGTGGTTTTTGTCTTTGGTTCTGTTTGTGTGATGGATTACATTTATTGATTTTTGTATGTTGAACCAGCCTTGCATCCCAGGGAGGGATGAAGCCCACTTGATTATGGTGGATAAGCTTTTTGATGTGCTGCTGGATTCTGTTTGCCAGTATTTTATTGAGGATTTTTGCGTCAATGTTCATTAAGGATATTGGTCTAAAATTCTCTTTTTTGGTTGTGTCTCTGCCAGGCTTTGGTCTCGGGATGAAGCTGGCCTAATAAAATGAGTTAGGGAGGATTCCCTCTTTTTCTATTGATTGGAGTAGTTTCAGAGGGAGTGGTACCAGCTCCTCCTTGTACCTCTGGTAGAATTCGGCTGTGAATCCATCTGGTCCTGGACTTTTTTTGGTTGGTAAGCTATTAATTATTGTTTCAATTTCAGAGCCTGTTATTGGTCTATTCAGAGATTCAACTTCCTCCTGGTTTAGTCTTGGGAGGGTGTATGTGTCGAGGAATTTATCCATTTCTTCTAGTTTTTCTACTTTATTTGTGTAGAGGTGTTTATAGTATTCTCTGATGGTAGTTTTTATTTCTGTGGGCTGGGTGGTGATATCCCCTTTGTCATTTTTTATTGCATCTATTTGATTCTTCTCTCTTTTCTTCTTTATTAGCCTTGCTAGCAGTCTATCAGTTTTGTTGATCTTTTCAAAAAACCAGCTCCTGGATTCATTGATTTTTTGAAGAGTTTTTTCTGTCTCTATTTCCTTCACTTCTGCTCTGATCTTAGTTATTTCTTGCCTTCTGCTAGCTTTTGAATGTGTTTGCTCTTGCTTCTCTAGTTCTTTCAATTGTGATGTTAGGGTGTCAATTTTAGATCTTTTCTGCTTTCTCTTGTGGGCATTTAGTGCTGTAAATTTCCCTTTACATACTGCTTTGAATGTGTCTCAGAAATTCTGGTATGTTGTGTCTTTGTTCTCATTTGTTTCAAAGAACATCTTTATTTCTGCCTTCATTTCGTTATGTACCGAATAGTCATTCAGGAGCAGGTTGTTCAGTTTCCATGTAGTTGAGTGGTTTTGAGTGAGTTTCTTAATCCTGAGTTCTAGTTTGATTGCACTGTGGTCTGAGAGACAGTTTGTTATCATTTCCGTTCTTTTACATTTGCTGAGGAGTTTTTTACTTCCAACTATGTGATCAATTTTGGAATAATGCTATGTGGTGCTGAGAAGAATGTATATTCTGTTGATTTGTGGTGGAGAGTTCTGTAGATGTCTATTAGGTCTGCTTAGTGCAGAGCTGAGTTCAATTTCTGGATATCCTTGTTAACTTTCTGTCTCCTTGATCTCTCTAATGTTGACAGTGGGATGTTAAAGTCTCCCATTATTATTATATGGGAGTCTAAGTCTCTTCGTAGGTCACTGAGGACTTGCTTTATGAATCTGGGTGCTCCTGTATTAGGTGCATATATATTTAGGATAGTTAGTTCTTCTTGTTGAATTGATCCCTTTACCATTATGTAATGGCCTTCTTTGTGTCTTTTGATCTTTGTTGGTTTAAAGTCTGTTTTATTAGAGACTAGGATTGCAACCCCTGCCTTTTTTTGTTTTCCATTTGCTTGGTAGATCTTCCTCCATCCCTTTATTTAATTGTCAGATTCACCAAAGTTTAAATGAAGGAAAAAATGTTGAGGGCAACCAGAGAGAAAGGTCAGGTTACCCACAAAGGGAAGCCCATCAGACTAACAGCTGATCTCTTGCGGAAACTCTACATGCCAGAAGAGAGTGGGGGCCAATATTCAACATTCTTAAAGAAAAGAATTTTCAACCCAGAATTTCATATCTAGCCAAACTAAGCTTCATAATTGAAGGAGAAATAAAATACTTTACAGACAAGCAAATGCTGAGAGATTTTGACACCACCAGGCCTGCCCTAAAAGAGCTCTTGAAGGAAGCACTAAACATGGAAAGGAACAACTGGTACCAGCCACTGCAAAAACATGCCAAATTGTAAAGACCATAGAGGCTAGGAAGAAACTGCATAAACTAACGAGCAAAATAACCAACTAACATCATAATGACAGGATCAAATTCACACATAACAATATTAACCTTAAATGTAAATGGGCTAAATGCTCCAATTAAAAGGCACAGACTGGCAAATTGGATAAAGAGTCAAGACCCATCAGTGTGCTGTATTCAGGAAACCCATCTCATATGCAGAGACACACATAGGCTGAAAATATAGAATTTTTAAAGATGAATTGAAGATGGGGAAGGATTTCTTCAATAAGCCATAAAAGTGACAACCTTTAAAGAGACCATGATTGATGAATTGTATTGCATTTTATTAAAAATATTGCATATCAAAAGACACAGAAGAAAATGAAAAGACACACGACAAACTGAGTAGAAGAATGCTTTTCATATGAACATGGAACCCTCAGAGAATTGTTATTTACAATATAGAGAAAACTACAACTCAATTGGAAGGAAACAAGTCAGTACAAAAATTTGCAACACAATTATAAGCATTCTACAGAAAATAGGAATGGTCAATAAATGAAAGAAATCGTTTTCAACTTAGTAATTAGGACAATGCTAATCAAAGTCACAGTGACATAACATTTTACATAAATCTAGGATGGCAAAAATTAAGTAATGAGTGCTTCTAAACATGTGAATCAAAGAAAACTCATATACTAATGTTACCACATAATTGGTACAGCTACTTTGGAAAATAGTTGGGAATTATCTTATGAATCTGAGCATGGTAGTCTGTATCCTTCAGCAATTTCACTATTAGGATTATAATACAGACATATTATTCCAGTCATACCAGGAGATACATGCAAAAATGTTTGAGAATAAAGTGAACAACAACAAAAAAGGTAAAATGAAGTCATCTGTGGAACCAATACAAAAAAATGGACCATCAGCTTTTGCACAGCTGGTAAAGGTGAGTCAAATCTCAGAACTCATTGTTTTTTGCTGCAAAGCGAGAGAATATGGCCAATTCTAAGAGGTATGATGTTCATAAGTTAAAACATGGCAGTAAAAATGGAATTAATCAGTAATATTAGAAGCCCTTATGTCATATCTCCAAGAGGGTATGAAAATTAATCTTTGTTCAGTTAATACAAGAACAGCTTTCACGAACCTAATCACAAGATAAATCGAATCAATTTTTAACTTACATTTTGCTTTTGTAATTGTGGGATCGAGGAAATGGCCAGCTTGTAAATGTCTTTCAAAACTGGAATGTCAGTTGCTAAACATCTCTGAAACACCATTCAGGTTAACCCCTTGAGAATCCAGTTGATGACTGGACGTCTAAGATCGACCAACCTACCTCTATTTTTACACCCTGTGCAAACATGCTTAAAAAAGTTTTTATTTCTAAACATTTAGCAGCCAAAATTCCAAAAAAAGGGCATAGGAAAATACTAGCCATCCTTTTCCCCAGTGACTTCCAGTACCTAAGCTATGGTCTGTAAATCTGTTATCAACTCTGCAAGACTGATGGTGAGACACTGGGAAACTGTTATCATGTAGGTTGTTGTTCTGGAGTCCCAGATATCAGCTCTCTGAGGTAGGATGTATGACATGTATATGCCAGGGAGGCCCTAGAGCTGTGCTGTCCAACATGGTAGTTGCTGCCCACGTGTGACTACTGAGCCCTGGAATGTGGCTAGTCTGAACTGAGAAGTAAATAGAAAGTAAAAGACTCACTATGAAAATATGAAAGAGTGAAAATAACTCCTTAAAACTTAAATTACATTTTAAGTTTTCTCCTATAAGTTACTGTATGTTGAAAAGCAGCATTATGGCAATATAGTATTCCAACCATGCACCATAATTTATTTAACTATATTTTTATTGTTTGACATTTAAATCATTCGTGTTGATCACTATTATAAATAATTCTGTAATAAATATCTTCTGCATATGCATTTGCATAGCTTATGTTTTTCCCTTTGTATAAATTCCTAACTACTGGATCAAAGAGTAAAACACTGTCAAGACTCTTGACACATATTGCCAAATTGTTTATCTATCAGCAATATGTAAGCATTAGTTTAATTTTACTTATGCCGGTACTGAATAGGATTATTTTAGAGTAGCTTCCATTGGATTAGAAAAATTTTAAAGAAAACAATTTAAACAAGCTCTCCTAACTACATATTTTTTTCTAGTTGCATTACTAAAAATATTATTACAATGGGTATAAATAATTTGACATTTCTGTCTTACACAAAATAGATTTAAAAATTGGGTCATATCCATGTGATAGGAAATTGCACATCCTCATAGTCTTTGTCCTTCTGTGTTATTTTAGTTTGAGTTAGTTAAATATTTTTTGAGAAAAATATTTCATATAATATAATGATCCTTCTAGGCTGAACCAACCTGATTAGTTACAGCTCAGGGGAGAGTTTGCAAAACAATATTGCTATTATTGCCTTATACTTTCCAATTTGTTGTTTTTATTTTTGTGTCAGTGAAGGTACATTGCATGCTAGAGCTTTATAAAAAATAAAAAACATGCCTCCAGCAAAGGCACATTTTATATACTTTAGCATTAAGAAAATATTCTACCAATAAAATCTGATTTTTTTTCAATTGTTAAAAGGTCTTAAAATTCAGAGTATGCATTTAAAAAATATATGAGTCAAATTAGGTGAACCCAAAACTTCATCTAAGTTAAATTATTCTTTTTCATCTTCACATATTAATATTTACTAAATTATTATTTCAAGCTTAAATTAGCTTAGTCTGCAAGGCTGGTATGCTGTTCCAGCATTTCCTGTATTTTACCTGCTTACACATTGTATTATTAGATAGTCTTACCTATTTTATTAATTAAAAATGCAATTAAACCACTGTTATTTAAAATCTATAGTTATATAGCTTAAAAATAACTAAAACTCAAATAATCATAAAAGACTAATCCAAATATGTTGTCTTTTGACCCAGTAATTTTACTTGATACATTACTAGCCCAGGAGAGTTTCTTCTTGAAAGCCCCGTTTGCAATTTCCAGTTATTACCTGTATGTTATTAAATACTCTATGTTGTTAATATTGGTCTCACACAAACCTCATCAGGTAGGCATAATTATCTGCATTTTAGCCCTGAAAATGTTAGGCCAAAGAGATTGAGGAATTTAGGTATGGATTTAAGGCAACTAAATGGTGAAAGTAATATTTAAAGTCAAAACAGTCTTCAATGGGAAAGAAGAAAGGAAAGTTCACACTAAAAGGATTTGCCTATTTACTAGTTTTGTGGCCTGTTTAATACAAGGTATTTGCTTACACATTTCACAAGCATTTTACAATAGAAGAAATTAAGTTGTAATGTTTTCTTGAAAGTTTAATGTTTGCTACATTTTTTTAGAGTTAAATAACATGCCACTTATCTGGCAAATACAGCAGCGGAGGGTTGCCATCTGTAATAGTTTGCTAGGGCTGCCACAACAAAGTACCCCAAGACTGAGTGGCTTAAACAACAAAAATGTGTTTCCGTATAATTCTGGAGGCCAGAAATTTAAGATCAACGTGTCAGCAGATTTGGTTTCTTCTACGGACCTCTCTCCTTTGTTTGTAGATTACCATTTTCTCCGTGTGTCTTCACATGGTTGTTCCTGTGAAAGCATCTGAGTCCTAATTTCCCTTTCTTATAAGAATAATAGTCATATTGGATTAGGGCCCATCCTAATACCTCATTTGACTCTAGTTGCCTTTTGAATAGCTCTATTTCTAAATATAGTCACAGTCTGAGGTACTAGGGGTGAAAACTTCAGTGTATGAATTTGGGTAGTACACAATACAATTCATTACACCATCGTAGACTGAATTTCACTTTCTACATTGTATTTGCTTTACTGTTTGGATTAAGTATGCCAAAAATACATTATATTGCAATGTGAAAAATATTTAAAAATATTAAGTAAAGATATATTTGCATAGCCATATAATATGTCATTAAGTTTATGTTAATACATGTAAACTATGTTCAAAAGAAACCACCTTAATTCTTCACTCATAAGCAACTTACTAACTTTATGAACACATATGTAAACATGTTTGGTTACCAGGGCTTCTAGCTTATAGCAAATTACAATCAGAAAAGTATATAGAGAAAGAGGTATGCCATTCCCATTGGAGAAAAGGAGATGCAGCTGCCTACGTCTCTCCCCTCAAGGATCAGCCACTACTGAGCTGCTTTAGAAAAGATGCCATCACATCTCCCACCCCCTCACATGCCTCAATCCCTGAGCCACAGCCATCCTTCAAGTGCCTGCACTCCAAACTTGGGCTCTGTGGCCACTCTGCAAGTGCCCACATGCCAATCCTGGGCTCTGTGTTTTCATGGTAGCCACCCACATCTCAAGTACTGGAACCATCTCCCTGGTGAGCTAATTTACACTCTGGGTCCTGATACCAAGGTCTCTCTGATTGTGCCATGCTCCAGGCACCAACTAAGCCTCCATAGAGTGCTAGGCCCTGCCCTGACTTCAGAGCCACTGTAACTCTGTGCATGCCTGTAATCCCATTTAGGGCTCCTTGACTGCTTCATGAACATCTGCACCAGTGTAGCAGCAGAAATGTAAGAAAATATGCGACATTACATATAAGGAAGTTTCAATAAAGCTAGCCAGATTTCTCAGCAGAAACCCGATAGACTAAGGTAAAATGGGATGATAGATACAAAGTGTTGAAGGTGAAAAACTAACAAAAAAGCACAGTTTACTTGGCAAAGCTGTCCTTGAAAAATGAAAGAAAGAGAAAGACCTTCCTAGATAAACAAAAGCTGAGAGAGTTTATCGCCAGCAGAATTGTTATCCAAAAAACGCTAAAGGATATTCTTCAAGCTGAAAGAAAAAGATGCTAACTAGTAACATGAAAACATGTGAAAATATTAAACTCACTGGTAACATTTAGTACACAATCAAATTTAGAATATTCTAACACTGCAATAGTGGTATGTAAACAGCTTGTATTTTTAGTATAGGGGCTAAAAGGCAAAACTATGCAAATAGTAGTAGTCACAATAATTTTTAAGAGATATACAATATTAAAAAATGTAAATTGTGACATGAAAAACATGAATTGTGGGGCAGGGAGTGGAGTAAATGTGTAGAATTCTTTTATGTGATCAAGGATAAGTTGTCGTCTTAGAATAGCCTATTATTACTATAAGATATTTTATTTAAGCCTCATGTAACCACAAAACAAATACCTGTAGTAGATACCTGAAAGATAACAGGTAAGAAATCAAAGCATGCCACTAAATAAAAATCATATAATCAAAAACAAAGACAGCAGTAGAGGAGAAAAGAGGAAAAGGACCTACAAAAACCCTGGAAACAATTAACAAAATGGCAATAGTAAGTCCTTACCTATCAATAGTTACCTTGAATTTAAACAGATAAAATTCTTTAATCAAGAGACATAGTGGCTGAATGGATAAAATAATAAGTTTAAACTGTATGCTGCCTGTCAGAGACTCACTTCACCTTCAAGGATGCACATAGATTGAAAGTAAAAGAATGGATAAAGACATTTCATTCAAATGGAAAACCAAAGAGAGCAGAAGAAACTATACTTATGTCAGATGAAATAGACGTTTAAGTCAGAAACTATAAAATGAGACAAAGAAGGTCATCATATAATAATAAAAGCATCAACTCATCAAGAATTGATTGTTAATATTTGCACTCAAGAATATCTAAATATGTAAAACAAATATTAATAGATGTGAAAAGAGAGATGCACTATAGTACTATAATAGTAGAGGATTTGATATCCCAGTTTCGACAGTGGAAAGATCATCCAGACAGAAAATCAATAAAAGACATTAGACTTAAACTACAAGTTAGACCAAATAGACTTAACACACATATACAGAAAATCCTATGCAATAGAAGCAGAATGCACATTCCGCTCAAACACACATGGAACATTCTCCAGGGTATATCATATGTCAGGCCACAAAGCAGGCTTAACAAATTTAAAAAGACAGAAATCATATCAAATATCTTTTCTGACCACAATCATATGAAACTAAAAGTCTATGAGGGGGAAATTTTAGGAAATTCACAAATATTTGGAAATTAAATAACAGGCTTCTTAAAAACTAATGGATCAAAGAAGAAATTAAAAGAGAAATAAAGGCCAGGTGCGGTGGCTCGTGCCTGTTGTCCCAGCACTTTGGGAGGCTGAGGCGGGCAGATCACAAGGTCAGGAGTTTGAGACCAGCCTGACCAACATTGTGAAACCCGGTCTCTACTAGAAATACAGAAATTGGATAGGTGTGGAGGCTGAGGCAGGAGTATCACTTGAACCCGGAGGCAGAGGTTGCAGTGAGCCAAGATCATGCCATTGCACTCCAGCCTGGGCAACAGGGTGAGACTCCATCTCAAAAAAAAAATAAATAAATAAAAAAATAAAAAATAGATTGAGATAAATGAAAATGAAAACACAACATACCAAAATTTATGGGATACAGCAAAAGCAATTCAAAGAGGGAAGTGTATAGCAATAAACACCCAAATAAAAATCCTAAATAAAAAAACTAATGTTTCATCACAAGGAACTAGGAAAGGAATAGTAAACTACACCCATTGTTAGTAGAAAAAAAAGGTAATAATAATGATCAGATAATTGAAAAATGAAATAGAAACTACAAAATCAATAAAAAGATAAACAAGACTAAAAGGTGGTTCTCTGAAAAGATAAACAAAATTGACAAAACTTCAGCTAGACTAAGAAAAAAAAGAATCAAATAAATAAAACCAGAAATAAAAAGGATGCATTGCATCTGATGCCACAGAAATAGAAGGGTTAATAATGAAACCACTATGAACAACTATATGTCAACAAATTTGATAAGCTAGAAGAAATAAATTCCTAAACATATACCACCTATCAAGACTGAATCATTAGAAAATAGAAAATCTGAATATGCCAATAACTAGCCAAGAGGTTGAATCATAGTAAAAAGTTTGCCATGAAAGAAAGGCCTAGGACCTAATACCTTCATGGATGAATTCTCCCAAACATTTAAATAACTAACACCAATATTTCTCAAACTCTTCCAAAAAATTAAAGCAGAGAGAATATGTCCAAACTTATCCTGTGAGACAAATGTCTTCCTGAAACCAAGACTATACAGGGGCACTGCAAGAAAAGAAAATTCTGAGCCAGTCTCCCTGATGAACATGGATGCAAAAATCCTTGACAAAATACTAGCAAACTAAATTCAACAGCACATCAAAATGATCATTCACCATGACCAAGCTGATTTATCCTAGGGATGCAAGGATGGTTCAACATAACACAAATCTACCAATGCAATATACTATGTTAACAAAATGATGGACAAAAACTTTGTGATAATCTCAAATGCAAGCAACAACAACAACAAAAGGCTTTCAACAATTCAACATACTTTACTGATAAAAAAAATCTCAAAAAATAGGTATAGAAGGGATTTATCTCAACACAATAAAGGCCATATATTACGAGCTCATAGCTAACATCTTACTCAATAGTGAAAAGTTTAATGCTTTTTCCTAAGATCAGGAATAAGACAAGGATGCCCATTCTCACCACTTTCTATTCAACAGTACTGGAAATTTAATCCACAGAAATTAGAAAAAGAGAAAAAAATAAAACATATCTAAGTTAGAAAGGAAAAAGTGAAATTGTTACTATTTGCTGATGACATGATATTATATGTGAAAAATTCTAAGGACTCTACCAAAATAATATTAGAACTAATAAACAAATTCAGTAAAGTTGCAAGATGCAAAACCAATATGTAAAGCTCAGTAGCATTTATATAAACTAATAACTAACTAAAATATTTTAAAAATCATATTTGCAGTAGCTACAAAAAACTTAGGAATAAATTTCACTAAGGAGGTGACAGATTTGTACACTGAAAATTATAAAGCATTGATCAAAGCAATTAAATGAATACATGGAAAGATAACCTATGTTCATAAATTGAGAGAATTAATATTATTAAAATGTCCATATTACTGAGTGATCCACAGATTCAGTGCAATGGTTCTCAAAATACCATTGACATTTTTCACAGAAATAGAAAAAACAATCCTAAAATTTGTATGTAACTACAAAAGAATAACCAAAGCAATCTTGAGAAAAAAAAATCCAGAGGTATCACACAACCTGAATTCCAAATCTACTGTAAAGCTAATCAAAAGCATGGTACTGGCATAAAAACAGATCAGATATATAGGACGATAAAACAAAATAGAGACTCCAGAAATGTATCTATTTATGCATGAACAATTGATTTTCAACAACAATACCAACAACATACAATGGATAAAGGTGCCTCTGCAATAAATTGTGTTGGGAAAACTGATATTTATGTAAAGAATGAAATTAGGCCCTTACGTTATACCACATACAAAAATCAACTTAAAAAGGATTGAAGACGTCAACATAAGACCCGAAACTATAAAACTACTGAAACGAAACATAGAGGAAAATCTCCACATTGTTCTGGGCAATGAGGTTTTTGATATGACCCCAAAAGCACAGGAAGCATAATCATAACTACACAAGTGGGACTACATCAAACTAAAAAGCTCCTGCACAGGAAAGGAAACAACAGAATGAAAGACGATCTAGAGACTGGGAGAATATATTTTCAAGCCACACACTGATAAGTGGTTAATATCTAAAATATATAAGGAACTCCTTTACCCAATAGCAAGAAAACAAATAACCTGATTGGAAAATGAGCCAAGGACCTAAATAGACATTTCTCAAAAGAAGACATATAAATGGCCAAGTATATAAAAAGATGCCCAAAATCACTACTCATCAGGAAAATGCAAATTAAAACTACAATGAGATATCACTTCACACCTGTTAAAATGGCTACTACCAAAAAGATGAAAGAAAACAAGTGTTGGTGAGGATGTAGAATAAAGCAAACCGTTGTACATGGTTGGTAAGAAGGTAAATTAGCATAGCCATTATGGAAAACACTATGGAGGTTCCTCAAACAGAAAGAGAATTACCATACAGTCCAACAATCCCACTATGGAGTATATATTTGAAGATATAAAATTTTAAAAAGATATGAAATTAGTATGTTGAAAAGATGTCTGCACTCCTGTGTTTGTTGCAACATTATTTACAATAGCCAAGATATGAAATCAACCTAAGTTTCAGCAATGGATGAATGGATGAAGAAAATTTCGTATATATACACAATGAAATACTGTTCAGTCGTCAAAAAGAATGAAATCTTGACATTTGTGACAACATTGATGAACCTCACAGACATTATGTTAAAGAAAATAAGCCAGGCACAGAAAGAAAAGTACCACGTGATCTAACTTATATATGGCATCTATAAAACTCATAGAAACAGAGAGTAAAATGGTGGTTATGAGAGGTTGAGAAGGTTGGAGCAATGTTCAAATAATATAAAATTTCAGCTAGGAGGAATAAGTTAAAGATACCTCTTGTGCATTATGATGAGTGTAGTTCATAACAATATATTGTATACTTGAAAATTGCTAAGAGTAAATTTGAAGTGTCTCACCACATAAAAATGATAAATACATGAGGTAATGCATACTTAAATAGCTTGATTTAGCAATTCCACAGTACACACATGTATCAAATCATCATGCTGTATCCCATAAATATGTACAATTTTTACTTGATGAAGAGAAGTTGGCTAATGGGTACAAAAATACAATTAGAAGGAATAAGTTCTAGTGTTGTATAGATAGGAGGGTGACTATAGTTAACAATAATTTATTGTATGTTTCAATGTCACTAGAAGGCAAGATTTAAAATATTCCCAACACAAATAATAGCTGTTTGAGGTAACGGATATCCCAAGAAGCCTGATTTGATCATTATACATTGTATGCATGTATCAAAATATCATATGTACCCCAGAAATATACGCAATCATTATATAGCAATAAAAAGCAGGAAGATATTTACATACTCACATACGCATATATGTACACACAATATAAACTCAAACCAGCATGCGTGCACACAAGTTATAGGTCATTTAATATAAAGGCAAATATTGAGACGCTTCAAAAGCTTCATCTTATCACTATATTTTTATAGAGGGTAATATAATTATAATGACAAATAATGACAAATCTGGGACAATAAGTAAAATGTAAAAAAGATTCATTGTTAAATAATGCGATCATTTAATATAAAATAAGACTAAATTTATTGAGAGAATGTTAATGTGTTTATTAGATCTATAGGTCCTTTTAATGTTAAAACATTTTGTCTTCAAGAGATCTACGTAACTTGATCATAATACATGTTTTTTTCAGATTGTTAGATTCACTTGGTAATATTTTGGGGAATTTTAGCATCTGTGTGCAAAAGTGAACTTGATGTGTATGTTTGCCTTTTGATGCAGTCCTTTTATGACTACATAATCACAAATCTACTCCTCATACAATGATTTGATGAATGTATCATTTTCTATATGATAGAAAATGATTTGTTCCTTGAATGATTAATAGAACCTGCCTTTAAGATTTCTGAGCTTGAGATTTTCTTTTTCTGAATACTTTAATGTTAATGTTTCTTTCATAAAGGGTAATTTATTCTTCTTGTATCAACTTTTTGTAAGTAATATTATCTAGACATTTCACCATTTATCTAAACTTTGAAATTTCATGGCATAATTTAAAACATAATTACCTTAGTTAGCTGAATTTTTCATCTCTTTAATATAAAAGAAGCACAGAGTACTTCAGTGTGTGGGATCCCATCTTGTCTTTCATGCTATTGCTGCCTAGTATTTTACTTCTGTCATGTTTTTAATCACAATCTACTTTTTTGATATTACTGAGTGACAAACCACACTAAAATACGCTGTCTTAAAACCAACATTTATTCAGCTTACAATTGTGGTTATAAAATTAACACTGGACTCAGTTGGTAGTTCTGATCTCAGCCCAAGTTCTCCGGTAGCCTGCAATCAGTTGTATGTCAGCTAGGTGTGTCTACATCTGGATTTGTCAGGCTATTGGCAGGAGTGCATTGATTTTTCTTTCGGTGGTCTTCCATCTTCCAGCAGGCCAGACTAAGATATGTTCACCTGGAGGTGAGTTCCAACAAAAGAACAAGCACACACAGGGCTTTTGATGCCTAGACTTGGAACTGGCACATCACTTATATTTATATATATTTTTACCAATTCTTTTTCTTACTATTCCTTCTTTCATCTCATACTATCATTTAGGATAATTGCCTTTAGTTCTCTAAAACGTCTGTTACAATTTCCTTTAATGAAATTTTTGTTGTTGCTTTTGATGAATTTTGGAATACATTTTTAATCTGAAAATTTCTTCATTTTGAAAACATTCTTGAAAGGGAAATTTTCTGGAAATCCCATTCAATATTTTCATCCTATTTCACTTATATCATCTCAGCATTTCTAAGAAAATTTTCAGTATTATTTGGATTCCATTATCAAGAAGTCTAATTGTCATTCTTTTGAAAGTGTTCTCTCTAGAGCTGCTCTTAAGTTTCTTCATTGCCTTTGTGTTGGGCACTATCAGTAGAATTATTGTAGAAAGAGTATAAAATTACACAAAATTAATTCAAGAAAACTTAGTAAATACTGAGGTTTTAAAAATGCACCCTTAGCAAACTGATGCAGGAACAGAAAACCAAATACCACACGTTCTCACTTATATGTGAGAAGAAATGATAACACATAGACACCTAGAGGGGAACAACACACACTGGGGGCGTTTAGGGAGTAGAGGGTGGGAGGAGGGAGAAGATCAGGAAAAATGGGTTCTAGGCTTAATACCTGGGTGCCAAAATAATCTGTACAACAAACCCCCATGACACAAATTTACCTGTGTAAGAAACCTGCACATGTACCCCAGATCTTAAAATTAAAGCTAAAATAATATGTTTTAAAAAGTATGTTACTGATGAATAGATGACTTATTCTAACACAAATGACATGATGAAAACACCAAAATAAAGCATGAGAATTTCATGTGATAATTGAGAAGGCATTTATAAATATAAAATAAAACCAAAGAGTAATTTAGAATAAAAAAATGCACCAAAAATGAGGTATCTTGATAACGTAGAGGAAGGAGAATAAGAAAAGGAAGATTCAAGAAGATCTTCTGTTAGATAAGTAAGAAATAAAGATAGCTTTCAGATTCCAATTAAAATAGGCAACAAGATGTTCATATTTCCTTTTATCACCCTAGACCTCCAGCAATGCAGGACATTTCCCAGGGTGGCCTTGGAATGACCGAGTTCTCCCCACTTTCTTGTTTGTAGTTCTTAAGATGTACAATGTGCTAGGAGTGCAACATCCCTGAGATAAGGAGAGGCTGACTGGAACAGCATGGGCTCAGTGCCAGTTCCACCCTAAAAGGAGGATGTTCTTCAGTGCTTTAAATCAGTAACTCACATGACCTCAAGATATCAAACATGGGAATGGCGGGCTGCTTTCCATGCTCCCTTCTCTGTGGTGCTGGTGGGAAATACACACAGGAGACTTCATGTGCCCTGGGCAGCTTTCCTGAGCCTTGGGCCAGCTCACCGTGAGTCCTAGGCTTCTGTTGTTCCTTTCTGCCTAACTGTAAGTATTAATAATAAAACTCATAAGTTGGTAATCAGTGCACAGTGAACCTGCTTCACAGCAATATTTTTTATAATTCCATTTATGCTGAGGAATTGAAAGATTATGAAATCTGATCTAAATAACGTTGTGCTGTTTAAGAAGATAGTTGCTAGTAAAAGGATTATAAACTTATATTAATCTTAGAAATTTTATAAATTACATTCTTTATGAAAGAGAATAAGAGCAATTGTAATTTATCAAATATTCTGTTTCTTCAATATGCCTGTAGATGAAATATTTCAATTTAGTAAATTATAACTATTTGTCATAATAATTTTCTAAATCTGCTATTCCTACAAAGTTGTCTGTTTTAATTTTATTAAAAAATAATGTAAGCTAGTAAGCTCTGTCCAACTTTGTTTGTCAAAATTGCTCAGGGCAAAAAATACCAGTGGAAAGCAAGAAATAAGATGGAAAACATTAATGAGTTAAAACAAAACTTTTTTTTTTTTAAAGAGAACCTATGGGGTTTCTTTCATTTCTATTTTAACATGTAAATATATTCCATCAGATGAACTATAGCAGAATTGTAAGGCAGAAAAATGAGATGTTAACTGGAGACTTGGGTGGGAGGCATTAATTTGGGTTTTAACTGGAGTAAAATTTAAATTTTACTGTACTGGAGTAGAATTTAGATTATCATATTGCACGCATTACCCCTGTCTTTCAGTTTGAGGGCATTGCATTCTCTCAGAAGAGGAGTACAACTTGATTTCATGTGCTCTCCCAAGAAGTGAAACTGATTAGTTTCTTAGAGCTTTATATTTTTGTCTGTACTTTTTAAGGTTTCCTACAAACCATTTTAAATGTGTCTAATAACTGATGGACATTCTTCCTTGGAGATCATCTGTAAATGCATGCATGCTGGTGGTGGTGGTATGGGTAGTACAAAGGAGTAGAACAAACAATCTTTCAGAAAGAAGGGGATTATTTTATGTTTTATGTAGTTATCATTGTATAATCTCTTATACATTTTATTTATTTATTTGAAGTAGGGTCTTTCTTTGTCACCCAGGCTGGGTTACAGGAGCACAGTCGTGGCTCACTGCAGCCTCAACCTCCCGAGCTCAAGTGATCCTCCCACCTTGGTCTCCCAAAATGCTAGCATTACAGGCGTGGGCCACTGTGCTCAGCCCCTTTATGTTTTTTAATTGTGATGATATTTCCCTGCGTGGTATTTTTTTTCGTGTACAAATGCCAAAAGTCTAATAAAAGAAGTTGATATTTCTATCTGTACTGAGTCATTTGGTGGGAACAAAGATACACTAAGAAAATCAAGGGATCAGGAACAAATATATAAAGAGGGAGAGAAAGGAATTTTACATCGTATCAAAATAGGGATAACAATATTTTATTTTTAAGAAACATTCTTCAGTTACAACATATATACCAACAATTCATCTATTTTAAGTGTACAACTTAATATTTATTAGCATTTTTAAGAGTTGTGCAACCACCATCATACTAAAATTTTAAACATTTGTTATAATCCTCAAAGGAATCCTCATACCATTAGCATTCATGCCTTGTTCCTCTTTCCCCTCAGCTCTGTCTCTGAGATTTGTCTATTCTGGAGCTTTTATATAAATTTATTAATGCAATAATATATTATCTTTTGTGATTGGCTTCTTTCACTTAGCATGTTTTTCAGGGCAATCCTTGTTACAGTTTATCAGCACTTCATTTGTTTCACTGCTGAGTACTATTCCATTGTATGGATATACCATATTTTGATTATGCATTCATCAGTTGATGAATATTTGGAATGTTTCCCCTTTGTGGCTGTTATTTATAATGCTGCTATGAACATTAGTGTGCAAGTCTGTATGTGGACATATGTTTCTATTTCTCTTGGGTAGATACCAAGGAATGGAATTTCTCAGTCTATGCTTAACATTTTCGAGAAATTGTACAACTCTTTTCCAAAATGGTTGCATCTATGTACATTCACGCCAGCAAATATTTTAGATTTCTACATTCTTGTCAACATGCATTGCATGTTTCTCTCTTAAGATAACCCTTTAGTGAGTATGAAATGCTACTTCATTGTGGTTTTTATTTACATTTTTCTATTGTATATGCTTTTGAGCATACTTTCATGTGCTTATTGGTCATTTGTATGTCTTTTTTGGAGAAATGGCCATTGAAATCCTTTGACAACAATCCATTTGGAAATTGAATTGATATCTTTACATCATGGAGTTTATGAATTCTTTATATATTCTTTATATATTATGGGTATAAATACTTTATCAGACATATGATTAGCAAATATTTTTATCACTCTGTAGATAATATTTTTTATCTTGACAGTGTTGAAAAGTTAAGAGATTCTAATTTTGATAAAGTTCAATTTATAATTTTATTACCATGATTTTGATGACATCTAATAAATTATTGTCTATCCCAAGGTCATGAATATTTATTGCTATATTTTTTCCAAGAGTTTTATGGTTTTAAACCTTATATTTAGGCCTATAACCCATTTGAGTTAAATTCTGTGTATGGTGTGAAGTAGGGGCCCAATTTTATTCTTTGAGATATGGATATCCAGTTGTTGCAAAAATTACTGAGTTGCAGCTCAATTACAACTTTGTACCAAAATAGCAGTTTACTCTTAGAGGCTCCTGTGATTCTTACTGCCATTATAACAAAACAAACACACACATCTTATAAACTTCTACATTTGGGGAGTATATGGAATATCTGGGATATTTATTACTTGAAAATGGGCTTTACTCTTATTCTCTCCACAGAAATATACTTTATGTATTCTAGAATAGCTTATGTTATTGTGTGCAAGTAATTAAAATATCTTATATTAGTAATTGATAGAAGAAGAATGAAACTTGATGCTCAGTTTAGATTTCGGCTACCAGCAGAAGGGAGCATAATTTTTAAAATTTATTTTCCTTCTGTTAACAGACAACAACAGAGGAGAGAATACTAACATAAATTATTTTAAAAGAAAAGTTCGAGGCTTATGCATGTATTTTGTGAAGAATGGAGACAAGTAATTTTTTTTCATGTGAGAACGAAGTTTAATGACTTTTCCTCCTTATAATGTCACAGGGAGTTACTTCACTAGCGAGAAACCTTTGTGGCTGGTGGCATCTTTGCCTGAGTTTTGCTCAGGCCTGCTGGGCTCATTCCATCCACACAGGCTGGAAGGCTGCACTTGCTGGTGCTACCAGCCTAGATCTCATGCCCGCCACCGGTGAGCCAGGTGCAGGGTGATGAGGGGTGCATGAGTGAGCAAACACTGGGTCCAGCCGTGTTCAGAATTGGTGGGTTCCTGGTTTTGCTGACTTCAAGAATGAAGCTGCGGACCCTTGTGGTGAGTGTTACAGTTCTTAAAGACGGTGTGTCCAGAGTTTGTTCCTTCAGATGTTCGTGGTCTCACTGAGTTCAGTCGTGAAGCTGCAGACTTTCACAATGAGTGTTACAGCTCTTAAAGGTGGCGCATCTGGAATTGTTTGTTCCTCCTGGTGGGTTCGTGGTCTCGCTGACTTCAGGAGTGAAGCTACAAACCTTCGCAGTGAGTGTTAGAGCTCTTAAAGATGGTGCATTCGGAGTTGTTCATTTCTCCCAGTGGGTTCATGGTCTTGCTGGCTTCAGGAGTGAAGCTGCAGACCTTCACAGTGAGTGTTACAGCTCATAAAGGTAGTGAGCGCCCAAAGAGCGAGCAGCAGCAAGATTTATTGCAAAGAGCTAAAGAACAAACCTTCCACATCTTGGAAGGGGACCCAGTGAGTTGCCGTTGTTGGCTCGGGTGTCCTGCTTTTATTCCCTTATTTGGCCCCACCCACATCCTGCTGATTGGTCCATTTTACAGAGAGCTGATTGGTCCATTTTACAGAGTGCTGATTGGTCCGTTTTGACAGAGTGCTGATTGGTGAGTTTACAAACCTTTAGCTGGACACAGAGCACTGATTAGTGCATTTACAATCCTTTAGCTAGACGTGAAAGTTCTCCAAGTTCCCTACCCGATTAGCTAGACACAGAGCACTGATTGGTGCGTTTACAAACCTTTAGCTAGACACAGAGTGCTGATTGGTGTGTTTACAATCCTTTAGCTAGACACAGAGTTCTCCAAGTCCCCAGCAGACTCAGAAGCCCAGCTGGCTTCACCTCTCACAGTCACTGCAGCCAGGCCCGCCAGCTGCAGCAAGGTGGGCAGCTCCAGGCACTGGTGCTGGCTCCCTGTGAAGCTGCAGCTGGACCAAGTGTACTGCAAGTAGCTTCCACTGCTGACACCAGGGAATGCGGTGGTGCTTGGAAGCTTGGAGATGCCAGGAAACAGAGAGCCCCAAAGAGGGTGTCACAGCCCTGGCTTGGGGAGCTCCTAGATCTGGGCTCCCTGAAGTGCCACAGCTCTTCTTTCCTTCTCTCTTCACTTCTTCTTGTTGCCGGTAACATGGTGAGTGAGGGGTATGTTTCAGCCGTATTGCGTTACAGCTCTTTTAGTCCTGCCGTTTGGTGGGTATCAAGTTCTTGTCCTGCATCCAGGAAAAATGAGTTATGCAGACAACTGGAGGGTAAGGTGATGAGGTGCTTCATTGAGTGAAAGTACAGCTCTCAGGAGACCCAAAGTGAGTAACTCTTTTCCACAGGCAGGTCATCCTGAGTGCAGCTCTCAGCAGAAAGGAGACCCACAGTGGGCAGCTTCTTTCTGCAGGCAGGTCATCCTGTGGAGTCTGCATCCCTCAGCTGACAGAAGACCTGCAGTGGGTAGCACCTATTCACACGCAGGTCCTCCAGACATCTGCCTGTGTCTGGCTCAGCCCAGGGGGGTTTATGGGCTTCAGAGGGGAGAAAGAACGTGCTGATTTGTCCATAAGCAGCCATGGGTAGGCCTGGAAAAAGCATCGTTAAGTTCTCACTCTGATCTGCAGAACTGGCAGCCCAGGCCCCAGGCTTCAGGCCATCCCAGGCCCAAAGGTGGGGCTCCACTGGGGATCCGCTCCTTCCTACCCAGGAGCCTGTCTGCTTCTCACAGCCATCAACCTGCCGTTCCCGGCATTCAGTCTGTTTGTGCCGAGCAGTGCCTTCAGGCCCTTGCTGAGTCCCACTCAGCCTCCCTCGGCCTCCCTCCCGTGCTTCTTGATACCCAAAGTCTGGAGGGGGCTGAGGCGGCAGGGGACTGGCTTGTCAGTGCTGCATTGAGTGCCCGCACACCTGGCTGGGTGGTAACAGGGCCCTGGCTTGGCCTTAACTCTGCTCCAAAATCAGACTGGCTGCTGGGATCAGGGAAAGGGATCTCGCCGGGCAGCAAAAGTAGGCATTTCTGAGCCTGAAGGGGAAGCGGGGCTTCCCAGGCCACGAGAGCATAGGAATGCCTAGATCTGCAGCCATGGCCTAGGAGGGCAGAGGTCCAGCTTCTCCAACGCGGAAGGGGGCGGGGCTTCCACCTGTTCCGGGCTCCTGCAGGCTCTGTGGCATGCAAAGCCCCACTGTGTCTCCCCACTGCAGCTGGTGTCTTCACAGCAGTAGCTCTAGACAGGGCGCTGCCATCAATAAATAAGTAACCCTAAGGCCTAGTTTGGGAACCTAAGCTGCTAAGCAAAAATGTTATAAAAGGCTAATTACTCTGTGAGCAGGGGAAATCTTTCGAGATTATGTTGCCTTTAAAAATAAATTTATTTTTTCTTACGAATTTAGACTTTATTCCAGAAACTCTGTGTGTATATGTGTGTGTTTGAATGTGTGTGAATGTGTATTTTTTTCAAGGTTTACACAGTGAAGACCTGAAAAGGACAGGAGTAGGGAGAAATCTTACTTACTATTCATATTTTTGTGGAGATCTCGAAAGGTACCCAAGGTCCATACTGATCTGATTTGCTGAAGAACCTTCATAGTGATATTCTAGAGAGAATAATTAGAACTCCAATAAATGTATGGTACATTCAGGATGGGAGAAAACTGCTTCAAGAAAACTTGTTGATTAGTGGAATTGAAGTTTTACTGAAGAGAGCAGTGGAGGATTGAAAAGGGGGTGCAGATTCCAAGGAGGAAAAAAAAGGAACACAGTCCTCAACATAGAGAAGTTGGACTAGGAAATGGAGAGAACCTTTGAAAAGACCTTTGCAAAGGATTTAACATTCTTCTGAATTTTTCTCTGGCCGTTGTTAATAGCATATTTACCCTGTAGTTGCAAGAAGACTTTTCTCACTACATTGTTTTGCTAGCTAGATATCAAACTTCCAGTTTAAAAAAGTGTGTGATGTTAAGGAAAATTTAGAAACCGTGTAAGTAAGGGGTTAAACTCTTCTCAGACTACTCTGGGCTGTATGGAATTGGCAATATATTTTCAGAAGGAGCCATACTTTATTCATCTGGAAGCAGGCAACTGTGTGGACTAAGTATGATTGAAATAATTGAGACTCTCCCCAACCCCAAGTTACCTTCCCTAAACTTTACTTGAAGCAGAACCTCCTGGAAAGGGAGGAATGTACACATTGGTTGCTCATATAATGAAACATTAAGGCTTCTTGACATCAAGTAATTCCCAGCTGATCTGTTTTTAAATATCAGACAATTTATCTGAAATTTCCCCTTTTCCAATGTCACACCCTCTAAATTGTTCTCCCCAGAGATGGGAGAGTATCAAAGTGATATATCTGAAAATGCATAATTAATAATCTAATGTCCTAGCTTTAAAATTTCTTCATGGCTTATAATGACCCGCAGGGCATTATAATTCCAAGGCTTTCAAGAATCTTAACTCTTCCCTTTCTCTCATTATTTCTTTATCTTCTCCTTCAGGAAAAATCTCCTTTGGTCCATCACCCCTCCATCTTCTTAGGATACTGTAATTACTAATAGCAGCATCTATATTTTGTTGCCTTTATTTGTCTTTCTCCTCTGCTAGCCTGTGACCTTCAAGACAGCAAAAATTATATCTTCTACCTCTATATTCTCAATATGTGGCTTGTAAACTAACAGAGTAGTTAACAAGCAATATTTTATTGAATTAATTGACGTGTGATCCTTCCTATGCCCCTCTTTTGTTAGTTATAAAACACCTTCCCCTGTATAATAGCTGTTTAGGTCCAGGTGATTTCATCATTCTCCCTTTTTACTTAGTTGGGGTGAAGGCACTCTGATCAGTTGGTGGTGAGTGGAAGTGTTAGGTTCAATTGTAGTTAGAAATCATATTCCTAAAAGCGGAAACCATTCACTTTCTGTTTCTACTTGCTGCAGATTAGAAAGCAGATAAGGTGCTGGTGACCTGGATTTGACTTTAATGAGGAGTCATCACTCTGGAAAAGGTAAAACAGATAGAAGGAACCTAGGTCCTTGGAAAACTTCATGGACTAATTTCCACTGCTCTTCTTGGCTTGCTCACATGCCTCTGGACATAAGGGAGAAATATATTTTAGTAAAGGTTAGCCTATCCTCTAACTAGTGTATCTGAGAGTGCATTGGATAAAATGCCTGTGTTTCTTCTTTTTTGTGTGATTGCACAGGAGTTCATTCTATTTGCTGATTTTAATTATCTACAAGAACCGCTCTGCATCTTTCTTATCAAGACAACTTCTCTAGGATTGATCTTTAAAACATACAAGTATTTAATTTTGGAGATAAGGAGAAACATATTTTCTCTCTTTGGAGTTTTTGTCATAGTTCTTGCTTTTCTAATATTAAACAGAAAAAAATCCTTCAGCTAACATCTTGGTGACTAGAGACTAAACGGTTCTAAAAGATTCTTTAGGTACACCATACACACATATTTTCTAAAACTTTTACTCACATGCTTTTTAGCAAAATATCTTCACAACTTTACTATAGTGAAGATCTAGCATAACTAGATCTATAGATAATACTGTATAAACTCTATGTAACAGGGTTGTTGAATTAATGAACATTTTCAGTTTTCTTTGTAGGCATGATGACTAATGTTGAATTTTTAATGATGGTAAGCTACTTTCTAGGAGACTTTGGGAGATCTACGCCACCATTTGAGCTGCATGCTTAATAAGAGTCACTTTTACCTGTATATGCTAGTTAGGGGGTTGCATAACACCCTAAGAAAAAGTACTTAACTTTTTTTAGAGTCAGTTAAAATCACTGAGTCTGGAGTCGGAGAATTTATACTTAAGTTGTGGGCTGCCACGTGCTAATTGTATAGTCTTGGGAAAGTTACTTCTCTGTTTTACAGTATTTCCTCATTTATTAAATAGAATTAATGATAGTAAATATGTCATTGGGTTCTTGTGAGGAATAAATGTGTTAATACAAATAAATCTCCTAAAGCAGTGTGTTAAAAGTATTCACTATAAAAATTGGCAATAAATAAGAGTACTCAACAAATGTTAGCTAATTATAATCATGTAATTTAATTAACCGTTGCATAAACTAATGAAATTCAATAATGCAAAGAAGTTGTATCTATGAAAATTAAGTTGAATGCTTTGGAATCACCCCGGAAACATAAATGATCCACACCCGCACTGATACATACACACTCGCACACACACGCACACACCCCAAACCCACACATACCAAATTAAGTCTGGCCAGGGAACTGTAAATGTTAGGGGAAGAAATTCATGTTATTCCATATGGATTCTGCATTCAAATTGTTTTGCAACTAATCTTAAATAGCCCAAAATGAATACATAATTAATGTTTATTTCCTAATTTATTTTTATTTTGTAGAGATGGGGTGGGTGGTGTAGGGGTTCTCACTATGTTGCCCAGACTAGTCTCAAACTCCTGGTCTCAAGAGATCCTCCCACTTTGGCCTCCCAAAGTGCTGGGATCACAAGTGCAAGCCACCACACCCAGAAAATTAATGTTTTCTTACACAAAAAAGATAATCAGACTTCCCGTCTGCAGAGCCATACTCACAGAAAAGGTCTTGGTCCCACTGCAAAGAAGTAATGAATAAATGCACATTAATATATTTTGGGTTATAGTAAAATATGAGGTACAAGTAATCCCCCCTTATCCATGGTTTCACTCTCTGTGGTTTTAGTTATCCATGGAACTGTACAATGAGATATTTTGAGAGAGAGAGAGATCACATATCCAAAATTTTTATTACTGTATGTTGTCATAATAGTTCTATTTTATTATTAGTTATTGCTATTCTCTTACTGTGCCTAATTTATGAATTAAACTTTATCACAGGTATGTATGTATAGGAGAAAACATCGTATATGCAGAGTTGAGTACTATCTGAGGTTCTAGGCATCCACTATAGGTCTTGGAATGTGTCTCTCATGGATAATGGGGGACTACTGTATGTATATTTTCTTTAACAAATTGTCTCATGAATCAAAATAATTACCAGTCAAATGACCAACAGTGCTTCTATGTTGCCTTTCTCTTTTAAAATGACTTAATCCTATTCTCTTTACGCAACCAGTTCCCATTACCTTATCCTATGTCATTTCTGTTGTTTTTTTCCTCTAGGTTTAAAGAGAAGACATTCACTTTCCAAAATTTTGTTTAAAATATAACATTTTTTTCTTTTTTACATTAGATATGTTATAATTGGAAGAAGAAAGTAGTTCCAGAGATTAGGTAATGACAAAATTACGAAAACAGCAAAAATGGAGTAGATGAATTCTGAATTTATTCAGGTTTATAAATTGCCTAACTGACCACTCCAAATCTCTCCTACTTAGATATTAAAATTCTAGTCTATTTAAATTCTATTCTTAGGGGAATGACAAAAAAATGAGAAGACTAAAATCACATTTTAGTTTTCCTGACAATTGTAAGAATTGTCGTTCATCGTATTTATTTTAAACCAAATTCGCCCATTTGTTTAATATAGTAATACTTGAAAAGGAATTTTCTTCTATTTATATCTAACATTCTATGTTAAAATTAACTATGTAGAACTTGAGATTTAAAAATGAATATTTGAAAATTCTAATTTTTATCACATTAGTATGTACAAAGAAGTGTAAAATAAACTCTCCCATTTCAAAGACAATCTTTTTCTTGGCCATTATGTTAATCCATTTTTAGCTCCATTCCTGGCACATATTAAGTACTTTTTAAACATTTGTTATATAGATGAATGAATAAATAAATAAATGGAGATGTGGTCACTACTCTGAAAGAGATTACCATCTAGGAAAAAAGAGATACAAGTACAAGCAAAAGATTACTAAATAAACAACTTAGGTCCTAAATGCCAAATAAATAAAACCAAAATGTGCTAAAATGTACTCAATCAATGTTGAAATATTTTGGAATAAATAATGATGGGAGACTGTGGAACCTTCTTCTGTGGAGTACTCTACTGAAGAACAGAAGTTGTCAACAATTTATGACAATTGAGTTCCAATACAAATAAATGGCACGAGGGAGACATTGTACTTCATAGTAAAATGGAGTGCATATATTCAATATTTTAATAATTTGAATTGAAATCTTTTATGTTGTCCTTAAAATATTGAAAATTCTAAATTAATATTAGCACCTGTGAATTTAATTTTTAAAAGAAATTTTGCATGGAATTAGATATCTAAATATTCAGATATCTAAATAATGAAATACATTTACCTAGTATTAGGAGGGTTATAGGAAAGGTTGGCTTTAAATTTTTAGTGCTTTACATTGCCTACTTTTCATTAGTGTTATTTGATTACGCAAACTCATAAGCTTTATCAATAGAATTTTCTTCTGAATTAAATTTTGCAGTGGACATTTTGTCTTCAATTAGTTTTGGGTGTTTTCTAGAGAAGATACTAGAAAAATGGTTTTAGCTTTTACAGTGTTGATGCACACATCAACAATGTTCATTTCCCATGTGTTTCAAATGATAAAGGCACCCAGACAATTAGTTTCTCCTGCTTCATCAAATAGATCAAAATGTTTTATTATAGTTTATAGTTTTTTGAATCTTGGCAAAAGGCAGTAGACTGTATACTCTGGTTTGTGTTTAACTGTTATCTAATAGGGAATATATTGTTTGTAAAAGGTTATAGTTGTAATATGACTTGTAAAATGACAGACATCATAGTTCTTATTTTGTAACTAAAAAGTTTCCACTTATGCTATTTATAATAAAGTCAAAACTAGTTTTCAAATATTTAAATTATGCATTGCATATTTTTAAAAAGTTTTATTATGGAAGTTATTAATAGAAGGTGATAGTTACAGAGTTAATAACAATGTCACGTGAAAATTTACTTGGAGATTTTGTCCTTGATGGCAATTTAATTAGTCGAGGGATGAAACTAGTAAGTTGCAAAAGAATTTCTTCTAAATCAATGGTATGTGGGAGTATGGTTGATAAAATTCATACTTTTTTTTGACAAACTCAAAATGTCAAAAACAATGCAAAGCAATTATGCCAGATATGTCTGTAAGAAGAAAAGTAGTTTTTTGATGATGGCCTTTTAAAAATTAAGGTTTCAAGAGAAGATGGGATATTTTTTAAAAGCTTTCCAACCAAAACTAAAGAAAGATGTTATGCATGCGCGAACAGAAGCATGATGATAATTGATGATTTTTTTTCCTCTACTGTGTCAGGATTTACAAGTCCAACATAGTGAGTCTGCAAATGGTGGCCAGAAGGATTTTTCTTTCTGTTTGCTACTGAGCCTCTACCGCTTTATTACCACTACCTGAAACCATCTATTTCCTGGTAATAAAAGTAGGTTTTTTAAATTTACTTTTTTTTTTCAAAATAGTAGTAAGCAAGAGCAATTCTCAAAGTCTATTTATAATTTTAATACTAAGTAGTTGAATATGGTCTCAATCAGAGATTCTAAACATATACTCAAATATAAAGGTTGTTTTTCTGATTCATATAATAAATGTATGATAAATGTCCCATCTGCTTCGTTAACTGAGTTGTATCAAGACAACCTCAATGAGATTATTCATCAGCACTAGTTATTTGTCCATAGAAAATACTTTTGGGTCAATTATAGTAATATATAAGAATGTAGTTGTTACTTTATTTTGGATAATCTTCAAGTAGACACCTTGTCCAAATGAGAATTCTCATAATTGGCCTTGATTCATCCTCCCTCATTAGCTACAACTAAATATTCCTATTGATTTTACTTCATACTTTTCTGTGCTTAAACTCCATTTTTAAATTTCTGGTGTCTTTACTTCTACCTAATTCAATCCTCTCTCAAAATCTTGCAAAGATTATTTTTCCAATAGCTTCCTATTGCTTCCCTTTTCCAGGTATGTCAGCCCATTCTGTGCTTTGTCATCAGGGTAAGAAAAAATTAATTTATCAGGATACCGTCACACTAAAAATTTGGGCATTTCTGTAATAATGTTTCAGGCCATGGTTTTGAGGAAAAAATAATAAACTTAATGGCAATTTTGTAGGTATTTAAATTCCCTAAGCTGGTTTTAACACTAATATGTAAAAAGCTTATTACAATGAGAAAAAAAGCTGAACTAACCAAAAATGAACTATTTTTTTTTTTGGACTCATCAGGGAACTAAGGTCACAAGGCAAACAGTCAGCTTGAAATCTGGAAAGATAAGGAAAACTGAGGTCTGGTTTTCTGGTTAAAGCAGAAGCCACTGAAGCAATACACAGAAAATGACATTTGAATGTAATTTTGATGAATTTCTGCAGCCTGGGTGTGGACTAGCATGACAGAAGCTCCTGGGAACTACAGGCTTAGGGAGTCCTAACACTTTTATGGGTTTTAACTCTAGGAACCCCATCAGAGCTTCACTGTGAAGATTTGAGAAAGATCCCCTAGTGGCTCTGGCAAAGGTTGGAGGAAAAGTTACCACGTAAAATATGCCTAGAACATTTCCCATAACAAAGGCTGACTGTCCCTGGGGAAGAAAAAGCAAACCAAAAACCCTTATCAAAGTCTTGTTCCACCTGAGGTAAAGATATTTTCCTGATTTCATCCACCTATCACTTCCCACCTCACCTAAGAGAAGTTAAGAAACATTAGTGAAGGTCACAACGCTGGGACACAGGTCCATTAAAAGACATTTTAATTATAAGACTATAGAGAGCTTCCCCTCTCTCATATCTTACCACTCCACCAACAGGGTTCGAGTATAACATTGGATTGCAGCTGGCAGATTCGCAGGACATGGATTATATCTAAAAAGGGGAGCCCAAAGGCAACAGGGGATACAAGAAAACTAAAGAAATTTAAAATCTATAACACCTACAACTACAGCAAACATTAAATGTAGCCCCAAGTCCTACCCAGATTAAAATAAATCCTCAGACTAAAGGCATATTTATGTCAGTTCCTATCGCCACATAAATCATGTTTATTGTTCAACAGAAAAGTTGTTGTTTAAAGAAAAATAAAAATCATCTAAAGAGGTGTAGCAAAAATCAGAACTAAAATTAGACACCAGTATTGGAATTATTAGAGAATGTAAGATAACCATAATTCATATGTTTAAGGTTTTGATAAAAAAGTAAACAACATGCAAAAAATAATGGGTAATGTAAGCAGAGAAATAAAATCCTAAGAATGAATAAAAAGAAAATCCTAGAAATAAAAAAATATGAAGAGAAATGAATAATGCCTTTGAAGAGCTCATCAGTAAACTGGACATAAATGAAGAAATAATCAGTGGGCTTGAAGATAGCCCCATAGAGAGATTCCATGTTAAAAGAGAAATAAGAATTGGAAAAAGTGATCCAGAACATTCAATAGTTGTGGGACAATTTATAAATGTATAACATGTGTATAATTGGATTACCAAAAGTGGAAGAAAAAGAGATCAGAACAGAGTAGATATTTGAAGTAATAATGGCTAAGTTTTCAAAATTAATGACAGACATCTAGCCAGAGATCCTAGAGGCTCAGAGAACACCCAGAAGTATAAATACCAAAAATTTACATCTAAACATGTCATATGCAAGCCACAGAAAACTAACTATAAAGAGAAAATCTTGGAAAAAAAAAAACAAAACCAGACCTTCTTAGACAAACAAAAACAGGTAATTTATTGCCAATGAACGAGCCCAAAGAAATGTTAAAGAAGTTCTTCAGGGAGAAGAATGATGATACAGGTTAGAAACATTATATGTATAAAGAACAGGGAGAGCATCAGAGAAGAAATAAATGAAGCTAAAACAAAATCTTTTATTTTATTCTTAATTGATATAAAAGAGAACTTCATTTACAATATTAAAGAAAATATATTTGATGACCATAGCATATAAATAAGTGAAATAAATGAATGAGATCAATGTCACAAATGACAGAAGGAGAGGATTAAGAATACTCTGTTATAAAGTATTAGATGTGAAGCAGCATAGTCTTATTTGAGGGTGGACTTAGATTGGTTAAGGTACATTATAGCCTCTAGGGAAGTCAATAAAAATGTTATTTTTTAAAAATATAATTAATATTCTACAAGAAGATATAAAATTATATAAAATACTCATTAAAACCTGAGAAGACAGAAAAAGAGAAAAAAAGAAACAGAACAAGTGCAATGAATAACAGTTAAAAACATGGTCGATAATCATGACTTTAAATGCAAGTGGTCTAAATACAGAAATTTATAAAAACAGATTGTCAGAATGGATAAAAACTACCAGCAAATATTCTGTCTACAGGAAATGACTTTAAATATAAGGCTCAGATAGGTTAAAAGTAAAGGGATGGGGAAAGATACATCACACTAACAGTAATCAGAAGAAAGCTGTAGTATTTATGTATAAATTTCAGACAAAACAGGCTAGAGAACAGAACATTCATCAGAAAATTAATCAGATATTGAAGGTCATTATATAATTTTAATGGGTCTATTCTCTAAGAAGACATAACAGTACTTAATATGTATGCATCAAAACTTTCTTAGCTTGATTCCTCATGTGTAAAATAGGAAACATAAAACATCCCTCAGAGGATTTTTAATATTAAACATATGTAAATTGACCATTCATTTAATATATCTAATTTTTTTGGCATGGTGTACTTGATATTCACAATGTGTTGTCAATTTCCTTTCTACTCTCAATTAATGCTACTCTTTCCCAAACATGCTTCCTGCAGCCGTGTCAAATGCTAATGGTTTTGTGAATAGCCCCACATACGTTCATATATGAACTTTTTCACATGTAATTTATTCTGCCACCAGACTCCACCTGTTTATCCTATGAAATCTTTACAATCTTGCAAGAAATTGATATAGAATTAATTCCTAGGCTCTCAGTGTTTTCATAGAGATTATAGTTAACTTTAATATAACTTATTTCATTGCATTGTGTGCCATTCCCTATATCCTTTTTTCCCATTGTAATGAAAGTTCCTGATGTAGAGGTACTGTATGGTATTTTACCTTTTGTCCTTTGCACTTAGCAAAACAACTTGCACAAGACAGTACTTACTAATGAGATAATGCTATATTCTCATGATTTCCTATTGACACAATGGATTTACATTTGAGGCCTTTAGCATGGATTATTTTTCTTTAAATTTGACCTCTGTTTTCTCTCAAAGGCTTATAAACTCTTACCATTCTTGATCTTGCTCACTATAACACTGATATGCTTTCTTCTAAATGTTTTATAATTTTAGCATCTATATTTAGGTTTATGAGTCATTTCGAATTAACTTTTATGTTGAATACATCAAGGAGATTTATTTTTTCATCTATTCTTTATTCAGTTGTTCCAATACACCAATTGCTGAAAAGATTTTTTTTCTCCACTGAATTACATTGTTGCCTCTCGAATGTAATTCAGTTGTATCTATGCAAAGCTATTTCTGGGCTCTCCTTTGTTCCATGCATCTGTTTGTTTATCTTATGCCCATATCACAGACTTGGTTGGTGTAGCTTTATAATAAGTCTTGAAGTCAGATTTTACAAATCCTCAAATTTTCTTTATTTTTCAATAATGTTTGACTGTTCTATCTAGGTTCGTCATACTTCCATCCAAATTTTAGCATTTGTTTTTCAGTAATGGCAGAAAAGCCTCCTCAGATATTGATTGAAATTGCATGCCATCTTTGATTAAGTTGAGAATAATTGATATCTTTACAATATTTATTTAGGTCATCTCTAACTTTTCTCAAGAAAGTCTTCCTGTTTGCAGAGTAGAGGTCTTGCTCAGCTTTTATTATATATGGCCCTAAATGTTATATTTTTTTGTAATATAATGAATGATACCGATTTTTAAATTTTATTTTGCGACTGTTTTTGCTAATTTGTAGAAATACAACAGATTTTGTATTGATCCTAAATCCTGAGACCTCACTGAATTCACATCTTACATCTAGAATTTTTAATATATTAATATTTCCTAGATGTAAATAATTTGGTCGTCTGCAGAAAAAAAATACTTACTTTTTTCCTCCTTTGTTACTTTTCCCTCTCTTTCTTCTTTGCTCCTTTGCTCACTCCCTTTCTTCCTTATTTTTACTTTAATGCAATATGTAGGGCCTCTGAAAAGTACAATGTTGAATACAAATGGTGAAAAAGAATACTACCTTTCCTTGTCTCCAATCTTAGTGGTGGTGAATGTCTAATATTTCATCAATAAGTGTGATGTCAGCGGAAAGGTATTCACAGATTACTCAAATTTTCAAATTGAGGAAGTTTTATTTCTAGATCCTGAGGATTTTTATCATTAATGAGTGTTAGATTTTGTCTAATGCTTTTTTGCATCGGATAAACAACGTGATTTATCTTTTTTATTCTTGTTAATGTTATACATTACATTCATTGATTTCTGAATGTTAATATAACCTTGAATTCTTGGCATAAACTTCAGTTAACAATGATATATTTTCTAATTACACATATGCTAAGTTGCCTTGTATTTTCCCACTGGTAATTGGCTTTCTGATCAGTTGCTTTTTTTTTCCTCTGTACTTCCTTTAAGATAACATCTATTGACCTGTCTTTAAATTCACAGATTGTTTCTTTTTCAGTTCAATTCTCATGTTAATCCCATTTTGTATTGCAGATGACAGAATTTCTATATTCTAATAGTTTTATTTTCTCTATTGAGATTCACCATCTGTTTATTGATACTTTGTTTCTGTCAATTCTTGTACTTATTTAGTAGTTATTTTAAAGTTCATGTTTGCAAGTTCCAATATGTAGTTTATCGGTGAGTTAGATGCTTTTGATTTTTTTTCCTTCATTTTGAAGTCCAGTTTTTGCTTGTTCACATAGCTTATAATTCTTATACTGCATATCAGACATTGTGTGTAGAAGAACTAGGAAGGGCAGAGTACACTGTTGTTTAGTTGTGTTTCTCCAGAGTGTACGAATATTATTTGTGTCTGTTGGTTAAACTGAGAAAGTAATCATTTAATTTGTACCAGTTGTTGAATGACCGAATTTGAACCCGGGATGCGGAGGTTGCAACGAGCCGAGATCGCGCCACTGCATGCCCGCCTGGGCGACAGAGCGAGGCTCCGTCTCAAAAAAAAAAAAAAAAAAAAAATCAAAAGCATCCAAATCACTGAAAAAAAAAAAAAAAGAAAAAAAAAGGTTAAGCTCATTTCTGGCTAGTCCAGTCCAAGACATCCAGTTTTGTGGCTGCAGGTTGCTGCTGGGAGCTGCCACTGCTATGGTGCAGTCACTCTGTTTTATTAGAATTTGAATGTGGGGTCTAGAGAGGTACTGCCATCACATTTACAGTTCCTGAAACTATTAGAATAAGTGTTAGAGTTTTTCAAATATGTAAGTTATATGTGTTTCAATCTCAACATCATTGCCTTGGCCGGGCGCGGTGGCTCACGCTTGAAATCCCAGCACTTTGGGAGGCCGAGGCGGGCGGATCACGAGGTCAGGAGATCGAGACCACGGTGAAACCCGGTCTCTTCTAAAAAGTACAAAAAATTAGCCGGGCGTGGTGGCAGGCGCCTGGAGTCCCAGCTACTCGGAGAGGCTGAGGCAGGAGAATGGCGTGAACTCGGGAGGCGGAGCTCGCAGTGAGCCAAGATTGCGCCACTGCACTCCAGCCTGGGCGACAGAGCGCGACTCCGTCTCAAAAAAAAAAAAAAAAAAAAAAAAGAAAATCATTGCCTTTATTACTTCAGCGAAACTGAAGAGGAGTGAGATCAGGAGAAGTGTTACACCCCCCAAAATTTTGTATTCCTGCCTACTTAACAGTTGTCAATATCTTGTCAGATCTCTTCTGAATTGGGTATAGTTTCTGGATTTTTTGAATGTTTGTCTAGACCTAGACCTAGACATAGTGTTTGCCCAGAGCTGTTGAAGGAAGCTGATTGCCCGTGAATGCTTCAGTGGAAACCTGTTCATCAAGTCTTTCTTGTATCTGCCACTAATAAATAACCCTATAGACTGATATAATTTTCAAATATTTTCCAGTTTTTTTCTTGGTGTTACCATAGAGGTAAAGTTCTTCTTTATTCTTTTACACCAAAACAGGAAGTAGGTCTATGGAATATATACATTTGGTTTGAGTGTTAATTTCTCAAATGTGGCCTCTGAAGAGTCTATAGAGCCTTATTATGCAGCAGTAAATATTCCTTTAGACCCAGTCATATTTTCAAGGTAGATATGTTCAGCATATTTACATTCCATAATCTATGAAGCTTTTCCACTAAAAAATAATCCAGATAGTCTATTGTGGAAGAGCAAGCTTGGATCCACTAACAAAGATGAAGCAAATATAAATTAAAATCGGTTTTCAGCATGGTGTGCAGTTATGTGGAAAGCAGGGGAAGAGAAGAAAAACTAGCTGTGAACCAAGGGAGGTTCAATCAAAGAACCAAGGAAGATTTCTTAAAGATTGGTAGATACATGGAAGTATGCCAGTGTTTTAGTGAGAAAATATATAACTACATGGGTGAGGGCATCTGCACTGTGGTGTAGAGGTCACTGATGTAGACTCCAGATAACCGAAAGGTGTGCAATATTGCTAGAATGTATTTTCAGAATTTAACATAGAGTAAATATTTTTAAATGTTTTTCAAATTTAAAAAATACATATTTGTAATAACAGTTAGTATAAAATAGCACAAAAATAGCACAAGTTTTATTAAGTCAAAAATATTTACCTCTCATCCTCTGAGCTATTTAGTGTTAATAATTTTGTGGATATCTTTGAACACCTTTCTACCTGCTTACATGTACATAAACAAGTGTTTTACACATAAAGAGAGTGTTTAGAGAGAAAAGTTCGAGCTATTTCTTTCAACCAAAGTCTGAACATACTGCATACATTTCCTTGCAACATTAAATCATGGAAGTCTGTAAATTCAGAGATAGCTAGAAGTTCTGTATGACTTTTATTACGAACTACTATGCTACTTATTTCCTCATTCTGACCCCCTCACACTGTCTCCCATTCTAGCCACATAAACCTCCACTTCAGTACCCTCATAATTCATATTAACAACTTGGTGGGTATCCGTCTGTACTTTGCGTCATGCAGCTGAATCTTATATAAGCACATACCCTCACAGTATTTTAGATACTTAGATAGATGTAAGTATGCCAAGTTTTTTGTTTTTTTTATGTTTCTTTATAGTGTCATAATAACAATTACTCAGACCCTAGAACTTTCTTTGAACTGCACAATGGCCATCTAATTCAACAATACCTTATGGAAAACAACTCAGAACACATTTTATATTGTAATTTATGTTTTTGATAGTCTCATATTACCTAGTGTGACTCTATCATTATTTAGCCATTATCTTACTTAGTATGTGATCATTTTGTTTTTATTTATTTATAACTACAAATAATTCTGTGATAAAAATTTTGGGGTATATGTGTTTAGGTACTGGCGCTTTTATTTCTATAGGATAGAAATCTGAAAGTGGGGTTGCTAATTATGTACAAAGTTATTATAGTGGATGTTGCTAGATTTAGTTTCCAAAGAGCCATAACAATTTATATTTTTCACCCACAATGTGAATTGTCTTAAATCCCAACCAGCAGTAGGTACTATAATCCTTTTTTTAACTTTTGTCGTTTTGGTACCTATAAAACGAGTACACAGCTATTTTTTAGTGTGGTTTGCTGACAACTAGGAAGTTTGAGCATTTCTGTGTTATTACGTGATGTTTTTTCCTTCTCTAACTTACCATTTCAATGCATTTTATTCTTTTTCTGCTGTCATTATATTTTTCTTGTCAATTTTTAGGAGTTCTTTGTATAGATAGCTAAAAGCTCTTAATTGTAGATAAGATATTGTACATTTTTGTATACCTGAGTTTGCGGCCTATAAAACAACAAAAAGAAGCACTACATATATGAATAAGTAGGACATATAAGTATGCCTGGGACTGTCTCAGTTTGCTCCTGTCTACCCAGTTTTACGTCCTGGCTAATGTCCCTTTTTATTCTCTCTTTTTTTTTTTTTTTTGAGACGGAGTCTTGCTCTATCCCCCACGCGGGAGTGCAGTGGCGAGATCTCTGCTCACTGCAAGCTCCGCCTCCCGGGTTCACACCATTCTCCTGCCTCAGCCTCCCGAGTAGCTGGGACTACAGGCGCCCGCCACCACGCCCGGCTAATTTTTTGTATTTTTAGTAGAGACGGGGTTTCACTGTGTTAGCCAGGATGGTCTCGATCTCCTGACCTCGTGATCCGCCCGCCTCGGCCTCCCAAAGTGCTGGGATTACAGGCTTGAGCCACCGCGCCTGGCTGCCCCTTTTTTATTCTCAAAAGTTTTCTTGTGTAAGCTATGTGGTTACCTTAGATATAAGTAACATTTTAAGGAACCAGAGATGTTCAAACAAGAGAAAATAACATTTTTGCTTACATGTATAACATGTGTGTACTGACATAATAAACATAGACACACACATACATATTTTTATATACACACAGGCATACGGACACACACACATATCTATATACCTATTTTTCTTTTACCATTATAGACACAATTGTGTCCAGAATCGGTGGGTTCTTGGTCTCGCTGACTTCAAGAATGAAGCTGTGGACCCTCACGGTGAGTGTTAGTTCTTAAAGATGGTGCGTCCGGAGTTTGTTCCTTCTGATGTTCGGACGTGTCTGGAGTTTCTTCCTTCTGGTGGGTTCCTGGTCTGGCTGAATTAAGGAGTGAAGCTGCAGACCTTCGCCGAGAGTGTTATAGCTCATAAAGGCAGCGGGTCCAGAGTTGTTCTTTCCTCCTGGTGAGGGTGAGTTCATGGTCTCCCTGGCTTCAGGAGTGAAGCTTCAGGAGTGAAGCTGCAGACCTTCACAGTGAGTGTTACAGCTCATAAAGGCGGTGCAGACCCAAAGAGTGAGCAGCATCAAGATTATTGCGAAGGCGAAAGAACAAACCTTCCACAGCCTTGGAGAGGACCCGAGTGGGTTGCCGGTGCTGGCTGGGGCAGCCTGCTTTTATTCCCTTATCTGACTCCACCCACATCCTGCTGATTGGTCCCTTTTACAGAGGGCCTATTGGTCCGTTTTGACAGGATGCTGAATGGTGGGTTTACAAACCTTTAGCTAGGCACAGAGTGCTGATTGGTGCGTTTACAATCCTGTAGCTAGTCAGAAAAGTTCTCCAAGTTCCCACCCCACTAGAAGCCCAGCCTGCTTCACCTCTCACTGGCCGTCTCCGGGCACTTTGCGGCACCTATCCCAGGTACTCTCGCAGCCCAGAGGGAGCTCATGCCAGACAACCAACAGGAAAAGACGGAAAGGGAGAAAGAGACAGAGACCCGCCATCGTGGACAACCAGGACTTAGCCCCGCCCCCCGGCAGCCGCATGAAGCCCAGGAGGCTCCGCGCGGCACCCACCTGGAAGCCCCGCCTGTACGTGAGGGCCGTGCGCAACCCCGGTTCCCACCCGCGCCTGTCCCTCCCCACCTCCTACCGAGGGCGGTGCGCAACCCCGGTTCCCAGCCGCGCCTGTCCCTCCACACCTCCTCCTGAGCAGAGGGAGCCTGCTCCAGCCTCGGCCAGCCCCAGAGAGGGCCCCCTACAGCGCAGCGGCGGGCTGAAGGCCTCCTCAAGCGCGGCCAGAGCAGATGCCGAAGCAGAGGAGGCGCCAAGAGTGAGCTACGGCTGCTGGCAGGTTGTCACCTCTCACAATGAATAGAACTAAGCCGCTGTGTGGGAAACAAAGGATGATTCCTTACTCTAAGGAGAAAATAAATACAATTCTTTCTTTGGGCCACTTTGGGAGATGAGTTAACTGTTTTTTTGTTTGTTTGTTTGTTTATTATACTTTAGGTTTTAGGGTACATGTGCACAATGTGCAGGTTTGTTACATATGTATCCATGTGCCATGTTGTTTTGCTGCACCCATTAACTCGTCATTTAGCATTAGGTATATCTCCTAATGCTGTCCCTCCCCCCTCCCCCCACCCCGCAACAGTCCCCGGAGTGTGATGTTCCCCTTCCTGTGAGTTCACTGTTTTAGGCCATCAATTTTACATTTATGTTTGGCGGGGCTATTATAATGGAATAAAGTCCCCCAGAAGTCTAGGATGACTTTTGAAGTCTACTTTTTATGATTCCACATGACTGGAATAATAGAAGCAACTTTGAAAATAATTAAAAGAGATTTGGATGTTCTGTAGAGTAAGTGATGGGCATTATAGGTCTTGGAGTATAACAGGATTCTAATTCTGGCAAGGCTATTTGCTTCCTGTGTGGCCTTGGGAACATTACTAGACTTCTCTAAGCCTTGAATTTCTTCTTTTGTAAAATGATAATATAGTGGTTACTCCATATAGTAATTGTAAGCTTTTTGTTGTTGTTGTTTTTGTTGTTTTTTTGAGACAGGGTCTCACTCTGTTTCCCAGGCTGGAGTGCAGTGGCGCAATCTTGGCTCGCTGCAGCCTCTGTCTCCCTGGTTCAAGTGATTCTCATGCTTCAGTCTCCCGAGTAGCTGGGACTACAAGCGTGTGCCACCACGCCTGGGTAAGTTTTTTTGTATTTTTAGTAGAGACGGAGTTTTGCCATGTTGGCCAGGCTGGTCTTGAACTCCTATCCTCAGGTTATCCACCTGCCTCGGCCTCCCAAAGTGCTGAGATTACAGGCGTGAGCCACTACACCTGGCCAGTAATTGTGAGTTTTAAACAAGTTTGTGAACATGAAGTATGTAGTATGCATCTTAATATTTTGTATGCAGTATCCATCAATTTGTTACCAAAACACCAGGGGTTTGGTCTAAGTTCTCCTGCTTTCCACACAGAAAGCCAATTATGAGATGAGAATTCTCAGGGAACAAAGGCTTTATTTGGTGCTGCAGCTCAGGAGATACAAGACCAGTCTCAAATCCATTTCCCTGATCTACTAAAACTGGGAGTTTATGTAGTGGGGGAGGAATATAACTATATTTGGGTAAACAGGACTTGGAGAGGGCTAAGGAAGAGGAGTTGGTCAGCAGGAAGCAGGTGGTTGGATAGGCAATCATGATGAGTGAGGAGTACGGTATCTCATTGTCCCGATGCTGTGATCTGGTAAGTTTCACTTCTTTGATACTATGTAGGGGGCATGAGGGTTGGTTTCCTGAGAAAGGAACTCAGACAAGACAAATGTTAATTTTTTTTTTTTATTTAAGACTGGGAGGGTAAATTTCTATGTTGATTCAAAAGAAACCATAAACTTCAGTTCAATGGGATCATTGAGCCAGTTTCAAATTTATGAGGACTGCTCATATTAATACCCTTAGCTGTGATGTATTAAGAGTACTTAGTAATGTTCTGCACTGGACAACAGAGCTCTCTGTGGGTCACTGTTGACATTTTGAACTTTGATCTCTTATAGCAGCCTGCTTCTTGTGGGGTCACACAGTAAGGTTAGTTAAAAGAAAGTCAAAAGACTATATTCCTTAAAGTTTTCTTAGATATGGAAGCAAATAATTAAATGAAACACCAACCAACTGTCTTGTATAAAAACAACTTGGCTTCAGTGCTTTCATATCCCATGCTAAATTGCGTTTGAGGTCATTCCTGAATAACATGAGCTTAGAGATACCTGTTTTATCAGGTCCTTTTCTCTGTTTTAGAAAACAATAGTAACAACAACAAAAACTCAAGAAACAGGAATGCAAGCTCTACATTTTGTTAAACTAAAGACATTTGTTAGTCATAACAATCAGATATAAAAAAGTGCTGCCACAGGGGCAAGAGTGATGCTGAGAAGGTCTTTAATGGCTACAAATCTTGGATCAAGCTGACTGAGCAGTTCTTACACCGAGAAGCAAAACAGCAACCTTTTGTTTCAAGAAACAGGTATGTGTTTCAGGCTGAAAGCTTCATATGATTTTCTTTCCCATGGGTACCAGGGAAGGAAGAGTAAGTGCACTGGAAATGTGGCGTGGAAGGAGATCCTGTATTATACGTAGGACTACAGCTCTAAATCTCTTTTTAATGGGAAGAAATAAGCCATCCTGGACATTCAGACAATCCTATATTATAACCCAGGGAGAATTCTTGCTAGTTTGTAATATTACTTTAGTTCCTGTCTAATAAGAATGTGAAAAATGCTGATACAGAAAGATTTCTTTGCATTCAAAGACAAGTTATTATCAAAAAAGGAGCCAGTGCAAATATACTACACGGAGAAAGGAAAGAAATGGCAAGACTGAAACATATGCAAAAATAAATGTAAGAAGAAAACTCATGGAAAAATTTGTCAGTGATCCAGTAAACTGTGATTAAATATACCAGTGTGAATGAGCACAACTCAATGAAACCATCAAAAATTCATTGCAGAGAAACAAAAGGCTAGGGAGATATGGTGCCACCACAGGCATAGAAATAGCATGAGAAACAGGAGCCAGGAAATACTTAGAGGATAAAAATAATCATAGGAAGTTAATATTGACAGTGACACAGTGACATATATGAAAAGAAATATTATGGAAATATAATGACAGTCATGAAGGGCAAGATTGAAAAACATGAGTGGAAAGCAATGAAAATGAGCAAATTTTAAAGGGTTTGAAATAAACAAGTATGTATGGAAGACAAATGATCCTATTTTAAATATAATTAATGTCCCTGAAGAAATAAACCTAACAATTGGAAGGGAAAATAAACATTTAACAATGTATTTCAAGGAGAAATTTCACAAATAAAAGACTTGAATTCATAGGTTCAAATGATATGTTATGTCCTAGGGAAAAAATTCATGCAGAATGATTAACAGACAAGTCTGGTGATGATTTTGTCAAATATTGAGAAAATTATTTTTAGTGCCCAGGCAAAGTGAGTATAACACCAGGGGGGAAATAACAGTGCAAGCTATCGTTTTTAAAATACACATTCCATGTAGGATGTGGAGTAATGTCCCTAAATTTCTCAGCAAAAATGCCTAAAAATGTTATGCACACCTAAATCAGCATTCAAATATAAAGGATATATGTATGAAGTTTTTACATATGCGAGAATTGAAGGAATGGAATATCCATAGACTCTTTTTGAAGAAAACTGTTCCTTGAGAAAACTGAATAAACAATGCCAAAAGGACTGGTAGCCAGCCTTGAATTCATGTCCTGAAAGGGAGAGATGGAAACAAATATGTGAACTATTCTTATTAAACAGAATTTAAATGTCTTCTGTGATGACAATGTAATAATAATATAACTAATAAAGAAAGTGAGAGAAGGAGGAATTAGAAGAGGTATGATATATGAGTAGATTTTCTCCATTCTTCATAGCCAGGGATTAAAATATATATGACTTACAATTGATTCATCAAGTAGCCAAGCTATAAATATGCTTGGAGGTACAAAATAAATGCTGGAACAATTAAGAAAGAATAATACATAATTGAATAGTGAAAAAGGGAGAAAAGAGGTGGGAAAAAGTGGAAATATGTAAATTTTATTATTGTTCACAATAAAAAGCCAATAAATATGCCAAACCATTCCTGGGCACCCACCCTCATTCTGCCCCTACTTCCTACCTATAATAAAACCCAAACCCAGCTTTGCTTCTGCCAGTCAGTCAGACCAGCTTGAACTTGTCTTACTCTTCCCAGAAAGTCCAGTTGTATAAGTAAAAAATCTTTTCATATTATTTTGGTGTATGTAGCATCATGGGTCCAAATATACTTTGAATATTTTTAAATATTTCTGAATATTGAACATTACTAACTATAATGATTACACAATTACGTTTTATTTTCCATATTAACTACTTCTTCAAGGGTTCATTCTTCTGTTCTTTTAACTGGATATTTACATTGCCTCCATTGGTTTCCTTATATATTGTAGAATCTTCATTGTCTTTATTAATGAGGACTTAGAATGAATACTATTGACAGCTGAAGTAAGTATCATCAGCATAAGTAGAATTTCTTCCTACAGTAATGAATTCAGATTATAATAGTATAAATCTTCATTCTGATTATTGGGACGGAGAGGTTTGCATGAGATTTTCTAATTGTCAATTTTCTATAGGATGTTGAGGCAGTTTACTTTCTTGGTGCAGGCTGTGCATATACCATTGTGTCCAGAATTAATCTGGGCCTCTGCTTGATTTTATCTCCAGCCCAAACAACCGGTTTGGCAATCTTCATGTCCATTTGCCACTTTACTGCCCAAGGGCAAAAGCTATTGGCAGCTATGCTGAAATCTGATACAACTGGTTTGCAGTTCTTTCACAGCCACCCTACTGACAAAATCAAATTCTGCTTGTACTTTTGTATCCCGATTACTCTGTTCCTAAAATGATTATAAGATTTTTGTTTAATAACTCAATATTTGTAAAGTCCTTTTGATCACTGAGTGGATTTAAGTTCCTGGGTTTTCATGGGTTTCTTTTAATTCTCTTCTATCTACCTTATATTTCCAGAAATTCTTCTGTGTTATACTTGCTAATGACTTATGTCTCAGCTCTTTATTAGGGCTATGGATGTGTTTGTACTTTTATTTTCCTTCTGGCAGTCCAATGATATTTTTAGGAAAAAGAAGAGATAATTGCCTATCAGATTCCTCAAATTGTAAATTCTGACCTTTGCTCTTGTCTTATTGTTTTATCCCTTAAGTTTGCCTAGGTCTGATCTGTTCCTAGGCTCAACTTTTCTTAACTAGGCTCTATTTTTTCAAGACATATTTCTATTTATTAGCTTTTATGCAACTATGCTTTGGACATTTTTTCCTCTTGCATAATTTTCATAATATATAAGGATACAATCTGTCTGAGTCATGTCATGACATTTGTGTCCAAGTTCTGAATAACTGTCTTTCTCCCAGTTGACAAGATGCTTATCATTGAAATAAATTTGACCATAATCTTATGATATCTAAATATACTCAGTTTTTTGAAAATTGAGTTGAATTTCAAATTGAAGCAGTGTAGCAGAACAACAAAGTCATAGCACTGACCATAGTGGGTTATATAACTATATCTTTTCTTCTAAAACTAATTATCAAACACAAAATTTTATTTACTTAACTCTTACACAATAAACATGTCTATTTTAATTCAACACATTTTTCTCCATTTTCACACATCCAAGATCCAGCCTAAAGGATGAAATATGATCTAGGTTCTTATTAGGAAAGGAAGCAGAAGTGAAGGTATGAGTCAAGGTCAGTCTCACAAGAGGCTTCTGAGTTAGGGATACTTCAGACAAAACAGGACACAAATTAAGAGAGTAGCTAAAATCAAGAAGCAAAGGGATTGCAGTATCTCAAATATGGACCTCAGAAACCTCAACACAGATATGAATAGACAGCATGTGGACAGTTGGCAGTGGGATAGCCCTTTTCATTAGGCATCAAAGACATACTGTTACTTTTATCAGAATAAAGGGACATTATTAAAACAAATAAAAATATATTATCTCTAAATCCCATAGGCTAATTGCACAAAAGACACCTGAAAAAATTTCTTAGGTCCCTAGAACTTTACTGTGTTTTTATTTTAGGGGACAAGAAAGGAGATAGCAATAGTGGTCTTGAATCTCCATAGACTAATGGGAGGAAGAAATTAACAGGACTTGTGACTATTCTGATACACATTTTTTTCCTGATGCATCTTTGCTCTTTTTAATTCTTCTCACAGATTTGTGCTCTGGAAAATATAAAATGCAAATGTGACATGCCTGTTTCATGGTAAACATGCCCACTAAGTGGTGTCCTATGACCTCATTTTGGTGGTATCATGACTACCGTCATCCTCACTTTTTGGCCCTGGTCATTTTGGGAGGATCCTGGGAGATCTTCAAAGGGATGTCCATGGTTTTTAGAAGCACTCATCTGGACGCTGACAGTTTTTAAGTTTTTAGGTGACACTTCAGAATAACACATTTCTTTCTGAATCGGAAAACCTTCACTTCGTTATGAAGGTACAAAATGCAGTATTGCCACTAGGGAAACAGCTTAAAATGACTTTGGTCATAATCATTTCATTTTACTACTAGTGAATGAGATGTAGTATTGATTGTGTAGAACACTATGCCAGTAGTCAGAAAACCTGCACTCCAAAATATGCCTTACTCATTCCCTTCAAAACATTATCCCCACTTAAATTTCCTCTTCTTTCTCTCTAAAATTATGATTCTGATTTTGCTAAGAGATTATATAGAATTATAATTATTCATTATTTACAAAATAGAAGATGGAGAACGAAGGGAAAACAGCAATTATAAAATAAGCAGATATGGGTCCAATGGAGTTTATAAAGGTAAAAGTAGAAAAATGTAATTTGAAAATGCGATGTTTTAAAAAGGTGTTTTAGTGAAATGTTCATCTCTTAAGTGATTAAATGAAAAAAATCTATTATATTAAACCTTCAAATTATTTGTAATACATTTGGCTTTAGCTGCATTTTGGATACAACTGTCACTTTTTATAAGCTATTTTCCACTCCTGAAGGCCTCTACTTTGTTGCTTTATTATAAACTATGATTTTTGGTCAATAAATGAGTGATATGCTTGAGTTTATAAATTAACATATTTATTTTGTTGGAAAGCAGGTGTTGATTTTTAAATTTCATAGGTAAAAGTGACAATGGTGTTTCCACAGAATGATTTCTATTGTCTAAGAACTGTAGTTTCTTTGCTTGGTAATCCTTCATATATAGGTGATTTGAGTATAGAAGAAAATTAAATGAGAAGTTGAGATGAGTAGAAATTAATGACTCTGGTACATATACACCATGGAATACTTTGTAGTCATAAAAACAAAACAAAACAAAACAAAACAAAACAAAACATGCTCCTTGCAACAACATGGATGCTGCTGGGGGCCATTATCCTAAGTGAATTAATGCAGAAACAGAAAACCACATACTGCATGCTTTCACTCATAAGTGGGACCTAAACATTGGGTACACATGGACACAAAGCTGGCAACAACCAACACTGGATACTACAAAAAGGGGTGAAGGAGGAAGGAAGATGTGGCCTAAAAAAACTACCTATTAAGTACTAAAGTCACTTCCTGAGTAACTAGATCAATTGTACCCCAAACCTCAGTGTCACGCAGTATACCAGTGTAAAAAACATGCACATGTACCCCCTGAATCTAAAATCAAATTTGAAATTAAAAAAGAAACCACTCTTTGCTTAGATTTAGCTATTTTTGCAAAGATTTTCTATAATATTATATATGACTGATAAAGCTTATTTATTTTATTTATTACATACTTATTGTATATTTGAAAAATTAGATATTATTAAGGAAAAAAATTATACTTTTATTTAACCAGAAATCACTTTTATTACTATTTTGTGACTGTCCTCCCTTTGTTTTGTTAACTTCATCTCATTCTGCCTCTTTCTTGTTCTCACTGTACATTTACATTTATAGCACTGAGATCACACTGAATTAAGATAGCAATTTTCAATAAATACAATTTTAATAATATGATATGTATTCATTATATGAATGTACTACAATTTACCTAGATGCTTTTATTGTTGGACTTTCAGAATGTTTCATATTTAATCATGAGTTTTTACATCATTAATAAGTGTTGCTCTATGTTGAAAGCCTAAGGATCTCACTATGGCGACATGCAAGATTGAACTTTTTTAGGGCTCTTGACGCATGCTGTGAAATTTTACTGTAAACTTGCACATTAGTTTCTGCTTTCATCAATAGATTAAGACAGCACACATTTCCCAGAAATTATATCAAGGCAGGCAGCATATTTTCTTTTTTTTTTCTGTTTGTAATATGGCTAGGAAAAAAGAACACTCAGTGATTTATTTTTTTCAATTTTTGGAACATTAGTGAAAATGACTATTTCCTCATATAGTCAACATTTATTTTTATCATATGTTAAATAATATCAAATATTTCCATTAAAGTAAAAAGTAAAATTTTGATTATCATTTTATAGATGCTTGATTTGCATATTGTGACATTTGCCTATCTGTTACTGCACTATTTTAAATAGTCTCTTAAGTTTAACAATGCAACTGGTAATCCTGTCACTGTATCTGTGCATATATATACATATATATTACATATATGTGTATATACGTGTATATATACATTATGTATTACAGATATGTGTATATACGTGTATATACATTACATATTACATATATATATGTATATATGTGTATATATACATATATATGTAGTATGTAATGTACATATGCACATATATACTACATACATGTAGTATGTAATGTATAAATACACATATATACTACATAATGTAGTAATGTATATATACATTATATATGTTATATATGTTATATGTACATACGTGTGTACACATATGTACATATGTATATATGTATATAATGTATATATAACATATTATATAGGTAATGTGTAAATATACATATATGTATATAATGTATATGTTACATATATTATATATGTATATAATGTATAGATATACATATAGTATATATGTATATACACATAAACATACATATGTATATATGTAGACATATATTACATATATAGTGTATATATACATAAATTACTACATATGTGTAGTATATATGTAGTGTATGTAATTATTAATTATATAAGTTTATATACATATGTAGATATGCATATACATATATACATTATATAATGTGTATAATTATATAATGTATATGTGTGTATACATATATAACATATATAAGTATATACATATATATGTAATATGTAATATATGCAATGTATATTACATATGTAATATGTATATTACATATATAATGTATGTATACACACATGTATATACACATACATATATACACGTATAATATGTGTATACATATAATGTTTGTGTGTTTCTGTTTCCTTCAGATTATTGTTTGTACTTAAATTTCTAGATTATTTTAATGATAGAAATGAGAATTTTTTGGTAGTAAAATTTACATACTTTCTGGAAGATTTTTTGCCTACCTCTAGATTAGAAAATCTTTCCTCACTACAAGATTATGTGCATCTACTTTTGTTTAATTTGTACATGTATGTTTTAATTTTCACATTTCCATTTTTAATCCATCTGAACTTAAATGTTTTTAAAATGCTTTTTCCTATGTGAGTAATGAATTGTCCTCAAATCTTTATATGGATCATTTCTACTGAGTTACAATTTCACTTTTACCAAATACAGTATCTAGAACTTTGTAGATGCTCTAAACCTTAGAACATCTTTTGAATCTAAACCATTTTATTGATATCTCTGTCTAGTACTAAGCCCTATGGAGGAAAGTTCTAGAAAATCACAGCCTTCTAGTGTCTTGGCTTCTCATCTACCTGATGACAACCAAGCTGAACACATCACTGTTCTGCTATAAGAATGCAAAACCGCACTGTTACACTTATTCTGAACATGATCTTCCCTTCTTCCACGTTCCCTGGCAGCCGTGGTACCGGTAGCCTTGTATCTATTTTTAACTTCTCTTTCCATCCAAATAATCACATACATTTTCAGGAGTTCTGGTATTTCCCCATCTACCAAATATTTGAACCCATAACACAGATTTAAATGGATAACCAATAGGTTGTTCTAAGAACACCACCCATTCTAGCACGGGCTTCCAAAATTACTTCATTTGCAACAATTTTGCTCCTGTAGTTATTCTCTTTTGTCTGCTGTTATCTTTCTCCTACTTCGTTCTCATAATACTAGTAACATAACCAGTTGTTTCATAGTTATTAAAGTAACAAGCAAACAACAAAATAACCTATTCAACTCATATTTTATTGCAGCTATTGCTACATATTGGTACTCCATTTTTCTCAAAAAACAAAAAAAAATCTAAAAGTATGGATTATATTCACTGTTCTTTGTAAGTCATCACTTAAAGTCTCTCCTCAGCTAACTCCATCTGGGATTCTGTCCAGCAACTCTCCTGAACTGCTAGTCAAGACATATCAGATTGTCGTGGTTCTCTTACTATCTTACTTGACTTCTGAGCAACGTTAATTATCATTGACAATTCCTCTTTTAAGACACTTTATTTTATTTTTTACTTTTTAAACTTTTTTAATGTTTATGGATACACAGTAGGTGAATATATTTGGGGTAAATGAGATATTTTGATACAGGCATAGCATGTGTAGTAATCAGATTAGGGTAAGTGTGGTATCCATCATCTCAAGCATTCATCATTTCTTTATGTTATGAAAATTCCAATTGTACTCCTTCAGTTATTCTAAAAATGTACAACAAATTATTGCTGACTATAGTCAACCTGTTGTTGACTACAATACTGAAACTTATTCATTGTACCTAACTATATTTTTGTACCCATTAATCTTTCTCATTTCCTCCCCCTTCCCACTGCCCCCCTGAGGCTCTGGTAACCATCATTCTACTATCTCCATGGGTTTAGTTTGAATGTTTAGCTCCTACACATGAGTGAGAACATGCAAAGTTTGTCGTTTTGTGCGTGGCTTATTTCACTTAACAAAATGTTCTCCAGTTCCACCAATGTTGCAAATGACATGATCTCATTTTTTTTTCTTTTGGCTGAATAGTACTCCATGGTGTTTATATAGATTTAGGGCTACAAGTACAGTTTTGTTACATGGAAATATTGTGTAGCAGTCAAGTCTGAACTTTTGGTATAGCCATCACCTGAATAGTGTACATTGTACCCACTAAATAATTTCTTATCCCTCAACCATCTCCCACCCTGCCACTCTCCAGTTTTTTATCCCACATTCTATACACCAGTGTGAATTTCTTCTTGATTTTCTCCTACTCAATATCCTCTCTCAATTTCTTCTAATGTCTCCTTTCTCTTACTTGATCTCTAAATATGGAAATTCTCCAGGCTCTCTCCTTGGCCTCTTTTCTTCTACTACTGTGGTTATGATTATTTAGTTATATGGTTTTAAGCATGCTCCCAGCTATCCTTCTCTGTATCATGGTTCTGAAATATTTATATCCTGCCATAAATTTCTTGCAGAATTCTGAACACATTTGTTCAATAATTGCCTTCCTTGGTTCTCCCTGGAGCTGATTAATAGTTACCTTAAATTTTGCATATCCTAAACAATATTCTGGTCTCTTCCTAACCAAGTTCTCTCTCTCTCTCTCTCTCTCTATTTTTATTTTATTTATTTACTTATTTATTTATTTTTTTGGAGACAGAGTCTTACTCTGTCACCCATGCTGGAGTGCAGTGGCGCGATCTTGGCTCACTGCAACCTCTGCCTCCTGGGTTCAAGCGATTCTCCTGCCTCAGCCTCCTGAGTAGCTAGGATTACAGGTGCACACCACCACGCCTGGCTAAGTTTTTTATTTTTAGTAGAGACGGATTTCACCATGTTGGTCAGTCTGGTCTCGAACTCCTGACCTTGTGATCAACCCACTTCAGCCTCCCAGAGTGCTGGGATTACAGGCGTGAGCCACCATGCCCGACCAAGTTCTCTCATTTCTTGATCTGCACTATCTCAGTAAGTGACACTACCCTCCACTTAGTTGCATGAACTGATTCCTTTCTTCTTACAACTTATGAAGAGCCAACCCATTAGAATTCTTGTTGATCATACTGAACCATTCTCTTTTTAAATGTAAATTAGATCTTTTTATTACCCTGGTACAACATTGCAGCTAATACTGAAAAAACTAACTAGGCAAATCTCACTTGTGGAACATTTTACAAATAAAAACAAATTTCTCTTGGAGTAAAGAAGAAAATGAATGGGATAGAATGATTGATTCACTGAACTTGCAAAAACTGTTCACATAGTAATATAGCTTCATTTCACTTTTTGTATCTATCTTTTACTTTTCTATCATCTTGCTTTAGACTTATTTTTATTGCTTTTTTCAGGATATTGGTATCAATCTTTCAGTACATTGTGACTAAGAATATTTTTGAAACAACTGCTAATCATATATTAAGGTTCTTTCCTCTTTGTAATCAGGAAACAAACTTTTGATTTATTACAATGTCTGTTTCTGAATTTATTAGTGGTAAGTAATATAGAGTCACATAAACCTGCTTAATAATTTATAAGCCATCTTAATAATTTTCTTATTAGAGAATTATTATAAGAACATGGGAGTAGCTCAGAGAACAGGGTATTTTTGCAGCTTTGCATCAAAGGTAGTTAAGCCTAGACGTTAGATTATACCAAAACCAAATAATTTTTCTCACTTTTTTGCTATGCTAGGTCTAGGTCTCTCTCTCTCTCCTCCTCCCCCCCGCCCCGTCTCTCCTCCCTCCCTCCCACACCTCTTGTTTTTGTTCTGAAGATATGTGGATTTGCACCTCTGCTTCGTAATGCACAGTTGCTTTATTTTCCCTCCATCTCTGCAGACTGACTTTTCTTGCCTCCTGATGCAAAAGGCAGAAATCATTGTATAGGCAATCTTGACAGCAGTTTCAAGCTCTAAAGATCAAACAGACAGTAGCTAGTGTCTTTCAGTTCTGATTTCAATCTGTAGCAGAGGACATTCTGTTTGGTCCTGCATGAATCAGCTGTCCATCTCTTGAGTAATCAACCATGGCAAACAAAGTGGGATAACTGGCCTGTTGCCAACATAGTAAGATCAGGATCTCTGAGATAGAGTTTGGGGCTGGCTAAGAGATAATAGGCACCTCTAATTTCTCCTAAACAAAATGCAACTGAAATAAAAGTACCTTGCATTTATCTAAAAATAAATGGTAATCAAACACACAAATACATTCAACAACATAAGACAATAAACCAATTCAAATAAAAATAATAACAAAAGTAACAATTCCTCATTTCCACTGAGGAAAATTTAGCAATATCTATCAAAATGTAAAACTACCATCCCTTGATAAATATTTAATTTGCAAAAAATTATCCTACAGATATATTTTTATTTGGACAAGTGCCCATTTTGTACATATTAATTAAAATATTGATACAAGATAATTGGTGGGAAACAACCTAAATGTCATCAGTAAGCATCTGGTTAAATAACTTACAGTAGAACCATAAAATTGTTTATTAAACAATCAGGAAAAATGATGAGGTAGAAGTACATGAATTGATGTGAAAATTTCTCCAAAGTATATATTATTAAGAGAAAAATGGGAAGAAAGCTGTATAAATATTTTGGCTCCATTTCTGTAGAAACAAATTCACTCATGTGAAATGAGTTCCTTGAAAGAGCTAAACAGTAGTGACATAATGACAAAATAGCCCCCACCACATTAATGCCTTCAAAAAAGGTATATCAGATCATTACTTTCCATCACCTGGGTGAAAATATTTCATGGATGTAAGAGCTTCTTCTGTCATTTTCTGATTGTTGTAAGTACAGTACAAAATAATATTAATACTTCAAACTTAATTTTGATACAAAAACATAAAACTCATGCCCACAGTGCACAAGTGGGCATGGCCAGTGTTTCTCTGTTCATTTTCCTTCCAGGAAGACAACTGCAAACAGGTTCTTGATTTTCAACCCAAATTTCTTTTCCTTCCAAACCCCAACTTCACAATGTCCATGTTAGTCAAGTTCTCTAAGAACTTTTCTTGGACTCTTTTTACTTGTCCAGGTAAATAAAGGGTAAAGTGATGATGGTGGTACTGTGGCTTTTTGACTCCTGTAGTTCTGTGAGCAGGAGTTTCGCAGCTCTGTTACTCCAGCCACCCACAGCTTGGCGAGCAGGAGCATTACAGCTCCTTCACTCTTGCAGTCCAGTGAGTTCCAGTTCTTGTCCTGCAACCAAGAGGAATAACGTACATGAACATCAGAGAGGGGTAAGGCAGACTAGGATTCATTGAGTGAAAGAGAAGCTCTCAACAGCAAGAAGGGACCTGAAAGTGGGTAGGAGTCGCCATGTGTGAGGCTGAGTCCAGGGTTTTTATGGGCTTAGAATGGGGGAATGTGTGCTGACTGGTTTATGGGTGAGCTTGGAAAAGGCACTATTCAGTTGGTTGAAAGGTATCATTCAGAAAGAACCAATTGAGAGAGAGTGGGTAAGACGGGAATGGAAATCCTCTCTCCAGTCTGTGGATTCTATCTGGAGCTGGTGGAAAACTGATAGCTTGGTTTTCAGGCTTTAGACTGTAGTTGGATTGAAGGTCGAGTTTTACCAGGGACCCATCCCTGTATGCCTAGGAATTTGTCGTCTCTTGTCACTATCAGTGGGGTGGTATGGAGAGATATTCTAATGCCTCTATTTAAATTAATTCTTCCTATTATACTGCCTTTTGACTTCTCCGTAGAACTCATGATATGGCTATTGATTTTTTTTAAATCACAAAATATTTCTTAGCCTCTTAGCATGATCAGCATATATGGCCTGCTCTATTTTTCTCAGTCTTTAATGCCTGTCTTATATAATAGTTTTAAAAATTACAACAGTAAACATACACCACACAAGCACATACATTTATGTGCTTATATATAGATGAGATATTTCTGGGAGGATGATAAGGAAATTAGAATTCGTGTTTATCTCAGAAAGGTGTGTGAAACTGGAGTATTCTTTAGTATTATTTTGATCTTTAAAAACTTTGCCAAGCATGATGGTGCACATCTATAATTTCAGCCCCTTGGAAGTCTGAGGTAAATCACTTTACTCCAGTTGTTCAAGACCAGCCTGGGCAACATAACAAGATCGCATTTCAAGAAAAAAAGAAAATAAAGCATTAACATTAACATTCCCTTCTCAATTACAAATTAAATTAAATTGTACTAAATTATAGTTTAGTGTCCCAAACACTACAGTTGAATTAGTTTTCATACTCATCAATATAACCAGCTTGTGATTAAAGAAATACCTTTAAAAGTACAATGTAAATCTATAGAGAATTGCCAAAACATAAGCTATATGGTCCTTCACACACACACACACACACACACACACACACACACAAACACATGCACACACACGTGCACGGAATTCTGTTTGAGTTCTTTTACTTAACAAAAGTTAAATAGGGGTCTTTTACTTAAATAGGGGTCTGATTGTTCTAGCTAGCTGGGGCTTCCAGTACTATGATGAATAACAGTGCTGAAAGTGGGCATCCTTGTCATGTTCCAGATCTAAGAGAAAAGGCTTTCCATTTTTCCCCATTCAGTGTGATGGAATCAGTCATATATAGTTAGCTATGGGTCAGTCACGTATAGTTTTTTATTATGCTGATGTATGTTCCTTCTATACCCAGTTTTCTGAGGATTTTTGTCGTGAAATGATATTGAAGGTAATCAAATGCTGTTTCATCATCCATTAATATGGTCATATGGTTTTGTCCTTTGTTATGTAGATATGACATATCACATTGATTGATTTGCAAGTGCTGAACCATGGTTGCCTCCAAGGGATAAATTCCACTTGGTAATAATGAGTGATCTTTTTAATGTATTGTCAAATTTGGTTTGCTGGTATTTTGTTGGGAATTTTTACATCAATATTCATCAGAAATATTTGCCTGTAGTTTTCTTTTTTAAATGTGTCTTTGTCTTGTTTTGGTATCAGGGTAATCATGGCATCATAGAATGAGTTTGGAAGTATTTCCTTCTCTATTTCTCAGAACAGGCTGAGTAGGATTGTTATTAGTTCTTAATGTTTAGTAAAATTTAGCAGTGAAGCCATATGGTTGGGGCGTTTCTTTGCTGGTAGACTGTTTACTTGGCTTGGATCTTGTTACTTGTTACTGTTCTGTGAAGGTTTTGGATTTCATCGTGGTGCAAATTTGGTAGGTTATATGTGTCTAGGAACTAATCCATTTATGCTAGATTTTCCAGTATATTGGCAGATGATTGTTCATATTACCCACTAATGATCCTTTTAATTTCTGTTTTATCAGTTGTAATGTCTCCTTTTTCATTTCTGAGTTTGTTTTTTGGGTCTTCTTTCTCTTCTTATTTTAGCTAATCTGGCTAAAGTTTTGCTCATTTTGTTTGTATTCAAAAACCCAACCTTTTGTTTCATAGTTGTTTTCTTCATTTCATATTCATTTGTTTCTGCTCTGATCCTTTTCCTTTCTTTTCTTCTCCTAACTTTGGGTTTGGTTCGCTCTTGCTTTTTCTCATTCTTTAACATACATCATTGGTTTATTTGTTTGAAATTTTGCTTCTTTTTTTCTTTATTATTATTATTATACTTTAACTTTTAGGGTACATGTGCAGAATAAACGTGCAGGTTTGTTACATATGTATACTTTTTTGATGTAGGCCCTGATAGCTATAACTTTCTGTCTTAGCACTTCTTTCCCTGTATCTCATGGATTTTGATATGTTGTGTTTCCATTATCATTTGTTTCAAGAAGTTTTTAAATTTCCTTCTGACTTTCTTCATTGACCCACTGGTCATTCAGGAGCATATCGTTTAGTATCCATGTGTTTGTATAGTTTCCAAAATTCCTCTTGTTATTAATTTCTAGTTTTATTTGTTTATGATCAGAGAAGATGTTTGATATTATTTCAGTTGTTTTGAATGTTGTAAGACTTGTTTTTTGACCTAACATATGTTCTATCCTTGAGAATAATTTATGTGTTGAGGGGAAGCATGTGTATTGTGCAGCCATTGGATAAAATGTTCTGAATGTATCTGTTAGGTCCATTTGTTACATAGTGCAGATTAAGTTGGATGTTTCTTTGCTGATTTTCTGTTGGGGAGATGTGTCCAGTGCTGCAAGTGGGATGTTGGACTGTGTAACTTTTATTGTATTTGAGTCTATCTCTCTCTTAGCTTTGATAATATTTGCTTTATATATCTCAGTGTTCTAGTGTTAGGTGCATATACATTAGCAATCAATCTATTCTCCTGCTGAATTGACCCCTTTATCATTATATAATGATACTCTTTGTCCTCTTTCACAATTTTTTTCTTGAAATCTATTTTGTCTGTTAAAAATATAGCTACTCTAGCTCTTTCTTTGGTTTCCTTTGGCATGGAATATCTGTTTCCATGCCTTTATTTTCAGTCAATGTGTTTCTTTACAGGTAAAATGTGTGTCTTGTAGGCAACAGATTATTGTGTCTCGTCTTTTCATCCATTCAGCTACTCTCTGTCTTTTGATGGAAAAGTCTAGTCCGTTTACATTCAATGTTATTATTGATTGGTTGGGACTTACTCCCTCCATTTTGTTATTTATTTTCTGGCTGTTTTGTGGTCTTATCTTTCTTTTTTCTTTCCTTCGTGTCTTCCTTTTAGTAAAGGTGATTTTCTATGGTGGCATGCTTTAATTTCTTGCTTTTTATTTTTTGTGTATACTTTGTATGTTTTTTTGATTTGAGCTTACCATAAGACTTATGAATACTATCTTGTAGCCCATTATTTTAAACTGATGACAACTTAACATTGATGGAATGAACAAGCAAACAAACACACAAAAAATAAAACTAATAAAAACTCTACACTTCATTCTCCCACGGTTTCACATTTTGTTGTTTCGCTTTATATCTTGTTGTACTGTCTACGTCTTGAAAAGTTGCTGTAGCTATTATTTTTGATTTGTTCATCATTTAATCTTTCTACTTAAGAGTAGTTTACACACCACCATTATATGTGCTAGTATCTTGTATTTTCTGTGTGCTTCCTCTTCCTAGTGTGTTTTGTACCTTCAGATGATTTCTTATTGCTCACTTACATTCTTTACTTTCAGTTGCAATAATTCCCTAGCGCTTCTTGTAAGACAGGTCTGGTTTTGTTGAAATTTCTCAGCTTTAGTTTTTCTGGGAAGATCATTATTTCTTTTTCATAATTTAAGGATATATTTACCAGATATACTACTATAGGGTAAAAGGTTTTTTCTTTCTTCACTTTAAATATGTCATGACACTCTCTCCTGGCCTGTAAGGTTTCCACTGAAAAGTCTGGGGTCGATTGTATGGAGCTCCATTGTATGTTATTTGTTTCTTTTCAATTGCTGCTTTTAGGATCCTTACTAGATCTGTGACCTTTGAGGATCTGCCTATTAAATGACATGAGGTAGTCTTTGAGTTTAATCTGCTTGGTGTTCTATAACCTTGTACTTGAATTCTGATATCTTTCTCTAGGTTTGGGGAGTTCTCAGATATTATCCATTTGTTAAACTTTTTACCCTTATCTCTTTCTCTACCTCCTCTTTAAGGCTAATAACTCTTAGATTTGCCCTTTTGAGGCTATTTTCAATATCTTGTAGTTGTGCCTCATTGTTTTTTTATTCATTTTCTTTTGGTCTTCTCTGACCGTGTATTGTCATATAGCCTGTCTTCAAGCTGACTAATTTTTTCTTTTGCTTGATCAGTTCTGCTATTAAGGGACTCATATTCTTAAGCATCTCAGTTGCATTTTTCAACTCTAGATTTTATGCTTGATTCTATTTAATTATTTAAATCTCTGTTAAATTTATCTGATAGAATTCTGTGTTATCTTGAATTTCTTTGAATTTTCTCAATACAGCTATTTTGAATTCTCACATATCTCTGTTTCTCCAGGACTGGTCCCTGGTGCTTTATTTAGCTTATTTGCTGAGGTCATGTTTTCCTAGATGGGGTTGATGCTTGTAGGTGTTTGTTGGTGTTAGGGCATTGAAGAGTTAGGTATTTATTGTAGTATTTACAGTCTGGGCTTCTTTGTGCCTATCCTTGTTGAGAAGGCTTTCCATGTATTTGAATGGACTTGTGCCCCAAGCTCAACAACACTGGATTTGCAGAATCTTAGAGGTACTGACTTGGTGGGAAGAAATCTATGGGTTATCTGGAATAAACTCTTTCTTTTATCTTACTGTCTCTCAAACAAATGGAGTGTTTCTCTCTATGCTGAGCCACCTGGAACTAGGAGGGTGCCCTGTTTTACTGTGGCTGGGCTGATATCCAATATGCAAGACAAAGTCCTCTTCACTCTTCACTCTAGTCTCCTTAAGCAGAAGGAAGTGGTTGCATTTGTTGCGGAGGGAATCACTGCCTAGGGCTGGGGGAAGGATGGTGCAAGCACTCTGCTAGCCATGCCGGCTGGTGTCTCCCTAGGTCACATGCCTCCCTAGTCTACTGGCTCTAAGTGCACCCTAGCACTAGGAGTTGCAGTTCTTGTGTCCAAGGCATGCCATTACAGTTTATCTAGGACCCCAAAGCACTTTGGACCATGGTGGCAAGGCCTACTGAGAAACTCAAATTCTGACTGCTGGGTAGCTGATTCTCTTCTGGCTATGGCTGGTCCAGCTGCTCCCTCCATGCACAGACACTGGCTGAGCCTAGCATTTCTTTATTCTCCTCTATGACAGGGCAGCACTAAGTCCAGTGTAAAGCCCCCAGTCACTACATGATATGGTTCCCTTACATGGTTTGGCTGTGTCATCTTGAATCCCTGCATGTTGTGGGAGGAACCCACTGGGCAGTAATTTAATCACGGGGTCAAGTCTTTCCTGTGCTGTTTTCATGATAGTGAATAAGTCTCACGAGCTCTGATGGTTTTAAAAAGAGGAATTCCCCTGCATAAGCTCTCTCTTTGTCTGCTGCCATCCATGTAAGACATGACTTGCTCTTCCTTACCTTCCGCGATGATTGTGAGGCTTCCCCAGCCATATGGAACTGTTAAGTCCAATTAAACCTCTTTGTTTTTTAAATTGCCCAGTCTCAGGTATGTCTTCATCAGCAGCGTGAAAACAGGCTAATACGCTTGCCCTTCCCAAAGTGCAGACTCTCTGTGCTGTCCTGCTTCTGGGGAATGGTGAATAGGTGGTGTCCATGATCCAAGACAATCTCTCCTACCCTCTTCAATACCTCTTTCAATGATACGAAGTTAAAACCAGGTACTGTGATGCTTACCTGATTTTTGGTTCTTGTGACAGTGTTTTTCTGTGTGCATATAGTTGTTAAAATGTAGTGTCCCAGCGAGGGAAATGAGGTGTAGGCTTCTATTCTGCCACCTTGCTCCACCCCCTCAGCATTCCTATTTCTTGCCCTTTTTTTTTTTTTTTATTGGACTAATTACAAAAGCTTGTTTTCATGTGTTACTCATGTACTTTAAAAAAAATGTTCCAGAGTTGTCCTGTCCATAATCATACTGTGAGTCAACCTTGGGCACAGCTACCAAAATTGAAAAGTCTTTGAGGTGGAATGCATAGAAATAGATTTTAGGGTTCTGAGGAGTTTGCCTAAGGGCTGCCTAGGGGAGGTGGAGACTGAGGGAGAGGCTGAGAAAATGAAATTCTTGGCCCCCGCTCCATTTCAGCCAGAACGCCCAGTTTTTATGTTTATTAAAGTGCCACATGAGATGTTACTTAAAAATAAACCACGGAGGTGGAGCTGCTGTTAGAAACAATGCTTTGAAATTCACTAACCCAGAATAAGGACGGTGTTGGTCTCCACTTTGCTTTTCTCTGACCATTCCTGGGGGTCAGGTTTATTTCTTGGCTTTTCACCTGAGTGTGGAAATCAATGCAGTGAATGCACTCCAAGGAAAGCACCGAGGATGGTGAAGGTACTGAAAACTATAGAGATTGGTTAGTAAAGCCAGGCTTGGAGAGCCTTAATTATTTGAAGGGCTCTCAGGGGAGTAGATTAGTTCTTCATAGCACTGGAGTCAGGACTAAAACCCAGGGTAAATGGAGATTTCAGAGTTGTCCAAAGATAAAATGGGTTGCCTCGGGAAGCAGTAGGATCCCCATAACTGGAGATGTGTAGGCAGAAACTCTTTGTCTATGATGTTTGTGGCAGACATTTCAACAACAGATGAGGATTTGACTAGAGAACCTCCAGGGATCTCTAAACACAAATATTGTTTAGTTCCTATGATTCAGAATATATGTTGGACACTGGAAATATATAAATGATTGAGAGAGACATTTATTTCCACTCTCAAAAAGCAAATAAGATACACAAACAAGTAAACTTTTAAATTTTAAATATTGCTCTGAGGACAAGAGAATATGGTGATGTGATAAAGAGTAACTGGAAGTGGGGACATTTTTAGATAGGAATTCAAGGAAGCACCCTCTGAAGAGATATCTTATCTGAGGCCCGAGGGTGAGAAGGAGCCATTTATGCAAAAATATTCTGGGCAGAGAGAACAGAACATAGTAATAGCACTAGAAAGCTGTTGCAGAATTTAAAACAGGATAATTCTGTGATCTGATTTAGGATTTACAATGATTTTTTTTTAAAAAGAATTACACACCAAAACCAAATGATATTTATTCCAGGTATGCAAGATTGGTTCAACATTTGAAAGTCAGTTAGTGTAATAAATCACATCAAGAGGCTATAAAGGGGAAATTATATGATTATATCAATTGATGCAGAAAAGGGAATTACAAAATTCAACAACCATTCTCACTAAAAACTCTAAGCACACTAGGAATAGAGGGAACTTCTTCATCTTTATAAAGAATATCTACAAAAAAATCCTACAGTGAACATCACACTTACTGCTGAGAAACTGAATATTTGGCCGTATCTTAATACAAGCCAAGTAAGTCCTGCTTTACTACTGGTATTTAATACATGCTGTAAGTCCTAGCAAGTTCAGTAAGACAAGAAAGGGAAATAAATACAAGGTATACAGATTTCAAAGAAGGACTAAATCTGTCTTTGCTTGCAAATGACATGATTGTCTATGTGGAAAATTCCAAAGACTGAAACAAAAAAGCAAAACAAGCCCCTCCTGAAACAAATCTGTGGGTATAGCGAGGTCACAGGATACAGAGTTATTATATGAAAGGCAATTGTTTTACTTTATAGCAATAAACAGTGGTAATTTGAAATACAAAATTTATAATAGCCATTCATAATTGCACATGAAAATGAAATAATTAGGTACAAATCTAACAAAGTATGTGTGGAACCTATATGTGGAAAACTATAAAACTCTAAAGAAATTGAAGGAAATATAAATAAATGGAGAGATATTTTGTGTTCATGGATTGGAAAACTCAGTATTTTAATATAACTTTTTTCCAACTTGATTTATAGATGCAACACACCCTCAATCAAAATTCTGTAAGCTATTTCATCATATTGAAAAAAGGAATCTAAGTTTATATGGAAAGATAAAAGATCTAAAATAGCTATATTATAATGTAGAAAAGCAATAACGTTGGAAAACTCAGCCCAATTTCAAGATTTGCTATACAGCTAAAATAATCAAGGCTGTATGGGATTGGAAAAAAATAGACACATAGACAAATGGAACAGAATAAAGAGCCTAGAAATAGACTACAAATATAGTCAATAAATCTTCAACAAGGAAGCAAAGGCAATTACATTTAGAATAGTTTTTTCAACAAATGATACTAAAACTATTGGATATACATATGAAAATGTATCTAGGCACAAATTTAATATATTGCACATAAATTAACTCAAAATGGATCATTGATTAGTGTATAACTCAAATTTCTAATACTTCTAGAAGAAAATGTAGGAGAAAATATAGGTGACAGGGTTTGGCAATGAGTTTTTTTTTTATTTTTGGTTAATTACTTAATTACTTTATTTATTTGTTTTAGAGACAAGGTCTCTCTCTGTCACCCTGGCTGGAGTGCAATTCTCATACTTATAGCTCGTTGTACCTCAAATTCCTGGGTTCAAGTGATGCTCTTGTCTCAGCCCCCCTGGCATTTTAGACTACAGTTGCACCACCATGCCTGGATTGGTAATGAGTTTTCAAATACAAAACCAAAAGCATGATCCATAAAAGAAAAAATTGAAAAGTACAAATTATGAAAATGTTGACCATTGTGACATACCTTGCTAAAATATCTTTATATTGTATATAATGTATTAAGTTATTTTCCAATATCTTTCTTTAGATACACATCTACAGATTTCCTTCAATTTTCAATCTGGAAAGCGGCAGTGGCACTTGTATACATTTCTGTGTTAGCTCAGGCTGGCATAACAAAACCCAGTAGTCTGGGTGGTTTAAAAACAGAAAATAATTTTCTCACTGTCTGGAGGCTGGGAAGTGCATAATCAAGGTGTACTAGCTTTTTGGGCTCTGGTGAAGGTTCTCTTCTTGGCTTATAGAGGGCTGCCTTCTCTATGTGTTCTCACAGGGTAGAGAGCTCTGGTATCTCTTTCTCTCCTTATAAGGGCACTAATGCTATCAAATTAGGGCTCCTCCCTGATGACTTCATTTAAACAGAATTACTTCCTGAAAACACTATCTCCAAATACAGTACAGTCACACTGAAGGTTAAAGCTTTAACATATGGATTTTGGGGGTCACGATTCAGCCCATAGCAATTTCCATTTGATCTTTTATAATAATACTTATTTGCATTTTTTAGATAACAAGCTTTGAGCTTTGCAAAAAAGCACACTAAAACCACACACTTAGAATTTTTGGCTGTGGCTCAAAGGACATTATTAGCATTCTGATTCAGCATAGGAGCGCGGGTGTCTTTGGGAACGTGTTTGTTGTGAGCCATATTTTTTTGTACATCATGTTACATATTCTTGGGGATAATTCTCCTTCATGAAACCCAAACCAGTTTGCAGTAGGAACTTACTAGATTGATAGTCAATGCAGTTTGAACCAACAGAAGGAACAAAGAAAAATTACACTCTAAATTCAGAAAAAAAATTAAAACACGTAATAAAAAATTTATAACACAAAAAAATTATAACAACTATCCTTCTTTCCTGAGAATTTTATATCATGGTGTTAAATTTATTTAGATTCTCACAGTTAAATAAGAGTCATGTGCTTTTTTTTTTTTTATCAGCACAAAGTATTGGCTGTTCTAACACAAAAAATATGGGATATTTAGGAAACTTTATATGATTCAGGGTCACACATACTTTTTTCTAATGACTTTGGTTAATACTTCCTTTTACTTTAGAAATATATAAGTAATAGACTTCTAGCTAAATGGCCATTTTAACGCAAGGACATGGCTAATTTTCAAAATTTAAATAATTAATTAGGCATAAATATATCTGAATTAATTCTGGGACCCCTTGTATTTCAATCCTACTGCAATATTGAATTCAGAGAAAAACTATATATAACCTAGAAGTAAAATTTATACTTTCATCTCCCCAAGTCCATGTAAGGAAAACTTACAGCCTACAGAGTACATTTATTGAATCCTCTTGCATTCTCTCTGCAAGTGTCCTGCAGCCTTAAACTCTTTCAAATTATCTCACTCTCTAATTCTTACTCTGACCTCCCTACCAAACATTCACCTGTATTTAGCTCCCTTGTCTGTTCAGTCGGTCTTTTCCAATTCTCATTCTCTCTTAGGTGTCTGTTATCCACACTCCTTCTGTTATATGCATTCATCTCTCTCATATCTTTGATGAGCATTGGATAGGAGCTGGAATCTCTCTGACAGCAGTGATGCATGGAGAACCTGAGGAGGTGGCATGAATGGCTCTCAGTCCCTGTATTTGGATAAGAGAGGCTGCATACTATTGGGAGACTTGGCATAGGTAGTCTTTTTTTTTTCACTCCTAGCAGTGTCTGAGTTCATTGGTTTATTTACTACCCCCCACAGTATTAAACATGCTCTCCACCACTGTATGATTTTTCAGTACTCAGGAAACACTGCAACCTGTGTGACAGCTAAGCATTCACCAAACATTAGCACTTTTTGAATGGTCTATTAAATCACCAGGTAAAATGCACATACATTTTAATTAAGAATATTTTCACCATAATAGTCTACATTAAATAAAAATTCTTTGTTCCATTCCAACATGACAACTTGCTGAAATCTTGAGGTTCCGACCGACCTCACACCTTAAAAGTATAAATAGTTCTTGAAAATATCTAGGTCACCTGATGACAACACAAACATAAAGAAAATAGAAAATAATAAAGAAGTTCTGTGAGACTACTATATAGAGATTCTGCTGCTTTTTGTTCCCTCATTATTGAAATGAGACTCTTGCATTTGCTCTTGCTTGATCCAGACTGTGTTCAGAAACCACTCTCCTGTGATTAATGTTCTTAATCACATTTTTGAAATCGATGCAACAGATGCTTCTTATTGTTTTAAAACTGTATATTTTAAATTGAAATTTATTTTAATCAAGTATGAATAGCACTAAATACTTTTATCCTAGCATTACGTATAATAAATTAAAAAACAAATGGCTTATACGGTATTTATTGACACCTGTATAATTAATTGAAACAGGCTGATAAGAAGGTGGTGTTTCCTTTCCGAAAACCTCCTACTACAAAGTCATGAATTGGCAAAATATTACTTAGCAATGTTTCAAATGCCTCGTACGGCATAATCTTTATGTTTTCCCAGCTGATGTACTGTGAAAGGAAAATAAGCCTCCAGACCCCCAAATCACTGAACCAAAAGGAAAAGTCAACCTGGCAACTGTGTCAGACAAACCTGCTTCCCGTTTTTTTCCTAAGTAAAATAGCTTAGCTGTAAAGATAAAAAAGCTACATACCTCTCTCACAATTTGCCCACAAAGAAATTCCTTGTGGGCATCAAGGTTTTTACCTAAAACACTGCTGTTGAATTTCAGTCTGGCAATGTAAATTGATAGCTTATCATCACGAGTGCAGGATAAAGGACAGAACTCAAAGTCATCCCTCTGCTGACCTGAGAGGAATGGATATCTGATACTTTCCACTGCCGGATTGTGTATGTAAAAATGCAGATTCACTGAGCAAGACTAAGGCATAAATGACATTTCCTCTACTCTGCTCTCACATGTAAATTGTGTATTTAGTAAAAGGCTAATCAGAGACTCAAAAGAATGCAACCATTTGTCTCTTATCTACCTATGACCAAGATGACACTTCCCCACCCTCCCCCCAACCTTTGAGTTGTCCCGGCTCTCCACACCAAACCAATGTGTGTATCTTACGTATACTGATTGATGTATTATGTCTCCCTACAATGTATAACGCCATGCTGTGCCCAACCACCTTAGGCATACATCATCAAGACCCCCTGAGACTGTGTCACAGGCACGTCCTTAACTTTTGCAAAATAAACTTTCTAAATTGATTGAGACTTATCTGATATTTTTCACTCACAATACTTTATAGCACTTCCAGTTTCTCTGGCACGAGGAGGTAGTCTTTGTAAAGAAAATATAGGTAATTTTTCTGGATACTCCTTGATTCTTAGTGAATAATTAAGAAGACTAATAGCAATCAGATAGGTGTAGTAGAAGTCAATGAAATGGAAGTAGAAGAATGGAACCAGCCAACTCTAAAATCAATCCTTTTAGACCCTATGATTCTTGGTATTATTGATAGAAATTAATCATCATGTAGAAGACAAAATGACAGTACCTTTTGCCATTATTTTAAAGCTTTCACTGAATATTTATCTGATATAGATAAGTGATAGATTTCAATCTGATAGTCCAAAGCCTAAATTCTATGTCCCAGAATTTTCCACGTCATTAACTTTAGAAGGTTAACTGTCCTTTAACTCTCCCTGAGGAGTACAGATTTCTCATCCCCACTTCTTGTATATTTATGTCTAAGTAGCTGTGGATTTTATATGCATTTAAAAATCTTTGCCTCTTTTAGGCTTTTCTTAGGGTCCAATTTCTCTTAAGAGCAAAAGTGTCTCTTCACTATAAAATCATTGTTGTATATTGACTCACACACATATGCACACACATGCATACACATACACACATGAATTTATTGAGAAAAGAGTATTTTAAAAGGTATTCTAAAAGATTAGAAGCACAAAATTATATATCTAAAGTATCAGTGCTATATAGGACCTGTACCCATTTTTGTAACTCATTGTTTCTGTAGAAGGAATTCTGTAATTTCCTTGTTTCATGTTTTTATAACAATGTCAATCTTTCTAATTCTTATAAATTAAAAACTCTGGATTGTGCTATGATCACATTCAATTTAAAATAATTTAAGTGCATTATTTTTATTGAAACATGGTTTCTCAACCTTGGCACTATTAACATTTTGGGCTGGAAGATTCTTATTGTAGGAAGATGTCCTGTGCTTTGTAGGATGTTTTGCAGCATCCCTGGCTTTTACCCAGTAGATCGCAGGAGAATCCTTCAGTGGTGACAACCAAAAATGTTGGCTTGACAGTTGTCCCTGGGAGGCAAAGTCACTCCTAGTTGGAAATCACTGCCTTATTTAAAAGAAAGGTGTTAAAAATATTTGATTATTTGTCATAATTAATATGTGACATTATTAATAATAATGTCCACATTTGGGTGGCCCACTCTGGATGTGTTCCAATAGAAATCAATACAACTTGTTTCCATTTAGTAGATATTTCTCAATTTTAGTGAATTTTACAGAAATAAATGCAAAATCTAAAGCACAATCAAATAATCTTCACTTTTGGATTAATATTTTGAGGGCATTTAAACCTCTCTCTCTTTATGTATGCCTTTTCCCCTCTTTGTTTTATATATTAAGGCAGGAGGACATGATTTCATTGTCTCTGCATAGCTTATTGATGACATCTGCTGCTTTGCCCTCAGCACCTCACAGAAATTTCAAGGCAAATTAATGTCCAGATGGTTTTATCTGTACAAAAAACTTTTCTAGATGCACAGCCTATTTTAGCATAGTATCTTATGTCCTAGAGGGAAAGCAAAGTAATTTAATGCCATTAGGCAGAGTAAAACTTAGAAAATATGATCTATTTATTCTTTAAAATTCTCTTCGAGTTTTGCATCTTCTTTCACTTCTATATAATGCATCATCCCTTTGCAATGCTCTTCTCTAGTTAATATTGACTGCTATGAATACTACATTCTTTCTCATTATATTTTTGTGAAACATTATTCAAGCAACTTTCCAAGCCAATTTGGTTTTATATAAAGAAGATAGATATATCCATATTTAAGAAGCAGATACATAGAAATATATATTTACTAAATCTAAATTTAAAACTCTAAAATTGTTGCACAAATAAATATTTTTATTAAAAATGTTAAGTTATGATAAAATAAACATAAAATTCCCATCCTAGCCATTTTAAGTGTGTACTTCAGGAGGGTTGTGTTCACACTGTTGTGCAACCAATCTCCAGAACTTTTTCATTTTGCAAAACTGAAAGTCTGTACCTATAAATCAACAACTCTCCATTTCCTCCTCCTCTCAGCTCCTAGGCAGAAGGACCATTCTATCTTCTGTCTCTATGATTTTGATTACTCTAAGTACCTCATATATGTGGAAGCATACTGTATTTGTCTTTTTGTGACTCCGTTATCTTATTTAGCATAGCGTCCTCAATGTTCATCTATGTTGTAGCATGTGTCAGAATTTCCTCCTTTTTAAAGGCTGAATAATATCCCATTTTAATGGTATACCACTTTTTTTGTTCATTCATCTGTGAATGGATATTTGGGATGCTTTCACCTTTGGATTTATTGTAAATAAAGTTATGATCATGGTGTACGAATACTTCTTCAAGACTCTGCTTTTGATTCTTTTGTCTGTATAGCCGGATGTTAAATTGCTGGATCATACTATATTAATTCATTTTAATATGAATTTTTCATATGTACTATTCTCTAGCCAGCTTTCTAAAATATTATTACCTGGATGCTTTCCATGTAAGCACTTACATATCCACATTATTCTTTAAATTGCTGCACAATATTCCACTACATCTATTTACTGTGATTTATTTCCCTGATAACTCTTTGAGAGACATTTAGCTGTTTTTAATGTAAAATCGACAATGCTGCACTGAACATTCTTATACATGTCTCTTTGAACACGTGAGAATATACAAATTTCTAAAAGTAGAATAGCTTTTGACCCAGCTATTCTATTTTTCCTTGTAATAGACATTGACAGAAGACCCTTTAAAGAGGCACACTGATTTTACATTTTCACCCAGAGGATATGAGTGGGAAATTTTAAAACTTGTCTTTCCATTCCATTTTTGAATTTTCAGGAAGGTTTTTAATTAGTTTGCTAGGCAAAATAGTTTTTTAATTTACAAATAATAATTGCATATATTTATGGGGTACACAGTGATGTTTTGATACATATAATGAATAGTAATCCGACCAGGGTAATTGCATATCCACCAACTCAAGCGTTTATCATTTCTTTGGGAATGTTCAATGTCCTGTTTGAAACTATATAATATATTTGATAGCTATTTGAAACTATGTAACATATTATTGTTAACTATAGTCATTCCACAATGGTATAGAACAGTAAAACTTATTCCTCTATTGAGCCAAATTTTGTATCCTTTAACAAATCCCTCCCTATAACCCCATTTCCCTACATTTTCCAGCTCTGCCCAAAACAGTCTACAGATTCAATGCAATCTCTTTAAAAATAACAATGACATTACACACACACACACACACACAAACATCTAAAAATTTGTTGAAACCACAAAAGACCCCGAAGAGCCAAAACAATCTTGAACAAAAAAGAACAAAGCTGAAGGCATCAATCATACTACCAGACTTCAAAATATACCAGAAAGCTGTAGTAACCAAAACAGTGTGATATTGGCATTAAAAGCAGACACATGGACCAATGAAAGAGACTAGAGAAGCCAGAAATTAATCCACATATCTACAGCCAACTGATATTTGAAAAGGCACCAAGAATATTAATTGGAGAAAGGAAGTTTCTTCAGGAAATGATGGTGGGAAAACTGGGTATCCAGAAGAATGAAAGTAGACCTCTACCTCCCATGCTATGCAAAAATCAACTCAGAATGGATCAAAGACCTAAATGTAAGATTTGAAACTATAAAACTATTATAATAAAGCATAGGGGATTTCTGGACATTGGTCTGGGAAAATTTTTATGAATAACACCTCAAAAGCACAGACAATGAAAGCAAAAATAAACAACTGGGACCCTATCAAACTACAAACCTTCTGCACAGCAAAGGAAACAACGGAATAATAGGCGACCGACAGAATGGGAGAAAATATTTGCAAACTATCCAATAGGGGGTTACTATCCAGAATATATAAGAAACTCAAACACCTCAACAGCAAAAATCCAAACATTCCCCTGATTAAAAAATGGTCAAATAATGTGAATAAACATTTCTCAGAAAAAGATACGCAAATAGCCAAGAAATATATGAAAAATCGCACAACATCCTATTCATCAAGGAAATGCAAGTCAAAACCACCATGAGTTAACGTTTCACCCCAGTTAGGGTGGCTACCATGAAAAAGATAAAAAACAGCAAATGCTGGTGAGGGTGCAGCGTAAGGGGAATTCATAGACTTCTGATGAGAATGTAAGCTAGTACAACTATGGAGAACAGAATGGAGATTCTTCAAAAAAGTAAAAATATTAATAGAACTACTGTATGATTCAGCAATCTCACTTCTGGGTATTTATCCAAAGGAGAAGAAATCAGTATATTGAAGAGATACCTGCACCCTCATGTTTATTGCAGCACTATTCACAGTAGCCAAGATACGGGATCAACATAGGTGTCCGAAAACCGATAAATGAATAAAAAAAAATGACTTATATACACCATAAAATATTATTCAGTCTTATTAAAGAACGAAATTATGTGATTTGTGGCAATGTAGATGGAACTGGAGGATGGTATGTTAAGTGAATTAAGCCAGGAATGGAAAGTTAAAATTCCACATGTTCTCACTCATATATATAAGCTAAAAACAGTTGATCTCACTGAAGTAAAAAGTATAACAAATAAATATTTTTGTTTGAGTAATATTTTAAATATTTTTCTAATTGCATGTGTTCATTTTATAAAGATGAGTAATGGTAGTAAATTTAATAAAGAAAATAAAAATTATCCACAAATCAACACAAATAACTACTAACTGTAATCATAATGACTGTTGAGCTCACTGTAAAAATAAAATTTCTATACACACACAGACACACACACACACATATATACACACACACTATGCTTTGAGGCCATGTGTATAGAAGATACTTATAAACCAGTGAAATAATGGATGTTTTACTTTACATCTGTAATCTTGGTATTTCTCTGTGAGAGAGATATTTATTGGAAGTGTGTCATATTCCTCTTGGAAATAATATAGCAAATCTCTAATTTTGCTGTAGAATTTTCTGATTATTCTAAAAATACAATATTCTCATATGTTTGGGAAGGAGATACAAAACTATACCTAAACATCATATGAAAATGCTTAAGGAAACAAGCATTGTGTTTGTGAAGAAATGAGTAGTAAATCTTGTTCAGTGTCCAGCTACCACCTCTGAATCACTATCCTTTATCCTGTAATTAGATCTGGGAAAACTGGAAAAAGTACACTAAAAATAAGTAAATAAATAAGTTGTGTCAGTTGTATGTTTCACACAGCAATTTATTTGGTTACTTATTGTTTTTGCTTGTTTGGTTGGCTTGGTAATGAAAAATGGCAACATATATGCAGATTTTCTGAATAAGTATTTGTAATACTTATGAAAAATCTACCTGGAAAAGCAGTGGCTGCATGAATTGTTAATCATGAGTTCTTTGGACAGAAGCATTTCTTTTTCCGTCATGATCAGACTTAAGAGTTTCTGCATAGTATAGGCTCAAGGAGAAGGTATGTGCCTCATCAGTGTGACTGAGTTATGTATGGCAGGAACCGTTTAGAAAGCAATGCTGCTGCAGATGTAGGAACTGCTTAAGTGATGTATGTGTATAATCTTTATATCTCCAATGACTTTTCTCTTCTGGCAAAAGTTAGTGTTTATATCATTTTTTGATTTTATGCTCAGACAATTCATGTCTTTTCTTATTATGCAAACTGATAGATTTTGCTTTGAAAAAGAATAAAGTGCATTCAAAAAATCTACTTTCAATTTTGCTGTGTGTGGTTTAAGTTACCAAGTATTGTTTGTATTACTGAATGTTCAGCACTATTGCAGTTATATATTGAAATGATTTGCCTAAGCATGTTGCAGTTAAACCCTGTTAAAATGGAATTTTGTGGAGAGTACTGTACCCTTCTGATAATTCAGTTTTAACAGTGTAATGGGAGAACATTGTTTATGCTATAGAATTATTCACTCAGGACATTAAAGTGCAATGAGAAAATTGTTACCTCTAGTAAAATTTATGACAATGTGGTATCTAGAAATGCTTGATAAACGCCAAAGAGAATTATTTCTTACTTGGTAGATAACTATAGTATGTACTTGTAAATTTTTCAAAAGTAAATTCGCAAGTAACTAAAATCACAGGATCTTTATGAAATTATATTTTCATATAATGAAATGAACAACAATAGAGGTACTTGTTTGGTGCTAAATTAATCATCGTCATTTATAGATAATATAACTAGAAATAGTTATTGATAGTTTTGGATACTAGGTTAGAATAATTTTATATCACTCCTAATTTTTACTTTCTTTTTCTTGTAAGGATATTCAACTATAAAAGTAAAACTTAGAAAAACAAAACCTAAAAAGGAGAAATCAGAAAGAAGGTAAAGCATGCTATTTTTAAAATTTTTAATGTTTAATATTTGTGAGTACATAGAAGGTATATATATTTATGGATTACATGAGCTATTTTGATATAAACATGCAATGCATAAAAATGACAGTAGAGTAAATGGGATATTTATCACCCCAAATATTTATCTTTTGTGTTACAAACAATTGAATTATACTCTTACATTATTTAAAAATGTACAGTTAAATTATTGTTGACTACAGTCACGGTCTTATTCATTCTTCTTAATGAAATTTTTATGTCCGCTAACCATCCCCACCTGTCCTCACACCCCCACTACCCTTCCCAGCTTCTGGTAACCATCCTGCTAATCTTTATCTGTATGAGTTTAGTTGTTTTAATTTTTAGCTCCCACAGATAAGCGAGAACAGGCAAAGTATGTCTTTCTGTGCCTGGCTCATTTTGCTTAATATAATGCTCTCCAGTTCCATCCATGTTGTTGCAGTTGACAGAATCTCATTCGTTTTTATGGCTGAATAATACTCCACTGTGTATATGTACCACATTTTCTTTACCCATTCATCAGTTGCTGAACGCTTAGTTTGCTTCCAAATCTTGGTTATTGTGAATAGTGCTGCAGTAAACATGGGAGTACAGATACCTCTTGGATATACTGATTTCCTTTCTTCTGTGTATATGTCTAGAAGGTGGGATTGCTGGATCAAATGGTAGCTCTATTTTTAGTTTTTTGAGGACCCTCCAAACTACAAGCTCCATACTGGTTATAGTAATTTACATTGCCATGAACAGGGTACAAGGGTTCCCCTTTCACCACATCTGCAAGCATTCGTTACTTCCTGTCTCTTGGATAAAAGTCATTTTAAGTGGGGTGAGATGATTTGTCATTGAATTTTGATTTGCATTTCTCTGCTGATTAAAGATGTTGAGCACCTTTTCATGTGCTGCTTTGCTGTTTGTATGTCTTTTTTTTTTTGAGAAATGTGTATTCAGATTTTTTGCACATTTTTCAATCAGATTATTAGACTTTTTCCTATAAAATTGTCCAAGACCCTTATATATACTGGTTATTAATCCCTTGGCAGAAGAGTCATTTGCAAATATTTTCCCCCGTTCTGTGGGTTGTCTCTGCACTTTGTTGATTGTTTTCTTTGCTGTGCAGAAGCTTTTAAACTTGATTTGATCCTATTTTTCCATGTTTGCTTTCAATGCCTGTGCTTGTTGGGTATTACTCAAGAAATCTTTGCCACTGCAATGCCCTGGAGAGTTTTCCCAATGTTTTCTTGACATAGTTTCATAGTTTGAGGTCTTAGATTTAAGTCTTTAATCCATTTTGATTTGATTTTTGTACATGGTGAGATTTAAGGTTCTAGTTTCATTTTTCTGCATATGAATATCAAGTGTTCCCAGCACCATTTACTGAAGAGACTTATCTTTTTCCCAGTGTATGTTCTTGGCACTTTTGTCAACAATAAGTTCACTGTTGGTTTTTAGACTTATTTCTGGGTTCACTATTTTGTTCCACTGGTATATGTGTCTAATTTTTTTTTTTTTTTTTTTTTTTGAGACACAGTCTCGCTCTTTCACCCAGGCTGGAGTGCAGTGGCGCGATCTGGGCTCACTGCAGGCTCCGTCCCCCGGGGTTCACGCCATTCTCCTGCCACAGCCTCCCGCGTAGCTGGGCTACAGGGGCTCGCCACCTCGCCCAGCTAATTTTTTGTATTTTTAGTAGAGACGGAGTTTCACCGTGTTAGCCAGGATGGTCTCGATCTCCTGACCTCGTGATCCGCCCGCCTCAACTCCCCAAAGTGCTGGGATTACAGGCGTGAGCCAGCGCGCCTGGCCTATGTGTCTATTTTTATGTCAGAACTATGCTGTCTTGGTTACTGTAGCCCTATGGTTAATTTGAAGTAAATTAATACGATTCATACAGTTTTTTTGCTGAGGATAGCTTTGGCTATCTTCTATGTTTTGTGCTTCCATAAAATTTTAGGATTTTAAAAATTACTGTAAAGAATGTCATTTGGTGTTTTGTTAGAGATTGCATTACATTTGTAGATTGATTTGAGTAGAATGGACATTTTAACAGTGATTCTTCCAATCCATGAACATGAAATATCTTTAAAATTTTTTTGTGTCCTCTTTAATTTCAGGAGTAAATATTTTATATTTTTCATTTTAGAGATACTTTACTTCTTTGAATATGTTAATTCCTAGATTTTTAGTTTTATTTGTAACTATTGTAAATGGGATTACTTCTTGATTTCTTTTTTAGATTGTTTGCTGTTGGCATGTAGAAATGCTACTGATGTTTGTATATTGATTTTGTTTCCTGTAACTTTAGTGAATTTGTCAGCTTTAATAGGTTTTGTTGGAGTCTTTAGGTTTTTCCAAGTATAAGATAATCTCATCTACGAACAACAATAATTTGACTTCCTTTTCAATTTGGATGATGCCCTTTATTTCTTTCTCTTGTCTGATTGCTCAAGCTAGGACTTCCAGTACTGTGTTCAATAACAATGGTGAAAGTGAGTATCCCTGCCTTGTTCCAGGTCTTAGAGGAAAAGCTTTCCATTTTTTCCCCATTCGGTATGATACTAGCCATGGGTCTGTTGTATACAGCTTTTCGTATGTTGAGGTATGTTCCATATATACCCAGCTTTTGAGGGTTTTTATCATGAAGACATGTTGAATTTTATAAAGTTCTTTTTCACCATCAATGGAAATGACCATATCGATTTTATCCTTTATTCTGTTGATATGATATATCACATTGATTGATTTGCATATGTTGAACCATCCTGGAATCCCTGTAATAAATTTCAATTGATCATGATGATGATCTTTTTAAATGTATTACTGAATTAGGTTTGCTAGTATTTTGTTGAGGACTTTTGAATTAATATTCATTAGAGATACTGGCCTGTAGTTTTCTTATTCTAATGTATCTGTTTCTGGCATTGGTATCAGGCTAAGACTGGCCTTGTAGAAGTTTTTTCTCTTCCTCTATATTTTTGCAATAGTTAGAGTAGCACTGGTATTAATTCTTCCTTAGATGTTTGGTAGGATTCAACAGTGAAGCCATCAGGACCAGGGCTTTTCTTTGCTTGGATACTCTTTATTACAGTTTTAGTCTTATTACTTGTTATTAATCTGTTCAGATTTTGGATTTGTTCACGGTTCAATCTTGGTAGGTTGTACGTGTCTAGGAATTTATTCATTACTTCTTGACCTTCCAGTTTATTGGCCTGTATTTGCCCATTGTAGCATGTAATGATCCTTTGAATTTCAGTGATATCAGTTGTGATATCTGCTTTTTCATCTCTGATTTTATTTATTTGGGTCTTCTTCCGTTTTTTCTGTTAGTCTGGCTAAAAGTTTGTCATTTTTTGATCTTTTCAAAAATCTACATTTTGTTTTAATGATCTTTTGTATTATTTTATTCATTTCAGTTTTATTTATTTCTGCTCTGATGTCTATTATTTATTTTCTTCTCCAAATTTTGGACTTGGTCTGCTCTTGTTTTTCTAGTTCTTTTAGATGCATCATTATATTATTTCATTTATGTTTTTCTTCTTTTTTGATTTAGGCATTTAAAGCTATACATTTCCCTCTTAGTACTGCTTTCACTGTATCCCAGAGATTTTAGTATGTTGTGTTTCCATTATCATTTATTTCAAGAAAGTTTTCAATTTTTTTTTAATTTCTTTATTGACTCGCTGATCATTCAGGAGCACATTATTTAATTTTCATGTGTTTTTATAGTTTCTAACATTTCTTTTATTATTGATTTCTAGTTTTATTGCATTGTGGTCAGAGAAGATTCTTGATATTATTTCAATTGTTTTGAATGTTTTAAGACTCATCTTGTGACCTAGCACAGGGTTTATTTTTGAGAATAATACATTTGCTTAAGAGAAGAATGTGTACTCTACAGTCATTGGATAAAAAAAAAAAAAAAATCTGTATATAGCGATTAGGTTCATTTGTTCCATAGTGCAGATTAAGTCAGATGTTTCTTTTTTGGTTTTCTGTCTGGAAGATCTGAAAAATCCTGAAGGTGGGATATTGAAATTTACAGCTATTACTCTATTGTTGTCTACCTCTTTCTTTAGTTATAGTAATATTTGCTTTATATACCTGAAGACTCCATTATTGGGTGTGTGTATATTTACAATTGTAGTATTCCCTTGATGAATTCACCTTTTTATCATTATATAGTGCCCTTCTTTGTCTCTTCTTGTAGTTTTTGTCTTGAAATCTATTTTGTTTGATATACATATAGCTACTCCCCATCTTTTTTGGTTTTCATTGGCATAGAGTATTTTTTTATCTTTTTATTTTCAGTCTACATGTATCTTTATAGGTGAAGTATACTTCTTGCACCTTCACAATGCAATGTTGCACAGTGATGCAACAGCTCATTGGGTCTTTGTTTTTTTCCATTCATTCAGCTACACTATGTCTTTTGATTGGAGCGTTTAGTCTATTTACCTTCAATGTTGTTATTGATTGGTAGGGACTTACTCCTTCCATTTTGTTATTTGTTTTCTGGTTGTTATGTGGTTGTCTTGTTTCCTCCCTTCCTATCTCCATTTTAGTGAAGATGATTTTCTCTGGTGATATGCTTTAATTTATTACTTTTTATTCTTTGTGTATTCATTGTATGTTTTTTGATTTGATGTTACCAAGAGGCTTGCAAATACTGTCTCATAATCCATTATTTTAAACTGATAATAACACTGATTGCATACACAAACAAGCAAGCAAAAAGAAAACTATATAAAAACTCTAACCCTTAACCTCATTACCCCACTTCTAAACTTTTTATTGTTTTTATTTATATCTTGTTATACTGTCTGTGTCTTGAAAAGTTGTAGTTACTGTTTTTGATTGGCTTATCATTTACTCTTTCTGCTTAAAGTAAGAGTAGTTTATACAACACGGTTACAGTGTTATACTATTCTGTGTTTTTCTGGGTACTTACTATTACCAGTGAGTTTTGTACCTTCAGATGATTTCTTATTGCTCATTAATGTCCTTTTCTTTCTGATTAAAGTATGCTCTTTAGCATATCTTGTAGGACAGACCTGATGTTTGATAAGGTCATGTTTTCCTGGATAGTGTTGGTACTTGTAGATGTTCTTCAGTGTCTGGGCAATGAAGAGTTAGGCATTTATTTTAGTCTTCACAGTCTGGGCTTGTTGGACATCTTTGGGAAGGTTTCCCAGGTATTCAAAAGGACTGGAGTGTTGTAAACTAAGCCATGTCTGCACTAGGGGGCACCCGAATCCCATTAACAGTGAGTTTCTTGCAGATTTGTAGAGTTACCACTTTAGTGGTCTTACATGAGAGCTGAAAAAATTATCCAGATTACCAGGCAGAGACTTTTTTTTTTCCTTACTTTCTTCCAAACACATGGACTCTCTGTCTTAGCTGAGCTGTCTGGAGTTGGGAGAGCATGACAGCAAACACCCCGGTTGCCACCGCCATTACGACTGTTCTTTGTCAGACCTGAAGCCAGCACAGCATTGGGTCTCTCCCAAGACCCACCGTAACTACTACCCGGCTACTACCTATATTCTCTTGAGGCCCTGAGACTCTACAGTCAGCTTATGGTGAAGCCAGTCAGGCTTGTGTTCTTTTCTTCAAGAGAGCAAGTTCCCTGAGGCTCTGGGCTGGTTTAGAGATTTCATATAGAAGCCACAGGCTGGAGTCAAATTGTTAGAAGTCTACCTGGGGTTCTATTGTACTGTGATTGAGTTGGCACTCAAACTATGAGACTTAGTTCTTCCCACTCTTTCTCTCCTTTCCACAGGCAGAGGATCTCACCCTGTGGCCACCACCATGAAAGGCCCGTGGGGCGTACTGCCAGGCTCCCACTGACATTCATTTCAGGCCCAGTGGCTCTTCAGTTAGCTTGTGGTGAATGCTATTAGGCCTGGGACTCACCCTTCAGGGCAGTGAACTCCCCTTTGGCCCAGGCCTGGTCCAGAAATGCTGTCCAAGAACCAAGGCCTAGAATTGAGGAACCCAAGAGTCCACTTGATATTCTACCCACCTGTTGCTGAGCTGGATTCTGAGGTACAATACAAAGTCCCTTTTATTTTTACCTCTGCTTTTCTCAAAGCAAAGGAGTCTCTCACCATAGCAACAAAAGCTGGGAATGTGTTGAGTCTCACTTGATGTCAGCATGACTCAGAATCTCACCAAAGGACCATGGCATACTACCTAGGTATCATTGCTGGTTACTCAGGGCCAAAGCGCTCTTTATTCAGCAAGTGATGGATCCTGCCCAGACTGGGTCCTTCCTTTCAAGGCAGCAGATTTCCTTCTAGTCTAAGGTGTGTCTAGAAATGTCATCCCAGAGCTAGGGCTTGGAACACAGGACACATGACTTTGATCAGTGCCCTATCCTACTGTGGTTGAGTTGGTTTCCAAGATGAAAGACAAAGTCCTCTTTTCTTTCCCCCTTTCTCTTCTCAAGCAGAGGGAAGGTGTCTCTTTTGGAGCCATGATCTGTGCTGCTTGAGGCTTGGGGAGGGGTGGGACAAGCACTCTCTTACCCTGGCTGGTGTCTCAGTAAGTTGCATGCCCCCCAGTTTCACTGGTTCTGAGCCCAGCTCAGCACTCAGACTTGCATAGGAGTTGCAGTCCTTGTGGCCTAGACTGCCTTTCAAATATATATAGGGTCCCAGAGCGCGTTAGCACATGGTTGTGAGGCCTGCTGGAACTCAAGTTCCAACTGCTGGGATGGGCCATTTCTCTCTCGATAGGGCCCATTTAAATGCTCCTTCCATGGGTAAACATTGGCTGAGTTTACCCCAGTTTTGTCTTCTGCTGTGACTGGGAAGCACTGAGTTCAATGCAAAGTCTCACAATTGCTGCACTCACCCTCTCCAAATCACATAAATTTTCTGTCTACGCCCAGAGACTGCTGCCAGAGAATTAGGGAAGGGTGGCTTCAACGATTTAAGACTGTCTTTCTTACGCTCTTAAGAGAAGATTGAAAAGCAGGGAAAAACAAATTTAAAAATCTAGAAAGTTTATGTGTTACATATAGATATGATGAAAAAAATGACTACTAAGTATGAAATTTGAACCAAAATACTATGTTGGTTAGGACATTTATAAAACCAATAAAACATAAGGAAAAGATGCATGAACCTTGTGTGAATCTTTAACTGCAAAACCCAATAATTTAAAATAAAGTTGTAATGCGTGGGCTAATATCAGAATCATATAAGTTCATGGAGCCTCTTGGAACCATTTTTTATTAGCATGCCTAGTATTTTTTATAGAATTCCTCACATTGTGTATTAAAATTGTAGAGGCCCTGAATGATGTTATATTCTTCATTCATTTAAAATGATTTGATTTTCTCCTGGCAGAGGGAAAGGTTACGTGCAGATTACTCTGATCCAGTTGAGAGTTGGCTTTGGGCTTCCTTAGACTGTTTCTTGTTTGTTCTTCCTCCTGGGAATAATTTACACTTAGGGCATGGCTATTCCAAGGTTGCAGTTGAAATTCCAGGGTTTTAAACAAAATCTCTCTGCTTCTTGAGTCATAGACTGACTTTTGTCACCCTACCTCCATGAAACTGTCAACTCTCTGCTTAGACCTTCAGCTTCCTGAATTTTGCTTTTTTTATTTATTTCTTTTTTTTTTTTTTAGTATTTGTTTATTGCATTGGAAGCTTAGGATTTGACAAATACTTGGAGGAGAAATTGAATAATTTCAGGTTCACATCTATGATTCTCTCTTCGCCAGGATTTGGCATTTCTGTTCCAGTTTTTGCCTCCAAAACCCAGTGAAATTCCCACAAGCACCTGGATGTCTAGACACTAGTATTCTCTTTACAGCACAAGAAATTTGCTGATATCCTGGAGGAAATGTGGCCAAACCTCAGTGTGCTTCTCTTTCCTGTTAGATGTTGGTCCCTCAAATTCTAAAGTGTATTTTTTTTTTTTTTAGTCCATGTTTTAGATTTATACTAGTTGGCGCTATTAATCTGGTACAAACTCTTCTGTTGAGACCAAAGAACCAGTGATTTTAACAACGGGAATATATTCCATGTCTTTATACTGGCAGCAGCAGGGGATAGACTTCTAAAACTGCTCAATCTCTGTGAAGGCCATTCTTCCCCAAACCGTGTTTAATAGTCTTTGAGTACAATATTTAAGGCAGATATTTTTAGTATGTAGAATAAGGGGTTGTCAGATTGTCAAACCTAGAAAATTTCTGCACTGAAAAGGAAGGGGATCCTTTGTACTTCTTTCAAGCAGAATTTACAATGGCTAGAGACCAAGAAGTGCTGTGCATTTGCCATTATCCTCCATTATTAATGGTAGTTTAGTTTTATTTCTCTTGTGCTCTGGCATCATTTTTCAAATATGTACAGAGGAGGTAACTTGTAATTTAGTTTGATATAATCAAACCACACAGAATCATATCTAGACTTGATCAGAAAAATTAAACATCACCTAGATATCCTATACTTCGACCTAGGTATGAATTGGATAAAGCTTTGTAGTTATGTCCTTTGAGGAGGTGGGAAGTATGCCTCATGCATGGGAAGGTATCATGTATGTACAAATGTAGTATATGGATATTGGAGAGCCAAAATATGAACTGCATGAAATACTTGCTTTTGACCTACATTGTAAATAGTCTTAGTTTGTTCCTTACTAATTAAACTCCAACTTTGTTGTAAGCACCAAAACCTCTAAAAATGTATATTTTCCAACCATCCTTATAAACAGAAATAACCATGTGACTGAGTTCTACCAAATGAAATATGAGAAAAAGTCATTGGATAGAGTTTCTAGGAAAGAATCTTAAAACCGAAGAAGAGTCAGCTAGTGTAAGTTTGCTTCTTCCTTTTTTTCGTTTGCTCCTTTCCTTTCTTCCTGCTTTAAATGCTAAGATGAGGACCAGAGCTATAGCCTCTCTCTTTACTTTCTTCACATTTTGAAGGTAAAGCTAAGATCTTAGTCTTGGGCTCTGATAGCCACGATGAGTTGATACAGATGTCAGCACGTGCCTACCTTCTGACATTTTGTAATATGGGAAAATAAAACCCTGAGTTATTTAAAGTTCTATACAATTAACTCTTTTCCTTATAGATAACCTTTACAGTATCATATCTACAGTCTCATTCCTACATGAAGTAGAAAGCACGACATAATACTCTCTTTTTCTCATAGCACCATCAAATCTGCACTTAATGAAATTGAATATTAATAAAATATATGCTTATTTCATTCATACACCAAAATTAGGGAAAAGACAAAGTAGACTAGCTGTAATTTACATTTGTGGGATTGGGAACATGGTCCAGCATTTTTTCAAAACCATGTCTCTAATTGCTTAAATAATAGAGCCATTAGAATAAGAGTGGGCAATAGATCAAAGCCAAGGGTTATTTAAAGTTGTGATTTCTTTGCAAGCTGTGTTCTAAATAGAAGGATGTATAACTGAAACTCCAAGCAATGCTAAGCCGTTTACACTAAGATGCCCTACAACTTCAATTGTTTGCTGAAGTTCCAATGCTATTTATAGGCCCGCAAAAAACCCAGACCGTTTTATAGATATTAAGACTTGTTCAGTCTTATATGTAAATCCCTAGGTTTGCATGTCCAACTTTCAGATGAGTATTGTCTTTACTACTTTTCCTCTAGGGTTTAATTTTGTGTGCTAATGACATAATTACTTTTTCCTCAAGAACTTTTTACTAAATTGCACAGGAATATTTATATATTTTTTATGACAAAGGCATGTAACAAATAGTATTTTTTTCTATGATTAAGCAATTTTGAAAATTCTGTCATCACATAATTATTTTATCTAATGTCTATGAAAGCAAACAAATTTCTGAGGATGCGAGAAGTGTAGCAGAAAGACAGAAAAAGAAGAGGAATAGAGTGGATAAAGGTAAAAAAAAGAAAACAATGAAGAAGAGGAAAGACAAGGAGAAGAGGAAGAATGGTACTATTTTTTCTGTATTTAGTTTTTATCAGGTACTGGAATAATGTCACTGTGTTTATAAAAACATTTAATCTCCTCAGCAACTCTGTGTAATAGGTCCTAATTATGATAACCATTTTAACATGAGAAGAATCCATATTTAGTGAGTTAAAGAGATTTCCTCATGATCATACAGGCAGTATAGAATAGAAGAGGGGCTTAATTCAAGATGCCTATCTTAGGAACCAATGCACTTAGTAAAATATAAATCGTTTTGTCTCAGGCCTTTTCTTGCTACCTAAGGCCAAGAGGTTGAAGAGTACTGTGAGAGATACACAGAAATGATTTCCCTTTTCCACAGTTCTTCAATTCATTCTCTTACTGACTTTCTAGGAATTAATCCACTATTGCCTGTAAACCTTACTGTCTGAAGTTTTACTGGGATTTTCCACCCAAAAGATATGGAAATTAAGATAATAATTTCAAGACCATTCTTATTTGAAATGTGCCTATAAGCCCCCAAATTAAATTCCTCGATGACTAGAGGATGCCTTTCCTCCAACTAATTTGTGTTTCTGAAATAAGTATAACAGGTCACAGATTCGATGTACAGCATGCTCCTTTAGTGAATCTGATGCTTCTTCAAAATGTCTACTTCTAATGTAAAATGAATTCTTAGATTTGGAAAGGAAGATAATTTAGTATCACTCTTGGCCATCTGTAAATCATGTCCTTAATTATAACTACCTGCTTCACACCCTGTCCAATTCTACAACTCACAGCTTCCACTTATGTTAGCAACCTCCACAGATATATGTCCAAAGATCTAACACAGAATTCTGGCGCTCTGTGTTACTCTGTTGCCATTCACTGCTACTTTCCCTTCTCCACTGGTAAATGACCAGGTACCTCCAGACTGTGTGGAGGCTGAGGTTACTGCTGTCTGGCAATGACTCCTACAGTTGCACCCACACAATGAGTTACACCTGCAAGAACAGATGTAGTAGGGAGAAAGTGGGAGGTCTCTGTATTTGGTTTCTTCCTGACAACCAAGAAGCTAAATAGATGATTGTTGGATAAATGGTGATTTACAACTTTGACAGCTCACTGCCAGATTAAGGGAGGAAAATCTATTATACTCTCTAATTCTAGGCCTTAACATTAGGAAACTCAGCATACTTCTTTTTGATCAAGAATATTATGATACATAAGAATGCCATGGCCGGGCGCGGTGGCTCACGCTTGTAATCCCAGCACTTTGGGAGGCCGAGGCGGGCGGATCACGAGGTCAGGAGATCGAGACCACGGTGAAACCCCGTCTCTACTAAAACTACAAAAAATTAGCCGGGCGTGGTGGCGGGCGCCTGTAGTCCCAGCTACTCGGAGAGGCTGAGACGGGAGAATGGCGTGAACCCGGGAGGCGGAGCTTGCAGTGAGCCGAGACTGCGCCACTGCACTCCAGCCTGGGCGACAGAGCGAGACTCCGTCTCAAAAAAAAAAAAAAAAAAAAAGAATGCCATTAGCAGATCCATTCCACTTTTTGCCTTTAACACTAACCTATAAAGGAATTTTATATAACCAATATGCTGGCCAGACTACCTTTTGCAATGAACTTTACACAAAATTCAAGAATTTTCAGTCAAAAAAAGTTCTTATGTTCATCTACCACCCAGCAGAAGAACTGAACAACATCTGAAAATATACACACACATTCTGGAGTGTGCTATCAGTTAAGAGAGGTTATTCTCTTTTCACACTCAGAAGAGTTGGTCATGAAAATCTAGTTAGTTGCATAGATTTTATTATTTACACAAATATTTACTGCTTGAGAGTTATGATCACGTCACACACGTAGTCTAAAAACTCCTATGATCAAAGGCACACATGACTGATGAAATAATCTACGGAATCCCCAATTACAGGTAAAATCAAGCCTTTACCAATGTGATGAAGTTGTGTTTGAAATGGTACATGCTTTGTTGCTGGTAGAAAGGCATCTGCTTTTGGTGATTGTTTTCACATAATGCCAGGAAGGCCATATGTCCATCGAGGCAGCTTGCTTGATGTCATGACCTGAATATCCTAGAATTTTAACAATGCTTTTTAGAAGGGAATGGAAACGTTTAAAAGCCTATACTAAGATTTTTCTATACACATTTTCCTAAACAGACTTATCAACAACCAATATATGCTAATCAAGATTTTACCGTGTCATTACAGATAAACACTGTAGACTGTCTGACAAAAAAAAAAAGAAATACAAACCTGACTTTACTAGGAATATTACGGTAAAAAAAAAAAAAAAAAAGACTGTGCAGACCCACTAGGGTAGATCAAATTTTAGGACCCAATTCTTTGTCTCTCCTTGTATCTGCATCTTTGCCACGTGGCTTTCTAAATCGTACCCCTAGATGTACTTCTCCATCTCTTGATTTTGAGCTTGGCCGTGTAATTTTCTTTGATAATGAAGTGTTAGCAAAATATGACTGAAGCAGAATAGGGAAATGTGCTCATGTGTTTGAACTTGCCATTTTTTGCTCTGTCCACCATGAGAACAGCTGAACCCAGGAACCCCACTAGTCTCAGAAGAATGAGGCATGCAGAATAGACTAAACTATATATATAGCTGGGAATTACATATAGTTAAACCTTGCTGGTATCAGAAGACCTACGCTAGCTGACTTGCAAACACTTGAATAGGAATAAATGATTATTTCAAGTCATTGAGTTTTGGGGTGTTATGGCATACAACTTTACTATAGCCATAGCTGACAATTGCAGAAGTTGCTCCCAGGAAATTAGGTGTTAGTCTAAGAAAAACCTAAAATATGATTTTGACCAAGGCTACAAGTGGCAAGAAAACTACAATAATTGTCCAGAAGAACAGTGAGAAAACTATTATAGGACACTAGAAAAATTGTGACTTACAATATGTAGTACTGAAACATTTAATACAACTAATGCCTGCGACTGGAAAAAGGATTATATATGTGATAAACATCTAGAGGTACTACAAGGAAACTGTGGAATCAGAAAAGAAATAGCCAATTTGCAAACAGTATTTAGGAGTAGCAGAGACAGTTCAGAATTGCAGAGTTGCTAAATGAAACTGTTTTTCACCAAATTAAAGATGTAGCCATTAAAATACAGCCTCAAGGAAAAGGCCTAATTCAGAACATTACCATTAAAAGTCATCTCAGGAAAAATATTCAATGAAGGATGTTGTCATTAAACCGTTCATTAAAACTTCTAAAATAATTAACATGCCTTGTAGATCATGTCTCTAAAAACTAACTAGCTTGCTCTTCAACAGGTGATAAGTGGTGCTAGAATGATTAAAGTAGTATTTTTATCAAATATAATATATCTAAAATACATATAGTTGAGTCTAGAGAGAGAGTCATTTGGAAAGAATTATGGATGTTGATTTTGGCAAAGAGAGTTGACCTCAAAATACATAGAAAACTCATAACCTTGTAAAACTAAAGTTCTGCTAGCAAAAAAGCACTGCCATCTAGACTAGAAGAGATTGAGAGTTCTACTAAAGACTTCTTAGTCTCCAAATTTCTACACGTGGTTAGCAGGTTGCCAAAAAAAGATGTATGTACCAATTCCCTCTTTATAATTGTCCAAGGAATATGATGAAAAAGAAATGAGCTCCCAGAACGCAGAGGATGAGAACAATGATCTATGGACATACTCCCAAATTTTAAGTCAAGGAATATTTCCTAGCCCCAGGTAATGCCAAGTGGGATTTCAGAATTGCTATGGATGAGAGACTGCTAAATACCTCCTATTCTTCCCTTTTTAAATGAAATAATTTATTGTTGTTATGTTGTCTCTCTTTAACATTATGTGACAGATTATTTGACTTTTTAGTTCATAGGTCTGTAGATTCAGAGGCACCGCATGTAGAGTTCATCTAGATCATGAGATCCTGGACTTTGAGCCTGATATCATGATGTGGTTGAAACTTTTGCAGGTTTTACGATGAGGAAAGGACAAAAAAATTAGATGCTTGTAGGAAGACATGGTTTTAATTTCTAAATATATAGCTAAGAATGAAATCATAGCATAGTGGTTACGAGCGTACCGAAAACCTAAACCAGGACTTTAACCACTTACTAACTCCTGGTTGTACTTTATATTTAAAATGGTAATAATAACATGCAATGATTGGTTATATGTTATAATAGGTATATAGTGTAAGTATATAGTGTACTATATGCAAAACCCCAATACAGGGTTGGCACACCAGTGATTCAATATATTGTGATCCATATTACTCTCAACTGAATTACTGGTTTTAATTCATTTTATGCCAGCTTTTGGCATGTTAAAAGAACTGCATTTTCATTGATGTGATAGTCATGAGATACACATAATTTTAAAAGCTGATAAAAATTTCTAACTGTAATTATTTTATTAGGTATAATTCTATTATTGATGCAGAAATTCAAGCTGTTAGAATGTCTTATTTTTAATGACAATAATGATCTACTTGTAAAGCTATGCTAGCAATATCTACTAATTCCAACTGTAAATTCTGGATATTAAACTTTTGTATTACTAACTACAAGAAAAGCATATTATTAATGGTTAAGAGAAGGCATATTTAATAAAATGGTTTCAGGCCCAAATTTCTCTTTGAAATATTTCTTAGAAATACACATTCTTTAAGAATTTCCATTTGTAAAGCAGGTACAGTAGTTAGTTTTGCAATAAGCATTTTGGTTTTCTATTTTTAATTTTTGAAAATAACCATTCAGCCATTCTTTTGTATAACAAATGCTGTAACAGCACTTATAATGTCCTATTAATCACTCTATTATAATTATTAAAATGACAGTCCAATTTAGCCAACTTTGGAGCATTTCTTTCAGAAGCATATCACAAATTTTAAAGGGTGTCTGCTCCTTACTTTTACCACACACACACACACACACATGCACGCACACACACACAGCCACACACACACTCAAGTTTGGGGAGAAGAGCAAGTCCATATAAGAAACCCTGATTATACATAATGTGGAACTGTTATTAACTTTTATAGGTAAATAAGAAATTTGTGTTACATCTGTTACTAAAAGAAGCAAAAATAGATATATGTAGGCTAATATTACTGAGCAAATACGACAAACACAAGAACCTTGTAATGGACTCTCTAACACCCATGTTTACAGGTTTGGAAGTGCTGTGGTTTTGGAAGCCTTATGATCAGCTATTCCTATCCAGACTGTGGCAAAAGAGTCCTTGAATTCCTGTCTGTTGATAATTGATGGGCAATTAGGCTCATTCCAAATTCCCTCTTGCAACTTCCTGTGTAAGGAGACTTGCATCAAATGGTAAAGGCTAATAAAAGTCCACAAAAATGCTTATTTGGCAGTAACTACAGGAATGCACAAAGGCTAGCCTCTTGGAGATTGGTCATATGTTTCATCTTATCTGTTTTACTCAGAAGATCTCATCTATAATCCTTTCCTCGGGAGCAAGAAGTATTAACCATTAGGACAACTGTAGCCCTTAGCCCAATTGCTATTTCTCAGCCTGTGGTAACTATGGAAATTATCTCCCATCCTGAACTCCTACTTGGTGCTGAGCAGTAAAGAATATTCTGACTTGTGTCATGTAAATGGTAGTGGTGTGTTACCTCAGTTCATTACGAATTATGTCCCATATATCAGCAGTCTCCAATCATTTTGGCAGCAGGGACCGGTTTTGTGGAAGACAATTTTTTCACAGATGGCAGAGAGGATGGTTTCTGGATGAAACTCTTCTACCTCGGATCACCACACATTAGATTCTCATAAGGAGTGCAACCTAGATTATTCACATATTAGTTCACAATAGGGTTAGCCCTCCTGCGAGAATTGAATGCCACCGCTGATCTGACAGAAGGCGGGGCTCAGGTGGTAATGCTTGGGCTTGGGCACTGCTCACTTCCTGCTGTGCGACACAGTTTCTAACAGGCCATGGACTGGTACTGGTCCTTGGCCCAGGGATTGGGGACCCCGCTATATATAATAGACAGGACAAATCACAGACACATACACTTTTTAAATATATCCTAGGCTGGGTGCGGTGGCTCATGCCTGTAATCCCAGCACTCTGGGAGGCCGAGGCAGGTGGATCACCTGAGGTCAGGAATTCAAGACCAGCCTGGCCAACATGGTGAAACCCCATCTCTACTAAAAATACAAAAATCATCTGGGCATGGTGGCAGGCACCTGTAATCCCAACTACTCAGGAAGCTGAGGCATGAGAATCTCTTGAACCTGGTAGGTGGAGGTTGCAGTGAGCCGATATCACACCATTGCACTCCAGCCTGGGCGACAAGAGCAAGACTCCATCAAAAAAAAATATATATAGATATATATATATATTTATATATATCCTATGCAGTTTATAGTAAGTACTTCTGTATTTTTAGCATGTTTTATTTTCTTTCATATAATGCCTCTGGTATCTTATTTGTATTTTTATTCAGGGGAAGGAACTGCTGCTCTTCATATTTTGATATATAATTATAGTTAATTATCAGTTACTTCCCTTCCCCGTTTCTTAGGCCCACCACTACTCAAAGAATTTCTCTCACCATTAGTACAATTGTAGCACATGGTACATATAAATTATTTGATACTCTTCTTTAAACTTGCCTTGTGACAAAGCTTTATTCAAGAGTAGGGAAAATAAGGTGAAAAACCCTTCGCTCAAAAACTGTCAAATCTTAAGCAGTTATTCAACCAGTAAATTCTAGAATGCATGGAGTCTTGTGCTAGTGGATAAATGAGCTTCTTTGGAGATCTGACTTCACATAAATTGCTCTGTCTCAGCACTCTGTTTTTTTAAGGAAACCAGTTGGTCCATTTGACCCCCAGAGACAACCTAGTAGGAAGCCAGCAGGAGGTTTTAATAACATATGAATTAATTAATAAGGCCTCTCTAGTTAGCAGAAGTGTTGGATTTAGAGGCATTTAATAAGATTAGACTTTCAAACATTTTTTGGTGCATTAATTCAAATATGCAAATTAGCATAGCCTAGAGACCCAGGAAGGAAAAAAAGTGAGGGCAGATAGGAATGAAATTAAATTTTGGAAAGATATTTTAAAAAATACACTTACAACCTGAAATTGAGAAGTGGAATTAGAATTATTCAGCTTATTAAAACTTCCTACTATTAGTATGTGAGACCACTAAGGTAAGTAGATTGGTAAATTTGCAGGCAGATATATATTTGAAATTAGAAATTATCATCTTTTTCCAGGCATTAAAATTGAATCTACCACATAGTCCTCTCTTGTAATTGCTTCCAATAATGCAGCATCTTTATTCTTAAAAGATTAAAAATAGTACTGCTTTCTATGAATTATAATTAAAGATTTTTACTGTATAACTTGTTTGGTATTTCAGGTTCATCATGCTAATGCCTACATGTTTATTCCTGCTACCTCCAATAGTTCACTGATAATTCCGATTCAGACCAATGGAGAAACCATGGGAGGAAAAAACAAACTTTTACTCTGAGTAAGTAACACCATTAAAATCAAGTTTGCAAATAAAAATTAAACATAATTTAAAGTATTTCCTGCCAAGCACTTCAAAAATGTAATCTTTAGTACATTTTGAAGTAGCATGCATTTTTTATAACTGTAGTTAGTAAATTACAGCTAAAATAAAATTTTAAAAGAGCCTATTTCCACCATGTTGTAAGTGGAAGTTATTATAGATATGAATCAGTTAATTCTACCTCAGCCAAAGCTCTGATATTTTAGAGAACAGCAGATGTTACCCTTTCTATTACCCCATTAATATACCTAGTCAGTTTTTCCACTATTATCCCTTGGGCAGAGAATAAAGGCATATTTTCTTTTCTGTTTCTTAAGCAAACCCACTTGCTCCCTGAAGCACAAGATTTAATCATCCTTATTGCATTATAGTTGCTTGAATAGCTACAGAAATTATTAATGGGCATAACATTTTCTGATCTTTTTCATGAAATTCAACTATGATATTTATGCTGATTTAATTACCTCTAGCACATTAATTAGTCTAGCAGTAAGAACTAAGGACTTAGGATTTATAACAAGTGTAATTTGTTTCTGTTGATCATTATGATGCGTTACAGCGTCATGTATGTATATATGTGTCTGGAAAGAAGGGAGAGGTGACATACTACATTAACTAGCTGTTTATGGAAATATTTATCAAGAAAACACCCTCAGTCTCGCAGTGGGTGCTAGATCAAATACTAAATGACTATATAGCCTTAGGGAAATAATTTAAATTCTGTATCTCAAATTTCATCATTTGCAAAGAGGAAATAATTATAATATTTATGCTATAGGGTTTTTTAAAGTATTAAATAGATTAATGCACATAAAGCACCAAAAGCAATATCCAGTACATCATATGTCGCATGTGTCATTTGCTGTTACTGTTTTTATTATTATTATTAAAGATAAGGAGAATAGATAGGCTTTGAAAAATATATGATGAATTTGTTTTCAGTCACTTTGAGTGCCAAATAGAAATTCACTTCCTGAGTTTCTAATGATCACCATCCTAACTGGTGTGAGATGGTATCTCATTGTGGTTTTGATTTGCATTTCTCTGATTGCCAGTGATGATGAGCATTTTTTCATGTGTCTTTTGGCTGCATAAATGTCTTCTTTTGCAAAGTGTCTGTTCATATCCTTTGCCCACTTGTTGATGGGGTTGTTTGTTTTTTTCTTGTAAATTTGTTTGTGTTCTTCATAAATTCTGGATATTAGCCCTTTGTCAGATGAACAGATTGCAAAAATTTTCTCCCATTTTGTAGATTGCCTTTTCACTCTGATGGTAGTTTCTTTTGCTGTGCAGAAGCTGAGAGGATGTGGAGAAATAGGAACACTTTTACACTGTTGGTGGGATTGTAAACTAGTTCAACCATTGTGGAAGTCAGTGTGGAGATTCCTGAGGGATCTAGAACTAGAAATATCATTTGACCCAGCCATCCCATTACTGGGTATATACCCAAAGGATTATAAATCATGCTGCTATAAAGACACATGCACACGTATGTTTATTGTGGCACTATTCACAATAGCAAAGACTTGGAACCAACCCACATGTCCAACAAAGATAGACTGGATTAAGAAAATGTGGCACATATACACCATGGAATACTATGCAGCCATAAAAAAAGATGAGTTCATGTCCTTTGTAGGGACATGGATGAAGCTGGAAACCATTATTCTGAGCAAACTATCGCAAGGAGAAAAAACCAAACACTGCATGTTCTCACTCATAGGTGGGAACTGAACAATGAGAACACATGGACACAGGAAGGGGAACATCACACACTGGGGCCTGTTGTGGGGTCGGGGGAGGGGGGAGGGACAGCATTAGGAGATATACCTAATGTAAATGACGAGTTAATGGGTGCAGCACACCAACATGGCACATGTATACATATGTAACTAACCTGCATGTTGTGCACATGTACCCTAAAACTTTAAGTATAATTAAAAAAAAAAAAAGAAACTCACTTCCACACAGACCTCAAATAATTCATATGCTTAAAAACTTCAGAAAATCTGGGCATTCATAGGAGGAAATCAGAAAACTGATAAAATACAAAATATCACAAACAAGATCCAGCAAAAACAATACTAAGCAGACTCAGAAATATAATAATGTGAAATATTGAATTTAATAGACACAGAGTTTAAAACATCTACCTCTTAAATAAATAAATGGAGGGATTAAAAATAGGAGCACACACAATAGATGATAAAAGTGACCAAACATATTGAAAACAGAATAAAACATAAATTCCAGAAATGAAAACTCTATTTATTAAAATAAAAAATACTTAACATGTTATTTTGCAGATATTTATTCTGTCAAAACATGAATATATTATTTTTTATCAAATATATTTCATAGTTTAAATGAAAGTTAAGCGTGTATTAATTTTCAGAGTTGCATACAAATATAGCAGTATAAAACATCACACATTTATTATCTCACAGTGTCTATGGGTGAGGAGTCTAGTTATGGTTTACCTCAGTCCTTTGCAAAGCTGCAATCAAAATGCTGGTCAGGACAGGGTTCTCATCTAGAGGCTTGATGGGGAACATATTAGTCCATTGTCACACTGTTGATAAAGCCATACAAGAGACTGGGTAATTTATGAAGAAAAGAGGTTTAATGGACTCACACTTCCACATGGTTGGGGAGGCCTCACAATGATGGTGGATGGCAAAAGGCACGTCTTACGTGGTGGCAGGCAAGAGAGAATGAAAGCCAAACAAAAGAGGAAGCCCCTTATAAAACCATTAGATCTCGTGAGACTTATTTACTACCATGGAGAAACACATTATGGGGGAAACTGCTCCCATGATTCAATTGTCTCCCACTAGGTCCCTCCACAACATGTGGGAATTATGGGAGCTGCAATTCAAGATGAGATTTGAGTGGAGACACAGCCAAACCATATCAGAGAATAAATTTGCTTTCAAGTTCATTAAGGTCATTGCAGAAATTATTCCCTTGCAGTGGTAAGAGTCCCTGGCTTCTTGCCATCCTCAACTTCTTGCCTCATGAACCTCCCAACATCATCATTTATTTTATCAAGCCAGTAAGGGGAGAGAGAAACTCCAGAGAGAGCCTGCAAACAAGATGAAATTTCATATTGTATAATACAATGTAGTCACGGAAGTGATATTTTAACACTTGTGCCATATTCTATCGATTACAGGCAAGTCAGGCCTCACCCACACTCAAGGGGAGGGAATTATACAAGGACAAAGTACCAGAATGCAGGCATTATGAGGAAAAGGACCATCAGTGCTGCCATGAACATCATAGAGAAATATTTGATATAGTAAAACCTAGTCTTCAATTATTAGATTGATGGACTCTGAGTAAAACAAGTAGAACTATATGTCTCTAAAGCAAAGGCCTACAAATACCTTTGCTGAAAGTGCTTTGTCAAAATTGCTGATATAACAGTATTTGAGAGAAGGCATTTTTCTCTAAATTAGTTTTTGCTTTATCGATTACAAGGTTAGACTTTGGAAAATGACCATCAAAATCATTATATTTTATACTTTCGTGTGTCAGTACATATCCACCTCACCCTTTGTTTCATATTGGGCAAGCTGACTGATCATTTTTGTAGATTGGCTTCTCAGTCAAATTATATATTTTTTCAGATATGATTTCCAGTATATTCATTTACGTATTTACTTGAAGTCCCTAGTTTTCTTGAGTTAATCCATTATTTCAGTGTCTTGCAGACTCAACTTCGAAAGGATGGAAACGTTTAAATTTTCCATGTTACATAAATGTGTAGAAATTTTGAAAAGAGTTTAAAAGCATAATCTTTCAGTGAAAATCTATTCTTAAAATTGCATATATTAATTAAGAGATATAAGAAACGAAGTTTTTATTTTTATTTTTTTTTTGTTTCTTTTTTTTTTTTATTATACTTTAGGGTTTTAGGGTACATGTGCACAATGTGCAGGTTTGTTACATATGTATCCATGTGCCATGTTGATTTCCTGCACCCATTAACTCGTCATTTAGCATTAGGTGTATCTCCTAATGCTGTCCCTCCCCCCTCCCCCCACCCCACAACAGTCCCCGGAGCGTGATGTTCCCCTTCCTGTGTCCATGAGTTCTCATTGTTCAATTCCCACCTATGAGTGAGAACATGCGGTGTTTGGTTTTTTGTCCTTGCGATAGTTTACTGAGAATGATGCTTTCCAGTTTCATCCATGTCCTTACAAAGGACACGAACTCATCATTTTTTATGGCTGCATAGTATTCCATGGTGTATATGTGCCACATTTTCTTAATCCAGTCTATCGTTGTTGGACATTTGACCCAGCCATCCCATTACTGGGTATATACCCAAAGGACTATAAATCATGCTGCTATAAAGACACATGCACACGTATGTTTATTGCGGCACTATTCACAATAGCAAAGAGTTTTTATTTAAAATATTTTGGCTTCCTCTCCCCTAACAGTGAATGCTAGTAATTCACATCTGCAAAGAAAATAGCAAAATATAAAACAAGTATTAATATAGAAAAGATTTACATGAATTCCGATTCAGGTATCATAGACAAATATACTTTAAAAAATATTTTTTAAAGTGAATAAATCAAACATTCACAATTTCAATTGCTGTGCATAAAAATATTTTTAAAGGAATATGTAGTGGTGGCCTCTAATTTAATCCATTTCAAACATTTCTTATGACAGCCTGTAATTATATCCTTCACATGTTAGAAATTAGAGACAATGTATGCACTATAAATTTAAAAAGCACTTTTTAAAATGAAAAAGTGCAAATATAGAAAATGGCCTAAATTTCAAAATGTAATCGGTTTACCTCTATGTCTGATTAAATGTGTTCCTTTCAGTACTTGGCATTATCCATAATGATACTCTTCCCCAGAGGCTAAACACCTTAGCCTTATATGGGCACAGTTGTAAAGATTTAAGAAGTAAACTTGGAAAAGGTCTATTTATTGACAGGAAGTATCTGCCCTATATTTTCTGATACACAAGGGCATCAGAATATTATGATAATTATAGAATAGAGATTGCTGCACAGGTTTGATTTACTGGGCTGCAAAAGAATCTATTCTCTCAAAAATCAGTGGTGATGCATCATGTATTGTATAATTTCACATAGCTGCATCTGTCTGACGCATCTCCTAGCTAATCATATGTTGAATGGAAAGGAAGCTGAAGCACTGACAGGGTATCAAGTGGTATCTTCTGGTGACAGGAGAAAATGAGTATGCACACCAGTATTTAATGATATGCCTGGAAGCAATTTTCTGCCACTGAAAAAGTTAAAACTAAGGGGCAAAATATATTCCTTCTGTCCTGATAGGAGGCTCACTGAAATTAATAAAAGTTTCAGAAACAAAGAAAAAAACCTCTGTTCAGTATTTCCATTCTAGAATTGTTATGCTGTGAGAAGTTTTAGAGGAGTTTTAACATGATTAGAGAAAAACGTTCGGTCCAAGTGATTTCCAAAGGTTGATATTTCGAAAAGAGATTTTCAAAGTTCAAAGAAGTCGTATTAAGGGATGCTTTAAACTTTTATTTGACCAAATTTCAAGGCTAAACATTTTGAAAACAATTGGCTAAAGGGCACCTATTTCAAAGACTTGAAACAACTCTCTGATAATAATGAATTATGACATTTCCCTTCATTATTAATATACACCCTTTGGAAAAATAATGTTGCCTACTTGTGTCTTTACATTTTTATACTGTGTGGGAATTATGAGACTCAAGATTTTAAAGTAAAGGAAAAAAATAGTATGAGGTTGCACAGCAGAGTGAACTGAAAGGAGTATTTATGTAGGATAAAGGAGATATGGAATTTTATTTACATAAATGTGAACTGTGTCACCGTCATTCAGAAAAATCAGTTATTCCATTTGTGCATAAGTCCCTTAATCTGTAAAACATATACACTAAAATAAATAATCTCTTCTAGGATAAAAATAAAATTGGATTTGAGTCAGTGAATTCGAAAATATTTCTTTCCTGTTGTCAAAGATTTTCGGTAAATTTTTGCAAAATCATATACGTTCAAAGACTTAGGACATTTAAGTTATATACTTGGTACACTTATTCGATATAGCTTCAAAGTTTATATTGTAACTCTTAACAGTTTGTGTTAACAGATTAAACACTTTTTATGAGCTTTGTATATGTTTTAAAAACTGACCAACTCAGTAGCAGAAAGCACCACTTGTACACAGATTGTGATCTCTAAATGGTATTTTCAGAAAGGGAGGGAAAAAAAGGAGTTAGATCTCAGAGAAAAGACTGACTTCGGGTCTGGAACAGAAAATGTACAAGATGATCCTGAAACATATTGTCATATAAGAAATCTAGAAAAATATAAAAATACATGATTGCCAAAAAAAAAAAAAAATTAGGAGCCTTTGTGAATAGGCTCCCATTGCTCAGATATGGGACAATTTGACCAACATAACAAAAATAACATATTTTAAAATTTTAATGTTTATCAAATATTTTTAAGTCGTAATGATACTTTAAAAGACACTGGGCTAGTGCAGTGGCTCACTCTTGTAATCCCCACAGTTTGGGAAGGGAAGGTGGGTAGATCAGTTAAGCCCAGGAATTTGAGACTAGCCTGGGCAATATGGCAAAGTTCTGGCTCTCAAAAAAAAAAAAGTACGTATGCAAAAATGAGCTAGGTATGGTGGCACATGCTTATATTCCCTGCTACTGGGGGCTGAAGTGGTAGGGGACAGAGGTGGAGGATTGCTTGAGCCCAGGAGGCCAAGGCTGCAGTGAGCCATAATTGTACCTTTGCATTCCAGCCTGGGTGACAGAGTGAGATCCTGTCTCAAACAAACAAACAAAATAAATAACAAAATTAAATTAAATTAAATTAAAATTAAATATAAATATGCTAATTATTCAGTGTTGAAGAATATTAGTAAATCAGTTCATTATTTCGAAACCTGATAAAGTGAAAAATAAGCAAGAATAATCAATGAGAGTGAGTTTTTTTAATGCAAAAGTTCCAGGTAATTGAAGAAGGAATGGTAGAATTAGAATATAAATAGTCTGCAATGCCTAATTAGTTCATTGGATCTAAGCAGTGATCATGAATCATCACCTGTAAAGCACCTGCCTCCCTAAAATCTTACTGGAATTTAATCTAAACTTAATGTTTATTTTATAGGAAATGTAGAGGGTAGAGGTGTGTGTGTTAAGTATACCACAGAAATGCAATGAACAAAATCCAGATGGAGAAATATTCCATAGGACTAAATACCTGTTTCCCTCAACAAATATGTAGTGAGAAGGAAAATACAGATATTGAAGAAATATGAGACATGTCAACTGGTCATAAAATGTGGACTTTATTTGACTTCTGCCTCAAACTAAAATAGAAACATGACATTTATGACAAACGATTGGAAATTTGACCACTGATAAGGTATTTAAAGATAATAAGAAATCAACCTTTTTTTTATAAAAGTAATATGTTTTTAAAACTCTATCATTGAGAGATTTAGTGAAATATTTATGGATGGAATAACATGATATCTGAGATTTACTTCATAATGATATGGATTTGGAAAATGGGTGAGTTCACAAGTCTCATGAATTGATAATTGTTGAAACTCTATGATGGGTACATGGAGGTTCATTTTTTTTTTTTTAATTATACTTTAGGTTTTAGGGTGCATGTGCACAATGTGCAGGTTTGTTACATATGTATCTATGTGCCACGTTGATTTCCTGCACCCATTAACTCGTCATTTAGCATTAGGTATATCTCCTAATGCTGTCCCTCCCCCCTCCCCCAACCCCACAACAGTCCCCGGATTGTGATGTTCCCCTTCCTGTGTCCATGAGTTCTCATTGTTCAATTCCCACCTATGAGTGAGAACATGCGGTGTTTGGTTTTTTGTCCTTGCGATAGTTTGCTGAGAATGATGGTTTCCAGCTTCATCCATGTCCCTACAAATGATATGAACTCATCCTTTTCTATGGCTGCATAGTATTCCATGGTGTATATGTGCCACATTTTCTTAATCCAGTCTATCGTTGTTGGACATGTTGGTTGGTTCCAAGTCTTTGCTATTGTGAATAGTGCCACAATAAACATATGTGTGCATGTGTCTTTATAGCAGCATGATTTATAGTCCTTTGGGTATATACCCAGTAATGGGATGGCTGGGTCAAATGATATTTCTAGTTCTAGATCCCTGAGGAATCACCACACTGACTTCCACAATGGTTGAACTAGTTTACAGTCCCACCAACAGTGTAAAAGTGTTCCTATTTCTCCACATCCTCTCCAGCACTTGTTTCCTGATTTTTTAATGATGGCCATTCTAACTGGTGTGAGATGGTATCTCACTGTGGTTTTGATTTGCATTTCTCTGATGGCCAGTGATGATGAGCATTTTTTCATGTGTTTTTTGGCTGCATAAATGTCTTCTTTTGAGAAGTGTCTGTTCATGTCCTTTGCCCACTTTTTGATGGGGTTGTTTGTTTTTTTCTTGTAAACTTGTTTGAGTTCATTGTAGATTCTGGATATTAGCCCTTTGTCAGATGAGTAGGTTGCAAAAATTTTCTCCCATTCTGTAGGTTGCCTGTTCACTCTGATGGTAGTTTCTTTTGCTGTGCAGAAGCTCTTTAGTTTAATTAGATCCCATTTCTCAATTTTGGCTTTTGTTGCCATTGCTTTTGGTGTTTTAGACATGAAGTCCTTGCCCACGCCTATGTCCTGAATGGTATTGCCTAGGTTTTCTTGTAGGATTTTAATGGTTTTAGGTCTAACATTTAAGTCTTTAATCCATCTTGAATTAATTTTTGTATAAGGTGTAAGGAAGGGATCCAGTTTCAGCTTTCTACATATGGCTAGCCAGTTTTCCCAGCACCATTTATTAAATATGGAATCCTTTCCCCATTTCTTGTTTTTGTCAGGTTTGTCAAAGATCAGATAGTTGTAGATATGCGGCATCATTTCTGAGGGCTCTGTTCTGTTCCATTGATCTATGTCTCTGTTGTGGTACCAGTACCATGCTGTTTTGGTTACTGTAGCCTTGTAGTATAGTTTGAAGTCAGGTAGGGCGATGCCTCCAGCTTTGTTTTTTTGGCTTAGGATTGACTTGGCGATGCGGGCTCTTTTTCGGTTCCATATGAACTTTAAAGTAGTTTTTTCCAATTCTGTGAAGAAAGTCAGTGGTATCTTGATGGGGATGGCACTGAATCTATAAATTACCTTGGGCAGTATGGCCATTTTCACAATATTGATTCCTCCTACCCATGAGCATGGAATGTTCTTCCATTTGTTTGTATCCTCTTTTATTTCATTGAGCAGTGGTTTTTAGTTCTCCTTGAAGAGGTCCTTTACATCCCTTGTAAGTTGGATTCCTAGGTATTTTATTCTCTTTGAAGCAATTGTGAATGGGAGTTCACTCATGATTTGACTCTGTTTGTCTGTGATTGGTGTACAAGAATGCTTGTGATTTTTGTACATTGATTTTGTATCCTGAGACTTTGCTGAAGTTGCTAATCAGCTTAAGGAGATTTTGGGCTGAGACAGTGGGGTTTTCTAGATATACAATCATGTCATCTGCAAACAGGGACAATTTGACTTCCTCTTTTGCTAATTGAATACCCTTTATTTCCTTCTGCCTGATTGCTCTGGCCAGAACTTCCAGCACTATGTTGAATAGGAGTGGTGAGAGAGGACATCCCTGTCTTATGCCAGTTTTCAGAGGGAATGCTTCCAGTTTTTGCCCATTCAGTATGATATCGGCTGTGTGTTTGTCGTAGATATCCCTTATTATTTTGAGATACGTCCCATCAATACCTAATTTATTGAGAGTTTTTAGCATGAAGGGTTGTTGACTTTTGTCAAAGGCCTTTTCTGCATCTATTGAGATAATTATGTGGTTTTTGTCTTTGGTTCTGTTTATATGCTGGATTACATTTATTGATTTGCGTATGTTGAACCAGCCTTGCATCCCAGGGATGAAGTCCACTTGATCGTGGTGGATAAGCTTTTTGATGTGCTGCTGGATTCGGTTTGCCAGTATTTTATTGAGGATTTTTGCATCAATGTTCATCAAGGATATTGGTCTGAAATTCTCTTTTTTGGTTATGTCTCTGCCAGGCTTTGGTATCAGGATGATGCTGGCTTCATAAAATGTGTTAGGGAGGATTCCCTCTTTTTCTATCGATTGGAATAGTTTCAGAAGGAATGGTACCAGTTCCTCCTTGTACCTCTGGTAGAATTCGGCTGTGAATCCATCAGGTCCTGGACTCTTTTTGGTTGGTAAGCTATTGATTATTGCCACAATTTCAGAACCTGTTATTGGTCTATTCAGAGATTCAACTTCTTCCTGATTTAGTCTTGGGAGGGTGTATGTGTTGAGGAATTTATCCATTTCTTCTAGATTTTCTAGTTTATTTGCGTAGAGGTGTTTGTAGTATTCTCTGATGGTAGATGGTATTTCTGTGGGATCGGTGGTGATATCCCCTTTATCATTTTTTATTGCGTCTATTTGATTCTTCTCTCTTTTCTTCTTCATTAGTCTTGCTAGCGGTCTATCAGTTTTGGTGATCTTTTCAAAAAACCAGCTCCTGGACACATTAATTTTTTGAAGGGTTTTTTGTGTCTCTATTTCCTTCAGTTCTGCTCTGATTTTAGTTATTTCTAGCCTTCTGCTAGCTTTTGAATGTGTTTGCTCTTGCTTTTCTAGTTCTTTTAATTGTGATGTTAGGGTGTCAATTTTGGATCTTTCCTGCTTTCTCTTGTGGGCAATTAGTGCTATAAATTTCCCTCTACACACTGCTTTGAATGTGTCCCAGAGATTCTGGTATGTTGTGTCTTTGTTCTCGTTGGTTTGAAAGAACATCTTTATTTCTTCCTTCATTTCATTATGTACCCAGTAATCATTCAGGAGCAGGTTGTTCAGTTTCCATGTAGTTGAGTGGTTTTGAGTGAGTTTCTTAATCCTGAGTTCTAGTTTGATTGCACTGTGGTCTGAGAGACAGTTTGTTATAATTTCTGTTCTTTTACATTTACTGAAGAGAGCTTTACTTCCAACTATGTGGTCAATTTTGGAATAGGTGTGGTGTGGTGCTGAAAAAAATGTATATGCTGTTGATTTGGGGTGGAGAGTTCTGTAGATGTCTGTTAGGTCCACTTTGTGTAGAGCTGAGTTCAATTCCTGGATATCCTTGTTAACTTTCTGTCTGGTTAATCTGTCTAGTGTTGACAGTGGGGTGTTAAAATCTCCCATTATTATTGTGTGGAAGTTCAAGTCCCTTTGTAGGTCACTCAGGACTTGCTTTATGAATCTGGGTGCTCCTGTGTTGGGTGCATATATATTTAGGATAGTTAGCTCTTCTTGTTGAATTGATCCCTTTACCATTATGTAATGGCCTTCTTTGTCTCTTTTGATCTTTGTTGGTTTAAAGTCTATTTTATCAGAGACTAGGATTGCAACCCCTGCCTTTTTTTGTTTTCCATTTGCTTGATAGATCTTCCTCCATCCCTTTATTTTGAGTCTATGTGTGTCTCTGCATGTGAGATGGGTTTCCTGAATACAGCACCCTGATGGGTCCTGACTCCTTATCCAGTTTGCCAGTCTGTGTCTTTTAATTGGAGCATTTAGCCCATTTACATTTAACGTTAATATTGTTATGTGTGAATCTGATCCTGTCATTATGATGTTAGTTGGTTATTTTGCTCGTTAGTTTATGCAGTTTCTTCCTAGCCTCGATGGTCTTTACAGTTTGGCATGTTTTTGCAGTGGCTGGTACCAGTTGTTCCTTTCCATGTTTAGTGCTTCCTTCAGGAGCTCTTTTAGGGCAGGCCTGGTGGTGACAAAATCACTCAGCGTTTGCTTGTCTGTAAAGTATTTTATTTCTCCTTCACTTATGAAGCTTAGTTTGGCTGGATTTGAAATTCTGGGTTGAAAATTCTTTTCTTTAAGAATGTTGAATATCGGCCCCTACTCTCTTCTGGCTTGTAGAGTTTCTGCTGAGAGATCAGCTGTTAGTCTGATGGGCTTCCCTTTGTGGGTAACCTGACCTTTCTCTCTGGCTGCCCTTAACATTTTTTCCTTCATTTCAACTTTGGTGAATCTCACAATTATGTGTCTTGGAGTTGCTCTTCTCGAGGAGTATCTTTGTGGCGTTCTCTGTATTTCCTGAATCTGAATGTTGGCCTGCCTTGCTAGATTGGGGAAGTTCTCCTGGATAATATCTTGCAGAGTGTTTTCCAACTTGGTTCCATTCTCCCCATCATTTTCAGGTACACCAATCAGACGTAGGTTTGGTCTTTTCACATAGTCCCAAATTTCTTGGAGGCTTTGTTCATTTCTTTTTATTCTTTTTTCTCTAAACTTCCCTTCTCGCTTCATTTCATTCATTTCATCTTCCATCAGCAATACCCTTTCTTCCAGTTGATCGCATCTGCTACTGAGGCTTCTGCAATCTTCGCGTAGTTCTCGAAACTTGGCTTTCAGCTCCATCAGCTCTTTTAAGCCCTTCTCTCCATTGGTTATTCTAGTTATCCATTCTTCTAATTTTTTTTTCAAAGTTTTTAACTTCTTTGCTATTGTTTTGAATTTCCTCCCGTAGTTCAGAGTAGTTTGATCGTCTGAAGCCTTCTTCTCTCAACTCGTCAAAGTCATCCTCCATCCAGCTTTGTTCCGTTGCTGGTGAGGAGCTGCCTTCCTTTGGAGGAGGAGAGGTGCTCTGCTTTTTAGAGTTTCCAGCTTTTCTGCTCTGTTTTTCCCCCATCTTTGTGGTTTTATCTACTTTTGGTCTTTGATGATGGTGATGCACAGATGGGTTTTTGGTGTGGATGTCCTTTCTGTTTGTTAGTTTTCCTTCTACCAGACAGGACCCTCAGCTGCAGGTCTGTTGGAGTTTATTAGAGGTCCACTCCAGACCCTGTTTGGCTGGGTGTCAGCAGCGGTGGCTGCAGAACAGCGGATTTTCGTGAGACCACAAATTCAGCTGTCTGATAGTTCCTCTGGAAGTTTTGTCTCAGAGGAGTACCCGGCCGAATGAGGTGTCAGTCTGTCCCTACTTGGGGGGTGCCTCCCAGTTAGGCTGCTCAGGGGTGAGGGACCCACTTTAGGAGGCAGTCTGTCCGTTCTCAGATCTCCAGCTGCGTGCTGGGAGAACCACTACTCTCTTCAAAGCTGTCAGTCAGACAGGGACATTTAATTCTGAGGAGGTTCCTGCTGACTTTTTGTTTGTCTGTGCCCTGCCCCCAGAGGTGGAGCCTACAGAGGTAGGCAGGCCTCCTTGAGCTGTGGTGGGCTCCACCCAGTGCGAGCTTCCTGGCTGCTTTGTTTACCTAAGCAAGCCTGGGCAATGGCGGGCACCCCTCCCCCAGCCTCGCTACCGCCTTGCAGCTTGATCTCAGACTGCTGTGCTAGCAATCAGAGAGACTCTGTGGGCATAGGACCCTCCAAGCCAGGTGCGGGACACAGTCTCCTAGTGTGCCGTTTTCCAGGCCCGTTGGAAAAGCGCAGTATTGGGGTGGGACTGACCCCTTATTCCAGGTGCCGTCTGTTACCCCTTTCTTTGACTAGGAAAGGGAACTCCCTGACCCCTTGAACTTCCCGAGTGAGGCAATGCCTCGCCCTGCTTCGGCTCGCTCACAGTGCGCTTCACGGACTGTCCTGCACCCACTGTTTGGCACTCCCTAGTGAGATGAAACCGGTACCTCAAGCAGAAATGCAGAAATCACCCATCTTCTGTGTCGCTCAGGCTGGGAGCTGGAGACCGGAGCTGTTCCTATTCGGCCATCTTGGCTCCACCTGGAGGTTCATTTTTTATGATGTCTACTTCAATGTGTCAAATTGATCCTTAGTAAAAGTTTTAACTATATACATGTTTTTACTCAATAGCCCATTATGTCGAAGTGCAGCTCCTGACATATGCACACACACACACACACACACACACACGTATATATACACATATATAGTGTATGTACAAATATATGTACATATATATGTACATATATATACACACACACACACACACACACACACTTCATCTGTATTTTTTTATTGCAACTTGGATCCTAGAAAACAGCTTAATTTAGTCAAGGTTTATTTTGTGAAAAAATGCCTCTTTAAAATACATAAAAACAAGTTAGTAAACTCCTCCTCTAGAGATTATTTTAAATTGTTAGTTCAGATGAACAGAAAAGTACTATATTCCCCTAGACTTCTAAATTTATAAGAAGATGTTAAAGAGTCCACATGTGACACATTTAAATTCTATACTTAAAATTAATTTGTCACAGTTATAAATTTATACTCCTTTTTATTATTTACATTTTTATATTAAGATTTTATCTGTATTTATTTACATTACCCACTTTTATTCTTTCATTGTAAAATTAATATAAAGAAAATTATGAAAATATTAGGATCTTGGTGTATCACTTCCAAAGGCAAACTTGTTTACTATGTTAAGTTTTTATACTCACTCAAATTCTGATACCCTGAACTTTATAGTAATCTAAAGCAATGTTTCTAGTAAATGAGATCTAGATCTCACAGTATTTCTGTGATATTTAAGACAACCATTGTTGGTTATAAAATGTCAAGAACCACATCATTGTGTATTTAAGAAAAACAAATATAAACATAGCCATACTTCATGTCTCTGTATTCATGGATTATACATAGTCTGGAGTTGTTTTTTGTGCTTCTTTATCTAATTTTCTAAACTAGAATCTTAGGTTATTAATTTTAGATCTTTCTGCTTTTTAAATATATGCTGAATGCTATACTTTTCCCTCCCAGGACTGCTTTAGTTGAGTTTTGCAAATTTTAATTAGTTGTACTTTTATTTTTTACTTAGTTAAAATATTTATAAACTTATGTGAGGACTTCTTTGACTCATGGGTTATTTAGAAGTGCGTTGTTTAATTTCCAAATTGTTGGGAATTTTTATCTATCTTTCTATTATTTATGTCTAAATTAATTCCACTGTAGACAGAGAATATAATTTCTATTGTTTTAAAATTGTTAAGGTATATTTTATGGCCTGGAATGCAGTCTATCTTGGTGAACATTCAATGTAAGCTTGAGAATATTTATTCTGCTGTTGACCAGAGAAATCTACAGGTGTAATTTAGATCAAGTTTATTGCTTTTCAGGTCATATATATTCATACTTATTTTTTGACTAATTGATCCATAACTATTGATAGGAATGTTGATGTCTCTGACTATAATAGTGGATTTGGTTATTTTTCTTTTCAGTTCCACCAGTTTTTTTCCTCATATATTTTGATGCTCAGTTGTTAGGTTCATACTCATTTAACTTGTTTTTTAGTGATGTCATTAGATTTTATAAAATACATTTTAACTAATCTAAATCTTTTATATTTTTTTGTGATCTCCCACTGGTTTTTTTTTCCGTAAGTTATTGGGGTACAGGTGGTATTTGGTTACATGAGTAAGTTCTTTAGTGATGATTTGTGAGGTTTTGGTGCACTCATCACCTGGGCAGTATATACTGCAGCATATTTGTAGTCTTTTATCCTTTGGCCCCTCCCACTTTTCCCCCAAGTCCCCGTGTTCCATTGTATCATTATTATGCCTTAGTATCCTCATAGCTTAGCTCCCACATATCAGTGACAACATACAATGTTTGTTTTCCGTTCCTGGGTTACTTCACTTAGAATAATAGTCTCCAACTTCTTCCAGGTCCCTGCAAATGCTGTTAATTCATTCCTTTTTATGGCTGAGTAGTATTCCATTGTATATCTAGATCAGTTTCTTTATCCACTCACTGATTGATTGGCATTTGTGTTGGTTCCATGATTTTGCAATTGTGAATCATACTGCTATAAATATAGTTTGCAAGTATATTTTTCGTATAGTCACTTCTTTACCTCTGGGTAGATAATTAGTGGGATTGCTGGATCAAATGGTAGTTCTACTTTTAGTTCTTTAAGGAATCTCCACATGGTTTTCCATAGTGGTTGTACTAGTTTATATTCCCACCGGCAGTGTAGAAGTGTTCCCTGATCACTGCATCCATGCCAACATCTACTGTTTTTTTTATTATTATTTTGTTATTATGGCCATTCTTGCAGGAGTAAGGTGGTATCAATGGTGGAGTAAGGTACTCCAAAGTAAGGTATCACCTTACTTTGACTTCCTCTTTATCGATTTGGGTGCCCTTTATTTCCTTCTCTTGTCTGATTGCTCTGGCTAGGACTTCAGTACTATGTTGCAGAGGAGTGGTGAGAGTGGGCATCCTATCCTGTTCCAGTTCTCAGAGGGAATGCTTTCAAATTTTCCCTGTTCAGTATTATGTTGGCTGTGGGTTTTGATTTGCATCTCCCTGATCACTAGTGATGTTGAGCATTTTTTCTTATGTTTGTTGGCCATTTGTATATCTTCTTTTGAGAATTCTCTATTCGTGTCCTTAGCCCACTTTTTAATGGGATTATTTGTTTTTTTCTTATTGATTTGTTTCAGTTCATTGTAGATTCTGGACCTTAGTCCTTTGTCAAATGTATAGATTATGAAGATTTTCTCCCACTCTGTGGGCCGTCTGTTTACTCTGCTGGCTGTTCCTTTTGCCATGCAAAAGCTCGTTAGTTTAATTAAGTCCCAACTATTTATCTTTGTTTTTATTGCATTTGCTTTTGTGTTCTTGGTCATGGAATCTTTGCCTAAGCCAGTTTCTAGAAGGGTTTTTCCAATGTTATCTCCTAGAATTTTCTTAGCTTTAGGCTTTAGATTTAAGTCTTTAATGTATGTTGAGTTGATTTTTGTATATGACGAGAGATAAAGATCCAGATTCAGTCTCCTGCATGTGGCTAGCCAATTTTCCTAGCACCATTTGTTTAATGGGGTGTCCTTTCCCCACATTTATGTTTTTGTTTGCTTTGTTGAAGATTAGTTGGCTTTAAATATTTGGGTTTATTTCTGGGTTATCTATTCTGTTCCATTGGTCTATGTGCCTATTTTCATATCAGTACCATGCTGTCAGAGTGACTATGGCCTTACAGTATAGTTTGAAATCAGGTAGTGTGATACTTCCAGATTTGTTATTCTTGTTTAGTCTTGCTTTGGGTATGCAGGCTCTTTTCTGATCCCATCTAAAGTTTAGAATTTCTTTCTAATTCTGTTTAGGATGATGGTGGTATATTGCTGGGGATTGCATTGAATTTGTAGATTGCTTTTGGCAGTATGATCATTTTCACAATTTTTGATTCTACTCATCCATGGGCATGGGATATCTTTCCATTTGTTTGTGTCATCTATGATTTCTTTCAGCAGTGTTTTGTAGTTTTCCTTGTAGAGGTCTTTGGACTCCTTCGTTATATATTTTCCTAAGTATTTTTTTGTTTGTTTGCAGCTATTGTAAAAGGGTTGAGTTCTTGATTTGATTCTCAGTTTGGTCGCTGTTGGTGTATAGAAGAGCTACTAATTGTTTTACATGAATCTTGCATTCCAGAAACTTTGCTGAATTCTTTTATCAGTTCTAGGAGCTTTCTGGACGAGTCTACAGGGTTTTCAAGGTAAACAGTCGTATCATAAGCAAACAGTGACAGTTTGACTTCCTCTTTATTGATTTGGGTGCCCTTTATTTCTTTCTCTTGTCTGATTGCTCTGGCTAGGACTTCAGTACTATGTTGCAGAGGAGTGGTGAGAGTGGGCATCCTATCTTGTTCCAGTCCTCAGAGGGAATGCTTTCAACTTTTCCCCATTTGGTATTATGTTGGCTGTGGGTTTTTCATAGGTGGCTTTGGTTACATTGAGGTATGTCCCTTGTATGCCAATTTTGCTGAGAGTTTTAATCATAAAGAGATGCTGGATTTTGTTGAATGCTTTTTCTGCATCTATTGAGATGATCATGTGATTTTTGTTTTTAATTCTGTTCATGTGGTGTGTCACATATGTTGACTTGTGTATGTTGAATCATCCCTGCATCCCTGGTATGAAAACTTGATCATGGTCGATTATCTTTTTGATGTGTTGTTGGATTCATTTAGCTATTATTTTGTTAAGGATTTTAGCATCTGGATTCATCAAGATATCAGTCTGTAGTTTTCTTTTTTGGTTATTTCCTTTCCTGGTTTTGGTATTAGGGTGATGCTGGCTTCATAGAATGAATTAAAGAGAGTTCCTTCTTTCTCTATCTTGTGGAGCAGTGTCAAAAAGATTGGTACCAATTTTTCTTTGAATGTCTGGTAGAATTCTGCTGTAAATTCATCTGGTCAGTGGTGTCAGTTGTCTCCTGTTTCATTTCTTAATGAGGCTATTTGCATCTTCTCTCTTCTTTTCATGGTTAATCTTGCTAGTGGTCTATCAATTTTATTTATCTTTTCAAAGAAACAGATTTTGTTTCATTTATCTTTTGTATTTTTGTTTCTTTGTTTCAATTTTATTTAGTTCTGCTCTGATATTGGTTATTTCCTTTGTTCTGCTAGGTTTGGGTTTGTTTTGTTCTTGCTTCTCTAGTTCCTTGAGGTATGACCTTAGAATTTCAGTTTGTGCTCTATCAGTCTTTTTGATATAGGCATTTAGGATTATGAACTTTCCTTTTAGCACTGCCTTTGCTATAACCCAGAGGTTTTGATAGGTTGTGTCTTTATTGTTGTTCAGTTTGAAGAATTTTTTAATTTCCATCTTTATTTCAGTTTTGACTCATTGCTCATTCAGGAGCAGGTTATATAATTTCCATGTGTTTACATGGTTTGAAGTTTTCCTTTTGGAGTTGATTTCCAGTTTTATTCCACTGTGATCTGAGAGAGTGCTTTGTATAATTTCAATTTTCTTAAGTTTACTGAGGCTTGTTTTATCTCCTATCATATTGTCTATCCTGGAGAAAGTTCCATGCTCTGTTGAATAGAATGCATATTCTGTGGTTGTTGGATGAAATGTTCTGTGTATATTTGTTAAGTCCATTTATTCCAAGGTATAGTTTAAATCTATGGTTTCTTTGTTGACTTTCTGTCCTGAGTACTGAAGTGCCCCACTATTATTGTGTTGCTGTCTATCTCATTTCTTAGGTCTATTAGTAATTGCTTTAAGAATGTGGGAACTCCATTGTTAGGTGCATTTATATTTAGGATTGTGATATTTTCCTGTTGGACAGGGCTTTTTAACATTATATAATAATGTCACTCTGCGTCTCATTTAACCACTGTTGCTTTAAAGTTTGTTTCCTCTGATATAAGAATAGCTACCCCTGCTCACTTTCTGTGTCTATTTGCATGAAATGCCTTTTTCCACCCCCTAACTTTAGGTTTCTGTGGGTCTTTACATATTAGGTGAGTCTCCTGAACGCAGCAGATAGTTGGTTGGTGAGTCCTTTTTCATTTTGTGGTTCTATAACATGAAAGTGGATCATTTAGGCCATTTACAGTCAATGTTAGTATTGAGATGTGAGGTGTCATTGCATTCATCATGCTATTTGTTACCTGTGTACTTTGGCTTATTTGTTTTTCATTATTGCTTTTTAACTCGTATTTTTGTTTTATAGGTCCTGTGTTATTTATGCTTTGAACATGTTCTGTTTTGATGTATTTCCAGGATTTGTTTCAATATTTAGAGCTCTTTTTAGCAGTTCTTGTAATGGTGGCTTGGTAGTAGCAAATTCTCTCAGCATTTGTTTGCCTGAAAAAGACTGTATCTTATATGATGTTTAGTTTCACTGGATACAAAATTCTTTGCTGATATTTGCTTTATTTGAGGAGGCTGAAGATAGGGCCCCAATCCCCTCTAGCTCATAGGGTTTCTACTGAGAAATCTGCTGTTAATCTGATAGATTTTTCCTTTATAGGTTACCTTGTGCTTCTGTCTCACAACTCTTAAGATTCTTTCCTTTGTCTTAACTTTGGATAACCTGATGACAATGTGTCTAGGGGATGATCTTTTTGTGATGAATTTCCCAGGTGTTCTTTGTGCTTCTTGTATTTGGCTGTCTAGGTCTCTAGCAAGGCTGGAGAAGTTTTCCTCCATTATACTCCCAAATATATTTTCCAAGCTTTTAGAATGCTCTTCTTCCATAGGGACAATGAATATTCTTAGGTTTGGCCATTTAATATAATCCCAGACTTCTTGGAGGCTTTGGTCATATTTTGTTATTATATTTTTTTAATTTTTCTTGGATTGGGTTAATTTGAAGACATTGTCTTTGAGCTCTTAATTTTTTTCTTCTACTTGTTCAATTCTATTGCTGAGACTTTCCTGAGCATTTTGCATTTCTGTAAGTGTGTCCATTGTTTCCTGAAGTTTTGGTTGTTTCTTATTTATGGTATCTATTTCCTTGATTATTTCTCCTTGCACTTTTTGTATCAGTTTTTGGACTTCCTTGCATTGGGTTTGCCTTTCTCTGGTGCCTCCCTGATTAGCTTAATAACTAACCTCCTGAATTCGTCTTTCAGGTAAATCAAGAATTTCTTCTTGGTTTGGATCCATTGTTGGTGAACTAGTGTGATTTTTGGGGGGTGTTGACAAGCCTTGTTTTGTCATATTACCAGGGTTGGTTTTCTGGTTCCTTCCCATTTGGGTAGCCTCTGTCAGAGGGAAGGTCTAGGGCTGAAGGCCGTTGTTTAGATTCTTTTGTCCCACATCGTGTTTCCTTGATGTGGTACTCTCCCACTTTTCCTGTGGATGTGGCTTTCTGTGAGCTAAACTGCAGTGATTGTTTTCTTTCTTCTGGGTCTAGCAACCCAGAAAGTCTACCCAGCTTGGGGCTGGTACTGGGGGTTGTCTGCACAGAGTCCTGTGATGTGAAATATGTATGGGTCTTTCAACCATGGATACCAGCACCTGTTCTGGTGGATGTGGCATGGGGCTGCAATGGACTCCTTGAAGGTTCTTAGCCTTAGAGACACTGAGCTGTCTGTTGTCTCTCCTTATAAGTACTCTAATCCTATAATGAAGACCTCATCCTTATGACCTCATTTAAACTTAATTTCGTCCTTATATATTCTGTCTCCAAATATAGTCGCATTGCAGGCTGAGGCTTTAGCATATGAAATTTGGGAGGACACAATTCAGTCCATATCAATTACTGTCATTCATTTCACTAACCCATATACTATAACTACCCAATACACTTTTTCTAGTATTAATGTATTTTTATTACTTTAAACAAGCTTTTTAAAAATTTCAGTTAAGAATATGAAAAGTAAAATATTTTACCTTCATTTGTTCCTTCTATAATGGTCATCTTTTCTTTACGTAGATTGAAGTTTTAACCTATATTATTTTTCTTCTGCCTGAAGATCTAAATTTCGTGAGAGCAGGTAAGCTGACAATGAATGTCCTGAGTTTTTTTTGTTAGTTTGAGCAAGTCTTTCTTTTTTTTTTTTTTACTTATGAAGGGTGATTTCACTTAATATAGAATTCCAGGATAGCAAAGTTTTTTGTTTTGTTTTGTTTTTGTTTTCATTCCAGTCCTTTTGCCCAAGTCTCTTTTTTCTTGCAGGTTTCTGATGAGAAGACTACCATAATCCTTGCTCCTTGTTTATCTCTTGCTTCCTTCATAATTTTCTCTTTGTTTTTGGTGTCCTGAAGTTTAAATATGATATGCTGAGGTGATTTCTGTCTGTTTGTTTTTTTGTGTATCATGCTAAGTGTTCTCTGAGCTTCCATGATCTATGTTTCGGTTACTGCCATTAATTTTAATAGATGCTTACCCATTATTTTTTAAAATATTTTTTCTACCTCAATCTTTCTTTTTTTTCTTCTATTATTCCAATTACTGATGCATTACAACTTTTTAAATTGTCCCACTTTTTTTTATTTCATTCTCTTTGCACTTGAGTTTGGGAAGTTTTTGATTTTTCTTCAATTGACTTCATTTTTGGAGCTTATTTAGAGTTACAGTAAAATTTGGAAGAAAGCACAGGGTCCCCATATGTCCCTTGCCCCCACATGTGTACAACCTTCACTTCTATGAACATTCCATCAGATTGGAACATTTCTTATGACCGATGAACCTACATTGACACGTCATTATCATCCAAAATTCATGGTTTATATTAGGGTTCACTCTTGCTGATTTGGGAAGTTTTTATTGACCTATCTTCAAGCTCATTGATTCCTCATCTGTGTCATCTACTGATGAGCCATCAAAAGGCATTCTTCATCTCTGTTACAGTGTTACTTTTCTCATTTATAACATTTACTCTTGATTCCTCTTAAATTTCTCACCTCTCTCCTGATGTGACCCATCTTTTTATTATATGTTTTCTAATTTTTCATTATAGCTTTTCGCATATTGTTATTTAAAATCATCTATCTGATAATTCACATATTTGTGTCATATATGATTCTGGTTGTCATGTCTGGTTGCTTTTTTCAGACTTTTTTTTTTGCCTTTTGTTATATATTTTAATTTTTGGTTGTAAGCCAGACAGGCTATGATGAATAATAGCAACAGAAGTAAATGAGCCTTCGGTGGGAGGATTTACGTTAATCTGGCTAGGAGTTGGGTTGTGTTCAATGCTTGTCGTAGCTGTAGGTGCCCAAGGCTTCAACGTCCTCTAGTATCCTTGTTTTTATCTCCCCTTGATTTTAGGACTTCTTTATATACTGCTACCGAGAGAACATGTACATCTTGCAGCTCTTTCAGCTATAATCTACTGAAACAATCTTAATATAGCGAGAGAGTAACAGTGAGAGGGGGTGACATTCCAAAATCCAATTAAGTTTTAGTCTTTTGGTAGGCCCAGGTGTCTGGGCTGTAGCCTTCACAAGTGTTCGTGTCCTTCACCTTTACTGATATCCTAGATGTAATCAATGTTCCCAGTGTGTTTCTTTGAAATGCTCAACCATGTTGACTAATTTTTCCCCTTAGGTAAGATAATAGGCTAGAAGGCACCATAATTGGTAGGAATCCTTTTCCTGGTTGAGGCAAGATTTTAAAATTGTGCTCTGACAGTTACTTCAAGGACAGCAGACCTTAGTTATGGAGAACATTCTAAACATGTTTTAAAAGTTACAGTCCTCTCCTGCTTCCAAGGGTACTGAGAATTTTTCTTGGATCCTCTATAAGAACTTGATGGTTCTTGGAGTGCAAACTATGAAAATGTTGCCCTCCTAATTTTGAGGCCCCCAGAAAGTCTTTATCTCATGCTAGTGCATACTCAGTATCCAGCAATTAATCAAAATTATCATTTAAGTGTTCTTAACAGCTTGTAGCTCCAGCAGTTTCTGCTCCAGATAAACAGATTTCATCTGTGATTCCCTGTATTCACCTTTCCAGATTTCAGGGTGATGATTTGCTCTGAGTCCTCAGTTCTTTAATGGGTCCAAGAAATGTCACTGAATTTCAATTTGTCCAGGTTTTCTGTTGTTTTTGTAAGGATGAGAATGACTACTTCCAAGTTCTTTATATTTTGAAACTGAAAGTCTACCATGCTTAATTTTAATGATTTTTATTGTAGTTTAAATGCGTAAGCATTTCTATCTCAATTAGTTTTAGTTCTAGAATATCTAAGCAGTACTGAATATGCTGTAGCAATTTAATTTTTGCAGCAGATAATTTGGGGCATGCATCTGCTAACATTTGAATGGAATCTTAAATAGAACTTTAGGTGAAAATGTTCAAGGGTATCTACTGAATGTTTTAAAGTCTTCCACAAATATTATAAAAATGTATGCAAAAACATGTTTGGTTTTGTGCTTTAAACACACTTTTTTGGTATGTGCTATAACAATTAACTGTCATTTATGAACACAAATTCATTAAATATTTAAAGACTTCCCTACTGCTAATTTTGCTGAAGTGTTATTATCCCTATTACATGTAAAATCTAAGTGACTTTGGTTTGAAATGCTAGTAATCTAAATCATCAGAGGTGTTTTGAAGTTTACTGGCTCTGCTACTTTGAAGACAGCATCTAGATGTTCAGCTAATATTCTGGGCATTGACCACAAAGAAAAGACAGCTTATTTTCTTCTCATTTTAAAGGTTTTGCTTACATTAAAAAATAAATTTTATGTTAAAAAGGAAAATAAATCATTGTGACACCATAACTGAATCTGTAGCAAACTCTACTCATGCTGCTACTGTGAAAGCTGGAAACTGACCAGAATGAATTAGCGGTGCTGATTCTAAAGATTTCACAAGTAGATGGAAACCAAAAATAGTGCTAGAATCAAACACAAACCAATAGAATTATAGTAGCATCCCAAAATGTTGATGTTTAATATTGTAACAAATGTCTAAAGCTTATTAATTATTTGAAATTTTATCCATATAGATAGTATACATAATCCAATGCACAAAATATATTTCTAAAAACAAAATAATCATAAAGATGTGGAATAATTGTATTATAAGGCAGTATTTTGCCTGCTGTTATATATTACCTTATCTACATTTCAGTTTCATTTTCCTATGAATTTAGTTTAGAGATATGGTAATTCAAATATGATTTTTAAAATGATCCTAGTTTAAAATTCAATTCACTTATGTCAGTGTATTACATACTATGAATGATACGTTTGCAGTATAATTCAAAACCCAAAACGGCTAGGTTTCTTTAGCCTAAATTACTAATTTGTTCATAAAATGACATCAAATGCAATAACCTTAAGAAAAAAATCCTAGTGAAAACTTAATTACTATTTTAAAATAACAAATGTTAAATTATTGAAATACTAAATCAACCAAAGGTGAAACCTCTAGCTATTTATTACTTTGACAGAAATTTTACAATTTTTGGATTGTCTCAGTTTATTGCCACAGAATTTTTATAGAGAAGCACATGTGCCTTAATTTATGGCCTGAGTTGTATATATGCTTCAGAAAAGATTGTTCACGTGGAAGAAAAAAAAAACACCAAAGGGAAAAGGCACAATAAGTTTTATGTGTGGTGGTAAATTAGAAAATTACGAGTAAGTTGATGCATGCATATTTCTTGTTTCCATTTAAAAACTCAGATGCATAAGCTTCTTTTCCCCAAGACCAACCCTTCATCAGTTTCAAGCTTGACAATGAGAGTCTCCCCAAAGAAACAAGAAGAGTCTTGTTTGCCCAGCCCTAGAATTATGTTTGACTGGTGTTATTTCTCAAAGCCACATCTTAATTTGTTTCCTGGGTTTCACTGGAAATTCCTCGATGCATCCCAGCATTCAAATTTGCAGTCTTGAAAGTGAATCTTTGCAGAATAAGAAGACTGTAGAGGACTTTCAAAAATAGTTTCAAAATAAAAATATATGACAGATTAAAAATGATAAAGCAAAAATCTTAAAATCCACAAATTTTACTCCACACAATATGTAAGGACTTTGGGAAATAATAATTCCATGTTATATATGGGTTCATACTCATTCAAAGCTTACATTCAAATCATTTTAATTTAAGACAGTTTGGTAGCACTTTCATAAGGTGCAGAGATATGATAGAAGAGGGGTTATTGCTTTCTGAACTTATTGTTAATACCTTATATGAAGAAGTGGCATTTGAGTCCTGACTTCAAAGTTTCATGTAATTGGGGATAAAGGAAAGCATTTAGAGTCTGCGAGCAATAGCATAGAGAATGAAAATGTAAAAAAAAACCAAAAAAAACTATTCTCCATAATGAAGAATAGCTCACTTTTCTTTCAATGGAGGAGGCATAGTCACTAGAATTTGGAAATGAAACTTGGATATGGCCACTTTATTGAGGCGTGGCTTCAGATTTTAAAACATTATTTTGAAAGCAATTCTGGCATGAGAGCAATAAAGAGGAAATTACAGTTGTCTATGCACCAGAAAAATACTTACTGGAAATGTAAATTTTAAAACTTGAATATTGTGACAGACAGGTTAGAGAATTAATAACATTTGGTACCTAGTTAAAAATAAAAATGAAACTGAGAAAAAAAAGAGTCAAAGACTGACTTCCAACTTGGATACCAGGGGTTATCCTTGTACAAAAATGGGAGGAAAAACAGATTTACATAGGAAATTATTGTTTGTTTTGGATATCCTGACCTTCAGATATTGTTGTCTATCAAAGTCTCGCATTCATCCTGATAATTTGCTGGTATTACAGATGTTAAATTTAGTCTCAAACACATTCAGGTCCAAAAATCTGTGGGTCACTAGTAGATTTTTAAACTCAATACCTTTGTCTACAATAACAGCTGTTTTTCTATAATGAACACTCTTCTTTTTCCAAACATAAGTGTGATAGGTAGGTAGTATCTTATATAGCAATAGTTCCCAACATTTTTGGCATCAGGGACTAGTTTTATGGAAGAACATTTTTCCACAGACTGGGAGTCGGGTGGATGGTTTTGGGATGAAATTGTTCCACCTCAGATACTCAGGCATTAGATTCTCATAAGGAGCGTGCAACCTAGATCCCTCACATGCACAGTTCACGATAGGGTTTGCATTCCTATGAGAATCTAATGACACTGCTCATCTGACAGGAGGTGGAGTTCAGGAAGTAATGCTAGCTCACCTTCCACTCACCTCCTGCTGTGTGGTATGGTTGCTAATAGGCCATGGACCGGTACCAGTCCTTGGCCCAGGGGTTTTGGACCCCTGTTATATCATACTAGAACATGTGCCAAGGAGCCAAACATGCAGGGTACACACTCTCACTTTGCCACTTCTCAACCATTTAACCTGGAACATCTTACTCAGAGTGAGTTTCAGTGTATTCAGTTAAAAGCTGGATATTAATACCAACTCATAAGCTTGTTCAAAGTGTTATATGTAACAATGTTTTAATAGGCAAACTAGTATAAAATGAGAAATTTGTATAAGACTGGAAGATAATTGAATCCTACCCATAAGCCACAGATATCAAAGACTTTTGCTAAATTAGCTACATAAATATAATTCACAGCTCACCTTACTAACACTGTGAAAACAAAATAAGATGCTGTTACACCTATTTGGAGGCCACAGATATGAAGGTAATGTGATATGATAGCATAGATTGAGAAGCCCAATATTGACCTATTTGCACTCTACTGAGCTTGATTGCCCTTTACTTCTATGACAGTTGAATTCCTGAGAAGCTATAGATAATCACACTGTAGATATTTAGTGTGTGGGCCAAAGGTACATGTGACAATGAAGACAGAAAGTTTAACCTCCTCCACCATGTGATTCTTTCTTGATACAGCAGGGCTGATGCATATTTTAATAGCTTCAGGAAAGAGGTTGAACATAGTCTCATTATATTTGTGTCACAGAAGCTGGCCCTGGTAAATGGGACTCACTAGAAGCAGAGGAGAGTCTAAAGAAAGGATACCTGCTGGGACTGCCTGTTACCCACCTAGCTTCATTTTCGTTTCAAAAAGCTGGGTTTCTTAACCGGAAGGTTGGCATTTTGGCATCACTTCCAATATGGCAAACACAAATCTTTGACTTTAGGAACATGAAAGGAAGAAAACTCACCAGACTTAGTGTTTTGTTTCTAGGGGTTACTTAATCTGTTTTGACTTATTTTCCCAGCTATAAAAAATATTACTGCTTGGAGGAGAATTGTGATGATCTTTCTAGTCATAGATCACATTATATAGTAGTAAAAAGCATAGGCATTCGTGTCAGACAAACCTGAATATGTATCCTTGATCTGATGCTAGTTAAGAGGTGTTCAACTTTGGGTATGATATTTAAATTAACTAGGCCTCAGTTTACTTGTCTGCAAAAGAGGAATAACAAAAACAATATAATGATAATACCTTATGGGTTGCTCTGTAGAATAGATGGGATAATTCATACAAGCAATTGGAACATAGACTGGCACACAGTAAAGAATTATTGAATATCAATATTATAACTCATGGGACATTGAATTTTATTCCCAATTGGAAGAGCTATCAAAGGGCTTAAAAATTCAATACCATTCTCAATCTCTCTCTTCTTATTGTAATTCAGTCTTCTTTATATTTTGTGTGACAAATTACCTCATAACTTACTAACTTAAAACACATTAATAGTTATCTCTCACAGTTTTGTTGGTTGACTGCACTCAGCTAGGTGGTTCTCTTTTGGAGTATCTCATATGGTGGCAGTCAGAAATTAGCTGAGGCTGAGTCTACCGCTTGACCAGGCTGAATGTCCAAGGTGGCTCACTCAGATGGTTTACATTTCATGCTGGCTATTGGCTGGAAGTCAGGTGCTCCATGTGGCCAACACATGGCCACTTTGTGTAGCTAGGACTTCTCAGCAGGCAGCTGAGTTCCAAAGGAGAATGTCTGAAGAATATTTTAACAAAAAGAAGTAGGAGACAACAGATAAATTGAGATTTCTTAGAACTGACACAGTATCTCTTTGGCCATATTCTATTAGTCAAGGCAGTTATGAGTCTTGGCCACATTCAAAGGTGTGGAGAAATAGACTCTACCTTTTTGGTAGGGTGGGAAGACCACATTGTAGAAAAGCATGTGGGATGGGAAATATTATTGTGGTTATTTTTGGAAAATGCAGCAAGGCATAGCATACTCCCTTACCAGGACAATTTACATCCTTCTCTTAAATAAAATATACTCACCTTCTCCCTTGACCTTATGAAAGTCTCATCATTATGGCAGCAAATCTACAAGGGCAGGATCTTAGCATTTAAACCAGGTCGATGTGCAGATTTGTTGAGTGCTGCTCTTCGAGTAGTTTCTCTTGATCTAAAGAACTATGTAAAACAAGATATGCTATTTAACCCTTATAGACTCAACGCATAATGTTTTTTACACATAAGATGTCTACAGTACACCCTCTGTTCAAAAAGGAGCATGGAAGAGGAGGCTGATAGTCACTAATCCACAGCAATTCTGGAATCCAGCATGCCCATGTCACCAGTTACTTGATTGGAACCTCTTGCTTCCTAGCAGCAGTGCTCAAGATATCTTGACTTTGTCCATTGAGTTACTCTTTTTCCATATGAAATAGCCTATGTTTGCAGTGAAAACGTGAGGGCCTAGAGCCCTCTTTTTATAATGAACATCTCTGTCCGATTCAGCCTTAGTTGATATAATTCCTTTTAAAACTCTGTGAGTTTCTTATATACCAAAGTAGAAGTAATTCCATAAGGCAGAAAATACACATCTACATTTTTCTCAAGCCAACCTCCTCTCTACCTTGACCTGGCTATAATCCTGTGTGGGACAATATCCTTAAGGTTCTTAGAAACATTTTTTCTAGTTCGGTGTTAGGCATCACCTTAAATATTTGAAGTCTCTACAAATAATCTAAAATCCATATCCTTGATGGTAATTTTAACCTGGGGCCACATAGTACTGCCATCCCCCAACATTTGATGGATCTAAGTTCATCTGTTATTTTGAGAACTTTTTGCTGTTTGGAATCACTGGGGATGAGAAACTTCTACTTCATATTTTCTCTAAATTCTGCTCAAAATCAGAATAGTCCCTTCTTTAACTCTCTTTATTAATTATCATATGAAGCTAAAACAAATCAAGTACCCGAAAATGTATTTCATTAGAACTTTCAATTTATTAAGTACATATTATTTTTTCAATGTTACCACAAACAACAATTTTACTAACCTTCCCACCAGTATATAACATTAGTCATCTTTTTGTTATTATCCTATAGCAATTTCCCCACTGTGATTTTCACCCCCTGAAGGGTTTTCTTGTGGTCCTTCAAGGCTCTGCTTTTATATGGCTGCATAGTATTCCATGGTGTATATGTATATTTTCTTTATTCAGTCCAACACTGATTGGCATCTAGGTTGATTCTATGTCTTTGCTATTGTAAATAGTGCTGTGGTGAACATACAAGTGCCTGTATATTTTTGATAAATCAATTTATACTCCTTTGAGTATATACCAGTAATGGGATTACTAGGTTGAAGGGTAGTCCTGTTTTAAGTTCTCTGAGAAATCTCCAAACTGCTTTCCACAGTGGCCAAACTAATTTAAATTCCCACCAGCAGGGTATAAGAGTTCCCTTTTATCTGCAATCTTGCCAACATCTGCCATTTTCTGACTTTTTCATAATAACCTTTCTGAATGGTGTGAGATAGTTTCTCATTATGGTTTTGAATTGCTATTCTGTAATAATTAGTTATGTTGAGCATTTTTTTCATATGCTTGTTGGCTGAATGTATATCTTTTTTTGAAAAGTGTTCGTGTCCTTTACCCACTTTTTATTGTTTATTTTTTGCTTATTGATTTGTATAAGTTCCTTATAGATTGTGGATATTAGACCTTTGTTGGACGCATAGTTTGCAAATAGTTTTTCCCATTCTGTGCGTTGTCTGTTTACTCTGTTAATGGTTTCTTTTGCTGTGCAGAAGATCTTTAGTTTAAGTAGGTCCTCTTGTCTATTTTTATTTTTGTTGCAATTGCTTTTAGAGACTTCATCATGAAACCTTTGCCAAGGCCTATGTCTAGAATGGTTTTCCCTAGGTTTTCTTCTAGGATTTTTATAGTTGAGGTCTTAAATTTAAGTTTTTAATCCTTCCTGAGTTTATTTTTGTATACAATAACATGAAGGGGTCTAGTTTTAATTTTCTGAACAGGGTCAGCCCGTTATTCCAGCACCATTTATTGAATAGGGAGTCATTTCCCCATTGCTTGTTTTTGTCAGTCTTGTTTAAAATTAGACAGTTGTAGGTGTGCTGCTTTATTTCTAGGATCTCCATTCCATTTCACTGGTCTATGTTTCTATTTTTGTACCAGTACCATGCTGTTTTGGCCACTGGAGCCCTGTAGCATAGTTTGAAGTCAGGTAGAATGATGCCTCCAGGTTTGTTCTTTTTACTTACATTGACTATTTAGGCTCTTTTTTTTTTGTTCCATGTGAATTTTAACTCTTTTCCCATTTGCCCCAAGAATACTTGCTGCCAGTGCTGGCAGCTGAAACATTTACCCCCAGATAACTTTGCCACAAAATATCTCATTTTTTAAATTGTTTTTGCATTACTCTAGTATATAGACTTAGGAAACAAAAGACATCGTTCTACTTATAGCATTCAGTTTTTAGTAGTGGTATTTTCATTTACAAAATATAGTAATTCTTGATCACTGAAAATGTCAAACCCTAGAAAATGTAGCATTCCTATGCTTGATGTTAACATCATTCTCAAACAGTTGTTGGCTGAAGAGTCACTTGACGCATCCAATTTTTCCAAAGTAGACGATTCTGATGATTCAGATTCTGCCATTAGTTCTGTTTAGAAATAACTCCAAGAACAATTTTCATATTTTATTTTTACCTTGAAAATTAGATTTGCTTCAGCCTCAAAGAGCTTGTTTATGTAAAATTAAGTGAGCACTGGCAACGACCTGTACTTTTTTTTCTAAATGAGAAAAGGGTTAAAAAGTTTTTCCAAGTTCTGTAAAGAATGTCTTTGTCAGTTTGATAGAAATAGAATTGAATCTGTAAATTGCTTTGGGCAATATGGCTATTTTAACAATATTGTTTCTTCCTATCCATGAGCATGGAATACTTTTCCATTTGTTTGTGTCATCTCTGATTTCTTTCAGCAGTGTTTTGTAATTCTCATTGTAGAAAATTTTCCTCTTCCTGGTTGGGTGTATTCCTAGATATTTATTCTTTTTATGGCTACTGTGAATGGAATTGAGTGCCTAATTTGGCTCTCAGCTTGGATGTTATTGGTGTATAGAAATGCTACTGATTTAGGGAGCATTGATTTTGAATCCTGAAACTTTACTAAAGTTATTTATCAGTTCTAGGAGCCTTTGGTTACAGACAATGGGGTTTTCTAGGTAGAGAATCATATTGTCTGTGAAGAGAGTGAGTTTGACTTCTTCTTTTCCTATTAGAATGCCTTTTATTTCTTTCTCTTGCCTGATTGCTTTGGTTAGGACTTCTTGCCTGATTGCTCTGGCTAGGACTTCCAGGACTTCTGCATAGGATTAGGGAGAGTAGGCATTCTTATCTTGTTCTGGTTGTCAAGGGGAATGCTTCCAGTTATTGCCCATTCATTTGGCTGTGTTTCTTTATTATTATTATAGTTTAAGTTTTAGGGTACATGTGCGCAATGTGCAGGTTAGTTACATATGTATACATGTGCCATGTTGGTGTGCTGCACCATTAACTCGTCATTTAACATTAGGTATATCTCCTAATGCTATCCCTCCCCCCACCCCACAACAGGCCCCGGTGTGTGATGTTCCCCCTCCTGTGTCCATGTGTTCTCATTTTTCAGTTCCCACCTGTGAGTGAGAACATGTGGTGTTTGGTTTTTTGTCCTTGCGATAGTTTGCTGAGAATAATGGTTTCCAGCTTCATCCATGTCCCTACAAAGGACATGAACCATGAACGCATCATTTTTTATGGCTGCATAGTATTCCATGATGTATATGTGCCACATTTTCTTAATCCAGTCTATCACTGTTGGACATTTGGGTTGGTTCCAAGTCTTTGCTATTTTGAATAGTGCCACAATAAACATACGTGTGCATGTGTCTTTATAGCAGCATGATTTATAATCCTTTGGGTATATACCCAGTAATGGGATGGCTGGGTCAAATGGTATTTCTAGTTCTAGATCCCTGAGGAATCGCCACACTGACTTCCACAATGGTTGAACTAGTTTACAGTCCCACCAGCAGTGTAAAAGTGTTCCTATTTCTCCACATCCTCTCCAGCACCTGTTGTTTCCTGACTTTTTAATGATCGCGATTCTAACTGGTGTGAGATGGTATCTCATTGTGGTTTTGATTTGCATTTCTCTGATGGCCAGTGATGATGAGCATTTTTTCATGTGTTTTTTGGCTGCATAAATGTCTTCTTTTGAGAAGTGTCTGTTCATGTCCTTTGCCCACTTTTTGATGGGGTTTTTTTTTTCTTGTAAATTTGTTTGTGTTCTTTGTAAATTCTGGATATTAGCCCTTTGTCAGATGAGTAGGTTGCAAAAATTTTCTTCCATTCTGTAGGTTGCCTGTTCACTCTGATGGTAGTTTCTTTTGCTGTGCAGAAGCTCTTTAATTTAATTAGATCCCATTTGTCAATTTTGGCTTTTGTTGCCATTGCTTTTGGTGTTTTAGACATGAAGTCCTTGCCCATGCCTATGTCCTGAATGGTATTGCCTAGGTTTTCTTCTAGGGTTTTTATGGTTTTAGGTCTAACATTTAAGTCTTTAATCCATCTTGAGTTAATTTTTATATAAGGTGTAAGGAAGCATTGATTTTCTTTTTCAGTTTCAGCTTTCTACATATGGCTAGTCAGTTTTCCCAGCACCATTGATTAAATAGGGAATCCTTTCCCCATTGCTTGTTTTTGTCAGGTTTGTCAAAGATCAGATGGTTGTAGATGTGTGGCATTATTTCTGAGTGCTCTGTTCTGTTCCATTGGTCTATATCTCTGTTTTGGTACCAGTACCATGCTGTTTTGGTTATTGTAGCCTTGTAGTATAGTTTAAAGTCAGGTAGCGTGATGCCTCCAGCTTTGTTCTTTTGGCTTAGGATTGACTTGGCAATGCAGGTCTTTTTTGATTCTATATGAACTTTAAAGTAGTTTTTTCCAATTCTGTGAAGAAAGTCATTGGTAGCTTGATGGGGATGGCATTGAACCTATAAGTTACCTTGGGCAGTATGGCCATTTTTATGATATTGATTCTTCCTGCCCATGAGCTGTGGTTTTGTCATAGATGGCTCTTATTATTTTCAGGTATGTTCCTTTGACACCTAGTTTGTGCAGGGTTTTTAATATGAAGGAATGCTGAATTTTATAAAAACCCTTTTCTGCATCTATTGAGATGATCACATGGCATTTGTTTTTAGTTTTGTTTATGTGATGAATTACATTTATTAATTTCCATATGTTGAATTAACTTTGCATGTCAGTAATAAAGACTATTTGATCATGGTGGATTAGCTTTTTAATGTGTTACTAGATTAGATTTGCTGGTATTTTGTTGAGGATTTTTGCATATATCATTAGTGATATTGGCCTAAACTTTTCTTTTTTTTTTTTCTTTTCTTGTGTCTCTGCCAGGTTTTGGTGTCAGAATAATGCTGGCCTTATAGAATGAGTTAGGAGTCCCTCCTCCTCAAGTTTTTGGAATAATTTTGGCATGATTGGTAGCAGTTCTTTATTGTGTGGTTGAATTCAGCTGTGAATCCATCTTTACCAGGGCTTTTTTTCTGGTTGGTAGGCTTTTAATTACTGATTTAGTTTTGGAACTTATTATGGATCTGTTCATGAATTCAGTTTCTTCCTGGTTCAATCTTCAGGGGTTGTGTGTTTCTAGAAATTTATCCATTTTTTTCTATATTTTCTAGTTTGTATGCATAGAGGTGTTTGTAATAGACTCTGAGGCTTTTTTGTATTCCTATGAGGTCAGTGGCAATGTCCTCTTTGTCATTTCTGATTGTGTTTATTTGAATCTTCTCTCTCTTTTTCTTTATTAATTAGGTAGTAGCCTACCAATCTTATTTATTCTTTCAAAAAACAAACTTTGGGTTTTGTGGATCATTTGTATGAATTTTTCCATCTCAATTTTGTTCAGTTCAGCTCTGATTTTGGTTATTTCACTTCTAGTAGCTTTGGGGTTGACTTGCTCTTGTTTTTCTAGTTCCTTTACGTGTGATGTTAGGTTGTTTGAGATCTTTCTAATTTCCTCATGTAGGGTTTTAGCACAATAAACTTCCTCTTTTCAGTGTTAAGCTGTGTGTCAGAGGTTCTCATATATTCTACCGTTATTTTTCATTAATTTCAATGATATTTTTTATTTTTGCCTTAATTTCCTTCTTTATCCAAAAGTCACTTAGGAGAAAGTTGTTTAATTTCCATGTAATTGTATGGTTTTGAGATATATTCCCGGTATTGATTTGTTTTTATTGTGTTGTGGTCTGAAAATGTGGTTGATATGATTTGGATTTTTTTTTTTTAGTTCATTAAGAATTGCCTTATGGTCAAATGTGTCATTTATTAGAGTATATGCAGTGTGCAGATGTGAAGAACGTATATTCTGTTGTTGTTGGGGGGAGTATTCTGTGTATGTCAGGATCATTTGGTCAAGTATCAAGTTTAGGTCCTGAATATTTTTGTTAGTTTTCTGCATCAATGATCTTATGCTGGCAGTTGGGTGTTGAAGACCCCACTGTTATTGAAACAGGAGAATTTTCCTTATCCCCCTCACAGGGTGTGTGACAGGGCTCACACGATAGCATCTGGGGTGAGTGTTTACAGCTCCTGAAGCCTAAGCCAGCATGTGTTAATGTGCTCTTTCAGCTTTGCAGTCTGCAGGAGGCTTGCATTAATCAGCTCAATTAGACCCTCTGCCTTAATGCAAAGACAGAGAGCTTTCTGTATGCTGGGTTCTTGCCCTAGTGTACTCAAAAAATCGGATCATACGTGGGCTTGGAGGAAGAATGCAAGGTTTTATTGAGTGGTTGAGGTAGCTTTCAGTGAGATGGATTGGGAATCAGAAGGGGGATGGAGTGGGAGGGTGGTCTTCCCCTGAAGTCGGGCCACCTGTCAGTCGGACTCTCCTCTGACTGCCCACGGCTAAATTCCCCTTCGTGACCGCATTGTTCCACCATTGCAGGTCTCCTGGTGTCTGCTGGTGTGTTCTTCTGCTCTTCTCAACTTCCAGCCACTTGTGTGTGTGCCTGCTACAGTCCTGGGTTTTATGAACACAGGTTGCGGGGTGTGGTGGACCAAAGGCAAATTTTTGGGTATGAAAAAACAAATGCATGTCTTCATTTAGGTCTGTAGGCACAGGCCTGAGGGTTGAGCCCTTGCCAGGGACCCCGCCCTTCTCTACTTAGCACTTCCTGCCCCGCTCTGGTATCGTTGTGTGGTTATCTAAATCTCTTTATAGGTCTCCAACAATGTGTTTTATGAATCTGGGTACGCCAATGTTGGGTGCATATATATTTAGGATAATTAAGTCTTCTTTTTGAATTGAACCCTTATTCATTATGTAATGCCCTTCTTTATCCTTTTTGATCATTGTTGGTTTAAAGTCTGTTTTGTCTGAAATAAGAATGACAACCCTTGCTCTCTTTTATTTTCCATTCTCTTAATAAATCTCTGTTACTTTACTTATAGCCTATGAATATTTTTACATGTGAATTGGGTCTCTTGAAGATAGCATTCAGCTGAGTTTTGCTTCTTTATCCAACTTACTACTCTGGGTCTTTTAAATAGGGCATTTCGCCCATTTACATTCAAAGTTAATATTGATATGTGAGGATTTGATCCTGTTATGTTGTGAGCTTGTTGTTGTGTAAACTTGATTGTATATTTGCTTGATGGTGTCTGTGGGCTATATACTTAAATGTGTTTTTGTGGTGGTTGGTAACGATCTTTCATTTCCATATTTAGCACTCCCTTAAGGACCTCTTGTAAGGCAGGTCTAGAGGTAACAAATTTCCTTAGCATTTGCTTGTCTAAGAAAGAAGTTTATTTCTTCTTTGCGTATGAAGCTTAGGTTGGTGGGATATGAAATTTTTGGTTGGAATTTCTTTTCTTTAAGGATCCTGAATACAGGCCCTGAATCTGTTCTCAGTTGTGGGGCTTTTGCTGAAAGACCTGCTGTTAGCTTGATGGGGTTCCCTTTGTACATGACCTTACCTTTCTCTCTAGCTGCCATTAAGATTTTTTCTTTTATGCTGACTTTGGAGAATCTGATGACTATGTGTCTTGGGAATATAGTATCTTTCAGGGATATTCTGAATTTCCTGAAATTGCATGTTGACCTCTCTAGCCATGTTCAGGAATTTTCCATGGGGAATATCCTCAAATATGTTTTCCAAGTTGCTTGCTCTCTCTCTGTTTCAGGAATGCCAATAAGTCATAAGTGTGGTCTCTTTACATAATCTCATATTTCTCAGAGGTTTTGTTTATTTTTAAAAATTCTCTTATATTTTTTTTTTGCCTGCATTGATTCAAAGGAGCAGTATTCAAGCTCTGAGATACTTTCTTCAGCTTAGTCTACTCTGTTATTAATGCTTCCAGTTGCATTCTGAAATTCCTGTAGCAAATTTTTATATTTCCAGAAGTTCAGTTTGGTTCTTTTCAAAAACGGCTATGTCATCTTTCAACTCTTGGGCTGTTTTACTGTGTTCCTTGGATTGAGTTTGAACCTTCTTCTCTATCTCTATGAGCTTCCTTGCTGTCTAGATTCTGAATTCTATACCTATCATTTCAGCCATTTCAGTCTAGTTAAGAACATTTGCTGGGTAGTTAGTATGATTGTTTTGAGGTAAGAAGACATTCTGGCTTTTAGAGTTGCCAAAGTTCTTCCACTGGGTCTTTCTCATCTCTGTGTGCTGATGATGTTCTTTTAATCTCTGAAGTTGCTGTCTTTTGGCTGTGGCTTTTTGCTTCATATTTTTTGATGCCCTTGAGGATTTGACTGTGGTATAAAATGGGTTTAGTCAATTGGCTTTGTTTCTGGATGGTTTCAGGAGACCATGGCTCCACTTAGTACTCCTGGGCTGTGTGCCTTAACCCTATGTAGGTAAGACCAGGCCTGTGGCTTTGTTCTTTTCCTCCTTGTGATTAAGCACTTGCTGCACTGGAGAGTCTGAGGCATTCCCAGTATTCTGGCAACCACACTTTGATGGTGGCTGCCCTTAAAAGGGCTCTGGTTGGGTAGTGGTGGGCCTGTACACATGTGTACTCCAGTGGGGCAGTGGAGAAAGGCTGTAGGTGGGTGTCCACTGGTGGGGTCCATCTGCAAAAGTGTGCTGACGGATAGGCAGGGTCTGCTAGTGAAAGAGCTATGGTAGTGTCTGCTGGCAAGCTGAGGCTAAACTGCAAGTGGGTGTGGCCAAGCAGGGACCCTGAGAAAAGCTGGCAGACAGAGTGGTGCTCAGATCAGACTGTTCCTGTCCCATGGGCAAGACAGCCTTGCTCTGTCCATGTCCACTAGCTAACTAATGTGAAAGCTGCCTGGAGGAGTATACCAATCCTTGGGAGATAGATGTCCATGGCCATGCTGCAGTGCAGCTGTTCCTACACAAAACTTTCTGGGCTTTATGCAGGCTAGATTTTGGTCTCTGCTAAGTCTCTGAGTAGTTTTCCTTGCCAACTCAAATGTCCATGGGGGTCGCAGGGTCTCCTCCAGCTAAGATCCCAGAGGTCCATGGTGAAAGTGGGCCACGCCATGCCTATTTCACTCACCCTTTCCCTAGGAGACACGTGGAGCCAGAAAAAGTCCTGATGCTCAGCAACCCTTTGCAGGTTTCTTAGCTTTCTCCCCTTTTAGCCTGGTATCTGTTGCCTTCCTCTGTCCATATAAATGTTTTCTTTCTGAAGAACTATTTGGAGTTTGCTTGTTTACTTGTTTGTCTGTTCTCTTTTCATGGGAGAAGGTCTTCCAGGCTGCATCTAGTCAGCCATCTTAGCTCTCTCCAATAACTTTATTCTTTGTTCTTTTTCTTCTTCTTATCCTCCCCCTTTCTGTGTACCTTTGCTGCCTCCTCCTTTCCCATCTTGTTCTCACATAACAGCTTTGCCAAAAGCTACAATTTAGGAATGTCTGGGTAGGAGGTTCTAGACATCCGGGATAAATACTATTTTCTACTCTGCCTCTCCAGATATATTTTCTTATGTGCAGCATATTTCAACATAATTTTAAATTTTGATATTTGCATGATGTAGGGGAAATAGGTCATTTCTTTGCTTTGTCTTTGAGTACTATTCTATAGCAAATGAGGCAAAAGAGTGTTCTATATGTTCCCTGTCAGATTGTTCACATCATTAGTGTATTGCATAATGGTTTGGGACCAAAAGTCAAGTTATAATTAACATGCTATTTTGATTCCTTTACTTCTTTCTGTGTATTCCTCTGTTTGAGTCCTCTTGGGATATAGTGTTATAGTCAAGTCAGGACTCAGGTTAATGTGGATTTCTGGTCAAAGGCCATGTAAGATCTTATGAATACCATGTGAATATAATTCACATAACATAAAAAATTAGCATGAGACACAAAGGGAACAATTTCTGTATTAGACAATATCACGGCCCTTTGAAACAGTGTTCCTGTAAGAAACATGAAAACTTAAAAATTTCAACTTATATCTTTAATAAAATTGGAAAGGATATTTAATGGGATTGAATAGGTTAAAAGCAGTCATGAAAATGTATACAAATTATTGTAAAAGGAAAACATGATTGACTATTTTTTGTTTAAAAAGCACAATGGAAGGATTAAATATAAGATAGGATATTAAAAAGACAAATTTTTTGAAATAGAGGACACAGTTAAGAAATCAATGACTCATAAAAGCAAAACATATAAGACAGTGGATCTTAGATATATATTTAATATTATTACATATTAAGTGAGCATCTATTATAATTTTATGTACAACAGTATCTTAATTATTTGGGACATAACACTAAGCATAGTAGACACTGTTCTTTTTTTGCAAGAGATGAGAGTCAAGCAAATGAGACAGAAAATTAAGTAATTACAGTAAAGCATGATAAATTGTCTGATCAAGGAAGTACAGATTGCTAACAGAGTGAATAATGATTATTAGAAAGTACTCCTAATAAGGTCAGAAAGTCTTATCAGAGGAAGTGATATTTAAAATGAGATCTGAAATATGAATAATAGGTAAAAATGATAGTAATGTGCAGAGTTCAAATAAGAGGAAATACCATATATAGCACCCAATTAAAACCATATAGAAAAATGACACATGATATTCAAAGAAATAAGAGAACTATGTTGATGACAATTGGTTCATTTCTTTCATCTCTGTGATTCATTGAGTTAAGCTAGGTTAAGTCAGATACTTGCAAACTCTGGATGAAGCCTGAAGCTAAGAACCAGCCTGTAGCATGGCCCAGCATGCCTTGAGACTTACATTTTTTAGTAGGACTGCACAAGAATTGAATACATTCAGCAGAGTGTTCTTAGATTTCATAGGACTTGCCCATGGCATTTTTATAGTTTATTGCCACTCCTTACTTTTGACTATCAGTCTCATATTCCTGGATCTGTGGACACCCTCTATTCATTTGACTAAAATCAAAACAATTGCTTCCCAAAATATGCTTTAAATTTTCTTTTGGATATATTTATATCAAATATATAATTGTTGTTCTTGAACACTATATTTTCCATTTTTTCTCTGCTAAATATAATAATAGTAATGTTTATTGAATATATCAGACACCATTTCTGCCATCTTATATTTAATAAATTAGTCTTCATAATAACCGTGTAAGTAGGTGCTGTTTTTAAGTTATTAACACTTTACAAATAAAAGTAATACAGGGAGCTTGAGGAACTTGCCTAAAGTCACCGTTGCTGGAATATGGTGGGGCTAGTTTCAAGTATTTTAGTCTGACTGCAGAGCCACATTCTTAATCATTGTATTAAAATACCTAACTTATTATAGAGCACTGTTTTTTACAGTAGTCTCATATTTGTTGCTTTAAGAAATGCAGTGGAAGAAGAAAAATAAGATAAATGGAAATTAGTGATAAAAGACAAAAGCAGAAAAAAAATTCCCTGAGCTTAAGAGAGAAGTGCAACTTCAGCTTGAAGTTTCTCAACAAATGTTACACAAAACTTATTATACTGTGTGGCTCATAAGAATATTAATGTGTGTCTAAGCATGTGTGTGTGTGTGTGTGTGTGTGTGTGTGTGTGTGTGTGTGTGTGTGTATGTGTGTGTGTATGTATCCTTTAAGAATCTAGACCAAAACATACAAATTTTATTTTGAAAATTAGATTGACAATAGGCTTTTCTATAACTTTTAAATTTGATAAATAAATTTAGTGAGGCAATAACTGCAGATCTTAATGTCAATATAAGGATTGAGAATTTTAGACACAGAAAAGGCTTTAATCTTTAGTGAGATACATATGTCATCCAAGAGTTTAGACGAGGTACCACCAAGATACTCTTCATCAAAATGTTTCAGGAAAAAGAGCTTAAAAAGTGGGAGCTAACTAGTGGAAGTTCAGTGTCTTTGTGGTGGTAGAAGTATGGTGAATGAGAGTAATTGAAAGGCAAAAATATTCAACAAATACTATTAGAGCACCAGGCAGGATCTTGGGACTCATCAGTGATAAAAGCATAAAATATTGTTTCATGTTGAGTTCTCATTTTGGGGGGAACATAAATAATGATAAGCATTGAAAATAAGAACCATATGTTAGTGTGTTCAGTGATGATAAATGCTATGGAAAGAACCAAGTAAGGAAAGAAGAATTCAGTGCTAGGCATGGAGGAGGACAGATCTCAATTGCAACTTGTATGTTCAGGTCTGATCTCATTAAGAAAGAGGTATTTGAGCAAATACTTGAAGGGCTGAGGGAATTCACCATGTGGAACAAAGAGGGGGTATAGCCATTGCAAAGATCCTTGTGAGGGATTGTGGCTGGTGGGTTTGAGAAAGGGATGGACTATGTGGTCAGAGTAAAGTGAGAGAGAAGTCTAGGGTAATAGTAGTGGGGTGGAGTGGGGGCACAAATCAAAAAAGGTCTTTAAGGCTTCACAAAGGTTGGCATTTTGTTTCAAAAGAATTGGGGAGCTATGCCACGGTTTAAGAGGACACAGAATAAAATATGAAATACGTTTTAGAACTATTATAGCTTTCATGAAGAAAATACATACTATAGTGGGGCAAATGTTGAGTTGTGATACCCAGAAACCAGCAACAGTAGTAGGAAGTCAAGGAAACTCCTAGTCCTGAGGAAAAGATATTATAGGAGTCTTGGGAGCTGGATCCATGAAAAAGGGGCAGTCCCAATGAGGCAGTGGTCACAGAGGGACTCAGAACAAGGAGGCATGGGAAAAAATATACTTAAACATTTTTCTCCTCCTTTCCACTGATCTCCTCCCAGAACCTCAGTAGCCAATACATCAAGAGGCTATCTTCAGGGGAGTTCTAACTTGGCCTTTTTTCTGTTGATTCTAACATCTGAGTTATCCCAAGATTGATTTTCTTTATTGCCTTTCTCGTTATGCAAGGATTTTTCCTATTAAAATGCAAATTAACAATTAAAAACCACAGAGAAAATAAGAAAATTGTATATTCTAATAATTAACCCAAAGCTGTCATCCCAGAAAGTTTTAAAGGTAATAAGGTAATAATGCTCATTATCTTTAGACACAGAGTGGAAAAAACAAGGGTTGAAAATGAATCTGATGTGGGGGAACAGACTGACAATAACCAGCCATATCTACCAAATAGCTATAAATGTACTTTACAAATTACAGTGAGAAATCTAAAACAATTACTTAAGTATCATGACTGTACTTCAACTTAGTGAGAGACTGGAACATCATTGAGTAACACTGCCTTCATAAAAAATAATTCCTAAAATATAGAAGATGAACAATAATTTATTCATTAAAAATAATATTTACATGCTGATACTGCAATTTGATTAAAAGCTATCCATGACTACTTTGTTTATTAAAAGAATAGAAACTTGAAGTTGCTTTTCTATAAATGTTTAATTACATTTACAACTGTTCTGTTGTAAATAGTTGTTGGAAATAACAATTAGATCTAGTTGGTTAATAATGTTGCTGACATTTTCTATATCATTACTTAATTTGTTTCCCAAATCGTCTATGAATTATTAAGAGAGACAAATTAAAATATTCAAACATCACTTTGGATTTCCCATTTTGCTTAATTTTATTCCATATGTTTCAAAGCTCAGTACATAGGCACATACACATTTATGACTGTTATGTCTTCCTGATGAATTGACCCTTTTTTCAGTTGTGGAAAGTCTCACTTTAAATTTGGTAATATCCCTTTTCTTGAAGTCTATATTAGTTAATATTAATAAAGCCATGGCAGGTTTTGATGCTTCCTCCTTTTTTTAATCTTTTTACTTTCAAGCAATAGACATCTTTAATGTCCATCTCTTACAGACAGTGTATAGTTAGATCTTGCTAAGAATCAAGGTCTTTGAGTTGAAGATTTTAGTAGGTTCTCAGTCATGTTTGCATTCATGTATATTGTGTTACTACAATAATTATTTTCTATTTGTCACATCCTTTTTGTTGTTGTTGTTAATTTTCCTGTGTATTTTTTATTTCTTAATTTGTTTGAACTGATTATTTTCTTTTAATTCCTGTACAGGCTTTTAAACTGCATGTATTTGCATTCATTTTTGAGTAGTTGATCTAGGCAGAATTAGAATATGCATCATTAATTTATCACTATCTTCTTAGAGTCCTTGAGCATATCTTTAATTGGAAACTTGAAGGCTTTTTGTTATAATTCCAATGTTATGGTTATCCTAAGATTTGTTTATGTGTTGATACTACATTTTATTAAAATGCAAAGTTTCCTCTCTCTCATCTTGAAGAAGATGCTAATTAACAAAAAAATTAAATAAGAAGCTGAAAATAAAATAAAATGAATCACATACATTTAAAAAAATTTATCCAAACTTGCCAGCCCAGATAGCTTTAAAGGCAATTCTCATCATTATTTTAAAAAATCACTAAAATAATCTAGGTTTTTCAAAGTATAGGGAATTGTGAAAACTATAATTCTAGCAGGCCATATATTTATGATTCAAAACAATGAAGTCACCAAATAAAACTTTTAGTATTCTTAAATTAGAAAAATTAGCTTTATTTCCATATCGTAACAAATAATAATTAGCAGTTACCATCACAATTCATGGTAAAACCTGACAGTCAATTTGTTCTAGAATAACCCGAGGTGCTTGATATCATCACTTTTACTTACTAATGTTGATATCATCCTATCTAATGCAATAATAAAATAAAAATTTTTTAAATTAAAATGGTATTTGAAAAGTTACAATAAAATCCTCCTTATTTGTATAAAGCTCTAATAATATGATTATATTCTGGATAAATCCAGCAAATGAACTGTAATGTTATTATCCCAGGTTAACGTTCCATAAGATTATAACTTAGAAATAGACATATTTCATTGAAGAGCTAACTAACCAAAACATTTTTTTTGTTTGTTTCAAGAAATGGGTGTCTCACTGTATCTCAAACTCTTGGGCTCAAGTGATCCTCCCACCTCAGTCTCCCAAAGTGCAGACATGAGCCACTATGCCCAGTCCCAAATTGTGTCAGCTTATGCAAATTCCAAATAAAGTTCTAGTGGAAAATATGGTTTACTTTTGTACTCTTGGGAACATGATTCTATTTATTACTATCTGCCCTTTCACATCACACTCAGCGGTTTATAAATATATAGAAGATACTGCTGTCATTTTAATTTAGAAGGTTTTAAAATCTCATCCTGAATATTGTCATTTTTATGACATATATTTTTCTATGTCATAAAAATATATTTGAGATACAACATATGTTAAAAGAAACAAAAAAGTTGTAGAAGAATGCACCTGTCACCATTTACTAAACCTTCTATTTAAAATAGCTTTTTGTGATATAAAACTAAAGATAGAAACCATAGAGGAAAGTAGTCATTGAAAACAAAACAATGAAGTATTTTATAAAAGTAAAATACAGAAACCACCATTGCTAGAGAAAAGTTTGGAGTCATCTTCATGAAGGTGCTAGAGTAATCTGTGAGAATTTATAAAGCTGGGATAAAGGGGAAAATGTTCATTGAATCAAGTTTTTAAATTATACAGTGGGAGAGCAGAAAAAACAAAAATACCTGGCTATGGAGACAAAAAAGAGGCAGTTCAAGAAAAGACAAGGGAAACAGCATCACAGAACACAAGAGATTAGATTTTTAGTAGAAAAATGTGTTCACATGATTTGAAAGCTAAGAGAATTACAAAATTTTGGAAGTTTCCAGAATTAGTGATTGAAAAGTCATTGGTAACATGTGATTATATGATATGTCTGAAGATGTTTACATAAAGTAAGTAAAATTAATTATGAATTACATAAATCAACCCAATTAAACATATTATTAAATGTTATTTTTAATTCAACATTGTTTGATGAGTATTTTTTCACTGGGTCTTGATAAGACAAATTAAATGACAAGTGAAACCATCAATTACATATGTCATTTTAGAAAAGGAAAAAGCAAGATCAACACCAAGATGTCAATTTTCATTACGTTGTTAACTTACAGTAATAACTATCTTTACTTTCTTTTATAAAATGAAGTTCTATATGCTTTCTCATTCTCCAAGAAGCATTTAAAGAAATATAGAATGGTTGTAAAAACGTATTAAACATTTTGAAGAACTCTACATGTACAAAGTACGCTCTGTGTTTATAATTGTTGTCATGTAGGAGTGAAATAGATAATTCCTAATTCTCTCAGATCTGTCAGTGGGAGATTTTTCTAGTTCTCGTACTAAAATGCTATATAAAACTTAAAGCATTATGTAAATTTAAAATAAATTAAATGAAACTGGTAAATTCAGAGTTTGAAAAAATAACCACAGAAGAAAATAAAATTGGCTATTGTACTATCCTCCATTTTCATACTATGGCTCATGAATTTTCTGGCTGTATAAAAGACATGATAAATAATATGTCAATTGTACTTTTTTCTCTAAATTACTTAACTGTCTTGGAAACAGCTAAGGTCATTGACTGGGTTGGAGGTATAGATAGCTAATTAAAATTGGACAAGAAATAGTTGATATTTCTATTATCAAAGAAATAAAAGAGTCATTTATTTACTGTACTTATCTATGCTAATTAGTCTTTAGGACAATGTAGGTTACTACAGTGGAAAAATTATGTTAGTTTCTCTAAGCTTCAAGGTCCTATCAGTAATATGAAAATTTCTAAGTTACGGTCTTATAATACTGTATTCATGTAACTAGTGACTAACATAATTCTTGGCAAAGAATTGATATTCAATAAATGAGAGCTTCTCACATTATTTTTATTATTATATTTTATTGAGCATAAATTAGAAATTGCTACTAGGTTATAACATTTAGTTTAATAAAAGCATCTATGTCCAAAAACTTACAAACATTGCTGCTAAGATATGGACTGATGACGTTTTTACTCCCTGGAAATCAGCTTCTCCATTCTTTCAGAATAAAGTACATTTGCAAATTGTACCAGCTTATGCAAATTCCAGATAAAGTTCTAATTTAAAATATGGTTTTCTTTTGTACTCCTTGGGAATGTGATTCTATTCATTACTATCTACCCTTTCACATCACACTCAGAGATATATAAATATATTGTAGGATACTGCCATTATTTTAATTTAGAAGATTTTAAAATCTTCTCCTGAATATTGTCATTTTGAAATATAATTGTGTTTAAAGCTATGACTCCTTTTTACTGGATGAGCTTGCTGTCTTGCAGGGCCAATCAACACACATTACATTTTTAGAAAATATTTAAATAGCCAACGATATGTTTCATCCTTCCAAATTGAAATGAAGTTGTATCAGTCTCATATTTATTTTAGAAAAAATAAAAATAAGATTTGTTGTTAGATTTATGGTGTTTATATGACACATAAATTTAACCAATAGATTCATTAAAAATCATTTTTAAAATGGTAAATTAACGGAAAAAGAAACTCAGTTTGTTTACTTTTGTCCAAAGAATTTATTTAATTATTTGTTTGTTCGAGTAATTTTTGACATATGACCTAATCACAGTCATTGTTTCATGCATTAATTTGCATTTTTCTCATATAGGAATGTATACATGTGTATATTTTATATTTTTCATTTTTTCTATAATACATTCTTCATACTCTATTTTCCATAAATTTTAGCCCAGGCAGTTGTTTCTAAAGCAAGATATTTTCAAACTCCTTATCTTGGTGTTTTAGTAATTCTAGTGTCTTAATATCGATTGCTTATACACAAGATGAAAGAGGTTATTTTCAGGGTGTCATTGTTTTAGTGGCCTTGTTTAAACTGCTCAGCAGAAAAAGCCAACCTGAGTGTCTGTTTACTGCATTATAAATTGCCTGTGTGTTGTATATTGGCATTAGGGACAGACTGAAAAGTGGATACTATAAGGTGGAACTTCTTGAAAGTGTGAATTTCTGAGATCCTAGAACATCACATACCCCAGAGAGATCTATTTTGCCTTGGAATGTAGTTTAAGAACTCTGTTCATAATATTGTAGGAATTTCTTCTGCCAAACACTGGTATGAGGAAAAAGAAATATCCGTTTGGATTGTTTAGGAAATTCAGATGGGAAATTGAATTTTGAGATACAAATGATACAGTTAACCTTTAAAGAAGTTTTGAAGTATATAATATAAAACAAATTTTTACAAAAATTAGGGATAAAATATTAAAGCTTGTGCTGTTCTACATTATAAAATTTGACTAAAGCTTGCTGCAAAACAAGGATAAGAGTATTTTCCTCTTGTTATTATATTGATACATATCTTTAATATGTCATATTTTTGTGTCTCTGGCTTTCAATTTTCTTCCTTTCAGAATATATTTTGCTCAAATTTATTAAATGTTACTCGCTTTTGGAAAGAAGTTGAGTTTAGTGATTCAGTTAACTATGTTGAAGATAACCTGGAGTTATGAATAAAATATTGATCCAAAAATTGTTTTATTGTGAAAAGAAACATTTTATAAAGTATTTTACATAAGCCATACTCAGTGTATATTTCTTGATTAAAGCTTTAATATAACTAGCATTGATTAAATACAACCTTTTAGTATTGATGGCAAGGAACATAGTTTGTACACTAAAGCATTTTATTTCTATTACCTTGCTTGTTCTTTCCGGGTTCAAACAAGATTGTCTAGAGAAACACTATTATTGCCCTAATTTTACATATTGGGAGGCTGAGCCAAAAACTACAAGTAACTGATCCAAGCTCATTCAAGTCTATTGTTGTAATTCTTTATTAGTTCTGTAACTTAGACAGGAAGCTCCTGTTTATTTACCCACAAGGAACATAAGTAATATGCATTTAGTTTAAAATGATGATGGTGAGATGCTCCCAAAGCTGAATCTACATCCTGTATATGTTAGTTGTGCTGTTTTGTCGGACCCCAATGTTTCTGGGGTCCCTTAGCATCAACTAAAATGATTAAGAAAATAAAATATTTTACTGATAAATAATCCTTATTTCTATGTATTCATTGAGATGAAACTGTAACTTCTGCCCTAGAGGTAATGACAGCAACATTATGTTAAGGATTATTAAGGATGAAAAATGTCTGAAGGAAGGAAGAAACTGAGAAGTCTCTCTCATCCGAATCTCTCCTAGTAAAATAGTCATCTGTTGCTTTGCTGCCTAGTATCTGTTTAGCTTTCTGAAAACAGCACTCTGAATCTTTGTGTGGGAAATTACCCTTTACCCATTAAATCCGGTGAGAGAGAGTCCATATTCTTACAGCTAAGGAATAGGCATGAGACCCGAGCTGCAACAAACAGACTTAATTTGCTGGGAATTTGAACTTTGAGCAAAGCCAAAGTGAAAAGACTGAGGAAGGCTGAAACTTATTCATCTTTAACTGATGGAACCCTGATGAGACTTACCTTGCTTTCCATTACCTAGTCCACCGAATATTTCTCAGTTTGGTTTTTGACAACTTATAAAGCATTCTGATATGGGTTGGATTTGTGTCCCTGCCCAAATCTCATGTCAAATTGGAAGAGAGGCCTCGTGGGAGGTAATTGGATCATAGGGGTGGATTTTTCCCTTGTTGATATTATGATAGTGAGTGAATTCTCATGAGATCTGATGGTTTAAAAGAGTGTGGCATTTCCGTGTTCACTCTTTCTGTCTCCTGCTCCACCATGGTAAGATGTATTTGCTTTCTCTTCCCCTTCTGCCGTAATCATAGGTTTCCTGAAGCCTCCCAGCCATGCTTCCTGTACAGCCTGCATAACTGTGAGTCAATTAAACCTCTTTTCTTTATAAATTACCGAGTCTCATGTAGTACTTTGTAGCAGGGTGAGAACAAACTAATATGGAAATGGTACTGGGAGTTGGGCTCTGCAATAAAGATACTTGAAAACGTGGAAGAAACTTTGGAACTGGGTAATGGGCAGAGGTTAGAATAGTTTAGAGGGCTCAGAAGAAGGCAGGAAGATGTGAGAAAGTTTAGAATTTCCTAGAGACTTGTTGAATGGTTTTGACCAAAATGCTGATGGTGATACGGACAATGAAGTCCAGGTTGAGGTTGTCTCAGTTGGAGATGAGGAACTTATTGAGAACTGGAGTAAAGGTCCCTCTTGCTATGCTTTAGCAAAAAGACTGGCGGCATTTTGCCCATGCCCTAGGGATCTGTGGAACTTTGAACTTGAGAGAAATGATTTAAGGTATCTGGCAGAATAAATTTCTAAGCAACTACGCACTCAGGATGTGACCTAGCTTATTCTGAAAGTGTTCAGTCATATGTATTCACAAAGAGGTGGTCTGAAATTGGAACTTATATTTAAGAGGGAATCAGAACATAAAAGTTTGGAAAATTTGCAGCCTGACCATGCAGTAGAAAAGAAAATCCCATTTTCTGGAGGGGCATTCAAGGCTGGAGAAATTTGCGTAAATAAAGAGGAGCTGAATGTTAATAGCAAAGACAATGGGCAAAATGTCTCCAGGGCATTTCAGAGACCTTCGTGGCAGCCCCTCCCATCACAGGCCTAGAGACCTAGGAGAGAAAAATGGTTTTCTGGGCAAAGCCCAGGGACCTGCTGCTCTTTGCAGCCTCAGGACATGGCACCCTGTATCTCAGCTGCTTCAGCTTTTGCCATGGCTAAAAGGGGACAAGGCACAGCTCAGGCCATTGCTTCAGAGGGTGCAAGCCCCAAGCCTTGGTGGCTTCCATGTGGTGTTGGGCCTACATGTGTGCAAAAGGCAAGAGTTAAGGTTTGGTAACCTCCATGTAGATTTCAGAGGATGTATGGAAAGGCCTGGATGCCTGGACAGAAATCTGCTGCAGGAGCAGAGCCCTCATGGAGAACTTCTATGAGGCCAGTGGAGAAGAGAAATGTGGAACTGTGAGTCAATTAAACCTCTTTTCTTTATAAGTTACCCAGTCTCAGGTACTTCTTTATAGCAGTGTAGGAACAAACTAATACACACTCTATTTAGATTTTTGGTCTTTTCAGTACATCCCCTTTGTGTTTAGATTAGCTTTTACAAATTTCACTTGTTTGAGTAATGAAAATAATGTCTTAAAATGTTAAATTGCTAAACCCACATTTCCCTTCTTCACTGGTCTCATAGAGGTTCTCCATGAGGGCTCTGCTCCTGTAGCAGACCCCCCCCCAGAGTCCCCACTAGGGCACTGCCTGGTGGAGCTGTGAGAAAAGAGCCACTATCCTCCAGATCCCAAAGTGGCAGATCCACCAACAGCTTAAACCATGTGCCTAGAAAAGCAGCAGGCACTCAATGCCAGCCCATGTAAAGCTGCAGGTGCTGTACCCCGCAGAGCCACAGTGGTGCAGCTGCTAAGGCCTTTGGAGCCCACCCCTTGCATGAGTGTTCTCTGGATGTGAGACATGGAGTCAAAGGAGTTTTTTTATTTTTATTTTTTAGCTTTAAGATTTAATGACTGCCCTGATGGGGTTTGGACTTGTATGAGGCTTGTAGCCTCTTTGTTTTGGCCCATTTCTCCCATTTCAAATGGGAGCATTTACCCAATGCCTGTACTCCCATTGTATCTTGGAAGTAACTGACTTGTTTTTGATTTTACAGGCTCATAGCAGAAGGGACTAATCTTGTCTCAGATGAGACATTGAACTGTAGAGTTTTGAGTTAATGCTGAAATGAATTAGGATTGGGGGACTGTTGGGAACAGATAATTGTGTTTTGCAATGTAAGAGAACATGAAATTTGGGAGGGGCTAGGGGCAGAATAATATGGTTTGAGTTTGTGTCCCTGCACAAATCTCATATCGAATTGAAGGAGGGGCCTGGTGGGAGGTGATTGCATCATGCTGGTGGATTTCTCCCTTGCAGTTCTTGTGATAGTGAGTTGTCGTGAGATCTGATGGTTTAAAAGTGTGGCACACCCCCCTTCACTCTCTCTCTCTCTTGCTCTGCCATGGTAAGACATGTTTACTTACCCTTCACCTTCTGCCATGATTTTAAGTTTCCTGAGGCCTCCCAGCCTTGCTTCTGGTACAGCCTGTGGAACTGTGAGTAAACTAAACCTCTTTTCTTTATTAATTACCCAGTCTTGGGTAGTTCTTTATAGCAGTATGGGAACAAACTAATACACATTACATTTAGATTTTTGAGCTATTCACTATCTTTTCAATGCATTATCTTTCTGATTAGGTTAGCTTTTATCAATTTCAGTTGTTTGAGTAATGAAAATAATGTCTTAAAATGTTAAATTGCTAAACTTTTTACTACTCCCACCCCATAAATTACTCCTCAGTTCCATTCTTTCATCACAACACCAGAGAGGGAATAGAAGTATGAAAGATATGTGTTAAGGAAGTCTAGGTGAAAAAAGATTAAGCAGAAAATCTGCCCCTTTAGTCTCTCATAAATTTTTAAGTGAATGGATGTGAAGGAAGGGTGACAAGTTTTGCAGTAATCTCCTCTACTGTGTAAGACTGATCTTACTGAAGGAAGGAGTATATAACACAGTTAGAGGGAAAGGTCAAAGAAAGAAGGCACTTTTAATTCTCCAACTATCTGTTTTGGACTTTGGCAACTATGACAAACTAGGACTATGACAAACTAGGACAAGTACAATTGAATAAAATCTGTGCTGTGGTGTGTTTATCCAGGCTGAATGCTTTCATTTAACTTCTCTGAGACTACCCTGAACATCAGTGGCTCCAGTGAGATGCATAAAGTATCATAGTTCCTTTGTGTGCTGTGTAGCAAGATGTGATTCTGTGATCAACAGTACAGGGGACTCATCCAGGATAGAGTATGAATAGAAGTCACAGCCAAATCTCAGGGGATCTGAAGCACTACCAATAGATGAAATGAGATTAAGCCAATATGTAGGGACTCCTGGAGCTGATCTAGTGAAGAGTAAACCATTATTCACAAATATCAAAGAGGTGAACAGTTAGTAGGAAGAATTGATGTCAATGTCACCAAGGTCAGAAGGAGCGGTTGTTCTCTCAGCAGAAACTAATCCTAGCTGCCACTTGGAAGCAGAGATCAAAAAGAAGCCAGAAGGCTGTGAATGGGACTGTATCCTTTTCTGAGATCTTAAGAGCGTACAAGTCTTTTCCATAGCTCTGTACATCATCTTGGGGAGGATAACAGAGAGGGATCAGGAAAAAGAGAGATTAATTATTTAATAATTTGAAATGAAAGAGGCTGTAATATCATAAATTGGCTAATTTAACTCTTATTCTTTTTCTCCTTTTTAATCTATCAGTTAAATCAATTGTAGCTACAAAGCAAGAGAGGAAGTGACCAGTACTGACTTAGACAACACAGATTTATTTTTATCTATATAACAAGAATTAAAGAGGTAGGTAATCCCAGACATAGCGCAGAGATCAAGATGATAATTTAGGACCCATATGCCTCTTATCTTTTTTTAGTTTCCATCCTTAGTACATCAGCAAAGTCTTTCCTCCTGGTTGTAATACAGCTACAACAGCTCCACCCATCACATTCTAAACACATTCAGAAACGGGAAGAAGAAAGCAGGTGACAAACATGTTGAGAGGTGGGTGACAAGGACAAAGGGTGTGAGAAAGACAGCCTTTCTTATATACCTTTCTCTTTTTATTAAGATAAATAGTTTCACTTCAAAAACTTCAAGTAGATTTTCCTTCGTGTTATAGTGTCTACTCCAAGTTGGAAATGCAGTAGGAAAGGGAACATATGGTATTTTCATCCTTCATGGTCAGTGAAGGCTCTGTCAGCATGGAATAAGTGTACCTGCTACATTCATGTCATCATAAAATCCTTACTGGTCTACTCTTTCCATTAAATCAGGTAATCAAGACTTGATAGTAAGGCTGTGGAGGTAATGTTTTGCTGTGGAAAAAAACTGAAGTTTTACTTAGAAATCGCTGGATCAAGTCCTATCTGTGTAATGTACAAGGCATATGACATTGCATGTCATGTAAGCTTTCTAAATAGCCTCATGTTAATTTGCAAAATGAGGTAATCAACATCACATTCATCACTTGGAAGAGATAGAGCATTTAATTGTTTTTATATTGAAAATTTTGTATAGGATGACTTTCATATTTTATTTGAATTCATTCATTTATTCAATAAATGTTTGTTTAAGAACTACAGTTTGCCAGGCACTGATATAGGTTCTGGGGATACCACAGTGACAAAATAAAGTCACTGCTGGCATGGAACTTAGTTTCCAAGTGGAGGTTATGGCAGGAGATGGGCAATAAGGAGTAAACATATTATCTGTTTTTAAATTAAACTGTAAGCTTCATGAGAGCAGGGACTTTTGTCTGCTTTTCTCAGCGATTAGAATAGCATCTCGTACATAGTGAACACTTAGTAAATAAACCAATGGTGATAAATGTTACGAAAAAATATAACAGTATAAGGTGATACAGAGTGACAAGTGGGTACTACTTAAGTTGGGGTGAGATTGATTTCATCCTCTTAGATTAGATGATATTTCAGTGAAGACTTGATTGCATTAAGGATATCTCGGAGAAAAACATTTTGGGAGCGGGAATAGCATGCACAGATTTTCAAGGAAGGGAGAATGCTTGGCACATTCGAGGAACAGTAAGAAACCCAAGGGGCGGGGAATGGTAGGAGATGAAACCAAAGTGGTAGATAGGGGCCAGATAAGTTAGGGCTTTGTGAATGGTAGGAAGGGCTTGAATTTGACTACCGGCAATGAAGAAAATGGGATGCCACAAGAGATGTGTCATGATACGACATGTAAAAATATCATTCTGGGTGATTTCTTTAGCAAAGGCTGTAGAAGGGCAAGCAATGCTAGAATTATAATTGTTATCACACTATTATTATTTTATGATTAACTTTTTTGCTTTCCTTTTTGAGAAATATTATTCTTTGAAAAATAAGTCACTATTTCTGCTCTGGGCCTATTAATTCAAAGGAAGAAAACATAAATTTTTAACCATACCAAAAGCTTTTTCTTTCAATAACCTCAGTTAATAGGAAGTGAAGAAGTCACTTTGCCTTAAATGAATTTTATTCCCAGAACCCTTGTTAAATGAAGTATTAGTGAATATTGCTTTTGAAATAAAATTATGCTATAAACCTGGGGTGAGGGCAAAATTGTATTACCAACAGAACAAATATTTTATAACAGTGGTTGCATGAGCATATGAAAACATTTGCAGACAAAAAAACTCTATTTACTAAATCACATAAAAATCTTTAAACTGCTTTTCAGAAAGGCTATTCAGAAAAGACTTTATGCAGCATAAAAGCTATCTAGTTTTTTAATTTTATGATCATCTAAAGTCAAAGATAAAAATTAATTTTGGTTACACTTTTAGTTCCCTACTATGTTAATAAGATGTCATGAACCCTTCATTCTATAACATACTAGAAAAGGAAACAATATTCTAAGTATTTACTAAAGAAGAGGCAGAGACAAATGTGACTACTTCTTGACAACTGTTACATAAATTTTAATGTAAAAACTGTAGGACTAACAAAAATCACACCCAAATTAAAATGGCTTTATTTGTATATTTTATTATATAGTTACAGGATTTGTTTTGTTATTTAAAATGGTATGGGAACTAAAGTGGGAACATGCTGTATGAGTGAACAGTTTTTCTTTTAATTTGAGATTTTTAACTGATAGCAATTCTTGAAGATTATGGTAATAAAATATGTGTTTCTTCTGACTCAACCATGAACTTTTTATAACATTTGTCCCCCCTTACCAGTAAGGGACCCATTCCAAGACCCTCAGTGGATTCCTGAAACCATGTATAGTACTGAAACCAAAGCCTATATATACTATTTTTTTTTTAAATCTGATAACCCAGGTGGCCAATAAGTGACTAACATGCAGGTGGCATATATGGCATGGATACTTTGGACAAAGGGATGACTCATATCCTGTGCAGGGGGAGCAGGTTGGCATGAGATTTCATCACACTATTGAGAACAGTGCACAATTAAAAAATTAAAAATTATTTATTTCTGCAGTTTTTCATGTATCAATAATATTTCTGGACTGCCATTGACTGCCTGTAACTAAAACTACAGAAGTGGAAATTTTAGAGGAGGAAGTACTACTGTACTTATTTTAGGAGTGTGGTGCTGATAATAAAAGTTATGCTTTTGTAAAACGATTAAATAGAATTTGTTACAAGGCTAGGTGTATTTCACCAATACTTTCCAGGTGCTGGTTTTTAACTGGAGATGATATCAAATAAATGAACTGTTTTTATGCTTATAAGCATCTTCTGTTAAAATGCAAGTAATCCTATAACTTCTTATGAATGTGTTTAATCAGATTTCCTTATAACAATGTTTTCAGGAACACTCTGAAGATGGTGATTTGCAGTTGGAAATAGGGAAGCAGGGAAGAAATAAATTGAAAGCTTGCTATAGTCTGAATGTTTGTGTCTCTCCAAAATTCATATGTTGAGATCTAATCCTCAATACGTTGGTATGAAGAGGTGGGGTCTTGGGGAAGTGACTAGGTAATGAGTGATACACCCCCATGAATAAGATAAATGCCCTTATGAAAGAGCACCTAGAGAGCTGCCTTGCTCTTCTGCCATGTGAGGTCACATAGACAGTGTCATTTATAAGAAATGGGCCCCCACCAGACACTGAGAATCTGCTAGTACCTTGATCTTGGAATTCCGAGCTTCTAGAACTGTGAGCATAAATTATATAGTTTATAAACTATCAATTTTGTTACAGCAGTCCAAATGGATTAAGACAGGGTTGGTTTTTTTGTTTTGGGTGAAAATATTTGAAAACCTGTTTGTTACATGCAGATTCAAAGGATAGAAAAAATAAGTTGTCTTTTAAATGACTATTTGTGCTTTTGAGAGCGAATAAAAAATTATCAAAAACAGATATAGAAAATGCAAAAATCGTGATGCTCTGGCTTCCTCGGGGGGTTGGATTCCATCTCATTGACCTGGGAATTGGGTTGTTAAAGCATCCATATGAAACAGGAGAGGGATCTCAGGCCATGGGGGAGGTAAGTATTTGAGGGGCTGAAAATGACATTCCTTCTTAAAGCCACAAAAAGATTAAGTTCTACACGAATAAAGAAGTACATTCCCCAGCCACCACCCCCAGAAAAAAAATTTTTCATCTTCAGAAGATTTTGAATAGAGAATACTTTTTATAAGGATTCTTACCCATAGCCTACATTTCAAATATGTGAAGATTGAGATTTTCATTATATACATTGTCTTATATCACCAGAAGAATAATTCTAAAAATTATCAGCTATTATGTCAGTATTTGTTTTTACTAGTTCTCTCTAGAGCTTTTTTTCTGTAAGTTCTTTTATATGTTACCCTTATAGTATCCATTTATCTTAATTTTTTACCCACTTGTCATCTCTGCTACACAGGACCCCTATATATCATGTTTTATTAAAGATTTTCATCCACTTATTTAGACACATACTAGAAAATTATCTGCCATGAGCAAAAGTAAGCATGATTACAACAAGAGAAATACAGAAGCAATGATTATTTTTCAAGCAATTTGTATATTAAAACCATGAAGAAAAAAATGTAAAAATTCAGATCTGGACGAAAGTAAAATGGAATGTCTAAAATGTGTTTATAAAAAATATTATTGTTACAGACTCAGTGGGTCATTAAGCAACATATCAAATACAGCTAATAAAATGACTTGAGATTATTTACTAGGATGCAGTTTAGAGAAATACAGAGGTGAAAAGTAAGTGAGAAATTAAGAGTTGTGGAAGATAGGTTGGCAAGGTCCAAACAGCATCTCAGAGGAAGGTAATAGAATGGATGAAGGCTATGTATGTTGACAAAGAGGCTGATAATTTTCTGGATTTAATAAAAAGCAAGTGTTTTTGCAGTCAGCAAACAGAGGAAATATATGGCAGAAAAAGTAAAAAATAAAACCATCTTATAAAATCTTACTGAAACGTAGAGTACAAAAATGAAAAACAGCCCTAATAAAGGACATACTACTTACAAACTAACTGGTTGAAAATACACCAACAGCAAAAATAATACAGTCCAGAAGATAAAATAATAACAAATTCAAAATGCTAGAGCTGCAAAGATAAATTAGCTGTCAACCTAGACCCCCGCACTCAGTTAAATTGTTATTTAAGATTAAGAGTAAAACAAACATGTTCTATTCAATAAAGACTTAGTGAGGCTGCTGCTCACACAGCATCCCTGAAAACCATGATTCAGAGAGAAAGAAATTGAATTCAAAAGGAAGAAATGAGATGCAAGCAGGAAAGTTGAGCAAATAAATTAGCAAACCTAAAACTACGATAAGAAAAACTGAAAATAGTGACTCACATTAATATGTGAAAACAAGGTTATATAAAAGTAATTTTTTGAAAAGTCACAAGATGATAATTTTACTTGAAGTTCTATAAATTGTTTATCATACATAAAAATTTTAATGTCAAAGGTACAAATTCAAAATTTAATTCTATTCATAAAGACAAATTAATGGAGTGTATAACATTCAAAACAGTGAAAGAGGAGAAGGAAATAAAACATAAGAGCAACCAAAATTAAAAGGAAGAAATAAATTTTAAAAAATTGAAAGTATAATAAATTTCAAAAAACAAGCTAGGAATAAATGCACATGCATACTTGCTTTATTACACTTGACAGATACTGCAATTTTTACAAATTAAAGGTTTGTGGTAACCTTGAGTTGAACAAGTCTTGGTGACATTTTTCAACAGCATGTGCTCACTACAAAAATGTAGTGGGTCATATTTTTGTAACTGTTCCAATATTTCAAACTTTTTTATTAGTATCATACCTGTTGTGGTGTTTTGTAATCAGTAATCTTTGATGTTACCATTGTATTTGTTTTGAGGCTCCATGAACAAGCGCTCATATAAGACAGCAAACTTTTTTGTTTTTTTTTTTTGGATATTGATATCATTTTATTTTTTTATTTTATTTTATATTTATTTTATTTTATTATTATACTTTAGGTTTTAGGGTACATGTGCACAATGTGCAGGTTTGTTACATATGTATCCATGTGCCATGTTGGTGTGCTGCACCCATTAACTCGTCATTTAGCATTAGGTATATCTCCTAATGCTCTCCCTCCCCCCCCTCACCCCACAACAGTCCCCAGAGTGTGGTGTTCCTCTTCCTGTGTCCATGAGTTCTCATTGTTCAGTTCCCACCTATGAGTGAGAACATGCGGTGTTTGGTTTTTTGTCCTTGCGATAGTTTACTGAGAATGATGATTTCCAGTTTCATCCATGTCCCCACAAAGGACATGAACTCATCATTTTTTATGGCTACATAGTATTCCATGGTCTATATGTGCCACATTTTCTTAATCCCGTCTATCGTTGTTGGACATTTGGGTTGGTTCCAATTCTTTGCTATTGTGAATAGTGCTGCAATAAACATACGTGTGCATGTGTCTTTATAGCAGCATGATTTATAGTCCTTTGGGTATATACCCAGTAATGGGATGGCTGAGTCAAATGGTATTTCTAGTTCTAGATCCCTGAGGAATTGCCACACTGACTTCCACAATGGTTGAACCAGTTTACAGTCCCACCAACAGTGTAAAAGTGTTCCTATTTCTCCACATCCTCTCCAGCACCTGTTGTTTCCTGACTTTTTAATGATCGCCATTCTAACTGGTGTGAGATGGTATCTCATTGTGGTTTTGATTTGCATTTCTCTGATGGCCAGTGATGATGAGCATTTTTTCATGTGTTTTTTGGCTGCATAAATGTCTTCTTTTGAGAAGTGTCTGTTCATGTCCTTTGCCCACTTTTTGATGGGGTTGATGTTTTTTTCTTGTAAATTTGTTTGAGTTCATTGTAGATTCTGGATATTAGCCCTTTGTCAGATGAGTAGGTTGCAAGAATTTTCTCCCATTCTGTAGGTTGCCTGTTCACTCTGACGGTAGTTTCTTTTGCTGTGCAGAAGCTCTTTAATTTAATTAGATCCCATTTGTCAATTTTGGCTTTTGTTGCCATTGCTTTTGGTGTTTTAGACATGAAGTCCTTGCCCATGCCTATGTCCTGAATGGTATTGCCTAGGTTTTCTTCTAGGGTTTTTACGGTTTTAGGTCTAATATGTAAGTCTTTAATCCATGTTGAATTAATTTTTGTATAAGGTGTAAGGAAGGGATCCAGTTTCAGCTTTCTACATATGGCTAGCCAGTTTTCCCAGCACCATTTATTAAATAGGGAATCGTTTCCCCATTGCTTGTTTTTGTCAGGTTTGTCAAAGATCAGATAGTTGTAGATATGCGGCATTATTTGTGAGGACTCTGTTCTGTTCCATTGATCTATGTCTCAAGACAGCAAACTTAATCCATAAATGTGTGTGTTCTGACTGCTCCTTCTATGATCTGTTCCCTGGTCTCTCTCCCTCTCCTTGGATCCCCTCATTCGCTGAGACACAACATTACTGAAATTAGGCCAATTAATAACCTCACAATGGCCTTTAAGTGTTCAAGTAAAAGGCAGAATCGCAAGTTTCTCACTTTAAATCAAAAGCTAGAAATGATTAAACTTAGTGAGGAAGGCATGTTGAAAGCTGAGACAGGCTGAAAGCTAGGCCTCTTTTACCAAACAACCATGTTGTGAATGCAAAGAGAAAGGTCTTGAAGGAAATTAAAAGTGCTACTCCAGTGAAGACATGAATGATAATAAAGCTCAACAGCCTTATTGTTGATACGGAGAAAGTTTAGTGGTCTGGATAGATCATACCACCCAGAACATTCCCTTAAAACAAATCCTAATCCAGAGGAAGGCCTGTAACTCTTCAGTTCTTGAAGGCTGAGAGAGGTGAGGGAACTGCAGAAGGAAAGTTTGAAGCTAGCAGAGTTTGGTTCATGAGGTTTAAGGAAAGAAGCCATCTCCATATCACAAAAATGCAAGGTGAAGCAGCAAGTTCTAGTGGAGAACCTTCAGCAAGTTATACAGAGATCTCTCCAAGATCATTGATGAAGATGGCTGCACTAAATAACAAACAGATTACCAAGGTAGACAAAACAGCCTTGGAAGAAGATGCCATCTAGAATTTTCATAACTAGAGAGGAGAAACCAATCCTCTTCAAGTCTTTTGAATCCTTGCTTCAAAACTTCAAAGGACAGGCTATCTCTCTTGTTAGGAGCTATTTGAACTAGTGATTTTAAGTTGAAGCCAATGCTCATTAACCATTCTGAAAATTCTAAGGTCCTTAAGAATTATAGTACATCTACTCTGTCTATGTTCTGTAAGTGAAACAACAAAGCCTGAAGGACAGCACATCTCTTTACAGTATACTGAGTAGTTTAATCTCACTGTTGAGACCTACTGCAGAGAAAACAGATTATTTTCAAAATAATGTGGTTCATTGACAATGTACCTTACCATGCAAGAGCTTGGATGAAGATATCCAAGAAGATAAATGTTTTTATACCTGCTAATGCAACATCCATTCTGCAGCCCATGGATCAAGAAGTAATTTTGACTTTCGAGGCTTATTATTTTAGAAATACATTTCATAAGGCTATAGCTGCCATAGATGGTAATTCCTCTGACGAATATGGGCAAAGTCATATTCAACTGAAAATTTTCTAGAAAAGATTCACCTTTCTGTATGCCATTAAGAACATTTTTGATTCAAGGGGAAAAGTCAAAATATCAATATTAACTGGAGTTTGAAAGAAGTTGATTCCAACTCTCATGAGCAACTTTGAGGGGTTCAGAACTTCTCACTATAGATTCGGTAGAAATAGCAAGAGAACAAGAATTAGAAGTAAAACCTGAAGATGTGATTGAATTGCTGCAATCTCATGATGTAACTTGAATGGATGAGGATTTCCCATCTCATGATATAACTTGAATGGATGAGGATTTGCCTCTTTTGGATGAGAAAAGAAAGTGGTTTCTTGAGATGGAATCTATTCCAGATTTGCATGCTGTAAACGTTGAAATAACAACAAAGGATTTGTCAACTAAATTCCATCAGTTTGATAAAGCAGCAGCAAGGTTTGAGAAGATGGACTCCAATTTTGAAGGAAGTTTTACTGTGGGGAAAATGCTGTCAAACAGCTTGGCGTGCTACAGAAAAATCTTTTGTGAAAGGAATAATCAATTAATGTGTCAAACTTCATCATTGTCTTATTTTAAACAATTGCAAAACCTGCTTAACCTTCAGCAACCACTAGCCTCTTAAGTCAACAGCCATCAATATCAAGACAAGACCCTTCACCAGCAAAAAGATTATGACTTGGTGAAGGCTTAGATAATTGTGAGCACTTTTATTTAGCAATAAAGTATTTTTCGATCAAGGTATATACATGGTGATATGGATTAGCTATGTCCCCACCCAAATCTCATCTTGAATTGTAGCTCCCACAATTCCCATGTTTTGTGGGAGGGACCTGGTGGGAGGTAATTGAATCATGGGGGCAAGTCTTTCCCGTGCTGTTCTCATGATAGTGAATAAGTCTCATGAGATCTGATGGTTTTACAAGGGGGAGATTCTCTGCACAAATTCTCTCTTGTCTGCCGCAATGTAAGATGTGCTTTTTGCCTTCTGCCATGATTGTGAGGCCTCCCCAGCTATGTGGAACTGTGAGTCAATTTTTCTTTAAAAATTTCGCAGTCTCAGGTATGTCTTTATCAGCAGCATGAAAACACACTAATACATATAGTTTTAAAAACATATTATTGCACAAAATAGACTACACCATAGTGTAAACATAACTTTTTTATGTACTGGGAAGCCAAGAAAGTTGTGTGACTCATTTTATTATGGTATTTGCTTTATTGCAGTAGGCTAGAACTACACTTAAAATTTCCTATGTTGCTTATATACAGGAAATTATTAGAAACTATAATTGGATTACACTTGTATGTGATAGATATCTCAGATTCGATTTTTCAAAATAGTTGGCAGTTAAGGGGCTTAAAAATGATATATTAGGCAAACCAGAACATGATGAATACTTATATAGGTAAATTAATATGAATATCAATCTAGATATAAGGGCAAAATAAAACAAAAACTAAGCTTACATTACTACGGAGAATGTGTAGTGGATTGTATTTTCCAAAAATGGCTGCAAGAATGTCTGTCTTCTTAAATGTTCTTTTAGAACTTTGCTAAATAATAGAATACTAGATGAAGAAAAACCACAGGCTCATATAAATAAATGAAGAAAAAGGCCGGGCGCGGTGGCTCACGCTTGTAATCCCAGCACTTTGGGAGGCCGAGGCGGGTGGATCACGAGGTCAGGAGATCGAGACCACGGTGAAACCCCGTCTCTACTAAAAATACAAAAAAATTAGCCAGGCGTGGTGGCGGGCACCTGTAGTCCCCGCTACTCGGAGAGGCTGAGGCAGGAGAATGGCGGGAACCCGGGAGGCGGAGCTTGCAGTGAGCCGAGATTGCGCCACTGCACTCCAGCCTGGGCGACAGAGCGAGACTCCGTCTCAAAAAAAATAAATAAATAAAATAAAATAAAAAATAAATGAAGAAAAAGCATTTGACAAAATAACAACATTTATGATAACAGCTCTCAGTTAACTTAGAATAAAGGTGACCATCCTCAACTTGATAAAAATTATCTGCAAAAAAACCTACAGCTAACATGGTACTGAATGTGAGAAACTCGACGTTTTTCACCTAAGATGGCAAGGATATCTCCACTCACCACTGCTTTTTCACGTCTTACTAAAATTCCTAGCCAGCTAATGCAATAAGATGAGAAAAAGAGGTATACATATCTGAAAGGATATACCAAAGAAATATCTGCGTTCCCATATTCATTCCAACATTATTCACAACCACTAAGATATGTAAGCAGCCTAGATGTTCTTCATCGGAAGATGAAGAATTAAACTGTCTTTGTTCTCAGATGACATGGTCATCTATGTAGAAAATCTAGAAGGATGGACAAAGAAACTCCTAGAACTAATGAGCAACTATAGCACTATAGCACTGTTGCAGGACACAAGGTTTATGTACATAATTCAATGGCTTTTCTATATACAAGCAATGCACAAGTGGAATTTTAAATTTAAAACACAATGCTGTTTAAATTAGCACCACGAAAATGAAACACTTAGGTATAAATTTAACAAAATATGTACAAGATCTATATGACAAAAACTACAAGCTCTGATGAAATAAATCAAAGAAGAACTGAATAAATGCATATTCCTTATTCATAGGAAGACTCAATGTTGACAAGATGTTATCAGTTTGATCTATAGATTGAATGCAATCTTAATCAAAATCCTACTGAGTTATTTGTGAATTAGGAAAACCAATTCTAAAATTTATATGTGAAGGCAAAAGACACAGAATAACTAACACAACATTGAAGAAGAAAACCAAGGGAAGAGGACTGATGCTATCCACCTTGAAGACTCACTATAAAGCAACGCTAATCAGTGGGCTATTGGAGAAGGAATAGACCAAAAAATTAATGAAACAGAATAGAAACGCCAGAAATAGATCCACATGAATATAGTTAACCAATCTTTGACAAAAGAGCAAAGGCAATACAACAAAGACAAGGTAGACTTTTCAACAACTGGTGCTGGAACATCTGGACATCCATATGCAAGGAAAATAAATCTCAGCGCAGACCTTAGACCCTTCACAAAAATTAACCCAAACTGGATCACAAATCTAAATATAATATGCAAAGCCATAAAATTCTTGGAAGGAAAATCTAGAAGAACTTGTGTTTGTATTTGGTGATGACTTTTCAAAACATACCAAAGTACAATACATATAAAAAAATTAAAACTGGACTTCATTAAAATTACAAAATTCTGCTCTGTGAAAGACTGTCAAGAGAATGTAAAGACAAGCCACAGAGTAGGAGAAAATATTCACAAAGATATTTGATAAAAGATTGTTATTCAAAATATACAAATAATTATTAAAATTCAACAAGAAAACAACTTGATTATGAAATGAGCCAAAGACTTTAACAGACATTTCACCAAGAAGATATACAGATGACAAATAAGCATCTTAAAAGATGTTCCACATCTCATGTTATCAAAGAATTGCAAATTAAAATAAAACAACAATGAGATGTGACTGTTGGGACGCAATAAAAATATATACTTTTTCTCTGCTTCAGGCTTCTAAAACTCTCATAATTTCCTGAGTGACAGCATAAGAGAGGCATCATTTCTTATTTATAATAAGCCACTTTTAGTCATACCTGAGTTTATTCTAGTAAGTCTGCTCTTGGAGCATAGGAGCTGGTTGTGGGAAGAACCAACCACAAGACAAGAGGGTTGAAACTTTCAGCCCCATCCACCACTGAAGAGGGGTAAGCAGTTGGACATTGAGTTAAACTGACAATGGCCAAGAATTTAATCAGTCATGCCTATATAATGAAACATCCATTAAAATCCCAAATAAATGGGTTAAAATAGTTTCCGCATTGGTGACTGCATGGAAGTACTGGGGCAGTGCCACGCCTGGACACAGCATAAGAGCTCCATGCCCCTTCATCATACCTTGTCCTATGGACCTCTTCATCTGACTGTACATATGTACCCTTTATGATATTCTTTATGATAAACCAGTTAATGCAAGTAAAGTGTTTCCTTGGATTTTATGAGCTGTTATAGAAAATTATCAAATTTGAGGAGAAAGTTTTAGGGAACCCAACAGTAGCCAATTCAGACAGAAATGTCAGTAACCCAGGACCAACTACTTGCAATTGGAATCTGAAGTTGGAGGTGGTTCTGTGGGACTGAGCCCTTATCCCATAGTTAGTGCTAGAACTGAATTAAACTGTAGGATACTGAGTTGTTCACAGATAATTTGTAAATTGCAGTGTGTGGAAAGTCTACATATTTGATGTCAGAAGTGTTGTAAGTACAGAACACCACTACAACAAATGTTGGCTAGGTTGTGAAGCAACAGGAACTCTCATTCCCTGCTGATGAGAATGCAAAATGGTACAGCTACTTTGAAAGACAGTTTATGGTTCTTACAAGACTAAACATTCTCATGGCATACTATCCAACAATCATTTTCCTTGGTATTTACCTAAAGGAGTGGACAACTTATGTCTACACAGAAACCTGTAGAGGAATGTTTATAGAAGCTTTATTCATAGTTGCCCAAACTTGGAAGCAACCAAGATGCCCTTCCATAGGTTAGTGGATAAATAAACTTTGGTACGTCCAGGAAATTAAATATTATTCAGTGCAAAAAGAAATGAGCTATCAAACTATGCAGAGAAATTGGAGAAACTTAAGTGCATTTTACTAAGTGAAAGAAGCCAATGTGAAAAGGCTGCATACTGTGTGATTGCGATTATATGACATTTGGGAAAAGGCAAAACTGTGGAGACAGTAAAAATCAGTTCTTTTCGGAGTTGGGCTGGGAGGGAGGGATGATGCATGGAATACAGAAAATTTCAGGTCAGTGAAACTACTAATATACTAAGGTGTAGTATTAATGTATAGTATCATATACTAATATGGTAGACATGCATCAATATATAATACATTTGTCCAAACCCATAGAATGTACAAAACCAAGAGTAAACCCTAATATTGACTATGGACTCTGGGTGATAATGATGTATTAATGTGGGTTCATCATTTGTAACAAATGTACCACTCTAACTGGGGATGCTGATAATTGATGAGGCTATGCATGAGCCAGGGGGCAGGTGGTATACAGGGATTCTCTGTACCTTCTGCTCAATTTTGCTGTGAACCTAATACTTATCTTTTAAAAAGTCTATTTTAAAAAAGTTACTGCTCTTGCACATCCTGCACATGTACCCTGGAATTTAAAATTAAAAATAATGAACATAATAATAAAAAGAAGTTACTGCTCTTCATACTACCTTATCTTCCAAAAAGAGTTAAAAATATCTGCCTAGGAGCTGTGAACCCAAAAGTATCTGAGATATCTCAATCAATTTAGAAAGTTTATTTTGCCAATGTTATGGACACAAACAGTGTTACCTGTGACACAAACTCAGGAGGTCCTGATGACATGTGCCCAAGGTTCTTTGGGGACAGCTTGGTTTTATACATTTTATGGAGACATGAAACATCAATCAATATATGTAAGATGTACATTGGTTTGGTCAGGAAAGGTGGGACAACTTGAAGTGGGGAGGGGGCTTCCAAGTCATAGGTAGATAAGAGACAAAAGGTTGCATTCTTTTAAGTTTCTGATTAGCCTTTCACTGAATACACAACTTACATGTGAGAGGAGTAAAGGAAGAGTCACTTACGCTTTAGTCTGGCTTAGTGAAATAATAGGGCTGAGGAAGCAATCAGATATGCATTTGTCTCAGGTAAACAGAGGAATGACTTGGAATTCTGTCTGTCCTTTGCCCATAAGGAATTTCCTTGTGGGCAAATTGTGAGGGAGGTATGTAGCATATATATATATATATATATATATATATATATATATAAATCTTTGTAACTATCTCTCTTTTTTTTTTTTTTTTTTGGGATGGAGTCTCGCTTTGTCACCCAGGCTAGAGTGCAGAGGCGCCATTTTGGCTCACTTCAACCTCCACCTCCCGGGTTCATGTGATTCTCCTGCCTCAGCCTCCTGAGTAGCTGGGACTACAGGCACATGCCACCATGCCTGGCTAATTTTTCTATTTTTAGTAGAGATGGATTTTCACCATATTGGCCAGGATATCTCAATCTCCTGACCTGATCCACCTGCCTTGGCCTCCCAAAGTGCTGGGACTACATGCGTGAGCCACCGCACCTGGCAGCTGTCTTATTTAAAAATAAAATGGGAGGCAGGTTTGCCTGACGCAGTTCCTAGCTTGAATTTTCCCTTTGGCTTTGTGATTTTGGGGTCCTTTATTTTCTTTTCACAGAGCTTACTGGGAGAAACGAGTTGGAGTTAAACAACTTCCTTAATGAGGTTTGACATTATTAGAAACTCTCTGATGGGTGGGCTGATCAGGAGTAAAGTCCTGGAGCTGTGAAATGAAAATTTATCTTGGATATAATTGGAACCAAGTAGGACCAAACTTTACGCTCAAGCAGTTGTATGTGAGTAGGTTAAGTGGATGAAAACAAGGGAAGTAGGGTTGAGTCTTGTATTGCTTGTGACTGAATTTCTGACCTCCTTTTGGCCTCGTTCCAGTCAAATAGTGAGTGATATTTTAATTTCAAAGTAAACTAAAGACCTTTTAACTTAGGGGAACATTTAGATAGCCATTCTTGGTTAAATTTAAGACAGAAATTTTACAACCTGCGTATAGCCTCAGGCCAACAATTCCAAAAACTTAGTAGTGGGGAGGGATGCACTGAATTGTTTGAAATAATTTTTCACAGCAAAACTCCTGTGAGAAAAGAAATAGCAACTAAAAATGCTTTGTTCTCCAGTTCTGTCTTTGCCCTGAATTTGTAAAGAGGATTAGATGCTTTGGATTTTTATAAGAATAAAAATGGGATGAGGAGTTCACAGAGAAAGCAACTGGATGTTCTGTTCATATGAGCAGGGGAAGGCCCACAATTTCATGTAAGTATTAAAAAGAGAGGTGACTTAATTATTCCCAAGGCTAGTGAGTGGAAGCCTACCAGTGATACTGGAATAGTATACGTTTGTGTGTGTGCTTCTGTTACCAGAAACAGGTCGTAATCCAGACCCCAGGAGAGGGTTCTTGGTTCTTGCCCAAGAAAGAATTCGGGGTGAGTTCATAAAGTGAAAGCAAGTTTATTAAGAAAGTAAAGGAAGAAAAGAATGGCTACTCTATAGGCAGAGCAGCCCTAAGACTGTTGGTTGCCCATTTTTATGGTTATTTATTGATTATAGGCTAAACAAGACTTGGATTATTCATGAGTTTTCCAGGAACAGAATGGGCTATTTCCAGAACTGAGGGTTCCTCTCCTTTTCAGACCATATAGGGTAACTTCCTGATGTTGCCATGGCATTTGTAAACTGTCATAGCGCTGGCGAAAGTGTCTTTTAACATGCTAATGCAGTATCATTAGTGTCTTAAGAGCAGTGAGGGTGATCAGAGGTCCCTCTCACCATCTTGGTTTTGGTGGATTTTGGCCAGCTTCTTTACTGCAACCTGCTTTATCAGCAAGATCTTGATGACCTGTATCTTTTGCCGACCTATCTCATCCTGTGACTTAGAATGTCTAACCTCCTGGGAATGCAGCCCAGTAGGTCTCTAATTTATTTTACCCAGCCTCTATACAAGATGGAGCTGCTCTGGTTTAAATGCCTGTGATACTTCCTCTTTATTTAAAGACGTAAATCTAAATAATTATTACATTTCTCAATACAAAGTGGAAAAATGGAAGTTATTTCAGAGATTTGTTTGTATAACACATTAGCAGACTACTTGGAAACATATATCAGCATTTAGCCTTTGATGGCTAAAATTTTACCCCATCTTTGATTTTATTTTGGAGATTTTTACTTGGAAACATGGTTTAGAAGTCATGAAAACTGTGAATTTTTCTGTTACTGTCTCTGAACTTTAGTTACTGTCCCAGGACTGCCAAGAGATTGTATAACCTTATGTTTATGAAAGTGTTCAAAACCACTGTTTCATTTTGAGCAGAGTGTTTTCCGTAACACTTTGTGTAAGAAAGCTGATGGCTAGGGTATTGAAAGGAAAACAAGGGCCGGGCGTGGTGGCTCACACCTGTAATTCCAGCACTTTGGTAGGCTGAGGCGGGCGAATTACTTGAGGTCAGGAGTTTGAGACCAGCCTGGCCAACATGGTGCAACCCTGTCTCTACTAAAAATACAAAAATTAGCCGGCCATGGTGGCACATGCCTATAATCCCAGCTACTGGGGAGGCCGAGGCAGGAGAATCACTTGAATCTGGGAGGTGGAGGTTGCAGTGAGCCGAAATCATGCCATTACACTCCAGCCTGGGCAAACAAGCAAGACTCCTTCTCAAAAAAAAAAAAAACCAGAAAAACAAAATAAAACAACAACAAAAAAAAAACAAGAAAGTTCAAAACTAAAATGTTATTTTTTTAATCTACTCTATCTTTTTCTCTCTTTCTCTCTCTTTCTTTTTTTTTTTTTTTTTCACCTGAATGACAATCTTAGGTGGTGGAGTCAGGGGGTTTGTCGGTGGAATGTCATCCATAGGGTGATGGGTTGTCAGTATCTTAACTCATATTTTCTTAAATATTTTTATTCATTTTATTTTCTTATTTGTCTACTCTTATCAGAATTTTCTAATTGTAGATATTTGAGGAACAAGTATCAAATGTATATGAAAAATGGAAAGTCAAAAAAATACTAGACACACTTTCAACCAGTTATCCACACACCTTATATTACTTACAGTGCAGAACACTCAATTATAAATGCAACTCTTCAATTCCACAGCACAGAAAATGAGACTATGTATATCATTACCAGCCCCAGTAGAGATAATAAGGGCATATGCACAGCTACAACTATCTATTGAGATAATGAGATTATAAATACTATACTCCTACTGCTTCCAGGTATAATGAGAAGCTACAGTTTTATGGTCATATTTCTGCAATCATCCTTGAAACCAGGAGACAGTGAATTTAGAGATAACCTAATGAGGAAAAGAAACAGATAACCATTTATCATAGCCTTTCTGAAATCAGCTCATGAAGTAAGGCACAAATGGAAACAAAGTAACTGAATATAGTCATTTGTTAATTAATATCTGCTGTTCTTAGAGAATCATGAACAATGAACAATTTATTAAAGAGGCAATAATCTGAAATACTCTCTTATAGGGTTAATGATCATAAAAACAGGTCTCATAAAAGTAAGGGACAATCAAGAGCTTTCTGGAAGTGCTCATTTAGTATATTTCTATTCTCTTAAACAAAAAATAGTCTCTCACACATTATCAGTAAATCATGTTTTAGGCAATACTATTGATTTTCTGTAGCCAGAGGATACTTATATTCCTTAGGTATGTCTACTTTCCTGGAAATATTTATTTGTGTTCACAAAAATTATGTACAAAGAAAGAGCTCCAGGCTCAGTTTGAGGATATGGTAGAGGATTAATTGCCATGAAATACAAATTGGAAAAATTTTTAAATGTACTTCTGCTCAGATTCAATACTTGAAATTATATTACCCAAAGTAAAATATCCTTGCATGTGAGAGAAGGTGATTCTCATTTTAGGAAAATAGGAATACAATTTTCAACCCTAACTACATGTACTAAATTGCACATTTCTAACCTCTGATTATTTTGAGTTGTTGCTAGAATTTTTAAAGTAAAATCCATATTCTGAATGTTCCCCAAAATTGTTTCTGCCTATTTTTGAATTTCATAATCCACCTCTCACCACCCTCTGTTTAAGATCCAGGTGTACTGTTTCTTTACTATTTGTCCAACATGCCTATCTCTTTTTTGTGCCTTTGCAATGGTTCATAAGCTCACAGCCTGAGAATACTCATTTACCTTCTTTAGGTAGCCAAGCAAGAGAGCTTTATTATTCTTAATCATCTTATTTATAACAGGGAGACCACCCTCTCTCCCTATCAAGCTAATCCAGGTTACTATCTCATGACATATTGTCCACTTCGTTCTCAGAAATTATAAACATCTGAAAATATGTTTTTTTCTCATTTAGTATTTATCTCAATCCCAGGAGCATAAGAGACAGGAGGAAAGAAAACTTTTAAAAATTATGTGTGGCTTTAAAATAGGAATAAAAGACATCCCTGAGACATTATAGGTATAGATAGATACCTATATCCTAGGAATGGATAGAGAGATTAGTTCAAGCACTGATCTCTGACCTTTTATTCTCTTGCCCAAATTCCTAAGAGGTATGGGGACTCATTCCTTATAAACCATAAAATCTCATTATGTGTTTTTCTTAATTAACCTGTATAAGGTGGCTTACTTTTGTTGATGAAAAGAGTCAAACTCTGTAAAATATGTGAAGAGATTTATTCTGAGCCAAACGTAAGTGACCAGTGGATTGTGACATAGTCCCAGGAGATCCTGAGAATATGTGCTCATGGTGGTTCAGCTGTGGCTTAGATTTATACATTTTAGGGAGATATAAGACATCAATCAATAAAGGTACATGGGTTCAATTCAGAAATGTAGGGAAACTGGGGCATGGGGTGGGGATGGTACTTCCAGGTCATAGGAAGATTCAAAGATTTTCTGAAGACCTAGAATCAATAGAAGGGAGTGTTTGGGTTAAGCTAAGGGGTTATTAATACCAAGGTTCTTATTATGCAGGTGAAGCCCCCAAGATGCATGCTTCAGAAAGAGTAGATTATAAATTTTTTTTATCAGACTTAGTCTTAAGGTCTCTGTTTTGATGTCAATGCTGGTCAGCTGTGCCTGATTTCCAACAGGGAGAGTAAAATAAGGCACTCATTATAAGAGAGTCTAACTCCCATTTCCCATCATGGCCTGAACTAATCTTTTAGATTAACTTTGGAATGCCCTTTGTCCAAGGGGAAGGTCCAGCAGTTGGTTGCGGGGGCTTAGAATTTTATTTTTGGTTTACACTCTGCAACCTGTGCGTGGTAAAGCATCACATGACAAATAGCAGAATTAAAGGGAAATCAAAATATTTTAACTCAAAATATATTTTGAGATGGCTGCTACAGGGCCAGCAGACTGAAATAGCCATGCAAAGCCATCTTTTGGGGGGAAAATTTACATCTCTAGATAATCTCCATTCATGCATCCATGACTTCCCTTTCTAGCCCTTTCCTGCATCCAGACGAGATTAACTGAGAGTAAGACACCTTTAAAGGTCTGAAAAGAGATACCTTTTATCTATTTTCTCTGAGGGCTGCTACCTGTGAGTCTTCATATGCATAACAAGGCTACCTTTGCTAGCCAAGGCTCTTTCTTTCTCCCTCCCATAACCTGTCTTGCTATGAAAACCTATTTTTGCCTGTACTCTAAGCCAGCATTCTTTCTATAACCTCAAGATGGTAAGCTTCTGAACTTCGTTGGGAGGTGGAGTCTTCATTTCGAAGACTCTCATGTATACACTTTACACAAATTTGTATGCCTTTTCTCTTATTAATCAATCTGCCTCGTATCAGTGATTTTTCAGTGAACCTCCAGAGGCTAAGGGCCTTGGCCCCCAAAGCCCCCTTATCTTAACTCAAGCATTTCTTTCTATTGACTTTAAGTCTTTAAATAATAGTTTCACTCTCAACCGTCAACTAAAGAATCCCTAAAACCCACCTATGGCTTGTAAGCTCCCTTTTTCAAGTTTCCCTGCCTTTTCAGGCCAAACCAATGTATATCGTCCATGCATTAATTTATGATTTTATCTGCAATTCCTGTCTCCCTAAAATGTATAAAACCAAACTGTTACCCAGCTGCCTCTGGCACGCTTTCTCAGGACCTTTTGAGATTATATAACCCTGGGCTGTAGTCACTCATACCGGTTCAGAATAAACCTTTTAAAATATATTTTGGCAAAATTTGTGGTTTTTCATCTTTAGATAGAAAAAATGACTATGTATAGGCGACCATAAAGACTTTAAAACAGAAAGATTAAGCATATGATTACCTTGTGTTGGGTATATATTTCTGAATATAAACACACACATGCTCACTTATATATGTCTTAGCATTTGGTGTGTTCATTGCTATTAGGGTATCATTGCTTCTAGACTCATCAGAAAGAACTAGGAAATATATGTATATATTCTAATTCATGAATACACAATATTTATTTCTATGTTTATCTTTATATATAATTTAACAAAAACCTAAGTTTTTATTGATACCTCTAATTTCAGTCTAACTCTACTGGATTCATCTTAGCCTTCCACATTTCCTTATTTGTAAAGTTCTTCTCTGACAGTGAGGAACCTGGCTTTCTTTTTCCATAATATATTCACTTATTTGGCCAATCCCACTATATGTACAAACTTTGCTCTCATAATTTTGTGCTCCCATAGCAAGGATTATGGATTAGCTTTCACATTGCTAAATCATAACCATTGAAAACATAGTAGCTTTAATTAGAGAAACATTCGTAATTCCAAAACCAAGTTATGAAAGAAGAGATTTGGTTTCCTTCAAACTCAGAGCTTAGTGTTTAAAAGGCCTGGAGGAAGCCCATTGCTTATACCTTTCCCATAGCTTGCTGCTAACTTCATGTTTAGGTTTCTTGATTCCTTGATAAACGTTTCTAATCTAAATCATCACTTCATCTCTCTTTGTAGCTTTGTGGGATAACACCTTGTTTTGTAATTTCATTGTACTTGTACATTTCTATAGCACTCAATTTCTTAACTTTGGTATCTGGTTCATTTCAAAGCAACTATTACTAAGAATTATCCCTGCTCCTTACTTAACATTTAAGCAATCAGTTCCAAACCAAATGAAATAAGTATCAGAAGCCTTTTTAATATTTAGCTCTTTAGTCTCCTTACTTCCACCATTCTTAGACTCATTCAAATAAATTTTTAGTTAAAATTCCTCTTTCCCTTGATGGCACAACTATCCCATTCCACCATCATTACTCAGGCTGAGACTTTACAGACATTGTTGATTCTTTTACTTTGCTTTTAAATCCAATTAATGGCTTCACATTTTAAATTTTAAGTTTTCTTTCTCACCTACGACCTCTTTCACATTTTTATGCCCAGGAGAGGCTTTTGTAGTAATAAAAACCAGCAGCACATCCTGCATGGGAAATTTCAAGTAGTTGCCCCTATGACCCTGATGTATTCTGCATACTGCTAAAAATAAACCTTACTAAAATATCTGATGATATGTTTTCTAGGGCCAATTTGGTTACATTAGAAAGCCCTAAGTATAATGCATTAATCAAATATTCAAGTCTTATTACGCTGTGATTTCAGCCAGTATTTCTGGAGGTGATCCTTGCTCTTCTCTTTGACATGCAACACCCTCGAGTAGAAATAGGAAACTCTAAATTCCCTGAACCTTCCTTCTTGTTAATTTTCTTTATATTACTCTTTTTTATTTCAGAGGAAAAGTTATGGCCCTAAAATTATATATTACAAATTTTAAAAATTCTGAGTTTTAGTAATATTAAAAAACCAGAAAAAAGCAAATTAATCTCAAAGAAAGTCAAAGAAATTATAAAGACATAAAAAGAAACCAGTGAAGTAGGAAACTAATATATAATAGAAAAAGTCAACAAAGCTAAAAGTTGATCTATTAAAATGTTCCATAAAACTGACAGCACTCTGATAAAACTGATAAAACTAATAAAATATATAATTTATGTATCTAATAATTTATATATCATATATACAATTTCAGTAGACAAAAAGGCAATGACTCGATAGATCCTACAGATATTAAAAAGATAAGTGGGTAATAAGCTATATTACAGATAATAAAATATATATACTCTTATTAATATCTGTATACACTCAGAGTAACACAAATTGACATAAAAATTTTGAGTAGGATCGTAGTTACTGAGGATGTTGAAACTCCCAAAAATTATCTCCTCAAAACAAGTAAAGCTCATATAATTTTACTAATGAATTTTGTTAAATAGTTTTAGGCAAAGCAAAAAACTATTTTAACACCAATTCTTCTTAAGAATAGAAAATGCAAAATGTATTGAGAATAACTAAATAATAACTAAATAGTATCCTCTATTTACAAATTCAATACTTTAACATTGAAATTTTCAATAGGTTTTAGAATTGCAAATTGGTAAGTTGAATTTAGAACATATGGGGAAATAAAATGAACCCCCAAAAAGCCAAAGTTTTCATATTAGTTTTCAACTGCTGCCCAAGTTACCACAGACTTGGTGTCTTAAAACAACACGTATTTATTATTTCACAGTTTCTGTAGATTAGAAGTCCAGTTTAGCTGAGATCCCTGCTTAGAGGATCATGCGTCTGAAATCAGGGTGCCAGCCAGGCTGCATGCTTATCTGCAGGACTGCCTAGAGAATAATCCATTTCCAAACTCAATCAGGTTATTAACAGAACTCAGTACATTGTAGGTCCCTGTTTTCTCGCTGGCTCTTAGCTAGGGTGGCTCCTACATCCTAGAGGCTGCTGTCATGTCCTAGCCATGCGGCTATATCACAACATGGCTTCTTACTTCTTAAGGCCAGCAAGTAAATCTTTCTCCAGTTTGCTATAGGATAGCCTTACACAACTTAATTTAATCAAAGGAGAAACAATCCCATCATTTACTCTATATAACATAAACTGATAAAAAGAGTAATTACCTCATCATATTCATAGGTCCTGCTTCCACTCAATGAGAGGGGACTATGGAGAATGTATATAACTGGGATTGGGAAACCAACGATCTCAGCATTCTCTCTGCTACAGTATTTCTTGAGAATAAGAATTAGGCTTCAGGGACCTACACTGCCAATAATGAAAGGTTATTATAGAGCTAATTAACAAAATGTATTAGTTGTTGAAGAATTGACAATTATAGTAATAGAAGAAAATTGAAGCATAGGAAAAAGACACAGACATCAAGAACTGCTATTTGGTTTAAAGATGACAATGTAGCTCAGTAAAGAAAAGATGGCATTTTCAATATGGAATCCTGTTTCAACTGGATAATCACCTTGGAAAAATAATAAAAACATAAACAAATCTTTACCTCCTACCTTACATGATATACAAAAATTAATTCCAATTGACTACATGTCTAAGTGTGAAAACTTAAACAATAATGTTTATGGAAGACAACATAATGCAAATATGTTTAGAACCTTAGGTTGAGCAAAGATATTCTGTAGAGAAACAAACAGCATTATTCATCAAGAAATTGATAAATTTGTCTACCTTAATCTTATATTTGTCTAAAATACCATTGGAAAGTAAAAATACAATTCACAAATTAGGAGAAGATACACTTATCCACAGTATATCAAGGACTTGTAGAAATCAATAAGAAAACAGTTATCTCTATTTAAAAAATTGGGTAGTAGACTTTTGGGGTAAAACAAAGAATATCTAAGTAGCTAATAAATGAAAATCTGTTTAAACGAATTATTAGTAACATGCTTAACCTAATTATTAGTACTCCATGATGTTATACCAGCATTCATCCAGCAAAATGGCTGAAATTGAAAACAAAACAATTGAACAAAAAAACCCTGACAATTCCAAGTTTGGGGCAGTATATAGAGTAATTGGAAGTCTCATACATTGTCATTAGCAATGTAATTTGGTAAAATCACTTTGGAGAAGAACACAATTGTGTCTAAAAAAGTCAGACATATTCATAGCCTATGAATTTCCAGGAAATGGTAAGTCATACAACTTCCTGGAAATTTCTTTTACATATGTATCAAAAGATACCCAGAGAAAGATTTATAGTAGCCTATTTGCATTAGTCCCAATTTGGAAGCAACCCAATTGTATATCAACAGTAGAATGGATAAGTAAATTATGGTATATTTTGACACATAATGGAATGCTAAAGGGCAATAAGAATGTATGAACTGCTTTATTTAGGAAGTTTGAATCTTGCAGATATTGAGCTGGACAAACTGCAAGAAAGTGCATCACTCTCTGATTCAATTTATATCAATTATAGAAAAGGCATATGTAAGTGATAGAATTCAGGATAGAGGTTACTCTTGACAACGAAGGAAAAGAAACTAGAGGGCCATATGAAGGCCTCTTTGTGCTGAGAGTTCTGGGTCATATTTCTATGAGTATATGCAGTTTGTGAACATTTACTGAATTGTACTTTTGTGATTTTTTTGTACTTCTCTCTATATATGATATATTTCAATTTGCATTATGTTTAAAAAAGTAATCTTTAACTTTGTAGAGTAGGGTTTAAATAATTTGACTTAACTTATGATTGTCATTAAATCTGTGCATGCTTTGAGAAAGTCTATGTTTAAGGGTAATATTTAAAATAATTTACCTGTTAATAAATTTAATTTGTATCTTAAATGCTGAAATCAAGCTTTACACTGGTAGAGATAGAAAGAAAGTAGAGATTAGCAATGGAATAGAGAGTACATGATGTGACTACAGATTATTCAGTTTAAATTGTGATACTGAGAGGCTTCTTGTCAGCCTGAACTTTGATGCTGACAGTAATTTCAAGCAATTTACTCTAAGTTTTTTCCAAAGTGCAATGTACTTGCGGTCTCACGGGTATTATAACACTTTAATTTTATTCATTTTCCCCACAAGATGAAGGCAATATATGTTTGAAAAATCTACTATGTTAATTTGTGTAGTGCTTTATAACTTTCACCTTGAATACATGCAAATTTAATTTAAATTAAAATGTACAGTTAAATTTGGATTTCAGATTTTTGTAATTTTGATTTAGTTTGTCCATCCAGCAAACATATTTCTAATCAAGGAAGATATTACTTGGTGGTGATTTTGCATCGAATGCTCATAAGACAACTCTAATCTATTACTTTTTACAAGCATTAGTTTCTCTTCTGTAGTCGTCTGACAGCTATGAGATTAGGAAAAAGTATTTCATCTTAAGAATACATTCTTAGTTCATGGATGCTTATTTCTGATACTTGTAGGCCAAATGACAAGCAAGCCTTGTACTTCAATGGCCTCATTTGAAGAAATTTTTCGCTGCTTCTAAGAATATTAGTTATTGAATGCATAGAATTCATGAGTCATCCATCCATAATAATACAGAGCAGTCTGAAAAAACAGGGAGTTGTCTACCAAATTATAAAGAAAAGATGACTCTACTAATTTTTTCTATACTAGGTTAAAGTCATGACACTAAGATTTTCTACAATCAGTCTAGTAAATTATGATCAGTATTTTAAAAAATTAAATAGATGAATAAAATTATGAGATGCATCACATGTATTAAGATTAAAGATTTTTATGTGAAAAAAATGTTTCCTTACACACAGACATAAACGCACATATTTATTACTTGGCTGCTCTTTAAAATATAAATCGTACTGAGTGTTATCATCTAAAATGTTTTAAAAGCACTGCATTACTGGCATAAAAGATAGCATATGGAAAATACAGAGACAAGACAAAACACTATATTCAAGTAACTAAAATTAGTTTGGTGTGTCTAGATTGTAGAATACATTGTGGTAGGGAAATAAATGGAGAGATGATGTAGAGAGAAGCACCCATGATATGTTTTAAATGCTCTGTAAGGAATTTGTGCTTTAAAAATTTGCTTTATCAGTAGGTCATGATGCTTCTCTGAAAATACAGATTGCTCTTTTCTTCAGTCACACATGAAGGTTGTATTTTTAACAGTGTGGTGAAGTTAAGAGGCAGTGATGTTCTTAATTTTTTATGTCTCATTCTAGGAATTCAGGGATTTCAACACAAGATGATGTAATTTTTTTTAGCTTGTATACCTAGTGGAAAGGGACATTATATGCCAGGGATAGCTGACACCTGTCAAATAAAATGAGACAGATGTGAATGGGTGAGGGGAGGAATACAATCCTTAAGCTCCAAAGTAGTTTACCTGAAGAGGAAGAGACTCACCTAGAGGAAGAAGGAGAGTGCTTCAAGTTGGTTTCGGAGCACGTGAGACCTGCTAGTGAGAATGAATGATTTGAGATACTCCCTGTATGCCACATCCATTTGTTTTTAATCCAATATCTGGAATAATTTGGATCAAAAATTATAGAATGAGGACTATAGAAAGTGAGGAAAATCATCCAAGTATATGTAAGTGGCTGTAAGAAACTAGTCGGCACCTAATTTAACTCTATTAAATACCTTTAGTTCGATAATATTATAATTATAGAACCAAAACATAGGATTTTGACAAATATTTTTATTTTTGCACTGAGAAGATATGCAAAGTTAAGGATAACTGGAAGACTTGCCTTATAAGGCAGCAGCAGAAATACCATCTAAGGCCAGGAGAAGAGAGGAAGTGATCCTGGGTGTACCTGACCACAGGCATAATAAATAACAGAGAAAGGGACAAGAGAAGTGCATGGAAATGGGACCAGTATTCATTCATTTATTTATCAGTCATTTGTGGCACAAAGGATAATTATGTGGTATGTTTACCTCAATATTATTATTTAAATCTTAATCTACAAGGAGCTTCAAAGTCATCGTGTTTTTTAATTACTCCTGCTCAGCATCCATCTAAATATTATTAATAAAGAACATTGTTATTGCGTATCTAATCAAATCCTTGGCACTGCAGTATATGATCCAATCCCTCATGGAAAATTTCTGTTTTGAAAACTGTTCCATTTGTTCATTTAGAGATGTTGCATTAAGCTTAAGCCTAAACCTAAGCCATTCTATTATATTTATTTGAATTGTTTCACTTTTGCATTTCAATGTGTCCATTTAACTTTTATTGTGTTAATGGAGATTACTTACCTGAATACGTGAAACTTTTGCATCGTGATGTCTAAGAGCAGCGGTCTCTTATGCACTATTACCAGCTAAGCCTTGAGCAAACCAGCTGGCATACTCTGTAGACAGAAGGAGATATCAACACCTCAATTTGGCTATATTTCTGTTTGATATGGGCTGGAAATATTGTAAAAAATCTATATATATCCATGTATACGTATATAAATATATAAAAATAAATTTAAATATATCTTAGCTCAATAAGTATAATATTGTAAGTATTAAATCAAAAGTCAAGATCTTGACAAAAATGTTCATGTCTCCATGGAGCAGACATGCAAAATCAAGGATAACTGGAAGAGTTGCCTTGTGAAGCAGCAGCAGAAATAAGATCTAAGGCCAGGAAAGGAGAAGAAGTGACTATCTATCTATCTATCTAACTTACACATTCTTGTCAAAGTTATATTTACAGTCACTTCATAGATTGACACACACACAAAATAAACCAGGACCTTTACTAAATGACGGGTGTATATACTTTTTTTGTCAAAACAGTTTTCCTTGTCCTGTATTGCAAATTTTTAATTCATTTATGATACTCATCAGATTTACATTGATTCACCCTATCATCCTCCTTAGTTGAGACCCCATTTTTTTCTATATTTTAGTCTACCATTTGAACATCTTTTCTTCTCACCATAAATACACATTAATACAAATTAACTGCTTAATCTGCTCATCCTTCATTTCTACCTTTATTTAGAGCTATATATATCTGTAAGCATTAATGTTGTGTTGTATGTGCTTTTAAATATATGTGTACAATACATATTTACTATGCACATTCTACTGCAACTTGCTTTTTCACTCAGCAATTTTTATTTACAATCTAGTGGAAAGAGAATGAAGAAAACAGCAGGAGGTATTTGAGTGTTACCTTAAGGTTCAAGCTTCTCTGAGATTACAAATTACCTCCCCCTACAAAAAAGTCAAGATATTTATGCATCAATACCCCTTAGCAATGTGACTTTGTTGGTCATCACATCAAAAAGTGAGATTTACCTCTCAATCCCTTAAATCAAACTTTGACCATGTAACTTGCTTTGACTATTGGGACCTTAGGAAATGTGACGTAAGAAGGGGCATGAAAAGTGCTAGTGCACTAGGCATTGGCTTCTCTTGCTCCTTTTAGAACTCAGACACTAAGGGAAGAAGCCTGACTTTGTTGGGTACTGAATATATGACCTATTTGCCTCGGTCACTCTAGCCAAACATCATACATGTGAATGAAGCCATCTAGACTGATCATCCTCAGCCAGCTAGCCAACTGAGACCAGCAGAAGAATCCGCAGCTACACCCATCCCACATTGCCAATATATAGTACCAAGGGACAAATTATTGTGATTTTAAGCTATTAAAGTTCTGCATAAGTGTATATTGCATATTGTAGCAAAAGGTAGACAGTACACGTCTGCTACTTATCTCTACCATTTGTATTTCTCTCTGTGATATTGAGCTTTATTTTTAGCACATGGTAGAAATTTTCATTGTTTTATGCTTCTTTTTCTTTCTTTTCTTTTCTTTTCTTTTCTTTTTTTTTTTTTCCGGAAACAACATGTTCCTGTACTGCCCAAGCTCTCAAAGTCCTGGATTCAAGCACTCCTCCTGCCTTGGTCTTCCAAAGTGCTGGGATTACTAGCATGAACCACCTCACTTGGTCTTATTTTGCAATTTAATAACTGTTTTTAGATAACAGTCCATGGATTCATGGAAAAAAAGTGCCTATTTAAAAAACTTAAATGTCTCATTCTGGTTTCAAATGAGTAAGCATGGAATGAAATTATGTCTTTCTTGCCAGAAGCTTCCCCCTCAAAAAAAAAAAAGCCAGCAAATCACACTATCAAAATGTCTGGTCCGTATCTTAATATAAGGTGAATATATGACCATTTATCTGGCTCTGGACTACTAAGTAAAGATTTAAGACCTTGTAGACATTTTCCAAGAATGTAGGAAAAGATAATATAAAGTATAAAAAGATAAAAATGAGGCCAGGCGTGGTGGCTCAAGCCTGTAATCCTAGCACTTTGGGAGGCCGAGGTGGGCGGATCACGAGGTCAGAAGTTCGAGACCATCCTGGCCAACATCGTGAAACCCTGTCTCTACTAAAAAAAAAATACAAAAAGATTAGCAGGGCATGGTGGCAGGCGCCTGTAGTCCCAGCTACTCGGGAGGCTGAGGCAGGAGAATGGCGTGAACCCGGGAGGCAGAGCTTGCGGTGAGCCAAGATGGTGCCACTGCACTCCAGCCTGGGGGACAGAGCCAGACTCTGTCTCAAAAAAAAAAAAGATAAAAATGAATAGAGGAAGAAATGGAGGGAAGAAAGAGGAGAGTGAAGAATGGGAGACAGAGATGAAAAAGAGAAAATCAAGAGAAACAAATTATTGAGCATCTAGATAAGGCTTCTTGGTTATATAAGCTGTCTGGGTTTGCTAGGGGTGCTGTAACACAATACCACAGACTGGGTAATTTATAAACAGTAAAAATGTATTTCTCATAGTGGTAGAAGCTTGGTAATTTAAGATTAAGGAACCAACAGATTTGGTGTTTGGTGAGGGCTGCTCTGTCCTTCCAAAGTGGTGCCTCCCTTCTGTGTCCTCACATAATGGAAGGGCAAAAGGGAGGGATGCTGTATCCCCACATGGCAGAAGAGATGAAAGAATTAGGCAGCTCTCTGAAGCCTCTTTTATAAGAGCATTAATCCCATTCATAAAAGCACAGCCCTCATCCTCTAATAACCTCTCAAAATCTCCACCTCTTAATACCATCACCTTGGGGTTTAAGTTCTCACATAATGAATTTTGGAGGGACACATACATTCAAGCCATAGCATAAGTCAATGCATTCTCTTATTTTGCTTATGAGAGTGTGAAATGGATTTGTCTCGCAGGACTCTAGAAACATAGAGTCAAGCAGAAAATTGGTACTTAGGTGTAGGTGTTTAAAAGGACAGACAGTGGCTGAGTACAGTGGCTCACGCTTGTAATTCCAATGCTTTGGGAGGCCAGGGTGGGAGGATTGCTTAAGGCCAGGAGTTGGAGGCAACAGTGAGCTTTCATAGTGTCACTGGAGTATAGTTTGAGTGACAGAGCAAGCCTCTATCTCTAAAATAGTAAAAAATAATATGAATAAAAATAAATAAAAGAAAAAAGTGACACAATGAAGATTAATGAATTACTCCACTCCCTAACTGTATCTGTCTATATCATTTAACATTGCTGTATTTGGCTTTCATTACATTTGTTTAATTATAAATTTGAAAACTAAATTAATTTTAGTTATGATTGTTGTTTATTAATGAACACTATTGAAAAATATTTTTCTCTGAGTATAGTTTTGGGGAAAATCCTATAAGCTTTGTCAGGTTTTTTTCATATTATATCCCTGAAAACTGCAATTTACAATTGGATTTATACTTTTAATTTAAAACTGAATTAATGTATTGTCATAGTTTTTTATTTAATAAAAAAATCAAATATTATATGTTTTTCTTTGAGAGTGTTATGTTGGAAAAATTCTATGAAACTTGATGGTTTGTTCTCATTATTTTTTATTTTAAAAATTTCTATAAAGTGTAGATTTACTCATTGATCCCATTAGATGGATTATTTTTCCCTAAACAATCTTTTGTTTATAGTTTTGTGATTAATTTTGTTGCTTGCATTACTTTAGATTTTTAAAATTAGTCAATTTTATGTAAGTATTCCACTTATGCAAGAAAGCTGTTTCTTAGAGACAGAGTTTCATATATTTTTACTTAATACAAAATATATTTTTTTGCTCATATGACATAAATTCTTAGTATTTTTTTACACTTAATCTGTTGATATGGTTTGGTTGTGTTTCCACCTAATTCTCATCTTGAATTGTGGCTCCCACAATTCCCACATGTAGTAGGAGGGACTCTGTGGGAGGTAGTTGAATGATGGGGGCAAATCTTTCTCATGGTGTTCCTATGATAGTGAATGGGTCTCACGTTAATTGACTGTGTACATTATCAGTAAGGCTTCTGGTTAATAATAGGCTATTAGTAGTTAAGTTATGGGGGGAGTCAAAAGTTATATACAGATATTTGACTATGTAGGGATTCAGTGCCCCATAACCTCTGCATTGTTCAAGAGCTGACAATATCTACCTTTATAGAAATCTGAGAAATTTTGTGAGTCTTTTGGATAAAGGAAATTTGCAAAGACAAGTGGCCACACCAATCGTAGGTGAGTATAAGATGAACTATGTGTAACACATGGTGCTGTCAAGACCCCTTACTTGAGGTCCAGTTATTATCTTGATAACATGTAAGCAATGCTTTTTATCTGCTTGCTTAAAACGGTGAGATTTCTCTCTTTAGTAGCAGGCAGTAAGTTGCCTAGGATGTGTAAGAAAAGAAAAATACTTCAGAGCAGTCTGAGCTTTGTGAGGTATGCAGGCCCAGAGAGACATGAGCATAGGACATCAGTCATGCCCCCCTGACCTGTGCTTGGAGGCAATTGTTTCACGTCATTTTATTTCTGACCAGCTGCCTCACCCATTATCTTCATGTTCCTGGAATTTGTCATACAAATAACAATGTAAGACAATCAAAAGCTTATGTTATTTTAATGCAAATTCTTGATAAACAACTCAGGAACTGCCTTCTTTTTTCCTTTATAAATCCACTTTTAACCGCTGGTCATTGGAGTGTATGTTTAGGGCAACTTGAATTAGTCTATGCTCCTGGGTTGCAGTCCTCAAGCATGGTCCAAATAAACTCTCCATGTACATTAATTTTGCCTCAGCTTCTTCCTTTTAGGTCAATATATGCATTACATTCTGACTTAATGTTTATTCAATAATAAAACTGTTTTCTTTCTCTTCCATTTTGAAGAGGTTTTCTGAGTTCACAGGAGATTTTGTATTAAATTGTTAAACTAGATTTCCCCAACAATTCCCAATCAGTGTTTAGCAGGTAGTAAATGGCAGGTCAACAAATTCCAACTATGTTCCTCAAGAGTTAGTCTAGCATCTGAAAAATGGGCTATAATACCTGATTTTCTTTCAGAGTGGCCAAGGATTGGTGGAGTTATTTGGCCATTTGACCATGATGTGTGGCCACAATGTGTGTAGAAAGTAATGATTTGGGGGGCATGAGATAGTGCAGTGCTTGTTTCAGAGGTGGCAAAGTGAGCTTGCCTGTGGCTGTTGGCTATAAGCAACTTTTTTCTTCTCCAATTAAAGATACATGTTTTTGTATTAGAGAAGATTAAAGAATAATAATCTGTGCTTGCTTCCTGAGAGGTCATTTATTCCCCAGTTTAAAGGATTTTATTGGAGTCAGCCAAACTCCTGAGTTGTTGTACCAAAAAAATTTCCAAAATATTTTTTTAACTCTCCTAGTAAAAGAAGAGAAGACAAGAGCTGTTGTGCTGAAAATGGAAGGAATACTTTGTGGAAAGTACACACATAAATACTGAATATAATTTTAGGATCTGCCAGCCTTTATCTATACTTAGTCAAAAGTGAGAGATATAAGTCTTGAACAGCTACAAGACAGAAAACCATGTTTTACATGATAGTAGTATATGCAAGGTAGGGAGCTTTCAGAACTGAGAGAAAAGCATGCAACTAAGGAAGAAAAAACATTTTAGGATTCAGTAACTAGAGGAGTGACATTCCAGTCTGGAGCCCAGGCTTATGTGGAGATACGGGAATAAGCATAACGTGAAATAAGACCTGTAGTCATTCCCACTCTCATTCATCTTACAGTGATCTCAGCTTATTTTCTGTGAAGGCTGAAAGTTCCAGCACCTGAAGACAAATCCTTTTTCTAAGCTTTAATAGGCAAGGCTACACAAAATTACAGCATAAAATTCTATGTATTGTAGGGACAGTAAGGGAGTGATCCGTTTTTTACTGATCGTAAGGGTCATGGCCGACACCCATATAACAAAAGACAGGTTAACAAGAGAAAGCATAACAAATGTATTTTTTTCTAGTTTTGCTGGACACAGGAGCCTTCAAGACAAAGACCCAAACATACAGGGAAAGCTGTCCATTTTTATGCTTAGGTTCAGTGAAGAATGGATAAGTGTGTAGAACTGTGATAGGACAAAGAGGGTGTGGTCTGATGCTAATAGACCAAGTGGGGAAACTCAGCAAGGCCTGTTCAGATTTTCCTTAGTTTGGGTGTGTAGCATTCCTTCCTCATGGGTGTGGGGCAAGGCCCCTTCTGGAGTGAGTCTTACGACTTATGATGACTTACAATCAAACAAGGTAGGTCAGAGAAAATTTCTTTATGGACACCTCTTGCACAGAAAGGTGGGGAAAAGTTAGAATACAATTTTTAGGTTTTATGGCTGGATGCCGGGAAAAGGGGCTCTGGTTTCTATGACCCATTGTGGCGAAGATGGATTCTAGCTCCTTTGACTTGCCTTGGGGGAGGATGGGGAGTGAAAGACAAGATGGCAGGAAAAGGCAGAGAGAAACATTGTTAGGAGGCTGCTTCTGAGGCCTTGACTATGGGGGTATCAGTTTCTGAGCCCCAATAGTACACATCATTATAAGTTTTAAGAACTAGAGAAGGAGCCTACTATTTACTATACTTTTCAGTAATGGTTTCTTGAAAGCTGAGAAAGTAACATCAATGGATTTCAAATGGCTTGTGTTTTAAAAAGAATTCTGGCATCAGCATAGATTACTGTTTAGAGAATTCCAGCTCCATTGTGTGTGTCTCACATTGTTGTCAGCTGTTTCCTTCTGAGCATATCCCAGCCTTTCCATAAATATCTTAACCTGGCTTTATGAGAATAAACTGCAGCAATGCTCTAATACCAAAAAACCCTTAGGGCCAAACATGAAAATAAGTGAATGTGGAGCTTCCTTATTTCTTCATCTTGTCAGTTTTATCAGGCTGACAGGCAATATTCACTATAGGCCCATTATATCTCATCTACATCTGAAAGTGTATCACAGTGTTCTGAATAGAAATTAAGGTCATTCTGTCAGAGAACCAATTGAATTGCAGTGCACATCATTTTTATCTTAGTATAATAAGCTTTTTCCCCATAGTACTTCACAATGTGTTCAGCTTCATTCTTTACTTACAAGCAGCAGGAAATTAGAATTGAACATGTGTATATTTTTCAGACAGAGAAAATGGAAGTGTGGATTGCATTTTCTCAGGGTTCAATGTGGGAAACCTTCCTGTTTCTATTCAGTGTAAATAATCTAGACTATTAAACCAGCTATAAATCTATTAAATTAACTGATAGAGAGAGAGAAAAAAAAACTAGGAAAGCAGTTAAATGTCCAGCAAAAAGCAGAAACATCTGTAAATGATTTAGACCTATGATAGAATTTTGTTAAAACATACTCAGGAATTTAACAGTGACATATATTATAATGGGGTAAAATTGTGCAAGTGAGTAACAAGGAAGTAGACAACAAGAAAAGTAGACATGAACAGGTGTTGGCGAAGTAAGACGTGTGTGCCAAATCTGTATTACTACTTGTTTTTGTGAATAAAAGTTTATTGGAACTTACTCACCATCATTCTTTACATGTTGTACATGGCTGTGTTCATGCTACAACAGCAGACTTGAATACTTGCAGCAAAGATCTTACTTAGGACCCACAAAGACTGAAATACTTACTAGCTGACCCTTAATAAAAAAAGTTTGACAACTTCTGCTGCAGAGGATATTTTAATACATCTAGATCAAAAAATAAATAATAGCTAATTTTAAAATGAATGTTAGCTTAACTAAATATTCATGCCCACCTATTGAGAATATCTTGAGCAATGAACAAGACTTTCAAAGGTACTAATCACGTATTCTGATTTGATACTAAATTATACTAAAATTTAAGTATGTGGATAGGAAAATACAGCATGCTAAAGCCATTTTAAAATGGAAGCTGTATGATACTATTTAGAACAAGTCAATAGATAGTTGATATTATAATTATAAAAGTGACATATGAACATATTAAAATATTCAAACAACAAAGAAAGTAACAAAATGAAAAATAAGCTCTTTGCCCTCTTTACACTGAGGTCCACTCCCTAAAATAACTACTGTTAATTTCTGTTTGTATTTATATTGCTAGACATTATTATAATACTAAATATACTTATTTCTAAATTTCTTTACTGTTAATGTAAGTAGTTTCTTTTTTTCCCTTAAAGGGTTCTTTGATTGACTTACTCTTTCTTTTATATCCTTCCCACTGTCTCTTCGACAGTATTTTAGTTGTATCACTTTTACATATTCTAGTTATGTATACTATTTTAAAACAGGTTTTAGGCCATGATTCAATGTAGTACTTTGGTATTTTCTAGCAAACATTATTTAGCCTGTATTTTGTTTTTAGTTGGTGTTGTAGCCCATTTGTGCTGCTGTGACAAGACATCTTAGACTGGATTACTTATAAACAGCAAAAATTTCTCACAGTTCTAGAGGTTGGGAAGTCTAAGAGCAAAGCCCTAGCAGGTTGAATGTCTGATGGGGCCTGGTCCTTGTTTCTAAGATGGTAACTTGTTGCTGTGTCCTCACATGGTGAAAGAGTTGGAAAGGCAAAAGGGCCTCGCTAGTTCTCTCAAGCCCCCTTTTTCAGGGCACTAATCCTATTTAGGAAGGCTCTGCTCTCATGACTTAATCATGTCCTAAAGGCCCCATCTCTTAATGCTATTACATTGGGGTTTAAGTTCCTGCATATGAATTTGGGAGGGACACATACATTCAACCCACGGCAGTTGATGATAAAATTGAGAATCAGTAAATAAAATGAAAATTGTAAGTATGTAAATATTTTTAGTTAAGAAGGATCTTTCCAGTATCAGGATTTCGCTGTCAATGCCAACTCAAATTTATACTTAATTGTTTTGATTCTAGGTTCTTAATATTCTTGGGCTCCTTTTCCATGAAAGAAAAATGTCTTCTGAGTAATTTAGATGTTATACAAATCCAAATTTATTTTAACTTTTATTTGCTTTCAAACGTTATAGAAAGATTGCTCAGGCAAAAAAAAAAATCTTATTTTAGTATAATTTTCTTTCAGAACTTGCATTCAATTCTCCCAAATAGAAGTCCAATGTTAATCTGAATTTTATTCTCTTGTAGGAAATTTTGTTTTTCTCATTAAAAATGTTCAGTTTTGTCTTAATGATTGGAACTGAAATTTTGTAACATTTAATTTGAGAGTGGCTCTGTGGTCATTTATGCTGCTTGGAGTATATGTGCTCTTTCAATTCAATATTTTTTTCAGCTTTGAGAACTTCTCTTAAATCCTCCCTCAGTTTGCTGGAACTACCCTTAGGCAGATGTTGGACTCAGTGAATCAATGTTGGACTTTATGACTCAATGTTGAACTTCATAAATATTAGCTTTTCTCTTATATTTTCTATTTTTATATTTATTATCTGTGTTCTGTTAGAAATCTTTGATATTAATTCCTGTATTGCCAACTAGTTTCTTATCTGTAACCATTTAATTATTTTATTTCAGTAATTATATTAATTTCTTACATTGTTTTGTGTTCTGATTGCTATTTTTCTTAGTAATCTGCACTGATTTTGTGGATGCATTAACTGCTTAAATATCTCTGACATGAGTATTGAATGAATTAAAGTTCATTTATCTTTCTTATCTCTGGGAGTTCTGATTGTTTATATTAGTCCTTTCCAGTTTTTCTTTCTTTTTTTAAATAATGAAGTAACTATATTGATAAATTGAGGTAGTTGGTACTGTTACATCTATAAAAGATTAGGATTGATTTCTCTTGAGTTAGATCTAATCCTTTACTTAAATGGCCTACTTCAGATTTGCATAAGTGAACAGAGAATGTTAACTGGTTGGATTCCCTTTCAGGCATTTGGATAGGATGCCTATAGGTAGATCTCCTTCCCACAAACCCTGGCAAACACACACATACCCTGCTGCCAAAGTAAACACATTCTTTAATTTGCTTTTACTTTTGCTTGTTGTCTTAGTTCAAATCATGTTTCTACTATTCACTAGCTGTGTGACCAAAGCATTATTTATTTTGGCAGCAGAGATATTTAATTTTCTACTCTTGGGTAGAGCTATCTTTTCTTTTATTCCTTCATTCTATTCATTTCTGCCTTTTGCCCAAATAGGAACTCTCCAAAGTCAGATTTCTTACTCCCTAGAATGCAATTATCTGTATCCTGGAGTGGGCAGTTGAAAGAGGAAATGGCCTGATGGACTCAATTTTTCTATGCTCAGTTCTTCAATTATTTATCTTCCTATTTGTTCGGTGATATGCAATTCCTCTTGAACATGTTGACTGTGACCTTGGAACATCTTCTAGGGCTTACTGAAAAGAAATTATATCAGACTGTGGTTGCTTCTGTTATTACACTCCACTAATCCAAATCTTTATTTAAGTTTTGGATTTGCTATTTTCAGGCTTCCCTTTTTTCAATACTATTATGGTTTTGTTATATATGTATCAAAACATACATACACTTATGTGTATGTATGTGGATGTGGATGTGCATATCTATATATTGCTGCCATTCCCATGAGACCTCAGGAAAGAGGAGATACAGAATACTCTTGATTGTCATTTTAAAAATAAAGCCTCTCAAATTGATTTAAATTAATCTCAAAGAACCAGGCACAAGATACATCAAATAACTGTACATCTCTTTCTCTATATTTTATAAGTGAATATAGCCAGATTGAGAAGAAATATTTCTACCTCAAGACAACTTAGAAATTCTGGAGCTGTGTTGTCTTAGTTCAATTCATGTTTCTGCTATTCACTAGCTGTGTGACAAAACCCAGGTGCAAAGTGTATCACTATACCTTTAAAATAAGGAAAATTATAGTGCCAGTCTTAAAGAGTTGTTGTGAGGGTTAAAGGAGTTGGTATACTAGTGCATAGTATGAAGTAAGTGAACAAAAGGGTTTGCTATTATTACTAGTGTTATTACTCTAAGACATATGTCATTCTTATAAGTTATACATTTTATAGTATCATAAATATATAAGTTTATCAAGAAAGAAAGAGATTGTGTCAATAAATAGAGACCATTTCTTATGTCTGTAGCCTTTACTGTCTATGCTGCACTGTATAATGTGGCAACCAGTAGCCACATATGCCTACTTAAATTTATTATTTCATTAATTAAAATGGAAAGCTCAGCTTTCATTCAGACTAGCCATATTTCGAGCAATCTATAGCAACACTAAATGAAAAAGCAGAGCTATAGAACATTTCCAACATTTCAAAAAGTTCTACTGGATAGCACTGGTCTACAGTCTTCACTGATCTAGTCAAATAAATATATATTAGTGTATGAGAACAAGTGGAAACTGAATATAATTTTTTTATTTTTTAAAATATTTGTTGTCACATCATAGTATAGCCTAAAACTAAAGTAGCATATACTTAGGTATTATCTAGGCCTACATATATTTTCTCTACTCATTAGTTCAATTTAAACTATGATTGTCAGAAAGAATTAGTTGTCATTTCATTTTCAAATAAGCCACATGATTACAAAGACAGTAAAAATTTAGTTGGATTTGTTACTTAAAAAATGTTATAAAATTAATATCACAATAATCATTTAATAAGTAAAGGAAAAAAATTATCTATTGGTATAAAATGAAACCTTTATGAAGGAAAATATTTTATTGAATGACTATTGGATATAGAAATTCTTAATAGATACTTTGAAAAGAGTTATTACCTGTGATCGTATCGTACGGATTGTATAGGCTACACTCTGGTTAAAATAATAGACTTTGAATATGAAATTTGAATAATTTAATAATCCTGAAGCAAAAGACTCATTTAAATAATTTGGGTGAAGAGTCAATACATTGGGAGAGTTAGAACTTTCCAAAGGAAATGATAATTAATGATTTCAATTAAAGCAGAGTGGTTGTATCAGGAACTAGATGCAAGTAGAAAGGTGAAAAAGTTTAAGGTTTGCTTTGAAATCAAACAAAAATATTGCCTGGTATAAACACATAGTTGCAAAAAATAAGTCCCATAATTTTCATATTCTTCCAGTACTTTCTATTTTCCACATGTAAAATATTAACAATTATTTATTATAACAACTAAAAGGCAGTTACCTTGTTAATAAAATGATGATGTATACCAGAATTAGTCTCTTGTGGCGGAAGTTTAAGAAAATTTTTTCTAGCTAATTATTTATAAATAAAAATTTATCTAATAATAGTTAATTGTTAATACCATTATTTATACCATTTTTTGCTTGTGTCAACAATTTTTATTTTGAAAGTTATTAAACAGGAAAATGGAAAGAATGGTATAATGAAGCCTTATATGCACTACCTATGTTCAACAATTGCCATAATTTGTGATTTTTTTATAGTAATTTACAGATATTTCTTTACTCTCTTGCCTATATCGAAATTTCTATGATTGTCCATAAATATTGTTTTGGAGATTTTGGTTTTCTTACAAGATCACTGCAGTTGATTATTATTTCTCTTTCTTTCTCTCTCTCTCTTTTAATCTAGAAGAGTCTTCATGCTCTTTTTATGTAATTGATATTTTTGGAGGCACCAGGCCAATGTCCTTATAAAATACCTTACATGAGCATTTTCTCGTGGTGCTGACTAACCTGTTCCTCCATTTCCTGCATTCTCAAGATACTAGAATTTTTATTCCCAGGCAAGTGGAAATAGATCTGACAGAGTCAGCTTGCCTATCTTGGTTTTGAGTTACCTCTTTGTTTAGGTTTTTGAGAGTCTTTCATTCTTAAGCCCAGGTACCCATGATGTTTTTGAATATGTAAACCAGCATTTATGGTTGGTAGCAAGGATATGAGTCAGAGGGCTGGATTGTCACTTCATTCTGACCCAAAATTTTTTTCATAAAATGTCTTCTTAATCTCTGTTCTCAATTAAAATTTGTATTTTCTTTAAGGATGTAATTCTTCCTGAAACTTGAATGGGAACCTCATTGTGAATAAGAGTTAGAGGTTAGTATTCTCTTTCTTCTCCACTGCCACGTCTCTTTCGTCATTCTTCCATTGTCATTAGATCCATACTCCCATTTAGACTCAAGTGTTCAGCTATAGTTTTCTTTCCTTCTCCTAGTCAGTAGGATACCCCTGACTCTAAATCACTTCCTCACAATACACTTGACTTGAGCACCTTATCTCCCTGGAAACAACGAGAATAACTTTACTGGGAAACTATGACAAATGCCACATTTCAACCTACAACCTCCATCATTTTCTTTACTCTTACTTCAAGTTGACTTAATCAAGATTTTAAATTACATAATTCTTACCTATTCTCTCTCATCAAACTACCCCCATTTTTACTTCTTTCTCTTTAAGCTTTATTCACATGGGCATCATAAATTTATTTCTTTTGTTGCCTTTCATTTTATTTCATCAGTTCTCTAAATCTAGCATTAAAAAGCAATACTACAATCCACAACATCTATTCATATTTTATGTTGCAGAACACAATATAGACAATTATAGACTCACAGATGGACACCACTATATATTTACCATAAAACTATATTAAAATCACCAGGAAATTCAAATTGTCTTGCGTATAAATACAGAAAGAAACCACAAATAAACAAAACACAATCAACCAAACAAATAATAAAGAAAGAAAGGGGGACTTCTCCATCCATGGAGCATATAGTTGAATATGGTCTATTTGACCACGTGCCTCAATTCTAAGACTATACCTATACTTGTTCAATTTTAGCAGATAACTGCTTTTGATTTCATGGAGATAAAAAGTTTTGTATGAACTTGAAGTTTCCCTCTCCAGCTTGCAATTTTATCTCTTGCCTTCAGAGTGCTCTGTTCTCTCGGGGACTTCAATCTATTCTTTGTTCCTTATTTTTGATATCCTCAAAAAATTGCCTTCACTTGCTCCTCTTATGTAACCTATAAACTCATACTTTTAAACCTTGTTTTCCTCTTAGTTACTTCAGAGATATTTATTAGACACCAATCCTAAACCAGTCACCATTACAAAGACGAGGCCCAGTAATGTGCAAAGCCGAACTTTCTACTACTATAGGACACATTCAAGTAAAAACACATACAAACACATAAACTTGCACACACTCCACCAAGAAAATAGGACAGTCTTGTCATTTACCTTTTCTTCCTCTATCCACAGTTCTCTCTGACAGGTTGCCAGAAAGTCTGAAATTGCCTTACTAAATTATTAAGTAATAATTATTATTCATTTTTGTAAACATAGAAGTAGCTTTGGGAAGATAGTAAAACACCAATAAATCTATCAGCTATTAACAGTTTAGTGTAATGCATTTTTATCAAAACTTTTAATTTTGGAGAAATTTGTGCAGGTTGTTTCATTAGAGATACATTCTGATGGTCATTCTTGACTGGGAGATCCCCTGGCTGCAACAGCTTGCTCATCCTGGGGCTGGTTCGTCTGCAAGTGCTACAAATAAGTGTTAGAAATGGTGAGCAAGAGAGATATGGGAACCACAAGGATGTTGGTGATAGAATTCTTTTATTTTACAGATTTACCCAGGACAAGCTTTACCCTGAGTGGCTTTTATACTCTCTGTATCAGTATTATCCTCTGAGGCCCCAGATAATAATCAGATTTGTAGATCCAGCATTAGGCCTCTGGAACTAGAATCATTAAGTGGGAACTTGGAAATCTATATTTTTAACCAGCTCCCCGGGGCTTCTTATGTACCCTGAGTTCTGAGAGCCAATGCATGATTAGCATGATGAATTAAGAAAACATTTGGATTTAGTAACTGTTCATAAGAATTTTGTCTGCCACTCACATTCCTAATATTTATTTCACCATTTTTCAGGTAATTAGTTTCAGTTCTGTCACAGTGATCAACATTAGCTAGTAATTTATATCATTGCTTGGATGTTTAAAAAATAAATTACATATGTGTGGTTACAGTTCATTTCACCAATCATAAATTTGTTTTGCCATATTATTACCAACTAGAATTTTGTTTAAATGGTAATGCCTACCTATCATTTATAATGGCAATAATTCTAATTTTAAAAGACTGAGTGATAATGTCATAATTAAGCAATTGTATCATGAAATAATATCCTGAAAAAGGCAAATAATTCCTAATGGTTGTGTTCTCAAATTAAAAAAATTAGAATACTTGTATTATTTAAGCTATATTTAAAAATTCAGATTTTAGAAATTCACATAGAGCCATCAAAATTCCTTTAAAAGCAAAGTAATAAAATTTTATTTTCTATTGATAGCTTGAGAAAAAATGACTAAATTCAATAAAAATATCTGCTATACAATCAGTTTCTATGTGAAAGTTTATAGACATAAAATAATGGGAAAAATGGTAGTTTTGAAAATTTTACTGAAAAACACACAAAGGAAGAAAGAAAAAAATAACAAATAGTATTCACTGTTGGCCATTTTTATTGATTTGCTTAAAAGCATATAGCTTATGGGAGAATGTTTTCATAAACATTGAATAAGAAAATATTCTTTTTTATTATATAACATTTTATTTTAAGTTTAAAATTTTTCCAACTTTATTGAGTTTAATTGACAAAATTATATTTAATGTGTATATGATTTCTGATATACATACATATTGTTTAAATGATTACCACAGTCAAGTTAGTTAACACATCCATCTCCTCACATACTTTTTTTATGAGAACACCAACTCTATGTTTTTAGTAAAGTTCAATTGTACAATACAGTATTATTATTATTATTATCATTATTATTTTGAGACGGAGTCTCGTTCTGTCTCCCAAGCTGGAGTGCAATGGCACGATCTCGGCTCATTGCAAGCTCCTTCTCCCAGGTTCACGTCATTCTCCTGCCTCAGCCTCCCAAGTAGTTGGACAACACAGTATTGTTAACTATGGTCACCATGTGTAAATTTCATTTCAAGAACCTATTATCTTGTAACTGAAAGTTTATACCCTTTGACTAGTATCTCCCCATTTCTCTCACTCTCCAACCTCTGGAAACTGCCCTTCTGCTGTGCTTCTGAGTTTGACCTTTTTTGATTCCACATGTAAGTGAGATCATACTGTATTTGTTTTTTTCTGTCTGACTTATATCTCTTAGCATAATGCCCTCAGGCTTCACTCATGTCACAAATGGCAGGATTTTCTCCTTTTAATAGCTAAATAATGTTCTATATAAACCATATAACAGGAAATATATTTCCAAGGCACATAACCAGTAAAGGGCTTAGAATACACAAAGATATAAATCAAAGTAAAAACAAATAATCCAATAGAAGTGAGCAAAATAATTCAAAAGATACTTTATGAATATTAGATATTAATAGTTAATAAATATATGAAGATGTATTCAACCTCCTTAGTCATCATGAAAATGCCACAGTGAAACGTCATCACACACACAACTGAATGGCAAAACCTGGACATAATGAGTAGATATATTAAAAATTAAAACAGGGAATGGTGAATATTAACAAAATGTGAAGCAATGGGAAAGCACATACACTAGTGGTAATACTATAAATGAGAAAAATCCTACCAAGTTGCAATGATGTAAACTGATTCTACCTGTTTGGAAAATTGTATTTGCTAAAACTATGCATATCTTAGTACTAAAACATTTCATCCCTAAATATACATAGCTACAAAAGTGTATACACATATCACGTAACACATATACAAGAATGTTTGTGGCAGCTTTATTTGTAATAGCTGCACATTGGAATCCATTCACATTTTCATCAATTGTAAAATTGTGATGTATTCATAGAATAAGTATACTGTAGCTATGAGGAAAATAGCGACGAATGAATCTCAAAAATGCCGTGTTTGCAAAAGATGCAAACACAAGATAACAAAAGCATGGTATATATACAAAACACAATATGCTTCATTTTTTTTTTAAGGAAATGCTGTTATTTAAAACAAACAACATGGATGAACCTGGTGGACATTATAATAAGGCAAATAAACCAAGCACAAAAAGACAAATACCACATGATCTCACCTATAAGTGGAAGCTAAAATAGTTGAACTCATAGAAGCAGAGAGAAGAATGGTGGTTACTAGGGGCTTGCTGGGTGGGGGCGGTGAGTGTTGGGGGATTGAGGAGATGCTTGTTAAAAGATACAACATTTCAATTAGATAGAAGGAATAAGCTAAATTAACTTATTCTACAATGTAATTAATACAATTAATAACAATGTGTTATATTCTAGAAAACCACCAGATTTTAAGTGTTTTCACTGTACAACATAAATGAAGTAATAAATATTTAATTAGCTTGAGTTAGCCATCCCACAATGTGTACATATTTCAAAATAGCATGTGTATGTGATAAATATATATGATTTTGGTCAAATTTTTTAAAATATGAAAACATAAAATAGTATATATTGTGTGATTCCACTTATATGAAGTTCAAAGCCAGACAAAATTAATATTTTTATTTAAAAATGTTTAAATTTAATTTTTAATTGGCAGAATAATTTTATATTATTATAGGGTACAATGTGATGTTTTGATCTATGTTCACAATGTGGAATGATTAAATCAGGTTATTTAACAAATCTATCACCTCACATACTTATCATTTTTGTGTTGAAAACATTTAAAGTATATTCTTTTAGCAATTTTGAAATTATCCATTATTATTTATTATAGTCACCGTTGAATTCAATAGATTACTAAAGCTTATTCCTCCTGTCTAACTCAGACCTCTTACCGTTTGATCAGCATCTCCTCTTTCTCCATCCAACTCTCTCACCTAGCCTCTTGTAATCATCATTTTATTCTCTTCTATGGGTTCGACTTTTCTAGATTCCACCTATAAGTGAGACCAGCAGTATTTCTCTTTATGTGCCTGGTTTATTTCACTTAGCATAATGCTTAGGAGTCCTCCAGGTTTTTTCATATTGCCACAAAAGACAGTATATCATCCTTTTGTAAGGTTAAAAAGTATTCTATTGTGTATATATATATATCACATTTATTATTAAACCATTCTTCCGATGAAGAACATCTAGGCTGCTTTCATATCTTAGTGGTTGGGAATAATGTTGGAATGAATATGGGAATGCAGATATTTCTTTGGTATACTGATTTCAATTACTTTGGATATATACCCAGAAGTGGGATTACTGGATCATGTGGTTATTCCATTTTTAGTTTTCTGGTAACCTTCACATTATTTTCCATAATGGCTGTATTAATTTACATTCCCACCAATAGTGAACAAGGGTTCTCTTTCCTCCATATGCTCTCGAACTCTTATCTTTTGCCTTTTTGATAATAGCCATTGTAACATGTGTCAGGTTATATTTTACTGTGGTTCTAATTTGCATTTCCCGGATAATTTGTGATGTTGAGCATTTTAAAAAATATATCTGTTGGCCACTTGTATGTATTCTTTTGAAAAAAGTCTATTTTGATCCTTTGCCCATTTTTTGGTTATGAATTTAAATTGATATTTTAAAAATAATTTATTTATTTTGTATTGTTGTGGGTGCATAGTAGTGTCCTTGCCCATTTTTGATTATGTTATTTGTGCTCTTGCTATTGAGTTGTTCGTGATCTTTATATATCTTGGATATTAGCCCCTCATTAGATGTACAATTTACAAATATTTTCCTCCACTCTGTACGATGTGCTGAAGCTTTTTAGTATGATGCAGTCTCATTTATCTCGTTTTGCTTTTGTTTCCTGTACTTTTGGAGTCATATCCAAGAAATTTTTGAAGACCAATGTCATGGGACATTTTTCTTATATTTTCTGCTACAAGATTGAGTTTCAGGTTTTAACGTTTAGATCTTTAATCTATTTTGAGTGGGTTGTTTCTTACAGTATTAGGTGAGAGTTTAACTCTTCTGCTTGTGGATATTCAGTTTTTCCAGCATTATTTTTAAAAATTCATTTTTTGTACTGTGTGTTCTCATTACAATTGTCAAAAATCAATTGACCTTAATAAATTGGTGGGTTTGTATACATCCTAGCTCTCTGTCCTATTTCTTTGGTTAATGATTTTATTCTTATGCAAGTAGCATCCTGTTTTGGTACTCTGATACCTTTGTAATAGATTTTGAAGTCAGATAATATGATATTTTCAGCTTTGTTCTGTTCTTTATGCTTAAGATTGCTTTGGCTATTTGAGGTCTTTTGTGGTTCCATGCAAATTCTCAGATTTTTTTTTATTTCTGTGAAAAAATGACATTGAAATTTGGACAGGGATTGCATTGAATCTGTAGATTGTTTTGGTATTATAGATATTTTAACAATGTTAATTATTCCAATTAATGAACATGGGATACCTTTCCATTTACCTTTGTCATCTACAGTGATTTTCATCAACGTTGATAATTTTTGGTATACAGAATTTTCACCTCCCTGGTCAAATTTTCTCCGAAGTATTTTATTTATTTTTGATGCTAATGTGAATGGTATTGACATCTTAACTTTTTTCAGATAAATTGTTGTTATTGTAAATAGCACTACTGATTTTTGTGTGTTGATTTTGTAACCTGGAACTTTATTTAATAGGTTTACTCATTTTAACAGTTTTTTGGTGACATCTTTAGTGTTTCCTCTATATAAGATCATATCAAATGTTACGTTTTCCTTTCTTATTTGGATACCTTTTACTTAATTCTCTTGCCCAACTGCTCTGGCAAGAACTTTTAATACTATGTTGAATAGAAGTGATGAGAGTGGACAAATCCTTTTCTTGTTCCTGATCTTAGAGGAAAAACCTTTAAATTTTTACCATTGAGTATGATGTTAGCCATGGACTTTTCGTATATGGCCTTTATTCTGTTGAGATACATTCCTTCTATGCCTAATTTATTGAGAGTTTTTATAATGCAGTGATGCTAAATTTTGTCAAATACTTTTTCTGCTCCTATTACAATGATCATATGGTTCTTGTCTTTTATTCTATCAACATGGTATATCACATTTCCTCTAAGAGTAATGTGGCCTCATAAAATGAGTTTGGAAGTATTCCCTCTACCTTGATTTTTCAGAAGAATTTGAAAAGGATTGGTATTTGTTCCTCGTTAAATGTTTGGTAGAATTCTGCCACTAAATATCTGATCCCGGGCTTTACTTTTATGAGATATTTTTTTTTAAATATTGGATTAATCTCCTTTCTTGTTATTGGTGTGTTCCCATAGTTTATTCTTTTTGATTCAGCTCTGGTATGTTTTAGGTTTCTAGCAATTTACTAATTTCTTCTAGATTATACAATTTGTTGCCTTATAATTGTTAATAATAGTCTCTTATAATCTTTTCTATTTCTGTGATACCAGTTTTAATGTTTCCTCTTTGATTTCTGATTTTATTTATTTTAGTCTTCTAGCTTTTTAAGTTAGCCTGGCTAAAGTTTTGATGATTTTGTTTATCTTTTCAAAGAACAAATGCCTAGTTTTACTTGTCTTTTTATTATCTTTCTACTCATTTATTTCTGTTATGATCTTATCATTTCCTTTTCTTGTACTGATTTGGGGCTTTATCTTTTTCTATTTTATTTAAGATGTAATATTTATCCGAGATCTTTCTTGTTTCTTGATGTAGCATATATATGTGCTACATCATTATATATATCATATATAGGGAGAATTTTTAATGTATAATATACAAAATATATATTTATAATATATATAGGCTAGTTTTTGGTATAAACTTCCATCTTAGAACTGCTTTTGCTGCATCCCATAAGTTTTGGTATGTTGTGTTTCCATTTTGGTTTATTTCAAGATGTAAAAAAAATCTTCTTTAAATTTTGTCTTTGACCCATCCCATTGGTTGTTCAGGTCCCTGGTGATTAATTTACACATATTAACGAATTTTCCAAAGTTTCTCCTGTTTTTTTTTAACTTTTATTTTAAGTTCAGAATTACATGTTCAGGTTTGTTAAATAGGTAAAGTTGTGTCATGGAGGTTTGTTGTTCAGATTATTTCATCAGCAAGGTATAAAGCCTAATACCAATTAGTTATTTTTCCTGATCCTCTCTTTCCTCACACCTTCCACCCTCCAGTATATTTTGCTCCTCTTTATGTGTCCATGTGTTCTCATCATTTAGCTCCCACTTATAAGTTTCTAGTTTCATTTCATGGTGATCAGACAAAATACTTGACATGATTTCAGTTTTCTTAACTTTGTTAAGACTTGTTTTGTGGCCTAATGTATACTCTCTCCTGGAGAATAGTCTGTGTGCTTGAGAAGAATGTGTATTCTACTGTTGTTGGATGGAATGTTCAATATAGGTCTGGTAGTTCTATTTGTTTAAAGCGTTTTTCAAGTCCACTATTTCCCTATTGATTTTCTGTCTAAATAATCTGTCCATAATTCGTTCTGGATTATTGAAGTCCCCTACTATTTTTGGATTGCAGTCTATTTCACCTTTTGGACCTACTAATATTTGCTTTATGTATCTATTTAGGTGCTCCAATGTTGAGAGTGTATATATTTGAAGTTGTTATATAGTATTGATGAACTGACCACTTTATTATAATATAATGACTTTTTCTTGTCTTTTCACTGTTTTTGAATTAAAGTATATTTTGTCTGATATAAGTATAGTCAACCCTGCTCTCTTTTGCCTACCATTTGCCTGGAATATCTGTTTCCATTTCTTCACTGTTAGTCTATGTATGTTCTTAAGGCTAAAGTGAGTCTCTGATAGTCACCATATTGTTGGATCTTGGTTTGTTTGTTTGTTTAGCAATGTAGCTACTCTATGCCTTTTAACTAGAAAGTTTAACCCATTGACATTTAAATTAATTATTGAAAGGTAAGAACTTCCTACTGTCATTTTGTAAATTTTTGACCATCTTGTTTGTAGTTCTTTCAATCCTCTTTCTTAATCTTACTGTCTTTATTTGTATTTCTTGTATTTTTGTAGTGATATGCTTTGAGTCCTTTAGTTTTTCTTTTGTGTATCTATTAGAGGTTTTGTCTTGTGGTTACTATAATGCTTATCTAAAACATCTTATAATGTCCTAATTTAAGGTGAGAGTACCATAGATTCAATTGTGTATAGAGACTCCACAATTTTACTTCTCTCCCACATTTTGTACTATTGATGTTATACTTTATATGTATTTATATTGTGTACATGTTTTCTTATTATTTACAGCTGTGGTTTTTTAAAATATATTTATCTCTTAACTGTTAAAGAGTGGTTTATAAAGCATCTTTATAGTATTATAGTATTCTGAATTTGACTATATATTTACCTTTACAAGTGAATTGTATACTTTCATATTGTTAATTACCATCCTTTTCTTTCAACCAGAAGAATTTATTTTAGCATTTTTTTAAAAAAAATATGGTTTTTCATATCCTTTGCCCACTTTTTGATGGGGTTGTTTGTTTTTTTCTTGAAAATTTATTTGAGTTCTTTGTAGATTCTGGATATTACCTCTTTGTCAGATGAGTAGATTGCAAAAATTTTCTCCCATTGTGTAGGTTGCCTGTTCACTCTGACGGTGGTTTATTTTGCTGTGCAAAAAAAGCTCTTTAGTTTAATTAGATCCCATTTGTCAATTCTGGCTTTTGTTGCCATTGCTTTTGGTGTTTTAGACATGAAGTCTTTGCCCATGCCTATGTCCTGAGTGGTATTGCCTAGGTTTTCTTCTAGAGTTTTTATGGTTTTAGGTCTAACATTTAAGTCTTTAATCCACGTCAAATTAATTTTTGTATAAGGTGTAAGGAAGGGGTCCAGTTTCAGCTTTCTACATAGGGCTAGCCAGTTTTCCCAGCACCATTTATTAAATAGGGAATCCTTCCCCGTTTCTTGTTTTTGTCAGGTTTGTCAAAGATCAGATGGTTGTAGATGTGTGGTATTATTTCTGAGGGCTCTGTTCTGTTCCATTGGTCTATATCTCTGTTTTGGTACCAGTACCATGCTGTTTTGGTTACTATAGCCTTGTAGTATAGTTTGAAGTCATGTAGTGTGATGCCTCCAGCTTTGTTCTTTTGCGTTAGGATTGTCTTGGCAATAAGGGCCCTTTTTTGGTTCCATATGAACTTTAAAGTAGTTTTTTCCAAGGATATGAACAGACACTTCTCAAAAGATGACATTTATGCAGCCAACAGACACATGGAAAAATGCTCATCATCACTGGCCATCAGAGAAATGGAAATCAAAACCACAATGAGATACCATCTTACACCACTTAGAATGGCAATCATTAAAAAGTTAGAAAACAACAGGTGCTGGAGAGGATGTGGAGAAATAGGAACACTTTTACACTGTTGGTGGGACTGTAAACTAATTCAACCAAGGTGGAAGACAGTGTGGTAATTCCTCAAGGATCTAGAACTAGAAATACCGTTTGACCCAGCCATCCCATTACTGGGTATATACCCAAAGGGTTATAAACCCTGCTGCTGTAAAGACACATGCACAAGTGTGTTTACTGTGGCATTACTCACAATAGCAAAGACTTGGAACCAACCCAGATGTTCATCAATGATAGACTGGGTTAAGAAAATATGGCACATATACACCATGGAATACTATGCAACCATAAAAAATGATGAGCTAATGTCCTTTGTAGGGACATGTATGAAGCTGGAAACCATCATTCTCAGCAAATTATCGCAAGGACAAAAAACCAAACACCACATGTTCTCACTCATTGGTGGGAACTGAACAATGAGAACACTTGGACACAGGAAGGGGAACATCACATGCTGGGGCTTGTCATGGAGTGGAGGGAGGTAGGAGGGATAGCATTAGGAGATATACCTAAAGTAAATGACGAGTTAATGGGTGCAGCACACCAACATGGCACATGTATACATATGTAACAAACCTGCGCTTGTGCACATGAACCCTAGAGCTTAAAGTATAATAATAAAAAAAAAATACACTTTTTAAAAATAGGCATGATGTCTCAACTGTTGCTCAGGCTGGTCTCAAACTTCTGGGCTCGAGCAATCCTCATGCTTTGGCCTCTCAAAGTGCTGGTATTACAGAAATAATAATAATAATATTATAGAAATAATCATAGTAATATTACAGTAATATTTTTAGTTGATCTTGCTTGGAATCTTTTGTTTCCTGAATCTGTATGTTCATATCTCTCCCAATATTTGGGTAGTTTTCAGACAGTATTTATTTCCATCAGACAGACAGTTTTTCTTTAAATAAGCTTTATACCCCTCTGTCTCTTATCCTTTGGGCTCCCCCATAACTTGTATGTTTGTGTGTTTGATGGTCTCCCATAAATCTCCTTTGCATTCTTCACTTTTCAAAAATCTTTTTTATTTTTTATTCTTCTAATGGGCTAATTTCATATGACCCATCTTTGAGTTTGCTAATTCTTTCTTCTGCATGAGTGAGTCTGCTATTGAAATTTTCCATCGAATTTTTCAGTTCTGTCATTTTGTTCTTCAGTTCTAGGATTTCTGCTTGGTTCTTTTTTATGGTTTCTAATTTTTTGTTAATCTTCTAATTTTTTTAATGGATTTATTTCTTTATTTCATTGAGTTGTTTATCTGTATTTTTCTGCATTTTATTGGACTTCATTAAGATGAGTATTTGAATTCTATTTCAGGTAATTTGTATAATTTTATTTATAGTTGAGTTGATTATTGAAGTTTTCTGAGTTTCTTTTGGTGGTGTAACATTTGCTTGATTCTTTGTTATTCATGGAGCCTTGTGTGGGTGTCTGTGCATTTGAACAAGCAAACCCTTCTTTCAGTTTTACAGACTGGTTTGTTAAGTTAAAGTCTCCTCGTGTTTGATCTTTGTGCTAATGGGATTGCCTCTCAGATTAGAGTTGAGTGGGGTTATGTGGATGATACTGGGTCCACAGTAGACACCATAGCTGGCAGACCTATTTCTACAGGTCCAGTTGGAATGGGTTTTATTGGGCTCCTGGGTGGCCTGGACTGTGTCCAGGACTTTGGTCTGTGGCATTGCCACTGGGATAAGAGTCTGCTTCAGGGTTTGCAGGCACTTTACCTGTTACAGAGTACACTGATGGTTGTGAATTCCTCCTTGTCTTTGGGATGGCTCCTGTTTGATCATTGGATGGGGCCCTGGGCTGGCCATACTGCTTCAGTCAATGGCTGAGATGGGGTGAAACTGAGATACAGGGTTGTCTGAAGTCTATGGCTGAGACCGAGATATTCAGACCTGACTCCAGTTTTTCAGTGGGTTTCTGGGTGAGCAAACCTGCCTTCAGAATGTCTTAAGAAGGGCTGGAGCCAATTCACAGGGCTGTTTCAGTATCCACAGTGAGATTGAGGTCAGGGCATCGGCCTGCTTGTTATCACTGGGTTTCCCTCCTTTTGGATTCCCAGGTAATCCATACTGCTCTCCACCTGCAAACTAAATGGGTCAGGACCAAGATCCCAGACTACTTAAGAATCTACCCAAGGACAGAAGTTGGCATGCTTGCCATAGGGGCCGAGATGGGTATGTCTTCTGGTGGAACCCTGGCTGGGTAGAACTTTTCTGAGACTACAACTTGAAGGAACTAAAACAAACCTTTAAAGCTAAGTCAGAGTCTTCTGTAGGACTGATATTAGTAAGCCCAACCCAGTGGCAGCAATGAATGACCCTCCTAGTAGTTCCCTATGAGGGTAGGATTGCTCTCAGAATGCAGCTGAAAGAGACTGGAGCTACATTCAAGTCCCTTTTCAGAAGTAATGTAGAAGAAAGCCCAGCAAGCCTGTCTGCTTGCATCTCCCAAGAGTTCTCTTGCACAGGAAGGGTAACTCTGCAGTTGTGGCAGAAAGGGGCTGGAGCTGCAACAGAGAAACTTCAGGATCTACTCTGAGATACAGGCTAGCAAGCCTGCCCAGTTGGCTCAGACAGGCTTGTCTCCCAGCAGTTTTTGTGCCAGCTGTTCCCTGCAAGGATGGAATAGCTCTCTGGCTGCAACTGAGAAGGGCTGGAGCCAGGATAAGGTCCCTTCAATATCTGCTACAAGGAATCCAGCAAGGCAATCCTGATTGTTCAGAAAGGCTAGTTTCCCAGCACTTCCCTGCATGGGTGGGATTACTCTCAGGTTGCAGCAGAAAGGAGCTGGAGCCAAGACAGAGCTCCTTCAGGATCTGCTGTGGAACAGAGACCAGCAAGCCTGTCCTGGTGGCATACCTGCGTAAGTCTCCCCCTGGGTCCTTGTGTAAGCAGTACTAAGCTGGGACCAGGTGATGGGGCTGGAGCCAAGTTATACAATAACTTCAGTGTTCACTTCTGAGACTGATGTTGACAGGTAGACGAGCCTCTCTGCAAAGTTACTAGTGTGTGTTATTCCTCTTGGATCCCTTTCCAGAAAGTTTTGGTAGCAGACTCAAGGCCAAATGGGGCTATAGCCAGTCCTTCAGGGAATAAGGCCATTTCAGGGTTTGAACCCAGGAGGACAATTAGCAGGAATGTCACCTGGGCTCAAGTCTAAACTCTTGAAATGACCCTCCTAGGTCTTGTGCTCCACTGAAATTTCACAGCCTCCTACCTGAATCATTAGGCTCCCACAAAGAGACTTTTGTCTGTGGATAGTTGAAAAATTCTGCTGTTTGTGGGGAAATGTAAGCAGGTGACCTTCTATTCCACCATCTTGCGGATGGCACTACAAAATTTATATTGTAATAGAAGGGATAATAATTTCCCTGGGGGAGGAGGGCAGGGCTAGCAATTGTGATAGCGTGTTTGGGGAGGTCCTTTCTGGGATGCTTTTATTGATTTGTTTAACTGAGTAGTGGTTTTATAGTTGCATTCACTTTGTTGTAATTCATTTAGAAATTGTTGTATGCTTTTATTATGAAGGTTACACTTCAGTAAAAAGTTAATATAATTTAGCTTATTATGTAATTTAACAAATGAAGTCCAGATTTAAATAATTTATCTAACAAATTACACTGAACAAATTTTAAGTTATGGTACACTTAATAAAAACAATTTTCTCATTGCCTGAGATCCTTCCAATTACACTAGTTTAAAACAAAATTAAATAAAATAATGTTAATTTAATTAAAAGTAGAATAATATAAGAACCTCTAAATACTGTCGATTGCGAATGTAGTTTTCTCCACAGTGTGATAGTGTCCACGTGTTTTCTGCTTCAGTAAATATGTTTCAATTCACGCAACATTTATTGAAGTGTTAATTGTACAAAAGACACTGTGATAGGTACAAAATAAGGTAAAGACCTCACATTTCTCTCAAGAAACTAGGCTAGTCATTTAAATGGAAACTTAAGACACATTCACTCTTTTGTATTTAATATATTTTTCACACCTTGGAAATAAAATTTCAATATAAAGAATAAAGTTGTCATCATTGTAAGGTTCCAAAGTCTGTGTCCTTTATATATTTAAAGAAAAAGAAAATCTCTTTAATATAAACGTTAAGTTCATGCTAGTGGTTTTATATTTAAATGTGTATATGCACACACACACACACACACACACGTATCAGTGTGAAAGCAATTGAAAAAAATTTTAAAAGATTGAAGAATGGCTACACTTGCCTGTGAAAGGAAATAATTAATGGGTAAGGGTGAGCCAAGGGCACTCCAGGAAAAGATGATTACTTGAGCTCAAAAGGAACTGTTGACAATTGTGGGTTATTTCCAAATAACAGCTGGTCATATTGTTTGGCAGTGTTGTGAAATAAAAATCAGAAAGAAATATAAGGCAAGATTTGGAAGTTAGTGGTTCTACTGTGCTTAGGCTTGAAAAATAAACTAGAATGAGAATTATCTATTTAATTTGGTAGTCAACAGGAAGAGACTACTAAAGAGTTTGGTTTTAGATAATTTATTTAGGAATATTAATCTATAATTAACACAATATGGATGAGCATGGAAGACAAAATAAATTCACCTTTTGGAGATGCATAATAATAATATAAATGAATGTAAATAAGCAAAGCACCAAACATAGTATAATCAGGAATAGAAAAAAAAATCAAACACTTGACTAGAAATTAGAGAAGAGAAATTGGGGTCAAAACAATATTGAAGTGTGAGGCATATATGACTAGGTGTCAAAAGATGAAAATGGTAGATCTAGCTAAGTCAGCAGAAAAGGCATTTTTCTTCACATCAGTAGAAACTTGCCAATGTAGGAAGAGAGATTGGAGGACAGGTATAATTAAAGGCAAAGGAAGATATTTCCTTCTTTGAGTTAAAATGCTTTTTATCTGTCATTATAATTTTTCAAACATATATATTTAAAGTGTGTTTCATCTTATTTTGTTGAGAAACAAGTTAATATTTTGAATTGTTTTCAAATACTTTCTCAAAAATGACTGTTTTTACTTGAATCATGATACATACTTTGGAAAGACAGGGGCTTTCAAAGTCTGTAAGAATGAACAGACTTTCATATTGTTTGCACATATTATTTAAAAAACATAAACAGTGGACTAAAAATTTCAGGATTCAATGTATATATTCATATTTCATTTCTCATAACAAATAAATGGCATTTTATATACCAAACAATGAAACATCATAGTAAAAGCTTATAATATCTTAAAGCACTGTCTTTAAAATATACTATTGCTTAATAGTTTCTTGCAAACTTATTAGCCAACAATGAGGAATTACAATAAAGGGTATTCAGAAATCTTAAATCCACATTCACAAGAATGAAATTAAACCATCATTTGAGACCATATACAAAAATCAACTCCGAGTGGTTTAAAAGCAGAAACATAATATCTGAAACTGTAAAAACTACTAGAAGAAAACACAAGGGAGAAGCTCCATGACTTTGGATTAAGCAATGATTTTTTTTGATATGACAAAAGCACAGGAAATAAAAGCAAAAATGTATAAACGGACTTACATCAAACTAAAAAACTGAATAGCAAAAGAAACAATCAACAGACTGAAATGACAACCTGCACAATGTGAAAAGCAATTGCAAACCATACATCTCTGATAAGGAGTTCATATCTAAAATATATGAGAAACTCAATTCAATAGCAAGAAAACAAATAACCTCATTTAAATAAATAGGCAAATGGCCTAAATAGACATTTCTTAATATAATACATACAAATTTGTTAGGTATATGAAAAAATACTCAATATCACTTATCATCAAAGAAATGCAAAATTAAAACCACAATGAAATATCACCTCACACCTATCAGACTGGCTTTTATCAAAAAGTTAAAAGTTTTGGTAAAGATGTGGAGAAAAGGGAACCCTTGCATATTGTTGGTGGCGGTGTAAATTTCTACAGCCATTATGAAAAACAATCTGGAGGCTTTTCAAAATATTAATAATGAAACTGCCATGTGATTCAGCTATTTCACTACTGTTTATCCAAAGGAAATAAAATCAATATTTTGAAAGATATCTTCACTCCTATGCTTGTTGCAGCATTATTCACAATAGCCAATATATGGAATCAATCAATCAAAGTGTCCATATATTGATGAATAAATAAATAAAATGTGGTACAGATACACAATGCAATATGAACTAGCCTAAAAAAAGAATGAAATTCTGTCATTTGAGATAACATGGATGAAGCTAGAGAACATTACGTTAAGTAAAGTAAGCCAGGCATGGAAAGACAAACACTGCATGATCTCAATTATATGTGGAATCTAAATAAGTCAAACTTAGAGTAGAGGATATAATGGTGCTTAGCAGGGGCTGGGAGATGGTTAAAGGATACAAAATTTGAGTTAGATAGGAGGAATATCTTTAAGAGATTAGTTGTAGAAAATAGTGACTGTAGGGGCCGGGCGTGGTGGCTCATGCCTATAATCCCAGCACTTTGGGAGGCCGAGGCAGGTGGGTCACAAGGTCAGGAGTTTGAGACCAGCCTGGCCAACATAGTGAAATTCCGTCTCTACTAAAAATACTGAAAATTAGCCAGGCGTGATGGCAGGCACCTGCAATCTCAGCTACTCAGGAGGCTGAGGCAGGAGAATCGGTTGAACTGGGAGGCAGAGGATGCACTGAGCCAAGATCACGCCACTGCACTCCAGCCTGGGCAACAGTGAGAGACTTGGTCTCGGAAAAAAAAAAAACAAAAAAAAAACCACACACACAGAAAGAAAAAAGTGACTATGGTAAATTATAAGTTATTTTGAAAAAAATTTAAAAAGATAACAATTAGAAAGAGTAAGTATCTGTCAAAAATGAACTAGTATTTAAACTGGATTAATGTTCATAGCTATAGTATCTTTAATTTGTATTTTTTAGCTTCTTTAATTTTTTTAGTCTTATAAGTATTCCTTACATTTTTTTGTAATCTTTACAATAAGATGTTAAAGGCAAGCTCAGTGTTTTCTGCATTCTTAGATCCTTTTGTTAATAAGTTCATTTCCTTAAAGTCTGTGCTTTAAAAATCAGCCAACCAACCAACCAACAGGAAACAAACATATTGTGGCCTCTGGTTATAATTTCTATCCAGTGCAACACTTAATTGATATTATGTGGTTATAATTCCAAGAGTACAAAAGGGCATATAGTGCGACTAGGCCTTTTCTCGAAATTCTATCAACATAGAAAAATGTAGGCAGACTGCATGGTCTTTCAGGGATATTTTAGGCTCACTGGTTTATGTATACAAATGCATCCCTGTGAAAAATAGCACATTTCATACATCTGGAATTGCTTTCATTCAGTAATGTCTCTTGGTAGTCATGCCCTATTAGTAAATTTTTGTAAGAGCTGCCATGGAATACTTAGCATAGTTGTGCCGTAACTGATTTATTAATTTTCTATGTATTTGCTACTACAAGCAATGCTTCAATAAACTACTCTCTCTATATAAATATCTATGGTAGATATAGATATATATAATTTGAGTGTTTATGATGGTGTATATTTAAGATGGATTATTAAAAGGAGAATTACTGCTAAAATATTTCCAAATATTATTTTGAAGTATATAATACATTACAATTTACAACCATGAAGAATATGATTTACAATATGTGAGGCATATGAAAGTACCTGTTTTCCTTCACATTTTATATTTTGATCTTTGCATGCCAATAATGGATATTTGGTATTTCAATGCACATTGCATTTTCATTTCTCATATAATTTAGGCTTTATAACTTTGAATACGATTAAAAACCATTTGTATTTTCTTTTCCCAGTAAACAATTTGCTTATGTATTTTGTCCCTTTTTCTACTCTTTTTATCTGCGGGACTTTCTCATGTTTGACCTTCCATACCCATTTCTGTGTTGAGAGCTACTCATCATCCAGTTCATTTTGAAACATAGTCTAATGTTAGCTTAGTCTGTTGCTTGAATCTGTGATTTTTTTTCATTTATTTTAAATCTTTCTCCTTTGATGTAGTATTAGTCCATTCTCATGCTGCTATAAAGACATGTCTGAGATTGGGTAATTTATAAAAGAAAGAAGTTTAATGGCTTCACAGTTACACATAGCTGGGGAGGCCTCAGGAAACTTACTATTGTGGGGGAAGGAGAAGAAAACACATCCTTCTTCACATGATGGCAGGAAGGAGAAGTGCTGAGAAAAAGGGGGAAAAGCCCCTTATGAAACCATCAGATCTCATGAGAACTCATTCACTATCATGAGAACAGCATAAGAGTAATAGCCCCCATGATTCAATTACCCCCCACCAGGTCCCTCCCAAGACAGATGGGGATTATGGAAACTACAATTGAAGGTGAGATTTTGGTGTGGACACAGTCAAACCATATCAGATGTCAAACAGGCTTGTTTTCTAGAGTCGCAAAACTGCTGTCCCTTGATTTGCCACATTGCTATGCATTCAGTGATAAACTTTTAAAAGACCAGTATTTATATAGTTGTACTTTCTTATTATCATCTTACTCTGTAAAATTTTGTAATATAAGTAATTTTTCTATCACTTAAAGTGTACTCTCACATCATTAGACTCATTTTAATCTTTAAATAGAAGATATTTGTAGTCCTTCTGTATTTGACTTTTTTTTTTTAACATTTATACCTGTTGATTACTGTCTCCCTCTTGAAAACCAGTGTAATGCAGTTCTAGATCTTCTCAATACTCTGAGGGTTATTTGACTTATTTCAGATTTTGGGGGCCTTCTCTCTATATAATCTTCTACTGATTATTAGATGCTGTGTTATCACATCACCTGTTCTTTAGTGACACTGTCACATACTTATTTCTCTCTTAAATTCCAATATGAATACAAATCTGCATTTGCATTATCAGCTTTATTTGAATAAACCTCTCATATTTTAAACTTCGTAAGTCTATAAACAAACCCATTATTTTCTCTTCAATATTCCTCTAGGTTATTTCTATTCTCTAAATGACATCACCATTTTTCTTGCTTTTGCTTTTTTTATTCTTTCCAAAATATTTAAAAACTGTTATGTCTTAAACAATTAGTAGGAGAAATAAATATGCAAGTTCTGAAATAGGATGAAAGCAGAAAGCAGATTAGAGTTGGAGATCATGACCACATGATTTTAGGAGTTCTATAATCATGAGAAACTTTATGGCATGGAGCTAAAATCCATGAACTGGAAGAATGAATAGGATAAGCATTTAGTTATCATCTTTAGTGCTTAATTGAAGGATTGCTGTACTCGTTAACTCTTCTATACCTCTGTGTTGTGAGCATCTGTGTGCCAAGGGCTTCTGTGTATTTAGGGTTCCTGCAGTTATTCCATTCCCATATCTCTAAGAAGCCACAAACAGAAAGAAACAGGCTCACAGTAGGTACCCTGGCAGGCATATTTGGTTTACACTTATAAGAAGCTGTCCTGTGATGGCTAAAAGTACATGGAGCTAGTTGCTGCAGTTGTTACCAAAATAAGAGTTGAGAGACTAGAAGTAATGCATAAGAAATGCCTGGCTCATTGTGATTGTCCTGTATTTTAACAGACCAGATTGCTATTCATTTACAAAACCTGATCTCTACTTTCTCACTTGGTGACTTTGATTGAGCTAACGTGTACCTTCAGGTTCCCTTCATTCTATATCTGCCAATCCTAATCCCACCCATTCTTTAATCCCCAGCTTAAATTACCCCTCCTTGAGTTTGGCTCATTACTAAAAACCTATGTTTTTTTCCTAACTTGTATATACCAATAAGGGGTCTTTCGTAGTCTTAATTAAATGAATCTATTTTAAAGACAAGCATATGTTTCCTTTCTTTGTAGTGTTTGATTAATTCTATCCAAACTATTGAGATTGAAAATGTTTGTCATGATGCTATTATATCTGCAACTAGTTATTCTATTTTTACCTCAGTTGTCTCATCTATATCATCTGGGTTAATAATACCTATTTTGCTAAGTTACTTCAAATTTTAAATAATGAACAATAAGTAATGTGCTTGCACAGAGTAAATGTCCTCCAAAACTTATTTTCCCACCTGCAAGGCCATGCTAGGAACCTATTGTTTTCTATGTTCCTTTAAATTAACTAATTGCAAATGAAGTTGTCTACAGTTAAGCAATGCTTTGCTCTTCAGTGAGGATCACAATTTTTTTTTGCTTTATTTTATTCGCTGATTGCCACAGAGATTATATTGCCACCATGGAAGAGGAGGAGGTGGAAGGAGATTCTGAAGCCTTGGGGCAAACTGGTGCTGTGGCAGTCAGAGAAGAGAGACAGAATGATGCCACTGATTGCTGTGCTTCTGGAGACTGTTCTACTTCTGAGTTTCCAATTCAGTGAAATAATGCCTATCCTCATTTATTAGCCTTTTAGAGTTGGGTTTTCTGGTTTGCATTGTTTAAAGTATTCAAAATGGCACATACTTCTACTTAGCTTTAATGTTTATTCTTTTTATGTCTTAGGCTCTGCTGCTGTCCTGTCCATAAGGTTGTTTTTTGGTAAAATATTAAACTACAGGAAACATAACAGCCTCAGAAAAGCATGACTCAACATGCAGCCTGGGACACCTCAGGGTCTCTCTACTGTGCACAGCATTTGTTCTGCTTTCAAGGCTCCCCACAGCATCTGAAGCCTTACATCCCTGGAGGCAACTGCCCATATGTTTACCTTTATTACCAACCTGCAGTTTCCAGGCATCTGCTAAATTACAATTTTGAGTGCTTAATGGTGATTTCATTTGTGTAAAAAAAAGGCAGGGGAGACTCTTTGCCCCTCATTAACTTAGAATGGCATTGCACCACAGAATAGAGCTGGCATATAGATATATTGAAAGAATCGGGTAGAGCTTAGAGGATTAGAAGCTTATGTGTGCTGTGAGGAGGTCAGAATCAGGTTGTGTTCACGTGTGTTTATGTTCTTTCTTGGAACAATAAAGTAAACAGATTTTCTCCTCTGAAAGAAAAAGTTTCAATAATATAGAAATAGCTTTGCCCCTATCTAGGGCCCTTATGTCTTTTCAACCCCAAGGGGCATATCACAGAGTATGTAGGAGAATATGGCAATATATAAAAGGCGAAAAAGGCCACAGAGCTACAGATGTTCCCCAATCCTATGTAAGCTGCTTCTCTATAGAGCCTTCCATTCTGCAAAGCTTCCAGCTTGTTCTGTCATAGCACCTGATGACAGCAGTGCCTCCAACACTCTTGGCTGTCCTTTCTTTCCTTGGTTAACTTCTCTTGTTAGTGCAGTTGAGTTATCAACATGGTATAAGTGTTACATCAATACCATTTCAGAAATAAAACACTAGCCATGCAAAGGCTGAAGCAAATTGTTTTCCAACTAAATGCTGGCAGCCTGCTCTTATAGATTAAGACCAGGTTTCTCCCCAAAGCACTGAAGCAGCAAATTTAAAAGGAGGCAAACAGAACATAGACTATATAGCAACAGAGATAAAACAGTTCATTACCTAGCTAATGTTTGCATTTTTCTGCTTTAGAGCAAGTATAAAATTAGAGATAACAAAATGACACTTAATAGACGCTGGACATTTAGAGAGAAATGTAGCTTTTAAAGACATTTTTCTTCTATTCCTGGAAAAAGTAAGCGAGGGGAAGGTGAATGTATCAGGTACAAATCACACAGGCAGAAAATATAGAGGAAAGAACTAAAGCCTAACTCAATTCTATGGATTTTAATTATAGAAATCTGGCCAAGTCACTCTCCTCCTTGCAGGGACTGTTATTACTTTATTTTGAAGAAATTGAAACAGTTGTCTTCTCTACTGAACAGGGTTGTGGCAAAAACAAAATGACATTGTGAATGTAAAAGTTCATTAAAAACTCTAAAATGTGATAGCATAATGTAAACCACCCCCTTTTTTTTTTTTTTTTTTTTTTTTTTGAGATGGAGTCTTGCTCTGTAGCCCAGGCTGGAGTGCAGTGGTGCGATCTCCGCTCACTGCAAGCTCCGCCTCCCGGGTTCACACCATTCTCCTGCCTCAGCCTCCTGAGTAGCTGGGATTACAGGCGCCTGCCACCATGCCCGGCTAATTTTTTGTATTGTGAGTAGTTCAATCAATGTCACAAAAAATGAGAGACCAAAAAATGACTGGCAGGAAGTAAAGGAGGGGGAAAGTGCTGCTCTCTACATAACCTCTAAATTCTACTGACTCAGGCTAGTCACTTATCTTCCCGTAGTCTTAGTCCTCTCGTCTTCAAATCTAGGATAAATTTGGCCTCCTTTGAGGATGAATTATGAGGACTAAATGAGTACTCATTAAGAGCATCAACTCAAATCAAACAGTCTGGGGATTAAATATTCCCCTTGAAATGTACTATCCAGGTAAATTTGGGTGAATTATGTAACCTTTCTAATTTGACTTTCTTTCTTTATGTGAGGATTACAATAGTATCTACCACATATATTTTTGTGCGACATTAAATAAGAAACCGTATTTTAGCTCATGGTGGAGTGCCTGTAAAAAAAAAAAAAGCCCAAAAATGAGAGATGAATGGAAAGAGGCATAATGATGTGACCAGGGTATTCAGAAAAGGAAGTGAGCTAAACCCCCAATTTCCCCTATTTGTCCACCTTGGAATCATAATGAAATGCTCTCATAATTACGGCATATTCCCTCTAGATAAATGAGGATGACAATACATACAGTGCAAATAATTCTTTTTAGACCGTGCATTAGCATCTTTCAAATCACATTCCCACGCTCAGTGTTTTTTCAGAAGTGGGGAATCAAGTCCTGTGGACAAACCCGTGTGTTGAGTAAGCCTCCTCCCCATTCCTATGTCCATAACTAAGTCTTTTTATAGCATTTCCCAGTCGTATCCCTCTGCCACCTTTGGCTTGTCCACCCAACAAGGTTATGCGTGATGTCAGTACTAATTTTCATTAGCTTATTTAGTATTAAGGCAACTTCTTGAGAAACACAACCCTATTTATTTTGGTTCACTATTTATTTTATTTTGCTTAGTGAAGAAAAACTTCATGATATGGTTAGGCTTTTTGTCCCCATCCAAAACTCATCTTGAATTGTAATCCCCAGGTGTTAAGGAAGAGACCTGTGCGGAAGTGACTGGATTATGGGGGCGGTTTCCCCCATGCTGTTCTTATGATATGAGTGAATTTTCAGGAGATCTGATGATTTTAAAAATGGTCATTTTTCCTGCGCTGTCATATCCTCTCTCTCACCTGCTGCCCTGTAAGAGGTCCCTTCTTTTCCCTCGGTCATAATTGTAAGTTTCCTGAGGCCTCCCCAGCCATGGGGAACTGTGAGTCATTTAAACCTCTTTTCCTTTATAAATTCTTCAGACTCGGATAGTGTCTTTATAGCAGTGTGAGAATGGACTAATACACTTCAATCACGTTGTAAAATCAAACTTTTCAGGCAGCAGTTGTCTAGGGCACATGAGGGAGTCTTTACCTGCTTCTTTATCATAGCCCCTGGTATGTATAAATAGACATTTATACTTTTGTCTTTATTTTTTAGCTCAAAATTTTTTTAAATAATAAGAAATTTAAAAAACATGTGAAGTTAAGACTAAAAGTTTCTCAAATGTCTTAGTTTTGAGAGTTGAAAGTAACATGTAATAACAAATTCCAAACATTTCAGTACGACTACGCTTAAGTACATGTGATGGAAGTATTTGGTCAATCTAATTTACTTCAAGCTACTTAACAAATCTAGAAATGCTTTGTCATTTTTCAGAAGTCTTTCAGAAGTTGTAGTACATCAAAATAATATACTTTTAAGAGGTTTCTTTATTATCTTCTGATCATAGATACTTGGCTTAGTATGAACACATAACTTTACACCAAGTTGCTTAATTCTGAAATTTCTATTTGTAATTGCCTACTTCTCCTGTAGAGAAGACTTTAAGCATACTTAGAGCTGTGTTCAATAAACTTGCAATTACTGCTACAAAATATTTGCATGAATTGGACCTATTGATGAAGGACAAACCTGAGGATATTCAATCTAGTCTTCCTTATTTCACAAATTAAGTTCCATTTATGTTATCTGTTTTTATGTCTGATAAAAAACAATAAGGCTTATGAAGTTCACTTTTATAAAAATCAGAGAAACCATATTTACTAATCATATTACATTTATAGATGTTTTAAGGTAGACTTGAATAAATAACAGAATAAGAATATAATTGTTTATTTTTACTATAATAAGAATAAAATTGTAAAAATAAAAACTACATTCACTTATTTTCTAATCAAACTGGATTTTGGCCAAACATATTTGTAATTATTAAAAAACAACATTGTTACATAAAATTTATTAGCCTATATAACCAATTAAATCAATTTTCAACCTCTTAAATAAACAGCATGTGTTAGGCCAGCATTAAAAACTTTCATATGAAAAAAAAAATCTCTTAATGATCAGTAAAAGAATATTAAATTTATTATTTGTTACAGAAAATAAAGGGCCAGATGTCAGTAACAGCAATGAGCTCCCTAAAGTGGAAAAACAAAATTAATTCATGCCACTAATATAGTGGAGGGACTTACGCTATATAAGGAATAAATACTCAAGAAAATAAAGGCATGGGTAGAACACATATTTAATTTAATTTAATTTTTTTCTTCTACTAGCTTGAGAAGTGAGAAACCCTTATTGGATAAATTGCCTTGTGTTTCTGACAAAGTTGCTCTAAATAAACCCTTTTTAATTGCCATTTTAAAAATTGAAGTATTACTATATTTAAAGGCTGAAATGCAAGATGATCTTAAAGTTTTCCTCCTCAAAAAATCATACCACTTCAATAGCTAAACAAGAAGCATCTCATCAGAAACCAACCTCTTCATCTAATGAAAGAAAGAAGTCTGAAATGGCTGATCTATAGCTTTCTTGTGTCTATCATTTGTGTAAGAGAATGAGTGATGCTGAAAAATAGATGAAAAAAACCACCAATTTTCTCTTAATGTTCTAGCATCAGACAGAAATCGTTATGATGGGTATTCCTACAGCAATTCCTAGGATCTATGAATCTATTCTTTCCCTAAGTATACTTTGTGGATCAAAACAATATGATACCCAGTAATATGTGCACTACTGTTATTCAAGTTAATATAGAGGTATATTAGTATGACTATTAATATACGTATTACATAAGACCTAAGACCAGAACAGGAAAAGACTAAAGAAAATGCTTGAGGTTTCTGGCTGAGGGAAAAGGCGTACACCTACAGGATGGGGTGTTAATATTTGCCATTCTGGACAGCATCAACAGCTATCCTAGAAGAATTTTAACCTGAAGTTAACATGAGAATTTGTCTTTCAGTTCTCTTTATATAACTTCTGTCATATATCAGAAGCTCTTTCCAGCTCTGTCCAAAAAAGGTGATGCAATAATAGAACAGAATGACTGAAACTGTAATGATAAGAGTAGGGGCAGGCTGTGCCATAAAAGGTAACGAGAGTAGAAGGGAAAAAGTGACTGATGAGTCCATGGAAGAGAGGGCCAAGAAAGAAGGATCCACAGAGGAATGAGGCCATCCAAGGAACTGAGCGAGGGATGACTGCCTGTGCCCAGGGAGGAGTGAGTGAGTCCACCTGAATTTCTTTTATTTTTTTTTAAATTATACTTTAAGTTCTAGGGCACATGTGCAAGGGTCTAGAACTAGAAATACCATTTGACCCAGCCCTCCCATTACTGGGTATATACCCAAAGGATTATAAATCATGCTGCTATAAAGACACATGCACACCTGAATTTCATAGATTAGTCAATCCAGATTTCACACCCGGAAGCCACTTCTATTAGTTTGGAGTTGGGAAAGTTTCCAGTAGCATGGTTTATGGTTTATTGTTTCAGGGTAATTGTTTTTGATGATGAAGGATAAAATAACTCCATTATGAAACTTTCAGGTCCTTCTTTAGAAGTAGTATTGTATTAAAAACGAAACAAAATGAAACAAAACCTCACACCAAATGTCTATGAAGCCGTAGGCTTCTGTCTTCCTTAATAGCTTCTAGATAGTGCTGATTACAGAGGATCTCTCTTCATGGGAGTTTTTAGCCTATTAAGAACGTGTGGTGCTATACATTTCAACATTGCTATGAGAATACATTTCTAATGTTCTCATAAAAAATTTTAATATTTGAAGTAATGATATGGAAATTAGCTTAATTTCATCATTTCATATTGCATTGAAAATTATACCACCACTGTATACTTAATAAATATATGCAACTATAATTTGTCAATATGTAATAAAAAGAAACACATTTATTCCTTTAAAAGTATGTGTACATGAGTATTCTTCAAGTAACAGTCTAAGGGAAGAAACTCAAGCTCTTTGGCAACAAGTTAAATCTAGAAAAAACAATTTCCAAGCTTCTGGGAATCATCAATACATATATTAATGTGTTTATTATGTCTTAATTATTGTTAATGAAGTGGAGGTATATACACGTAGACATTTTCAAGAAAAAGTGCGTAAATTACTTTACAAAACATGGAATATGTTAATATTATTTATATCGAAATTAAAAGCTATGAAAAAAATCTTTAAAAAATGTGCTAATCTCAACTAAGACAATATAACAGGTTTCTTTCCTACAAATAATAGAAATTCACTATTTTGTAAATTGTTTAGCTTGTGGGAATCACGTAAAAACTTTCCAATTAATTTTACAAAATTAATATAATGTTTATCAAAATATGACAAAAGAGTAAAAAGTAGGAATCAATAGAAAAGTTTCACTGATGAGTAGTTGTAAAAATCTCGAACATTGTTATAGCAAGTCAAACCAGCGTTTTATCAAAACAACTATACCAAATGCATGCAGTGCTTATTCCAGTATTACACAGATACATAAAAACAAAGGAGCTGTTATCTTTATCCTAAATTGTTGCCACACAGATGAAAATATCAGCAGTAGGAAAATGTCAATACAGAAAACCCTCTGCATATGTAACAACATATATGTATGCATATATAGAGACATAAAAACACATTTTTCTTTAATATAATCAAAAAATTCGTGCAATAAAATTTAATATTTTATTGAATTTAAAGGGAGAAGTTCAGTGGGGCATAGCTTCAATTCGTGTTGCTGCTTTTCTTCTACAGGAATATTTCTAAAATCCTATAAGAAAGAAACATCTTGGAAAATAAAATAATAATGGAAAATATTAGGAATTTGAAGTTAATTATGCTTTAGAAAATGTCTATTGAATTTCGGCTCTGAAACATAAAATTTGGAACTGGTTAAAATATGTAATGTAGAAATTAGTATTACGATTAATACTAGTTAATATCAGTGTTGATACTGTAAATTAGTTAATTCCAATAGAATAACATGGGAAAAATCTATAACATATTCTAAGTGAAAAATATAAAAGTGTTATCAATAGTTTGATAACCAATTAATTATATAATGTTTATACTGGAAAACTAAAGAAAATAATATTCTTAATTTGACAACATTTTTGTCAGGATAGCTGGTCAATTATTTTTCTTTATCTTCTGTGAGTGTATCCTCTTTATTTGTACAACGAATACGTCTACTGTTTATAGTAGTTAAATAAGTTTTTAACATAGGTACAGTAGTATTCCAAGTGTGTATGTGTGCGCATATATATATGTGTGTGTGTGTGTGTGTGTGTGTGTGTATAGTCCCACCCCCACTTTATTGGTAACTTTTGTCAGTGGCTACCAAAGACAGACCACCAGTAACATACCTGTAGTCAAAGATAATTTTATTACTTACTGCATGGATGTTTCAGAACATGTTTTGGGGGACTTGTTACAGGATCTGGGCTTGGTTTGGTGATTTGGGCTTATATTAGGAGTTTTTGCTGGATTGGGTCATGTATGAAAGTGGTAGCAAATCTATGATTGGATAATTACTAATCTTTACGTAGGAGGCAGAAAGAACGAAGATGGCCTAAAGTTGTAACAGGAAAAAGAAACCACAGTCACATATTTTAGGAGCAGGAGAATCTTGACCATTTTTGTGATTCATGCTGAATTCTGCTTTTTGACTGCTGAGGCACACTTATACAGTGATTTTGTTTTTATCTTGTTCATTATTGGTACAGGGTAACTTTAAATTATTTTTGTGTTTGAAATTGTAGGAACATCATAGCCTAGCTGTTAGTGCTAGCTGTCAAGGTTGCTTTTCCCTTTCCCCATTGTTTATTGTGGGGATGATGTTCTTAAAGTGTAGGCACTAGACTGCAGCTTAGCATCACCTGAGAAACTGTTTGAAATGTAAACCCTCACGCCCACCCCAGAAGCACTGAATCAGAAACTCTGGGCATGGGGCCAAACTATGTATCTTTTAACAAGCCTTTTGGTCCAGATAATTCTAATACTAGCTAAAATTTGAAAACCTATTGCAATGGTTAATCACCTTGACTACACATTAGCATCCTCTGGGGAATGGGGGGCTTTAAAATCATACTGATGGCCAAGACCAATTCCTGTTTAATTGCAGTCAAAAATATCCGAGCGTGGAACAACAGTTTGGTAATTTTTAAATGTGCCTTAGCTATTATAATGTGCAAACTTGTTAGGGAATCTCTGTTCTATCCTATTTGGGTAAAGGCAAAAAGAAAATAAAAACAGAAAGCAAACCCACAAAGAAACAAAAGTACATCACTTCCCCGCCCCTCTTCTGTGTTCATCCACAATGCTATTATTCCTATTGGAGAATAATTTTGAAATGTTAATTAAATTTGAAAATTCACGTAACATACAATTTAGCAATTCCATTTTGAAGTATATGCCATAGATAACCTCTTACATGTGCACAAAGTAGTCTATATATGAATATTTATCTCATCACTGTTTATACTAGGAAAGAATGTAAGTATGATACAGTCTACAGTTGAGAGATGGATAAATTGTAAGATGTTTATAAAATGCTGCACAATCCTGTGGTTAAAATAGACTGTATCAACTATATCAGTGTGGATAAACCTCAAAACATAGAATGATGAGTGAACACAGAAACACAAAAATATTACATGTAATTTAAGTAAACTTAAAAATCTTAAATAATGTTGGATGTTCTTATAGATACAATGTATTGTCCAGTACTAATTTGAAAGGAAGCACACAAATAATTTGCACAGCTTCAACAGAGGCTACTTACTTACATCTGTGGGAAAGAGAATGGGGATAGAATTCTGGGAATTTAAAAAATATCTGTAATATTTTATTTCTCTAAGGAATAAGTGAAGAAATTACAATAAAGTGTCACATTTTAAACATTAGGCTAGAGATTACCACTTGGAATTCTAACAGTACTGTCCTCCTTCAACCCAGTGCTGACACTGCCAAGCTGACTCACTTCTTCTGAAGCTTCATCTATTAATTCTGCATTGACCACAAAGCTGCATGTTTAGTAATGCCTTTGAAAATAACTAGATAGAATTTCAAGAAGGAAAAAAAAAAAAACAAGGCAAAACTGGAAGCTAAATGTTAGCTATGACTGTTTCTGAACTCCAGGATCAGAGAAAAAAATAAAAGCAAGAATCTTCATGCAGGATGTCCTAACGGATAGACTGTAGTATCTCATCCTGTCTCTCAAAATTGAAATTCCTTCTATGAGCATTTTCATGCCTGCTCACCCCCTTAAGGAGAACCTAAACTTCTTCCCATAGAAAACAGTTTCACCCTGAGATTTTCCCCTAATCCTCTCTCCACCATCACTCCTCCAGCCATACAATGTTAGTTACCATAATCCACAAGGGCAAGACAGGGTTGAAGTAGGGTAGTGCTTCAGGTCACAGGGAAAGTTTTGGCAGAATTGTCTATGGTTGGAATTTCCACATTATGTTCAATATTCTTTGAGTTTACTCAAGCAGCATCCTGTGAAAGTATGTTCATTCATTCCTTCGTTGAATTTCCAGGTTCTTAGGAAAAACTGTTGCGCAGCAAATATACTGTCATGTGCACACACAAATATACAAACCCAAGTGAGAACAATGATTTTTCTTGGTGATATTATAGTCAAAATTTGTGTTAAGGAAAATAAACATTTCTTGGAGAGATAATAGAATATACTCTGCCCAAAACGGAGATAGCATTTTACATTGTTATGCAGATAATTTTCATTGGCATTTTCTCTTTCTTCTTTCTCGTTCCATGCATTGAATTGCACTGGGCAAAAATAATGCCCTAAGACTGTACCATTTATCCACAATTAGTCCCATTTACAATATAAAAACAGGAAGAGTTTTAAAATAAATATTTTTATTTAACTTCAACCAATTTTAGGATGACTTTACTTCCAGTTCTTACCATTCTATCTTATTGGTAGAAGACTAGAGTAAAAGAAAAATTATTCTTTTTCTAATTGTTAAACAATTATTAGGCTGCAATTACTTTTGCACCAAGCTCATATTGAGATTTTAAAAGAAGCATAATTTTTATAAAGAGAAAATATGTTCCCATAAATATGAAAGAATTATGATTTTCATTTTCTTCATGTCCTACGTTTTTCAAGTTTTTAAAATAATATGCATATATCTGGCATAAGCAATAAAAATAAATGTCACCAGAATAAATTTTAGACCATCCAATCAAAGATGTATATTAACTTATTTGACATTTATTTTTTAGTTTTATATAAACAAATAGTTTTACCTATTTATGGGGTACATGAGATATTTTGATACAAGCATATAATGTGTAATAATCAAATCAGGATAATTTGGATATCCATAACCTCAAACATTTATTATTGCTTTGTGTTGAGAAGATTCCAAATCCACTTCTCTAGTTACTTTGAAATATACAGTAAGTCATTAACTTATAGTTGCCCTATTGTGCTATTGAACACTAGATTTTCTTCCTTCTACCTAAGAAATAAAATGTATTTTTGTACCCAGTAATCAACCCCTTTATATCCCTGTCTTCCCAAGACCCCTCCCAACCTCTGGTAACCATCATTCTACTTTCTCACATATGAGTGAGAATAGGTGATATTTGTCTTTCTGTGCCTGGCTTATTTTACTTAACATAATGTCCTCCAGTTCAATTAAAGTTGTTGGAAATTACAAGGTTTCATTCTTTTTTATGGCTGAAAAATATTCCACTGTGTATATGCACCACATTTTCTTTATCCATTCATATTTTGATGGACACTTAGGTTGGTTCCATATCTTGGCTAATGTAAATAATGCTACAATAAACATGGGTGTGCAGATAGTTCTTTAATATACCGATTTCCTTTCTTTTGGATATATAAGCAGCAATGGAATTGATGGATCTTGTGGTAGTTCTATTTTTAGTCTTTTGAGAAGCCACCATAGTCTTTTTCATAGTGGCTATACTAATTTACATTCACACCAACAGTGTACAAACATTTTCCTTTCTCCACATCCTCACGAGCATGTGTTATTTTTTGTCTTTTTATAAAAGTCATTTTAACTGTAGTGAAAGGAACAGAATGGGAGAAAATGTTTGCAAATGTTTCAACAAACAAGAGATTAATAACCAGAATATATAAGGAATGCAAACAACTCAATAGCCAAAAAACAAATCATCTGATATAAAAATGGGTAATAGATCTGAATGGACATTTATTAAATGTCACTAATCATCAGATAAATGCAAGTCAAAACCACAATGAGATTTTTAAAATTCTATCTGTATATCAATTACCATGCCAGCCATCCCATTACTGGGTATATACCCAAAGGACTATAAATCATGCTGCTATAAAGACACATGCACACGTATGTTTATTGCAGCACTATTCACAATAGCAAAGAGTTGGAACCAACCCAAATGTCCAACAACGACAGACTGGATTAAGAAAATGTGGCACATATACACCATGGAATACTATGCAGCCATAAAAAATGATGAGTTCATGTCCTTTGTAGGGACATGGATGAAACTGGAAAACATCATTCTCAGTAAACTATCGCAAGGACAAAAAACCAAACACCGCATGTTCTCACTTATAGGTGGGAATTGAACAATGAGAACTCATGGACACAGGAAGGGGAACATCACGCTCCGGGGACTGTTGTGGGGTGGGGGGAGGGGGGAGGGACAGCATTAGGAGATACACCTAATGCTAAATGACGAGATAATGGGTGCAGGAAATCAACATGGCACATGGATACATATGTAACAAACCTGCACATTGTGCACATGTACCCTAAAACCCTAAAGTATAATAAAAAAAAAAATAATCGACTTAATAAAATTGTCCTCATGTGCACTGTGGTTATTTGAAGCTGTAGATTAGTGGTATTCAACCACAGTGGCACGAAAAATCACTTGGGGAGATAAAAAATGCTGTTTCCTGGTTATCACATTGAAAGAATCTGATTTAATATGTTTGGAGTTCAGAATGGTCATAGGAATTTTAAAAGCTCTCCAGGGAATTCTGATGTACAGTCAAGGTTGAGCCTAGATTCAGAACTCCTCCTGTATTTGGCTATATTAATGCTGATTGCAGCATCTCCATGCTGTCTTGTTTTCTAAATGGATAGATTCCAAGATAAACTGTGAAACAGTAATATGTATTTGAGTTTGGACAATGGGGCACACTGTATTGTTATAGCAAATGCAGTCACTGCAACACCACTGTAGCAGTGGTGGACATGTAGATACCTACGTCTGCTCCAAATCAAAAAACACCTCTAGAAATTTAGAGATATTCCTTTATATATATATATATATATATATATATATATATATATATATATATATATATATATATATCCTGTGACCCAGTGTTATAAACAGAATTGTGTCCCTTCACTGTTTATGTCTTGAAGTGCTAGCCCTTCAATGTGACTATATTTGGAGACAGAGCCTAAATATGTAAGTAAGGTTAAATGAGATAATTAAAATGAAGTTAAGGTTAAATAAAGGTGGGTCCCCAATACCTTTGGGCTGGCGTCTTTATAGGAAGAGGAGGAAGGATCAGGAATGTGCATGCACAGGGAAAAGGCCATGTGAGAACATGGCAAGAAGACTGCCTTACTCAAGTCAAGGAGAAAGACCCTACAGAAATCAAGACTGCTGGCACTTTGATCTTGAACTTCTAAGAAAATAAATTTCTGTTGTTTATGCCACCCAGTCTGTGATAGTCTGTTATCGCAAACTGACAGAACTAACACACCCAGAAATTTCACTTCTCAGTGTATAATCAATAGATATTATGTACTTATTCAAGAAGTGTTTAGAAATATTCATGGTAGCTGTAGTCTTGTAGACCCATGCTGGACACATCCCAAATGTCTAACCTTAAGTGTACAATTCAATGGGTTTGATGCACAGACAAAATCCATACTTTTTCACAGTATAGATCATTTGCACCACACCTGAAAGTTCCTAAATGCACCTTCCTACTTAATGCTTTACGCCCAGACTACGTCAATTAAAATTTTTTCACAATAGATTGTTTTTGCTTGTTTTAGATCATAATATAAATAAAGTCATAAAAGCATGGAGATTAGGACTACATACTTTTTTTTTGCCTGAAATAAGGCTTTTAGTATCTCAATAATGCTTTTACTAAAAAAAATTCAATATTTTGACACAACAGTCTATAAATATTTAGATCTATAAATGTAACTGCACAGAAATAAAATTTGTACTTTTTTCTGTAGTTACTTGTTTTCATACTTTAGGGCATATCTCCTTACCTTGATAGTGTAGGTATTTATCATGTGTTATCCTATAAATCTTAGTCACAACTCCACAATTCACTTTGAATTAAAATAATGTATCATTCTAACTTTAATCAGTGATTTACAGCAGGAAATATAAAGTATTTGTAGTTGATGATTTATTCCATTTAATAATATTCACTCTGTGCAGGTATGGTTGATACTTCCTGTGTTTCTAAGTGTTCATTTGGGACAAATAAGGGTGTCCATACTATCTAAACTCAGTGCATTTAATGGTATATCAGGAAGGCATTAAGAAGTCAGTGGATTTGCTATAAAAGAATGCAGTCCTTACAAAATTAGAAGAAAAGTGGTGCACTCTTAAAGTACCCTTTTTCCCAGCACCGTTACTTTTTACAAGGTGTACTTCTAGTGCTTTAAAGTACTTACCTTTAAGTTTTGACCAGTATTCAATTAAATAAGTAGTCATAACAATAAATAGTACATAAAAATACAAATTTAGGATGCCAACTACTCTCTCGCTATATTCTAAAATCCATGATCTATTATTTTGCATTATTTTTAACTGAAGAAAAATAATAATTCTTAGATGGTTTAATTATCGTAGCCTTACAAATAAATATTTTTACAGTGAATATTTAGTTTCTATGTATACTCTGGAAATACAAATTTAGACTTTTCCCTGGGTCTTGGAAATAATTGGCAAGTCTAGATAACTATCACTATGTTTATATAAAAATGTTACAGGGTGTTAACTGAACTTTACAATCAGTGATGAGACATTTTTGATGATCTTGTAATTATTCAGATTATTGTCTAGCAAATATTTACTTTCTGTGCTCCTACTTAGGCAAAATGCACCTCCTCACCCCATTGATATGATAGACCATGTGACTTTCTTTGGCCTGTGGAATGTTGGCAAGTATGATTAAGTAGAAGCTCTGAAAGTGTTTGGAATATTTTCTCTTGGCTCTTGTGCTCCAGTGACCCTCCATGAGAAGAAAATGACATCAGTGGCTGTTACCCTTTAGTCTCTGTCTCAGAAAAAACACACGTAGAGCAGACTTAAACCCTGCCCACAGCTTGAATACAAGTCCAAACAAACTGCATCTTGATGCAGAGCTGTGTGATTAATCCCAGCCTTGATCAGCTGAACTGCAGTCAACCTGCAGATTCATAAATGTCAGTTTTCCAGGGTAGTGGTTGTGCAGCATTTATAATAATACCATCTTATACCTAGTTAATAATCAGTTATCAACTGGCAGATACAGAGGCAAACTAGGACGTAATCCTTTCCTCTCAAATGCTTAGAATCTACTTGGTTGAAAAGCTAAGTGAAAAATACAGAGAACTCTGAGAAGGAAAACAAGAATTAGTTGGATCAGGATAGAGATAGTGAGTGTCCTTGGAAAACTATGTAGGTGGCCTATTCTAGTTATGTATGCTATGTAAGTAAACACCCTAAAACTCAATGGTCCCAAACTACAATTTGTTGTTGTTATTCATGAGGGTTAAACTAGCCTACATGAACATTTCTCCACTGGGTATCTTATGAGAGTAACTGGATGTCAGCCGGAGCTATCATTTGAAGGCTTCACCTAGCTGGATATCCAAAAAGTCTACTACATAATACTTGATGCTGAATGTCATGGGACTTCAGGTGGGCTGTCTGCTGCAGCACCTACACATTGCCTCTTTATGTGGCTTGGGCATGTCACAGCATGGTGGCTGAGTTCTGAGCGGGAGTGTCTCAAGGGCAGGCATTTCAAGAGACCCAGGCTTTTTATGACCTAATCCCAGAAGTCTCAAAATGTCACTATTACCATATTCTTGTCATCAAACAAATTACTAAAATCAGCCCAGATTCAAAGAGAGGGAACTTAGGCTGCAGTTGTTCATGTGAGAAGCAGCAAGTACCAACAGAACTAAAGAAATTGAAAGCGGCCATTTTCTAAATTTATTTACCACGGAGGCTTTATTTGATTAAATTTGGATAAACAGCTTTGTCTAGAGAGTGCCCATATTATTTTTCATCCATACTACGACATGTTTGAGAGTGGAATGGACAATAAATATCAATACGTATCCTTAGCAAAACTTGGGCGTATTTTAGTGTGTTGATAACTAAGCTACTGTGTATTTTTATTCTGCCTGTGATGCTTAGCCTCTGCCATTAGGGGGCACTTGAGGGATGCCCAAAGACAAGTGGAGTGAGAACAGACTTGCCCCTTTCTATTCCCATTGTCTCAGCAGTCTCATTAGAGGCAGTTGGTTCCAGTTATCAGGTTTGGTTTTTCTATATTTCCGCAACCAGCTTCAATGCACTCTCTGAGATACACTAACATCAAAATGTGGCACTTCTTTTTCAGAAACATGAGGCTGAGCTCTGAGAGGTCCCTTCTGTAAGCTTCTAGGTTCTAATAATCCCAACGTCTTCCTTTTGTTCTCTGGTCCCAGGAGGTATGACCTGCTGTTGTTAGTCCTACAATACGATTCAACCAATTTCTTACATTAAATTCTCTGTCAGAAAAAAAAGGATGTAGTTCTGTTCTTCTATTTTCCTAGTCTAATTGAAACCATTATCTGATATATTGGTTTTATTTTCCTATCTTGAATAGGTCATATCAATCTAAAAGTTTTACTAAATAATCAGAATGACATTGATCTCATGCTTAGCACTAGAGATGTGTTTAAAAAGCAAAAACCAATTTCTAGGGACATTAATACATTTCTTAGAGTGAAGTTGGAATCATTGACATTAATTAAATGGAAAGCTTGGATTCAAATAATAAGTTGTATTACTGTTGTAGTATAACTCATTTACTTATTAATAAATATTGAAAGATTTTCCCAAATAACTCTATCAACTTATTTTATGATATGTATATTCCTGTGGCTTCTTTAATATAGAACAAACTGATTTTTAGTATAAAGCAATCATGTATTGCTTAATACATCTGTAAAGGTGGCACTATGCTATTGTATATATAAAATTATTTCTACTTTTCTGTTATATTAACATATAGGAAAGGGTGTTAACATAAAATATATGTATGTGCAACCTATAAGAGATTTGAAATGCATCAGTACAAATCCTGGGAGTAGCAAACAAATACAAAGTTTGCAAGTGAATTTTGGGAATGTATATTCCACATAAAAGCTTATTTATAGCTAGTTTCAGCTATTCAACTCACACATGTGATCTAAGCAATGGATGTATTCTTTGGTAAAGCTAATTATTTGTGTTTAAAGAACCATGTAAAATATAGGTGAAAATTTTAATGTTACAATTTTTTTAAAAAATTAATAGTCAAATTTAGTGGGTATTCATTGAAAACACCACTAGAAATGCAGCACCTTTTTCATTCTCTAAAATGTTTAGTAGCACACCTGCTTTGCCTAGTGCGAATTCCATGAATTTTAATGGTAGAAATTTTTCTCTCTGAGATTTCATCCTGATAGCTTTTGGGTTTTGTTTTCTCTCTTCTTTTTCAATACAACAAGAAAACATGCTAAGCCAGGTGACTATATGGTTCCCTTTGTCAGAGAGGACACTTAGAGTTTGTGCCATTTTTTTCCCTCTCCTTTGATGGAGCCAGAATAGCACTGCAGATACACAACAAAAGTGTTTTGGTGCCTCTTTTACAAAAAGTACTATGCATCTTTCATATGAGATCTGTTTATTTAAAAGCATTTTAAATTGATATTGTCAGGGGTCCTACTGTTAAAGTCTGCCAGTTAATTATGCTATGGCAGGAGGACCTACCTATATTTTATAACAGATTACATTGATAGGAGGTACAGCAACATAATTTAGAAAAATAGAATCTAATGATTCTGTCTTTTTCAGTTAGCAGGAGGGGGGCTCCATGCAGACGCACAAACCTGTGTCTGCAAAGGTGTAAGTGATTTGTCACTCAACAGTTATAACTCTTTGGGAATATGGGCAAAGATTTGAGGGATTTAAATAATATAGAGGGATAGAAAAAGGTATTATTGACAAACAAAAGAAGACATATGTTTGAAAGGAGAGAAAAATAAAATGTTTCAGAAAGATAGGACTGCATTTGGGAATTGTTGCTAAAAATAATGTGTCTAATTGGAGTATTCTAGTCTTTTGTTTTTATGGAGAGGAAACATTTTGATTTGGACCTTTGTAATGTGGGTTGATTATAAATAAATGCTATGGTTTGAATGTTTCCCCAGAAAGCATACCCGAGACTGGGTAATTTATAAAGGAAAAAGGTTTAATTGACTCACAGTACAGCATGACTGGGGAGGCCTCAGGAAACTTGCGATTATGGCGGAAGGGGAAGCAAACATCTTTTTTTCACGTGGCAACAGCAAGAAGAAGTGCCGAGTAAAAGGGGGTAAAGGCTCATATAAAACCATCACATCTAGTGAGAAATCACTCACTATAGAGAGAATAGCGTGAGGGTAACTGCCCCTATGATTAAGTTACCTCCCACGGGTCCCTTCCACAACACGTGGGGATTATGGGAACTATAATTCAAGATGAGATTTAGGTGGGTACACAGCCAAACCACATCAGTCATGACATAGCACTGCTTAGCAGTGTGATGATACTAATCTATCGCAGAAATATATACATATTTAACTGTATTCTAGTTAAATAATTCTGCAATATGACCAAATTTGACAGGAGCTTAACTAGAAGATATTGAAAGAGTGTAAATATACAAAGGTACAATAGACAAACCGTATATGACAGTATATGACTCAACAATCTCTGTAAAAACTAGCCGGGGAAGTCAATCTACAACTTCTGTAGCTTTTATTTTTCTCTTCTTTTCTTTTAGGAATAGACAGGACTTGTTGAACTGTTGTTGACTTTGCCCCTGCTTCTGGCTCAGTACCAAACAGATTAAGCCAAATACGCTTCCAAAACTAATCACATAGAATGCCTTACTTCTAATTAGTATTCTCCAGTTTCCTGTTTCTCTCTGTTTCTCTCTCTTACTGTAAAGGCTTCCTTCTACTTTGCCTCCTTTCCGTTTCTGCCAATCTAAATTATGAAGGCTGACTCCCTTATTACAGCAAGCTCCCAATAAACAGACTCTGTTCTTATTTGAGTAGCTTTCATTTATTTCCCCAGTTCTCCTGGAGCTTCCATAGAGATACAGTCTGCATTGCCTCTAGACATGGACTCCAGCCTTTAAATAGGTGTGACATTCACAGAGGTCGCTTGTGTCTTGCTGCTTTGCTCATGGCTTGTGGGGTCCCTGCCTATGTGCCACGTCAGCATCAGGTCTGAACTTTACTGTCTTTGCCTTAAATTCCATAGCTATTTATTCTCATTTTGGTACCTAGATTTTTTTTTTTTTTTGGTTCTAATTTGTTTAACATCCTTGGTAGAATCAGGCAATTCCTTTATATCCATGTTTTCCTCTTTTGTGTGCTTTTATTTTTGTGTTGTTCTATCTAACAGTGTTACATGTCATAAGGAGAAACACAAGTTGAATCGCAGCTCAGAACCAAGCATAAGCCTGTGGTTGAATCTGGCTTTGCAGACTGGTATATTTGTGGTCCTCTCCTAACTGGCATCCATGTGAACAAACGCAGTGGGTCACCAGTAAAAACGGATAAAGTTCTCCTTTTATTTCTGATATTTGGTCTGAGAGCTTGGCTATGATACAGAGAGCACATTTTTTTTTCTGGTTTTTCATCTGCTAACGATCCAGATTGTCAGGTCTGTGTTCTGAGGTGGCCAGCAATGGAGTTGAGGGTTTAAGTACATAAGTGTTGCTTTAGACTTAACATTGACACTTCTCATGGGATATTCTAAATGGTGTCATCCTCCAGGAGAAATCTTCTGTTTCTTGTATGTTTCTATCTCATTATAATTCTAATTTTTGTTTCTGTCTCTCTAAATGACGTAATTTCAATAAGACTGATTTGGCCACTCTGGGAAACACTTGACTTGAACTAATTGTTTATTTGGAAGTCTCCTTAGAAAAGGAAGGAGATAAGATTTCTCAGGCCCCAATGGACAGCAATATTTATTACTATACAGAGCTCTCCAAATAAAATCCTGATTAAAAAATTGCTTTGTTGAAAAGAATCCTTGGCCAAATCTAACAAGCAATTTGACAAACTTAAGCAACAACAAACTAGATTCATTTTCTTGGTGAATCCTTCCCCTACTTTTGCTCCAGTTGTCTTTCTATATTGAGCTCTCCTGCTTCCCACTATCCTCTAATTTGTCTTTTTTCCACAGCTCTACTCCCCTTCGCCTTGTCTTGACCCTCCACCTTTTCCAACAACTCTTCTAAGATCTCCCAATGCCAGTTGCCTCTAAAGATTCATCCTCCCATGAGCTAGGTAGCAGGCAGATGTGGAATTTAAATCTTGTATCTCAGCTGAATTAAGACTGATAATTAAGAATTTCCCTGAATCCAGATAAAATCAACCGCTATTCATAGAATAATTTAGAACTTTTTTGGTGCCTATGACCCAGTGTTACCTGAGGTTGTGATCAACTTCTACACATGTTGATCAGAACTTCAGAAACCGAATCCTGAGCATAAAAGCTGATTGAATTGACCTGGAAAGAGATAATTGGGATCCCTCTTTTCAAAATATACTTGAAGATCAAAAAAAATTTCAAAAGGTAGAGTAGAGACTCTTAAAACTGCACTCAAACATTTCTAATGAAAATTGATTGGAACATAATTAAATCATGCAAACAAGGAGAAAATGAAACTATAGAATATTTTGGGATAAATTGGGAAATAATTTCTACTTTTTGGTGTTAAAGAAGCTGCTGATATAAAAGTGGTCCTTTCATCTTACTTTGTCAATAAAATTAAACCTGAAGTTTGAAACCTAATTTTAAAAAACAGGATTAAAATGAAAAAAAGCCCTTTTATGTGAACTATAATACTCAAAAAAAAAAAAAACATTTTAAAGGAACTTTAGAACAAAAATCAGACAGGACCCAAAATAAACGTGTTGTTCTGCAGATCAAATAGCTAGGTGGCCTACTTCTGAACCAACCACTTATTGAGCAGGACACTTGTAGCTATTGTAAACAGGAGGAACACTGGAACAAAAAAGATTCTCTCATATTACATAAGAGGAATCAGGATGAAAAAAGTCTTTTTATAGATCAAAGAGGATACTTCCAGAAAGAAAAATAGCTCAGATCCTGCCTTACACTTAAACACTCAAGGTAAATTAACTATAAACATAGATGGTCAAACTTATCAATCTCTGATTTATAAAGGTGTAACTCTTTTTATATTAAATACTGCTATCTTTGTTCCACTTCTTACTCAGAGTAAGCATACCACACTGGGTATAGGTATGTCAAATGACCAACAGATTTTCTCCAACTCCTAACCATTAACTGTCACCCCCCCAGCCCATGAGTGAATATATTTCTTCCTGCTGTGTGGTATCATACCGAAAACTTTAATAAGGAATGGCTTAAGTTGTAAATGAAATTGCACATTTACACCAGAAGGATTATTTCTTAAGTTTTAGACTCAGGACTCCTCTACTTATAATCAAATTGTCTTCTTTGTACATATTTTTGTCTTCACTATTCTATTTGATACATTCCCCAAAGATCTTGACATCATATCTGATAGACAAGGTGCTAAAAATTTCACTGACTTAGAAAAATAATTGATGCAGAACCCATTAAGTTTCAAACAGAGTCTACTAAAGTGCTACCCAGACCTTCCCAAACCATTTAAAACCAGAAGTAAAGGAAAGATTGAACGTGTAATGGAAGTTTGTATACCTGAAGATTTACTTTATCATGCACTGCATTAGTTCTTGTTACTTTCTTGTCCTTTCAGAAAATAAGCCAAATAATGGAGGAAAACTATTTGTTCCAGTAAAGAAACCAAATGAATGAAGAAATCAACCTGTTCATGACCTCAGGGCCACCAACAAAATTATAATGCTTCACTTCCCCATAGTATGAAAGCCAAATGCTGTCTTATCATCAATTCTGCCTGAAGCTACTATCTTTACTGTACATATCTTTTCACTTCCTTTGTTCCATGTGCCTTTAGACTGGGAGAGTCACTAACTTTTTGCCTTTATCTGGGAAAGACAACAGTATACCTAAACAGTTGTGCCCAGGGGTCCACTGAAGGCCCCTGCTATTTTTCCCAGGTCCTCAATCAAAACTTAAAAGATCTAAATTTCCTTAGATTCAGTTCTCATACCATATGTAAATGATCTTCTACTTTCTTCAGATAACAGGTACAGACAACAATTTGTAAAATGAATTTCATTTACTTGCTCTTGGCCTTAGCTAACAAAGGAAGCATATGTTTCAAAAGAAAAAGTGTAATTTCATCCCACAGTCCATTATTTAGGGCATGACTTTAATAAGGAAAAATAGATTAAGAATGTCCAAAATTATCATAGGCCCCTTAAACATAATAGTTGAGATGATTTCTAGGTTTAATGGGATATGGCAAAAACTGCATAAGATAAATCTCCAATACATATTAACACACACCCCTATGCATATTGTATTTAAACTACAGAAAAGAAAATACAAAAGGACAATCTTGAAGACCAGAGACAGAAAACCAGCTTAGATATAAAGAAACAAGATAAGAATTACAGCAAACTTTCTGTCAGAAATCACGCAAGCAAGAAGACAGTGAAGTAAAATATTTAAATTGTTGAAAGAAAAATAAACACTACCCGGAATTCTATATTCAGTGAAATCATTCTTCAAAGTGAAGAAGAAATAAGTACTTTTTTTCAGATAAACAAAATGGAGAAAATTTATTGCTAGTAGACTTTTGTTGAAAGAAATGTTAAGATGTTCTTCAAGCAGGAGAGAAATATATATGCATAATATATTATAATCATGTATATGTTTAATAATTATAAATTTATAATATTTAATGTTATATTAAATATATAATTATAATATATATATATGACTACTGAATGCTTCTCCTCTACAATGAGAGGTCAAAGATAGTCTCTCTCAGCACTTTTATTCATTATTATACTGAACTCTCTAGGTAATGGAAAAATCTTTTAAAAATAAAATTTACACACCAGAAAGAAGTAATAAACTATATTTTCTTCATAGGTGATATGCTATTCTATGTAGAAGACTCCAAAGATACCTTATACTTTTTCCAAAACTTAACTAAATATTTATTATGGTACTAAATGTAAAATTATAAAACTTTCAAAAGAAACCATAGGAAAAATTCTATGTGGCTTTGGGTTTGATGATAAGCTTTCACATATAACACCAAGAGTAAAACTGATGAAACTAAGAAATTTGATGAATTGACTTTATTAAATTTAAAATCTACCTCGCAAAATACACTGTTAAGAGGATGATAAGACAAATCAAACAATGGAAGAAAATATTTGTAAAACAAACATCTGACAAAACATTTGTATCCAAAATATACAAATAACTGTTAAAACTCAACTGTTAAAACTCAAAAATGCATTCAGAAATGAGCACAGTATCTGAACAGATGTCTCAGCAAAAAGATGTACAGATGGAAAATAAGCATATGAAGAGATGTTCAACATATTTTGTCATGAAAGAATTGCTATTTAAACAATGAAATACCACTGTGTACCTACTGGAATGCCTAAAATCCAAAAACTAACAGCAGTTGCTGGTGTGGATGTGGATCAACAGGAACTAAGAGTTTTCATTCAGTGGCGGAAATGCAAAATGGTACAGACACTTTGGAAGACAGGTTGGCAGTTTCATACGAAGGAAACATAATCTTATATGATTCAGCCATTGTGCACGCCCAACTTATTTAAAAGCTTATGCCCACAAAAAAATCCTATACACAAATATTTGTAGGAGTTGTATACACTATCACTAAACAATGGAAACAACACAAATGACCTTAAATCGGTGAACAGATAAAAAAACTGGTAGATCCACCGAATAAAATGCTATTTAGCAATAAAAAGGGATAGCAGTGAAGCCATGCAAAGACATGCATAAATCTTAAAATTTGTATTACCATTAAAAGAAATAAGACTGTAGGGCTATATGGCATATGTTTCCATTCATGTGATTGTAGAGTTAGAGTTGGTAAACACTTCAGTGGTTGCCAGGGATTTGGTGAAGGAGTTGAGTTGTTTAGGTGAAGCACGTAGTATTCTTAGGAATTCATATTGCAACAAGAGTATCTAAATATACTACAAATGATGGAAATAACCTTACTGAAGGGAAGGGAGGATATCTGCTGACCTAAGTAGCACTGGAGATGAATGGAGCCTGTAAGACTGAAGGCAAAATAAACTGCACATGAACACTGTGTTCTGGTTGTTTGTCTGTTCCCACTGGAGTATGGTTTTAAAATTCTGAAACCACTATACAGTTTTTGCATACAGGAATGAAACAGGTAAATGTATGAAAGATGGAGAAAGCTACTGCTGAAGCGAGAGTTTAAAGACAGACAAGGGGAGAAGGCTAGAATGACCCATGTGGTAATGAATTAGGGTTGGAAACATCACTATGAACTCATGTTTATCTTCATATGGATAAAGATGGATCCATATGGAAATGTTTATAGATATGTGTATATATGTTTGTTAGTATAAACATGTATTTTTTCTCTATCAGCTGAGAGTGCCTAGAAACAAGGATATCCAAATATCTACCAACATCCAGAATTCATGTCTTGGTTTCTAATACCCTTCTCCAATAATAGGAGCCAGGATTATTTAGAGAAATGATTGATTCTAGGACTGAAGATGAAAATATACTACATGAGCTTGGAGCATCCTATTGTGCCGGAAAGTAATAATGTGCTAAAACAACAACAACAACTCATAGTCATAAGAATACGTCAAAGGGACACAGGGACAACAGAGGTACAATCTGAAAGACACCCGACGGCTAGAACTGGAAAAATTTGAGTAATTTTTTTTTAATTTGTTTTAAATTATAACTCAAAATATAAAATAAGTATCCATGAGATCATACTGCTATAAATAAGTGATTTTTAAAAGTAAATAATTGGAGTAACAAACAAATGTCTTTTTCGGTTTGATTTCAATTATTTTATGTGGAAAGTCTATTCCCAAAGAGGTGGAACATAACTTCTGTTCCCTTATGTATGGGATGTGTATAGTGATTTTCACCTAAAGGGCACCATATGGAAAGGGAGAAGAAAAGAGTAAGTTTACAGTAGAGAAGCCTGTCAAATACTACCTCAGCCAGTGGTCGAAGCCAATATCAATAGTGATAGATTATGTTGATAGAATGCACCTTTGATACAACGTGATAAAAAGAACACTTTAACTCTTTGATCTTCTTGCACTCAAAATACAATCCAAGTTAATAATGAGAAAAAGTATAAGCAAACCCAACTGAGGAACATTCTGCAAAGTACTTGATCAGTTCTCCTCAAAACTGTCAAGATCATCAAAAGCAAAACTAGTCTGAAAAACTGTCCCAATCAAAAAGAGCCTAAGGAGACATGACAACTAAATGGAACATGATATCCTAGACAGGATAATTTAACAGAAAAAAGTACATTAGTAAAAACTGGGGAAATATGAATAAATTATACATTTTGAGTTAATTGTGTATCAGAATTGGTCCTTTAGTAGTGACAAATGTGCCATAGTAATGTAAGATTTTAACAATAGGCAAAACTGCACCTATGGGAACTCTTTGTATTATCTTCTCAACTTTTCTGTCAATCTAAAAAATTCTAATATAAAACATTTATCCCCTCTCTCCTCAAAAAGAAGTTGAAGTATATTTTTTGTGAAAATATTTTTTTAATGAAATCAAATATTCTTTCAATTTTCCATATGACTTTTAGTAGCTCAGCCATGATTCTCTTTGCTGTGTATGGAAGTTATAGACTTTGAAGGAAAATATAATGTAAATTAGGGTATTTGAAAATTGCATATTTGTCAACAGGGCTCTGAAAAATATGTATTCACAAAAATAAATACATTTATTTTAGATCATTTACATTCAGCTATTTCTCTGGCTTTTGTTTATACATTACCTATGTATATTGATTTTTCAATAAAATATACTCAAGATTATATGAAAATTATGAAATTGGCTAGATGAAACACTGCTGTTTAAAATGAAAATAACATTTTTATTTTACTTTAAAATACTCTCTCCTTTTCATTCCCACTTATTATAAGGAGACTTAAAGAATTATTTGAGGTTGTTTTAATAATGAAAATGAGACTAAGAGCATTTATTCTGTAGCTGTAACAGGCTTTTCCTAATTCTTAGGTGTTTGGTAAATCTTTTATAGGACCAAGTGGCTTTTAACATTTGAAGTAGTGGCTTAGAATTTGAAATACTTGCAATATTAGTAATTTATGAAAGCTATAGCTGGGTTAGCTCTTATATAACTTTTTATTTAAGAATCTTACTAATCAGATAAATTTCATTCATGGCTCCTGCTAGGTGAATTTATATTAGGCTGAAATTAAATGGGCTTAATATGGTGAATGCCAATATCACATAATGAGATGTTCTCTTTAACTAATTTCTAGGATATTATTAGAATACTATAAAAACATTTCCAGAATCCAACTTTAGGAAGTAATAGCATAGAAACTGAGTATTTATTTATGGACTGAGTTTAGACTAGGTTTATTAAAATGGATATAAAGATGGATACAATATAGTTCCTTGCCTTCAAGAAGCTTGATTTGAGAGGAAGAAGCAGTCCAAAGCCCTATACCAAGCTTCTGATAAGACAAGCATTGGGTGCTTGGAGGCCCCTAAGAGAGATGCTTAAACAAAATTGAGTAAGGAATTGAGATAGGAACTGGTTTCTGAAAATGTAATTTAAAAGGAGAGTTGGAATTTAGGTAGAACGCAAGAACTTGATGTGTGCAGAGAGAACACACGTAAGACCCTGAGGCAGAATGGAGTATTACTTATTACAGAAAACTGCAAGGGTCCAGTGTGCTTCAGGGCAATTATCAGAGTTAAGGCTAAAAAGGCAAGTGAAAGACAAATTCAACCAAGTCAGTAATAATGTCTACTTAATTTATGGTTACTTACGTCATATTCGTTATTAGTGCAATGCCCACAGATATTTTTGTAGTTTCACGGTAGTACAAAAATCTGTGTCATTCCTGACATAGACAATAATGATAACTCCAATGTAATGTCTAATTTGAAGGTAATAAATGCAGTTAATTGATTAGAATTATTCAGACCTGGATTTCTGATTGTGAGGGAAGGAAGAAAAGAATAAACTAAAAAGGTTCATTATCTCATCTAGAGAATTCCAGTAACTGAGTGGATGATGTCCTCTTTTCTGTAAGTTGTGTAGAGGAAGTACAATTTACTTAAAATACTGGTATCCATCAGTAAAAATTTTTTAAAGTTTTATTAGCTACTGTTTTGGCTTCTAAATCTTAGTGAGACTGTCATATATTAATGTGCAATGAAAGCAAGGTATATTCCTCAAAGCATAGGAGACACGTAGACTTGGGTATGCTTGTTTCTATTTTTACCTTTGTAAAGGTAAAAAATAGACTCTGTGACTCCTGCTCTTTTATGTTGTAACAAAATTTAGCTTTCTCTACATAGTGCCTCCAAACAAAAACCTAGAAATGACTAAATACTACAGAAAAAATGTCAGATTTTGTTTATCCAATGCTTATAAATATATAATATAGTTACAACTGAATGTAGCCACATTGATGTTATACCATTCGTCATTATTATAAAATAAGTATTCATAAACTGTGTACCTACTATATCCAGAGGTTGTCCTAGGCACTGCTAAGATGTTGTACAAAATAGCCTCACCTACTCTCAGATAGGTTACATTCTAGGAGTATTTAGCCCCAGCGTGTAGGGCTTTATGAGTCCCCACTAAAACAGCTATATAAAAATACCAATCAGTGATATGATTGTAACTAACCCTAAAAAATTAAATAAGTATTTATAGAATCAGAAATACTCAGATCTAATCCAGCATCTTTAAAACTGGGCAACGTAGCTGAAAGTCAGATATCTGTTTAAATGCTCTACAGAGATCTCTGTGTTAAATAATATCTCAGAAAGAATGTATGCAACAATCTTTGGAAATCTGAAATACGTACTAATATACTTTAATTAACTTCTATTAACTTTAATATACTTCTATTCACATTTACTTTTATTGAACTTGAAATGGTTAGCTTTATTTTTGTCCAGTTCATATCATCTAGGGAATTAATACAGTTGTCTAAATACTCTGAAGGTCACCTACCTTATCCTAGAAGATAGTTGAATTATGATTTTTAAAAGCAGGTTTGTTACGTTTCGAGGAAAGCGAGTCTACAAGCTATTTTTTTTGACAGTAGAAGAAAGTCTTAGGTAAAACACACTATACAGAGAGATTCGTTTCACAAATTTATTATATACTAGGATATCAAATCACAGGAAAGTGTAGATTTAGATGTTCATTGGGTGTGGCATCAGGTAAGAAGCATAGAGCTGATAAAGAATATAATTTAACTTTGTTTTTCTGTGTCTGAGAGTCCCAAACGCATAATGCTATAATCCTATTTTCTGACATATCACATTTTCTATTTAACTTGATCTAAAATTATATAATCACTTCAAATCTATGCTTGGTTTTCCTTGGTTGTGCATGGGAAGGCAGAAATTTGCATTATATAAAAGGAGAGTTTATTTCCTTAAAAAGTGCTGTATTTATCACTTCTTCCGTCATTTACTGTGGCAGTGCCTCCGATATTACCATGAAGACTGCATGAAACAAACGTTCAAGGAAGCTCAGTGCTGTGAAAATAGAAAGGCTATATGGGAAATGGATGATTTTTGCAATGAAGAAAAAATCCAGTTGCTCCATTGATCACTGACAAAGAGGCCATTTAACAAATAGTACTTAATAAAGGATACACTTTAACAGTTTCATAAAACCTAAGCCAATATTGGAACAGAGACAGATTCGTGAATACCTGGGATTAGATTCAGATAATGTAGGCAATTTTATTTTTCCCAACATCAGAAATGTGATCAAAGATTAACATTAATTATCATTCAATAGTCACTTTGGACTTTTGGCTGTTTGCTTTCGAAAAATGTGAGTTGTTTGACTCAGTTTAGTCAGGGTTTGGACACAAAAAATATCTTATAGTGTAAAATAGATGCTTTCTTACCTGGAGTAAAATCTAGTTGTACTTCACTCGTGGTGGAATAAAACATGTAAATATCATCTGGAAGGCCAAGCCTATTAAGAACAGGAGTGGAGGGGTACCACGTTATCACCAATATAATTAGGAGAGAGAGCTATATAGTGAATAAAATCATTTTATGTTTATTTTCATTCAACATTAATAAAAATAAATACTTATACAATAGCATAAACATGGAAAATACTAAAGAAATGACATATTTTACCAATTTAACAAAGATCACAACACACAAAAGGAGACAAACAATAAATCAGGTAGTTACAATTTAGTTTAATGACAGGGCAAAATTATTGAGACATCTATAGGAATAGCAAGTAATTCAAACACAACTAAAGGAGGGCATGTCAAAGAAAAATGCTGACAGGTGCTCTTCGAGCTGAATGTTAAAGGACAATAAAAATTAGGTGTTCAAATTAGTGGTAGAATAACATACCAGTGAATGTTATTCAGGAACAGTAGTGGAGTGAATGGTAGCAGAATAGGCAAAATTGCAGAACACAAAGAAGCATGGCTTATTTGGGTGTAAATTTATTGGGGGTAATTCATCTGGAGATGAGATTGAACAGGTAACTGGGAAAAAGGGAACAAATCAGCCAGCTTACTCTCATCTATTTCTTTCTGCATTCATAAAACACAAAATTAAAATGACCTCTTGTATTAGTCAGGATTCTCAGAGAAACAGAACCAATTGTGTGCATACAAGCTGAAGATCCAGGGAAGAGTTAATTTTGTAGCTTAAGTATAAAATCCAGTTTGGAGGTATAATTTCAGGGATTTCCTTCTTTTTTTCTATTAAGGCCTTCAACTAATTGGCTGAGGTCCACTCACATTAAGAAGGATAATCTGTTTTTGTGAAAGTCTACTGATTTAAATGCTAATCTGATCTAAAATATATCTTCACAGAGACATTTAGACTGGTGTTTGACTAAATATCCAGGTACCACGGCCTAGCCAGGTGGACATATAAAATTAACCATCACGAATCTACTCCTTGTAAACTTGTTACTCATACACATCTCCTCAAGCAACACTTAATCTCCGTATAAACACAACAACATGGTCACATTTCCATTTAACATGCTACATGGATATTTCAGTAGTATTTCAGGTTTCATTTCCGAACATTGCAAGAAAGCAGATATTGAAAGAAAGCAAGCTATATGAACTTTTTATTTCTCAGTGCATATGAAAGTTATGTTTGCATGATACTGTACTCTACAAAATGTGAAATGGCATTATATATAGAAATACAATGTAAATACCTTAGTTAATAATTACTTCATTACTAAAAACTGATAATGATCATCTGAGCCTTTAATGAGTCATAACCATTGCGCTGGTGAAAGGGCCTGCCTCCACGTTTGTGGCTACTAACTGCTCAGGATGGTGCTTGCTAAAGTTTGAAGTGGCTGTTGCAATTTCTTAAATACAACTATAAAGTTTGTCACATTGATTTACTCTTTCCTACACAACAGTTTTTCTGTAGCGTGCCATGCTGTTTGATAACATTTACCCACAGTAGAACTTCTTCCAAAATTGGAATCAATACTCTGAAACCCTGCTGCTGCTTTATAAACTAAGTTTATGAAATACTAAAAAGCTTTGCTATCATTAAAATAATGTTCACAGCGTGTTTACCTGAAGTAGATTCCTTCCAAGAAACTATTTTCTTTTCTCATGCACAAGAAGCAGCTTATTAGTTGTTCAAGTTTTATCATGAGATTGCAGCAATTTAATCACATCTTTAGGCTGCACTTCTAATTTGAGTTCTCTTGCTATTTTTCACCACATCTGCAGTGACTCCCTCCACTGAAGTTCAAATCCCTCAAAGTTATCCATGAGGGTTGGAATCAACTTCTTTCAAACTCCTGTTAATGTTGACGTTTTTACGTTCTCCCATTAATTATGAATGTTCTTAATGTCATCTAAAATGAGAACACGTGGACGCATAAAGGGGAACAAGACACATTGGGGCCTTTTGCAGGGTGGAGGTTGGGAGGACGGAGAGGCTCAGAAAAAATAATGAGAGGGTACTAGGCTTAATACCTGGGTGGTGAAATAATCTGTACAACAAACCTCCTTGACACAAGAGTTTACCTATGCAACAAACCTGCACTAGTACCCCTGAAGTTAAAATAAAGCTTAAGGAAAATAATTTTAAAAATAAAAAATAAAAAATGAATGATGAGTTCTTTCCAGGAGGTTTTCAACTGGCTTTGCCCATATCCATTAGAGGAATCACCATCTATGGCAGCTACAGCCTTATGAAATGCATTTTTTAAATAACAAGAATTGAATATTTAAATTACTCTTTGACCAGTGGGCTGTGGAATGGATGTTGTGGTAGCAGGCATACAACATTAATCTACTTGTACTTCTATATCCGAGCTCTCGCGTGACCAAGTGTCTTGTCAATGAGCGGTACTATTTTGAAAGGCATCTTTTTTTCTGAGGAGTGTTCAGCAATGGGGTTAAAATATTTATTAAACCATGTTGTAAATAGATGTTCTGTCTTCCAGGCTTTGTTGTTCCATTTATAGAACACATACACAGTAGATTCAGCATAATATGTAGGGGCCTTAGCATTTTTGGAGTGGGGAATGAGAGTTCGCTTTAACTTAAAGTCACCAGCTGCATTAGCCCCTAACAAGATAGCCAGAATGTTCTTTGAAGCTTTGAAGCCACATGTTGATTCTCCTTTCTCTCTGCAAGAGACATCTTCTTTCACTGAATGACTGTTTTGTCTACATTGAAAATCTGTTGTTTACTGTAGCCACTTTAATCAGTTATCTTAGCTAGATCATCTGGATAACTAGCTACAGCTTTCACATCAGCAGGTTTACCTTTGTCTTATTTGATATGGAGATGGCTCTTCTTACTTGAACTTCATAAACCAACCTCTACTTGCTTCAAATTTTTCTTCTGTCGACTTCTCACCTCTTTTAGGCTTCATAAAATTGAAGAGCATCAGGGCCTGACTCTGGATTAGATTTTGGCTTAAGGGGATGTTGTGGATGATAAGATCTTTTATTTAGACCCCTAAAACTTTCACCATATCAGCAATGAGGGTGTTTTGCTTTCTTATCGTTCGTGTGTTCACTGAAGTAGTACTTTTAATTTCTTTTTGCATTATAACATTTTCTTTGCATTTACAACTTGGCTATTTATTTGGCATAAGAGATCTAGATTTTAGCCTATACTGGTTTTTAACAATGCCCTTCTCACTAAGCTTAATCATTTCTAGCTTTTGATTTAAAGTGAGAGATGTGTGACACTTTCTTTCACTTGAACACTTAAAGGTCATTGTAGGGTAATTAATTGGCCTAATTTCAATATTATTGTGTCTCAGGAAATAGGGAGGCTCAAGGAGAGAGAAATGGGCAATGGCCAGTCAGTGGAGCAGTCAGAACACACACAACATTTATCGATTAAGTTCACTGTCATATATTGGTGCAGTTTATGAACTCCCAAAACAATTATAATAGTAACATCAAAGAACACAGGTCATGATAACAAACATAGTAATAATCCAAAAGTTTGATATATTGAGAGCATCATTAAAATGTGACACAGAGACACAAAATGAGCACATATTGTTGCAAAAATGGCACCAATAGACTTGTTGAAAAGAGTTGCCACAAACCTTCAAATAGTATAAAATGCAATATTTGCAAAGCACTATGAAGCACGATAAGAAGATGTATACCTGTACAATTGTCCTGCATATAATTGAAAATGCACTAATTTATTCTATAGAAGAGAATGAAAAGTACATGGGTGATGTTCATTATTCTCCTCGATACCTTGTAACTTAAATACTATGATGTTAAGATAACAATATGTAAATAACAATATGTAGAGTGAGTACATCATTTGTTATGTCATAAGAGGATAAGAGAGGGGAGAAAACAAAGATATTTGCTACACACACATGCATACCCATCTATTAAAAAAAAAGAAGAAATACTCATGACAACTATAGGCCTCATTTCTTTAACTTATCACATGGTCATAGGTGGAAGGTACAACTACCTTCTTCCACTAATCATTCTGTATTCTCTTTTCCTTGAAGATGCAACTCAGATGGTCATGATTCTTTACCTGGTACAGGCAATCAAACCTTTATTCCTGAAGAGTCTAGGTTCATTAGTGGTCCTGTAGAAAGTGGGTTGTAGTTTTTCATTGACTTTAATCACAGAGTAGGTTAATATTAACAGATGCCCTGAAGGATTTTCTGTATTCCAGAAATACTTTTTCTTATCTCCACTCATCCAAGTCAGCATAGTATTGATAACTCCCTTCTTTGCCTATTGAATTAGAGGCATGAGGAAGACAAAGTGGCCCGGTGGCAGTCTTAATTTCCAATTCAAGGGAATCATTTTTGTATCTCCTGGTGGAAGCATTCCTCACTTTGGAACTAAGACTTTCAGGTCAGAAGGGTGTAAGGTCACAGAGATAGGAAGTACATATAGCCTAATGCTGCCTCCTTATGTATTTTAAGTTTGGCCTAAGTATTTCTCTGTACATAGTAAATTGTAATCTAACTGGATGTGTAAACACACTGTAATCGGTTCTTGTACCAGCCAGCAAGTTTTCACCAATCAAAGGTGGCCAGCTGTTCAAAACATGTTCAAATACGGCAAATAACAAGCTGTAGCCAATCCAGCTGTTTTTGTACCTCACTTCCATTTTCTGTATGTCACTTTCCTTTTTCTGTCCATAAATCCACTCCAACCATGAGACAGCCCTTGAAACTCTCTGAACCTGTTCTGATGGGGGAAACTGCCTGACTCAGGAATTGCACTTCACTCAATTAAACGCTGTTAAATTGAATTCGTCTAAAGTTTTTCTCTTAACAGAAACAAACGTTTTGTTATTAGTTCTCTAAGAATGATATTAAGTGTTACCACTTCCATTTCCACCTCTTGGTTCCTGGACCTGTGAAACCTGGCTGTGTAAGAAACAGCACCATATATTGAATGTTGAATCAGAGAATATACAGCCCTATGGAGAGCTTTGCTCCAGCCCTGCAAGGTATTGCCACCTACCTGGCATGATAACTAAGTCTTCAAAGGACATTCACCATTGTACCAAGCCAGCTGCTTCCAGATGGTAGGGAACATGGTAAAACCAATGAATTACTTGAGGATTAGCCCATTGCTACATTTAACTGGCTGTAAAATGAGATCCTCGATGAGAAGTCATGCTTCTCATGACAGTGGAGAAGACATCTGTAAGTCTGCAGATAGTAGTTTTCACAGAATCATTCTGTTCAGGGAAAGCAAATCCATACCCAGAATAAGTGTCTATTTTAGTTAAGACCAAAACACTGCCCCTTCCATGATGGTAGACATCCAATGTAATCAGTGTGCTACCAGGTAGCTGGCTGATCACTCCTGGGGAAGGGTATCATTATATCATTTCAGGACTCAATGTTAATCTACACTGCTGGAAGATTGGGTAACTCAGCAGTGGCCACGGTCAGGTTGGCCTTGGTGAGGGGAAGTCCATGTTGCTGAGCTTATGCATTGGCACCATGCCTGCCACCATTTTATTGGCTGCAGAATATAGCAGCACAAAATATCTTATTTTAATTGTATTCTATGTATAAGAAAAAGCATCAAATTTTATGTCTTTACTTTATCGCCACTTGCAACATTATGAAATGTACCAATGCCCAATTTTATTTTTTATGATATTTTCATAAAGTACTATTTGGAAATGTTTCCCTCATTTGTATAAACCTCACTCTGGTTTATGAGGAGAGAGTTGGTGTCTTAATTCAACATGGTATATTCAAAGTTATTTTAATAATAAGATGTAAAATGTTTGGGAAATTTTTCAGAAAAAAATCCACTAACCAACAAATGCAAGTATATTTTGTTTATTTTCAATAATGAAATATGGGTGACATATTTATTACAGATTAAACACTGTCATCAACAGCACTCTTTTGGTTCAGTGTCAAACCTTGATGTGTAAATAATAGGGTTATTCCATCTATCAAGTGCTGATGTTCTTTCAGGCTTATAATTGTTAGCTTGAAAAGCATCAATAAGTGGGTAATTTTACTATGCATTGTTAGGGCTTTTTTAAGATTTATTTTCTGTCCATCATATCAAAGAGAGAAAAGAAATCATGGTCTTCTTCAATAATCACAATTTTATAGCTTTGCTACAGTTTAAAATCCAATAAATCAAAGACACGTTCAAGAAGAAAGAGAGAAAGTAAGTTATGTCCAAGTTTGCTGTGTAAAAATTTCATTTAATTTGAAGAACTTAGAAGTCCTACATACTATATCTGCAATGTTTTACTACTTAACTTTTAGAATTCAAAATAAAGATAAGCAAAAATAAAATGACCTGCCTATCTAATAGATCAAATGCCCATGCCATGCTGAAGCACAGAAACTAGGACATGTAGTTACTTCTGCAGCTGTGTTGAGATGACATGGAATGACAGAGGGTGCTGGCAAGTTCTACTGATTGACCAGTTTAGATTGTGACGTGATCCAGGACCAATACACTTCCATTTGCTTGTTTTATTGTCCACCAAAAAAAAACTTTCTTTGCTATTTTATTCTTTATGATTGACTTTCTCTAGTTTTATTCAGAATGAGTACTATATGACAGGTATTCTTGGCCCTTGGCTACAACAGAAAACAAAATAGATGAAACTTCCTGCCTTTATGAGACTTACATACTAGTGAGGTAACATAAATAAAAATAAATATTATAAGTATATATACTTATAGAATGTTAGGACATTAAAGTACTAGGTGGAAAAGTAGAACAGGCTGAGAAGAATTAGGGGCATATGAGTAAGGGTGGTGTGAATAGAAGAACAGATCCAGTTAAGAGGATAGCGTTTGATAGCAGGCCAATATTTTCAGTGATGTTCACAGTGAAATTTTTTTTTGTTGGTTTAACACATGACCTCAGTTATAATCAGATTTATCATGTATCCATAAAGTAAAAATGAATCTATTATTATCTCAGAAATAATTTTCTTTTAAGCAGTGCAGGTTTCATTATTATCTCACAGATTATTTTCCTCTTTGACATTTTATTGTGCCGAAATTTAGTTTCAAATTTTTCATTGAGAATTATTTCTTTTTTTAGCAAAACAAAAAAAAAATTACAGTGAGACAGTGAGTTTTATGGGAAAGCCAGGGTATTTTAGTTAACTTCCGAGGCTGTGAAACTCCCTCAGTAGTTGTCTGAGTGAAGGCCATACCAATGACATCAGATTATTTTTCCTTGTTTGTTTCTGTTTTTGCGTTTATTCTTGTTTTGTTTTTTAAGCCAACTATACTATTAATGATACATAATAAAAATTGGGCTCTTTTCCATGAATTTCTACTAATTACATTTTTCAGTTTAATTTCAGATAAATGTTAAAATGAGCTTCACAAAGATTAATTTATTTTTAATGAGACTCGAAGAAGTGCTAATAGATTCTAATCCCTGAACAAAAGGAAAGTTCAAGCCAGCAAAATGGACAAAGTAGTCAAAATATTAACTTTCAGATTTGAACTATTTATTTTGAATTACTACTTAGATTATTAAAAAAAAATTTCTTTAGTCCCATTTATTTAATACAGTTTCTATGTGGTATTAAAGCAATTTGTGACAGGTATTTCCTCAGATAATTCAAGTTTAAGTGAGCACTGATACCAAATAAACTCTTAAAGGTGAGCTGGAAAATAGAGTATAGAAAAATGTATTCATTATTATTTTATTCATTTATTGAATATATATTATGCTTAGGCTCTATAGGAGTCAAGGGGGAGCTAGGTGAATGTGAGTGAGCAGAGACACAGAGTAGAACATATTTTAGGTGCATGTGGCATTTCTGCAAAGTACTGGGAAATAACATGATGCATTCAAGGACATATCAGTAATTTGATGTATTTGGAAGATAGAATTCCAAAAGGAAAGGATCAGAAGGAGAAATTGATAAGATAAGAA